>NC_092076.1:4337500-5537500 GCF_039877785.1 Chaetodon trifascialis | reverse complement strand
TCTCTGAGGGGCGTGCGGGGTAGGGAATGTTCTGGAGAGAGAGGGTGGGTTGGAATGCTGGACTTGCTCCACCTGCCGTTTGGAAAGCTTGAGCCGGCTCCGTCCAACAGCAAACACCAGGGGAGAGGAAGGGAGAACAGATGGACCGAACACCAGGACAGGAGAGAAAAACTCAGCACCAAAAAGTCATTGTGTGAGACGGGTGGACAGAAAGATTCACAGATAGATAAATAGATAGAAGAGTGGACTGAGTGCTGGGAAAAAGATGCATTCATGCATTCACGTGTTTGCAGCCAACTCTCAAGTGCTGGATGTCAGAACTCTGCAATAGTTTCTCAATCGGTGGGAAACTTTAGCATTTAAGTCTAGTTCTTGGTTTTTGTAACATGATTGTTTTCTGTCTGATTTAACTGTTTCTTGCACCTGTTAGGTTGTTATTTTAACACTGTGAAATGCTTCATTCTGGTGCTGAAAGGACAGATTTTCGCATGTTACAGCACTTTTCTACAAGTCACATAGACTCCAGATTACTGCTTAACATCTTCCAAAGCATGTCATGGCTATTCATATAATTTCTGTACAGTTGTCACAGCCTGTGGGCAGCTATTGGATTTCATTCACGTCAAAGCTGCTGAAAGTCGAACACGTGAACATCATGTCCATTATGTTTGCTGGTTTTGTTATCGCTCAGCGGTATTCGCTTGTGTAGTACATAAAGAATGTAACTCTGACAATAACTTCCCTCAAGTTGACTTTTCAGACAGCCAATGGCTGCCCAGATGTTGAGTGAAGTAAAAAGATATTTTAAAGGAATGGTTAGAAATTTAACAGTAAATATGAGGCTACAGCAGCTGGTTAGCTTAGCTCATCATAAAGACTGGAATCAGGGTGAACAGCTAATCTGGCGGCTATTAGCACCTCTGAGCTCACTAATTAACACATCTGCTCTGTAAAAATGGTAAATTTGAGTTTAACAGAGGTTAAGAGTGGGACTATTTCTTGGCTGGGTGCAGTGACTTCCTGGAGTCTCTGGCGACGACAAGAATTTGAGGATTTTGTGTCTTTGGGAGAGAGCCAGGTTAGCTGTTTCCCCCTGTTTCCAGTCTTTATGCTAAGCTAAGCTAACCATCTCCTGGCTCTAGCTTCATGTTAAGCATACAGGCATGAGCGTGGTATCAATCTTCTCCTCTAACTCTAATAAGTGTATTTAACTAAAATCCAAACTATTCAAGCATTCCTGCGGTCTGTTGCAGTCACATGCATGAAACTGGCTTGAGCAGAAAATCAGAGCGCGTATCATGTGTGTTTGTGTGAGCGTGTACGAGTGTGTATACCTTCTTCTTGTCCCTCATGGAGCCCTTTCCTCGCACCATAATCTTGCAGCCGGTCTCTGCCTCCAGTTGTTTGGCTGTCAGTCCACGTGGGCCCAGGATCCTCCCTACAAAGTTAAACTACGCAAAAGAGCAAAAGGCACCAATAATAAAATGAGCCCGAAGGAAGACAGACACACTTTACATCACAGACTCAAACCGTCTTTTTACAATGTGTGTGTATTTGCATGTGCTGCGAGTGATTGCGCCTTTGAGGTTTGTGCATCTGTGATGTGTTTGTGTTACTAAGAGAGACAAAAATAGCTCATTATATGGGTGCTGGCTGGTGCTTGTGGCATGACAGGACAGCGCCGTTCTCTTAACCTTATCTGTCACTAAGACTGAGTGATTAACTAGACAGCTGCCCCACCGTGTGTGTGTGTGTGTGTGTGTGTGTGTGTGTGTGTGTTTCTTTGCCACTAGCCGCCTGTCTCTCTGTGCATCGCTCATGACATTTGTCCGGCCTCTTCCTACGTTTTCACCCTGCTGAACTCTCCCTGAGTTTAACCTAATGTTCACTTCGGTCACAGTTGCAACATATTCGCTCCGGCCTTGATGCTGACCCTCGACTCTCACACACACACTCAGATAGAGGAACTGCTCTCTAAATTTAACTTTGATCTCAACCGTTTTCCAACACGCTCCTCTGTGTGTGTGTGTGTGTGTGTGTGTGTGTGTGTGTGTGTGTGTGTGTGTGTCCTGCTAGACTTCTGTCATGTGAGTGAGGACAGCCTGTCATTGTATTCAGTGATTGGCAAGCTGACGCATGGAGAAGAAAAATCATGTGAGCCATTCAATCTGGATCAACTCAACTCATATTGAAGTGCTTAACTGTACTTGGCGTGAGCAGGGATCTTCTGGATGGTAACGTCTCTTCACTGCAGTGCACTTGTCTTTATATTTTGGGGAAAACTTAATCCACCTTTTTAAGATCTTCTAAATATTTATGGTGTAAACTTATGGCTGAATTTACATGAGTATATTGCCGTTTTGTGCATACAGAACATCTCTTTCTGAATGATTCACCTTTATCTTTTTGAAAACACTGGCCAGGGGTCATCGTTGATTTATTTCATCTCCAGATTACATCATTGGGTGTGACCACAGATGATCTCAGAATGAAATCAGATTTTAGATAAAAGGTAAAGCAAAGCATCCCTGTGATAAGAAGCCTGGCTGACTATGTGGCAGAATTTCTGTAACTAAGAGGAGATAAAGTGACAGCAGCAAAAAGTAAACAGAGATACTTCCAAAAGGTCAAAGGTCATGGATTTGTCCACTCACATCGGGGTACTCTTTGACAGGCACGTAGAGCTTCTCCTGCAGCTGAGCCACGGGGCCAATAGCTTCAGGAAGCTCCTCCATGTCCCGGCCATTGAACATGCCACCGTTCACTGTGTCGTTGTACATGTCCTTGCGTACCCTGCCGATTTCTGTGAGACACAGGAAGACGGACACAGAAAGAGCAAATAAAGTTGAGTGAATGTAACTGAGTACGTCCAAGAAAATGTCAACGAGGGACGGCAAATGTCACGTTTCTTCACGCGTCCGTTTCTTAGGACCATGACTCACTGTCACCAGAATTACAGCAGGCTCTCAGTATGACAGCAGACAGTTAGACAATCAGACAGACAGGGAGGCAGCGAGACAGTCACAAGCATTCTGCACCACAATGTAAAATCTAACCACTGAATGCTTTGCAATCAGACCTCCTCTATTACTGAAAATCTCTCTTTTTCTGTTCCTTTTCTTCCCCAACAGTGTTTAACACACACAAACAGACACACACACACACACACACACTGTTCCCCCTTTCACTGTGTCAACAATGCAAGGAATAAACATACGTTAGTGGGGGTCACTGTGACCTGCTCTACCCACTTGTGTTCATGGCGCTCCGGTGCAGGACAGTTACTCAATAATCACATAGACAAGGCACTGGAATTCTTAGAAAGCAACACAGCTGCGATGAGCAATTATTTTTAACATCGATTAATCTGCAGACCATTTTCTCCACTATTCGATAAGCCTTCTGGTCTAAAAAAAGAAAAAAAAAAAAAGCCAAAAAATAGTGAAAAATGCCTTTTTGGCGTGGTCAATTATTTTTTTTCCAGACCAACAGCCCAAAACCCAAAGATATTCAGTTACTGATTGTATAAGATAGAGAAAAAAACACAACTCTAACACTGGAGAAGCTGCATGCAGGTAATTTTTGGAGTTTCTGCTAAAAATGACTGCTTAAACGGTAAAGTTTTTGCCTTAGGTTTGGTGCAGAGACGCCATCATAAATGAGACCATGTTTGTCTGCCTGTCTGCTTGTTTAGTGTTGTCTCAATGACCGATGCTAGCCTCTGATGCCTTTGTAATGACACGCTAGCACAATAATAACTGACTACTGCATCACACAAACACATACGCAACACATACACACAGACCCCCGTCTTGAACTCACACACAGACGCATGCACACACACACACACATGGCGGAATAACTGCCATGAGGCACAAATATCATCTGACCTAAGCAGGCTGACAGGCATGTCTCCCTGCTCTCAGAGTGATAAGTCTGACCATAATAACTACAGTAGGACACTATAATTACAGGCACAGCTACAGCGACAATGATGATCCTCTAATAACCCATTCTGACCTGTTGCAGACCAAAAGTGACTATTAAAAAACACACACATAAACAAACAAATCTGCACAGACAAGCAGGGCTTGTGTCACACTTCAGCTGAAACAGGGAGCAGCTTGCTGGAGTAAAATGAGAAGTGAGAGAAGAACAAGAGAGTGGAAGGAGTGCAAGAAAACATGGGGGGCTGCAGCAGGCATTATCTTCTCACTTCAACCTGTCATTGGTTTATATATAGACCTGACTCGATCGCAGTGTTTCCAAATATGCAACAAACACCCGGCCTGACAATATGTGTCACTGGCAGGCTTTCTTGTTACCCTGCATAAACTTTTTGGTACTGTGCCCTTGTCCACATTGCTCAGGCAGAAGACACGGCCGTGCTGAAAGTGAGCACGGTACAATGCCTTTCATTCTAAACGTGGGTGTCACATTATCGTGTGTGAGGGATGAGCTGTCAGTCTTCAACATGGACACAACTAGAGATGGTAAGTTGACCTATTTATATAGAGGTCGCCTCATATGAGAGCAACCTTGCTGCGTCATGAAACTTGTCACAGAGCACAAAGTCAGGACCTTGGTGATCCTGATGTGCAACAACAGTAGCAACAACAGACCTTGGCAGCTTGTTGCAACCGTTTGACGATCTCACTCTGAAAGGAGGCACAAGTGACATTTAAAAAAAATAACAGCCATTGCCACTTTTAACGATGGGACCTTTGTTGCAATGCTGCTTTTCAGCTGTCATTTCCAAAACTGCATGCAGAAAAATGTCAGACAGCAACAAGTGGATTGCACTGCGCGGACAGCATGTTAGCAGTCTCAAATCAAACATTTCACACAGTGACATGCTCTCGCTTCGGCTCAGGGATGGGCTGCAGCGTTCACATAAGCCTGTGCATTAGGTCACTGGGAAAGACTAACAACTGTCTGTTTGTTCCCATCACCAACTGCCCCTGTGTGTGTGTGTGTGTGTGTGTGTGTGTGTGTGTGAGAGAGAGAGAGAGAGAGGGGGAGAGAGAGAGGGAGAGGGAGAGAGCTCATCTGCTGCTCCCAACAAATTAAAAGTGTGACTGAAAGCAAAGGATCCCATTCACACTTCCATCTTATCTTATCTTATCTTATCTTATTAGGCATTCACAGCCAGAGCTTTATGAAGGAAATCAATGAAAAGTCGGTGTTTAATAATTACTCAGCAGCATCTTTCAGTGCTGGATGGGGGACATTACTGTCACGTTTGCAGTCTGGGAGTATTCAGTGAGTCCATAAATAACGGTTACTTCGATGAAAACTGTCGTGCAGGCCTACAGCCGAGAAAAGATTGAGTAATTTCCTCTGTCGTATGACAAGTGGTTTGAGTGTCTGTGTGTGTGTGTGTGTGTGGGGGGGGGGGGGGGGGGGGGGGGGGGGGTTAGCCGAGTTACCTTCATCCAGCAGCCGCTCCAGATGCGTGAAGATGCCGCTGAAGTTGGGCAGGGAGCTCATCACCTTCCGGTCGTTCATCAGCTGCATTAGATAGTCCGGGTTGGACTTGGGTCTCTCCTTCACCTCTGTCTCCCCGACCATGGCTTATGCTTCAACGATGAAAGTGGCCTAGCTAGTCGAAAAACTTACGGGGGGAAAATTAAAAAAGACACGCCCCGAAGAGCGATGCGAGGACCCCAGGGGATTCCGCCGGCCGCGACCCGCTGACCGCCTCTCTTGCTAACTCAATCTCAAATCTCGGCTCCGGTTCGGTCGACTCTCCTTCGGTTAACGTTTCGTGCGTGCGCCCTTGTCTTCTTCCAAACGGGTCCCCCCTCTGTCCGACTCTCTCCGGAGTTTAAAAAGTTCCTTTTCAGGGAGAGTTGGGGTCTGTTTGACACTTCACGCGACACTTACCCGACTCCACGCGCTTCTTCAACGGCTAAAAATCTACCATCAACTGGCGTCCTCCGCCCCGGCTCCTCCGCTTGCGTCCGCCCGGTGTGTCGGTATTCTGCAGCGGGGATCGACTCCCTATCATATGATTACAGTACAGCAGCAGCACGAGAGGGCTGTCAGGAGCGCGCCGCGCGTGGCCGCCACCGGGAGGGGAGGAGGCTCGTGCTCGTCCCTTCGGCAGCCCTTAGGAGCCCCCGTCTGTCTCTCACGCACGCGCATCCCCCCTACGCCCACAGTATGACAATATAGCAGCTCTGCATAGGTATGCACACCTGTTCCGCAACAGTGACTGTCCGTCACTTGTCCTGTGAAGTGTTTGTGTGTCCAGCTGCCCTCAAGAACTGTTCTGTTGTTCAATTTTGAGGTACTTGTACTTGAAGTACTTCAGTTTTATGCAACTTTAGTCTGTACTTCAACTCTATTAAATTTCATAAGGAGATATTGTCCTTTTTTTCACTGCATGTTATCAGTGATAGAGCATGTTTTCATATCCTGTACTTCAATAAAAGTGCAAATGCAACAGTGTAGAAATACACACTCACAAGTAAAAGCCCTGCATTCAAAATACTACTGAAGGGAAAAGAGAGCATGAGCAGAAACTTATGCTAAAGTATCAAAAGTAATCAGAAATGTGTATTAATTTATTTAGACATTTGTCCAATTTTTACCTTTTTTCTACCTCTTTGGGCCTCAAACTGTTAATTGAATTAAACCTTGTGAGACATTTGAGGGCAAATGTCTCTGGTAAAACTGCTGACAGCTCAGACATCTTAAATGTGACAAGAGGCTCCAAACTCCAGACGAAGGGTCCAAAGCCAGAAATGTGGGGAACTCACTGCTTTAATTTTTGTATTTAGCAGCAGATTAAAAAGTGCAGCTTTCTCTCTGAAATGTAATGGAGAAGAAGTAATGAAAAGCACCTGAAATTTGCACATAAAACTTGAGTAAATGTACTTTCTACTGATGACAATTATTTTTTATTAGCAATTACATTAATAATGTAAGTAAATCATGAAAGCTTGTCAGACCAAACAGTCCAAAACTGTTTGTTA
Source organism: Chaetodon trifascialis (assembly GCF_039877785.1). Classification (NCBI taxonomy): domain Eukaryota; kingdom Metazoa; phylum Chordata; class Actinopteri; order Chaetodontiformes; family Chaetodontidae; genus Chaetodon; species Chaetodon trifascialis. Next base: position 5,530,520 of record NC_092076.1, on the reverse strand, counting down.
ACTAATCAGCTAATTGTTTCCAAAAAGCGAAATGGTACATGGAGCTGTTAACATTAGCTCCACCTCGACCACTCTTAAGTACCATCAGTGATTATGACAACACTAACTTTTAAAGCACTTGAAGTATTTTTTCTGCTAGTACTTCAACCCTTTTATCAAAGACTTAAAGTGCAGGACTTTGGCTTGCGATGGAGTATTTTTCTACATGTGAGTACTTCTCACACCGCTGCCTCCTCCACTTGTTCACACCCTCCACATTCATGACTTTTGTGGAGGATCCTGAAATAATAAGAAGGTGTGACGTGTGCGCTGGTTCCCTCTGGGTGGCTTCTGCAGCTGAAATGTTATTGCTGAAGGAACAGATAGGTGCGAGGATCTAAACTTAACTTGCTGTAAATCACACGTGTCTCCACACACACACACACACACACACACACACACACACGCACGCACGCAGGCGACACAATATGTGTGCCCATGCATGCCTTGACTTATGCCTTTTGTCAGGCGCTGCTGGCCTCCCACCTGGTTTCTCTCCTCTGTCCACTGTTGTGCACCGAGTGTGTTTTCGCCTTGTAAGACTAAACTTATGATTGAGGCTGGGTGGGAAGCGGTGTGTGTGTGTGTGTGTATGTGTGTGTGTGTGTGTGTGTGTGTGTGTGTGCGAGTGTGTCAGAGCAGCAGGAATTGTAATGGGGCAGCAGTGTTGGTAATGGCTGGTCAGCTGGTATGGCGAGTATTCAGGGCGGGGGCAGTGCATTGTCCTCTCATAGCTCCAACAATGCCCCTCTGAGCAGGCCACACATCTACCAGTCACGGGCCTCTCTCTGCCTCTGTCTCTGCTTTTCTTTCTGTCTGCCATATTTATTCAGGCCACAGTGAAGTGCAGAGTGAGATGTGATACATAGCGCCGTCCCTGACCTTTGCCTGAAACCTCAAGGTCACCTGTTAAACCTCAGCTCATATTAGAGCTCGTGTCACTCACGGTTTCACTGTAAAGATGTCACACCTCGCATGTTGATTATCACTTTAAATGATTAATAAATGCCTCAAAGGTTGCTTACGTTCATCACTGCAGCTCTTACATAATTAACAGCTCACATCAATTAATCAGTCACATTCTGCATAGCTGTTTTTTTTAAATCTCCTATATGATCTTTGTTCATCTGTTTATTGATTTAGTCCATTAGACAAAAAACTAATCGTAACAATCCTGATGACTGATTAATCGGTTAAATCATCGATTCAATAAAACACCAAAAGCTCTCTGTTTCTCTCAGATGTGAGGATTTGTTGCTTTTCTCTGTTTTAAATAAATCTTAATTGAATATTTTGGTGACGGTCTCTGTCAGAGCTGCAGCCATTAGTCACTTAATCTTTTCGTTGATGGACAGGATATGGTCAGTTAATCGTTTTTATCATTTAGCAAAATCCTAATCATTTATTTCTGGTTTTGGCTTTTTCAAATATAATGTAAATTAAATATTTTGGGGTTTTACTGTTGGCAGGACACAACAAGTAACCTGATGAACTTCTCCTTCGGCTCTGAAACTTGTGATGGTCGTTGTTAGAGCTGCAAAAATGAGTTGAATTTTTGATCATTTGAATGACAGAAAATGAATCAGCAACAATTTTGCTAACAGATTTAAAACACTTATCAAGTCAAAAAGATGCTCACTGGATCCTTCTTCTGCATTTCTCTGTCTTACATCACTGCAAACTGAATATTTAACGGTTATGAAGTATTCATCAGACAACAGAAGACATCTACAGATGTTATCTTGGATTGTGGGAAACTGAAATTGATATTTTTTCTGTTTCCTGACACTTAATGGATCAAACAGCAAGTCATTTAATTGAGGAATTAACTGGCAGATTAATTAGTAGTTTCAAACTTAAGTAATTTTTCACTCCTTTCTGATGCAGAATAAACTAAGATCATAAACAATCAGCAGATTAATAAATAACTTAACTGATTTTTATGTCAGCCAACTAAAATTCTAGTCATTAACAATGCATGCTCTAAGATTTATTCATTAATTTGGATGAGAACATATTGAACAGGAGGATTTACACAGAGAAAAATAATGATAAAACCCTCTTATCTTCAGTGAGTTAAATATTAAGTTAGAAGTATTCAACAGGTCAGTCGATGGTAGGGATGAGACTTTCTTCCAGCCAGGTCCAGGTCTCCTCGTACATCATTACACATAAAGAGGCCTGACTGCACTGTTTCATATGCGTCCTCCTCACCAGCATCAAGCTTAAATAGTACATTTTCCTCACTCTAAAGGTTTCCAGCACCCCTGTGACACCACATCACTGATGGGAAGACACCCTCTTGTGGACTTTTAATGTAACTGAAACTTTTCATCAACGCCCAAAGCATTGATGGCATGCCAGCACATTTGTCAGAGACACAGAGGACGTTCGGGAGACATTTGGAGTCCAAATACACTGAAGAGGCAAAGCATTTAAAGCAACGAGCAGAAACAGTGGGAGCGTCGGTGAAATCACAGATTAGACTGTCATAGAAAAGACAGCAGGAGACCTCACGATGTTTCAGATTACTGTTGGGGATCTTTAATGGATTAGATTCACAGTCAGTGTGACTTTATTACCTCCAGTCACCAACAGAGAGCAGCAAAATGCAGACGGCGCACATGGCAGCTTGTTTGAGGTTGTCACAGGACAGTTAATGGATGTTTCTCTGAGCAGCCACAGTGTGCTGCTGGGATGTGTGTCTTCTATAAATCCATCTATCAGAATCAATCAGAAGTAGCTCCGGCAGCAGTTGAGAGACTGTTTTGTCATGCAATAAGAGCTCTTTGGGCATAAAAACAAGAGGAACTGTGACTACCAGCAGCCAAACTGACAGTGAAACCAGTGGTGGAAAGAAACAAAGTACATTTACTCAGTTATAGTACATTTACTCATAGTTACTTTATAGCTATTGTTCAGATTCACATGCAAAACATCTGATTAGTTTATAACACATGATGCATTGTTATAGAGGACTACTCTGCGGTATTTGATGCAGTAAAAATATAGCTCCACCTCTCACCTCTGTGGTACTTTAATATATATATTTTGATGCTAATGCCTCTTACTTTTCTGTGAGTGAAATATTGAGTGCAGGGCTTTTACTTGTAATGTTTACAAATGATTTGAGTACTTCCTCTGACGCTGACTGAAACTGAGAGAAAGTAACTAAGTACACTTAATACTAGAAGTATTTGCTCTTTACTTGAGTATTTCCTTTTTCTGCTGCTTTTACTCCTCTACATTTGTTTGATAACTTTATTTAGCGACTTTTCAGATTCAGTGTAATAATGCAAAATAAAACCAATGCATCAATTATAATTGTCTATTATTGGTTAAGATCAAACTTTATTGATCCCAGCAAGAAATTCAAAGGCTACCCAGCAGATAAAGCATATAAAGCAGGTGAAATTAACTCCACCTTTACCAGCAACAGCATTAAAGTAAGGAACACATAAATGCATGTATGATTAGAATCCAATAATATAATAGACATTAAATGTGCCATTCTGCATAATGAGTACTTTTACTTTTTAAGCACATTTTAATGCTTGTACTTTTGTACTGTTACATAAGCAGATGATTTCAATACTTCTTCCGCCACTGGCTGAAAGTGCCAGTACACATTTTGAGCTGATGTTTAATGTCTTTGGGCCATATTTGACATTTTTCCCTCTAAAAAATGTTTGTGGTTCCCTCAAATTATGTAAAAGTTCAGGGATTCAAAAAGTCTCCACTGATGTTAAATTCATTTGTTGCAAAGAGTCTTAAGGTTCTTAGGTATCCAGTGATGGAATTACAAAGTACATTTACTCAAGTTCTTAAGTACAATTTTGAAGTACTTATACTTTACTTATTTCGATTTTATGCCCGTTTATGCTTCGACTTCAGAGGGAAATATTGCACGTTTATTTGCTAACTATAGACAGATTGGAAACATAAGTCAGGAGCCATTCTGCTACATATTGAGTACTTTTACTTTTAATATTTTATATATTGTGAGAGTTTTAGTGTAGGACTTTTACTTATACTTTTACTTACTACATTGACACTTTTACTTTATTTTTACCTGATTGCATCTTTCACCACTTTTGTACACCAGTTTTTGTTTAGGAAAATCTCTACTATGATTCCTTATTTTACCTCATATCAGCCTGTTTTTTGTGTTTCATCTCACTCAGACCATTACTTTCTCTTGTTTGTCTTTCTGTCTCTGTGTCTCCGACTCTGTGACGTGACTCGTGCGGTAGGACATCACCTGCTCACCTGGCTGAGGGGCTCATGCTAATCTAAAGCCGATTATGCTTCTTATCTACTCAGCGCTGGTTATGTGCTTTGGTCCAACAAAAATATCGCGTTGGCCTCCACCGTTCCTGCTGACTCTTCACGGCCCCCCCTCCCCCATCTGCTCTAACTGAGTCACACTGGCTTTGATATCATGGCTCCTCATTCCTCATGTCTGGGGTTGGCAGAGTATGTTGATCTCTCTTCAGGTGTGTTTTATAGTGGATTGTGAAGATACCTTTTTATCAATATGTGGGCTGAAGGGATCAAAAGACTTTGTACTCATATCCTGTGAAGTCAAAGTTTCTAAAGCTGAATGAAGGCACCAACAAAGTACATTTATAGTAAAATCAATAAAAATGCACCTCTACGTTTACCTGAAGAAGCCGCTTGCAAATGCATGTGTGTGCAGTAGTAGCATAACCCCTCACCCTCACACACACACACACACACACACACACACACACACACACACACACACACACTCATGTCCTTGCACTGGACATGTGAAGAGTCATCCCATGGCCATGTGAAAGCAGTAATGCCATAATTGCCCTTATCCTGTTGACTTAATCAGGAACCCTGCGGCACTCACAGCGTGCCTCGCCTCTTGATCTCAGGTTTGTGTGACTTAAGGTCGAGACAGCACAACGTCCTCACTTCTCTGGAATCACGTCTCTAAAATCCTTTATTCGTGATACAATCAGCATAATCTCTTCTTCTACACAGACACACGTAGCCAAAACGGAAAAGAAAAATCATATGGAAAAACAAACTTTACTTGGATTTAAATAAAAGATTTAGCTTAATTACATTATGTTTTAAAAAAGATATTTTTTTATTTCTACACTATGTACAAAGACAGCAACCCAGTTGTTAGAATATACATACATATGTGTCAATATACAGATACTGAATGCACAAGGGAAACATCGTAGATCTGAGATTACAGTACAGGGGTCGGGAGCCAAGATTTAGCTGCCAATTTCAGCCGTCCTCCACAGGTTTTGGAGTTGGCCCTGCCTCTCACCAGGGCTCACATCCCAGTTCCCATGCCTCACTCTTCCATCATGTGCTGCAACATTCATGCATAATTCATACCGATTCATTCAATTCATAATTTTACTCCATCTCAGGAGCTTTTCCAGTCTTCATTGTGGACAAAGGTGGACTGGAATATAAAAAGAGCTGAGTGGGGGGTTTAATTAGTTTGATTTGTCTATATACAGAATGAGCTACAAGCCAAAGCACTATAGACAGGTTCACGAAAATGAAACTTGGGCTGGAAATGTCTTCCATCTGCACCTCTGTGAGAGGGGGGGTTGCATGGCAACCACCATCCCCGTCAAACTATCCCACAACAATACAAAGAAAAAAATTACATATTTACTTGTGATTGCAAAGCTTCTGACAATTATCAATGCATATCACAATTACTTGACCTGATTTTTTTTGGAAATAACACAGATCCAAACCCGCAGAGTGTCAGAAACCAAAACAGTAAATCTCTTTAAAAGTATGCTCTGAAGCAAAGTTGGAGCCTTAGATGGATTTGTTTGGTTGGGGGAAACCAACACGAAAAACCGAAACATAACTCATCCTACTTGTTATCTGTCTCTATGTGTGGATATGCAGTTTCTGGTTATCAATGCAGGGAGTCCATTGCCAAATATGTGTGTGTAGGTGGTGTCTAAATGTTGGTAGAAAAATGTAGTAATCTCACACGTCCCCCTCCTCTCCTCTCCTCTTCAGGTGGGAGTGGTGTCAGTTTTTGCGGGAGGGGTTCGCTCAGCTCACCGTGGCAACCGCTGCCTCACCCCCCTCCTCCACCTTGCTGCCTTTGCCCATGGCTTTCATTTTGGCCATGATGTCAGTGAACGTCTCCTTCACTGTCTTCTCCAGGATCCAGCCCTCGCTCTCGCTCTCTGGGTCATCCGGGTTAGCCAGGGTGGACAGGGAGCTGTCGACGTACTGCAGGCCGATGGTCACTGCCACCTGCAGGCACACATACATAGAACCTGAACCTGGACCTCAAGCACACCACAGTATTATCATCACTGAGCAGGGGTGATCACTGAAAACCTAATTTAATAATGAGATGGAAGTACTTAAAATGGGAATAAACACAAGCTAGCTTCTGGTTTGTTAGCTAACTTTGACGCTATTAGCTTTCTGGCTAAAATGCATCAGTAATTGAAAAATAAAATGCATAATAAACACATTTCTTTAAACTTGTTTAAATTTTAATTTATCCCCTGAATGGTGGAAAAAGGAAAACAAACAGTTTAGCTAGCTTTGGTTGTAGTAACTTGCTCGCTAAAATGCTTTATGAGTTGAAAAATAAAATTACCTAGTAAATGACAAAAGGAAGAGTGAAATTAATGAAGTTTTAATTTATTTTAGCAACTGAATGGTGCTAAATTGTTAGAGATGTTAAGAAGTAGTTTAAGACTCTAAATGCTAACTTCAGATCAGATTGAGAGCTCAGGTTCCAGGAAGTGGGCCTAGACCTGTCACCTCGTCAAGATTAACCCATCACTCCATCTCTGAGCCCACTATCTGTGTCAGCGCAGAGACACTTGCATAACTACTATTTAACCTGGGACCTCCCACTGCGCGTCTGATCAGCTTCAAGAGTGTCGCCTAAATCCACAAATCCATGTTTTTAGAGCGAGGGTTCGTCGGCTGGATTTCTGGGACAGAGGTGTTATCTACATGGTTATTTACTGTCTGCTATCACTGACTTCAAGGGTTTATCTGTACATGTTTATCACTGCAGTTCTGTGTAATGGGGAGCAGATTCTTGGGCCTTAATAACAACAACAGCAGATGTTGGCAGTGGAGGCTCAGGAGAGAGTTGAAGAGAGGTGAGATGCCATTTGGCCACTATGGGATTACAACCATATTGGTAGAGAGTAACATGTGAGATATTGCAGGTAAGCTGCATGTAGGTACATGCCAAAGGGTGCAGGGTAACGTGACTGTCGGGCAGGAGGAGTGATATTTAGGTAAAGAGGATAGAGTTGTTTTGGAAGGAGATCCAGTGGATAGCATGGGCGGAAGCGCCAACTGGGTCAAGGCTTTTCATGTTTATATGCAGGCTGTTCACCTCACATGACCCCAGAAAAAAAAACACTGAATCCTCCCTGAATTTATTGGAAAATAACTGAACAAGTTAGTGAATCACCAAAGACCTCATCCCCTCAAGAATGTGTTTATCTTGTTGTTAACTTTGGTGTTTGAGCTTCACTGTGCAGAGTTTGATACAACAAGATTGTTTTCACAATAATCTGGTGAAAAGGGAACTTTTCTCTGAGTTTGAATCCCAGTTCAAGGCGCAATGATTTTGTGACCACAACCAGTTTGGAAACCAATCATGGTCTAATATGTAACTTTGGTAAGAATGATGAGGAGAGCGTAACCCTCCAGCACATATGCACTGATAATTGGCTTCTCAGTGAAGTTTCCAGCATGTGTCCAACAGTTAAACTTTTGAAATGAAAAAATGTTTACACAATTATCAAAGCAGAGTATTTCTATGTGTCTCACGTAGTTTGCATGGGAGATACTCTAAGAGAAGCTCAGGGAGGCAGCTGTGAACTGTTTTTTAATGGAGGTGAGGAAGTTAACAGGACATTTGCCAAACCAACCAGTCAGTCTTCAGTCTTTCTCTTGCAAAACAAACAAACAAAAAAGAAAGAAAAAGAAAACAAAGAAAAAACACTATATGAAAACACATCCATTAAAACATAAATCTCATCTTTACGTCGCTTATCGGAGTTTGCTTACTGGTGTCGAATGGACTCATTATTGCCAATTGAGGCTGTTGGGGGAAATACAGCCACTGCAACTGCACCACAATGACGCGAAGCGACAAGAAAACTTACGTGGCATGAATGGGAGATTTTGCTTTATCACAAGTGTTTTCAAACAGTATTGTTTTGATTTGACAAGAGGAAACTCTCAGAAGCAGACTTAGTGGTTGGTTTGGCAAATGTAGAAAAATGGTCACATGGATATTTGCGGGTTTGTGTGGATGCATCCCTGGCCCTGACCTCAAGCATAGTGACCAGCACCACCAGGGCTCCGATGGTGTTCATCATGCCTCCATAGTAGGACAGCAGGGCTTCGCGGCAGCCGCGCTTCCACACGTTGAGCTCCTCCGTGTAGTGGTCATAGCTGTAGTGGGCAGAGTTGTTGGTCATCTGGAGCTGGATGCAGGGTCTGGGGGAGCTGGGGTTACAGCAGCTGAACGGGACTCCATCCATCAGATACTGGCCGTCCACGTTGCTCCCAATGCGGCTAAGAGGATGAGGCAAAGTGTTGTGTTAGTGTCACATTATGATGTGTTGGAGGTGAAAGGTGAGATTAAAGGTCAGTAACTTGCCATACTACATTTGCCGTGTGTGGGCTAAAATTAGTGGTCAGACTTGTCTTTTACCAACATCCACAATGAGATATTTGTTGTTGCAGAGTATTTTATCTGGTTAGTTGCTGAATACAATCAAACTGAATCAAATTTGGCCAATAAAAGAAGGTTTTTGAGGCCATAGTTAGTGGTGTTGTGCTAGATAATGTAATGCTCTCCAATACAACACCACACCTTCCTGCCTCAACAAGAGAAGCATTGACTCAATATGTCTCTAAGAGGAATTCTTTCTTTCTTTTTTTTTAATGCTGTTGTATTCATGAACAGTAGATCTTGAACAACACTGTCACTGGTGTACAATCATCTGTCATGAACGACTTATCATGAACTCTAAATGAGCACATAGATAACACCTCACCTACTGATAACGTGAAATTTCACTTAGAGGGCTTGACCCAAATATTTTTGTAAGCCTTTAAGTGTAAATAAAGGTTTTATGTTGATTAACATGAAAAAATGAGTCAGTATTCAACTATGATTGACAGTAGTAGGCCAATGGAAAGACGCGTACAACTGGATCACTAAGACCTTAGAAGGTCAGAAATGGCTCCTTTCTTCAAACATCAACATCTGATAAAGAACAAAAATAATGTCCCAAATAACACTTTGGCCAATACTACAGAACATACAGGAAATATGTGACTTTATACGAAAGTTCTGAATCCTAATCATGCAGGATATTTTAAGTAAGGATTTGAAATACTTTGCTGAAGGAGTGTGAATCTTTGAAACTTTAGAGGCCTTGGCCTGTCCTAGCATCACATGACTTTTCAATCACCTCTGTACGTTAATGTCTATGTTTATGCTGAATTTAAAATCCCAGCTACAAACTCTTTTATAGGTCAGTGCTGTCCCTGGAGTGTTGCCAGGGCCTCTGCTGATTGGACAGGACACTGATTCTTGAAGGACATGGACACTGTAATCCTTGAGATTAAACACTAATTATGTGCCAACAGTCAAAACTACCTTCTTCACAACTGTCCTCACAACTGCTGCTTGTTGTCCAGAATCATTGGAGATATAAGTTAAACTTTTCACAAAGAGACCACATCACTGGACTGGAACAATGCACTCTTAATCCCACACATGCCTTTTTGACCTCAAGTGTCTTTTTCTGTACCTAATCACCCAAATCCCTCCTCCCAACTTTATCCATAAAACTGCCTAGTAACCTCCTCCACCCTTGCAGCCCCCAGTGCCACGTCCCCATTGCCACCTATAGCTGTCACCATTTTTGTGACGGTAATCCTTGGTGGATGAAAGTGAATAATACACCTGCTCTGACCTACCTTCAAATCCACTTAGACTGAACTCTAACTTTGCATAGACGACCCCTAAAGTAGCCCTCCACCTTGTTACAATCAGGTTCAATGATGATCTCTGGCAACCAAAATCAGTCCACTGTCACATCCCACAGTAACAATCTCTAACTTTTAGTGGTTATCATGTGGGATTTAGTTTTAACCCTTCTCACTTACTCTTTGACTTCCTTTGAGCTGAAGTCCAGGTAGCGGTTGCTAACCCACTGAATCTCAAACCAATCTCTGAAGTTGTCATTTCCACAGCAACGAAACTCCATCTGCATCAGGTCCAGGGTCCTCTTCATGTAGCAGCGTCCCGGTGTGTCCGTGTCCTTGTAGAACTTCATGCCGTTCCTCAGGCCCTCGGCCAGGGTGAACTGCAGGGGGATCCTCATCAAGAAACAAAGAAAGGCTGTCACCAGCAGCAGGACGTTGAAGCCCACGCAGAACATCAAGAAGGTCTTCAACATGGGCTTCCACTTTACAAACTTGGTAGGATCCAGTGAGTCGTAGCAGACTTTGCCTCCAAAGGCATTGATGCCGCAAGCTATTAGACCCATAAATATGAGCAGGTTGGGTAAGAAGTGGCTCTCGTTGTTGTCCATAAGTTCTGAGCGTTTTCGCAGCTCGATCTTAAAGAACAGGCCCATGCTGAAGACCAGCACGCCGGCCATTACAGCGAACCAGTACATGAACCAGACCGTCTGAGCGAGCTTCACTCGCTTCTTCAGATCAAACTTGACTAACATCAAAGCCATTGTTCAACCTGTGAGGTGCCCTTGGCTGTGGAGAAAAGAGTCAAATGATAATGTAGAGCAGCAGGAGCGTCAAATGTCCAGACAGCCCCCAAGTTCAGATGTTCCTGAATACGCCAACCTGCAGTTCCTGTTTCCCTGTCTCTTTGCTATCAGGGTCTCCTCTGGCTGGTCCAACGGGACAGGAGAGTCAGCTCAGCCTGTAATCCATCCCACAACAAAGGAGCAGAGATGAAGAACCCAGAGGGACCCGGGAGCAGCACAGGAGTGTTATTCCTCCAAAGCTATCGCCTCTCCCATGGTGACGGAAATGTAAACTTTCAGAAAGTTTTATTTCCCCAAACTTTTACAGGTTTCTCCTCTCTAGCACACAGCTGAAGCTAATTGTGGTGTTCCGTTCTCCTGGAGAGGTGGAGGATTGCCGAGGATCCTCATGATTAAACTCAAAGTTGCAGTACGTCATGCTAAGTCCCTGTAAGCAGCCTGATCCAATTTGCAGAAATCCCTCTACACAAGATGAGCCTGATCGAAAGCCACTGCCAGGGGCCATAATTGGTTTGAGCGCTCACGTGGTCATGGTCGCCTTGATCGAACACACCAGGAGCTGTAATGGCATCAGCTGAAGGCTGACAAAGACCACGGACATGAAAGTGGAGCTAATAACAAAGCGTAGCCATTCACAGGTAGGGGCCCAAGAGTTCAACACAAACAGGATGTCTTCACAGTGGAACAAATAGGCTGTGGTACTCAAGCCCCAATAACCCACTCACAGAAACAAAAGAGCTTTCAGGCTCACATATTAGCCCCTCTACTATGACTGAATACGTGGTTCATTCATGTATAACTGCACAAAAAGCACAAACCTGAGACAAAGTGGATGGTAGAACATATGGGCACACAATGAATAATAAACATAGACAGTAAATATAAAACCTCATCGTGCAAGCTAGTAAATGCCATAAGTGCTCTCAATGATCTTATTGTCTTATTGTCACGTACTGTGTCTGGCACAGACATGAGCCAGATACTGACTACAGCCAGGCTTCTCCCTGAATGACTTCCATTCTGACTCCTTCAAGATTCCCTGTGACTGAAAATGAGAGCTGCAGTGCAGTTGCTTAATGCAGCATCTCAGCTGAATGTTTGCTGTTCCTGCTGTTTTTCATGAAATGATTTGACAAACCCCTCCAATATTTTGATGTCTCTTAGATAAAGGTAACACTTTAACTGAAATCCCAACTTTTTTTTAAAGTGTTAATTTACGGTATTTGTCAACAATTTTAACTTCTCCTATGAGGACACATTTTACATTATTACAGCTGTTGTAGTGTGTTTTCAACCATTTATTAAAGGTTTAAATACTGTTTAGAAATGCTTAATATGGAGAGCTAAAGTGTTGCCAAGTTAATCAACTTTATCTTGGCAGCTTTGTAAAGAAGAATTTAAATGTACGTTTACATAGTTTCTCCTGTGTCTGATTCATGTCAAATTATGTGAAATGTTGATTATTTACAAATCGTCATCATCATCATCATCATCATCATCATCATCATCATCATCATCATCATCAGTAGAAAACAAAAAGGCTTCATGCTGTTGAGCAGGAAATGTCTCTTTATTTGCGCAGATTAAATTTTCTTCATTTAAAAGTGATGATACAGGAAGATTAGTGAACATAGACATTTTGCTGAATTTATTCCAGAATGGCTTTGCAGAACAGTTTTGCTCTGAATGGCATCAATTCCCAGCTTAAAAAACTCTGTTCCAACCAGAACCTAATTACTTTTGACATGTAAATTCTGCCTATGGTGAAATCTGTAAGAGTCAACCAGCAGGAGGTGAACAGTTTCTAAAAGATGGAGTACCCAAAAATAGAGCCTGGCCAATACTGGGCTTTGGAGACTCGAAGTCATCTAATTTTTTAAGCAAAGAACCAATCCCTTGTTCCAGCTTCTCAACTGTGGGCATTTCATACTTTCTTTTGTCTCATGTGACAGTAATGTAGGTTTTGACTGTTTGTCAGATGAAACAAACAACCTGAAGATGTCACCCTGGGCTGACTGACTTCACATTTAAGAGATGTTTCACTGAGAAATTAAACAAAAAATTAATCAAAATTGGAAATAAAAAAAAATAAAATAAAAATAATGCTCAGTTGCCAATTAGTTACAGCTAGCTAGAACTAATGCAGTCCTGCAATAAATCTTACTCTCATGCAAGGTTATGCTGCAAACTTTATGAACAATTTGAAGGCTGTGTTTTGGAGTGCTGTTCAACTGTTTTTCATTATACAGAGACAAGTTTCTGTTATTTAGCCTGCCCTCATTTATAAAAATGGGGTGGAACATGACTGAAATTGAGTGTATATATCAGCCAGTATGTATTTGGGCTTATAACATTTCATATGGTGGTTTGATTATCATGACACTTTGGCAAATACAGGTTTTAAAGATGAAATTTCAGGGGTCCCAAGTGGTTTTCCTGTCTTCTTCTGGAATGACAGTCCAGTTAGGAGAAGGTGTTTCTGTGGTGAGCCAGTTGAAGTCATCCACCTGGCTCCAGTTGTTCTGGTCCCGGTCTAGACCGGACACAGTGAAGTCCTCCTCTAGGGTGGGATAAGACCAGGAGAACGGGGCGAAGCTCACTCCACGACAGTCCTCTATGATGGCTCGGCTGGTGACGTGCAAATACACCTGCGTGTCCGTGGTGTTGTGGGTGCGCAGCTGTTGACAAGGGAGAGCCAGAGTGCTGTTTCTACACTGATCAATGAATACTGAACTAGACACGGGCCCACACAGGATCTCACAGCTGTCAATATGTTTCATGTGCACTGTGCTGGGGGAACCCATCAGACGGACCTTGCAGTTAGTCAGGTGAGTCAACAGCACATCCTGTCTCTCGATCTCCTCAGCTGTCTTTGTCAAATGCATGTTGTCCATGTTGGAGAAGCCGCACTGAGCCGCAGCTCCATCCACCTCGGTGCCTCCAGCATCGGCAGGTGTGCCACCACCAGGCGCAGGTGTGTCTGACACAGGTGCAGAGACTTTATCTTTTGCTTTAGTGCGAGCTCGAAAGGCAAACTTCTTCTTGGGCAGACCCTCCTCTCTGGTCTCAGCAAGGGAGGTCTGGAGTTTGAGGAGAGCAGCCTGAGCTTGTCTCTGGTTGTACTGCGTGAGGAACAACAAGCTGTCATTGAGAAACTTCTGCAGCTGTTGCGTTCGGGCCGCCGCCTCATCTAGCTTCTGGGTCACCACAGCCCGGTCAGCACCGGAGCAGCTGGACAGCAGCTCCTCGATGGACGCCCGCTCTTTGTTGAAAGTGCTGAAGAAATACTCGCCCTTCTCCTCCGCGACAGACTGGCTCGCTTTCGCTTCCTTCCTCCGCTCGGCATCCTCTATCCTCGCCTGGTTCCGTCTCTGTAGACGCTCTTGGATCTTGGCGGCAGCGCTTTCGCCGGCAAACCCAGTTTCCTCGCTAACTTCAGCCGCTGAATACATGTTTTAGCCTTGTCAGTTGTTGCGGATGTAGTAACGGCCCAACTTCTTCTTCGTGATTATTACGAGTCTGAGTTGCAGGTGCATACCGCCACCTACTGTACCGGAGGGACAATGGAAATAAAAAATCAATAAAAACCTATTATCTATTTTATTTTTTGGTAAACCATCAAAGGGGAATGCTTAATAAAAATATTTTTAAACGTCTGTCTGAACTTTTTTGAGTGAATTTATATTTTATTTTATTTGTATGATACAATTGATACAATACAATACAATACAATACAATACAATACAATACAATACAATAAATGTATGATCAAGAGTTGAATATGCATATGATTAAATCTTTTTAGTGTGTGAAAGCCAAGATTTGGGACAGATGAGATGATGGAAGGATGGAAAGAGTAGAGATGAGTGAGTGAATGTATTTACTATAATAAATTTAGCATATATTTGTATTATATGTAATACCTAAGATAAGTGGACATGACACAGTTTCTATACTATAGTAGCATAGGCACAGCAGTCTTTGCTGGTATAATCATTTTATTTATTAGTCCGTTTTATGCATAAGAGCCATTTTGTGTTATGTGCATTTTTTTCAGTGTTTGTTGTTGTTTTCATTGTTTTGTGCATATGTGGCAAGTTTGTTATGTGTATTTTGTTTACAGTGGATACCAAATGAATCAAAATCAACTCATTTTTAACCCCTTCTACATAAAAGAGCAAATTAATTTCCACTGATCCTTTATATCACTTATCACCTTTAAAGCTCTGTCTCTTAAAAACATTTACTAAAATCTCCCTTTTTTATTCATTACTCTACATTAAAAAAAACAAACAAACAATATCAGTGGGAATTAACAAATTTGACAATCTGAGGACTATATTAATTTAAACTTTTGATTATTATACGAGTATATAATTTGTGGATTAGTAGGCGATTAGTAGGTGACCAGGCAGCACTTCCCCAAACTGTAACCATGGTCATACCTGAGTAACGTCAAGGTGTGGCGAACACACAAGAGGCCCGCCCTCTACCGTTGGTAATGATTAAGTCTAAAAACATTTATTTGCAATTCATGAGGACAGTGAAACATACCATCACAATTCATATTATTATAAAAAGTGCGCTTATTAATGGCTTGCCGTTTGTGTTTGGGTATTTTCTATTCAAATTCAGACAGTCGCGTGCTGCCGTTGAGGACTGTTGATTTGGGTTGCCTTGTTCTGTGCGCTACCCCAACAACCCGTGCGGTGATGGCGAGGAAACCCCGTTGACAAGGCACTGCTTTTTCATGACGGTGAGTTTCCCTTTGAGTGTATTATAATTTTGTGATAAAAATTTCAAGGAAAAAACACACACAACCTCCTTCCTCCCTTCCTTCAGGGAGGGAAGAGAGTTTGAGCGGAGAGAAAAATCTATCCGAGACAGAACAGGGACAGTGAGAAAAATATATGAGTGGGAGAGGGAGAAGGAGGAGGAGGAGAAGGAGGGGGGAGCAAATTAAAAGTTGCCAAATGGAGATATTGGGTTTCAAGAGGAGTGAGACAGGAGTAAAGGGTTTGCCTCTTTGAGTCGTCTTTATGTTTTGCTAATCGGGATTAATATGTACGGCTCGACACGGTTTCGTCCCGTAGCTTTTTCGACGATTTCTAGCCGACGTTTTCAAAACAGGCGTCGTCGACACCGCGGCTAGCTAACCAGAACAGGCCGGTGTTTATCGTTAAAATACTGCGGAGCGTCCAGTCCGGAGAGCTACCCGACCGGGAGACGGGCTGGGACAGAAAAGCCCGATTGAAACGCGTCGGTTCGACATATCGAGACAAATGTGACGTTTTTCATGCTGGCAGATGAGCCACATAGAGGACAAATGAAAGCCTCCCCAACAGAGAAAGAAAGATCACGTCAGCGACGAGCAGCCACGGGCTGGACGGGCGTTTTGTGCTGCTTGAATGCGATTATCATTCTGTCGATTCAGTCTATTTTTGGAAATAAAACTTGCGAGCTGTACATTAGCTGGCTTACTAAACCGACGGAGACACCGTCCAGCAGCACTGCAGCGGGGACTAGCTTGGATTGCGTCGAAGCGTGCATGCTAGGGCGGATTTCGGAAGCTGAATTTGAGCTCGGAGTTAAACTAAACGGTCAAACTTTTCGTCAAAGATTACTTTAATTTGACAAACGTAATCAAAATTGGCGATACATCTGCGAATCCGGTGCATTTTAGACACTAAAAATGCTCGTTTTTGCCAGCATAGGCTCTTTGTCCTGTCCGTTTTTCTTTTTTTTAAAAAACGCAGCCAACGTTATTTTAATTTCATTTAAAACACTGTGCTGAAAACGTTAACCAGTATTCGTTAGCATCAACGGTTGTGTTTCTGGTGGTTTGTGTTGGGTTACTGAAAGGAGTACCGTGATATTTTCTCTATTTTACGTACAAACAGTCCACATTTGGAGCTTTTTTGTGAAATAAAATGGCACTGTGTTAATTGTTTGGCTTCCGTTTTTTGCCTTGGAAAAGTCGACACTGTTTCCTCTCTCATTTTTCTAACGTTGTGTCCACTTTTGAAGGACAATGGAGCCTCTCAGGCTATGGCAGCCTGTCCCCACACACGACAAAATGTCGTGTTTTCGATGTGGATATCGTCAAAACTCGATATTCTGTGATACAGTTTGCTTAAGCAGGTTTCTCTGTATTTACAAGCCATAATTCGGTCAGTTCAAACACCCTGTGTTGTACTGCAACTGCCGTTCATTGTTCCCCCTGAACCAAAGATGGAGGCTGGACGTGGCTTGGTTGTAAAGACAGCCTGTACCATGTTAACAGCCATTTTGTAGCAGTGCACTTGTAACGTTTTGCACAGTCGCAGGGACACAGCCTACATGTCTCCACGACCTTCAGCATATTGCAAAATATGTTATAATTTAAAGACCATTGTATTCACTCTGAATGTGAGAAAATGGGGATTTGGATGATCTCTTCATGTGCTCAACATTGCTTAAATACCTCTGTTTCATTAAAAAGACAGCCTATGACAGTAACATAATATTTCAAACACTCATCTCATGGGCTTGTTTTTGCCCCCTTTTATGTTGCAGCACCAAAATAGCTGCATACCTTTGCTGGCCAACACAACACAAAACCAACACCTATTTGAATGTAGAAACTCGACCATTCAAGGTATATATGGAGTAGGGTGGAGTTATTTACACTCAAATGCCCCTTGACACTGTGCAGGCTTGAAAGACAACCAATGTGGTGCAGCAGAGGAGAGTGATGGGTGGGAGTTGGTGTATCAGAGACAAACATCTGAAGGTGGGGATGAAGGCCATCCTGTTCTCAACTTACACAGATATCTCCCATGGCACTGACTTCCATATCTGTCCCCCTCCTTCCACCCCACCCTGCATTTCACGCCACAATCTATTTCTATCTCAGGCTCCAACACTCCCACACACATGTCTCTCACACGCGGAAATTTGTAATTGTACTAAATGCAGTTTCTCACCCTGCAGCCCAGGAAACAAAGGGTGTTAAATGACTGAATCCATGCTTCCTGCTGGAAATCTGTGAGTGAGATGTTCTTCCTGCTAACATAATAATACACATGCTGAGTCTTTACAGCTCATACACTCCTACATCAGAATGAAAACAAAAGCAAGTGATTAGCTGGGGTTTATTGTCATTGTAAGGGAAGAACTGCTCCATGCAAACTTGAACATGAAGTGTGAAATACTTAGTTCAAACCAGAGTTTCACCTCACCTGCTTCCCTCCGCAATCTTTCAGGTGTCATGGATGATGAGGACGATCGCCGTCTTCTGGATATTTTAGGGTAAAACGCTCTTTATAAAACTGCCATTTACATGACACTTTATGAATGGATGCCCTGATGTTTGTCCACCAGGCAATTCACAACATTTGTCCTTAAGTTAAATAGTTAGTCAATATTAGTCAGGTTCCTCTTTGAAATCAAAGCCACAAGTGTCTGCAAAATTACTCTTTCCCCTTTTGTTGAATTACCGTTAATCTAATGGCTCATTCACAAGAGATGTATTGTGAAGCGTTGTCCATCACTTCTACTTTGGACGAATTAAGCAATTTGTGAAACACGCACACAAGTGAATGTCACAATAAAGCTGTTTTAGGTTTGTTTCAGGCAGCTAAAAATCTCCTCTCTACCCTTTTCAGAGATGTGGATGCTTTGAATGATTATCTCCATGGCAGCAACAGCAAGTCTGTGAGTGCCTCTTCACAGTCATGCCTTACCAAGTCTGTCTGAACAGTTACTTCACGTTGATGCATAAAGAAACTGAGTCCACTCATTCTCTGTTTTCTGCTTTGTGCAGATTGAGGAGGATGATGTGACAAATGCAGCTTATGGGTCGGATGGATCCTTCTTTGGGAGTGACACGGTGAGTGTGCCTGTGATTATCCAGCAACAACATGAGCAGAGGGCGTCTTCTCAGGCTATGGAGATGAATTCTTAAGAGCCAAGAAATGTTGTTTGTGAACAAATATGTGAACCCAGTTGGTCCTGGGGAGGAGACAGGAATGGTAAACTACATGATGAAAATTCAAAAAATCTCATGATATAGCTCTGTAGAAGTGCTAAAAAGCATCACAGCTGTCTCATATTATGCAGCTCACATGCAAACAGTTTTCCGCTTTCTTCTCATTCACGCTAAACTTTTCTTTTAGGCTGGCTCCAACACTGGCCTCAAGGATGGCTCTTCTTCAATGGGTGAATTCGGCGAGGATTCAGCAGGGGCCGGCCTCCAGCTCTCCAGCAGCCTTTCCTTCATCGAGGATGAATTGGGGCCGGAGACCTCCCCTGGAGGGGTGGATCTCGGGGGAGAGGACCAGCCCTTCGATATCCTTCAGAAGTCTCTCATGGAGGCCGATATCACAGAACAGACTTTGGCCCAGGAGGCCTTACTGGACTCCCAGCCCGCTCCCACTCTAGTGCAAGCTCCTGTTCCATTCCCCTCCCAGCTGGTCTCTGGGTGTTACGGAGGGGGAGTGGGTGTGGTAACCACGGCGACAGCTGCGTTCCCTGCAGGCCAGTTCCTGCAAGGGGTGTCCCAGCTGCCCAATGGCTCCGCCCAGCACATCCAGGTGTTAGGCTCGTTTGGGGCGGGTGGGGGTGTGATGACTCTGAGCAGCTTGGAAAGATCTCCTCAGATTGTGCTGAGGCCGGGGGCGCCTGTATCTGCGGCAGGAACGCCAACAGGGGGGCAGGTGTTTGCCCCTACACAAGGGCAGGTAGGCCAAGTCGGTTTACCTTTCAAAAACATCCCCCTTCAAAACATCATCATCCAGAGAGGCCCAGGAGGGACCCAGACTCTTGTTAGACCTATCCAGCCTAAACCCCTTCAAGCTGGGGCTCAGACTGTCTACAGCCTTGGTCCCACCACCATGGCTAATGTAGTTAATGCTAACACTGCTACTACTGGGGGACAGTACACAGCCAATGGCTCCATAGTAGTGCAGCCGCCCCTGGAGCAACAACAAACACAGACCCAGACAAATATACCGCCTGGACAGTTCCTGCTGCCCGGCTCTTTGGCACTCACTCCGGCCAGCACCATCCACAATGGCCCCGCTGACCCTAACTCAAATGCCCTTATTACCAGTCAGAATGCAGTGCAGATTGTTGCAGGGCAAAGCTTCACTGCACCACCAGGAGGACAGATAATCTTGAATCAGGGAGTAGTCGACGGTAGTCAGGTTGGAGGAGGTGTAACTCAAACATGGACAGGTGTTTCTTGCGCGAACCCTGTGCAGACATCGTGCGCTCCTGGCCGGCTGACCCTGGTCGGCCCTGCGACGGCGGGGATTGGCGGCCAAGTGACGGCGAGCCCTGTGCAGCGCCTTCTCGTGACTCAGAGTCAGAATTGCACTTCTCTGTCCCCTTTACCTGGTACTGTGACGCAGGAGCAACAAGACTACAGACAGGTATAGTTGCGAGTCGCTGGTGCTATTGGTCTTGCATTTGAGTCTCCTTCCTGAAAAGTGTTGTCAGGCTAAAACTTGATTTTAATTTTTCAGAATTCTTCATCACCTGCCCTCAAACAGGACAGACAAGCGCAGCTCAGCAGCATACATGGTAAAAGGCTGATGAATGTTGCAGTCAGTTGTGTATCTATATGTAGTCTGCCGCACTTTGACCTAATGAGGTTGTTTTGTTGTTTTTCCCATGATCTCTGCTAACCGTGACGACCACGACTCAAGATTCAATGCTAAACTCACAGGTATAACACTCACTCTGCACCTCATTTGTTTTGCACACAAGCTGTATGTTTAAGATGAATGGGGATGATATTATGACACCTTTGTCCTTATAGGTCAGTGCTCAGAAGAGAGCTGCTCTTCCACCACTTACAAAAGGAGGAATGTGAGTTTTTTTATTGTGTATTATTTAGATGTTTTTGTCATTTGTCAAGTGTTGCCTTGTGTTTGTTTTGCCATTCCACCACTGAAGGAGCTTGTCTCTTCTCTGTCATCTCTGCAGGATTTTACAACAGCTGAGGAAGGATCATGCTGGAGTTCAGACTCCAGATCGGCGTAGATTCACTTCAATCGACGATACTTTGCAAAGACTCCTCCCTTACCATGTGTTCCAGGGGGCTCCACCCAGCCAGGATGAGTTCTCACAGGGTGCGGCTTTGAATTTATTAGCTTCACCCTAAATCCGTTGAACTGCAGCCCTGCTGTACAGTACTCAATGCCTGTGTTTGTGAAAGTAGACTTGTATTTGCAGAATTAAAGTACCCCGTAAATATAGTTTTGTGTGGTTTTGTCTGCAGTGGATGAAGAATTTGAGGTCGTTGCTACTCAGGTTCTGAAGAGGACCCACGCCATGGTAAACAAATACAGACGGCTGCTGATGGTGGAGGCTGAGGTAGGCACAAGCACGAGCAGCTGGTTGCACACACGTGTTTCATGTTATGACAAGCACGGGCCTAATAGGTTGCCTCTCCCCCTCCTGCAGCGCTCCAGTCCTTCATCAGAAATGGTGATGATAGACAGGACCTTCAACCAAGAGGAACGCAGCAACCTGACGCAAGACAAACGCACGGTACTAGTGGATCCAGGTAAACAACAAACCTAAAAAGTAGTAAAGGAGTGAGACATTTTCTCAAAGAAGGATTTAATCAGCTCCTCCTCTCCTCTCTGTCTCTTTATAGACAGCTTCTTGGAAGAATTCTGTTGTGGGGTGAAATCCAAACTTTTCCAAGACCCCCTCCCCTCGCAGCCATTGTCCAGCTGCAGTTGGAACCAGTCAGACAGAGGCTCTACAGAGCCACCATACAGGACAGACTCCCAACCCGGGTACGGAGATCCGGGAGGGGGTGGGGCTGTAGGTACAGGTGCAGCAGATAAACTCCACCCTCCACACTTAGAGAACAAGAGCGTCCTGGAACTGAAGAGATCTCAGCAACACTACGGGCCCAGCAGTGCCGCCAACAACAGCCTCACTGCTGCCAACAGCTTTCCCCAAGGTAACCGCTCACCTTTTGCAGCGACGTCAGGAGGACAGACGCACTACCAGGTGTCTCACCACCTGTCCTCACACCCGATCCAGCCCCAGTACCCCCCTCAGCTCACATCACCCCCCCACCCTGACACAGACTCTGCTCTAGAGGCCGCAGTCAACAGCATCTTAGAATGTTAAGACTTAGCTCCCAATCATCCCTGTATGGTTTCTACTTCTGCTGTGTGTGTGTGTGTGTTTTTGTCAACTCTCCTGTTGTAATGTTTGTTGTACCCCCCCACCCACAACCCTGTGTGAAGAGAGGTGAACTCTTCTTTCAGGTCTGTTATCTTTGTGATACCATCTCCGGCCATGTAGCATATATTTTGTTCTTTTCTTGGTTTATGTTCTGGGTTTTTGACGTAGCAGTCTGGGACTCCGTCATGGTGCTGGGTGAACACAGGCACTTAAAATGACCTATAAAGATCCGGGAATGCGTGCAATGCAATGGACTAACAGATGGAAAATGTCACTTTGTTTAATTTAACCTTATTTTAAAGGGGTAGGGTCTGTGACGTCAGTAGCTTGAATATAAGAGTGTCCCTCTCTTCACACACACATACACACACCATCAATATTTTGTGCCAGTTGATTACTCCCACTACCTATGCTGAAAAACAGGGATGAGGAGGAGAAGGAGGGACAAAACGACGACTCTGTGCCTAATTTTAGGTTTTTATTTTGAAGTGTTTACATGAAGAAGCTCTATTCAAAAATATCCATTTCACTCGGTTCCTTTGCATTACAAACATGCACAGCGAGTCCACACACACACACACACACACACACACACACACACACACACACACACACACACACACACACACACACACACACACACATATGCTTTAGTACAATGCTCTTGGTAGATTCATGGTTCAGAGGTGGAGATTTCCTTCAAGGTAAGCTCAGTAGAGACACATTCACATAGAGAAATTGCACTAAATGTACTGTTGCTTATTTCAGGAACTTTCTGAGTCTGAGGCTCTGGTCGATATCTAGGCTAAACAGAATGTGAACATTTGGGACTGAACCAAAATCTACCCGCCTGCTTTCAGCTGCCTGCAACAAGGATAACCTCTTAATCACACTAGAAACCCGTCAGATTAGTCACACAAACAGGTATAGTAGCGTTACTGTACTCAGCATTGCTTTCTTTCTTGTGCTTAAGTCACATTTTCTTTGGCATTTTTCTTTTGTACCTTAAAGGTATGCAAGCCCCGACACAGACACCGGACAAATCTCGATGTCAACCACTTCTATCATTTCAGTGTGTTTGTGTCCGGGGAGCTCAGTCCTCAGATTGAGGAAGATATGTTACAGTATCTTTTTTTATTTCGATTTTTATTTCCTCATTTTAGAGATGACATTAAGAAAAGATGGCTTTTTGTTTGTTGTGATGTGTTCCCTGGCTCTGTGAACATGACAATGTCGTCATTAGTTTAAATGACCCCGGAGGGTCATTGATTGTACGTATATTTGTCTGCCTTCTGCATACAGTATAATGATATATTGATCATGTCTATCTATGCTTTACTACCTTGACATGTTTGTCAGTGTGTGTTTTAATCTGCATACACACACACAGGTCTGTCACCATGTTTTCATGTAGTTTGCCATGCTCTTGACTTTATTCCCAAGTGTTTTCGCTCAGTCCCCCAGGATGTTTTTCTCACTTTCCAGTGTTTCTTTTCAAGCATTTCTCACATTTCCTGTTTTCCCTCTCAGCAGCGCAACCAAAAGTCACAATAGGAGAGAGTGTGGTCTTGTCCAGAATCGCTGTCAGATCTTTTTTGTCTTTGTGCTGGTGAGAGCAGCTCTGTGGCTGTTTTTTGTTTAGAAAAAAAAAAAAAAAGCTGTGGCAACTCCTCTGAAAATGTGCGTTTAAGTGACTTGGGCTCCAACTGAGCTCTAGTTTTCATTTAGTTTTTACAGCAAAAATAGCCTAAATTTTGGCCTTGTATTTCTGTTTTTGGAGCAACATTTTTGCAAATAGATCTACAGAAATCTGCACTAAGCAAGAAAGAGCGATTTCTGCCAAACCCGACACAGGACCAAAGCTTCGGTTAAATGTGCTAAATGCTCTTGGGGTGGATTCTGGATAGTGTCACCTTTCTCCTATAAACATGTCTGTGAAATATGCTTGCCTATAGGCTACGGGAGCAGACTGAAGGCCTTTTATATGAGCTGATAGAGTTTGTGTTTAAGTGACAGGGGCCATCGCAGCCGCCTGTATCTCTGCCTATAGACCTCTTATATCTGCCAGTGCACACTGAGAGAACTGGGCTCTCTGCTTTGAAAGCAGATCTCTTGTGACATGTGAGGGTCACGTGAGATTTGTTATTTGCTCCTTCAAATGGTTGCTGCAAGACTTTGTGCCTCTATAGCACTTATATCCACAAGAAAGTTAGTTGTAGACTTGCACAAAGTAGGGACGTGTCCAGTATCGGTGAAACGTTGTGCTATCTTGATGCATATCAGTGTCTGAGGGCCTGGTAGGAACATACTGTGCTTTTTCTCCCGTTTTCTGTACAGAGTTGTGTTTTTCTGCCTCCATTTTCACTGTTATTTTGTCTCACTTGATTTGTATAGTTTGTTGTTTTGTATAAAAATGAAAAGTGAAACACAAAATATTTATAATTTTGTATGGAGAAAAAAGAAGAATGTAAAACAAAAAAAGGTGAGAAAATGGAAATTATTTTTTATTGTGTTGGCTAAGACGCAGCGTCAGGAAAAAAGGTTAAAGGTTACAAAAATACTGTCATTTCTTCATTTGTAGCTAATGTGTGTCCACTGCAGCAGCAAGGAGAGTCAACAATAAATTCATTTTTAATACAATAACAAACTGGTCCTGTCCAGCTGAGAACCTCCTTCAGTGTCCCTCCATTACTATTCTGTGAGTGTTCACATGCTGGCACCCACGAACTAAGCATGCATAATAACATCATGTGATGGGGAAGCATTCGGAAAAGAAAAACAGATTTGCAACCCCCAGTCGCACAGATATGATCTTTTCACAGATACTGACGTCAGGACATTTTGAATTTCATGTTTTCCTCCATCTGGGCTGCCAGAGTAAGATTTTATCAAGTCAAAAATCTGTTGGTTCCCTCTAATCCTCTCATGGACCCCAGCACCAATGCCTCTGCACAAAGGAGCAAAGAAAACTGCATAGCAAACGTTTGAATGCCCAGCCCCTTTGGGTTTGGTAACACAACAGCGACACCTAGTGGACGCCCTGGGACACAGTGGGACTGCAACTCATGGCCTGGGACAACCAAACAAATCTCAATAATAAGGAATTGTGAGTAGTTTTCTTGTGAACATTCCCTCGTCTCAAACTTAAATAAGTTAAAAAGCACACTAAAGATAAGAGTGAATAAATAATTTGACACCAGATAATTTAGAACCACAGTGCAGAGCCCACAGGCTTTCTTTTGTGATGATGTAGGCAGAATAAAAGCACTGACATCAGAATCTCAGCTCCTCCACATTACAGGAATAGTTGGACATTTTGGGGCTGTATTGCTTTCTTGCAAAGAGTTGAATGAGATGATCAATTTCATACTCAAGTGTCAGGCAGCAGCCAGGTAACTTAGCTTAGCATAAAGACTGGAAACAGGGGGAAGCAGCTAGCCTGGCTCTGTCAAATGCTAAAACCTCCCCAGCTCTAATTAACTATCTAATTATGTCTTGTTTGTTTAATTTGTATTAAAACTAAAGTGTAATAATACCAATTAACCTATGCAGTTGCCAGGCAACCAGAACAGACTCCAGGAAGTTATTGTTTGCTTTATCTCTGTAGGTTATTTTCACTTCATTTTTCGTATGGATTAACCAAAAAAGTAAGCAAGTCTTTATGCTAAGATAAGATAACCAGCTGCTGGCTGTAGCTTCATATTTAACAGTTACGAGAGTCACTTTTCATCTATAGCAATTAGCCATATTTTCCAAAAATACGACCAAACCAATCCTGTAGGAGAAAGATTCTGGAGAAGAAACCCGAATGGGCTGACGGGGAGAGCTACCACACTGACAAGAAACCAATTTCTCTGACATAAATCCTCTGGAAATGTTTGGATCTGGATTAATTATATATCTAAATCAAAGCTGTCCAAACATCCTCCCTTGGCGTCAGTGGTACTTCCTCCAGCGATCTCGTTCTGGAAAAGAAAAACCATTGGCACTTTCAGTTCTTCCCAAATCCTTGTAGCCCATTAAAGCAACGAGTGCAATCCGCACACTTACTTATATGAGGGTAACTCCAGATGTAGCTGAGCACACAGTATCCTGCCAACAGCATGCCCAGTCCACCCACACCACCTTTCTTCACGTCAATATATCTCTTGTAATACCACTGCCAGCCTGATGGAGGCGCAGGAGAGGAGAGGAGATGTCATACTCAACTTTACTAAAGACATACAGGAAGAGTTTGACATTTTGGTTATTGGCTTTCTTGCAGAGACTTACATGAGAAGATTGAAACCACTCTCACGTCCGCCCACTAAATATAAAGCTACAGCCAGCAATTGGTTAGCTTAGCTTAGCTTAGCTTAGCAGAGCATTAGTCCTGGAAACAGCTAGCATAGCTTTGTCTTGGGGTAACAAAATCCACCTACCAGCACTTCTGAAGCTCACCGATACAATATGTGAGCTCTAGAGATGGTGACAGTTGGATTTTATAACCTTCAGACAGAGCCAGGCTAGCTGTTTCCCCTGTTTCCAGTCTTTATGCTAAGCTAAGCTAAGCTAAACTAAGCTACGCTAATCATTGCTATCAATCATGTCATCTAGAACTCCCATTTTTCAAAATGTTGAACAGTTGTTTTAAAAGTATATAGCCACACAGACAGCAGGCCTACTGGAGTGTTTTATGAGTACTACTGTGAGATGTGTGTGATATAATTACCTCTTTGCACCATTTCCACTACTTCTCTTGGACGTCTGGGTGTTTTGTAGGCCAGCCACTCAGGCAGCTCCCTCAGTCTCACCTGTCCAAGACTCCGCTGAGTCAGAGCACCTATAAATCATACAGTCAATGCACTGATAAAGAAATACACACTCAAAACAACCAACATAAACTCTAAAGTTGGTAAAATGACCAGAACCTGAATCATAGAATATGTAAACAAACCTACGAATCTGATCAGCCTTTCTTTCTACTTTTGGACACATTTCAGTCTGTACCAAAAAAAGGTTTTGAGGTTTGACACCCAGCTCTACTTTTCAATGTCACATACTGACCTTTAAATCCATTATCAGCAGTACTTTCTCTCCTGACTTCGCGCTGTGATGTCGCCATCATCAACCCATCATCAGCTCTCAGTGTCTCCACCCTCGCCGGTAGAGCTTGTGGTGCAAGCAGGAATAGATGGGGGCTGGAAAACTGGTTGAGCGATGGTGATATTGTGGGGAGTCCTGTCATGTGATGGCCCACCTTTAGTCCCTCATTCATGCTGACTGTATGTGGATGTGACTTGGCTTGGCTCACCTGAGACAACAGATGGCCAGGAAGAAGGGGAGTTGTAGGGGAGACCAGTTCGGGCTGTGGGGAACCATCATGTCGCAGTGGGATTAAAGCTGTTGGTTTGGACTTTGAACTTTTTCTCTTAACTGACTGTAGCTCCGTACGCTGTGAACTTTTGCTGGGAAGCTGGTCTGACAGTGTTTTAGTTGGTCTGAGACCAGTACCAGGTCTGATTTTGCTGCTTAGATCATCAGTAGTGCCAATCTGGTTCAGGATGCTTGGTCTGCTGGACTGACGGGTGGTGTTAGCTCGGCCTAACGTTGCTCTGACATCCTGGAGGGTAATCCTGGCCTGGTGACCACTTCCTGATCTCAAGAATATCTTATCCACAAATAAATCCTCAATTTCCCCCTCATTGTCCAAGTCTCTTACATGGGATCTTGCACCACTTGTATTTACTGTAGAGTCCGGAGAGCTGGAGATGTCTTTGGTTGTGGAAAGGGACTTTGTCTTTGACACTTTCGTTTTAGAGGCACTTTTGGGCTTGGTTTCTGTGGACAGAGAGGTAGGATGGGAGTTGTCTTTAACTAAATCTTTGTCTGGATTAGTTTTGGTCTCTGTTTGTACTGTGGTTCTGGAGCTTAGAGGATCTACCACAAATGGAGTTGAAGCTGAGGGAAGATCCTCTGAGGAAGATCTAGTTCCCTCCATTAATCCCTTAGAAACCTGGTTGGACTTTGCAGCTTCTATCAAATCACGGAGACTCTTCTTTTTGGCCTTAGAGATGGCGTTGGATAGAGATTGCGGTTGTGATTGGGTGGAGATGGGGGAAGTGGTGGTTGAGGAGGCCATGGTGGCTGCTTTGATTTGTTCAGACAGTTTCTGTTTCTTTTTCTTCGTTGCCGGTGGAGGTGATGCAGAACTCAGAGACAATGACTCTGATGAAGTTGATGTATTTGCACTTGGTAAAGGCTTTGCTGCTGCTGATGGCCGCAGTGGTGCTGATGATACCACAGACACCTTTTTGCTCTTCTTTAATTGTGGACTTGCCATCATTGAAAGCAGCTGTGGGGACTTTTCCCCCTTTGCTGTTGGTTCAATTGAGGCTGTGGTCAGCCGAGAAGACGCCGCTGTCTGATTCACTTTGACGTCATGTTTGGATGGAGGTGTTTCGGAGCTCACTGCTGCCTTGCAGTGTGGCAGGTGACTCTTTAACCTTTTGTATGTCTTCCCACAGAATGGGCACACCTCTGTGAGGAAGAACAGTGACAAATCAGATCTCCTATGTGGTTAAAACAAGCACAGTGTGGCACTAACACGAGCCTAAGGTGATGTCTTCAAACTGTCTGTCCAATGGTCTGAACTCAAAGATATTCAGTTTACTTTCATACATGTGTCAAAGGGAAGCATTAAAACTGCACACTTTGGAAAATTTTGTTTGAAGAGCAACTTGTAGTACCCTGTTGCAGATTCTACTGCATTTCATCCCTCAGCAGTGCAGGAAGTCCTAATGCAAATAGCAATTCAAATATATAATATATAGGTTGTGATTAGGTCACGTGACATCTCCTCGTGTATAAACGAAAGCAATATCGTGACACTTACCAGAGTTCATTTTACACGCGTCTGTGACAGCCAATCAGGTTGAAGCATGCTCCGATCGTTAGAAGAGAAAACTTACAGGAGCGGCAAACATGATTTGAATTGACATAATTCTCACATGGCGACACAGTTTGCTCACTTTTAAGTACTTTTAGTCAAATACGTTATCACATTCACGGTCGGACCTGTTACTGTGCGGGAAAAGACCCTTTGGGTAGCGCCTTAGGAGCCTGAGTGTAATTACTAAAAATATAGGAAAATTGCCTTTAGCCTTAGCTAGCTAAATCATTGCTGTATAATTTAGCGGAATATTTTAAAACGGGCTGCTCAGAGATGCATTATAACGGGGCTGTCTGCCACGGTTAATCAAGTACTTGCACGATCATGTAGTGATCTACTCAGTGGGTGTGGCGCGTCGACTTCCTGCTCTACGTCGTAAATTGAGATGATTCACTCCTGCCCACTTCCGCCTTCGCGTAAATCCCCGAACATGCCGCCAAATTTTTTGAGTCGGTCAAAAATCACAGTAAAGGCTTCGATATTTCCGTTGGAGAGGAAATTGCTTTGACAACAGTAGTATTCTTGATATTATCTGGCAGAACTACGTTTAATTTATAGATGAACAGTTTCGTTAATAACGTGTTTCGTGTCTCTTGTTTAGAGACGCATACCAGTCGCTTCATTTATGTCTTTAGTTTTCAATAGAAGTCGTGTGTGTGTGTGTGTGTGTGTGTGTATATATATATATACTTAATAATGAGGAGAGAAGAGCCTACTTTCATTAGAAAAGTGTATTTTATTGATAGGGTTAGAGTGGCATGAGACTTGGCACAGGAATGAATCTCAAATAGGTGATGAAAAAAATTACACAAAAACATCTACATCAAAAGGTCATCTTCATTGGAAAAAGCAGTGATTTGAAACACATTCTGAATGGAAAAAAATACGCCATTTCTACAACCATTTACATACATGGAGATAAACCTGAATATTATTTACATGGCAACAGATTACAGTATGTACAAAGCCAGGACAAAGCAAAAACTGAAAGCAAACTGAAGCACACAGGAGCTTTATTTTTGGAGAAAGACCACAGACAGTCCACGTGAGCAGTCCCTTGAAAGCACAGGGTGATCTGGCAGAAACGAAGATTTTAACAGTGCCTGGAAGTTGTCCTCTGACAAAGCTTGGCCCCCTACAGAATACAGTTGCTGACAAAGGTATTCAACTCCAGTAGCTTTTTTTGTCTACGTTTTCCTTTTTTTTTTTTGTTTTGTACAAATTCAAAATGTTTTATAAAGGGAACTCCTAAATGGCATAAGATCGCGTTTTCAGAGATGCCTGGAGTCACAACTCAGTGCCAACACAGATACTCTCACATGACAGGTTACACCTAACTGTAACAATGCTTGTTACAGTATATTCAGACAATCTAGAGCAAATCTCTGTACATACTATTCACAGACATTCATCATTCAGGCAAATGGAATGGGGGAGGTCTGTCCCTTTACACGGCAACTAATCAGAGATGAAAACAAAGGGGGGGGGCTGGGCTGGGCTAAAGTCAGGGGTCAAAGCCAGGATACAGTCCCATACACCACCCAGCTAACTGTACTTAGACCTGGCTGAGTCTCACTGCTCTGCCACCCAGATAAAGATTAGATTATTCAGTTAATTCACCAACAATGACATCAGCATTAACGCCGGTTTTGATTCAACCCTGAGAAAACAGTGGACTGCATGTTCACTTGCTGGCACACCTGCCTAATGTGCCAATGAGGGTCATTCTTCCCTCTAAACAACCAAAAATATAGGACAACCTGCAAGGAAACTTGCGTGTTAATGATCTGTTTAAGGTAGCTAAGATCGACTTTAATTCAATAGAGAAACACAGGCACAAATGCAGGATTTGAACAGTGATTAGGTCTCCTTAAGACATTATATGGAAAGGCATGTGGGTTCAGTCTTGTGATTGTGCCCTTTTCTAGTATTTTTCCACAGACAAGGTGCCAGTGCTGGAGCCATATCCCACACCAAATCTTTAACCGTTCTGAGCGCTGTCACCATCAATAAACTGGTCCTTGTCCCGGCAAAATTGGCTCTGTGCCGGCACTTTCAACCTGCTGATCTCGAACCACGAAAAACATGATGACTGGGACGGGAGGAGGGAGGAACAGTGCTGCAGTACGAGAGAAAATGAGCAGTGTGCAGTCTCCAGATGATCAGCAAGTTGACAAGCCCTTCTATAAACTACAGGGGCTTCGAAACAATGTTGACAAAGCAGCACTGGAGAGTGTAACAGAAAGGAGTGATTTTGGCCTAAATGAATTCAGTGCTTGGACCCAGACTGGCAAATCACCTCTGCCACAGGTGATCTTGGTGCATTTTAAACTGGTTATTTGCTTACATGTTAACTAAACAAACTACTTTTTTCACCATGCCTGTGCTTGTTGCTTGGTAGGTTGTATATGTAGTTTAGAAACCATGTGTCTGGATTGTAAAATGTTTTGCTGGTTTCCACAACCAGGCACTGGCACTGGCACTGGCGCCAGCACCGACACCTTGTGAGTCGAAAAGCCCCCCCGAGAGCCTCGTGCTGTCAGGCAACGCTCAGGTCAGGGGAGAGAGTCTCAGGACGAAGCAGCAAAGACCAGATGCCATCAACATCCAAACTGCCGGCTCGTCTTTCCTTAAAACCACAGACAGTCCGTCCTACTGACTCGTCCCCCTACCAAACCCTGCACTAACAAGAAGGTCAACTCTTCAAAGAGGAGAGTAAAAACTAATATAAAAACGGCTGAAGAAGAACGCTGACGTCTATCGGATTCTTCTGAGGCTGGTCTCTCCCAAGTCCTCGTCAGGAGTGAGGGGGCGGTCCGTCCCCGTTCAGGTCCTCTACTTTCACAGGTTGACAGGGGTCATTGGAGCATGAGCTGTTTGAGGTTGTCATGGAGGATGGTGTCCTTGACGTCCCGGAACACCAGCCTGATGTTCTCCGTGTTGATGGCCGTGGTGAAGTGGTGGTACAGGGGCTTCTGGGTGGCATCGCGCCTCTTGGCCCGGAAGCACTCCACCATGAACGCCTGGATGTCCGGTAGGCTGTGCTCCTCCCCGGTATATTCAGGAAAGTAGTCCTTGAGCGGAACGCTCTTCACCTTCTCCTCCAGCAGGTCAGTCTTGTTGAGGAAGAGGATGATGGAAACGTTGACAAAGACGCGGTTGTTGACGATGGTCTCGAAGATGTTGAGTGATTCGCGCAGCCGGTTGGTCTGCCTGTCCTCCATCAGCACCTGTTAAAGACAGCGGGGGGGGTAAGGACGAGTACTGCTGTTATTGTTCTAGACGGAAGTAAAGTCGTCATAAAAAATACACATAACTGCAGACAGAAATCAGTGAGCCCCAACAGACGGTGGAGCCTAGAGTTTTCATTTGTGTGAGTCCCAACCGGAAAGTTCTGGATGTGGGTCAGTTTTCTGTTAGCTGAACCGTGCTAGTCGGGTTAGCCTGTTCATTTATATCTAATGTTGTCAGTGTGATGGACACAAATGAGAGCTGCTTTCTCCCCTGTCATTTACAGTTGCAGTTTCCGAGCATTTCCCAGTTAAGTTATGACAACGGGGGATAAACAGTGGTAGAATGGAGGAAAGCCAGTGCCAAAGCAATGGGAACCAGCACCATAGGAGTGTTTACTGGTGCAGACATGCAACCACACTCTGCTGTAGAGTAAATATGGGATTGTTCATGGAAGCCAAAAACCATCTCGCCAGGCGCCAGGTTACGCGCTTGTGGCTGAACCACAGTCGTTCTCACCAATCAGCGTCCTATGAGGAACTACTGGCAGTTATGGGCGTAGTTCAGGTGTGATGGTAGAGTGAGAAGCGACTGTTACAGTGGTGGCTCCTGAAGAGGTTAGCGCAGCTGCTCTTCATTGAACGGCACTGAAGGCTTTTCTCAATGGAAAAGGTGTTTTCGCTTTTCTCCCAACTGGTTTTGGCAAAAGTCCGACTTGATCTGTTAACCTGTGACAGACAGATGGTTCATCCAATCACCTGCCAAGTAGTTTTTGACTCTGCAGACTTTGCAGATGGTTTTGTGTAACAAACCATCTGGCACGGCAGGCTGTGCTTGTGTTTACGTACTGAACCATGACCGCAAAACCGATGAATGTTTCTGAATATTGGCAACTTTGCTCTCCTGCCGTAAAGCTATTTGATAAAGTGGATTTGACTTATGGCCAATATATAAAGCACAACTCCACAGAACAAGAGTGAGCGTATAGACACAGCAGTGACCACACGTTATAACTGCCAGACCAAACAGGTTAACGTGCCACTTATCACAGGAAACGAGATGCTGCGGCCGGCGTGTTTTCACCTGGTCGTATTCAGAGGAGGAGACGAGGAAGAGGATGGAGGTGACCGAGTCGAAACATTCGAACCAGCGCCTCCGCTCCGACCGCTGCCCTCCCACATCCACCATCTTGAAAGGGACGTTCTTGATCTCAAAGTCATACTCGTGGATGCCCTTGGTGGGTTTGCGGGCCAGCAGGATGTCCTGCTGAGTGGGAAGGTAACTCTGGAGGAGAGACGGAAAGACACGATGGACACGATGAGGCGATGGACACGAGACAAAAAGTTTGTCTACAATCACAAGGTGAAGACAGACACTGAGAAAAGAAACAACAGACCAACAAGAACAGATTACAGCTGAAAGTCTGTCTTTACAGAAACATCACCTCAGGTCCTCGAGTCTGAGCAAACTTCATCTAGACTATGAGGTGGATTCTGGGTAAACAACTAGATGACTATAGGTAAAGCACTCTCTTGTTTGAGTCCAGATTGGGGAGATATTCAAAACAGGCACAACCCAGGAATACAACCTCAATAATCAATTCCATTACTTCCTGAAAGGTAGACATTTATGGCAGGACCTTTGTATTGAATTGCAAATGACTGAGCGTGTGTGTACCTAATAATGCCAATAATACCTAATAAAATGGCCACTGAGTGTAAATGCCAAGCAGGGGGTTAAAGCAAAGGCAAATCTTTGTATATATTCCCATCAGCTGGCAGTCAGCTAACAGGAGCTTCTTCCTCAACAACCATCTCACTGCTTTTTTTTTTTTTTTTTTTTTTTTTTGGTCTGGACATGTTGCAATATTAACCATAACATGTACATGTGCGATTATAACAATCGGTGCGGGCAGAAACAACTTACCGGCTCGCCGAGCTTATCCAGATTATCCAAGAAATACTTCACTGACTCACCCTGCGACAGGACAGAGGAGGAATTTCTGTTAATTCTACACAATTTATCAGATTCACTCATTCTGATCAGAAACGGTTCAGTTTGCAAACACAGGCGCTCGACGCTCGGACGAAGACGTTTGTGGTTGTTGAAGAGGCACAGGGCAAAATCTCTACCTGCCACACACGCACGCACGCACGCACGCACGCACGCACGCACGCACGCACGCACGCACGCACGCACGCACGCACGCACGCACGCACGCACACACACACACACACACACACACACTTAAGTCACTTCTGGAGACATTACATAGACATACATTAATTTCCTGAAGACTTACCCAAACTCTGACCATTACCACGATTTGCCAAACCTTAACCAAAAATAGGATTTTTCCACATTGGCGAGTTGGAAAGTTTTTGTCCCAGATTGGCTGCTCTTTAGTCTGAAATGTGTCCCCGAAAGGAGCCTATGTTAGATCTACATGGCACGCACACGCACGCACGCACACACACACACACACACACACACACACACACACACACACACACACACACACACACACACACACACACACACACACACACACACACACACACACACACACACACACACACACACACACACACACACACACACACACACACGTAATCTGTTTGTTTTCTCTTCGAAAACTGCGAGTCTGCCCGAGAGCTGAGGCTGAAGCAGGATGCAAAGTACTTGGTACTGCAGTCGACACATGTTTGCGCGTCTTTGATGTACAAAAGTGTGGCTAGATCTCTCTGCATGTGTGTGTGTCGGGGTGTTTTTTCTAGACCGTTCCTACGCTGTTCATGCGCAATTAGTGCAAGCCCAGACATGAGGCTGCCAAGACTGAGATGCCTTCTTTTATCTGTGTGTGCGTGTGTGTGTGTGCGTCCTGTGCTCGACATAAAGCAAAAAAACTGACTGCAAAAACAGTTTTCCCGCGACCCGCCGTGCCTCCACAGTAACACACCACGCCTGCTCAGGGCACCGTTTTGCATGAATTTTGCATTGATGACAGAGCAAACAGCAGCTCAGCCGTCAAATTCAAATTCTATCGGCAGTAGTGATTGTTTGGGTTGTATTTCTGAGTGTCGCTGTCACGCACCGCCTATTTCCACCGACTGTAAGCTTCTGTACTCACCCTTTGATCTCTAAAAAAACTAACCTGACCTGAAAAACCTGTGTGTGTGTGTGTGTGTGTGTGTGTGTGCACATGGGAAGTGTGTGCGAGGCTAAGATTACACAAGGGAGGGGCAGGGCGGCGTGGCGCTACGCTGAAGAGAGGAGAGCCACCTTTCCGTGACGCCTGTTTCAATTCTGGCCACCAGCTCCGGCCCCGCTCGAGGGAAGCAGCTCAAATCTGACGGCAGCGGCGGTTTTGAAATCGTCGAAAAAAAATCAGATTAAAAAAAAGGAGAAGAGAAACAAGAAGAGCAGTAACTCGGAGCTGTTCATCACAAAGCATGACGATGCCGGCAGTTAATCTGAGAGTGCTGAAAAAGCAAAACTGAAACATAACATTACATAACCGAGTCTGTCGCAGCCACACGACACTTCGAATCCAGGCAGATCGATGTTTTCTGCGACTGATTATGAATGCGTGCTGCTACGCTGAAAAGAGAAGAAAATCCTCAGGTGGGAAGGGAGAGAGAAAAGGTGTACGGCTCATCTGAAAGAGCGGGTGTGAGCTTTGCACCACGCCGAGCCGGAGGCCCCACGTGTGGTCTGTGCATGTGTTTTTAATGATGATTACAAGCAGGCCTGAAGGCTCTCCTGATTTGTGTTGCAAATACAGGCCACAGTCAAAACACAATGGGTTGTATCTGCTGGCAGAAAAACAAACGAGCCCTCGCCAACGAGCGAAGCAGCAGCTCCTCGGCTTTTTGCTGCTGCGTTTCGACGTGAGTGGGACGGCTGGAGTTTCACTTTAGACTCAACGTCGAGTTTTACGCGCCACGAAGGGCTGCGAATCATTCGGTTTGCGTATCTGTGTGGTCTGTAAAGCTTGCTGGAAATCCTCGCGTTTGAGAAGCTGGAACCGTAAAACGTTTGGTAATTTTTATTGATAAATGACATACGAGGACTGAAATAGCTGCAGATTAATTGTGTTTATTGAAAAACTGACTTGCAGACTAATCGTTTCAGCTGTTCTCTGCGTGCACGTCTGAATGTGGGATCCCGTCAGCGTTAAGAAATAATATTCTGATCAATAGCTCAGTCTAGAAAATATCTAAATATGTAGAAAATGTCACATAATTGTCTTCAACTTGCTTCTTTTTTCTAACCAACAGTCCCAAATTTAGAGATTTTTCAATCGAAGGGCTGATTGAGCAGTCGTTACAGGGCGCTGTCCATACACACCGAGCAGCAACAATTTGTCATTTTTCAAGCAAAATGAACAAAAATTCACTTTTGTTTTTGCTGACAGTAATTTGAATATTTTGGCTTTTTGTGTTGTTACAGCAAAACGAACATTTTGCTGTCAGCTCGCACTGTGGGAAACTGCATGGGTCATTTTTCCTACTCAAATATAGACAAATAGATAAATAACAGTTAGATGCAGCCCGACGCTCACACAGAACGCATGTGTGTGCGTGTGTGTCCTTGCACTTGTGTAACTTGAGCGTTTGTGTGCCACGAGCAGCGAGTGCGAGAGCTCTGTTTGTAAGCAACAAAGCTGTTTAACTACAGATCAACATTCCTGCTCTGATCACTCTTATTCCCCTTCTGTCTGCACAACCAGCTCACACCAGAGTGTGTGTGTGCATGTGTGTGTGTGTGTGTGTGTGTACGTGTGAGGCTAACAAAACGCCATTGAGAACGGTTCAGCCTTATGCAACTGACAGAAACATTTTCATTTACTGCTTTTGTCTCATTACTGAAAGCAACTCGCAGACATGCGTCCCGCCCCTGCCTCCTCGCATGCCGGACAATGTGTGAAGTTGGTCACATGACCTGACGGCTCACATGAAATGAAACGAACGCACGGCGGCACAATTAGGAATTCTTTCAAATGGCAGCAGGTAGTGAAAGTGATACCAGGAGCTCAGAGAAGTCCCACTGAGGACCTGTGAACGTGTTCCCGTCCACAGCTGGTACACGACAGCGGGCTCAAATGTGCGTACTGACAGCCGAGGAGCGGGGAGAGGTGTAAACAGGAAGCTGATTCAATCACATGTCTGACCACTCAACGCAGAGAGAGATGCAGGGAGAGAGGAAAGGGAGGATAAATTAAGAAGTGAACCAGTTTCACTTTCTGTTTTCACTGCCATTACCACACCTCTGAAACACCAGAACACCCTCACTGGATTTGGTGATAGAGCGCCGTGTGCCAGAGCCTCGTGAGGAAAACCACCATTCACCAAACGTGTGCGTGCATCCACCCACCAGCTGAAACTCCCTGCGACGATCGTAGGCGTTCTGTATGCCCGAGTCCGCCCACAGGGCTTTGATGGCCGACAGGTACCGCAGGAAGTCGGACGTCTCCAGCTGCCCGCTGGCCATCTTGGCCGACCTGGTGTCGAACGCCATCAGGCTGTCCCCGTGCCGCTGGTTGTCCGGGTCACCCCACGGGATGTGCAGCTTCTCCCGGGCGTCCACCAGCACACGCACACCTGGGGAGGAAGTGGAAAGGTCAGAGTGAGACATGAGGGAGGTGGCGTCTTAAAATCAAACAAGCCAGATGTGAATGCAGGGTGGAGAGTGATGGAGCCAGGTGTGGAAAAATAAACACAACCCCAGATCACAAACACTTCTACAAGACGCATGATTGAAAAGAGTTTTCCTGTGATTTCCATTGATCTGTACCAGCTTCTCTATCACTGACTGGCCCTTAAGAACATGAACTGGGATGGACACACACAGCAACACCTGACCTTACTAATAAACTCATAAACAAAAGAAAGCTTGTGATATCTTAGAACTCCTTGTGGCAGAGAGGGTCAATGAAACTGTGCCTTTTCAGGTGGTTTTGTTGACACTACGCTGTATTTATGTGTCCTCCCTGAGCATGCAAAGAGTGGACGAGCAGGAACACCTCCTGCCATAAAGCTCTGCTGGGCTTAGCCTCCATTAGCCGCATCCCTGGCTCAGCTGTTGAGCAACTCAACTTGCCCGTGGCTATGTGAGACTGCTAGCGTGCTGCTAATGGCTGATACTAATTTAAAACGGTGAATAAGTTGTGGCTACACGGCTGTGAACTCTTAAGAAGAGGGGTCGAGTAGAAACACGGTTCGCATGGGTGTGCCGACAGCAGATGTAGACTGTTTATGTGCGTCCTCTCAGCGTTGCGCTGCTTAACAGATGTGGAAACTTTCCCGTCCGTTTTAAACGCCTTTCTGCCGCAACCAAACGCCTTTACTCGCCCCCTAAATGTACCTGCCGCCAGCTGCGAGGTTACCTTTGATAACATTGCTGTAAATCGTGGCTCTGAATTCCTCTCGGGCTTGCTGGTCGAAGTCCTGGCCGTGGATGATCCGCATTTGTTTGAGGAAAGTCGACTTGCCGCTCTCGCCTGCGCCGAGCAGCAGGATCTTCACCAGCCGTTTCACGTACGTTTTCTCCCGGGATAGACATCTGTCGATCTCCTTGGACTTTCGGAGCTGTTCCACCTCGCCGTTGTTCAGCAGGCAGACGGGTAGACAAACTTTTAACACGGATCTGGTCGGCAGGAAATCCGCCATGTTCGCACAAACTTCATCGATGCTAATTTGATGCGCGTTCGCGGGGCGCAGGCACGGGACCAAGCCCCTTCCCTAAACTCAGGAAGTAGTGTTGCTGACTGTTTACCATTAATCTTATGTGACTCTCTGCTCGGCTATTTACGTCTGGTTGACTCACACAAACACAACGTTCAACCCTTAGCTAAGCATGTCTTGACACACAAATATAACCACATGAGGCTCATACAGGAATATGTCAACTGAAGTATGAATATAGCTAGATAATTATCAGTGTCAAAGGTCTCAAACGACGCCATTACAGTGTAACTCACTTTCATTGACACGTGTTACCGCGTGTAAACACCAAGCACTGTTATTAGCTGACAAAACAATAAAAAATATATGAGTTAATTAAAATAAATCGGATCATTAGACTTGACTGTCAACCGCTTTGGTGATACCATGTCGCCCTCTGCTGGCTTAGTTTGGCAATTGCGTAATGCAGTTCGCCTGACAGAAAAGGCCGCGCTCTGATTGGTTGATTCCCCTCTCGCTGTAGTTATGCTGTCTTCAAAGGCTGTTGGAAATAAGGGATTTGCTTGAACGCGCTTCAAAAGATCAATAAAAGCAGAAATGCAGATGAGAAGGCCTCGGTTTTCTATGAGTACGTCTTTTTCATGAATCTTAAGGGCATTTCTGAGGTGATGATCAGTAAACATTTGCTAATATTTGATGAATGAAGTGGGTTTTTTTTTTCATTTCGGACATCTCTTTACAATTTTATGTCATTGGTTAATATTGCGCACTTGCATTGTTATTTATTATTGCATATCCAACGTGTCATAAAACAAATTCAATTGTGACGTCCACTTGAATGAGAAAATTAAGAAAGTAGCCGCATTTTCGCACTGTACAAGCTTCTAATAGAGAATATCCAAATGTTTATGGGGAACACCTGAACGCAGCATCGGTATCGATCATTGCGCTTCACTTCCAGCATCCCCACACGACAGAGGGCTGGCAGGCGACAGTGGCGCTGCATGTGTGGTTGAGACAGTGAAAAGCATCAGACACCATGACCATCAGAAACACCCTCCGGGATCATGGACAGAGGTATCGACCACGGATGGCTTGTCTCAAGAAGGTAGGCTGTCCGTTTCCATCAGACCTGATGATCTCAGCCTTGCTCAAGCATGCAGACATTACCTGCAGACGCACCTATAGACAGGTCACTTATATGAATTCTCTAACGCAATGCTTGGGCTGTAGTGTCTGCTGTGACCTCATAAACCCTTGCTGTATTGGCATGTCCTCTTATAAGATGCGTTAGTCTCTAAAACTAGATATTCTCCACAGGTCCTCAGAGGAATCCTAGTTTCCTGATGCTTTTAGTATAGATGAGATGTTTTAAAGCAATGAAGCTAACAGGTACCACTCGGACTCCATTTGAGGAAATGCAACAAAACAGAAAACAAATATGCCACGTTTCAATTATGCATGCAAATTAATTTTAGTCACCCAATTGATTAGAATTCGGGGACACGGTAAGGTTGCATAAGAACCAAGCATGCAGAAATACATGTCACAGAATGACAGGACTTCAAAACAAATGTCAGCATGGTTTCAGTGCGTCTCTGTCCGTCACACCAAATGTTAGACCGCGTTTTGTTGCAACCTTTTCACAGTGATAAGGTCATGCAGTTTAATAAGCATTAAGCCTGGATCAGTATCAGTGCGTCCATCTACACCACCCAGCCGCTGGAAAGGAGTTAATCCAGGCACTGTGTGTTGGAAAACAACAGCCTGCTCCTTTGGCCAGAGAGGGGCTCGATTCGGCATCTCTCACTCCTGGAGTTTTATTTTTCACTCTGAAATAACTTTTGGCATAAGGATTTTTTTGCAGGAAATAATCAAGGCAGATGCTCTTTCAATTAGCAAAAATATCAGTTGATCCAGCACTGACAATGTCCCGCTCTCTCATGCTCACAGAGACGTCATTTTACAGGACAACTTCGTGTTTTGGTCCATGAAAGCCCACTTTGGTCCGGCTCAGCCTGGGGCTTAGAGCCTCTCCAGGATGACTTCAAAGCACAAAGCCACTTCAAACAGGCCCGGGAGTCAGCTTGCTCTCTGTCACACACACAGACACACACTCACACACACACAAGGCAAATTAATGCACTGCATGATATCTTGCTTTACAGTACACACACCTGAGCTGTCGGATCTGTGGGATCAGATGGTATGATAACTAAGAAACTGCTCGGAGGGCAGTGACTCACTGCAAACCTCCCACACAAGCCAAACAAAAGCCACGAGCTCAGGGCACGAAACACACCCCTCATCTCACCTCCAGCCTGCTTAAATGCTTAAGGTTCATGTAGTTTTCGGGCTACAAAGTGGAATAGTGGCGTTGAGAGAGTTGGCTCATAAATCACCCAGCATTGGTCTGATAGGAAGTATTCATCACAAGCTTTGACAGGGAGCCGTTATGTCCCATGGGGACAGTTTGCTTCATTTAGCTTCCATTTGTCCAAATCTTTCATTTAAAGAGATTAACAGTGAATTATTTTGGAGCAGATTTCATACACAAATCCATCAAAACTGCTTTTTTTACCCACAAATTACAGCGCTGCCCTGATCCCCCCCCCCCCACAACATGCTGTGAAATCAATCTGCTGTTGGCATGGTGACCTCTGCCCCCCGTCACTCAAAATCAGTTGTCGTGGTAACCTCTTTTCACCCCTTATGTGCCCTTGCAGGCGGAGAAGGTGATGCTGGAGATGCAGGATCCCAAAACAGGAGTTAAGTCGCAGCCTCAGAGACTGGTTATCACGACAATACCGCACGCTATCACTGGTAAAGACCACACACACACACACACACACACACACACACACACACACACACACACACACACACACACACACACTAGCACACACTTGATGTTACTCAGCCGCTGGTCGACTGATTGTGCCTGCATAGTCTCGCTGGAGGATACCAGAGCTCCGGGCTCAAACTCGAGAGCTACAGATTTAATCTCCATGACAACCCCCGCGGTCTCGGAGTCAGGGAGAGGGAAAAAGTAGGAGGTGAAGGAGGAGGATGATGATTGAGCGGGCGAGAGGAAAAGAGCAAGTAACAGAGACAGAAACAAGAGGAAAACAAGAGAGACAGCGAGGTGGAGGAGGAGGAGGAGAAAGGAAACTTCGATTTGTACGTCATCTGCAGGCTTTAAATGCAGGCAGGTTAAAACAGCTGAGACTGCTTTGCCTCTCCACTCCTTTCTTCTCCTCTCATCTATTTTATTTTCCTTTCCTATAACCTTCTCTCCTCCTCCTTCCCATCCTCTCCTTTCCTGTCACCTTCTCCCCCCTTCCTTCATGTCCTTTCCCTTTTTTCTTGCTTCTTGACCCCCTTCCTTTCTTCTCCGCGCCTCCTCCTTCCTCTCCTTTTCTTTTTCCTTCTCTCGTCTCCTTTCCTTTCCTTACTTTTCCTCTCCTTTTCTCCTCTTTTCCTGCCCTTCTTTGCCTCTTTTAACCTCTTCTCTTCCTTTCCTTTCCTTTCCTTTCCTTTCCTTTCCTTTCCTTTCCTTTCCCCTAACCTTCCTCCCTCACATCCTTTTCTTTTTTCCTCACCTCTTGTCCCCTTTCCTCTCCTCCATGCTCCTTTCATTTCAGCTCCCTTTCTTTCCTTTCCTTTCCTTTCCTTTCCTTTCCTTTCCTTTCCTTTCCTTTCCTTTCCTTTCCTTTCCTTTCCTTTCTACTGTTCTTGCCTTGCTGTACTTTATCCAGAGACCCCCCCTCTTCTTCTCCTTCTCCTCCTCTCCTCTCTCCTTCCACCCGTCTTCCCACATTAGCTGTAGCTGCTCCCAGGTTACAGACACAGTCAGAGAGGGGTCTGGCATTTAGAGGCACACACCCAGCTACTCTTGTGGTTCTCTGTCAGAAATGCTTTTGTATCTGATGGCATTTTGTCACCTCTGACTTCCATCTTTTCTCCTCAGGTGAAGACATAATTGCGTGGTTAGCGGACAGATTCCAAATAGACACACAAGGTGAGACACGAGGCAGCTGATGCCATTCCTAGAGGGTTTTTTTTTGTTGAAAGTCAAGTTAATGATGATATTATATAAGCTCTTCCTGTATGTTCTTTCAAGCAATTAGCCATAAACCTTCCAACGAAGTCATTGTGTGCTTATCTCTCTGTCTGTTGTCTTCAGAGGCGAGGAATTTTGGCTCTATGCTGGTGGCGCTGGGATACATCTACCCTCTGCAAGACCACAGACGCTTAGTGATCAAACCAGATGCATCCCTCTATCGCTTCCAGGTAAACGGACTGCAAAACCCTCACCAGACCCAAGGAAACTATCTTCTGAAATAGTGTTTCCAGCCAGGAAGATGATATTTTCACGGTGTAGCCTCAAACTGCTCTGGTTTTGTTTTTTCTGAGCAATGATAAGTAAATCAATCAGTTCTGTTTTTGTCCTTTCCAGACACCGTATTTCTGGCCCACACAGCAGTGGCCTGTTGAGGATACAGATTACGGTGAGTAGGGTTGCAAGAAGTCCAGGAATATTCAAGGTGCAAACTTTCCATGGGCATTAACAAGAAAATCTGGGAATTAGTTGGAATAAAATGGAAATATAAATATTTTTTTTTCTTTAGGCTGTATTTACATTTAATGTGCAGATAGAAACAAACTCTGGCATTAAAAAAATAAAGGATTTATGTGAGCTGACTCATTTCACATTTGTCAGATATTACAATATGAAACGTGGTGAGTTAGCTCGCCAGCAAATGAACAAATGGGCAAAGGTGCTTTGAAAACTCACATTTACACCTGGTGCAAAGCGGTGCACGGCGCAGGTTTCTGACGGCAATGTGTAAGTAACAAACGAATAAAGCGTTTGCACCACTGACCTTTGCATCCAGGTTATTCACCGCTTAACCAGCAAAAGTGGAGTTTGACGTGCCACACACTTTACGCCATGCACAACAGATTGGTTAAATAGGGAAGTTTGGGTTTATAGAAAACAACTAATGTGTAAAGGAAATGTTTAAAATAAAGAATGAATGGAAATAGATGAATTAAAGCCCCTCAGTTAGCATGCTCAGTCAGCCCACATGGTAACAGCTAGCTAGCAAGCACTAACAGAAGTGTCAAGTCCAGTAATTAGTTTTTGATTGACAGCCTGTGGTCCATTGGCTCAGTAGCAGAATGCACTGTGCTTGCAGAGGGTTGTAATTTTACTGAATTCCTGTTTAATGGGATGCTGAAAAATTATCTGTAGCTGTGATGGAGAAGCGGTGCATGGCGACAACTCAGTTCAATGCAATTTTCTATGGAAAAATACCAACCCTTTCCTGCCCTGATGGTGACTTGGCTTTTTCAACATGTTATCTCACGTCTCACTCAGTTAAAACTCCTTTCCATTTCATTATCGCAGCAATCTATCTGGCGAAACGAAACATACGCAAGAAAGGAATCCTGGAGCCGCATGAGCAGGTGAGGACGAGACCGAGACACCCATGAGTAATTCATTCTGCTTCGGCGCTTACTTACGTGTCATTTTATGTCCTCAGGAGCAGTATAACCGCCTTCACAAGTGGATGAATCATAAATGGGATTTCATTGTGATGCAAGCGAAAGAGCAGTACAGGTAGGTGTCTGAGAAACGCAAAGACATCGCTCGATTTTCAAGATCAAGGAGGTGTTACGATTCTGTGTGTTTGTGTGTGGTTTTTAGAGCTGCAAAGGAGAGGAAGAAACCAGACCGTGTGGTGTTTGAGTGCCAGGAGAGAGCCTACTGGGTGGTTCACAGACCTCCGGTGAGAACACGCACACACACACACACACACACACACACACACACACACACACACACACACACACACACACACACACACACACACACACACACACACACACACACACACACACACAGATGGTTATCAGACCTGCACTGCACACACAGGATACAGCTTTATGTAGATATGAGTGGATTGCCAGCAGACAGAGAAGTCTGGAAATAAATTGC
This sequence comes from Chaetodon trifascialis, assembly GCF_039877785.1. Taxonomy (NCBI): domain Eukaryota; kingdom Metazoa; phylum Chordata; class Actinopteri; order Chaetodontiformes; family Chaetodontidae; genus Chaetodon; species Chaetodon trifascialis. The sequence continues at coordinate 5,485,622 of NC_092076.1, read as the reverse complement.
GCTCCACCTCTATACTTCCCAGGGTACCTAATTATCTCTACCCATGATGCCTCATCACCATTACATGTCCAGTCAGAGGAAAAGGGCACGACTGATTAATATTTCACACTGCGTGGGAGAATGTGGTGCAGTGGTTTGCACCTTGTGTTTGCGGCATCGTGAGTCTGAGTCTCGCCTTGTTTTTGTGGGGCTGGATTATTCAACAGGTTAAATGGGAAACTGCTCCCCAGACCTCCAGGGTCCCAGACAGACCCATGTTCACCATGTGTCATTTGGTTTGTGGTAATTTGATAAAGGCCTCGGTGCAGGTCCTGCTTTATTGCATAATCCTGAGGCCTGGACATTTATTATTTCAGGTGATGTGTTAATGTGTTGCCATATTATCTAAGCGTCTCAAACTAATCGACACACAGGCAACCTGGAGCTAGATAGCATGCTAGCATAGCTGAAGTACTTGCTGCTATTGCAGGCAAAGTATAAATGGGCTCTTTTAAAAGGCACTTAAAGTGAGCAACTTCTGCTGAAGTGCAAGCAGCAAACATTAGCCACCGTAAACTGACCGGTCATACCAGACCAGTGACCGTCATTTGCTGGGATTTTTATCACTGGATCAAATAAAGCAGAATCACCACTTAACATACAGAGTGAAATCATTGTGTGTGTGCGTGCGTGCTAGTAGATCTATCTATATTAACTTTGCAGACAGCGACGCTAGCTGTTTCCCCTCGCTTCAAGTCTTTATGCTAAGCTAGGCTAATAAATGAGGCTCTTTCAGACACGAGAGCGCTATCGATCTTCTCATCTAATTCTCAGCAAGAAAGCGAAGAAGAAACTTGCCTCTTGGTGCTTCAGTCACAGAAAATGTTTACACACAAAGTAACGCACAGATGCTGTTTTTCTTGAAATTGCACTTTTTCCCACTTGGCAGCCACTGACTCATCCTTTCACTCCTAAAAATCAAAGGCAGCTTTCTATCTGAGAGAATTTCATAATCCAGAGACAGACGTATCCTGCATACTGACGAATGCGGTTCCAAGTCTGCTGGAAACAAACAAATCACTTTAATTTGCATTTTTAATGTCGGGCAGTGAATTCACAAAATCTCCTTCTCCACGTGACTGGTGACTGGCCTGTTGTCTCAGATGGCCAGGGAAAAGTGTGACACTCCAGCAGCCTACGATTAGCATTAGAAAACAGCCATCTGCTTTAATGAATTAGTCCTCTTGTAAACACACATTTTTCTGTTGTTGACGTGCGTGTGTAGCCGGGGACAGTGAGCGCCATGGACTATGGGCTGGATCGGCGAATAGATCCGAATGCAGAAGAGGTAACAGGTGAGTCTCTGCGTGACCGGCGTGAACATAATTCCTGTCAATCAGCTTATATTCAATAAGAAGCTTTAATGCATGGATCCAGGTGAAGTGAAGGCTGCTTATCTTCCCTTTCCTTTACCTGTCTGCTGCTTCAAATCATTTGACTTCATCTTCTACTAAAATCAGTCTCTTCTCTCCTCTTCTGCAGGCCTTTCCCGTGGCTCTCTTTCTGTATTCAGACTTTCACACTGGTTATGAACATCTACACACACACACATATAATTCACATGTTTGTACTTGACATAATGCATTCCCTGTTTCCTAACACGAACTTTGACCGTCTTAAACCTGGAACTGATCCGATTTCCAACCTTAAAGAGGAGCTCCACTGATTTTCCACATCAAGATCTGTTTACAGGTCTTGGTGAGCATGAAAAAAGCCCATTGTGGCTTCAGAGGCTGCTGAGTGCCGTCTGACAAATCCTCAAGTGATGTCACTTGAGTCAGGCTGAAGACTACAAGTTTTAAAAATGTTAAAAATCAGGGGGAGTGAGGAAGAAGTGAGCATATCAGACCTCTGCAGCCGCTTCTCATCTCTGTTTAAGGCTAGCAGCTCATAGCTACATTAGCTGCTACTAGCATAACACACCAGGACGTCTTACTGAACTCCAGGTTGAGTTGCATTATGGGTAATGTAGGCACCAAAAGAAGAATGCATGGAAAAGTGACGCCCACAAACAGACAGACACCCACAGCAGATTCTTTGTGATGTGACTTATAATCTGTAATATTACATTCAGTGTGTTTTCTTCCGCAGGTGAAAACACCCGACTACTACGAGAGAATCGTGAGTGAGATTTTATTGTCCACCCTTTCTCAGACTTTCCAACGTTTTTCCTCATCAGAGCAGCAGCTGTGTTAACCGTTAGCAGCGATCCATAGAGACAGGTCTGTCTTCACGTTTATATATAGCTGTTGTCTCTCCTCCGCTTCCTGTAGATGATCTTTACCCAGCAGTCCATCATGAGGCCCAGAGTGAAGTCATCTGTGTCCATTGGCGCGTAAGCTAGTCCACCATATTCCCAGTATATGGATGACATACTGGTCACCTGAGATCGGTTGCATCACATAGTGAACGTCTCAAACACTTGTCTCCACTGACCTGATCAAAGTCATGTGCTGCTGAGTCAGATCTGCTGAGTAAATGTGAGACATTTTCAGCAACTGTAAACATGTGATGAGCCATTTGTAAATTGGATTATTTAGAGTCAGTGAGGCTGTGAAATCCTCAGAAGTGACTGATTTAATGATTGAAAATGGTTAAAATTTTGACATGGAATGTGTCATGAATACAATAAGATGAGAATAAGACAGAAATATGACAGAAATGACAAAATAATATAGTATATAATGGAATAAAACTGTAACATATTAACACAAAATAGTATAATATACTACAGTATAATATAGTGTGAAATATATTAAATGTAAGGTGGAATGTAGTAGTATAGTACAACTTGAGGTGACACTGCATAAGATTCCACTTTGAGTATACTGACGTAACGTGACATAAAAAAATGACTTGGAGGACAGATAATCTAAATTCTGCTCTTGCAGATTGGTGAAGTACTGCGCCACCTACAGCGGCCACGATCCCTTCCTCTCCAAGTGTCTTCCCAGCAACCCCTGGCTGACCGATGACGTCACGTACTGGACCTTGAACATGCCCAAGTGAGTCAGCTGAGGTCGATGCAGGTTCAGCCGAATGTTTAAACTTAAAATGGCTCGTTCATTTCCATGACCTTCCTCCTGCGTGTGTGCAACAGTGTGGAAATCCCGACTAAAATGCGCGTGGAGAGGTGGACGTTCAGCTTCGGAGAGCTGCTGTCAGACCCTCGAGGACGAAATGACTTCAGGCTCTTCCTCAAGAAAGAATTCAGCGGTACGGTGGTCATCTCAATTAGACGTGGGCAAAGACATTAAATGGAACAGCACCGATTAAAGTGTTATTGTTAAAAACTTCCTGCATTGTAGATTCATATTTGGTCACACAAATTTAACGTTTCATGCATTAAAGGGGCCGATAACAGGGAGCTAACTGCACTTTCTGTTCTATTATTTTCTGTTCTATTCGCAGGAGAGAACTTGGCATTCTGGGAGGGTTGTGAAGATCTGAAGTGGGGCACTTCTGCGACGATGAGAGAGAAAGCAGAGCAGATATACAAGTAACGTCTTGATTTGTTCTCTGTGCGCAGAATATTTGAGTCCTCTCTGGTGAACGCTGATGGCAGCAGAGGTCGGAGCAGAATCAGCTGATTAGTTAATTAACCGAACGACAGAAAATCGATGAATTTTTGAGCAAAGCTGGTGGAAAAATGCCAGAAAACATTCTCCGACTCCAATACTTCCCTCAGAAGAAGAGAGCAGCATGAAAAGGTGTTAGAGTTAATGTACTTAGTCACATTCTACCACTGATCTCCTGATCTCAGGACTTTCCTGGCGCGTGGTGCACCTCGCTGGATCAACATCGATGGAAAGACGATGGAAGTCACAGTGAAAGGCCTGCAGCACCCACACAGATACGTGCTGGACGCAGCCCAAACTCACATCTACATGCTCATGAAGAAGGTCAGTGAACGCACCATGAAAACACAACATGCCGCTGGTGTCAGAATTCCCACACGCCTGCGCTCGGCATCACCAGCCTTCATGCTGAGTTTGTGTACGTTTTGCAGGACTCATACGGCCGGTACATGAAATCTCCAGTGTTTAAGGAGACGTTGAAGAAGGCCATCTCTCCCGAGGAGCACAAGTTCAGGTCGGTGGCAGCTTCTAATTCAGACATTTTTGCCTGAGGTGTGATATTGGTCTGAAAAACCGAAGCTTGTTTTTTTCATGTGTCCGGTTGATATTAGTCTCTGTGGCTTCCTGAAACTACCACATCCATCACTCTCCAAAAGGTAATTTTCACCCCGTCTTCCCCTCCCCTCTCTCCTCATGGTTTCTCTATCCTTCCTCTCTTTCCTCCCAGTGATGCCCAGTTGGAGCAGAATGCAAAGAACAGACGTCCCAGTCTCAGCCCCATCGTCCTCCGGCAGCTGGAGGAAGAGCAGAAGGCCAAGATGGCCGCCAGTGTTGACATCACACAGGTCATGAGCAAACTCAGCAAGCAGGGCAAGGAGGCGCCTCCTCCTCCTCGTCCTGCTGAGAAATGAACAAAAACAGGAGTTTTACCTTCTGATTTGTCAGGATTAGGATTTTCTCACTTAATTTATTGGATTATTTTAGAGGAATCATTCAAGGAGAAGCTTTTTATTTCTTAATGATCCTGTTACAGTTTAAAGCCAATTTAGTTTCAGTTAAAAGCTGCTATAATCTATATTTTTATAATAATGTGGACCAAACGTTTAATGTGAAAGGGGTCGCTCGTAGTGAAGAGCCCAGTGCAGTTTCCCTAAACTCTACAGAGCTTTATAGCGTCTTTCAGCTCATTGTTTAGGTTTTACAGCTTTACTATTTTAGTTCACTCTCACTGCAGAGTTAGCGATGAGCTGGATCATTTAACACCAAAGAGCCAGATATTTCCCCAGCAAGCTGGTGGAGACCAAAAGTGGAGCAAAAAGGAGAGTGAATAGTGTACTGCCCCCAAGTGGCCAAAAACTGAACATCCTCAGACGTAATAACATGCTAATGTCAAAGAAGCTATTTTCAGTGTGACGTTCATTGGAAGAAGTTGGTGATTGTTTCACCTCTCATGGTATTTGGCCTCTGCACATATTTTGGTTTTACGTGCCGCCGAGACGTTTGCCGTGTTTTTGCGAATGTCTCAGTGACACACATCTCAAAACCTGGACCAGTAGATCCCCCATGACAGGTGATTTTTGAACAAAGCCCTTAAAAAAAAATACTAATTTACGCACACAAGTCGTGTTCAGAAGCGACTGCAGGCGTTAATACCAGCGGCCATGTTGGGACGTCTGTTACCATCTGTCACATTTCTGTCCATACGAGCTGTTTCTGTCATGTTGTTTCTTGTAACACGTGTTGAACCGTCCGTCTTCAGACTGTAGATGTGTCGCTGTTCATACTCGACTGTGTTTCTTTGTCACCAGTCATGAGATAATAAAACACCCACAAACCACCTCATGTTTACCTGTTTGTTTGTCATTCATTCTGTTTTCATGCGGTTTGGTTGTCATCTGTCATCTGGACTGTCCTCCTGCTGTCGGCCTGTTTGAACTGATCGATCATGATTCTGTCCTGATTATTGGCAATAACACTGAAGAAAGTGAGGCCCAGAGACGGTTTCTATCTTTCTTTCTCCCATACTTCTTTCTTTCTATCTTTCTTTTCATTTTTTTTTTACTTTTTAGAGATACGTGTTTCTTAGAGAACAACAATGCTACAAACATATGATGATCTTGTAAAATATGATAGATTAAAGTAGCCAACCGTGGCAGCAAAGTTAATCAGAAAACATCAGATATAGAAGTAAAACACTGACATGGAGCATTTTAACTTTTCATACTTTGAGTTACTGATATATTTAAATACTTTTACTTAAGTAAGGTTTTGACTGCTGGACTTTTCCTTGTAGTGGAATATGTTTCACAGTGTGGTATTAGTACTTAAATACTTCTTCCACTGCTGGTGATTGTGAGCAGCTGTGATACTGAGACTTCAGGCCTGTAACATGAGTCAATATTAAGATTTACAGCAGCTCTTATGACACATAATGCACGTGATGTCTTTTGTTGATTATTATGCATGGAGGGAACCGTCTGGTGAAAGTTTCCCACAATGCACGACATGTTTTTGGAGTGAAGGCTTCTCTTGCTGACCTCTGACCTGTGAATGTTGCCCTTTGACCTCACAGCTGTGCCGCTTCACCACTCCTGTCCCCCACCTCGCCGTCTACTCTGGCATCTCTGACTTCCCCTCTGCCAACACCTCGCCCTCTCTCCCTTTCCTGGCTCAAACCCCTGCCTGTCCGTCCCCCATCAGCGTGGCCTTGGACAGCACCTCCACCTCTGAGCGCAGAGTGGAGGCCGGTGAAGGAGAGGCCGAGGGGAACCCTGCGGCTCGGGCCCCGGGAAGTGGAAATGTGTCCAAGTCTCGCATGGCCCTGTCCCTGCGTCGTCTGCTGAAGCGTGGCTGCACCCCCTCCACCATGTTCGCCAGCTTGTCTCCAAAATGCCACTCAGCTGCCGGGACGAGTAGCCGCATCCAGCCTATTAGCCCGGATCAGCCCAGTCAGGCTCCACCCAGACGGATCGCCAAGTAAGCCACACATACACAAGTGCATGCAAGAAGGAGGAAGAAGGAGGCCGCACAGATATTTCAATGAAGTAGCAGTACTACAGTGTAGAACTACTCTGAACTGCTCATTTAATGTGAACGTAAACATCCTCATGTTGAAGCTGAAAATCATTACTTTGACCTCGTTTTTACATTTCAAATCCAAAACTCAGATATGTGTCACCTTCCTGAGTATGGCCATTGGACATGTCTCATTAAGTCCTCTCTGCAACCCTGCAGTTTTTTCCAGATTAAAGTGGATATTCCTCCAGAGTGCCGCATCTACCCCATCGAGTCTGAGGACGAGGAGGAGGAGAACAGGGCTGCCTCTCGAGGAGGAGTGGGAGCCAAAGAGATCATCTGCCCCTGGGAGAGCCTCACTCCACACAACGGGACGAGCTAAAAGGCGGCATTTACGCAGGTATAAAAAGGTTTTTCAGTCTGTGTCTGTCTGAGCAGGCAGGTTTTTCCCAACTCTGACAGAGATAAAAGATCTCATACGGAGCAACGAAGGGGTAAAATCTTTATCAACTCGGTGTAAATGTGGCCATGTTCTCACCACCAGGCCACAAACCACAACATTATTACCAAACAGCATCAGGACTGGCTCACAACAGTCACTCTGGGACACTCTGGAGTTAGTCTGCAGGAGACTGAGCAATTTAGCGCGTCCACGTTTCTTAAAGGAAGCTTATGTTTTGAGTGTCAAACACAGACTGCCTGTAGGCCTGAAAGGACCCTGTCTCACGTCTGCTGCAGCTTAATCCTCTTCTGCACTGTCCCCCCCTCCTGCTTTCAAAACGATCACAGTTTCTCCAAAAAATGGCTCAACATGCAGCTTTTTTTCCAGCTGTTTGACGCAGGATCTTAGAAATGCTGAGTCCTAATTCCTCCAACACCTCCCCTGTTTTACTACTCAGTCAGTTTTCTTAAAATTTTGTTCATTTCAAGCCTCACAGCCAGGGATATTTTGCCGTGTTTGATACTCAAAACCTGGGCTTTAGCCGGAGTATTCCTTCAAGTGCAGCCTTAGTGACACCGACCCTTACTGATGTGAGCACCAGCTGAGCCAGCTGTTATTGTTGGATGTTTAGTTTTGCGAGGCCGTACTCCAGCAGAGGACAACAGGGTGCACGGACATCCGAGAGCATTCGAAACTCGAGCTGTAGCTTTCACATTCAAACCTCATCCTGTACTTATGAACCAACAGTAACCCAACAGCAGCCTTATCCGCCTTCACACACCTGAAGTATTTTGTGGGGGTTTTTTGGCCTCAGACGTTTCTACAAAGCAGGCATATGCGCAGACATCTTTTGACAAGCGGGGCCACACGATAAGAAAAACTAAAAATCATATACAAATATATGAACTTAAGTATTTTGCTAAGGAGCATAAAAAAAAAAAAAAAAGTTTACATCCAATAGAGCGATAAACCAAAGCAGACAGACATGTTTGGACTCTGCCTGTGCACATGCCTGCTGAAAATATAGATAATGTATTTATATATTTGTTGATTAATGATCAGTTTTCTGAAGTTGAGAAGTGTTCTTGTGCTGCTAAATAGACTTAGATTCCTGATTCCCCTGATTTACTTACCTCTGACACACATTATGACTGAATAGGTGCAGTTCAGGGAGAGCACATGTCTCATGCAACAGCCAGCCCCGTCTCCTAGAAATGAAATTACTTTCAGGTTTTACTAAATTGTTTTCAGAATGACGCTGTGTTGACGGCGTGATTGCTGCCTGGATTGTGTTCAGAGAAAACCTTTTTCTGAGTGAATCATTTATGCACCACGCTGGGGCCGCATGGAGGTGGTCGAGGTAGATAGTTGATGTACAGTGTGCAGAGCTGTGACTCCAGAAGCCACACCTCGAGTCCAGACCCCCGTGTGCGGCAGCAAAAGCACTTTGGTTTGGCAAAGATTGCGATATTAATAAAAAATCTTATGTGTCAACTCACTGCTGAAGTTTTCTGTATTAAAACAAACCATAATCTCTCCCAAACTGCAACCAAGTGCTGCCAGTGCCTAAACATAACCATAAAACTCATGCCAAAGTGTGTAATAAGACCTGCCAATCTATTAGATGAGAGCGTGTCAGGGTCACGTTTTTCCTCGTCGGACTGTGAAAAGCAGACGTGTAAGATGGCGAAGTACCAGCAGGGGGCGATAATGACAGAAGCGTAGGTCAATGTTCACTGATGCATTCATTTTAAGCCAAATAATGATTTTTTTCCTGAACCTAACAAGCAGTTTTCTCAGGAAGCTTTATTTTGAAAGTCTGACAGGACGTTTGATATTTATTATTGCTAACTTCACTGCAGAATGAGGTCCTCTTGGAGAGGCAAACGTGACACTGACACGGTGGACCGGGTTTGGAGGGGATGGGGTATTGCAAGATTGTCTATTTTGGCAGAAAACGAATGAAACACGTTGAACATTTTACTGATACGTTCAACGTCAATATTTATGCATCTTGCCGGGAAACATTTCCTCATCATGTTAGCAGAAAACAAAATTCGTCCAGCACTTTGTCCCCCTCAGAACGTCTTTGCTGTTGCACATCAGTTGTATATAAACATCATTTCTGGGAGACGGGGCTGCAGCAGCTTGTGTACATGTTGCTTTTATTGCTGATCCACTCCTGGCAGACGAGCACCCTTCAGGACTGGAGAGTCACAGTAATGAGGGTCAGCGAATCGTTTCTAGCCACTGCTGTTTGTAGCGGCTGTCTGCTGAACACCGCCCTGAGCGAGGTGTTGATATTTGTGTCACGCGTCTCTCCATTGGGGGTTTAGTGGGGGGCAGTATAATGTGAATTAACTGTCAGAATGTACTCTCTTTACCATGTTTACAGATGCAAGAATGTGAAAAATGCCTTCAGTTTGTTGTGTTTGATTTGTACATTCCATGGCTTGTGTCAAGTGCCTCAATAAATGACTGTCTTAACAAAAGATTCGCCTTCTGAATGAGATGCTGTGTCCTTAAAAAGGTCAGTTCACCTGCACTACAAATCACATTACACTCAAAGCAGCACAATATGGATATTAAACACAGTTGGTTTTGTTGATCTGTGGATGCACATTATTCCCCCACAATGCAACACAGAAGTGAAACAGAGGAGCTGCTCAGACCTGGAGCAAATCGAACTAAATTGTGGGTGGTGGTGAAACAGCTCCAAAAAAAATCTTGGGAAGCAAAAAAAAGTGTTAAATATTGAGAAAAACATGTTTCATTGCCAGTCAGTTAGTACACTGCGGTGAAGTATTTTGTTATTATTTATATTGTGTTATTTTTGTTGCTTGTTACACCGCCTTCTGCGATTTCTAAACTTTCCATCCATCCGTCCATCTTCTGCTCATCTGGGGTCGGGTCACGGCGGCAGCAGCCTAAGCAATTATTCCAGACCTCCCTTTTCCCAGCTATGTCTCCAGCTCCTCCTGGGGATTATGATGCGTTCGCTGCCCAGGTGAAACACACAATCTCCCCAGTGAGTTCCACCCCTCCTCCCAGGTAGAAAACCTCCAAAGGAAGGCACCCAGGAGGCATCCTAATCAGATACCCGAACCACCTCAGCTGCCCCCATTTGGTGCACCGTCTCTAAGGCTGAGCCCAGCCCCCCATGGAGGAAACTCACTTCTGTAACCTTTTCACACTAAAACCAAGCACTGTTGCAAGCTTATTCATGAGTACACTTGTTTTTGTCACTTTTCTTTTGGTGGACTGCCCATTTAAATTATATCCCACTGAGATTTTCTTAATGTGCCTTAATAAGTGGTGATGACTGTGCTTAACCACTAGGTGGCGACATAGCAATGATAATGGGAACAAGGCTTCATTGATGTAGCACAAGCAGGTGGATGGCAGACAAAGCTCCAGGTGCATTAGTTCAATGAAACTAGAAATATTAATAGAAACAGCCTGTGTTCAGCATGTGTCATGTCAGGTTATTTGGTATGAGACAGAAAAGGATTGAGTCAATTGTCCAAACTCCCATGATATTTCCACATAATCCTGTCCGAGGTCAAAACCGACCACGTCCATACTGTGTGCATGTAGTCACCGTCACCCCTGGTATCACACATGTGACCGACAGGAGAAACACACCATCACTGAGGTTACTGAACTGAGGATGGAGCAGAGCTTTGATCTGTGTGTGAGTGTGTGTGTGTTGTTGCTGCTGGTGTGTCTGAGCAGAGCCCTCTGATCGCTGTCTCACAACACCCACACAGGGACGTCCACACACAGTCCAGTCATACATTAGCTTAGCAAGAAGGAGGGAATTTATGCAATGCGCTTAACATTCATCTGAGGTGTGCATATATTAAAATACATTTGTGTGGAAGCATCTTTCAACGAAACCCTTGGTGTTTTGGAGTTACACCTGAATGAATCAAAAGCCACAAACACCCTTATCATGGCTTTTAGAAATCAGCACTTTTTTGTCGCATTGCCTCAGTTTGAGAACATTTGTGGATGTTGCCTATTATCTGTTTTCTGCCTTTGATTCTCCAGTTTTCTATGACTGGAGTTAATAAACTGTATGTGTGCAGTAGAAAATGACACAAATCAGCATTTTCAGCAGGAAACTGAAGCCACAACTTATAAAAAATAAAAAATAAAATTAGATTCTATGACCAAAAAGGTTTCAAAATCACCTGTTTAACATCTTTGGAAATACACTTATTAACCTTTTGGCTGAGAATAAAATGAAAAGTTTAATATCACTTTCATACCTTAGTGTTAATAATGGAGCTAGAGCCTGGAGGCAATTAGCTTAGCACAAATACTGGAAGCAGGGGGAAACAGCTAGCCTAACTTGCCCACCAGCACCCCTAAAGCTCACTAATTAACATTCAAATTTGTGCAAATAACACAAGATGAAAACTTGCTTTGCATTTTTTACCTTTGAAGACAACCAGGCTCCTGCCTTCTGTCTTTACGCTAAGCTAAGACAAGCTAAGCCACCTGGTTCTGGCTCCATGCTTAGCGCACAGACATGAGAGTGGTATCGATCCTCTCATCTCACTATTATAAAAACACCTAACAGCGTAGCTGTAGGTAATACTGTTATAATGTCTTTGATGCACGCTGCACACTTCTTAGCCTGTAGCGTTTGTATCCTCTAAGCGAAGGATCGTTGTAGTACACATGTACTTCTTTTTATATTTGGTCTGTCTTTTTGTGTCCACCTGTCCACCTGCACACATTCACCTCTCTTTTAGCTCCAGTTTGGTCTCTACCCGCCCCTGAGGATAAAATCAGACTCTTCAGATTGCAGACGTGCACCTTGATTGCTAACTGGGACAAGTGAAGACCCCCTTCCTCTCCGCCTGCCTTGAACGGTAAGCCGCATCAGGATAAACAGGAAAACAACACCGTGCAGCCTTTCATGCTAACACACACACACACACACACACACACACACACACACACACACACACACACACACACACACCTACAGCTAACACACACACAATCCCCGCAGAGATAAACATGTGTCGGCCGCTGTGTGTGACCTCGCTGTGACATGATGAATGACCAAATCAGGAGCGTAATGAAACGCTGCACCTTCGCCTGCTGCTGCTTCCCGATGCATGCGTGTGTGTGTGTGTGTGTGTGTGTGTGTGTGTGTGTGTGTGTGTGTGTGTGTGTGTGTGTGTGTGTGTGTGCATACATGTGTAAGCACTCAGGACCTCAATCAGAATCACAGGTGACCCAGTGTCTCGCTGAGCCTAGGTTTGACAAGAGCAGATAATTACCAGTGACCCCCCACCTCGTAAAATCAACCAAGGAGAGAAAGCGAGTGCATGATGAGAAAGACCTTCAACTATATTTAGGTCTTATTTTATGGCCTCCACTTCACACCTCCTTACTCTTCTCCCTCTGTGTTAGCCTTTCACCTCCACACACCTTCTTGACCTCCTTTAATTCTCCCTCCCTTCCTCCGTACCTGGGTGCCTCTGATCATTATCTGAGCCATACTGTGCTGATTCAACTCTGCCATAAAGCTGTCAGCATGCCTAAGCCCGTGAAGACTGGTTGCACATGCTTGTCACACACACACACACACACACACACACACACACACACACACACACACACACACACACACACACACACACACTGACAGAAAAGTGAAAATGAAAAAAGAAACTGAAAATAATGAGTGCACGATCTCTGAAACTAAGAAGTCAACTGTAAGTTCCTCACAGGAAGCAAACCCCCGTCTCCTGGCTGAAAATGCTCGACCCATTAATCCACCATGACCTGCTCCCAGTGTGGATTTTGTCACTTTGTGATCACTTGCAATGATCATCCTGGAGCAACACCGTAATATCAGATAAACCTCAGCAAATGTGCAACGCCTGGCCCATATCCCATCCACTAATATGCAGGGTGGAGTTTATGACCTATACCACAGCCAGCCACTAGGGGGTGATATACAATCAATTGAATGGAATGAGTATAATTCAGATCTGGCTTGACTTGGGCTCTGGGCTGGGCTCAAAGCAACCAATGGTAGTAATAAATAAATAAAAATTAAAGTGTAGAACCATGGCGGTGCATGGTGAGGATGACCTGCTCCCTCTGTAGATACAAAGAGCTCAATCGAAGGTAACGAAAACACAAGGATTTTTATCTTCAAGTGATTATACACTAATGAAAACATAAGCACGAATATTCACTTTCTGCCACTAGATGACATTTAATTGGACACAGTGGACCTTTAACATATATGTTTAGTTATGAAAGAGTAAATGCAGACACGTTAAAAAGGAAACACAAATAACAAATGTGTACTGTAATTCACTGACTGACGAGAGACTATTTTTAGGCAAAATGTAATATTTAAGAAAAACAAATACAGCTTTGGCAGCGATAACTTGAGCTTATTTGAGTTTGAAATGTGAGGAAAAAAAGAGGGAAGGCAATTTGGCCATGACCATGTCAGGATGTCAGGTGAATTTCAGCAGAATAAAACTGTAAAGTCTGTGTCAGAAATGCCTGAGGGTAAAGTTTCTCGACAATAACAAACCAACCAACCATTGTCTCTGTCCGTCTCACACACACGCACGCACGCACGCACGCACGCACGCACGCACGCACGCACGCACGCACACCAAAATATGCACAGACATGCACATGCAGTAAACATATATGCACGCGCACACACACACACACACACACATTTATGCACACCCACGCATACAATCTTTGTCTCATGAGGAATGATATTAATACCTGGCAGGCTTTAAAATGTCAGTCTCAGACAAAAGTGCACAAAGACCCAATTTATTTATGGATCTGACACTTCTCATGTCTTTCTGCTCTTGAGCTATTTTTGCTTTCAAAGTGTGTCTTTAGAGCGAGGAGGAGGAGGAGGAGGAGGAGGAGGGGAGGGGTGGGGGTGAGGATGCAGACAGACAGACTGACCGACCGCTGGGAAAGGTGTGTGGGCCGGCGGCCAGCGACATCAGCCGGCGAAGCCCTGGGGAGTTAGTATTTTAACCCACACTTGGGTAAAACGTCCCCGAGGATGATTTTTCCCTTTCTGACACACGGCTGTGATCAAAGAGTTGCATTGGGTGATAAAAATACCACAAATGTGGGCTAATCACAAATCTGCATTCGAGCCCTGACGGCTGCTTTCTAATATGAGCTGATGGAGTTTATTTACTCTCCCTTCTGTCTACTTCCTTTGTCTTTTCATCCTCGCTCGCCTCTTAGTATGCACCTCCACAGTCACACACACATTAGTCCAATCTCCAGAGCTGTTTACTCATTGAGTGATGATTGCCTGTTTAAACATCTGTCCACATCAGTGTACACAGCTACACACACACACACACACACACACACACACACACACACACACACACAAACACACACACACACACACACACACACACACACACACACACACACACACACACACACACACACACACACAGTGCCATGTCTGATTGTATCCCAGACAGCCAGTAACATCAGTATCTACCTGATTTGAAGATCTAAACACAGCAGAACCATCTGCTACGCATTAATTCATACACACACTCACATTCAGCCTTTGATAGTGCATTGGAATACTGCAATTAGACATTTAATGTATTGTAGGTTTGAAATGTTTGTGTTACACTTACGTCTGAATCAAAGGAGATTTTCTTTGGCTGCACGCTGCCTTCAAATGGAACTTTTGTGTTTCCGACTGGAGATTTTATTATGTTTAGGAAATTACTGCTCGTCCACTAACAACAAATACAACCCTGACTCCAATAAGAAATGGAACATTTTGTAAAACAGAAATACAACAGAATGGGATCGTTTGCTAATACTTTGTGACATAAACTCGATTGAATACCTCATCAGCTTCATTGATTTTTGTAAATATTGGCTTATTCTGAATTTGATGCAGCAACACGTTTCAAACGAGTTGGGACACGAGCAGCTAAAGACTGGGAACGATGTTTAATGCTCCAAAAACACCTGTTTGGATCATTCCACAGGTAAACAGGTGATAGCATCATGATTGGGTATGAAAAGGGCATCCTGGAAAGGCTCAGTCAATCACGAGCGAGGATGGAGCGAGGTTCACCTCTTTGTGAACACATGATTGGATGAAGGATGTTACTACATGGGCTCAGGAACACTTTGTGAAGCTGTTGTTGGTAAACACAGCTAATTTGCATTCTGTCTTAATTGACATTTTACACAGAATCCAAACTTTTTTGGAATCAGGGTTACTTTTTGTGTCATTTTCGGGATAACAAATATGACAAGAACAAAGGATTTAAATCTGCACTAATCTATGTTTTTAGCTTCACAGTTGCTTGAATATAAAAGAGGTCACTTGTGGTGACAAACACATGGAGAGTTATCACCAGACGCTGCAGTTCTCCTCAGCTGGAGCTTTTTAGTGTCTTTCTGTTTACTGCTTCCAGCTTGCAACTTTACTGTTTGGGTTCAGAGTCACTGCCAGCTGCAGAGAGCAGCTCAGAAAAACCCCGTACACGACGTGCCCTGCACCAAAGTTAGCGATTAGCCGGTGAGTGAAGCATCGACCTGCTCACGAACCACGTTGTCGGAAAACATTTAAAACACTGTCATTTTTAGCCATGAATACCACATCACATTTAGGTGAGCTCTTCTTGTCAACACTGTATGAACAGACCATTATGAACATTTCTCAGAGGCCCAAATATATTGTTTACTGATGAGCCGGCTTTGGAAAGTATAATCACTAAATTCACTCTGCGGTGCATCAGTGTGTTGGTGAACGGGTAAATGAGAGGCATTCTGTGAAGTGTTTGGATGAAAGTGCCATATAAATGCTGTCCATTTACCATTTCATTTACTTTTGAGGTTAAGTCTCCGGGAAATGTGAAAGAGTTGTTAGTGCTGCTGGTCCCACTGAAAATCAGCACCCCAGTCTGCAGCTCTTCAGTGTGAAAAGCAGAGAGCAAAAAACGAGTAACGAGTGTCAATGAAAGACATCACCTGGAAACTCAGTGATATGAACTCAAGACCAAACCTGAGCCAAAACCAGAGTTTAATCTGCGATTGGTTGGGTAGCTACGTAGCTAACCCCTGACTTCCAGTTGTTCTTGTAATAAGTTAAGTTTTATAACAGATTTCTCTCTTCGTCCCTCACCCTTCACTGCTCACCCCTTCATCCCACTTTCCTCCTCCTGCATCCCTACACTCCCTCCTTCATCATCTCTGCTCTCCTCCATCCATCGCCGTGGTCTTTGTTAGTGAAACAGTTTGGAGCTGCTGTCTCGTCTCTGCCTCTCTTCACTGCATTGTTTTAAATTTGCATTCCTCTTTTAGGGCACATAGTTTGTCCTTTATTAGCCTGGTCAAGACGGTGGCTCAGTTGTCTTTCAGCTGCAGAACATCTCTAAAATTAAGGGTTTCATTCTTAGGCTGCACTACAGAAGGTTATCTGCACTTTTATCTTTAATTGAAGACTATAACTCTCTGCACTCCATACTATCAAAGCCATTTCATCCCTTTGAGGCTTTTATCTAACTCGTATGGATCCGTATCATTACCTGTCTTCACTGGTTGTCTGTCAGTATTAAAGCTTCTGTGTATAAGGCCCAAGAGAGACCAGGCTTTAGCAGTCAGGGTATTATAGTATTATAATAAAGTCGGTGTCTTCTTTGGAATTCTTTAAAAAGCATATTTTCCTCATCTTTCAGTTCTGTTGTTTTGTTGTGTTTGTTTAGTCCTTTATTTCAGTGATGTTGTGTGACCAGCCAATAAAACGCTTCACTTTTATTGTGAAAAACGGCGGTCTGTTAGCTCCCACGCTTGAGCTTGAATCAGTTTGTGGGGTTATTTCTGTCTTTTTATACACCGTTCAGTCAGAAAAGATTATTGCAAACACCTCAAATCTCACTATTAATACATTACGTCGTGTTTGTCAACCAGGAGGATGATTGGCCGAACATGCCGAGACCATGAGGTCCGTTCCTTCGAGTGGCCACCATGTGAAGCGCTGTCCGTGGCGCTGAGCGCTTTGCCAGGTGTTCTACATGGCTGATGTAGATAAATTTCACAATGGAATAATCTTTTGTTATGGCCCTCCAGTATGACACATACACACACTCCCTGATCTCATTCCACTCGCATGGATTACAAACCGCTGTTCTGAAAATAAAACCTTTTCCTGATATGACCCCACTCTGGTTAAAAAAACAAACAAAAAAACAGCTTGCTTAAGGTCATGCAAGAGTTGAGGTTTGTCATAATTCCTATGGCCGCTTCAGGTCTTTGTCACTTGAACATCAACAGTCCAAAAGCCAAATATTTTCCATTTACAATGATATCAAACAGAAAAAAGCAACGTATCGTCACATTTCCTTCCCTCATGTTCAGAGTCTGGCCGTCATCCTGGACAGCACGTTGTCTTTTGAAGCACACATCAGCAGCGTTACTCTCTGCATACTTTCATCTGGGCACCCAACAGCGCCGCCATTTTCATTAACACCTTGATTACATCCTGCATTGACTATTGCAATACTATCCTTTTTGGTCTTCCTCTCAAGCGTCTTCAGTTAGTCCAGAAAGCAGCTGCCGGTATCATTACCAGACCTCCCTCCAGAGATCATATCCCTGCAGTCCTTCAGCAGCTTCTTTGGCTCTCTGTTAAATACTGTATCGATTTCAAGACTCCGCTTCTCACCTTTATGGCCCTTCATAACCCTTTTGTATCTTTCTGAACTGCTTTATATCTACACACCGCGTCATTCAGCACATCACGCCATCTGCCCACTGGGCGTCTAGAGCCTTCAGCCACTGACTCCCTCTCCACCGTCACACCCTGTCCCAAAACACTCCTTTTTAAACCGGCATATTTGCTCTGACTCAAATGGCTACAACCTTGTGACTGTATTAAGTTAAAACTGTACAAAGTGTTACTGCTTTGCTTGATTTTTTGATATCTTGATACAATGTTGCTTGTTTTTAAATGTGTCTTGTAAAGAGTTCTTAAGTGCTTGATCTGAGAGGCTGGAATCTGTAAAAGATTTCTTCTTGAAAAACTGACTGAAAGGTTGAACTCCTCACTGCTCACGACAATAACAGATATTATATACTTTGCAATGTGTATGTTATGCAGGAGCAGCACAGACAGCAGATCAGTGACGGTGTCTGAGAGTCATTCCTGCATCAGCACGCAGTATTCCCAACAAATCCACACCTCACAAGACCTATATAACCTAAATCCTCCTTGACAACACTCAGAATTGTAGAGTTAATTATTTGCCTGTCTGCCAGCACGCTTCTCCCAGTAAACATGATTTTGTTTCTCGCTGAATCAATCTCAGTTAATCTGTGGATCCGATCGGGCTGCTGGCCGGAGAACATATGTTCTCTGCTGGCTGGTTTACACACTGTCCAGCTGCTGAGATCCTTTGAAACATCTGTCCGCTATTGTCTGTTTCCATTCATCAGAGGTAGCACAGTATCTGCTACACGCATCCCATACAGATATAGACGCCTCAGTCACACGTCTCACATCTCAAACACTCTATTTTAACACCCGTCTGTATTTATAGCGCTGTGTTAAAAGGCCTGTCACCTGACCAAGCTGCATAGTGAGGAAAAAGAAGAAAACAGCTTTTATTAGGAGTGCTGCTAACCTGCACAAGACAGCCCTCTTTAAAACTATGAAACGCCTGTCCGACAATGTGAGCGAAAGAGGGAGGAGAGCAAAGCGAAATTGTTTGTCTCTCCTCTGCGAAATTACTGTCACAAGTACACCACGAAGAGGGGGGAAAAAGTGAGAGGCAATCAGACATTTCTCCCTCGCTCCCACTCAGCATTACTCTCTCCTCTCAGCACAGCCACAGTTACGCATGTCAACGTGATTCCAGTCAACATTACTTAAAAACCAAGCGTCCCCTTTCTGCAGAACGGAAGGAGCGAGAATTACGAAGGGCCGATTTTTGTTCTTTTCTCCCTCCTGCTTTTCAGCGTCCTCGCCGACGGATGATTGCCTTCACAATGAGCACGAATGAGACGGGCAGCCCATAATGCTGACAGACACATTTGTATGGGTGTAGCACTTTCAAGTTCGCTGTCATATTTGCTTTGTCTCTTTGGTTTTACTGGCTCGTGTGTTTACCCTGTCGATAATCCAAGGTAAATGTGGTGTTTGTGGGCATGACTTTGTGGCTGCAGCCAAGGATTACTTTCTCCATAAAAAAAAAACTCCATTAAAAAAAAGACTGCAAATAAATGAAAATAACTGGCGCCAGTTTCCAGCCGCCAGCATATATAAGCATGCTAATGAGTAGTTCGAAGCTAATGCTAAACTTGTAGTGGGCCGACCAATATCCAATATCTCCATTAACACCAAGTCATAAAGTCAGAATATGACAATTAAACATGCAACAAAATTATCTCAACTGAAAGTTACCAGCTTTGAGTTGATGTCCAATTATCTAAGCTTTTTTCCAACGCCACCTGGCTCAACTTTGTGAAAACACAAAGACAATATATTTAATTTTTTATCCCATCAGCTTCACTGATTTTTGTAAATATCTGCTTATTCTGAATTTGATGCAGCAACAGGTTTCAAACACGTTTGGACAGGAGCAACTAAAGACTGGGAAGGATGTTTAATGCTCCAAAAACACCTGTTTGGATTGTTCCACAGGTAAACAGGTTCATTGGTAACAGTCGATAGTAGGAAAGGGGCATCCTGGAAAGGCTCAGTCATTCATAAATAAAGGATGTTACTGCACGGGCTCAGGAACATTTTGTGAAACTGTTATCAGTAAAACTCATTTTACAACGATGTAAAAACAGAAAAACTGCTGGTGAATACTCAGCATGTGATTGGATGAACCATCTGTCTATCACCGTCTATCATGGGCTAACTTCTTTACTTTAGCAGCCGCCATTGTTGTTTTCACTGTCGTCACATCTAAACCACGCCCACAGCTGCCATTGGTTCCTCGTCGGATGCTGATTGGTCCGAACCACTTTGGTCCAGTCACAAGCGCGCAACTTGAGGACTGGCAAGATGGATCCTCGACTCGCGTGATCTCTGTAATCCATCTGAAATTGACTGTAACTGAATCAAGAGGAGAAAGGAGAGAGAACGGAGGAAAATAACAGAAATAACTGGACTTCTTGGTGAGTTCTGAGACGTGTGTGTGACCGAACTCCCACACAAACACACTCCACGCACACACTATGTTAGCTAGCCGTAGCTAACATCTCTGCAGTCCGTAACGCACATCTTTCAAATTGCATGTCTCCAGTTTGTAAGGGGGCTTGTTAAAAATTCAAAGTCTGCAGGGAAAAGCTGAGATAACCCTGATGACACCACGAAAGCTTATTTTCCGAAACTTTAAAAACCTCCTCCAGATCTGTTTCCACAGGCTGAGCAGTTCTCCTGATGACGAAGAAGCAGAACTTTAAAATCGGTGGAGTTCACTGTGATATTTTCTGCTTTTTCTCTTGGTTAAAGTACTGGCTTTTGTGTTTTCTGCCACAAGTTCAAGGTGAATGTGATGTTTTTTGGTTGATTTGCTGTATGAAAATGTATTCACGCTGATAAACAATCAACAGAGCCCGGCGGGGTCCTGACAGTATTAATGGGATTAATTCTGGAACTGTTGACGTTAAAGGGAAAAGAGAAGGAGAAAAATGGCAGGGAAAGGGAATGAAACAGCAGAGCGATACAGTGAGGTGATTTAAGGGAAAGAAGGCAGGATACGTGACAGGATGAAGGTGAATAATACCGAGAAAACGGGAGCAAAAGTGGGCTGGGAGAGGAGGAGGAGGAGGAGGGGTTGTGCTGAAGTGAGCGAGAGGGAGGAGAGGAAGGGAGTCAGGCTAAATCCTCACACCATTATTATCAGGACTCACATGCAGCCCCTCCTGTGATGGAGTGAGAGGAGATAGAAAGAGATAAAGAAAAGATGGAGTTAAAGAGGAAATGGAGAGCAGGATTACTGGTGTGACAGCGCCGGCAGATGAGAGGCAGTGCGACGGCGAGAGAGAAACTCTGGTGGGAAAAAAAAATCAGCGCAACAGGATGAGGACCTGCTAGTGCACAGCCGGCCCGACCCCGCAGACCCGCCATCTGTCCCGCTGTTCTCTCCGTGTTCCCGACGCTCCCACCGTCAACCAACATCTGGATCACCTCACGTCCATATGGGAAAGAGGGCAAGGCGGGAGAAAAAAGCCCAAATCTCACCCTCTGCTCATCCTTTTTGATCACACAGGACCTGAGAGGGCTCAGCATCACCGAGGGGGGGATCCCTCGCTGCGGAGTACCATCGCCACAGGGGCTGATAACTGGGCCGGAGGAGGGAAAAACTTTTGCTCCAGAGATGCGGAGGCGTGCGCAGGACCCTTCCTCGTGTGCCTGTGAGATTTCTTAACTTCCCATGGATCTGTTGCGTCTCTTGCCCCTGAGCAGGGAGAGGGAAAAGGAGACAGAGGAGGTGGAGAGGGGGAGAAAGGAGGAGACGGCGGGGAAGCGTCACTGCCGTCGCCGCCGCTGCTGAAGTGTTACCGGCGTTTGTGCTCCTCCGCTGAAGAGCCATTTTATCACTCTTCCTCCCCCCACCCCCCTCTTTCGCTCCTCTCCTCATCCGACCAGCGGGGAGCCTGAGGGATACAGACAGAGAGCTAAACACAGTGGGTTTACGCACACATGCACACAAACACACACAAACACCGGCTGGCAGCTCGTCTGGGGCACCTGCACCCTCACCTTCCTCCCCTCTCCCATCCTGAGGTCCCATCTTCACCTCCTTGACCACCTGTAAATGTGTTCACTGTGACAGAAAAAGAGAGACGCGAGAGAGGGAAAGTGAGGAGTTCTTTTGGGGGGGGGATCACATACGGCTGCTGTCAGGTTGTGAAGTCCTCCAGGGGAGCGTGCAGACATCCAAAGCTGCCGCACACACACACAAACACACACAAACACACACTGATAACTCTCTCGCTCTCACACAGAGACTTGGTGTGAATGCGTACTCCTACAGGTGCCAAGAGGGGAGAGAGGAGGTGAAGACCGGGTGAAAAGGGGGGAAAAAAGAGAGAAAGACATTTGGAGGAATGATGGAGCAGCGGGAGTTTAAGTTGGATGACGGCAGAAAGCACAGGTAAGTGTGACACACACGACTACACACACCCTCGCTCACACTCTTATTCTGTCACTTAATCTGATCCACCGTCAGGGATTCATGCTTTACATGTAAGTGAGGAGGACAGATACGGAGCAAGAGATAGATGCTGGAATAAGAAGCTCAGGGGGGATATGAGTGGAGACGCACAGCGTGAGTGCAGTCATACTTTCAGCTTTCATAAGTGAAGAGTTTCCTCGAGAGAAAGCTCCCATCTGCTGCTGACAGAAACAGAACAGCCAGTTGTTACTTTAGCAGGAAGTACTGTAAGAGGACATATTTCACTCTGAGGTTTAGTTGTTAGCTGCTCCTTTGGAGTGTGTGTGTGTGTGTGTGTGTGTTTGTGTGCAATCCTTCCACACCTGCACGCACACTTATCAATATGACTCATTTACTTATGGATTATGGATGTTGCAGTTGCAGTGTTTTACTATCGTATCGTATCAGTTATCTGGTAATGCTCATTGATTTGTCCCATAAGCTGAATGCAGCAGCTCATTTTTCTCCATTAGTGACGGACGCTCCTTTCTGCTCCAGTTTACACGTATCACGTTGCAGAGTCGTGGACCACAGTTTCTTTTAACTGCAGAAGGCACGGTAACATAGACTCGCGGTTCCCAACCTGGGGTTCGGGGCCCCACAAAGGGCTCAGATGATATATCTTTGAGGTCCTAAGATGAGTAATGAGACAATAAAAGTGAAAAATAACAGATTTCTCTTGAAAAATTATTTATTATAACGGTGTAAGAAGTGGCACAGTTTCTTTCAGCAGCACGGTTCGCAGTCACAAGATAAATCTAAGGGGTCTAAAGATGATTAAAGGGATGATATAAGGAAAAAAAAACACATTTATCATGCAGAAAATTATATTTATTTTTCTGACTTTTCTCCAATTCTTGCATTTTGGTGGAAAACAGGTTGCTTTTACCTTTAAATGCCTCTGAAAATCCCCTCTGTGACTGCAAACTGCTGCAGTTTAAGTATATTATTATAATGAATATTAATTTCTGTGGCTTTATGGTGGGAAATATTGAATACTGTGAATTATATTCATATTGATACCTTTCAAACTCATCCAGTTCACATGTATCAGGTCGCACCATCCTGTACCTATTTGTTTTAGCGGCATATTTCACAGTGACCCGTGGTTCCCAATCTGGGGTTTGAGGCCCCCAAAGGGCCCACAAGATAAATCTGTGAGGTCACAAGATGATTAATGGGACAATAAAAGTGAAACAATACATTACTTTCACCTCTTAAAGCTTCTAAAAATCGTCCAAAGTCATGTTCACCTTACAGCTGTGATAATGGGGTGGACGCTGGGTAGACACTGATTTGCATTAAAGGGTCAAAAGCCAAAAAATGATGGAAACTGATAACAGAGACAATTGGGAATATGTGTGTGAACACATGCATGGATGCATACTTGCAGCATTTCATGCATGTTTTGCAAGCGTGTCAACGGCTCGTTTTAAGCAGGTGTGGCAGCGACTGGATGTCACTCAGATTTTGATTGCTTTGCATATGATCGGGGGGGGGCCAAGCCGATCTAGAACTGCACCCGTCCCGTCAACGTCACTCATCTCAGCTGATACGTCCGGCGTGCAATGATTTCCTGTAAAGCTGTCAAGTCTTCATGCGTTAGAGCGGGAACCCACAGAGAGATGGAGTTGCAATGTTAGCTCTTAAAACCCTAATTATGATACATTTATGTTGATAGGTTTCATAATAAGCTCAGGGGTTAAGCATGACACGCTCATTTATGTAATTTAAATCATATTGCCAGTTTAATTTGTATGTTTATTGGCTGTGTGTGTGTTGGGGCATGTGTGCATACATGAGCATGGACACAAATCAACTTCATCCACGAGGAGAAGAGATGCAGGCATGAACAGAGGGAAAGAAGGCTGTCGCAGTTTAGCTGGTTGACACTGACAAAGCAGCTGCTCCTGGTTCAGGCTCTGCGGTGTGTTAACTGTCGTATACATGACTGTTAATGTAACCGTGTTAATGATGACTTCAGGGAAGGGTGAATCTCATTAATCCAAAGTATGATTGAAGACGAGATTTTTCCCAGTCTGACATGTACTGAACGTCTAACCGATTCTTTAGATTTCAGTAACCAACAGAGGAAGCATGGCCATTTCACATATCTGTTACTCTAAAAGACTGTCAATGGATGAACGTTGAAAAGTCACCAATAAGAAGGTGGAGCCTGATAATCAGATTGAATCATTTTCCTTAAAAAAATCAGATTCGTAGGTGCTGATTCAGAGGACCGGAAGTAAAATTGTTGGGAGCAAAAAAAACATCAGGTGAGTGTTTAAGGCTCAAGCTAATGTGGAATTATCTTATCTAACAGTTTTACAAGTACACAGTAGCACATAGGGAGCGCTAGCACCATTATTTGTGGGCTCATGTGACTGATGGTCCAACATTCATTGTCCTTTACGCTCTGTTTTTGGTCTCTACCAGCTAAATGCTCCACTATGTAATGAGCTAGTGGCTTAAGTTGTCTGTGTCTGTTTGAAGGTGAGCAGGTAGAATAAAATGGGTTTATCAGAGCTTTTCATGGCTTGAAATGATGCTGATCAGCGGAGTGAATCAGCATCACTGAGTGAAGGAAAACGTGAAGTAATTTAATCAATTTCAGCTTTACCAGCTTTGACATGAAAGTGATCTACACATTAATGCATTAATAATTATAATGCAATGACACAATTTACATTATTCCAAACTGAGCCTTTCTGCATGATGAGTACTTTTGGTACTTTATATTATGCTGCCAATACTTCAACACCGGACGCATACAGTACTTGTGAGTATTTCTACACTGTGGTGTTGACACTTTTATCAATGAAAAAATCTGAGTACTCCTTAGACCGCTGAGCACAGCTTCCAGTCAGAGCAAAGCACAGCGAAGTCACTCTTGCACATGAAAAGGTTAAACTCAGGTATCAATTAGGAATTTCCAATATCACTTCGAACAGCAGCATCAGGAAACGGAGTCATTGCTGCAGAATGAGTTTTCACACTGGGATTTCTTGGGCTGATCTCAAGTCTGCATAAATGAGGCTCCAGAGGATCCTGATGCTTCACGCAGCTGTCAGAGCGCCGCGCCTGCAGTACGCTGATGAGAGGAAGGCCGTCTACTACATTAATACCAGGCCACTAATTCAAACGCCCTAATTAATGCAATCAAATCAGATTCAAAGGTGCTGCGAAAAAACAAGGTTCAAGGCAGACGTGTTGATAATTCTCTGCTGATGATGCTCATCCCATCAACTAGATCCTCTCCGCTCATTTCCTCTCCACCCCCCGGGGGCTGCATACAGGGATTCCATCATATCTCAGCTAAGTAGTTAAATGACTGAATTTTCCTTCTGTATGTGCACTGTTTGCCTCAGGAGGTGTACGGTACTTCAACAGTGGACAGACTCAAGCATCAGCTGAACATGTGGTCCAACAGGTTTTCTCTTAATGTGCATAATTATATTACGTCTGGGCAGAGGCGGTAGACAGCGTAGCAGAACTACTTACTGCATAGGAAAACTCAATTATGGATGAGTGTTGGTCTTTTTTTGCCCATTTGCCAAGAAAAGCATATTTTTATTCTCTTTTTGGACTCATCATTTGGCTGCGAACAAACAAGAGTTTTGGTTTAAACTCCTTTCAGTGTCGACTTTCAAGCAGTGAATCCCAAATTTGTTTGGCTCATGAATACCTTGATCAAGGGCTGCCACAGGCTGAAGCAGTTCAATAGAACAATGATTTTTTTTTTATATTTAGCATGTGTTTATTTGAAACACTGTCGGGGGCTACAGAGCTGAAAATAGTATTAAAAATACACGCTGCTCAAAGAAAACACAGTGGCACCAAGTGCTTCACATATAAAAGACTGGACATAAAAACAGGGACAGAGTACTTATGTAAAATAAGATGGAGCTTATAATAACCGTGAAAATAAAATAAAATAAGGACAGAAAAAGAATGAAGAGTTTGCATGAAAAAGATGGAAGTTAAAACCACTGAATTACTAAGTAACTTGTTAAAGGCTAAAGTGAAGATTTTAGCTTTCTTTTAAAAATATTTGGCGAGCTGCTTCCCTGATATCTATTCGTAATGTGCTCCTGGTTAGGTTTAAAGGTTAAAGCTGACGGTTGGAAACAGCTGTTTCCTGTGTTTTTCTTGGGACGGCAGTATCCCATTACGAATCAATGTCGGGTCTTTTTTCTCTTTGTTATCAACGAATAAGATAAGATAAGACAAGATAAGACTTTATTGATCCCCACAGGAGAAATCTGGGTACTGCAGCGGCAGAAAGACAGAAATGAGTACATTTACATACATACAGTAAAAGAGTGTAGAAAACTAAATTAAGAACAGAAGCAAAAATAGAAACAAAATAGCAATCAAAGTTAAAATTATGAGGCAGAAGTGAGAGCGGTGTCACCACACTATGATTGAGAAATCATAGTTTTTTGCCCTCTTTTCAGGTGCCTGAAAGTGAGACATTCGAATCAGCTTTTGGATAAACAAGAGCTTCATTTTGATACTAATTTCAGCGTTTGCACCTTTTTTGGTTTATGAAATCAAAGCCCAAATCAATGCTAGAGGTTACAGAGAGAGAGGTGATCTAGATTTAGTTGAAAATGTGATGCGTTACTCTGGAAAAAACACTTAAAAAGCAGCATGCATCTGAATGGCAATTTTTCAATATGCATGTTAGTTTTTAATCAGTAAATCCTCATAAATCTGATGGAGATCTGTTAAGATCAACCTGCAACCACTGAGAGGCTTCAGACTCAAGAGCAGGCCCAGCAGTCATGGAGGACAGATGCTGCATGCAGGATGATGAAGGCTGACGAGCTGCACACTCCTCTGATGTTTCAGGTTTTTCCTCATTTGCTCATCGCACAGTAATCCTGCTGTTCTTTTCTCTCATGTTCTCTGTCTTCCTGTCTCCATCACTGCAGCTGTAAGGTTGGCTTTCATCAATAGTACACCATAGGATGAATTTGATTGCGTGTAGTCATTTTGGTGCTGACGCAGGTACAGTCTTACGTGGGTCCCACAGAGAGAGTTTATCCAATATGGCAGAGCTGCACTCCATCTGGAAATCTCCATAATAATAGAAACCCGGGTGCATGCTCGGCCGCGCTCGATCTGCACAAACAAGCGCACAAATGGATTTAAGGACAGTGTGATTATACACAACTTTTGATAATAAGTGCAATGTTTTCCTGTTTATCTCTGTCTGGGTGACTGATAAGACGACAGTCAGCTGATTGTTGTAGTGTGCCGTGTGTGTGTGTGTGTGTGTGTGTGTGTGTGTGTGTGTGTGCTGTGTTTGTGTGTATGTGATTGAAATTCAGATCCAACACATTGTGCTCCGTCCCTTGTGATCACATCCTTTCTGTGTCGTAATCGCACTCTGTTATATTGCTGCTGATCTGGAGCCGACACACCCGCTCCGTCAACATCCTAACCACCACCCCAACACACACACACACACACACACACACACACACACACACACACACACACACACACACACACACACACACACACACACACACACACAGCTAATCTGACGCCCCATTATACAGCCTTTTTCTAGAGATTACACTGTTAACTCAACACTTGACCTGCTCTCCAGTCATATGATCCAATCAGTCAGCATTCATCCGCTCCCTCTCTGGCTGTGTCTATCTTTTGCAATCTTCTTCCTGTTTCCACAGTTACTCTTTCCCTCCAGCACTCGGCTCCTTTAAGTTTTATATTTTCAGCTACCCCTGTACAAATCTGCCATACTTGAAACTCACTGCTTTTCCAGCATTACTGTCATTTGCGCTGCACTGTTTGAAAATGCAGTGAGCCTGAATTCTTATCAAGAATCATGTGACAAGCATTCTGGGAGCCCATTGGCTATTGCCTGATGATGATTTAGCCTCTGGGGACAATGGCCAATGTTTCTGTTTGTTGAGTTTACATGACAAACAGTAATTTGCAAAAGGTTCCAGTCAGTAACTTATACTGAAAAGTGTGATTTTACACACGTATAGTACTTATTGCTGCATGAACCACAGAATTAAAAAGCATTCTAGATGTAAAAACTTTGCTATTTACTATTATCCAAGAATCTCCACATGATCTTCATTTTTGTATATTCACCCTGCAGACAGCAGTGTGTAATAACTGTGTACATACTTCAGTATTATTAAGCAGCAACATCTCACAACCCGAAGGACATCAAGCTTAGCTGTACGTTAATGTTAATGAATACAATTGGACGCTGTTCGTCTCATCGTCTGCCACTTAGAATCCGTTCCTTTCAGAGTTTTGCTGCGTGAGGGGGTGTTTGCTTTTAATCTCCACCTCACACAAGTGGGTGGTGGGCTAATGGCTGCTCTGTGCTCACATCAAGATATAATGATTCAGTGGAGACATATAAAGGGATCTTAGTCCGTCAAAACGAGCAATCCCAGGATTAACGAGAGAAAAAGTGTGAGACAGCCTTCTGCAGTGTGTAACATCAGCACAAAGTCCCCGGAGAATCCACATACATCTCAATTTCAGACATTTACTTACATAAACTCCTGTCTACATGGATTATATAGATAGTTAAACAGGCCAAATGTACAGTGTCACTATATGCAGATGACACCGCTCAATGAACTTCTATTCTGTCGTACAAAAGAAAATTTACCTTTTGCACACTAAAAGAAAACAATCAAAATATTTGAATTGTGGAGGCAAACATAACATAGACAGAATGACGCAGATCTGTGAAGTAATCTGCAATAAAGGCTGTCCATCATTCCAGCTGCAACCTTCTACTGACTAAAGGTTGATCTATCAGCAGCATCTAATAACAGGGGTAGATTGTCTTTAAAAGGTTCAAACTGTATATTTATTACTACGGGCCCCTAAAGCCCAGGAGCTTAAAACCTTAATAAGATGAATGATTGATATGCCATGAACAGTGAGAAGGGGTGGGACACATTTAACCCAGTGTAGCTTTGAAAGGAGCTTTGAATCAAAGCTGGGAGGTGCTCTTAATTATCAGGATGTCTCTGATGGCAACAGATGAGGCCGACACTCTATATAAAACCACCTACGAAATATGTGTGTGTATGTGGAGATCTTTATTAGCTATAAGAGAGCCCACCTTCCTTCATCAAATGGTTCAAAGATATTGATTCAATAAGGGAAGATCTTCAAACAGCGAGCATTTCATTGAAGTGGTTTGCTGCAGATGCACGTGTTGAAGGTGTACTCGCTGCTGTGAGTTTTATGTTGAATGCACTTGATCCCCGGGGGAGCTCATAAGTCTCATAACTGTCCAGTAAAAACAGATTTTAGTGCTTCAATAACTATGAAACAGATATCAAATTGGTTTTGACCACATGTGCACGTGTACTTAAATTCAAACAGCTTACCAGAACGGGGATTTTTACGTTTGCACCTGCCATATGTCGGTTTATGCAGACGTTACGAACGAGTTTACAGATTTCGACAGCAATTAGTGTTGCAGCCTGGTCGCTTGTATTTCTGTGGCGAGGCCGAAGACACCATGTGGCTAGAGTCGGCTGAAGCACCATCATGTAATATAATCCCAGTGATGAGGGTCGAGGACCTGTCTGACAGTTTTGGCTTCCTGCTTTCAGTCTGTGTGTGTGTGAGTGTGTGTGCTGAATCAGAGATGTGCAGAGATGGAGAGGTGATTACAGTCATGACACTGGGGGTTGGATTACTGAGGATTACATGCACGCACATACATACACACACGCGCGCAGACAGTTCTCCTCATGACACAGGAGTCTAAATGCAGGGCTAATACTGTCGTACAAAAGGGTCAGAGAGAGAGACAGACCAGGAGAGAGAAATAAGGGAAGGATGTGTAACGGATTATGATGAATTATGTCAAAAACATCATAAAAGTAAAGCAGCTTGTGTGTTTGACTGTTGCTCTCTTTCCTTTCGTCCTTCTTCCTCCATCACCCTCTTTTTCTCCCTCTCCTTTCCAGGCAGTAGGCTGCCAACATGGCCGTTCCCAGGGGACACCCTCCTCCCTCCCCCTGGCCTCCCCTCTTCCTCCTCCTCCTCTTCCTCCTCCTCCTCATCTCCTCCCCGCTCCCCCTGCAGGCCCGGCCGCTCCTCCTCCACCCGTCCATCAACGTGGCGGTGGTGTTCAGCGGCTCCAGCTACCAGACTGAGGTCAGAGGTCGTCTCAGCGGGGAAAACTTTGTCGACCTGCCAGTGGTGGTCAGCCCGGTGACCGTGCTGGTCAACGACACCAACCCCCGCGACCTTCTGACACACCTCTGCGATACCATGGCAACAGAGAGACTGCACGGCGTGGTGTTTGAGGATGATGTGGGCTCAGGTGCCGGGGCTCAGGTAAACCTGATTTATGCATTTTGGGGTTTTGTGATAAAACATCGTCTCCAGAGTCACGGTGTTCAGTCACCCACATCCGTGTTTCCCAAAGCTGCACAAGGCAACATTTTCATGTAAAAAAGTACCTGTTCTGTCAGCTTAAATCGCAAAGTGGCGCTGCAAAAAAAGAAGAATTAATTGAGATGCCAAGCATGTGCTGTCTTTGCTCAAATTAAATCATGGTGTTGGTATGGTTTCAGACCATAAAGGGAGAAGAACGGACTTCAAATGATGAAAGCAAAGCGTAAACAGTCTCCTAAACAGCGTTTCTACCAGGGGAAGGAGCGCTCAATGTTATTTCACTGTAGAATGTTAAATATACTTTTCAAAGTACATCACTTGAAACAAACTGACTTATTTTTGAAAGTACACCAGAGTAAATGTTATTACTTCAATCCCAGCTCCTATTAGCTACTAACCCTGTGTGCATGGCTCTATAGCTCTGCTAGTGGTCCAAAATCTCCATAGAATACCTTTAAGTGCTCCTCATTCATGTTGCCTTATGATTGAAAACTTGTGAGTGCATCTTATGGAGAACGAAGCCATGACCCAGTCAGGCTGTTTCACCATGACAATCAGCTTTCATCTGGTTTGTCTGCAGGTGGCAGAAGTGGCACAGATCCTGGACTTCCTCTCCACTCAGACGGCTCTGCCGATCGTGGGCATCAGTGGCGGCTCTGCAGTCGTCATACCATACAAGGTACTGTCAAAATTATGAGCCGATCATTTCAGCCTTGGCCCCTCGCCACCCCGGAGCTTGAACCAGGGCTAGACTAGTCTGCCTCCCTGCTATGCCGCAGAGATAACGCACACGCAAAAACGCATTCTAAGTCCCAGAGGTGTTATAACATTTGTCACAAGCTGTATAATGAGCAATTAAGGAAGCGCCAACAAAAGACTGTAGTAATAAAATGAACAACAACCTGTAATGTAAACCCTGTCAGCAGCAGCACCCTCTCTTCACAGCCTCCTGTCTTAGTCAGAACTCTTCCACACCGGCGTCATTCAGCTTAAAACAACTTAAGTAGGTCAGAGCGGTGAAACCTACTTTGGCAAGCAACTCACTGCATGCAAATATTTGGATATGAGCAGTACAGATGGGTGAATTATCAGCGATGACTGCAGCCATCGACCCTCATCAGCTCCTCTAATCCGTGGCTGGGAAAAGTCTGAGTTGTGGGAAAGGAAACTTTGTGAGGGGAGACAAGTGGCTACGGGCGATCTGCGCCTCAATCAATCATCCCTGCGTACTTGAAGAGCAGCAGGTTTTTCCTGCTATGATTTAGCATGCATCTCATTGATGAATGGAGATGGAGAGCAGTGAGCTGTGTAGTTAGATTGTAAAAAGGAGATTGATGACACCAGACAGATTCTCAATCTATACTTTTTCCTCTACTTATTTGCAAAATGGCTCCATCCCTTCTTCCTCTCACGCTCGTCTCTCCTCCCTTCCTTTAATTGCTTAACTGCCATCATCAACACCTTGTATTTATAGAACCAACTCTCACACATAGAAACACACATGCAAATGAACACCCTCACATACTAGAGCACACACACACACAGCCAAATGGATGCATTCCTGCACCTATCCACCGCAAGAAGCGTCTGAACCAAGCTGAAGAGTGCAGCTATGCGTCTGCGAGTGGTGGATTTCACTCCCGGGCAACATTTGTAAACCATAGCATGTTGTATTTGTCAGTTTCCTGTTAATCAAAAGGTATCTGCAGATGTCACGTCATAGATGGGTATTAAACAGGAGGAGTCGTAGCTGCAGGAGGGTGATTGATTTGCTGTATTTTGATGGCGGAGCCGGAAAAGCAGAGCGAGGAGAAAGATGCTCGGGTGAAGCTTGGCTGACAGCTGCCTGAAGGCAGTGTTTTACTGTCTCACAGAGAAGTCTCTCCACCCTCTTTCACAAGCGAGATATTCATTTTTGTCTCCACACTTCTTTCTTTTCCTTCCCCACGTCTTCCTTTTTGTCTGTCTGTCCATTTCTCCCTTCATTTCTCCACCGTTTCCATATTTCCCTTCGGTCTCTCTGTCCCTATAGTTTCACCGTCTTTCCCTTCATCAGCCTCACTCCCTGACATCCAGTTTTGTCTCTCTGTTGTGCTCCGGCTCAATCCATTAAAGGTTGTGACTAGAAGCGAGAGGCCTGTGCTCCTTTCTGCTCTCTCCGAGCTCCAGGACCCCATTAAACTGTTAATTAGACCCTTCAGGAGGCTGCAGCCCCCCCACAGCTCTTATCATTCACCCCAAAATCCAAACCCTTCACTCCTCTTTTCCTTCTATTTTCTTCTTTTGCTGCCTGCTCCTCGCATAACCTCCCTCTACCCATCACTGCTTCACCTTAAATTGGCAAGGAGGTGTTCACATTTACCCCGATGTGCTTCTGATGCTCGTCTCAGGCAGTTGTTGCGCTCTGTAAAGTATCTCTGAGCCTCCAAAATATTTGGGGCAAAGTTCGTCATGTCATCAACAGTCTCTGGTTTGTAATTTGCAGAGTCGATCATATCTGGTTCAGTGTTATTTAACCTCTCCGCTCGACAGCAGCAAAAGACAAACGTGCAGATGTTATCTGTCGTGCTGAGAGACCGTTTGTCTGACGAGCCCGAAGTGCTGAGTGACAGTTCTCTATATAGCACAAAGAGTAAAACACTCTCCTCTGAGGTCTGCCTGTCGAAGGCCTCATTCAGCCCTCCTCCTCGCACTCCCCCTCGGACTCTTTCTCCCTCTTATACGCTCCTTTGTTGTCAGCAAGGAGAGAAAAAAAAGCTTGTCAGAGGTGTCTTGCACAATGGGACAGGTGGATTGAATGGAGAAAGACATATGTGCGAGTGCACGATTCTCTTAAGGGATGAAAGAGCTCAATAGTGCTTGATTATCAATAGCCTGATGATGATGAATATCTTTGATGGCGGGTTTAAAAAGAAGCAGCACCCGCCCGGGCTCCCTATTTATGGTTCCTGTCTCAGTGATCTTTCTATGGCAAACAACAAGGAAGGAGGGAATGAGACAAAGATGAAAAGATTGAAGGGAGGAGAGGAAGTGTGTCTTTTGTCAGGCGGCGCACACATCAAGCGAAGGCAAAGAGGAGGAAATGAGAGAGCGCGAAGAACGGCTGAGAAAAGGCATAAAGACTGTTCAATAGGGCCAGCGAGGGAAAGAGAAAAAATATTGCAACGTGTCTCTCTGAGGAGTTGGAAATCAGAGGCTGAGTGTGTTTTGTGTTTGTGTATGTGTATGTGTGTACTTGGCTGGCTGGCTGTGAGTCATTGCAGTGTGCTGGGTGATCATTAGAGGGTGCTGCATCCAGATGTTAAGTCACAGAAGCAGCAGAGCAGGAGACGAAGGGAGAGGAGGGAGGAAACAAGAAGAAACTTCAACCACAGCAACGAAACAACAAAACCGTTGACACAAAGTTGGAAACTGTTAGGTTTTGACTGAATTTACAGGACCTGAAGTGCCAGGCTCAGAAAAACGAGACCGGAAAAAAGTTACTGATTCAGCAAAAACTGACTGAATACTAAACATGAACTTTAGTTGGTTGTTACCACACAGCAAGGCAGGCAACACGACAAATACTGGTAGTAACCTGGGTGCTTATATACTGAGTGAGCAGGTGGGTCTTGGTAATTAGTAATTAAGGTGCAGGTGAGTTCAGGAGGCCGGTCCCAACCTGCCGGCCACGCCCCCCAGGAACACAGACACCGACAGGGGAGAGACAGTCAGGAGACACCAGGAAGGGGAAGCACCGAAGGGGAAAAAGGAGGGGACACTGCAGATCTCCACAGAAACACAATAAATATCATTGTGTGCTGCAGCATTTAATTTGTCACTGAAAACAGCCCCCAACGAATGCATGTTTACTCTGTCTGTCGTACCTGCAAATAACTTCTGTGTCTGTTTAAGGCGCCTGATTAAGGAAATTATTTTGCCTTTTTTTTAAACAAAAAAACCAAAGTATCTGCAGTATTTATGTCTAGTTTTAAAGATTCACTTATTAAAGATGTACTTATTATTTATGAAGACAGGCTCATTCCATCCTGTCAGTGGTTCATAGAACGAATGCAGAAATGATCTCAGGCACACCGGAGGAAAAATGCTTTTATTTTACATGGCGACATGCACACCTTCTCCTCCTTTGTCCTTCTTTCTCCCTTCTATTGGTGATTGACGCTTCCTTGTTTTTGACCAATTGGCTTGCACACTGAAAAAGAACCAGCCTCCCACTCAACTCATTAGTGTAACACAGCAAAGGTGTGCAAACTACTGCTGACAATGACCCTGATGACGACCTGTGTTGGTTGCAACCTGTTGGTCATTTTAAATACATATTGCCATGTAAAAAAATAAGCTTTTGCAGATGTATGTTGGATATCTGCATAAGAGTTCATCAAATTGCTGTTGAGATATTGGACCAAAGTGTTGGACCCACCTAACAGCTGACATTTGCATCTGTAGAAAATGCAGATACATTAATCCACAGGTTGACATTATCATCCATGGCCACCCAAACCATCCAAAAACAAGCAATGAAAAACCACGTGAGGTAAAACCTGCGCTCTGATGCACGCAACCTGAGCTCACTGTGTAGTCCAATAAAACAACTTGAACTTTGTGCATAACTGACTTGATACGAGTGGTGAAGATCATTCAGCGACGGGCTCCAGCGGCTTTATGGCGCTGAGAAAATTCACCCACCTCCTGCACTTAATGATTCATAAAACACTTTCAAAACACTCCGGACTACCTCAGAAATGCATTATCACCAAGCTTCAAATAGTTTTTGAAAAGGTGACATTTTAGAGATTAACGAAGAACTTAATAGCTTTAGTACAACCACTTTACTCTTCGGCACTTCTTAAATAATGAGCGTGTAGTAAAACATTCTTTTTTTTATGGCTGCTGTGAATCATTTTAGGAAAGAACAGATTAATTAACTGCAGATGACAACTCTTTTCTATTATCGTGAGCCACTATTAAATCTCTGTTCTTTAGGAAACACACAGCAAGCGTTTGATCACTCACAAACCAGCTCTCGTTCATTTCAAACATCAGATAGCGAGTGATCTTGCTTGCACACGATGATAAAGTCTGGAGTAAACAAAGCTGACAGCTTTATGTGTTTGCCAGTAAACAGGAACAAAAATGCCTTTTAAATGTGCACATGATGGATTTTTGAAGCAAAGAAACTGTTGAGCTGGAGCATTCAGCCGTATAACATCATTTATTACAATTTGAAACTGTCAGTAGAAGATTATATTTTGGGAGCTCCTAAGGTCGCACTCTGTTTGTGATACTGGGCCAAAGTGATGCAATGAGCCAGACGTCTCTCATTGGATCGCGGTGCCAGTTTCTTTTTTGGGGGTTTCGTTTCTGTGGCCAGGCTGACCCGCTTTCTCCGTTTGTCTTTCTGTACTTGTGTCTCCGCTCTCCGCCCCCTCACTTCTGGCTCTCTCTTGGCCTGGCGGTCCAGAAACTCCATAAACAGGTCATGATCGCTGGGAATGAAAGCGCGTTAAAGGCCAGGCTTCCTCTGAGCTTCACAGCATGGCCCAGTAATTTCAGCGAGGAAGGCAGTCAAACCGCTAATGCCACGGTGTCCAGTCTCAAAACTGAAGTAAACTGTTTGTAGAGTGTTTGATTATACATCCAGGGGGCTGGAAAGGCAAGAAGGTTTCCCTGCACTGTGTAAAATTAATCAGTTTAATATTTCTGGCAACATAACGAGGCCACAAAATATGCAATTATCTGTCAAACATGTGACAAATGACTTCACCCACACTACTAATAGGATTGTTTCTATTTAAAGGGTCAGCTCAACCAATTGCTAAAAAACTGATCCGTGCACTTCATATGTTTGGTCTTGAGACATCATGTCTCCTGTCATAGCGCCTACAATCCATTTACACTCCTGTGTATGCATTTATATGTATTTTACTGGTGCATTGTACAGACAGGATGAGGATTACAGCTGGTTACTGATGATAGTCTAATAATTGGGACAAGCTGGTACATAATCATTTTCCTTAGACATATTAATATTTCTACTTTTATAGCAAGTTTAACTTTTTTCAAATGTATCCTCCATATTTCTGATAATGTGAGTCAGTTTCTCCACTCGTACGAGTACTTGAATAATCCCTTTCTGTCTTTTTGTGGGGTTGTGGTCTTTTTACACCCTCGTGTGATTTGCTTCAACGCTGTGATTCAAAGGATTTATAGAAACCTCTGTACTGAAGAAATAGTGTAGCCATTGGTGGGTTTAATGACATTAAGGGGATTTTGCATTCTATGGTTACACATTACAGCATTAGCCGTGTTGTTTTTTAAAGGCCGATCCTTATTGGAAATATCTTAAAATGCAAGAAAGTAAAAGTAAATTAAAATAAAATGCGATTTCTTTTAAAATCTCAGAAAATGCAGTTTGGTTGGGTACTCAAACACTGCATACAGCCCTGGTCATGGTGAACACCGACCATATTGTGAGTGGCATTGAAATTTGTTGTTATTCTAGTAAAATGACCCTTTTGGATTATGTTAGTTGCTGAGCTTGTGTGTGTGTGTGTGTGTGTGTGTGTGTGTGTGTGTGTGTGTGTGTGTGTAACTCACACGCAAAGGATCACTGTAACCACAGTCCCGTCCGCAATCGTATTAAACAGATTAAATCCCTCTATATGTCTTCACGCTGAAAACTCTTTACAGCGGGTTAAAAGCATCTGTTTAGGGAAGATTTTTTTTTATTTTTTATTCTGCACTTGAGTTGAACTACATGC
Source organism: Chaetodon trifascialis (assembly GCF_039877785.1). NCBI lineage: Eukaryota > Metazoa > Chordata > Actinopteri > Chaetodontiformes > Chaetodontidae > Chaetodon > Chaetodon trifascialis. The sequence goes on along the minus strand of NC_092076.1, from coordinate 5,448,127 downwards.
CAGAAGAGTAGTCGTGAGTGCGAGATGGGCACTGCAGCTTTAGAGATATTCACATCCTTTACTGACATGTCAGAGTCAGTTTAAACAGGGAGTCTTACTCGGCCTGTTGTATAACACCTTCTGTGGCTCTGAGGGAACTTTCTAAAGTCTCTAATTTAAAGTCTCGGAGGGCTTGTGTTACACCTGCAGCAGAGTTAGAAAGAACGGGGGGTTTAACAGGCAGAGGGGGTCTTTCCAGTTGCATTGCTGAAATTGAATCCAAATGACTTTTCTTCTGGCGCCACAATGAGGTTCACATTACCATGAAATGTGGTGCAGACATTCATGTCAAGATGAATTTTGAAAACTTTGGCGACTTTTCCTCTGGTGCCATCTTCTGGTCCTGCACTTTGGTTTGTGCTGAACCAATGACATTCCCAGCAAACTATTATTATTACTACCTTTATTTAACTAGTTAAGTCCCATTGAGACCACAAAACCTCTTTTTTAAGGGAGCCCTGGCCACGATAGCAGCATTACAATATTTCAAGCAGCATTTATGTGAACATTAAAAGCTCAATCACAACACATACACTATTAACTTGCATAATTACATAGCTGAGAAGACAGAAATGAGGAAGAGGATGTGGCGAAGGAGGCAATTGCAAGCTCCAATTAGAATTTGCCACCAAATCCTTCACTACATTTTAAAGAGGGTATCATTTGAGCCCAAAACAATAGTTTCTAGTTTTAATTGAGATATAGCCACAAAGATACGTGGGCACCAGTCCTACAGTAGGATGCATCTGAAGGTCAGTGAAGGCCACTGAACTACGGTGAGTGAGAGCTTTGCAGCCAGACTGGTACAATGAAAGAATATTTAGCAGTCAAGAACTCCTTCAGTTGATCATTTGCCAATCCTTCAAAGACCTGGACAGAAGACACTGAAGGCGTAAATAGTTGTTAAGTGACCCCATCTTTGAGTGAAGACATGGGCAGATAAAGACATTTGTTAAGAGTTCTGCAATAAACTCAGTTTTAAAAAGTGTGGTTCCAGATTTTCTGGACTTACTGGCTGTTTGGTTTCCAGCAAAGCTCCGTGCACTTCATCAGCAGACAAAGGAACACGCTAACATGCTAAACTAGGAAGGTGAACATGCTAAGCGTTGTGCCTGCTAATCATCACCATGTTAGCATCGTCACTGCGAGCTGCATGTACTGCGCACAGAGCCGGTCATGTTTAAGTTAAAGCAGTAAAACATGGTAGAGCATAGTAGCTACATAAATGTACTTTCTACCACTGGAGATGGCAGATATGTGCAAAAGACGCACATAATGACACATGGTGTGCATATGCGTTTCCATACGTGAGTGAGCATCTGCTTCCTGTTTGACCCACACCAGTCTCTCCACCGAGAGGAGGTGCAGCGTAGAGTTCTCCCTGTGGGAGGAGAGGAACGCGTGAGCAACCACCATGTCCACTGTCGTCCTGTCACATTACCATACGCTCCTGCAGTAGGACTGCTAATTACGTCTGCATGTGACAGCCACACTGCCAAGGTGGTGAGAACAAGACGGCTGGGGGGGACGAGGGGGGGGTGTGCTCTCTCTTCTCATCTGAGTGTGTGAGTGTGAGCGGTGGACGCAGAAAAGGAGGAATTTTGTTGTAATTCTTGCTTGATTTCATCGTGAAGGGGAAAGTGCATGTCTGTCATCACATTTGCGCCTGAGTTTGTTTGATTTCTCACAAATTAAAAAGCTGTTAATTGGATCATGATGAAACACTTACTGGCCCAAGGTTGGGGGGACCTCACCACTCCTCCATCAGATCAGATGAAGTGGGACACTATAGCTAACCAGGACTGCCAATCCACAGGCATTTTTTATTCATTCAGCGACAGCCTGACATGGTTGTGTACTGCTATTTTTACAGCTATTCTGGTGCACAGCCCAGTCAGTGGTCTGCTGGAGTTTCAGCCTCCAGAGGTGAGTCTCAAACAAGCTGAGACATAGATAAAACTGGTAAAATTGGAGTGAAGGGGAGTCTGGCTGTGATATTCCTGTAGTATTCCTCAGGCTGCACAGCTCTCTGGGGCTTTGCAGAGCCTCTGAGCTGTGGGAGAAGGAAGAAGAACAACAGGAGGGAGGGATGACAGTTAGTCACCTCTGAGACGAGAACAGGCTGAGACCTGGTCCCAGACGGCACTTGACAGTTTAACACTATGCTCTCTCTTCTCTCCCTATACCTTCTCTATCTGCATACATGTGCGTCCACTTAGCGGATGCTTCTGTGCAGCGTACAGATGCATAAAAAACAAAGAAACCATATTGCTCTCATCTTCGGCCTCTTGCACCAGCTCCCCTGTCCGTTATCAAATCAAGTTCAGAATATTACAACTTGTGTGAAAGTCTGGCCTGGTCTTGCAGCTGCTTACATCACAGGTCTACTTTTTCCCTACAGCACCTTTAGGCTTCTTAGATCCTCCGTCCAAGCTCTGTTATTACACAGTTCCACCAAAAAAAGGGCAGGGACAGAGTGTCCAGCCTACTGAGCAGTTTGAGTGGAATCAGACAACATGTTTTCCTAGTTTTGCTGTTCGTTTACACCAGAATGCAGCCAATGCTTTTTGCACATTTGCATACACAATAGCCATGTGCACATACAAAGTACTTGTGTATCTGCTCATTAAGCGTGGCTTTGGTAATCATCCAGGTCTGTAGATCTAAACTAGGTTAAATTTGGTTGACATGTTTAGGTTTTTTAGGTTTTGAAAGCTTTCTCTTAAACAGCATTTAACTGACTGAGTTTCAACAGGTTGTGAGGAGCTGTTTCACAGCGAAATACAACCAAATCTGACCCAGTTTTATCACAGATGTCTAGACAGTGTTTGACCTCCACATCAAGTCATTGCTTGCTATGTATCTGCTACTCTTGACACAAATCTGTCCTTATTAGTTGATCATTTCTGCTCTTTGTGTCCGTATCCAGTCCCTCTTACACTCTCAAGTCCGCTTCCTTCCATCCTGATAGCCTACTTTATTTGGATGTTATTTGAAGGGCATGGGTTCAGCGGGCTCTAACAACTTCCATCAAATCTGTCAGCACACACAAACACACAGCGAGATGGGATGCAAATGTATGCTAAAGCACGCAGACACATACAGCACTGGACCACCCCCTCTTGACAGAAAGGGAGCAGCAGGACTGAGCGTTTGCAGCTTGGAGACACTGGAGACACCAGATCGAGGCTGAACATGGACAATCAAAACTACCTTTAAATGTGAGCGTTGATAAAGGTGCAAACTGCAATCAAAATATTCATGGTAACCGCTCCTTCTTCATCACTTTAAATATGAATATTTATTGCTGTAAGGCGTCAGTGTGTATTTATTAGCTGTGTGTTCTGTCCATCGTCCTCAAACCAAGATTTAACCCCTTATTTGCTGTTGTGAAAAAAGAAAACAAAACATAATACTGTGCATTTTGACAGTGTAGAAAGTTTATAATGGTGATTTAAGGACATTGTGGATATTTCTGAAGATTTTTTGACCATGCTAAAAAGCCGATTCATTGTCCGACCACGGCTCACTTAAAATTTTGCCCTTTCTTTTTTCCACATTTGTCACTTCTCATCAACTTAATTGGTTTTGCAGGGCCGTTCCACTGCTGCTTCCGTGACTTTTAAAAGTGATGTTTTTATGAGTAATAGTATGCCTGTTGAACAAGAGGACAAATCATTAAAGTGCACTGGCCCAGTAGTGGCAAAGTTTCATCCAAATTTAAATGTTCTGCAGCGGTAATAATGTTGAAGGTGCTGCTAAAATGAGCAGCAGATGAGTTCATTTGATCTTTTAGTCAGTTTGCTTCAATGTTCATTAACTGATTTATTCAAGGTGTTTCACTCGAGTCCATGAAACCAGAACTTGTGATGCATTTTCTGAAAGGAATTCATGGGAAAAAAGGCAAGAAAACTCTGTACCTCAAATTCATGCCACAGCAAACATCCACCCTCCTGAAGCACCTTTGAGCAACTCCAGCTCCAGAGATGCTGTTGTGTCATTCACCTTCCCCCCCACGGAAGATTTTCCCCACCTCAATCCTTAAATAAGACTCTTTCACTCTTTACAGGCTGAGGGATCCTCCTTCCTGCAGATGGGAGCGTCTCTGGAGCAGCAGATAGTCTGCATGTTCAAGGTACAAGAATGTGTTTCAGTGTTACAGTAAGTGACAATTAAACTGCATTCTGGGGGAAAAATCTAGGTTGTCATGCCAAATGTTTACAAGGTCAAGCCTGCCAAATGGGACCTCTCAGGCTGATTAACACCATGTGGGGACATCCTGACATTCAGTGGGGGAATCCCCGATCTTAAGCCCTGGCCCGATTTCCACAAATACAATCTGTCTTTATGATAGATTGCACAAATTCTCATGAGATCAGAGGGCTTGATGTCACTGACGTTTTACGAGACGACGGGATAATCTCAGTTAAATCTGTAATGATTTTGCCTCATAATCTAAGAGGAGCATTTCCATAGCTGAGACACAGCCATTGTGAAATAGACTGGTGTATTTGTGATGAAATGTGCTTTTTAAAATCGGTTTTTAAAGGTTTTTTCCTGTCATTATGGTCCTGATTTGGTCAATCCCAACATAAAACTCCATGCATTTTAAGATGTCTGTAGGATAGCTGGCAGCCAGTCGATTTAGCTTAGCATAAAGAGTGGACACAGGAGGAAACAGCTGGTCTGGCTCGATGCACAGGTAACAAAAAATTCCTGCCAACACCCCTAAAGCTCACTAATTCAAAATTATATCTTGTTTGTTTAAATCTGTGGAAAAACACAAGCGGACTTGATCAATGCTAGCAGTTTCCTCCTGTTTCTGGTCTCTATGCTAAGCTAACTGGTGAATGAGCTTCTCATCGTCAGTCTAACCTCATCAGCATGGGTATTATTATTTCACGTCTTTATTTCTGTCCCTGTTTCAGCTCATGGAAGAGTATGACTGGGGCGAGTTTGCCGTGATCACCAGCTTGCTGCCAGGCTACGACACCTTTGTGCATATAGTTCAGTCCTACACAGATACCTCCTATTTCCTGTGGAATCTACAGGATATCTTGTCTCTGGAAATGTCTGTTGGGTCTAATGACGCGAAGACCAAACGCATGCTGCAGCAGGTACGACGAGACATGTAAATCCTAGATTGACTATTAAATCCATCATGAAGTTTGTGGTTTAAGTGCTTCAATTAGACTGCTAGCTTGTTTCAAAGCAGTGTTTTAGTGTTTGAATTGTGTTTAGTTTTAGTTAGCTGGTGAAAACTTGATAAGCAGGCTTTAGTTTGAACTGAGGAACAGCTGGTGCTACCGGCTCCTGATGACCCACAGTAGTGCTGCACGTTCAGGTTTTCTCTCTGTTCTGTTACCACTGGAGGACTTCTTTTCTGTCTGCAGGTGGACTCTCGGGTCCTGCTGGTGTATTGCTCCTACGAAGAGGCGCAGTACTTGTTTCTTAATGCAGCCGAGGTGGGTCTGCTGGGGCCGGGCTACATCTGGATCCTACCCAGCCTGGCCGTGGGCAACCCCGACAGCACCCCGCCTCACAGCTTCCCTGTCGGTGTTATTGGAGTGATTACGGACCAGTGGAGGAAGAGCTTGCGGCAGAGGGTGAGGGAAGGTGTCGCCATTGTCGCCAAAGGTGCTGAGAGCTTCAAGAAGCAGTACGGTTTTATTCCTGAAGGACACGGTGACTGCAACAAACCGGCTAAACACTCAGACAACAACACTCTGTTCAGGTGAGGCATGGTTTCGTCAGCCTAAAGGTCTAATCCAGCAGTTCCTGTGGAGAGATAACTAATGATGCATGGACAGACGAACACAACTTCAGCTTTTTTACTTCTCACGTGACTTCATCAGCACACATTCACACATGAAGTTTAAGTAATTTGTGCCTCTTTTGCATAAGGTATGAAATGCAAATTAACCTGAATTAATCATTCACAGCCCGGTCTATCATGGATGCATACCTTAACAGACAGCGAAATCACTCAGCAGAAACACCCTGCCCTCCACCAATCAGCTGCCTCTCTCATCCACTAATGAGCTACTTCTAGTCTCCCACGTTGGCCCTCCCAGGGGAGCTTTAGGTTTAATTAGGAGGTGATCATTCTGTGTGTTTATCTGTGTAAATGAATATGCAAATCATTGTGTGATGTAGAATCAATGTCCTTGATTGCACACTGTACACTTTCTTATGGCTTTATGTTCCTGTGGGTTGCAGGCACATGCTGAATGTGACATGGGAAAGGAAAGATCTGTCATTCAACAACCAAGGCTTCCTCTCCAACCCTTCCATGGTCATTGTCGCTCTGGACCGAGAGAGACTCTGGGACAAGGTACTGGGCACCAAAACACATTATGGCCCCGATGACACAGGAACAATGAGATGTTTGTCCTGTGATTTGCCCACATACTGCTAGGCATCGAGTACACCATAGTTACCACTGTGGACATAATAAATGTGACATGGTCGAGCAAGATACTCTGAAATGAACATTATGGACTCGCAGATTACTGAGGCTGACATTTCAAAGGTCTGTTTTATAGACAATTAAAACAAATGACACTTTTGTACCCAACACAAACCTGCCCTGATCCATTTAGTGTTAGGGACCCAGCTGATCTACCATCAGGACAGAAATGTTTCATCAAAGGATAAATGCGATCACTCAGAACAGCTTTGTATTGCTTTGCAATGACTTCCCTCTAAGGGCACAAGTGGACCTCATCCATGCCAGCAAAATGCCCCCCACAGCAAAGCAGAGCCACCAGATCCCCTCACTGCAGGGGTCGAGCCTTCAGGCCTTGTTGTCGTCCACATAAGCTCTCTCCTTCTGACCAAAACACTTTGTTCCACATCTTTGTAGACTGGTGCCTGTGGCTTTTGCACCACTGAACTCTCAAATGTCCATTCATCTTTGTAATGAGGAATTTATGCACTGCAACCCGACTGTAATATCCTGCTCTATGTAATTGTCTGACAGTCTGATCACGTCCTGCATTCACATCCTGTCACCTGAGGAAGAGTTGCTCGTTTTCTTACATATCACACGAATGCATCAGCATCCCAGATATTAATTTGTGCAGTCAATATAATTTCTTACTTTGTTTACTGGTGTGTTTCTCATAGATCTAAATGCAGACGTCAATGTAATCACTGTTCCTACTCAAACGCTGGTCGGTTGAGTTGTCTTTGTGACTGCAGCCCTCGCCATCCATGCCCTTTTCTCCTCTCCTCTTGCTGTGTTGATACAATCAGAATCAGCTGGGCCCACTCAGTGTTCGCATACATGCCACAGAGTGTGATTGGACGTTAACGCAGTGCACCTGTGTGGAAACAGCTGCTTTGGTTACATTTCTACACTCTTTCACTCAGGTTTTTCCTTCAATTTGCCCCCCATCAGTAAGCTGAACACCAAAATGAAGCTTATCTCCACACAAACACACGAACGCTGGGCAAAGTGGCCAAAAATGCTTTAATTGAAACAGCGCAGTGGTGACATGGTCTGCTGCTGTTTATATCAACCTTTCCATCATGATTCAGAAACTAACTCAACCAAAATTAAATAAAAGGACATAAACAGCTGTGAAGTAGCTCTCAGCCACCGTTAGTCACACCTCCCCAATGATAAAACACTCCTTAAAACAATCATAACACTCAACTAGTGAGCAACTGCTTAAAACATCTACTCACACTTTGTCTTGATGTGAGGCGGTGATGACAAAACGATCAGTAAAACTGTCTGAAATTGTCGACAGCACCCCCCCTTTGCCGTGGAGCAAATTAGCTGTAGGCCTCAACTTTAACCCTGTGTTTTTAGGTTATTTTTGTCTGCACCATTAAAACCAAGATGAATTAGCTATTTGGAGTCCCAGTTTACAGTGTACCTCTGGATGTGCTAACATCCATCACTGGATTACTTTGATACTGAAGTAATCTTAAAAACATGACGATTCTTAGGCAAGTTCTGGAGTTACCCTTTTTTCTATGATATCTAAATGCATATATGGACTTTAATTGTGATAGACATGGAAGATAATGATATTCTCAGAAAGTGTAAGTCACATTAAATTTAAAGATATGTGACTTAGTTAAGACTGAGAAGAAGCATGATTTTTGGTGCAGGTAATGGCAATCAGGCATTTGAAGGGATTTTAAGTATCCTAAGTGGCTCTGTGTGTCATCTCCACCTGAGCTGACTTCATTGCTGCCTGAAGCAAATCTGCATCTAAACAAACACCAGCGTGCACCGGTCTATATCTTTACTTCATGTCTCTCCATCCCTGCACGTCACGCTTTAAAGACCTCTGACCTGCAAATGTAATCTGGCCGGATGCAACGCATTTATGTGTCAACATGCATTTTGGAAAAAGCAGGAAACAAAAGGCTAGTTGAGGCAAAGCGGATTCACTAAAAATCTCAACTGCTCGCATACTTCAGCAGAAGGAGATATTTGAAAGCACAAGTGCAGGTGTATAATTAATTCAGATGATTCAGATCAGATCAATGGTGTTGTGTGTCTGTGTGTGTTTCCTCTTGAAGCCATATCCTTCTCTTACTCTCATTTCATTGTCACCATGCCCTGCAATTTTCTTGAGTATTTTCACTCCCTTTTACACACGCTCACACTTTTCAAAGCCCGAGGGTGTATTGAAAAAGTGCGGCTAAACAGAGAGACCTGAATGTAATCTCACAGCTACAGTTGAACTCATTTATTTCTACCCTGGAAAGACCAACCTACTTTATCAATGTCACCTCCTGGCTGGTGTGTACGTTTGCGTGTGTGTATGAACATGGACTTGTAATTGTGCTGAAGTGGCTTTTGGTTTGTATGTGTGTTTAGATCTTACAGTAGCACACTCATGCATCCATACATTCAGGTGTGGTGTAGATGTACCGCTGTTCTTCATACACACTTCTGGGCAACAAGCAACCACTTCAAACTAGATAGCATCTAAATTCTGCGACTCATTACAACCTGATCTCTCACTTCTTGCTCTTCCCTCCTCTTCCTGTCATGTAGCTCATCCGGAATAATGACAGGTTGTGTACTTGCTCTTTTCAAGTCTCTGTCCTGCATTGTGACACCCTGACAGCTTAACATGATGCTGTTCCTCCTCACCGTCTGAAGGGTGCTGCTGGGTGACATTTTGGGCAGGAAAGTCCCCGTTATCTCCAAATTCTTCTCTCCTCGACGCCACCTGTAGAATCATCACAGAAAAGAAAAATTCTTTTGAAAGCTTAAAGCTGCCATGATCAATATTTTGTGGATGTGCAATCTGAAAGAAGTTATTCGTAGTGAAGAACCCACAGAGAATTATCACCTGACTCTGCAGTTCTGAGCTCTTCAGAGAAAGTTAACTGTTTTGGTTCACTCCCACTGCTCCCATCAATCTCGTTTCCAGCAGGAGCAGACAGCTGTTTTCAGCAAAAAAGCTCTAATAAACCATCTGTACACTACCTGCCCAGCTCCACACAGCACACAGGCAAAGTTAGCAACTAGCTGGTGAACATGGTGGAGCATTTAGGAGCTAAGGAGCCAGATATTTGTCTTGAGAGTTGGTGGAGACCAAAAACAGAGAAAAAAGAAAAGTGTATATTGGACTTTTTATCATTAGGAGGCCAGAAGCACGCCTCCATATAAATGCTAATGTTACTCCGTGTGTCTGTTTTAGAGTGAATCAAATGAATGTATTCCCACATAAAAAGTATGATCTAGTGTTAATTTTACAAAGAAAAATTAATTTGATTCAATAATTTGGCTTTGTGCGGCATATTGACCTTTTCTAGATTGAAAAAGGATTTATGACATTTTAAAACACATCACTTAAAGCTATCACGCAAGTCAATTCTTTGGGTGGCCAAAAACAAACAAACCTACATTTTCTTGGGATGGTAGCAGAAATTTAGAGATCAAAGGTTGTTTCTTAGGCTTTCACAGTGAAAGAAGTCCTAGCAGCTGATCAGGTGCGTGACTCTGGTCGATAAACAATTAATATATACACTTAATAATGTTTTTAACTTTGATTTCTCAGGTGGAGTATTGGAAAAACTCCAAGATCCTCATACTATATTTTAACCCAGTCTCTAATAATCAATAATAGGCACGTTCCCGACTGTGTAGCGAGTGTTAAAATGACAGGTAGATGACAGAGCGCCTGCTGGAGGTGCTTCATGAGAGGAGAAGACATACGAGAATCCCATAAAAAACAGATTGAAATGACTGATCTTCACAACCGGCATCTCCGTGATTCTCTTTCACAGATGGTGCAGAGAAACAAATCGCCGTCTTGCACATCGCACTGTACCTTCATGCAGATTTGTAAATCATCCATGTACGATAAAGGCAGAGTGCTAGTGTGAGTGAGCAGAGGAGCAAATCAGGAGTTGCTATGAAAAAGAGGTCTCATTAAAGCTGTGAGGGAGCGAGTTTCACATGCAGTAAGTCAGCGCTGGCTGAGCGCAGCATGGCTCATTAGGTCGGGCTGATGTGACAAACAGTCCTGGATCTCACTGAGCTTAGTGCCGACATCGATGGGATTGTTCATTGTGTGGTGTGACATTACAGCAATTCTGGTCCGAAGTGGCTCCCTCTGACATTAAAACACTCAATCTACTTGTGACAGTACGTTGTTGTCTGTCAGCCTGTCTGTCGGTTCTGGTCAGTTCAGGTTTATTAGCACAAAGCATTTTCCCGTCATTAAATCAGTTCTGCTAACGTAGGAGATATTTTAAATGCACACAGACATGAAAACGCAGATAATAAATAGTACTAATCACATGAACTGTTCCCATTTATGAGCACTGACATTCCAATTTGTTTATTCGGTTGAAAAAAGAAAATTAATAATTGAATAATCAGTCAACAAAATGAACACAGATTGGAGGCAAGCATGCTGTGATGTATTATTAATGTGATGCAGGCGGTTTGCTCTTTGTTTTAGTTTCTGGCTTTTTTTTTTGTCTCACTCAAAGAAGCCTCCTTAATGTATGCATTAGAGAACTCCGCTCTTCTTTCATCTTCTAATCCTCTTCGTCCAGGTCAGCACATGCTAATTTTCCTTTGCAAAATGAGAGAGAGAGAGAAAAAAAAATCACCCTGTGAAGTTGGGAAATACAAGACAGCAGAGGTTAACATGCAGATAAGATCACAGCTGACATCCAAAGACACACACAGAGGTGGAAGAAGTAAAAAGTAAAAGTTGGGACACTGTGTACAACAAAAGGTAACAACTTGCTAATCGTTTTTGACAATTAAAAACAGCATAAAGGCAATATATTTAATATCTGACCCCATCAACTTCACTGATTTTTGTAAATATCTGCTTATTCTGAATTTGATGCTGCAACACATTTCAAACAAGTTGGGACAGCAGCAACTAAAGACTGGGAAAGATGTGGAACGCTCCAAAAACACCTGTTTGGATCATTCCACAGGTAAACAGGTGCATTGGTAACAGGTGAGAGCGTCATGATTGGGTATGAAAGGAGCATCCTGGAAAGGCTCAGTCTTTCACAAGCGAGGATGGAGCGAGGTTCACCTCTTTGTGAACACATGATTGGATGAAGGATATTACTGCATGGACTCAGGAACACTTTGTAAAACTGTTAGTGTGAAACTCAGCTCAGTTATATTCCACCGCTGCACATATGCAAATGACCATAGGCTCTTTGTCTCCCACCCTTGCGCTCCAGGTGGGCACGTATGCTCGAGGGATCCTTCAGGTTCGCTATCCAGTCTGGCCTCGATATGGCAGCTACCTGGAGCAAGTGTCTGACGACCGTCACCTGACCGTGGCCACGTTGGAGGAGCATCCCTTCGTCATGGTCGAGAACGTGGACCCAGGCACGGGGACGTGCGTCCGCAACACGGTGCCCTGCAGGCGCCAGTCCAATCGCACAGAGAGGTACGCAAACGCATGTACATCTAGTTACATCTACAAACGTGTAGGTGAAAGCAGATAGACAACACCATCACACAGACACAGATCGGGCTGGGTATTGATCCCCAATACTTTTTTGGTACAGAGTCTTGTCAGACTCAGGTTGCCAACAGCAAAGTCCAATTGATCGTAACAGGTGGATGTTGGTGGACGTGTCTCACTGCACAATCTCGGACCACCATTTCTGATCGATTACAAGGATTTCACCATGTTTCTTTCACAATAACCCAAAATTGCTTTCAAGTCCGTCACAGCGTCCTGATCAGCAGATCCAGTTTGCTCTCTTTTCATGGAACTGTGGTTCTATGTTGCTGCTCGTCGTGACTCTGAGCATCCCCTCGTCCATGTCGACTTAAAAGTTGGGCTTCACAGTTTGTGTGTGTTTGACTTTGGAAGCAGCAGCTGACAAAACAGCCTAAACTCAAGGTCCATTCACACCAGAGGCTCCAGAACAATTGAGTAAGTGGACCTTGAGTTATTGTTGTTTTGTTAGCTGCCGTTTCTGAGATCAGAGATCCTCATCTGAATGAACATTTTTACCATTTTTAGACTGTTTTGCTGTCGCAAAGTTGTTTGGCTTCCTGTCTTTAGACAACATTTAGCATTTGAGACCGTTGGTCTGTTTTGTTAATTAAAAAAAAAACCACATTTCTCAAAGTATAGTATCATTGTGCTATGGTTACCAAAACTTACCAAAAAGGTTTCATATCGGCAGAAATAGAGAAACCTTTCAAATGATACCCAGCCAAGCCTAGACATCTCCACCCTCCCTCTCCCTTTCTCTGCCCCAGTTTAGTTCTGAGTAGACACTGCAATCCTCCACACTTCATTAAACACAGCGTAATTGTGTGTGCTGAGTGTCTAAGCACTTTAAAAACACACCTCTGGTGTCAAACACAGATCGCAGCATGGCAGAAAACAACCATTAAACAGCTATTACCTCTGACTACCTACAACTGCAGCTCGTCAGGAATACGCAATGTCTTCATTATGTTTAAACAACCACAGACAATAGAAGTACGAGTCTGTCATAAATGTAATTGCATTGCAAATCTGTTGTAAAACTAGTGTCAACCACTTTGTCAGCTCAGCTTTATTGTCTCCACTCAGGAATGTTTGGCCACAGGAACAAGAATACAATATATTTTACAACTATTGGGAAACAACAGCGTTCCTGAGTGTTTGCAGGAGTCATCACGATACCCTGCTATAATCAATAACATATGTCCTTTGAGATGAAAAAATGGGAACAAAATATGGCTAAAACACTCATACCCATGCTTGTCTTGCTCCTCAGCATCCACTTACTGGCTTTTTCTGAAGCTTTCAAACCGTTGAGCTCTCTGGACTTTCGTGGTGGATGTGAATTATTTCATTGTTTCAGATTGATGGCAATTCCTGCAAAAATGGGGTACAAGTGTTTTTAGGTGCCTCATTGATCTAATATTGTTGTTTCATGAATATTTACGTTTTTTAACGTGCCCTTAACAAACACTGTTTGTCATAAGCCCTATACCAGGGGCTAGGAAGCTTTTTCCCGATCAAGGGCCATTTCAGTTTTTATCCTTCGAAAGCCAGACTAAATTAGTGAACACATACATCATACTAACTTCTAATGCAATGGCTAGAAACTGTTTCTCTTTGGCGTGGTGCATGATGGTAGTGGTGATGATGATGATGATGATGATGATACTTGCAGGTTGCAGAGTGGGAAAATTCTCAGGAAGTGCATCCAGTTTATAGAACTCGAGCAGAGGAAGGTCATTGTACCTTGCTTTGACCACATCATTGTGCTTAGCTTTGACCTCGTCGTTGTACCTAGCTTTGAACTCGTCGTTGTACCTAGCTTTGACCTCGTTGTTGTACCTAGCTTTGACCTCGTCGTTGTACCTAGCTTTGACCTCGTCGTTGTACCTAGCTTTGACCTCGTCGTTGTACCTAGCTTTGACCTCGTCGTTGTAACTAGCTTTGACCTTGTCGTTGTACCTAGCTTTGACCACATTGCTGTTTACTTATTACACTTTCCTCAAGTGGTTCTCTGTTTTCACCTTTTCTTGATTACAAAGGTTTTCTATAGGATGTGTATCCATATTTTAAGATTTCACTGACACCAGACAAGGGCTCTCAAAGCTTTTGTTACAACATTTTCTGTGGACAATCTCTCTCTGTGACTGAGAAACTAAAGTTTGATTCCCCCAACCAGCAGTGAATCATTGTAATGACCCAGAAACAAATTATTCAACTGCAACTATTTTCTGCTTTGTGAAGATACAGCACAACAGAAGAGAGGTCCTCCTTCCCAGGATCAATTAATCATGTGTGATTGTGAGCAGAGGACACACACATACTGTTCAGCTTACCAAGAGATGCAGGAATCATTTGAGAACAGACAAAATTTGCTACCAGTTATGCAATTTTACCATCATGTTGTTATATGTCAGCTGACAGTTAACCCCACCCACCACACCCCACCGCCCTCATCTGGTAATTTATTTAAAGGCCTTTAGGCTCACATTTGCTCTGTATGCTGGTCCTCTCTTGATGTTGCTCTTGGCACAAGACTCCTTCAAGTCAGACTTCACCTACAGTAGCTCCTCTCTGCACTCAGGAGGTTTGTTATTTCTAACTTAATTCTCACTGGCAGATTTTCTCTCTGTCTGTTATCGATTATGTTGTGTATTCACGATGCCATGTTGTTTACCTGCAGCTTTGAGCTACCCAAGAGTAAGACCATACCGCTGTACAGCCAGTCTCATCTGCAACAGTGTGATTCTCATGACTTTTAAGTGTTTTCCAAACAAATGACGCAAATATTTGATCATATTTGAAATCTGCCTTCAAAAGCAGGTAAGATGTCTTGCTTTATGTTACGTACAAAGAGAAATATACTTTTAGGCATTTGGCACCTGCCTCACAGTGTAAAACAAAATACACAACAGATGGATCTGGTAGGCACATGCAACCTTCATAAAGCTCCTTTAATTACCACATTTTTTGATGGAAAAATACCAACCATCAGCAGCTAAGCAGAATTATGTTTTATGCTCGTAAAGTGTCTTAATTTTCCAGATTCCAAGCCCAAAATATCGAGACAAATGTTCAATTGTAACTAAGGAAGGGAGGAACAGTAGAAATAAACTGATTGATTTATGTCAAAATAGGCTTCATGATTTTGTCAGTACACTAAATATGAGCTCACTAAATATGAGCCAATAGCCAATAGCCTGGTTAGCTGAGCTTAATGACTGGAAACAGGGGGAAACAGCTGGCGAAAGGTGAAAATAATGGAATTAACACCAAGCAGCAACCTCAGAGGGATATCAATCTTCTCATCTAACTGCAAGAAGTGCTGAATTATTAGACACTGACATACAATAATGTTTAATATATACACACACTGATCACCTTTTCATCACCCGAACAACAGACAACAAACCATTCAGCCTATAAATGTTATGTTCATGTCCGCGTCACTGACCCCACTCCTATCTGTTTGACTGTGGGTATGCATCGGTTATGCAAATAGCATAGCTGACCATGGCTGGCACATTAATTATTGAGAGATATGTAGCGGCTGGTGTTGGGTGCGATGGCACATTGATTGCCAGTAAAGAAGATTTATCTGTCCAACATGGGGACATCTGTCATAGCATGGGACAGTGTTATCCCATCCTACCCTCTTTCTGCTTCCCTTTCACCATTTCTCTCTGGCTGGCATGTCCCATTTGGACGAAGACCAACAAACGGGGAGAAGGAAGCAGAAAGGGAGAGACGACTGCCGCTTTATAAATCAGTTAATCTTGCTGTGTGGTCTGAGCAGCTTCCCCGCAGAGCAGATGTTTAGCGTGATTAAAACTTTTTGTCTTGCTCATTAAAAAAGCCTTTCTTGGGACAGATGATGGGTTCTTTTTCCAGAGAACTGAGCCTACCTCTGATTAAGAGCAGAAATTCCACACCAAAATCCAACTTTAGGGTGAGTGACCAGATGCTAATGAAAAGCAGTGCTAAAATAATTAGCATATCGTTTTATTAGTTGATTGATAGGAAATTATAATGGGCAGTTTTACAAAACGCTGGATAAGATTCAATGACGATGTTCTTAAACGTCCTTTGCTGATGTTTTTAAAAATTGGTCTCCGATATCTGCACATGGCAACTATGGTTAAAAAGTAAACTATGGGAAGGGTTTAGTTACGATTAGGGACCTAAAACATTTGGTTAGGGAAAGCTTGTCCTCTGCCCTTCAGGGATAACTTCCTGTACTGGCTCTGAACTTCGGCACTGAAAGTAAATTTTGTGCTGCAGATTTATCCATTATGAGAGTAATTCAAACATGCCTGAACTGACCACAGCTCATGGACTAGCCTCATTCATCTACCACTTTTGCAACCTTTGGTTTGTCAGAGGCTGACAAAGTGTTAAATAAACGGCAACATTAGATCCTATTTTAAAGAACTACCATCTTCTTCTCAACATGTGACCACACAACATACGATTGAGAAAGAGTCTGTGAAGAGACTCTACCAGCGTATTAATGGCCATTCAACAATCACATATGGGTGCATTGTTCAGGTGTCCAAATAGTTTTGGCCATGTACAGTTGTGCATCTTTGGGTCTGGATAGTTTCTATAGAAGCATATAATAGTTTGTTGACTGGAGCTCAGTGGCTGTAGGACATTCCAGTGCTTTCCACAGTGGTGGTAAGCTCAAACATCCTCCTCCTCCATCTGTCCTCCTTTGCTTTTGCCCTCCTTTCCCTCCACGCTGAAGCTGCAGCCCCGTCAGGCCTCGCTGTTGTGCTTCCTCTCCGCTGTTCACCTGAGAATCCTCCTCCTCTCTCTCTGGTCTCACTCCCTCATGGTGCTTCCCTCCACGCTGCACTAGATTCTGGGCATTTTGTGAAGAACACACTACACAACACAACCGCTGCAAACTCTCAGAGGATACTGTAATATATGTGTGCATATGTTTGTGTGTTTGGCGGAGAGAGACGGCGCACTTCGAGTGTGTTTGTGTGCGTTGTCAGTGGAGTGTGTATGATGACGACAGGTGGCCAGCTCCTGCAGCAATTAATTAACGCTGCGTTTATCAGAGCTATTGACTCTGGTGAAAGAAGCAAGTCTTTCAGAAGCCCTTTAAATTTGTCTAAAATTAACTCTTCGGCTGTTGAAAATAATCCACTTGAATGTTAATTACCCGCTTGGCTTTTTTTTCATTCAGTCTCTCGCTCGCTTATTCACTGGCATGCTCTTTTTTTAATCACTCTTCAGCTCTTATGCTGACTCACTGACATGGTGAGGCTATCTCAATCACACACACACACACACACACACACACACACACACACACACGCACACACAGAGCGTGATTCACTCCTCACAGATTTTAGGCCTCCACTTTGGCAGCTGGGCAGATAAAAAAAAGTTTTCAGATTCATTTTAAATTTGTCTGCTTTCATTTCATTGTCCTCTGGTGCTTTTAGTGGCCGTCCACAATTTTTTATTCAATTATTTTTTCACCATTTCCTGTCCTTCTGTTCTCTTCTTCTACACCCCATTAAGTAGCGAGGCCACGGAGAGGAAGTGAGTGTCCCTCACATGCTACACACCTTAATGGGCTTTGATTAGAGGCCATCACAGTCACTCAGCCATCCACTATGGGCTCCATCGCGCTGCCTGCGTGTGTGCGTTTGCAATGTTTAGGCGCTCTCCTCCATCTCTTTGAAAGACACCCTGTTAACAGACATTGATTTTAGCTAATGAACCAGCCATCGCCTGCCCTTCACTTGGCTGCTGTAGACAATGGTTGCTTTGGGCGTTTTTAGCACTCGCTCTCTGAAAAGAAACAAACAGCTTTAGTCTAAGACGCTAAAGATAACTACAGTCCCAGCAGCCAGACAGCGTTTGATCACAAGACGTTAAAAGCAAAACTGTATTTGTGACGCTGCTTCTTCCTCATCCTCCTCATCCTCCAGCATTATCGGCCACTCGGAGTCCTACACCAAGCTGTGCTGCAAAGGCTTCTGCATAGACATTCTGAAGAAGCTGTCCCGCACCATCAAGTTCTCCTATGACCTCTACCTGGTCACCAACGGAAAGCACGGCAAGCTGGTTCGTGGGACTTGGAACGGCATGATTGGGGAGGTGAGACTGAGGGCTGAGTTATTTAAAGACGGATAAATCCCCGAATGCAGCAGCTGGTGTAGCTGTGTTGAGTCGCCTCGTGGCCATCCAGACTGTTATTAGAGCAAGGTGTTTTAAAATGTTCATCCAGATCCAACTAAAAAAAAAGCAGCCTTGGGCTATGGCATGCCCCAATTACATTAAAGGTAAGTTATTTAGGTACAGCACGCTAGATATCACCATAAACAGCAGTGAGTGTTGACCCATAGTTTTGGGAGCACTGCATCTGGAAAAGGGACTAAATAGAGGAATAACTTTTTGAGAGGTAGAGCCATGAAGTTAGTCAAAAGACAAAGCCACACGACACATAAGACATTATTTAAAGCTGCATTAAAGTAAGTTTTGGGGGGCAGCACAGCAAACCGTAAACACAACATTTTATCAGTCTATAACATATTTCAATTGTAAAATCTGAAGTAATTTGCACAGCTGCCACACAGATGTAGTGGCATGCACTTCAAAGCTGAACAGGACAGTTCTTGAGTAGATGTACGTGGTGACTCCCCGCCTCCAGTGCAATTGGCGGATGGCAGTAATGATGCACAGTGTCTTAAGTGACGCTGGCATCGCATGTGCTGAGTTTCTTTGATGGCGTTTATCTGGGTCAGTGGCGTGAGGCCATGCATATACATTTGGAGCTAACGCACACTTTTCTCCCACACACCAAGCCACATCAACCACAGCTGCATCTGAAGGAAAAACGCCCTGAACAGGTGTTCCTCAGGAGAGCCTTCTTGCTTGTTTCTATGCCTGCAGGCACTCTGCTCTGGGTTTGTATCTGTGTGTGTGTGTGTGTGTGTGTGTGTGTGCTACATTTAGAAAATCAGATTTTGTCTCTGCAAAATTCCTGCTTTTCAGAAAAGCAAGCTTGGATGCAGCACTCTCTCTCTCTCTCTCTCTCTGGATGCTCAGATGATGAGACAAATATTTTTTCTCATCTCTGCAGACAGCCATTATTAGAGTCATGCCTTACTGTAGAGCACAAA
The DNA here is from genome assembly GCF_039877785.1 of Chaetodon trifascialis. NCBI lineage: Eukaryota > Metazoa > Chordata > Actinopteri > Chaetodontiformes > Chaetodontidae > Chaetodon > Chaetodon trifascialis. Next base: position 5,428,977 of record NC_092076.1, on the reverse strand, counting down.
CTGCTTCATTGTGCTTTCTGTGTTCAAAAAGCATTCTCATGAAATTCAGAATCCGCTCTCGTTTCAGCGAAGACGAGCTTGGCAGCCCGTCCTTTGAGACGCTGCGGAGCAGGTTTTGTTGCGATAAAACGGACCCATTCAGGTCTATTTTGCAGTAGCCAAAAATAGAACAAGTGCAGAATAAAAGCAGGAAAGCGTGTTTTTAAACCGCTGACCACTGTCAACGCCTCATTGGCCCTCTCCTATTGTATGTATCCATCTCTCTGCTCTCAGGTTGTGTACAGGCGAGCTGACATGGCCATCGGCTCTCTGACTATCAATGAGGAGCGTTCGGAAATCATCGACTTCTCCGTGCCGTTTGTGGAGACAGGCATCAGCGTCATGGTCGCCCGCAGCAACGGGACAGTTTCCCCGTCCGCCTTTCTTGGTGAGAGAAAAACACAACTGCTTCTTCTGCATCCATTTCGATTTGATTGCACTGGTTCAAACCGGTCATAACATCCATCATCCTGGAGTTTGATGTACATTAGTGTCAGCCATCTCGCTACCTTCTCTCTCTCCACTTTGTCCCAGGATGGCCTACTTAAACAAGTTCTGTCTCTGCAGACGCTTCAGGAAACTTCCCATTAAGCTTTTATCCCACCGATAACTGTAGCCTACAACTAAATCCCCTTACGTACCGCACACACGCCTAAATCCCTTTTCCAAACCCTGAACAACAAAATTCAGCACAAAATCCTGAACAGTGTATTTCTGTCTTCTCATTTTCTCATCAGCTATCCTCCTACCACATATGGAGACCCCCCATCACAGGCTGGGGTTTAGAAGCAGACAAAAGGGACTTACTTTAATCCTTTATGTTTGTTCCTCCTCCTCCTCCAGAGCCCTACAGCCCGGCCGTTTGGGTCATGATGTTTGTGATGTGCCTGACCGTGGTGGCAGTGACAGTTTTTGTGTTTGAATACTTCAGCCCAGTCGGCTACAACCGCAGTCTGGTCAGCGCCAAATGTGAGTTTTAAACGTCTTTGTTTCACTTTTACTGGTCGAATTTATTCCTCCTGAGCACAGTGGATGATGGAGGGGTGACTGATCACTGCAGCATCGACTCTTAGCAAGAGGAAAAACTCAGTAAAGTGCATATTCATCCCACAGATTCCCATTTATATCATATTTTTATCACATATTTTGTAACATCTGCTGTTTTCAGAGTGTGATATGGCCAGAATAAATGCAGTCATTTGTATTTGCTTGATCAAAAGCCATAAAATAGCCAGAAGCTGTGAAAAAAAAAATCCATGAAATGTATTTAATTTGCTAATCTGAGAAGCACTTCACAGTAAGCCTGTGTGCATCCCGCTAAATCCAGCCCTGTCTGCACGTCCTGCAACGTTAAAAGTTCCTCAACAGGATTTTGGGGGGAGGGCTAATCAATCCCAGAATGCAGCGCTGACAGAGCGTGCCTCGTCTCCAGGTCCGAAAGGTCATTTTCCTGTTTTAATTAGCATTCGCCGCTGCGCTAATCGAAGTGTGATTGATGGCGGTGGCACCCTCCGTCGCTGCACATGAGCAGCGTTGGCAGAGAGCGATGGAAACGGGCTGAGGCTGTGAAACTGTTGTTTGGAAGTTTGCAGAGGGGCATGAGATGGTTTATGAATACTTACAAAATGAAAATGTTGTGCTTGACGGGGTGAGCACGTAGAAACAAATACGTGACTAAAAAACAGCGTCAACAAACTGACAGTCAGCACATCTAACAAAAGACTGAAGCCTTAAAAAGCAAAAAGTTATCTAGCCATGAAGTTTTGGTTTTAGATTACTTTCTACTACAATTTAGCTACAGCAGCTAATGAGCTAATAAGGACGCATGTTTCCATCTGATTGAAAAAACTGCAGGAGTTATAACTCCTGTCATGTTTCGCTGACGCTAACCAGGTTGATTTTGTGGCTGAACCTCAATCACAGCTGCGTTAGATAAGAAAATCCTTCTTATGTTTACAGTTTGAAATGGTTGCGAAGGCGCTGACAATGTGCATCGATTGTGTAATGGTGGCGTGAGATTGAAAAACCCTTATACGTGTCACTCTGGAGGGGAGTTACAAAGAACGCTGTTCACAGTGTGGTCTGGGCCTTATGAAGAGCAACAGACGTATTGTTCCTTGAAAGAGATGTTGATTTTTTCTAAAGGTAATTTTTCAACGCTTCTGTGCATCACAGACAAAATCCCATTTACCTCTTTTGTAATGAGGTGGAGGCATAAAAGACACAAAAGACATAAAGACGTAAAACCAAATCTGTATGTCTAGATACCACCAGACGACTGAATTATTATTTCTTTAGACATTTATGGAAAAAACACATGAATATCGGTGTTTATTTCTTGTGCCCCTTGAGCATCTTTTTGGGCATTTTTCTTTGAGTTGAGAGTCCCTTCCTTTCTCTCTGGACGAGCGATGTCTCCATGTTGAACACAGGGCCTCGTTCCACCAAAACAGCCTCTCTGACTCTCTCCTCCCTCTCTTTCCTCAGCTCCTGGTGGTCCGACGTTCACCATCGGGAAGTCAGTGTGGCTGCTGTGGGGCATCGTCTTCAACAACTCCGTCCCCATTGAAAACCCCAAAGGGACAACCAGTAAGATCATGGTCCTGGTCTGGGCCTTCTTTGCGGTCATCTTCCTGGCCTCTTACACTGCCAACCTGGCTGCCTTCATGATCCAGGAACAGTATATAGACACAGTGTCTGGGCTGTCTGACAAGAAGGTAAGAGACTGAATAAACAGCAGCTCCACTTGGAATAATAACCTTAGAGTGATTACGAGGCGGGACAGTTATTGAAAGCCCACTCAGACATACAGAAAGCTGTTTTTGTGGAGCCGCGAGATATGGAGCAAACCACGTCTTTGTCTTTGTGTTTAAATCCAGCTCATGCCACATCATCTCCTCTTTTCTCCGCTCATCACTCGGCATCGCCTAATAAACCATGAACAGAAGAGAGACAAAGGAGACGCGGAAAGCCTTTAAGACGAAGTCAAGTAAAAGAACTTTGTTGTGAATGTCTCTGTCCTTTTCCTATCAGTGGGGAACCCAGTGGCATGAATGACTAATCAATTACTGCCTTCTGTCAATACAGATGGTGTCTGAGTCTCGACTCGTCTTGTCAGTATTTCGGTCTGTCCATCAATATTCCCCCTGTGCCGTCTCCGTCTCTCGTCTCGCTCACACTGTTAAAAACAAGATCGGCAAATGTCAAACGATTAAAAACAGTCAAGCCACAGAGGAAAACAGCACCCATGTACTTTTTTCCACACACACACACACACACACACACACACACACACACACACACACACACACACACACACACACACACTCAACCTGGAAACAGGGCCTCGGAGGAGCTTCACAAGGAAGCATTTCATCCCTCACAGATAGCGAAAACAACTCCCCAGCAGGGATCAGCGGAGCCACCTCTGTGATCTATGGCTGAATTAACTGACTTTATTAACTTTATGCAGATGTATTATGTCCCAAAGCATGAGAGACCAATATAAATTACCCCGCACAACACAACCTCAGCTGCCCCTTAAGTCTGAGATCCTACACGCCAGGATTAGGCGGATTTAGGCCGTAGGCTGGCTGGGTTTGCGTCTCGCAGGTTTAAAGGATAAGGGAAGCGTCCTGTTCTTTTCTTGTTGTTAATAAATGTCACAAAAGGACAAAAATCAATGTGTTAGACCGTCTATCAATACTACCGCAATCGTGGGAGAACTCACCCAAACCGGACGAGCATAAATCAGACCTGAGCCGGACGAGACCTGAGGACAGTAAGAACCTGATCTGAATAGACCAGAGGATAAAAAGACCCAAACAGGCCCGACTCGAGGGAGTACGGCAACACTGGCGGTTTAATGGAAAGAACTATGTCGTTTAATACTTATCATAAGGAAACAGGAATCTCCAATCAAAACTCAGTTCTTCGCATGTTTTTGATTGTAACCAATGGAGAAATTCTACACGTTGTTAAATGTTGATTATTGTGCACCGTCCCCGAAAAATAAACTCCAGCAATAACTTGGCGGCTGATTGGAGGAGCGCCAATCAGCCGCCCTGTTGTTCTGATAATTAGTGCCAAATTACATAGTACATTAGGGAAACTAGTGGGAAATTATTAGGAGATGATTCAGGTCCATAAAATAAAGTGTTCCTCGCTTCTCCTGAACCTCACGCTTCACGCTCTCCATCTCACCTCAAAAAACACATTTTTCCCCCTGTGATAATTATCATGCAGCATGTGACGGCTGATCCACTCGGGCATTAAATACACTGACACTCAGACTGAAGACCCACACCGGTACAGCAGGAACCGAACCTGAGGGATGACCCGGGTCACGGGGTGAGTCGCTTACAAGGAACCAAGTGGAAGAACTTTTACCTCGAGCTCATTTTTAAACTATCCTGTCATTTCTATTCTCGTCTCGGTGACATGAGCTTCTGTACGAACAGCTGATTATTAAAAAAGAAAAGACGTGCAGCATCCTTACACTGAATCCATTGCAGTTGCAGCTGAAGAGTGATTATATCAGCACACACACACACACACACACACACACACACACACACACACACGCGCACACACCCACTCATACGCTCACATTTTGATTGGCCCATTCATTTGCGCTCGGCTCAAAAGGTCAATGCCGTAACCAAGATGAATAGATCTTTCCTGTTTACAGTCTAATTGAGCTCTAACAGACGCATTCCCGCTTCGCGCTGCATTAATACGTCAGCTCGTGAAATGTGAACTTCGATCGGGGACATATTGAACGGGATAAGGATGATCAGTGGGCGCTGAAATGATTCAAACAGATGTTTGTTGACTGATATCAGATTTAATCGAATCAAGGTGAGCGGGACGCATCACACGGCGTTGAGTTTGGCTGCTGATGACGTCGTTCTTGGTTGGTCCCTCATCTTCTTTGCTACGTCCCGACCTGTTTCTTCATCCTGGTCCTCCTTTACTGCAGTGATTCCTCTCTTTTCATTATCTCTATTATTAATTATTCCACTCTTTCACCTTTCATGTCCTTTTACTTTCTCCTCTTTTCTCCTTTTCTTTTCACTCTTCTCCTTTCCTTCTGTTTTACTTCCTTCGCTTTTTTCTTTTGCTCTATTTTCTGATGATCTTTCCTTGCATCTCCTGGTTTCTTTTCCTCTCTTCCTCTTTTCTCTATCCTCTTTCCTTTCGATTCTCCTCTTCTCACTTTCTGTCCTCTTTCCTTCCCTTTCACCTTTTTCTCTCCTCTATTGTCTCCTGTTCTATTCTTGCTTCTCCTGTTTCCTTTCTTTTCTTCTCTCTGTTTTCTTTCCTCTCTTTTCCTTTTATTGATTTTGCTTTTCTCTTTTCTTTCTCTGCCCTCCTTACATCTCCTTTTTTATGTCCTTTCTTTTCTTTCTCTTTCTCTTTCTCCTCACCTCTCCTTTCTCACATCTTTTGTTTTTCTCCACTTACTTCCTTCCCCCTCTCTTGCCCTCCTTCTCCTTACTCTCCTTTCATGGCTTCCCTTTGTCTTTCCCAACTTTGCCTTCTCTCTCTCCTCTTTCCCTCTCCTCCTCCGACTTTCCTGTACTCCTTTCCCTTTTTACTTTTCAAACTCTCTTCCCCTCTTTTGCTTTCCCGTCTTCTCTTCCATCTTTCCTCATCACTTCTCTTCCTTTCCTTCCTCCTTCTTCCTGTTTCTCCTCTCCCATCCTTCCCTCTTCTGCTCTCACTCCCTTCAGTTGCTCTCCTCTCCTTCCATTTTGTCCTTACTTCCCTTCTCCTTACCAAAACTCTTCTTCTCTGGTCTCCCTCTCCTCCTCTCTCACATCTCCCCCCGCTTCCCCTTTCCTCCTCCTTTGTCTCCCTGCAGTTCCAGAAACCACACGAGCACTACCCTCCTTTCCGCTTCGGGACGGTCCCGAACGGGAGCACGGAGAGGAACATCCGCAGCAACTACCTCGACATGCACACACACATGATAAAATACAACCAGAAGGGGGTGGAAGAAGCTCTGGAAAGCCTCAAAACCGGGTACAGTTTGACTGACATTTTAACTGTATTACACAGTAAGACAAGAGGTTATATTTAACAGTGAAGACAGAAGACGTCACAGAAATCATGATCATGATTTGGGCACAACAGCAGAGAGTTGACGCTCTTTGTGTTGTAGCACCTATTTCTAAATGAGGCCGATGTGACGGGTGTATATTTAGATGAATAAAATCACGTCGACTGCAGCTTAATTTGTATAGAAAAGTGCTGTCACACGTCCAGGCTTCACAAAGATAAGCTCTTGAAGTGACTTGGCACATTTTGAGCCCATTAACTACAAATTATGCATACCTCATATTTTTTGATTGACTTCATTGTTCTGGTGTGGAATGAGAATTAACTCTCAGAGACCTGAAACTTTCATCACTTTTAGAGGTTCTCAGGATGGCAGCGTCGGTCGGTTGGTCCAGGTTGATTGCCATGAAATCTGGAGAATATATTCATGACCATCAGAGGATGAATCTTAAGGACTTTGGTGATTCCCTAACTTAAAATCTTACGCCAGCAGGAGGCCAAAGGTTTCACTTTTCACTAATCCACTGAAATATCTCTACCGAGACATTCATGGTCCACACAGCCCAACAAGCAGGTGAGCAGATGTCCAAAACTGGTTCGGTTTACAGCCACATACCTGCAAAATGAGTGACTTTCCCATCAACCTCAGCTGTTCTTTGTCTTTACTGCTGAACAGCACACTCTTGTTAGTGTGAGTTACATTGACATTGAATCGTGATGAGGTTGCAGCCACATGCTTTGTTCTAAACTCGTCCTGGTTGGAGCAAACAAGAGTTTTTACTCACAACTGGCGCTATCACAAGTAGCTTTGGCAAAACATTTCCAAAAAGGCTGAGTAACTGTTCGCTGTGATGGATTACCAATCTCAACCAAGTTTCAAGTCTCTGCGAGATGACTGTGTCTCAAATTAAATGAAAGCAAGAGCGGCTTGCAGGAAATTAAAACCCTGTGGTGTGCTTTTCAAAGAAGTCAGCAGAAAAGTAAAATATTTACGATTTGTATTTAATGGGCATAAAGATATAAATAATAACGCGTATGTGAGCTCTTAGTAAACTTTAAAGGATCTGAACTTCTCTCAGACGAAGATGATCTATTTACGTGTAGGAAGCTGGACGCCTTCATCTACGACGCTGCTGTTTTGAACTACATGGCCGGGAAGGACGAGGGCTGCAAGCTGGTGACCATCGGCAGCGGGAAAGTGTTTGCCACCACAGGATACGGCATTGCTCTGCAGAAGGACTCCCGCTGGAAACGGCCCATTGACCTAGCGCTGCTGCAGTTCCTCGGAGACGGTGGGCACGTGACATAATACACAAACCACGCCTGCACACACACTCCTACATTTTCCTCTTTCATCTATTTGTGTTTATCTCGGTCTCACTGTAAGTTGAACCACGCAACTGGCAGCAGTCCAGTTCGTGTGCTGCATCAGCAGGGAAGTGGGCTTACAGGGAAGAGTTAATATCCTGCAGGACAGCGGGGAGTGTTAGGGATATGATTATCTCCATTACACACACACTCTCTCTCTCTCTCTCACACACACACACACACACATACACTCACACACTTATCCTTCCTACCTATACACACACAAACACTCTCACCATGACGGCCGCCGGTGTCGAGTTAATATCCTCCCTCCTCTGAGAGCTTAAGTGCAGCGCACACACACACACACACACACACACACACACACACACACACACACACACACACACACACACACACACACACACACACACACACACACACACTCGCAGTCACTCTGAGCTTCCCATGATGATGTAATAAACAGTGTGTCTGCGGTCAACATACGGTAACTGAGCGATAAAATGGGCTGTGCTCCCTGGAGGCCACCGGGGAGAACGTAGCTCAGGAGGAGGCCACCTGTTCAGAGGCCTGCAGAGGCAGCTCCTGAGGTAATGACAGCTAATGGAGAGGCGTTTAAGAACTGTAAATTCTTCTCATTCAGAAGTTGCTTCATTCTGAAATGCATTAACGCCGCGGGAGAAGGAGATATTTGCATTCATACATGAGTCGCTAAACATGACCGTGTCAATATGGCATTATAACCATTAAATTAGTTTTTAATAGCCATGAATATCTTTGGCTGACATGCAGCATTCATCTTACTTTCATTTTTCAATCCCTATCGGACTAGTAAAGTTAAATATACTATTTTTTACCAGTCATAATCTCTATAAACAGATACCTGTGTATGAATACAGAATCTGTAGGGAAGGGACAAGATTTTGATATCGGAAACGCTGTGGTTTCTGTTTGTCGTCCGAACAGTATCAACCAATCACATTCATTTATTCACATTCACGTATTGTAGATAGATATTAGATCAACTCCTGCTTCATTTTCGGGTCTCAAGTTGCTACTCAGAGTGTAAACATTGACCAGCACATGTGAGAGGAAGTCTTGGTCCAGATATCTGGCTCGCTACAATGGAAGCCCTGAAACGTAGGCTGTTGCCTCCAGAGGCTAAATTGTTGCCAGACAATAGCCAATGGGTTCTGAGATGGCTCCAGTCATAATTACGACTTGGATGTCGACATGAGAGGCACGAGCCATAAACTGGAAATCAACTCCCACATGACATTAACTCCGCATAAATGGAAAAAGCCCTGAAGGCAGCAATAAGTGAAGCTATAGCACAGCTATAATCTGATGTCTGTGGGTCATAAACTTCGAGTTCAGAACTCTGTTTATGTTCACTTCAACCTCATAATCAATGATTCATTTCAAATCCAGCAAAAACAACAAAAACGTGTAATTATCCTAAGACTTAGACTGCAATCCATAACACAATAAATGGTCATATCTTCAGATATCTGATCTCTTCACCCTGTCATCTCATACTCTTTCTTTCTCTCCAAATATTTCCCCTCTCCTTCCCCCTCACCTCCCTCCAGGAGACACCCAGCGCTTAGAGACGGTGTGGTTGTCGGGCATCTGCCAGAACGAGAAGAACGAAGTGATGAGCAGCAAGCTGGACATTGACAACATGGCGGGCGTCTTCTACATGCTGCTAGTGGCCATGGGCCTCAGCCTGCTGGTGTTTGCCTGGGAGCACCTGCTTTACTGGAAACTGCGACACTCCCTCCACAAGTCGCACAAACTTGACTTCCTGTTGGCCATCAGCAGGGTGAGATTTGAATTTTACATTTCGTGAAAGCGGAGTTGCTTGTTTACAGATCGGTTTGATTGCTGATTGTTTAGTTTGTGGAAGTGGGGATGAGAAATTGCTTCTCGCTAATATTTACATTGATTATTTAGTTGACTGATTCGCTGACCGTAATTGGATTAGTTAACAGCTTGGTTGAGTGATTGAAAGACTGGCTGGTTGATTGTTTTGACTCTAAGTAGTTGGTTGGTTGCTTTTTCAGTGTAATATGCTGTTTTACATGAAGTCGCTTTCATGTGATGATAAATTAGATCGCATTTGCATGTAATTACATGGTACCATTGGAGGGTCTTGTTAAAATATTAACTAAAATGGCACTGCATTCTTATTGAGAGTGAGAGGGGAGGGGAGAGAGGAGAGATAAGAGGAAAGAAAAGCAGCACTAATTCTGGTGTTTACTCAGCATTTAACTTTGATTGCTTAATGTTCATTTGCAATTAGCCTGAATCGGTACCCAGTTTGTTGATGTTGTTTGGGAATGTGGTTATTGAGGCAAAAAGCTCTGGCTGAAGTTACAGCCAGGGAAATGTCTACGGACTCCAGCCTCTGTGCTCCTCCGCCGTGTAATTACACCATTGTGCCTGGATCCGGGTTTTATCAGATTAACGGCTAAATGACTATCTGATCATTAATCCGTATGGGGCGGCCCCAGGGGCCAAATTAAATTTGGCTCTTTCAGGATCTCGCAGCCAACTGTAAGCAGAGAGCAGTCATGGGATTTGGCTGTGTTTGTCCATGCGGTTAGAGACAGTTTGTTCTGCAGGCGACTTTAGGCGTGTGTGTCCGTGTGCGTTTACTGGGGCAATCCTCTCAGCTTAAACTGTTTTTCTTTGAGTCCCAGGAGAATGCATAATGAATTTGTGACTAAGACTTGCCTCAGTGATAAAATGAGATATTAATGAAATAAGTTTATTTTCTATTTTAGCGCCAGTGGGGTTTTTATTCGTTAGGAGGTGGATTGTCACTTTGAGATGCACAAATTGGTTGAAATCTCATCTGTGAAATTGTTCCCTGAGGACCACCAGGTTGACTCAAGGTTAAACAGTTTGTGGCTAACTATTGATTTAATTACAAATGATGAGGTGATTTATACTCCACTCCACTCTCCTTACTCTTTCACCACCTCTTATTCTCTCTTCATCTTTTCCATTCTTTGACTCTCAGGGTATCTACAGCTGTTTCAATGGCGTCGAGGATCCTGGCCGTTCATCTGGTTTGGCAAAACCTGATCTGACCTCCAATTATGCTCAAGCAAACATGCTAAAGATGCTTCGCACTGCCAAGGACCTGGTCTCCACTGCCAACGTTGAGACTTCTCTGGACAACGCCACCAAGACCATAGAGCAGTTGAGTCGTCACGGCGGCAGCTTGCCTATTCGTGTTCCACAAGTGGAGGCTGTGCCCGGAGGATTTGCTTACGTTACGGAGAATCACTGCTCTCTCCCCCAGCGCTCGCTAACCCCACCTCTGACTGCTGTTACCTCTCTGAAACAGCAGAGGAGTGTGACCAGGCCCACGCCACTGCGCTACACGCTTCCGACTCACTCCTCCTCATGCCTGTATGACCGGCCGCTCCCTGTGTCCAGCCTCAGCACCCCTCACCTGGCCGTGGGTGAGCCGCTCCCTCATCAGCACCCGCACCACTACCAGACCACTGGGAGACTCTACGTGGACACCCATCCTCATTCGCCTTTCATCCCCTACACCGATCTCCAACTACCTGACATCTACGCCTCTCACCCCGTCTCCTCACCTCAAAACCAGCACGTCCAAGCAGGCTTTTCCCGACGGAAACGGAGGTCCAAGAGTTTCCAGTGTGACGATGGGGACGTCGAGAGGAGAAAAAACAGGGACCTGGACAAGAGTGACAAAAGTCCCGTCTGTCTGAGTGAGCTCAAAGCCAACCACCTCCAAGAGAACCACATCTCCGCCCCCAGCGTTGAGAGCATCTACTCAGGGGAGGTGACGTGTCCTCGTGTAGAGAACTACAGCTCCTGGCCCCCGGAGGACCTCATGCTGAGAGGGAGACGCAGGCAGCGCCGTCCCTCTTTCCTTAAAGCTACATGGGGCAGTGAGCAGATGCGCCAGCTCGATGAATCTCAGTCGTCCCTGTCCAGCCAATCACCGTCCACCCTGCCAGACCTGTTCCCATGCATTCTTACACCAACCACAACTACAAAGGCCTACAACCCCGCCCACCTTCGAAACAACCTGTGCCTCCCACGGAACCAGGCCTACCTCCACATAAGGGAGGACCAGAGGAGGCCCAATGGGCGTAAGGGCCAGAGGCTGCGCTACTCCAACTCCACCCACCTCCCCACATATGGAGAAGCAGTACGACATGGGACCGGGTTAGGGCGGGGGATGGTACGGAGAGCCACCAGCTTGCTCAGTAGACAGTATGCCCACTACCTGAACTCGTACCCTGGACTACCCCTCTACCACGGCCCGCTAGACCTGCAGCACCACAGCCAGACCTCCAGCAGCCACCCGAGCCCCAGCCCTGTGTGCCAGCTGCTGGCTTGTGGTGGAGGGAGATGTGGAAGCCAGCGGGCTCTGCTGTACCAGGACAGCGTGTACGGGGCCTATGGGGTCTATCAGGGATCCCAGACTGGATCAGAGGCCCAAGTAGGTCAGGGAGCAGGGGGGCAGCCAATGGGAAGCCCCTGCGTACTTCGTCCCTGGCGGCGGGTTTCTAGTCTGGAGTCTGAGGTCTGATGAAAAACTAAATGGACCTCATGAGATAGATACCGGGGAGTAAACGAGGACGAAGCTGTAGAGGAGGCGTAGCGGTTAGATTAACGTCAGATTAAAGACAGATTAAAGGGAGAAGTTATGACTTGAAGTAATTGTGGATTTTCGATGTGACTTTGTGTGGTAAAGAATAGAAGTTTGGGTCTGCAATTTGAACAGATGTTTAGGACTTATTTGATGTTCCCTTCAGTAAGATAAGACTGCGCTGTTACCAATTTATCCTGGAGAAGGCTGCGGAAAGCTGGGGTTGGCAGGTTTTACTCACTTGCTGCTTTCCTACGACAACGCTTGTGTGTTTTCTGTGCTTTAATGTGCACTAAAATTTACAACAGTCCACGGTGTTGGCGCATGGTTAAACTATAACCAGAGTTTTCATGCTGTGTGTGTTGTGTATATTTTATCGTGGATGGGATTCAGTCGAGTAGATGAACTGTTTACAGCTGGGGAGAAATGATTGAGGAATAAGGGATCATCTCTTTAAATACAGCCACCAAAAACAAGCAGCCACTGTAGCAAGATCTGTGAAGACAGCTGCGACGAACGGGGGAAGAGTTTAATTCCAAAATAAGACATTCAATATTAAAACATTTTGACTCCAGACACAGAACAGCAGCAGTTTTCAAGACTGAAATAATCATTTTGAGACATCTGTTAATGAATTTCAGGTTACTTCTTTAAAGATTTATAATGTTTTGGAGCTAAAACCTTCAAGTCTTCATTAAGGGATGAGGCAGAGGAAGCAGAGATTTTGTGACAGCAGTCCATATGAACACAATCTGCAAAATGATGAAAGTATTGGGGCAGCACTGACCAGCACTAGATGTCTTAAACCATGGATTCTTGTTCCTCACTGAGTCTCAGTATGAGGCGACAGCACAGCACAACATCACACTGGGCCTCACAATTAATAAATTCTGCATCTAAATACTATATCGATATAGAGAAAATGTGTTATTTGAGGCTGGTTAGTGTCATATTCATGTATTCTACATATGATAGGAATTTATAGTCACTCAAAATTTTCTAATCACACTTCGGGCACATTCTGAGTTTTTTCTTTTTGTAAAGCTGTTGCTGATTTACTGGAATATTTGTTATTACTGTATTAACTCTATCAGTTGGCCTATATTAAGATTTTCATCACTTGCTCTTTTCCACTCTTTTATATTCCCTCATCGTTCCTCTTTTCCCGTCCCCTCTAACTGTTAAATGATCAAATTTAAATGAGGTAATTGAAAGCTATTCTAGTATCTATATTACCTGGCTCCCTCACCCTGTAATTAATCACTTAGACCAATTAAAGAGCCTTTTTGGATGAACGTGCATGTGTGCTTCGTCTTTGTAGAGCCTCTTTATTTCTGTTCATGCCTACTTGGTAGAACGAAATAGGATTTTAATGGGGAAATGCGAGTCTTAAAGGAGTAGTTTGGATCATGCCACAGGTAAACAGCTTCATTGGTATGTCGCTCAAAAGCCAGAATGGAGCGAGGTTCATCGCTTTGTGAACACATGATTGGCTAAAGGACATTACTACATGGGCTGGGGAACACTTTGGAAAACCGTTGCTGTCAATTATGAAGCTATAGTCAGCTGGTTATAGAATAATTAAGATATAACATTATACTTAGCGAGCTTTCAGGGTGCTGGTAGACACATATGCTAAGCTAAGCTAACCAGCTGCTGTCTGTAGCTTCACATTTCAGAACAGATGTGAAAGCGGTATTGATGTTCTCATCTAACTCTCGATAAGACAGAATATTTCCCACATTGTTGAGTGTTTCTCTTAAGGTGGAAACAGAGAATGGAAAAAGAGTCGGAAGACAGAAAAAAATGGCAGCGCTGGATGATGAAGGCGATGCTTTGGTCGCTGATCAAAGCCTCCTTCTCTGATCTTGTCATATGGAGGTCAGTTATCTGCTGCAGAATCCAGGAGGAATATTCTTCTGGCGTTCGGGTCACATGTTGGCTGGTGACTGACACAAATACACCAGCAGAAGGAGAGAGAAGTGGCAGCCATGTTGTTCTTTTGACTTCACATTTGCTGTCAAACTTCTGAACTTTTGACAAGGTTTCTGTCAGGTTTGGTGAAGCTGACAGCGTGGCAGTCACGACACGTCATACAATTTCCAGCGGCGCTCATCGACGGCAAACTTAATGATAAGCTCCTCAAGGTGACCTGTTGCCATGGCAATTACTCTCTCTCTCTCTCTCTCTCTCTCTCTCTCTCTCTCTGTGTTGTTGTCATGACGAGATAAGACTCCATTCAGGACAAGATGAGTAATGTTGGAGAGTCCAAACATTGAGCGCTTTGATTTTTCCATTACTCTCTGCTTTGTTACTGGAGCATTGCTTTAGATTGGACCATAATATTGATTTAATCCTCTGTTCTGCAACAGATCCCATATTTTTAGAGTTTCAGGTAATTGGACTTCTTTTCATGCCTGAAGAGCAGAAAGGGGCTCAACATACCTCGGTAATTACGCAACTGAGATGCTTTTTGGCCCAACATAAAGCCAAGATTTTGGGAGGATTGTGTGGATGGAGGGGAGGAAAGAATAGCAAGAAGGAGCTATTTTTGTCAAGTTAAAATAGGTCATCATTTTTGACATTTTCTGTTTTTAGTGTTTAGGAACTAAGACTGAACGGAGATCAAATGAAGCACTGGACCGTTTTTAAACCTGCTATTTATAGAGAGGTTCAATAAAATGTGACAAACTCAAGAGCCAATGAATGTGACGTCATGCTTAACTTTGTATTTTTGGAACATATTTAGAAAAATAACTACGCTTTTATTCTCAAACGTCAAGTTTCATTGTACAGTACATTAAGAATTACAGTCACGGGCTTTCATCATGAAACAAGAAAGCTTCTACTGAAAAAATAATGCTGTTTGCTCCATGTAATTATCAATATATAGCCTAATGGGTAATTAAAAAAATGACTTAATAGCTCTAAATTTTCCCTAAATGCACATTTCTTTTTTTACCTTCTTGTTTTCTGTACTTGTACAAAATACAAAATATTTACAGAGCATTTTGAGGGCTGTAATGTAAAGCATTACCAAATGTTGACAGTGGAGGTTTGGCATTTTTCATGCTCAATATAAATGTTTCATTTTGAGCTGATAGAAAAATAATGCAGGTGGCACATGGAAGCGGATGCTATTCAAACTGGCGTTCATGAACTGGTCATTTCAGCCCTCCATTACACAGTAATCATCCAGAGGAGCTTCTCCATGCTGCTCCAGGGCAGAAAAGGAAGTCATTCATTTCAACAGCTATCAGACTGTAAACACCAAAAGGCCAGCTGGTGCCCCATGCCCAAGCGTCACATTCAACTGTTTTATGTCTGTGCAACTTTTTTTTTTATCCGTGTGCATTTCTTCTATTTAATATTTAATTACGGTTTCGATTGGTCGGTCGGTCAATAGATCACTTTGCTTTAGATGGTTCTGATGCCCCCTCAGGGTTAACCCTAAACTAAAGCCACTCCCGTAGTTGTACTTTATGCTAATTAACTCAAATGTTAGCATGCTAACATGCTAAACCATTATGATTGACATGGTTAACATTATACTTGCCAAACATCAGCATTTTAGCATTATAGTGCATTCTAGTCAAAGCACTGCTGTTAGCAGAGCGTCACAGAGCTGCTTGTGTGGCTGCAGACGCTGTTTGCACAGAGACACTATTTCTACAACAACAGTGGCAGGTGACCAGATGATCAATTAAAGGACTGCTGCAATTTTTTAAGGCTTTTTTAGACTTAAATGTAAAACACTATTCATAAAAACAAACACAGTGATTAGGATTCACTTCAGTCACTCCAGTCATCAAATGCCTGGATGCCTGATCACAGAGTGAATGCGTGTGCGCGCGTGTGTGTGTGTGCGCGCGTGTGTGTGTGTGTGTGTGTGTGTGTGTGTGTGTGTGTGTGTGTGTGTGTGTGTGTGTGTGTGTGTGTGTCCAGGCTACATGTGCAGTGGTTGTATCAGGATTGATGAAGGGCCTGTCTTGCCAAATGATGAAAGATGTGATTGGTGCATATGAAAACATCAATGGAGCACCTGGGACAGGCTGCAGACACCACACACAGAGACAGACACGTTAACAGCAGAAGTCACAGAAAGTACAAATTCAAATAATCTCTCTCTCACATACATCCACAACCAGAAACATGCTTGAAAAACAGCACCTCAGAGAGAGACGAAGGAGAAGGGAAGCAAGTACAGAGACGAAGAACAATTAGGCACATTTACCAGCATGGGGATTTAATATTCATGTCAGGAGGACACAGGAGTCTATAAGGACCACCCTCGAAGCGAAAACATTATTCATTTATTCACTCACGCAGAAGCTCGTCACTCCATAATTTTCCACCAGGGATATTAAACTCTTCTCTCCAACGTGTGCATCTGCTTGTTTTCGAACTCTTTTACTTTTTCAACTAGTGGCCCAATTGATTTAAAGCACACCACTGCTGTTTATGTATGTTAACAACAAGCAGCAACCTTGACAGGGTCGTCAGCCACGGCATCAGGAGTCACCAGAGGGCCGGAGTCCAGTCCGGTCTCCTCACACCTCCCGCCTGCGAATAAATTGCTTCACGTATCGTGGCAACAGCTCCAGATGCTCTGAGTCACCTTGAGACAAAAGGCTGGCCTGCCCTCTCTGACAGGTGAGAGGGAGGAAGGAGAGAGGGAGAAGAGGAGATAAGAAGACAGAAAAAAATGTGTGGGGAAATCAAGTGAGGCAGAGAAATATTTGGGATAATGGTATTTGTGAGGAGGAGGGGGAGGGGGAGGGCGAGGAGGAGGAGGAGGTTTGAAAGAAACGAGAGATGGTGAAGGAGATGGCCGAGAATTGTCAGAGGAGGAGAGATAGAG
This sequence comes from Chaetodon trifascialis, assembly GCF_039877785.1. Classification (NCBI taxonomy): domain Eukaryota; kingdom Metazoa; phylum Chordata; class Actinopteri; order Chaetodontiformes; family Chaetodontidae; genus Chaetodon; species Chaetodon trifascialis. The sequence continues at coordinate 5,412,043 of NC_092076.1, read as the reverse complement.
CGATTTACAAGAGAGAGGCGGAGGGAAGGTGATGGGGTGGCTTTGAGAGGAGATAGAGGGAATAAGGGAAAGGAGGGGGAGGTGAGAGGAGAGAGGAGAGAGGGAGGCAGGAGAGGGCAGCATGAAGGAAAGACATTAGGACAGCTGATCTGAGAACAGGTAAGACGAGAGCAGGTGAGCAGAGAGGGATGGAGTCGTTTATTTATGTGTCTTTTTCTGGTATGAAAACCAAATTTGTTGGGACAAGCAGTCCTCATTAGGACCAAAGTCTGGTCCTCATGTGGGAGAACCTCATTTCTGAAGTTGATTAAAGGTTAGAGGCAACGTGTGAACTGAGGTTAGGTTATGGTCAAGGTTAGGGTCAGGGTTAGGTCGTCCAAAATGGACAGAAGTCAATGCAATGTCCTATTGAGGACAGCAAACTTCAGTGTGTGTTAGAAAAAGGATTCATTTAAACTGCAGGATGATGACGAGGAAAACCAGGAAAATATTGGGGGGAAAAAAACTCCCACGAGCGCCTAGAAGTATCCCACACGTCTTCATTTCCTGACTGAAGATGTGCAATTATGGGCTGATAGCCTTATTAAAGGGAGATACACAAGCCAAACCAAACAAACCAAACCAACATCATCACTGCTTCACTGACACACACGCGGAAACGTGACGTAAACGTCAGCCGCTCTGGTTGTTTTGACTTCCATTATCACATTAGCTAAATCATCAAAGCAGCACAGCAGTCTGAGCGTGACAGCTGTCTGTGCATATGAGGACACACTTTATTGTGCTACAGTCCGCAATTAAACTTTGAATTTTGAGAATGTGTCGTGTGCGTTTCTGGCCGTGCGCGAGTGTGTGTGTGCGGCGGCTCCTCCCGCATCCGAGACGATTGGATCTGCCAGCCAGCAGGAACGTTAATTACTTCAGCAATCTTCAGGCTCACTTCCCACAATCACTCCCATCTATGGGAAGGGAGTGAGCTCGGCCATTCAGGAAGCCCAGATCCAGACCGAGTGTCCGATTCAAATCTGTTTCCACGAACAAGGAAATCAAATGAGCAGAACAATACAGATGGAGTCCAGAGCACGTTCGCCATGGTTCCTCTACGTGCTCTTAAACATGAATTTCCCTTTCCACTTTCCAGAGCAGCTGGGACAACGATAATGATAAATGTTTTGATGTCAATCATCACTTCAAGTGTAAAGTTGAGAATTTTGGTTGTCAGGGAATTTTAAATGGAACGAAACAGATTATATCTTAATTAACAAACCCATGTTTGAGACAAATTACTGAAATAAATGTTCTATTATTCGTTTTTATATCCTTTAATTCTTTATCAAGACAGGCTACGATTTCATTTTTCTGCTGTCAAAAACACAGATGGCCGTCTCTGAGAAACTGCATTTATACAACCCTAATTTGCAAAAGCAGAAAGGTTTTTGGGGAAAAGTAATGCCCAAATGAATGGAGAAACATTGTTAACTGATTTATTAGGTTCACAAAAATTTAGATTTTTAATGTATGAGTGGATCCACTGATAATGTATTTGTTTTCCTACAGTATCCTAAAAATCTGGTCATTGCAAAATACAGCTTAAATAAACTGTTTTATGGATGTGTTTTGGGTGTTGCAGCACTGGTTTTATAGAAAAAGTCTGCAGTGACTTGAATGCTGCGTTCATTAGCATTTAGCTCATATATATATATATATATATATATATATATATATATATATATATATATATATATATATATATATATATATATATATATATACCCACAAACAGTGGATGTGCTGGTCCTGAACAGCTCTTGTTCAAATGTAACCTGTAACGCTGCAAAATAATGCTGAATGCTAATAACGTGCCTTTGGATGTAATGCTTGGTTAGCTAGTTAGCCAGACATGCTAACATTTGCAGCTTATGACAGAGCAAAGAAAGGCAAAGTTTATTTCTTTCCTCACATGTTTGTTCTTGTGTTTCAGGAAAGACTACAAAAAAGACGCCACCCTATCCTCATGAGATACCGAGTATCGCTCTTCTTACAGCCTCATGCACGCCATATCAACATGTAGAGTAATGCAAAGCCTGACAGGCCTGGTTACAGTTACTAAGCTATGATTGGACAGTTGCTGTTCGGAGGAGGGGTTTTGCGAAGGGTCTATTAGTGAGATTTGGAGTTGCTGGTTGATGGACTTCTACGACGGAACGAAAATGCAGCCCTCCCCTCACTCAAAAACATAATGCGAGCACTGATTATGTTCTACCACCACATAATTGGAAAAATAAATTAGTAGTATATATAAACGAGATGGAGTAGAAGAATGATGATGTTGTCCTACGTCATGCACCTCATGTGGCATTTTCCTCAGCTTCATATTGATCAGCCTGATTTTTCATCCCTTCCAAACTGTCACCGATCTCTATTAGCCCAGAGGCTCCAATCCTGAGGCGCACCAGTCTCTCAATGAGTTTTTCGGGGAGCAATTTCGGTGTGGCACATCCAGGTCTGGGTTGTGTGTACACAGCCTATATATCATCAGTCTGAGAATGCAGCCGCAACCAGAAACACAGAGGAACAACAAGTCCTTGGTTCGCACTGCCGCCTCGTCTGAGAAATAAATCAGCTCTTTGGAGGATCTGGATTTCTGTGTGAAAAGACGCTGTAGGTCATCAGATGAAAGGCGCAGCTGTGATTAGCGGGTGTCGCCCTGCTGACGTCCCGTGAACGACACTATAAAGCACACACTGTCGCCTCGTCTCTTGTCCTTCCAAGGTGACAGCTCCTGGGGTGTTCTGGCAATGATTACTTCAGCAAATTAACAAAACCCCACGACGAGCCGCCGACGGCACAGCCGAGAAACCGGGCCGCACACACATGCCGTATCATCACAGAGTGCGAACAGACATCCTCCGGTCTGCCAACAAGACACACACACACACACACACACTTCAGGCTACAGAAGCCAAAACCATAGCCCTCTAATTAACCAGTCCCACCCTCCTGACCCAGTAGCCAAGAGCAGCCTTATTATCAGCCAGATCCTTCCCCCTCTCCGATTCTTCTCCTGCTCTGCTAAAATGAGGTTCAGCCCTCTGCTATCCTGGAGGAGGACCGCCAAATGAGAACAGAGCAGAGAAAGATATTAGTCAGGGTGTTATTGATGGGGACTTGGTGGTTTTAAAAGTTGTTGACCCTTTTTAACACATCAGTGTGCGACAGATTCTCAGTTGGAGATGGGAAGGTTGTACCAGCGTTGACTGCAGATCTGCTCCACTCCTCTGGCTCCTGCCATAAACTTTTCTGCTGTTTCATTTCCTGCCTTAGTGAACTTTGCCTTATTTTTGATGTCCTTTACTTAAATCATTAAGATTATTGGAGCCCACAAGGACCAGACACCCCTATACATCATGACAATTTAGATTTTATAGTCTTGATTTATGACTAGAAGGCAACACACCAAACAACAGATTAGACTTTTTGTGATTAAAGAGTGAAATCATGCGAGCACACACAATTTTCTTGTGTTGCCACCAAAACAGAAGCAATTGTCCAGAAAATCCCTGTAATTATCCAAACAAAGCATAAATTTCAGCATAAAATTGCAAAAATTTGCAAGAAAATCTGTTGAAGAAGGCTGTCCATATCGTTCAATCTATCATTCATCGTGCTGTCCTCAATCAAATGTGCCTCCTCCTGATGATAAAATCTGTTTATTTTGGTTTGAAACCGTTTGTTTGTCAATGGTCAATAATGTAAAGGTCTGTCTGAGAATGTCCTCACCACAAATAAGACTCCATTGGACTACTGAAACCTTACCACGACCACCAAATCCACACAAACCACTTTTCACATTGGTGTAAATTAGATCCACTGCACAACACTAATTTAAAAAGAAAATACATCACTTTCAAACCTGTTACTCCCATTATTTCCTTCTTCTAAAACAGAGGTCAAGAACACCAGGAGCCAATGCCAGGAGCTGAGCTTTCACTAAAACAAATTGTGACTGGTGTGTTAACTGCATGCCAAAGTAATCAGGGCACACAAGGCCAAACTGCCTCCAAAGTTACCATATGGCAGCATTTAAAAAGGGTATTTTTTAAACAGAGTCTGGCGCACACTCACTTCACTCCACATAAAACACTACGGCTATATTACAATACTTGGAGCAAACTTCATGGAGGAAGATATGAAGAAAACAGGATCTGTTTTCATGAATATTCTCTGGTCTCGCTCAGCTAAAAACACAGCACCCATTAGCACGTTAGCATGTTAGCAGCTGCAGTAGCGGTCTGTGTGAAACACTGGTAGAGATGCTCTCATCACGCCAAGAGTTTCCAAGATACCGACACAGAGGTCGACTCATGGTTCACATCAGAGCCGCACTGAAAACACTGTGCTGTATGTATGGGTCACTTATGGTATGGTAACAAGTAATGCAAAAGAAGTTGCTCTTAGTGATGAATCCTTGCTGAATTATCACCAGGCTGCAGGTCCCATCAGCTCTATGAGGCTTTAGCAGCTCATTGTTTTTGTTTTCGGGCCAACAGCTTTGCTGTTTTGCTTCATCAATCCTATCAGAGCGTTTTTGCAGCTAGCAGGCACGAAAAAGGCCCTAAAAACATACTGTGCACTACCTGCTCAGCATCAAACAGCAGACAGAGACAGTTAGCGACTAGCTGGAGAACACAGTGGAGCATTTAGCAGCTACAGATCCAGATATTTTCTCAGGCCTTGGTAGAGAACAGCTAAAAGGAGAGTCAATATTTGTTTAAGTAAGTAAGCAACTATTCCCGAACAAGTTCACCATGTCAACTTACAAGGTGATTACAAGTGTGTCTTGTGTTTACAGCCTTTTTCTAGAGTATGATTACTGGCCAGACGGCTGCCATCTCAAAGAAAACGGTACAAAAGCAACCATGAAAAACATTAACAACATTGTGGGTGAATGATTAGCAGTGTCTGCAGAACAAAACGTATATATATGACTTTGGTGCAAGAGGCTCTAAATGAGTGCCATTAGAGCGGAAGAGAAAGACGAAAAAAAGACATATGATGTATCCTGAGTTGAGCAAAGTCCATTTCGGCTTGTACCCCTGAGGAAATCAGCGAGGAAGCAGCGACTATTAGAAATTTGGAACGATGATTCCGACCCAGTGGGTACAGGGACACGGCGACCTTCATCAGGACCGCAGACATCGTCTGTCAGCACACACACACACACACTCTTACTCATCCTTATTCCTGATAGAAATTGTTTTTTGGGTATCAGTCAATAAATGGCAGGGGAAATTTGTGCGCTTGTTTTGTAGGTGGAAGGAAGCCGCTCAAGACTCAAACTCCTCTGTTACATCGAGCTGCCACACAGGCCAAATGTTACCCAAACAACTCTCCGCCTGCGGCTTTGACATTGATTTCCTGTTATACAATGAATTTGACATGCTTTCTCAGGACAGCTAAACACTTAATCTAAGTCGAAATCTTTAAATAACACACAGCCAGTTAAGAAGTGCTCTCCTCGCGTATCACTGCGGAGTCCATGCAGGTCACCGCCGGAGCAGGGACACTTCAGAGGACGTATTCACGGCTGCAGAAACTGGACTTGTGACCTTCCACTTACATTCTCACCCTGCAGCTTCCCTAATGTGTTGATTTATCATGTAACCCCTGAAAGTGTTGAACTGCTCTGCAGAGACACATAGATGGACCTCACATTCCTCACATTTTCAGCCATTTCAGTGCCTGAGCATGACACCTGATGACCACCCGTGATTCATAAAACTGTACATTATTCGTCTCTGAAACCAGCGTTTCGCTCAGACAACCCGAAGCGCAAATGAAAGCAGTAAAGCCAAATTCATGCTTGATGCATCAGCGTGATCACGTCTGCTTTCGTTAAACTGCGCTGTTTTCACATGTCCAGACCTAAAATATGTGACCAAGCAGACTGTAAGCAAACAAATGCACCAGCTGTGCCACAAAAGCATAAAGGAGGCTTGTTTTGAGGAGGACTGTGAGGACATTTTTTAGTATTCAAGGACATACAAACGCTGCTAAACATGTGTTCAGCCAAATACATGAGCGGCTGATTTTTCATCAGCTTGTTTGGGGTAGAATTTCTGGATTTTTTTTAGAAAAAGGAAAATAACTTCTGTTGTAATGAACAATACAGAGTGAACCAGAGCCAATTATAAAGTAATAAAATGATGACATGTTCTGCATTTCTTAAAAAAAGTATACGATAAGTACAGGCGATAAGTAAAGCTTGTGGAGGGTCATGTCTTACACAAGTGTGTGTGTGTGTGTGTGTGAGAGAGAGAGAGAGAGAGATCAGAGTAGATGAATGTGGACAAGTTTGTGCTTTAATCGAGACGATAAGATGGGCGTACCTTATCTGAGTCAGCACAAACCACCACTGACAACACTGATAGAGTTTTCTACCCGTGTGTGTGTGTGTGTGTGTGTGTGTGTGCGTGTGTGTGTGTGTGTGTGCGCACGCGTGAGACAGGGAAGATAGTATCCCTGCTTTAAGAGACAAGACCAATTTCTCCAGAGCGAGTTTCAGGCGTGTGGTACAGACTCACTGATCAGCATCTTGCATGCTGTCTCACAAACACACTCGTCCACCTGCCGGCTAAACCGGGTCAGCTGCAGACTCCGTCCACCCAAAGCCAGTCCAAATCTGAAAGGGGCTTTTACATGAGACAACAACACGCTCCAGATCTCCAACCACACTGAAAAAAACTAAACCTCTCTAACCTCTAAATCTCTGCTTCGTCCTCTTTCGGTCCACAAAGAAAAACACTGCATCGCCGTCGCCATCTGAGTCAGACGACCCAGTTAAACCTCTGCTCTGTCCCCCGCTGTGACTACCTTTACTCTGCAGTAACACGACCAAACTGAGCGAGCGTGAAACAGTAATTTCTTATTTGATATGATCATATGATTTCTCTAGAAACACTGTAGATTTGACCAACACATTCTCACTCCCAACAGGAGACATATGGACCCTTTCTCAAGACCATTTTTTCACTCTTTAAGGCACTGGGGACCCCCTTTGCCTAAATTTGCAACACAAAGGGTAGCATAACTCCCAACACGTCAAATGACATAGTATAAAGAGTAATAAAAGTCCAAGTATGGAGGAAGATGGGGTGGCTGGGTGGGCCAAGAACAGGACCTTCATCCAGGAGACGGGGTTTCATGTCCTGTGTGAAACTAAAAATGAATGTTTACTCCTTCATGTGAAGTAATGTACATAAGTATCATACTTATTTTAAGCTTAAACATGATGCTTTCCTAAACCTGACCAGATAGTTCTGAAGCCTAAACCTAATGCATGTACGACTGTCCCACAGCGTTGGCACGTCTATTATTGTTCTCAGCAAGCTTTATTTTGAACGTCTAACAGGATGTTGCTAAATGGATGTTGGACCAGCTCCAGGCGAAGGGTAACTCCTCTTTTGTAAGGAGGGAGTGTTGCCTCAGGTGGGACAGTTACGTACGATCCAGGAAGGCTGATCTTATCGATAGACTGAGGGATTATCAAATGCAAACAACACAGCGACAAAATAGTTTTATCTTTGAGCAATCGTTCATGTTGTAAAGTGATCCAGAGTGCTCTCTTGCAGATTTTTGATTGGTCAACACGGCGCCTTGCTGGAAATGTTGCATTGCTGTGCAGCAAATGAGTTTTTGCGCTGGAACCTTCAGTAACGGCACCCCCACTGTGACAACACGGTGGTGTCATCAAAATGAATGAGCAAGCTCTGTATTTTCATGCAGTGCTATTGTCTGCGTTACTGTGGAAGGAAGGCCTGAACAGAGGTAAAATGATGTGTTTTCAGATTAGCCGGCGCAGTGTGGACAGCCTCAAAAGGTGCTTTATTGCATCTGTGTAAACTATCTGACCTGTAACAAAAAACAAACCGGTGCTGTGTGTGGGAAAACAAATCTACACAGCTTGAAGTACAATTCAATTACCTCTGACTCACTGAGAGACATCGACTGAAGTAATTTTGTGTCTTTGTCTCTGCTGGTTAGACTTTAATCCCCCTCTCTCTCCAACACACACGTGCATACGCTCTTATTCGCTTTCCTTTTGCTTGCATGTCTCTCTGCCTTCACCTGCGCTCGCTTGTTTCATTTCCACCCTCCGCATATCTGAGCCCGTTCGTTTCCAGAGGAGAGAACATCGCGCTTTCTGATCACTCTCCCTGAGTCATCGGGCGCTGAGCCGAGGATGTGAAGCCCGTCGTACCTGTCAGCGCTCAGGGAGGGAGATCGCCATCAGGCAGAGATCAAAACACACTCACTGGTTTGGATGTAATGAGAGGAGAGGAGGAAAAAGGAGGACAGGAAACGAGGAGGGGAAAAAAGGAGGGCAGACTGGGAGAGGAGTAGGGGAAACAGGACGAGGAAAGGAGCAGGGAGGTGAAAAGAAAGGAGGAGGAGAGATAAGAGGAAGAAGTTGAGGAGAGAGATAAAAGAGGAGGTGGAAAAGAGGAAGGAGAGCAAATGAAAAGGAAATGAAAGGGAAGAGGTGATAGTAAGGAAGGGGGGACAGGAGAGGAGAGGAGGAGAGGAGAGAGAGCAAAAAAGGAAGGAGAGGAGAAAAGAGGGGAGGAAAGCAAACAATGAGACTGTTAAGGTAAAGATAGAGGAAAGGAAAATAAGGAGAGGCGAGAATGAAAAGAAAGGAGAAAAAGGGTGGCACATGGAAAGGAAAAAGGAAAGGAAAGGACAACCAAGAGGGGACAAGAAAGGAAAGAGAAAAGGAAAGGAGATGAGGTTGAGACAGGTGTACTCTGTGAAGCTCTGACAGGTGAACATGCACACGCCCCTCTGGAGAGCTGCACACTTGTCGGCCTTTTCATATCTCTAACGTGTGCGTGCGTCTCTTTCTGATGCCACCGGTGTGTGTGTGTCTGCACGTGTGTGTTTGCATGTCGGCATGATGTGTGGGGACCCCGTCTGCACCGTCCAATCAGCCACGCTTCATTACTTCCTTTGTGTGCTTTTAAATCTGTTTACGCCTGAATTAGCACCGCCAGTGATCCGTGTGCGACGCGCCGCCTCAGCCCGCAGAGCCGGGCCAGGACTCCATTCATCTTTACCTGTCTGCTGTCACCCCACGCCATCGACCGCTCACCTGATACAACAACACGGTGACGAGGGGGAGAGGAAGAAGGCGTGCAAAGAAGGAGCAGACAGAGGAGGCCATCAAGAGGGTCAAAGAAGGGGACGAGACAGACAGCGAATGAAAGAGAGCATAGGAGCAATTGAGATGAACAATACTAAAAATCCACGCAGACAGAAAGCCAGACAGACACATGAAGCAAGCTGTGGAGGGATTCATCTGGAATCACTAATCGTCTGCTGCAGCTCTCCTCTTGTTAAACAACGCGGCGTCGAAGACGGAAACCACTGCTATCGATTAATATCCAGCGAGCACACAATTCTCATCATGGCAGAGCTCGGCTTGTTCTTGTTTGTTTACTTATTTATTCATGTTGATTTCATTTCTGATGAGAGAGCCATTCGCCTCGCCACGTTCAAATGAAGCCCGATGCATTCATCTATTACAACACTGGCACAGTAAGGGAGTAATTGCAGCACAGCATTTAATACTCTTTAATTCACCGTAATCACATTATGCACTGCCGGTGTGTCTGGGTCTGTTTCAGGGGGCTTTCTTGTGTTTGTATCAAATAACTTTCTTGACTCCTTTGCAAGAAATTGAGTGGAGCCATAATCCAGAACTCCGTATACTCCGGCTTGTTTGGAGTATCAAAAGGTGGTGTCAAATGTCTGTCTTGGATCAGATACTTCCTGATTTACCTGACAGACTCACGCTCAGGTGGTTCTGTTTACATAACATTTAATATTTGGGAACTTTGGCTTAACAATGGCTGAATTGACAGCATTTGTTTTGGTTTAGTCTCACCGCTCTTATCAACAAGCAGCTGCTCCTCAACCAGAAAACTCTGATAAACCCACTGCATGCTGCAGTACCCGCCCAGCACAAAACGTGGAGCGTTTGGCAGCTAAAGAGTCAAATGTTTCCATCATTAACTGGTGGAGACCAAAGAGACATCAATGCTAATGCTGCCTCATGTGTGCTAGATGTATTAATAAGCCACAGCTTGCTAATATGTTAGCCAAATCAACGTCATTGGGGAATAATGTCAGAGGTGTTTATTTTGTGTTCTGCTGCCCCCAGAGGGCAAAAAAACAACAGCAACAACAAATCATTAAAACAGCTTGAAATGTGAATCAGTTTTCTATTATCAAAAAGATTCTGGTAAGTCAAAACCCTCTCTGTGTTTGACATCTGCATAAAAAACCTCTAACAGACATTGATCCACCTGGCTAATAACCCAGGCGTTAAAGGATTAAACTGCAAGCACGCTGAGTAAAAAGGTAAAAGGCTGAAGCAAGAGTTCAAAGTGATCGACTGGATAATGTCTCATCATTCATCACTGAAAAAAAAAAAAAAAAAAACTTTGAAAGGTCTCGGAAAAGCTCCACTCCTCATGACTGTGATTTCCTTTGCAACAAGTCTATCATATGTTTTACTGCTCTGGGTCGAATAATCAAACTGGCAGGAGAAACATGTTATCTGTTGAAGCATGCCTCCATACGTCCAGCAGGGACAGAGTGTGTTTATATCAGGGTGTAGAGGGAGGGAGGAGAGGTAATGAATACCTCTGTGAGGTTCGCAGACAGTCAGTGTGACTCCAAAACCCACTTAAATGGCTTCACGCTCTACATCCCTCCCCATCTCTTGTGCCCTGCAACCCCAGGAACAAAAAAAAAAAAAAAAAAAGGGTCTATGCAGTCGCTCGAAAATGAAAGTCAAGCCAAACACTTCCCATGGGAGGTTCCCATGATCTACCTGGGCATTTCTGCTGCTCTGTGTGTGTGTGGTCTCTGGGGTAATTTTGACCAGCTGACTGGGGACAGCATGTCTAATTGGGGAAAAAATTGGCATCTCTATTTGATTTTTCCTGAGCTGCATTCGGCATGATGTGAAGTGGTTTCTGTCTTAATTGTGAGGTTAAGGTTAGTAATTGGGGTGAGGGTTAGGTTAACCATCCAGGGAGGGCCTTTAAGTGAAAGTAGGCTAAGCTACACCAAAATGTGTGTGTGTGTGTTTGTGTATTACTCACACTGTGGGGACATAAAATCTGATTGCACACTTACATTGTGGGGACTTGTCCTCCTTATGGGGACAAAAGGCATGTCCCCATAATGTAAATCATTCCATTTTAGGGTGAAGACTCTGGTTGTTGATATAATTAGGTTGAGCCTCCAGGAAATGAATGAAAGTCAATGTAATGTCCCAGAAAGTGGTGGAAATAATACTGTGCTTCAGTACAGTTTTGAAATACTTGCAGTGACTCTATTTGATGTTATTTTCTACTTGCACTTCACTACATGTCAGAATGCAATGCTGTATTTTCTGCTTACTTTCCACATTGAAACTGTAATCAGTTACTCAATCACGACACATCACTCACTGAAAAACAAAATACTAATTACTCTGCTGCAAAACCAACTTATAATATTCCTCGTCACGTCACTTCTGTTATTCAGCACCGCTCTGCCAGAAGTGCCTTTAAGCAAATCCCAATCCTCCACAGACACACATCACATATTCTGTGATTCACACACGCTGAAATAGAAAATGAGAGTTTTAACAAGCAGCCTCGCAGTTCGGAGGGATTTACTGAGCGTGTAGCAGCTAGTTTAGCCTCAGTTAGAGTTCAGCCTCACCCGGCTGTTTTTGCACAAAGCTTCGGGCTTGGGTTGGATTATTTTCAAATGTAATTTAATCAGAAAATTCTCTCTCTGCGTGTCACTTGTTACAAGTAGATACACAATGTTGCTGCAAAGTGTGAAGACAGACAGCTCAGCCGATGTGTTGCATTAACCCGGAGAGTCAGTAATGGATCAAATAAAGCAAAAAAAAAAGGGAGTGTCTTAAAATCCCCGATGATTCAGGAAGCCATTGGAAACATTATGGCTTTGTCATGACAAAAATAAAAACCCTCCTTTACATCTCCTACTCCTAAAAAGCACTGAATCACACCTGTTCAATGATCCGTTCTGGACTATTACCAGTTTAACTTGTAGACTTTTTTGAGTTTTCAAGCCACTTCCATCGAGCTGAAACTGGGAGAAGTTGATCTACTAACTGGTAACGCAGATAATTTATCATTTATCTATTTGGGTACATGTTGATAGTAAAATACTGAGTGTGCATTGCCGCTTATGAGCAGGCTGAAGTTCTATTTGTTTTGTGCTGGTGGGTCTTTCCAAAGCATATAACTTTGTCTTTGAAGGAGAAATAATAAAAATACAGCCAAGGGGCTCGGGTTGAATTCGGGTCTGTTATTCTGCAGTACCACGCAGGTTCAGCTGGATCAGGTCTGAAAGACACGATACAGATCATGATCGGGTCTCTGATTTAGGCCCATGGAGAACTCCAACCTCAGTGGTGTTGGACCCAAAACACAGCGATTAATATGAGCCAACTATCACGTGGGACTAAAGAGAGTCTTCTTCAATCATTTACGCTGTGAAATATCTGAAAAAAAACTTAAAAGGCATCTGATTATTAAAATTAATCCTTCGTGACAAAGCTAAGTATTAGTATGAGGTTGATGTATAAAAATGTTACAGTTTATCTGTTTTTCTTAGCGACACACATCTGGCACAACACTGTGTCCACATTAACTTCATTTTATGATAGCTAATCACACACTTTGAACTATTTCTGATCATTACCCTTTGGTCTCTTTTTAACGTGCCTTTATGTCTACATGGTTTTTAATTTATGCTCTGACAAGGCCATTAAAGTCAACCATTCAACAGATCCACTCACTATAAACGGAGATAAACATATCTGCATAATTGCCTCTAAAAATAATCAGCCGTTTGAAGCTGGTTGACCTCAATGCCTCCCGCTTTAAAAGCGCTGTCTCCTCCGCTGACTGACTGACGTGAAGTACCTTCCGTATCCCTTTTCATGAAAAGCGATCCACACGCAGGTGTACGAGGCCCCCAAAGAGCCACGTGTCAAGCCAATCAGAGGGCGTGACAGCATCTCTTGAATCGTCGTCCTTCAAGTAGCCTTTCATCTGTCTCCTAGTCGTGTCTTGTCTCAGAATGCAAAATCAGATGTGAGGAAAAGGCAATTAATTTTTAACCTGCAGGAGATTTAGATCACACAGATGCTAACATATTCATAAGAAAACTATAAATTCAAACGCCTGCTTGAATACATGCACTGTAAATGAAGTGTGCGTGAATTGTAATGTTCCTCCTGCTTTCTAACGTTCCTTTCCTCTGGGCAGACCCACACTAATAGTACTCAGACTCCTCTCATCTGTCCAGAAATGTATAGCGGTCTATTACAGCTCACTCTCTCCTTTTCCCTCCGAGGCTCAAATGAACAGAGCAGTAATGGGAACATCACTCGTCCGTCTCTCTCCTCCTATTCTGCTCGTCATCTTTCCCGGCTCGCTTCGCTGGGAGGGAGACCGAAAAGCAAGAGGTTAACGAGGAGGAGGAAGAGCTGGCTGCTCGTACTCCTGAATCAACCTTATGTGAACGCACAGCAAGACCTGCACACACGATGGTCACAGTGTAGTATTCAAAGCATGCCGAGGGGTGATTTTACACCAACATCTGCATCAAAAGACTTCAAATATCCTGTTTCTAAGCAAACTCACCCCAAAGTTATAATTAAATATGTGAAAGTGACTCTGTTGTCATTTGTCCAGAGTGGTTATTGGACTGCAAATTACACCTGCCTGGTGTTGTGGTAGCAGATGTAGTGCCAGTGACAGCCAAGGTTTACTGGCATTTGGCTGTGGTGGTGCTGATTTTCCACCCTGATCGTTAACACGGTTAAGTTCCCTTTGTGAAAACTTGAATCTCTCTTTCTGGCCTTAGTTTTGCTAATAATTCTGAGTGACAGAGCTGCAGGCAGTAAAACATTTCTTCATCGTGGCCTGTGAGAGAGGTTTATTCATTGTTGACGTGGATTTGAATTGCATGAACACTGTCTGCCAAAAACATTTGGAAAGTTTGAGCTTCGTGGTTGGAAAACCTGGAAAGGAAATTTTTATACTTCTACATGTAAGATGGCAAATCTGTCCAACAGTCAGTCGGTCGGTCGGTCCTCCAATTTAGTCCAGGCTGACATACGAACATTCTTGGTGCAACACATGACAATGTGTCAACCAGCGTGAGCTTCAATGCAAGTCCATTAAAATTAAAACATAGGGCACAAATCTTCGGCAGCACCCCATCCTTTATTCACTTTCATCGGGGTGGTGAATATTCATGTTCTCCAGAGAATGAATCCTAATGACTTTGGCGATCCCCTGCTTTTCCTCTAGTTTCACCGAGAGGTCGACACCTCTGCTTTGTCCGTGACACTATTGGATGGATTGCCATGACATTTGGTGCAGATATCCACAGATATCCCCAGAGGAGGAATCCTAATGACCCGTGATCCTCTGGCACCTCCGGTACGCCAGAGGTTTCACTTCTGCAGCGATGTACAGTATACTGACGTCGACTTTACTGATCACAAATTCAAGCAGGATGACGAGCTGAGGCTCACTCTCTTTGTTTCTCAGGGTTCACAGGCTTTCAGATCATCCTGTGTTCTTCTTTGTTGAGGAATATTTAAACCACCATCCTTCCTTTGTCTCTTTACAGATTCAATGCCACAGCTTATATAAAATAAAGCTTGAGCTTTCGTGTTTATGTTGTCTTTCCTGATTGAAATTACTTGGCGATCCTCTGACTTTTCTTCTAGCTCATCGTGAGGTTACCATTTTATGGTTTTAGGTGAGATACCTCAACAACTATTAGATGGATTGCCTCTAACTTTGGCACACATGCTTATGTGCCCCCCAGGATGAACTGTAATAACTCAGGGGGATCCTGACCTCAAACCTTGCGCCATCATCAGGTCAAAATTCTTATCTGTCCGTTCAATAGTCTGCTTTATGACCAATTACCTGCAGAACTAATGACATTCCCATCATGAATCCAATCATCTTCAGCTGAGACTGAAAGGAGGATGAAGGACAGCAGAGGAAGAATAAGTGAGGAAGAGTAGATGTGTTAGTCCTCACAGTTTCCCACACAGCGTCGATCTGCAGAAGGACAATTCAACCTTGCAACCAAAGCTGCATACAGTTATGTGTTTTTTTTGTCTGTGGAGCGTGGGGGGAATGTGAGACGTTAGGAGGGACCAGTTCGTGTGTGTGTGTGTGTGTGTGTGTGTGTGTGTGTGTGTGCGTGCTGCTATACGTGCAGTGCTATGAGGGGATATGACAGGTCAGTGCAGTGCTGTGCAGAGGGGAGAATCGACCTTGGCCATTTTATTGAATTAAAGTTTCATTACAGAGCGAGACACGAGGGAGAGGAAAAGGTCAGGAGCATTTTCACGAACTTAATACGGTCCTGACAAGTGCACTGTACACAGCTGATGCAGTGAAATTATGTTGTCACTAAGTGATGTCAAACTACAGCGTAGTTTAAACTGGTTGTTGTCATAACATCAGCTGTTGTAGCCGCTGTAGTAAAGCTGGTGTCACCACTGCAGCCGCAGATGTAGCTGTGGTGTTAGTGATAAAGAAACTGATATCACTTTAATCTATTTATGTAGAACGAGGAGTAATTACTGCACCTGATTAGTCTTTTTTCAGTATAATTTGCCAACGTCTTCACTCCAATTAAACATGTTTCAGTGGGTACTGAACTCTCTGGCTTTGAAGACTCACTTTGTACTTTCACACCAAGAATTCAAAAAACACAATTCACTTTCAACCCTTCAGAAAATATTTAGGATTACATGTGGAACCTATAAAAAATATGTTCTTATCTCCCTGTTATTGTACTGCTGTCTGCCTGGCTGCTGAACTATTGTTGGCAAAATAATAACTGACATAGGGGGAAAAAAAAGCATAAAAGAAAAACAATTTTGAATTCAATGTTATGTATCAGTACAGGCCGGTAAAGGTATAGATTTTTATATTTTATCTCTTAAACAAGAAGAACAAAACAAGCAAGTTTCATAGGCGAAAGAATAATCCGCAATCTGAAAGAAACTCAAAGCCTCGTACTTTTACAAAACAACACAGAGCAAACGGAGGCAAAAGCTTTGAGAAAGAAGCAACAGGAGCACAGAGAAGGGTGTCGCCTAATGCTCCGCAGAGGGTCAAACACATTTGTAACGTGTGGATGAGCTGCCACAGAGCAGCTCTGCAGGGGCAGCGGCTACGTTTGCAGGAACGGGAGTTAAGCGAGATCACAGGGCAATCGTAGGCTGGCAAGTGGATGTGAGAGTGGCTGAGGAGCAGAGGAGATAAGAAGAGGCCGCTGGAGGCTGCAGGGAGAGGAGTAAAATTTGCAACGCTTTCGAGAAAAAAATAATGCATAAAATATAGATAATAAGCTTTTGTAATTTTAACCTGAACTGAGGATTCTCAGTCATCCAGGTCATATTTATCCAAGGAGGGTTGAATCAACTAGACTTGTACAAACCTGAAAACCTCTCAAACGTGTCTGGAGTAACTACAGAGGCGACGACACGCCAATGTGCTCACAACCCGTTCCCACTGCCCCCAAGCGGCAAAAAAAAATCACTATTGAATAATAAATACAGAAATGACAAAATCCCTGTGGAGCTCCAGAGAAAGGAAGGCGAGGGTTGATGATGAGGAGGAACCATGACAGTCTCTTCGCTGCAGCCCATAATATGTTGCATATGATCATGGGCTATGCAAATATAACTGACATCACTTGATTTGGCATGTCCTACTGATCTAGATGGAGTTTTTCTTCAGCACTTTCAGTGTTTGCACACATACACACACGGGTCAGACTGACACCAACCAACCACAGCCGGCTGAGACGCGGCGGCGGCGTCTTACCAGCTGCCTGGCTTTTATCTTTGGCAGACCTGCTTTCTTCAGGCCGCTCGCAGCCAAAACATTTGCAGTGCTGCCAGACACTAGAACTCCGAGTCTGATCGCACACATGCAAACAAAAACACTGTTTTCCTCACGCGCATGCAAACATTAATGTGTGTTGAACGGTCCAGACCAGCTGGGGTGTAGGAGGGGATCTCTCCAGTCACAATCAGTGGGTGACAGCGGATGAACGGGGCCTCAGAGGAGTGGCTTTATGACTGTGAAGAAGGGAAGAGCTGGTGGGCAGCAAGGATGCATGAAAAAGATAAAACACAAGCAAAAGTCTAAGGCCGAAAGTGTCCGACCGTTGAAAGCGAGAGGCCATAATGTTGTTAAAAGGTTTTGCCTCTTTTCAACATGGTTGAGCTCAGCAAACGTTTAAATTAAATACAGTATCCTGTGTGCAAAACTGAAAAACCTTACCCAGGTGACCCTTGGATGGAGGGCGATAGTCCATAAATTCCTCTCCTAACATTAACCTGCTGTACTCCTCCCTCTGAAACACAAACTGACTGAACCCAAAGTGACCCAACACGCCACAGTCCTGAGGCACAACCGGAGGAGACGCACACACACACAGTCATACGCAGGACGTTTTCTCCGGTCCTTCCTCACAGTGGCTTCATGCGGGGCGATGGCGTGTCGGTCCCGTTTGGCTGCCGTGAACAGAGAACAGGGCCAGCATGTCGACAGATGAGCAGAAATGTCTCCCCTGCCGTCTAAATAAAACACCATCTATCTCTGCTCCCCCCCGCCTGCTATTCTCTAAACAACTGTCATGTTAGAGTCATAAACTTAACAAGAAATTCTATTTTTTTTTTTTGGCGAAGTCTGTTTCAAAAGGGCATTCAGAGGAGTTGCATTGGTAATCATGCAGTCGTGGTGCAGAAACAACATTTTATGATGTACTACTTCACTTGAGAAGAGACAAAAAAAAAGTCACTTATATGTGCAAAAAAAGCATATAATGAGTAATTATTGATTATCTAACATTTAGCATCCGGTTCCAAGTTAATCATAGATGACTAATTAAGAGTGTTCAGCATGCAAATTAAGAGGAATCTAGGAACTAATGAACTTCTACCAGTCTGTTCTCATGTGATGTACCATTATCTAATGCAGTTTTTCAGATGACCCTTGACTCAAAGTTATTTAAAAACCATTAACTGCTCATAAATTAACAGTTTCTCGCTGATTTGTGACCAGATCCAAGTCCAGCAGGATTTGAAAAATCCATTTCTTTGTAATGGAAGTGCTCATTTCTCTACAAACAAAAGTTATGCTTATGATACTCAGTTAACTGAACAATAAATAAAAAGAGCTATGGGCACCGCCACCGGTGCAACCAAGGCTACGGAAATGAAACAAATGCCACTTCAACAGAACGAAACATCAGCAAAGCAGGCAACACGGAAATGGATAAACAAGATAAACTCTGCAGCGGCTGCAGCCACAAACACTAACATTAAAGCAAAGAGCTGCACAGTTTTTACACAACGTGGAGAGCTTCAACTTTGCTTGACCTCCGGGTCAGGTCCATATTATAACCAGTCCTCTCAGCCTCTCTGTCCCACTAAAACCAGTTCTCTCAGCCTCAAAGTCACTACTGGAGGATCCACATTGAGCATTTCCACATGTAGCATTAGCATCTCGCCAGACCGTTGACCCAGCGTGGACCTGCAGGTCAGGCACCATCAGGTCCACCTTTGTGTGCTCACCTGGAGGTTCCAACGGCCCACTCGTGGGCTGCAGGAGAGTTTAATGTTGTTCCAGTCTATTGATACAAACACTAAGTTCATGCTTACACTCATACTGTACACCGTTCACATGAATCGATTGATGCAAGCTACATTCACAACTAGGCACAATAAACGTCAACAGCAGAAAAACAAAAGCTTTTAAACTTGAGGCAACTCACCGATTTTGTCTCTCAGTGATCCACAGATCGATAACATCCCAACAAAAACAGCCTAGAAACACCCACAAAGGTCCAGACGATCCACTGCAGTAAAAACATTTAGTCCAAAACATGATAATAATCCACAGAAAGATGTTTTCTCCTTCCAGATTCGCAGGCCGTGTGCTTGTCTTCCACTTATCTCCTATGAACTGCAGACAGCTACCAAAACTTGACCAATAAAGATCTGCCAACCAGAAAAGCCAGTTGAACAAAAGGCCTTGTTGTCTTCCTCTGCCAATCACAACCATCTTTGCAGATGACTGACACTTTGAATAGCCAATGAAATTGTGAATGCGCCGTTATGCCACTTTAGTGGTTTATTTACAGCCCCGATCACCCCAGACAAAGATTTCAGTGATAATGGAGATATTACACTCAATTTGAAGCAATAAATACAGTAAAATGGCCTCAATTTAAAGATTCATGAATGTAAATATAGATATTTATGTAGAAAATACAATAAATTCCCTTTTGAGATATGAAAATACTCAGTTTCTTTGGTATTTTCATCTTTTTTTAAATGTTTTTATTGAACTTTGACTAAGGTAACGCTTCATGCTGTGGTCCCATTGTGTTTTCCACCAAATAAGGCCCAGATATATAATGATAATAATGATAATAAAAACTTTGACGATGTAAATGATTGTTGGTTGCGGCTCTTGTGGACTGAAGACAGAGACAGACCTACATTGCCATCCTTTGAGCCACGCTGCTATCATCGCTGTGGTCCTTTCTTGTCATCTTTCCATCTCACTTGCCCATCGGTGCCCCTTCCAGTTTCATCCTCCACTCAGACTTTGTTCTCACATCTTGTGGCATCCACTTACAGTGCAAGGTGTTCAATGGGGTCAAAATGGCCGTCCATCACAGACTGACCTCGTTGTCCCACCAGAAGAATGGGGACGTAGACAGACATGGACCCAGATAAAGTAAATCTCTGAGCCTCGCATCTTCGTCCTTTCATACATGACACCATGAAACGATAAATGTCAACTTCAAGATCAGACCCCATATCCACCATTCCCCCACTGGCAAAGAGAGAACACAATAACACACACACACACACACACACACACACACACACACACACACACACACACACACACACACACACACACACACACACACACACACACGATTAAAGTGAAGATGACCATAAGACGGTTTCATGTGTAGAACAGGACGGAGCAATGCAGATGTCCATGTCATTTCACAGCGAGGCTGCTCGTCCCAGAAGACAAAACTACATCGATAAAACTATATTGCCTCACTGACCTGGTTTTCACCTCATGTACAAGCACATAAACACCCGTCACTGCTACACTCTCTTACCCATGTGTGTGAAGTCCTCGTACCAACTCAACAAAGTCTATCATTAGTCAGAGCATTTCATAGTGACCCATGTGACTTTTTGACCCATCACCTCTGTGGTTAAGGTTTGGTTAAGGTTCAGGCAACTAAAGAAGAAGAAGAAGAAGAAACGTACTTTATTGATCACATCACACAGTGAGTTAGTTGCACACTACACGCCATGCTTCTTGTGAAATTATATTTCCGCATTTGACCCATCCTTGGACTGTCGATCCTCCACGGCAGACCAGGAGCGGTGGGCTGCCAGCTGCCAGCCGATGCTGGTGCCCGCGCCCGGGGACCCATCCTGACCATTGGTCAGGTGGTGATCTTCTTGCATGTTTTTAGTGGGGGTTATTAAGGAGGAAACCCTGGGTGAACACGGGGAGAACATGCAAACTCCACACAGAAGGGCCCCCTTTTTTCCTCGAGCAGCAGCACCAGAGGCATGGTGGAGGACACGCCACAAGCGCCACAGCGGGATTCGAACCGGGGACCTTCTAGCTGTGAGGCGACAGTGTTACCAACTGAGCCACCGTGCTACCCAAACTACTTGTTTAAGGTCAGATTGTTGTCATGGTGAAGTATTTAAAAAGAATATGAGTTCGCCATTATGTTTCCTCCAAAACACGTCAGCAAGTACAAGTTAGCTGCATGAACGTGCTTCGTAGACGAGGATCGTACATGTCTCCCCACCTGAAATAGTCAGTTTTAGAAGCCAACGATGTAAGTAAGCGCTGAAAAGCTCAGCAAGTGTTGGATGTATACAGTAATATCTGAAGTCCAGCAGGGCTCTGTGGTGGATTCAGCACCTGTGTGAAGGGTTTTCAGTTTGATCCCTGGTCAACACTTTTAAACTCTGAGGTATTTTTCAAAGCCAGTGTCCAGAGTGAAGCCGCAAAATCTCAGAGAGAGAGAGAGAGAGACACTCAGAGTGTGAAAGGGACTCGTTGGTATGTTGCTGATCCTCGTCCCTTGCCGGTGCCTGGATTAAAACAATTTCCCACAGCAGTATCAGAGGGGGAAAGTGAAAAATTAGCACTTATCCTCAGGCTGCGAGGCGGCACTTCATGAAAGTACAGAGAAAGTACAAAGATAAGAGGAAAACAACAGGGGTGTGGAGAAAAGCAAGTTCCTGGAAAGTTCTGAGAGCATTCATCGGTTTGTGCAATCAGTCGTTGAATAACATCACGCCGCTTCCACCTTCGCCACCGAATGAGCAGCACAGCATATGGAATTTGAGCAAGTCACCAATGCTGCTAATTGACAGGACAGCATTTATTCGTATGATAGCATGCGGTCAACTGTCAGGAAAACATTGTTTTGAGCATGTGAAGACCAGTTTTCAAGTGAGGACAGTCTCTGTATTTATATAAGCATCCACCACCAGCAACGCACACACAGATTCAGGGACAGATCAGTTAAACCCCACTGTCACACAGATGGGAACCCAAAGGGGGGGGTCTTCCAGAAACAGCACCAGGTCCCCCCTGCCTGTGCTGATACATGACCTCCAACCTGCAGCTCACTGCATGACTGCTGACTGACTGTATGGGACCACTGAGAGTGATGAGGAGGGAGGTGTGGAAGCCAGTGGGGGAGCTTAAAACCACCGAGCTGCCAATTTGCATATTTTAGCCGAATAATTAAAAATCGTGTATATTTAATATTCACCTTACAGGTGGACAGTGGTTTCACTTCATGCGCAGATTGAACATCAAGCTGCTTTTTTTCTGTGGTCATGTTGCAGAAATCCAAACGCAAGCAAGCACTGTTTTGAAAATTCTCACTCATGGAAGCGCTGACATACAATTTTTAAGATGCATTGTCGATTTTTGGCCCCTAGGGGTCAGAAAAGTCTCAAAATAACCTGGCAGGTGCACCGCCAGTATCATATCACGGCTTTTAAAGTTGTTAAAGAAGCATGTTTGCATTCAGTTTTAATGTTCCCGTGGAGTCGTTTTTCTGGCCACTCGCTGGCCTTTTAGCTTTGATTTGTTCTCCACTCTGCAGAAAATATCTGGCTTATTAGTTGGTAAATGCTCCATTATATTCACCATGTATGCACTCTGTAACTTTGTCTGCTGTGCCGTGCAGGTATTGTTCAGTGGGCTTTAGCAGAAACAAGGCTGAACGCGGGTTTGAGGCTGAAAAGCACAAAATTTATGAGCTACAGTATGTCAAACCTGGAACAAAACTCAAAAATTACACTATAAAAACAGACCACATGATCATTTTCAGGGCATAAAACTTCAGCTGCAATGTAAATTAAATGCATTTTTGCATTTTTGGCTAAACGACTGGTGTGACGCTTTAAGAAACCAGAGCGGGAGAGTGACGGGATGGGGACTGTAATTACAGCAAAGTAATAAAAAGGGGGCCTTGGTAATAATAGTTGGTGCCTTTGTCGGCACTTGTTGTCAAAAAAGGCCATCCAGGAAAATGATGACTGACTACAATCACTCATAGAGTCAAAAAGGGGCAGCTTAAGATGTGCACACACATTTACTCACACAGATGAGCTCAGGCTGTCGATTCATTATAAAGGTGAGGGGGGAAATAAGTCTCTGCCCTGCTAACTACAACAGCTCTGCAGCCTCCATCCAAACCGGTGGCTCCCAAACATCCATCAGACAAACAGCCTCATCGGACGCACACCGAAGGTCAGAGTTTGACAGCGTTAGATGAGGCGTCGATCAAAGTGACAGAGCTGAGTAGAGTAAGGTAACAGGGTAGTAGGTCATGTACGAGGAGCCAGCAGAGGTGGCTTTTACACGGCGAATTACCACAAACAAACCTCTGGCTGTTGCTTTTAGTTGTCTTGTTTTTAGTCCAGTTAGAGTCACAATTTATCCATCACGACCAGTTTACAAGATCAGTTTTGACAGTTTTGCTTAAGGCTGACAAGAGTCTGACTTTTCATCGGATGATAAAAATAAACATCTGTTCTCTGTACAGTCGCTGCCCAATAACATGAAACTTCCCTTTATTTCACGTTTAATTTTCCTTTTACTGACAGCCAAAAACGTATATTACGTTCATGTCCCCTATTGTGCAAAATAAGTGAATTTAGTCCAGTGCTTCAGCCGTCCAGCTATGCAAAGTTTGTATTTCATTAAATCTTTTGGAGAAATATTGCTTTTTGTACTTCAGAGTGTTTATTTGACAGCTATAGCTTCTGTTGGCTTTGCAGATACAGATTTTGCACAAACCATATGATGAGACTACTTAACAATAGCCTAAAGCAGGTAAAATGAACTAAACCTTGGTCATCTTCACTTTTTCAATTCCTGTAATAATAATCCAGTTAGATATACAGTAGGCTAATGTAGCACTTTGAAAGGAATCACTTTTTGGGGCATCATTTTGGGGATGATACTCCTGTGCATTAAGTAAAACTTTGAATTTTTTACAGTACTTAAAGCCGCACTAATCAATACATCTGTATTAACAATGGATCAAATGACCGTGTGTAATGTGAAACCTGTTTTCAGCAGCAAAGCTCAGATAACTCGACTGAATGCTCCCCGCCGAGCCCCAAAGGGCAGACACAGAAAGTTCGTGATTAGCTTAAAGTGATGGAGCATTTAGCAGCTGAAAAGCCATCGGCCTGGCCCCAAGACCAAAACAGAGCTCAAAGGAACAAACCAACAAGTTCACTGCAACAGCCCTATACGGTGAGGATGTGTCAGTGCCGTGTTTACAGCTACTTCTCCTTCCTCCAGGCAAGTCAAGCAATGCTGCTTCAGGTAAATCTGACTCTGAATACTTCTTCCATCGGTGCATCTTACAGATATTTAAAGTGCTGTTTACCTCTCGGTGCAGTGGGACATCTCCTATTTTTTTGTGGAGAACTTCGCCAAACTTTGAGACATCAAACAGTCGCATCAGAGCCGTTACTGTAAATGGGATTTTAGCGGAACAGTAGACGTTCACAAGCTGCCTCTGTGTCGACAGCACATACCCACCAGTGTTCTGCATATGGCTATTACACCACCTAAGGGCCTGATAGGCTTGCGTAATATTGTTTGTACATTAATATTCTACACCCAACATATGCTTAAGATTGCACACAGGAATATGTCTCACTTTGCTATTAATAATGTGCTGTTTTTAGAGATTTGCACCTGCCGCGGGTGAGCTCAGTGCTTTTGTTTAGCATCTTTAAAAACAGCTTTTTGGGTCTATTTGTTATTATTAATGTCATACAGCACATTCGCTCCCATAAGTTATGTTGAAGTTCTGATTTGCTTTGATCAGTTGTGGGTTTTGCAGTGATCTGTGCAGATATTTTGCTTTTTCAGACTCTGAGCTAACTCACTGTGTACTGGAGACTTAGCAGGAATCAATGAATTATCTGTAAGCTTTCAGGTTTGGTATTCTGAATGTGAAAAATATGTTTCTACGCTATCTTTGAAAAGAACATTACGCACCGGAGACAGAAGATGATATTCAGAGTATTAATGTGCGTTAGAAAACCACTCTGACTTGTTGCAGTAATCACTACAACATTTTACTCCCCACCATAGACTCTTCAGATAAATAAAAAAATCTAGCATGTGTACTAAATCAAATTCCCAACTTTGTGTCTGGGAATAAATGTCTGAGCCAGTGCGATGCGTCTGTGTTGATATAATGAGCAAGCTGTGGATATGAATCATGTCCGTCATTGCAGGTATTACAGTTCTGTGCCTTAGGCAAAGCGCCATGATTGATAACTCAGATGATTACACTTTGCCAATGGGAGACGGAGGAAGAGCAGGAGCGGTGAGGGGAGGAAGAGAGGAAAGGAAGAGGCATAATGACACTAATGATAATTACAGAATTGTTAATACCTGAATCTTGCACAAAGTAGCTGTGTCCTTAGTTGTACACATAGCAAGACATCCTTCTTTGATCCCCCTGTAATATCATAGACGTTTACTCAGTGTATGGTTTCACTCATGCTGAGCCGTACAGCACTTTCTCTCAGTGTATGTTCATTCATAGTGACATCAAAACATGAAAACATCACAGATGAATTGATCTGAGCATGTCATTTTGAAATACAGGCTTTTGCCAACATGCATAACTGTTAGCTAACAGGTCATTTTTTCCCATTAACCCTTGCATTTTGGCGCCTTTTCCTGCGAGTATCTGTTCTTGCAGCCTGTGTGGCCTGTGCACGTCTGTTTCATGCCAACCTTCATTAGAAGGACACACGACCCTCATACATGCAGAATGTAAACTCTATGTCACAGAAACATATGGCTATTAATTTATGGATGATGTCATTTTAATGATGACAGATGTCAGCAGCTGTGGCTTGTGTGTGTGTGTGTGTGTGTGTGTGTGTGTGTGTGTGTGTGTGTGTGTGTGTGTGTGTGTGTGTGTGTGTGTGTGTGTAAAGTTCTATTAATATGAACTGAAAAGATGTGACATACAGTAAGAAGGCAAGCACACAGGATACTGCAGTCAAAATAGTGATCATATATCAAATACTGTCTCATACTGTCCAATTGTGTCTTTAAAGATTTTTTTAAAGACGCTCAAGCCAAATGCAGGTCATTATGTGGTACTTTTGAGGGTTTTTTTGTCCTGTGTGGATGTGGCGTAAATACTAGGAAACAGGATCTGTAGCCAAAAAATATCCTCTTTCCTGGCCATGGACAGCAGAGACAAACTGTAAACATAACACTGACTTTTGAGCAAACTCCTCACAAACAGCTGCCTGTTTACACAGCAGGTCCAGCACAATATTAACATTCATTTTAAGAATCTCTGGTCAAACTCCTGAGGGAAATATGTTTCTCTTCAGCTGCTAAATCCACCACTGATGTTCATCAGTTAGCTGCTAACTTTGCCAGAAAATGCCACATTGAGAGCTGTGAGAGTGAACTAAAACAGTAAAGTTGTGGGGCAGAAAATCTAAATATTGGGCCAAAGGATGATGATGAACAGCAGCTGACTGATGATTCTCTGTGGGTTCGTCACTGCTAACAACCCCTTTCACAAACAATTAAGTCATGTGATCCACTCTTAATATACAAATATGAATTAAACCACCTTTAATGTCTCAGTTTTCTTGACCTACATCCAGGTATGACTTGGATTTTAAAACTGAGCAACAAATTTGTTGTTGAGATCTCTACAACACAACACTCCAGTCTGAAAAACTAGCTTTCTCTGAATTCTGCTGCGTCATGTTGGCAGCCCTGTCCCAACAGTCTGCCTCGATAGCAGCTTGCTAATTACTGAACAGGGGCCTCGCTCTCCCAAACAGACCTGACAGTGGTCAGGGCTGATTGGGACACTCATAACGTCACAGAAGCTAAATGAAGTGAGTGAAAGTCTGTGAAAACACCCCTCGGTGTTCCCGGATGGACAGTCCACCTGCAAAGCATCATGCTTTGTCTGTCATGTGTACGTTGGCCAATGCAGCTGCTGTCAACATGCTCTGCAAAGGTTGAACCTGCTCACCCTCAATAAACTAGGCTCATGGAAAAACATTCTCCTTCTGCATGGCTGACCACGGACAAAGCAGGTGGGAGCGAGCGAATAATGCGTGTTTGTGTGTGAATGGGCCCAAAGCCTTGTAATCTTTGTGTACATTCGTGTTTTATCCACTTTAACTCGAATCAGAGCGAGCACCTGCATGCGTTCGCTGTTCCTACCTGTTTGTGTGTATTGTTGTGTGAATGACTCATTGCTACCTGATGAGAAAGTCTGTCAGTCACACTCCAACAGTGACAGGCTGATAATCACCTCCCAATTAGCCAGTCTGGGGCCAGACACGCCAACAAACACACACATACAAATTTTATGGACTTTGGCTACTTGTCACTTTCAGAGGGCTTATTCCCAACGCTGGTGTCACCCACGTTTGCAACCTATGACCTTTGTCCCTTCTTAATTTGTACTCTGCGGGTCAACCCAGCACACCCTGCAGAGGTCGAGGATAAAGTGACGACAGTTTAAGTCTGCAGGTATGATATTACTCTACCGCACGTTTTCTATGAGATAAATCAATGGGAATCCTCTGTTGATCCACCCACCTGTTTCACAGAGGGAGTGGGAGAATAATTGATTGAATATAAGAAAGGATTTAACGCAAAAATAAAATATGAAGTGGATCATTTCAAGAGTCAAAAATAGATTTCAGATAGGAGTGTGCTCTGTATGTTTTTTCTTTTAAACAGACAGTGGACAGGCTCATCTGTTTGCAGTGAGAGGAGGAGAGGCTTCACAGGAGAGCCGGATAAGTCACAGCTCTGAAGGAAGCAGGACGGAAAATGAGAGCGGAGGGCGAAGATGAACAGCAGAAGGAGGATAAGGGTAGCCGAGGCGAGTAATAACTGGATGGATGCAGAGGAGGATGACTGGGAGAAAGAGAAGGCTTATTAAAGGGAGGTGGAGAGGTGAGGCGAGCTGTGTTTGTGCCAGTCTGTGCCACAGTTGCTCCGACCAGTCCCTGTGTTTTGGCTGGCAGATGGGTCCTGTCCTGGTGCCGCCTGAAGGATGGCGTGCCATGCCGACGCCTTCACTCGGAACACACACACACACACACACACACACACACACACACACACACACACACACACACACACACACACACACACACACACACACACACACACACACACAATGTTCTCTTGCAATTTCACTTCCTTTCTTGCCAGCATGGCCGCGGCACTGACAGATTGAGAGCAAACAGGCAGGCAGGCAATCAGCTCAGACACCTGAGAGCGCCCTAAGGACCCCCGCTCTCGCTGGCAGGCGGAGGGGACTGCTGGCTACGCTGCAAAACACCAATTAGGCCCACAAAAAAAAGCTCCATTAAAAGACTAATTAAAGAGCCATTACAGAATAATGAGAAGAGTGGTACCTGTTAGGTCTGAACCAACCCGTGCAAACAGAGACACAACAGACCCAACACCTGACTTTTATTGGACAGCAGCATGGTTGGATGTCTTGCTCGACCGCTTAGGTTGTGCTGAGAGTGCACACTGACATGACAGAGGGTCATGGCTCATCATGTTGTTGACCCACGTCACATTCATTCATACTTATTCCCTTTCTGAAGTGGACGGCAGGAGAAAATGACAGACCCGTGAATCAGAATTGTCAGAAAATAATCCCGTAAAGATAGCTTTCCAAGAGAGCCATTTTGACATAAAATGGACCACATTTGCGGTGGAACACATCCAGGGAATAAAAGGGGCTTTTTCCTGCAGGGCAGTGATGAAGCGAGCTGCCACTGAATTCCCTTTTCAGTCGTTAAAACACGGTGGACTTTACAAGGGCAAGGCAAAGAACGGTTCGTAGACTGAAGACTGAAATTGTCGTCTAATCACTTAACTATGTGATTACTTTCTATTTCTATCCGCTGATGTGGCCTCTCTAGACACGTGTCTGAATCTGTGTGTGTGTGTGTGTCTGAGAGGGAGTTAGAGAGCCATGGACAGACAGAGACAAGTGTCCTTCTGCTTGATATCTCAGCCTCCATCAGGACCAATCAATACAATCCTTCAGAATTACTGTCACAACAGAATGAATTACCCTGCCGTGCTCAGAGTACGCACACACACACACACACAACCTCTGTATGCTACTCATTCCTCCCTTCACACACATTGACATTTACATTCATTAAAGCAAGCACCATGCATTAACATTTTGTAGTACTGCGCGTTCACTTGATTGACTGATTGCGTGACAAAACAGAGCAAACAGGAAAACAGAGCTCACTGAAGGATCATTCCGGTTTGGGGGTTTGAATGGAGGAGAAATATGACTCCAAATAATTGCTAATGTTGCTCCGTAACTGCTGATAAATAAGCAACTGTTTGCTAACAAGTTCCCCATATCAACTTGAAAAGTGATGGTACGTCAATGCTGAGTTCACAACTTGTTTCCGCTGCCCCCTAGTGGCCCAAATTATATACATTCGTATGTAAATACTGTTCATTTACAAATACCTTTTGAATGCTGCTCTGACTGTTTTATTTTGCAGTTATACATAAAGAAATGTTGTTAATAAAGAACGTGGCAAGTTGCTCAATATGGATATTGGAGGCATCAGGAAAATATTCACTAACAAAGGATTTAATTTGTTTTCTTGCAATATGCGCTCAAAGCAACCACAGCATTATTAAACTTCTTGATGTTTATTTTCAGGCACTCGCAGTGCTTAGTTGAGGTTAGGGAAAGATCGCGGTCATGGGAGATAAGGTGCTCACTGTGTTAACATATAACTGACACCACAGTCTTTTGCTAACCTTGAAAACAGATTGCTTTTTTTCCCTAAACCTGACCAAACACTGGACTCTGGATTCCTGTTTTTTAAGGTCAAAGTCCTGCTTTTTGTACAAAAATCTAACATTTCCTGCACTTAGAAATCAACGTTGCTGATGAGCATAATTAAAGCAGAAATTAAACAAAATTGAGAAAATGAGCATCATATAAATAACCTTTCTAGGGGACTTATTTGCACTTGCTGCGGTTGAGTGCTCACAGTCTTCCTGTGAAACGAGGAATTATTACCGATGTTTGAGTTGTGCTCGCTTACCTCCAAGGAAAGTGGTTTAGATAATCTGGCCAAATTGTTGGCTTGTTTACAACCTGTCTGATTGTCTGACTGCTTGTTTCTCACCCTGTCCCTGTTGTAGCGACATCGCCATGTCTCCAGATCTCACCATTTACTCTTGATAACCGATGGAAATGATGTCCATGGCTTTGAAAATAAGACTCAGGTTGTAACCATCAATCAGGTTCCTAAAGACAAAGGATGAAATGCCAAAAAAGAGGTGGTCATGTCATCTGATTAGCCCAGTGATTGTGCAAAGATACATGACATACAGACCATCTCCCTCTCCTCCCCGTGCTCTCTCTCCACCTCTCTGTCCTTTTGACTGAGGATCTGTCCTTGTTACATGGTGGCAGATTGACTTTGGCCAGAAAATAGATCCCATGTATCCTTGGTGTCACATTTGTCTTCATAGATTCCATGTTGAGACACGGAGAGGAAGTGCGAGAGAAGCAGAGAGTGACAGGGAGGCAGTCAATAAGTAATAAATAGAGAGGACAACAGGAGAAATGGGACACAGAAGGACGAGAGAAAATGCAAATGTGAAAACCAGACAGATAAAAAATGATCTTAAGATGTTGTCTGGCTGTTTTGGGCATCTGGGATGAGAGGATGAAATGGAGGATAGGAGTGAGGTGATTAAACTATTGTGTTGGCCCCGTGAGGACAGGCGGCCATTTTTTCTTCTCTCATATTTTCTTCGTCCCACCCCTCCTCTGGTCTTAATCACATGAGACCGCCGTGAAACAGCTGGCCTCAATGTCAGCGCAAGGCTGCTGGTCTGGGATCTGTGGGGGGATACAGCAAGGAGACAGATGCTGATAACTAATGGCTGTCATTATGGACACGTGCAACACAGGTGCGTGTAAGGACTGACATTAAAAACAACATCTTCGGTGTTTCTTGAAGTGTTCTTATTTGGTCATTTCCGCTGTTACATCGCCCCCTATAGAGAGTTTTTTAGGTAGCAGACATTACAGCTGAGAAATTATAAAAATGACGTCAGAAGGGAGGTTGGTTGAATTTCATGGATATGGATCTATTTCAGTAATCCATAAATTACTCCCCAAGCAGCTGAAAAATGAAGCCAAAGTGGAAGTGACAAAAACTGCAGTTCCCCAAATGGCCACTTGAGGCTGGCTGCAAGTCACTTCCCGCAGAACCCCACATTAAAATACCCACGTTTACAGCAGAAATAAACGTGTTTACAGCCGGCCAGTTCTTTTAGAGAACATTCTGTGGAGCCAGTCATATTTACCATGATTTATATATTAGGATAAGGGTATAATGAGTTTTAAGTTCCATTACGTCCCTGCAGACACACCATACAAACATATGCGCCACTTCTTTTGAATTCATCCAGTCATCCAGCACAACCATCACTCTCTCCCCCTCATCCTGGAAAATACACAGAATATATTAAAGCACAGCCACACACACGCAGACACACTTACACAAACAGAGTCATGTGTGGATACACAGACAAAACAAGGTCACTTTGGGCATCTGTGTGAGCAGCAGTGCTGAATGTTTGGACTGGAAACCGCACTTGATGCCACTTCAAACACAGCGCCACACCAAACAATTGTCATCTGTATTTGGTGAGTTTGTGGCTATTTTTATTCACTCGTTCACTTGTTGTCAGAAGAGCCGCTTTTATTGACTGAGGACAAACTGGAGCTGTGACCAGCAGTGCATCATCTTTGTTTAATTGAGAATACTGAACACAGTGTATGATGAAAGATACCGGGAGACGTAGTTAAAGGAAGAGAGGGGACGTGGGGTTGAAAAAAACAACAGCAGAGGAAGAGTAAAAGTCAGAAAAATATATTTAGAATCACTCTGACTATGCTGCTATTCTCTGGTACATCACACTATAAAACACAGCAAGGTGCGAGTGCATTGGGTTCGTCATTAAAAACATGTGTAGTGATGCATTGAGGTTTCACTACATTTCATTTCATGTCGCCCTGTTACAATTTCCACGAGCCTATTGTATCAGAAAAGGTGCAAAGGCATATGAATATACAGCAAATATATACAGATAGGATGGGAGAGAGTGGGGCTAGGAGGGGAGAAGTGAGGACACAGCCACACATTATTAACCATGATAACTGGTGGGTATATCTATATAGAGAGTGATCCTCCCTTATGCTGTTTTTTCAAGAGTTGTGCAAACTATCTGTCATGCTTTGAGGGAAAATACATTTATAACTTCACATCTCCATCTGACGGCCTCGGTCTAAATGGAAGTGGCCTCTGAGGGACACACCGCCAGTGTAACCAAAGATGTTGTTTCCAAACTCCACAAGCCTATAACCCCCATGAGGCACAGACACAAGTGTCATAACCCACAGAGAAAACACTGCAGGAAAACCAGTTCGATATAAATATGGTTCCTGCAATGGAAGCTGATCCAGAAAGCACAGCTGGTTTCGCTTTATCGCAAATAGAAACAGAGGTTTTATCGGCCCTTCTAGGATCTTCAGTTCTTTCTGTTGCTGATTGAAGAAACTGATTTGAATTCTCAAGCAATTATAAGACAAACTGATGGAGAATTAAACTACCTTTCTAGAGTCAATGCCCTGTTGTTTACGTTTCTCATCTGACTGATGCCTTAATAAAGTCCAATTATACCCTTATATCCATGCAGAGGTAAGAAATTGATTGCATCCATTTTAGTTTTTCCATAGGGAATCATTGGAACAAAACTAAGTACAAGTACTGAAGGTACGTGTAATTTTGAGGTATTTTCCACTTTTTGATTAGTTATTCTTCCAGTTTATTATATTTTAGAGCCAAAATCTTACACTGTTTACTCCACTACATTTATTTCATATCTACAGTTGCTTTGCAGATGAAGATTTCACATACAAAACATACAATGCTCCATCTCAGTATCCTATAAATTAATTCTGCACCTCAACATTTATATTCAAATCAACATTCAGTGCCAATGCAGGAAGAAGTCTGACCCTCGTGCTGTGAAGTGCACAACCTGAGGCTGGAGGTGAGAGGGGTGTAGCACATCTGACATGCTTGAGTCCAGTCCAATCAATGTTCACCTTTTATTAATTGCATTTACGATCTTTCCTTAACAACAGTCTGTACTTACCTCCCATGGAACTAAACAATCGCCTACGGTTACACGAAATACCTTTTGGTGAGAACACAAACGTAACTTTTGTTTGTTTACGAGAAAACTCCACAGAGCACAAGCTGCAGATCTGTAGGACCTAATGGAGTCTGATCCGCCTCAGCAGGAAGTAGTGAAGTTTACACCTTTTCAAAATCTGGCTTGAATGAATCTCATTCTTTTCTTGGCCTTTTCAGCGCTGGTCGGCCATTCAGTCTGGTCAAGATGCTTAAGCTGTGTGACTTTCAGATGTTAGAATGAACATCTGTGTCTTGCGCATTAAAATATCTGGAGGTAGCACAAACTTCCCTCCTCCGCAATGAACTCTTCAGAATTCAAAACTATTATCAGAGAGCGCGACCTTTTCTGTCACCAACCTTTCATTTCTAATTCTGTCAGAAAAAGTCATCGCTGAAGGGAAATTTCATTTTCCACAAAGCAACGGGCAATTCTTGTCTATGCCAGTCACTGACGTTCCTCTGTGTCAGTCAGATGCTCCCAGCAGAACTTTTTCCCTTTTAGGGTTTAGGGTTTTTGAGCTTTGCTTTGTCTGTGGTTGTATTTACTAATTTATGGCACAAATCTACATTGGAACTGAAATTCTTCTTCTTCTTCTTCTTCTTCTTCTTCTTCTTCTTCTTCTTCTTCTTCTTCTTCTTCTTCTTCTTCTTCTTCTTTTTGACTCTTGTCTCACGGGCAAAGAAGTTCAGCTCTGAAAATGCTCTCTATCTTTTCTTTAACCTGAGGAATATTGCCATCAGGTTTTTACTTTTGGCAAACAGGCTGTGAAAGTCTTTTTATTTCAAATGTTATGCTTCAGACAGGAGCCTGGCTATCACAGTTCAAGGGGCAGAGTGTGTTACATCTGATGAAAGCAGAAGTACACTCTCCAAATTCAAGGTCAAACCTCATCCCGACAATTAAAATTTACAACCGCTCATCGCAATGCTAATGACCACATGAGGAAGGAGGCTCCTTAATCAGAATTATTCCTTTCCTGCTTCCCCTGTTTCAGGAGACATGGGGCTTCTCTTCATTTGCAGTGTGACGGCTGTGTTGCAGGGGGTGTCCCTGCCGGCTGGAGATGACTGCTGCAGAGAGGCGGTGGAGTGACTGACGACTCAGAGATAGTCCGTCTGTCAGACAGAGTGATGGCTGGGAGACACCCGCTGACAGATCAGGCGAGACGAGAAGAAATAAGAGAAGAGGAGGGGGAGGACGAGGGGAAGGGAAGCCTGCCAGCTTTGTCTTTCAATCTGGGGAGATATGGGAGGTGGGGATGGCAGAAAATACAAATTCAGAAGTGCTCAAGTGGTGGCTGTGTAGCTTGTGGATGAGCAGGAGGCACCCATACTTGTTGATGATGTTTCAAAGAGGGATCAAAGACTGAAAATGTGCTCCATTAAGCTCCATTAAGCTTGTATCCATCCGGTGTTGTTCAATGATATCAAAGATCGTCTGCAGCCAGTGTGAAAGCTCTCACCCTGGGCAGACATAATGAACAGCCTAATCAGACAAGCCTGTAATCAGTCGAGTATCTTAATTAGGCTTGGGAGGGTTGCTGAAGAGCAGCACTCAGCCTGGCCTCAATCAGTCAGAGCGCAACCAGTCAAATTTTGACTGGGAGGGAAAAGATGTATTGATAACACATTTTGATTAGAAACTCGGACACAGATGGGTTCTTCCTTAACAATGTGTAAAGGTGCAAGATGTAAGAATCGACCACCTGTTGAATTCACACACCAAACAAATAACTGGCAGTTCATCACCAGAGTAAACACTAATTGCTGCTAGCTAGTTAGCTCGGTTATCTGTGCAGCTAGTGGTCCTATTAGCTGACTCTGCCTGAACTGGGACCTCAGAGGACCAGGTGTGTCTACCATGAGCACAGGAGCTTTGGACTGCTGGGGAGAGGAGGTTTTCAGGCCCAGGATGTGGGTTACCGAGTGGGAAATGCTGGAAGCACTGAAATGAGCATCAAAACCAAACTCTCAGTGAACACAGCTGGACTGGGACTGGACACGACCTCTGAGAGTGACGGAGGCCAGTTTGACAACGGTGAATACAGTCAGAGGTAATTTACTCTGACAAGAACCCAGATTCAAACAACAACAAAGGCACAGTGGGTTCAGGTGTAGAGAAGCATGAAGGGGAGAGGAGTGAGAGGGTGGTGGCATCCACCTCTGGCCTGAGCAATACCATCAGAGCATCGCCTCTTGGTGTACAAATTGGTGTTATGAGACAGGACAGGCTAGCTGGTTAGCATGCGCTAGTAGTGCTGTTTGGCAAACGTCAGCATGCTAACACAAGAAACTAAGATGATGGTAAACAGTCCCTGCTAAGCTTCAGCATGTTGGCATTGTCGTTGTTAGCATGCTAGCTGAAAACACTGGTGTGCCTCCAGCCTTACAGAGCCGCTGGCATGCTGATGACTCTGAGTCCTGTTTTAATGATTGACAGCAGTTTGTTTTCTCTCATCTGTGGACTGAGATAATGTAAAAGAAGCTTAATGTGAAGCAGGCTGAATATCAGTAACCATGTGCCAATGCACAAAAGTAGCCATGTTGCCCTACAGGTCATGCCGGTCTGTTACTGCATAATACCAATTTTCCATTCATTCTCAAATTGTACTTAATTTAAGTTCTCTGTTTATGCTCTGTGCCAATTTTTTTCCCACTCTTCCACTGCTAATTGTCCCATTTCACCCGAGCTAAATTTGAACCTTGCACCGTGAAAAAGTGAAATACATTAGCATATTCTTAGCAGCAGCGCAGTCAATCATCCCAGTGTCAGGCAAAGTGCTTCTCCAGGGGTCACGCCTGGTTTTCACTCTCAGGTTCGCCTCCTGCAGATTTTACACATCCAGGACAAGGAGCAGCTCACATTAGCATAAAGCCGTCTCTCGCTGTCTTCGTCTGTCCTTCACACATTCACATTCACAAGCCCTGTTCCCTCGACATGAAGAGCCTTCTCCAGAGCTGTGCTTCTTCAACTCCATTACATTCCTCCTGGTCTGTTTCAAAGGAACACAATGAGTTTGTTATGTGTGATTAAGAGCCTCCAGCTTGAGCTCTAAACTGGTGAGTCATAGTAACCAGAGAAGCTTTGATACTAAAACAAACGTGCGTTAGCTCAGGTGTGTGCAACCTGCCATCAGCTCTTGCTTCTACCGTTGTATGTGTGTGTTTGCTGTGTGAACTGAATGTCTATATAAAGTGGATTTTAATGGAACCTTTGATCAAATTTTGCACCAGACCCCTGAGGAAGAGAGAGCAGTCCAAGGTACAGCCTGTCAGGGGAGCTGTAGTCATTTTGAAACGAAGTGATAGCCACGCTCGCTAACGCTGTCATCACTGTTCAGCAGAATGACATTAACACATCACGTCCTGTATACCCACAGGCTGAGGGAAACAGGGAGTGGAGACTTTTACTGAAACAGAGACAAAAACGACATGAAAGACAAATCAGTAAATGGAGAGAAAACAGGGGAGGTTGAAAGGAAAGTTGGAGGACCATTTTGATGTTTTTTGTCAGTCAGCTCTCTAGTTTCATTCCTGTCTCGCTGCTATCTTTTCTTCTTCGCTGTTTGCTTTGCTCGTGACTCATCTTACATTCTGCCTCTATCTTTGTCTTTCAGTCTCAGTCTGTAGCTGTCTCCTGTCTTGTTTTTCTCCTGCCAGCCTCCCTGAGCATCTTTCCAACACACACACACACACACACACACACGCCCAAACCCACCCACAAACAATTGTGTTTCCATCACTTTCAAGACATTACATAGACCTACAATCATTTCCTGGAGACTTACCCGAACCACGACCATAACGACTATTTGTTTAACCCTGACCTTCACCAAAGTCTTCACCCTCACATTTACAAGTTACATTATGGGGTGTTTTGTCCCCATAAGAAAGTGAGAGTCCCCACAGTGGAAACAGATTTATGTCCCCAAAACACACACACACACACACACACACACACACACACACACACACACACACACACACACACACACACACACACACACTCTTTCTTGTCATTTTCTCATTGATTCAAAGAACATCCCAAAGGTTTCAGCCACAATCAGCTCTGAAAATTGTTCATTAAGTCTTGGAGCTCCAGACAAAACTGCATTTTTCAACTTTTTTCTGCACTTAAATTGAACAAACATCCTAACATATAAATATATCTTTTTTTGTTGCAACTCCATGATGCAGTTTGGCCTTTTTGTGTATTCATGAGAGGTGTGTTTTGGGGCAATGATCATTCTGAAGAATTACTCTCCAAAGCTCAGAGTCTGAAATCAAGTATGAGGAATTTTGAGTGGTTCTCCCACCGTCTGTGCATCACTGTCCCCTCCCCTAATTGGCTTCCTGGTGTTTCCTCCCACGGTGATAATCTCAAATCAACCATCTGCCGTGTCACCTCCGTGTGCCACCGCTCCGCCCTTCTCCGTCCCTTCGCCATGTTCCCACTTTCCCCCGCTGCTAATGTCAAGATGCCATATTCCCTCAAAACAGCCATTAAACAAAATGCAGGGCATGAAAACAAAGTCCACAATTAGTCGTACGCTGTCCTTTCTGACACCGTCTATGAGCCACAGCAGTTATGAGACTCCCTGTCTGTGTGTGTGTGTGTGTGTGTGCATGCGTGTGTGTGGAAAAGCCCTCCTGCAATGGACGTAATAGGCCAGGACAGATGGCCTCCTCTCCCACCAACCCAAAAGTGCATGCACACATTTAAATGTGCACGCACACACACAGACGCACGCCTGAAGCAGAGCCTCAGTGTTTGGTCGTGGTTGTTGTTGCCTGTTCCAGTACTAGCCTTATTCTGTCGCTCAGAGCAGCAGGAGAGAGCTACATCTGTGCCACGTTCGCTTGTGATGTCAGTACAGAAATAGAAGTGAAGGAGCCGGCGTTTGAACCGACCATTCAGCTCTCTGACATCTCTGGGTAAAAATAAGCTGTCTGGGACACGGTGGGCTCTTTGGTGTTTGGTGTCGAGTCTAACATCTGCTTGTCATAACCTGGTACAGTGTCGTACCGTGACGGGGCAACAACAGGTGTGTTAGCTGAAGCTGGGTGAATATGACTGTTTCCACTGGTGTCATGACAAGAGGAGTTCAGTTTCATTTCCCTGATGATTGGCAAACATGTTGTCTTCCTTTGGGATGTGAGTGGCTCAATGTCATGGAATAAAAGGAAGAAAGCACTGTAACATTGAAAGTTTCCATCAACCACCACCATCTGAACTCCAAGGGGATCCTGTCCTATCATCTTCGTCTGGGTTTACGCTTGTTGAAGACACTTTCTCTGTTACCTCTCCTCATTCAACTCAGTGTAGAAGCTCATGTTTGTGAATTTTAGCAGATTCATATAAAGCCATTTGTGAAGTGCAGTTTCTTTTAATTCAAGCACACACAAAAAACTCACTACATGTCCTGAGTAGCACCAACACTGACCCTGTTTACAGCCGGCATTAGCATGCGTCAAGAACGTGTGAACGACCACTGAGACGTGTTGTGATCTGATCACTCAGACAACCTGCTGAGGTGGTCTGGGACACGTGACCGCATATGTTTTGTAGCGTGAATGCTAAAAGAAGCGCAGGACATGGAGGTTGTTTTGGTGAGAGCATGCTATCCATCCATCCATTATCTATACCGCCTATCCCTTTCGGGGTTGCGGGGGGTGAGAGCATGCTAACACTTGGAAAATTGGAGGAGCCCTGATGTAAGTGATTGGAGTCCAAGTTCATTTTAGATTCGAATGGATGGATGCATGCATATTGGTTTTAACCTTTTTGCTTTCCTCGCTAGCTGTTAGCCCATGTGAAACAAATCTGGTGATGCGTAATGTGTGCACAGTGCCTTTGTCCTTCTGATAGACACAGGTGTGAACACCGACGCGTCTCAGCTGTCCACTTGTGATCGAATCACCAAAGACTCACGTTAAAGCCAGCTGTAAATGGGGTCTGAGTGAATCTCTGACCTCTGTCAGTCTGTGATTGGCTTGCTAACAGTTAAATGAAGAACTGCAGCATCATGATGTTGTTGTTGTTGTTGTTGTTGTTGTTGTGCTGCTTGCTGCCCAAATAAACCTGTGGTGACTTTCCTTTGCCTGTTGCAGAGCAAACTTGTGTTTTACCTGAAAATAATGCAACACCAGACAGTCTGGCCTTGGCCCTCATGAACAATGTTTTCTTTATTTTTAAAGCTTTATTTGATCGTGACAGCTGAAGAGTGACAGGAAAGGCAGGAGACAGACACGGGATGATTCTAGAAAAGGCTAGAATCAAACCCAAAACCTCTCTCCAACATATTTTTGCAGTGATGCAATACCAGATAGTCAAGTCTATTTCATCCATGCGCAAAACTTCAGCAGGGTTAAATCCGAGGATGACACAAAGCATGCTGAAATTTTCAGCTGCAGCTATTTCCTGGACTGCATCAATACAGAAGGAATATCATTTTGGCTCTTTTGACAGCATTTGTAGCTACTAGTCTGTAATTTTGTGAAACACTCGAGAATGGGGCTTGTGCTGCTTGCACAAAGTTTTCCTTCAGGGCATAAATGCACCAGTTTTTACACAGTGAGGGCAAAAGTTTAAATTTGCGACCACAGCTAAAAGGTTTTTGTTTGGTTTTTTTGACATACATGAATATCACCGTTTTTGCCTCACCTACACGGCAGTCACAGCTGATGACGGCAGGTTTCCATACATATTCATGCCAGTTCTCTGTCAAAAGTCCAAAAGTCTAGTGAGTCAGAAATCGACATGCCGTGCTGAGGTGGGCTGAGGGAAGGTGGGAATTTGTGCTGAATTAAGGAAACAGTTGCAAACAATTGCTGTCATGTATAATATACTTTTCTCTACATTCGTGTGCTGCACACATATGCAGCCCTTAATCAGATGAAGTCACTGTTGTTTGAGCAGCGTTTGTATCAGCACATCTACACGGCTCTTGTGTCACTTCTCTGAAAAACGCAGATGGCATGAAAGATGGTGTGTTTTCCCTGAAATGTCTCACTTAATGGACCCGTGAGACTGCTGATGTCACTTTCCGCTGCCTCTAATTTTGAGCTCCTCTCGCAGTCTCCTCTGAGGTCGAGGCCACCGCTGGCCCCAGCAAAACTGGCACACAATGCAGTCGAGTGGATCTGTCCAAAAACTCACTCGCACTTGACAGAGGCATCGATTGGTTGATGCTAATCCCGAATCTCTGCTGATGAGAGTTGCCATCGACCTGTCACAGAGGTCCGTAAGTGAGAATTTGGTCGACTGCAAAGGCGGCGTGTTGTCAGAGAGGCAGAGAATCAGGGAGCCATCATCTTATCTGCTTGACAATCAGTATTTAAAGGCAAGATACAAACCCCCGAGGAAGGATCTATCAAAGCGACTGCATTCGCTGTCCGCTGAAAAGAAATCCCTCCTGCATGTTGTTTGTCTGTGCGCACATGTGTTTGTATCTGCAGTTTGCATGTGTGAAATTCTACTG
The DNA here is from genome assembly GCF_039877785.1 of Chaetodon trifascialis. NCBI lineage: Eukaryota > Metazoa > Chordata > Actinopteri > Chaetodontiformes > Chaetodontidae > Chaetodon > Chaetodon trifascialis. The sequence continues at coordinate 5,371,531 of NC_092076.1, read as the reverse complement.
TAACCGCGTTAGCCGTTCTATTTTGTAATTTTTGCGTCCGTGTCAAATGAGAAAGAGTGTGCTGCGAGTCAACGAGGCGGATCATTGTTGTCTATTGCTGAAGGATGCTACAGGCTAAGAATAACGAGGGCCACAATAGAGAAATGACAAAAGCAGTAATTACAATCTCAGCGCCATGAAATCCTAATGCAATTACATGGAGTTGTTTTCTGCAGAAAACAACAAGAGGATTAAAGTTTAAATGACTCATTTGCAAAGACAAGCAATAAAACAGTCTTCAGCCATGTTATCTGGGTTTGAGGGCATATAATGCAAAGTTCATCATGCATTATTAATAAGTCTTATATTAAAAGTAATATATGCAGACTTCCTGCGTCTCCTATTACAGAGTGGAAGTGGAGCTATTGATTAAACTCTTCATGTGTCTGACGCATCATGTGTGCAAAGACTGAGCCAACAGCTACAAAAAAAGTATGTTTTCTTGATTGGAGTGTGGTAAGAAGTCATGGTAACTTTCAGTCTGCTTATCTTGTGTTTTATGAAACTGCGGAGTTCAATATTAAATAAGGAACATTATGAATTCTTGTAAAGTATAGAAATGCACCAAAAAATGGTGAAACAGTTTAAAAAATCATTAAAAGTCAACCTCATTATTATGAAACATTATTTCATCATTTGTATACTAACAGACACATTTAACTCATGTCATTTTTCATGACAGTGGAGCTGACACCTGTCATCACCCCCTCACCTTTCAGCCAATCACACGCACCCTTCTCTCGTCAACCAGCTCAACAGCTGCTACCAATTTAGCCAGTTAGCTTCTGATCCCGATGACTAATGTGCTGTTTTATGGAGGATAGAACAGATTTTTAACACGTTTCTCTCGATGTGACTGCATTTCTTAATCCGGTACTGACGCTTGTCCTTGTTCTTTTTGTAAAACACAGGCAAAATATTAACTCTTTGTAAGAAAACACAACCCTGATTCCGAAAAAGCTGGCACAGTGTGTGCTACTTAAACAAGATGCAGTCACCTCCAAATGAACTGGTGGTGTCTTAAAGGTTGGACTAGTGAGCTTGTGACCAGAAAGCCACGAGCATCAAAAGCAGAAGATGCTCAGCGTCCAGCAGGCAAGGCAGCGGCTGCACAGGTGTGAATGTTTAACTGTGCAACCGAGATGCTTCTTTTTATTTACTCTCTGAACAAATGAAGGTAAACAGTTTTAGGAAGTGTTCCTGGGCTCATGCAGTAAACTCCTTTATACAATCATGTGTTCACAAAGTGGTGAACCTCACTCGTGAGTGACTAAGCTTCTCCAGGATGCCCCTTTCATACCCAATCATGATCCTCTCACCTGTTACCAATCAACCTGTTTACCTGTGGAATGATCCAAACAGGTGTTTTTGGAGCGTTCCACATCTTTCCCAAACATAAGTCTTTAGTTTCAAACTTGTTTGAAACACATTGGTGCATCAAATTCAGAATAGGCACATATTTGCAAAAGTTGAGGAGGTGAAATATTAAACATTTTGTCTTTGTGCTGTTTTTAATGTGGACTATATGTCAAAAAGGATCAGCAAATTATCACATTCTGCTTTATTCATGTTTTACACAGCGTCCAGACGCAACAGGGGATGTAGGAAATATTAGAAAATAATAACAACATATAAAATGTTTAACTTAAGAGTCATTTCCAGCCTTTGTTTGGATTAAGAGGAAGAACTGATGGATTATTTTTCAGAGTCTTTCTGGAAAAACCTTCAGAGAGGCACAAACTGTGGCTGAACCCATAGAAACGCTGTCAAATCTGTGTGTTTGCAGGTTTGCAATGTGCCGTATTGTTTATGGAACAGAAGAAAAAGAAAGCAAAGTTTCTATAATTCAAAAGTGCGCGTTGTTGTCGTCCAAAACCCTTTAAGAACAGCATGCTGATGTGACTTTCTGTCTGAGCAGTGAAGACGCTGCTGCTGACCGACCTTTTAGCTGTTTTTGCTTCTCACCTCTGGTTCCTGTTTCTGGGTCTTGACTCATGGGAATAAACCTGACCAGACAAATGTTATTCTCAAGTAAAAAGGGTTTCGGTCTGATATACGCAGGCACTAATGCACCAATTATCTCATGTAATGACAATATCGATGGCCGTTGGACTGTCTATAAGGCTGTTTTCTTATGTAAATAAGCCTTTGCTCCAGTTTAACCAGCGCACAATGAATTTTCCCCAAGAGGACAATCAAGTCAATCAAGAATAGGTGTGTGCGCCTCTTGTCTACCTGTAAATAATTCCAAAGCTTCATCTCTATCACATCAAATATTTAAGTGGCTCCCAGAGTAATAAAGTTAGGATTGATTAGAGGACGTGCCCCTGCGTTTGGACGCCTGGAGCTGAATGGAACCAATAAGAGAGGTAATTAGAGGAAGAGAAATGGGAGAAAGACTGAGAAGGGCGATGCACTTGTGTCTATCTTTGTGTTCGTGTTTGTGTTTAACGGACACGCAGTCAAAGGGCGCACGCTCGCTTTAACTTGGGCGCTTTCATATCAGCAGGGGAAAGCAAAGCAATTAAATCTATGTAAATATCTGAGCATTTCCATTGAGAAGTGCAGTCATGCAGCTTGTCCTTATTAGATTCGGTCCATGTGTGGCTGCACGTGGACATAGTCAAGTGTCTTTAAAATTGCACTATACAAAGACTGAGGTTTCCACAAAGCTCGTGCATGCCATCTAGTGTTAAAGTCTGGCTGGTTCAACAGGGCTGCACACGGCTGTTCCAGAAGTCTGGTCAGAGAAGAATAGACAGAGACAAGCAGAGATGTATTAGCTGATGTTCATGTTGAGAAACATCAGACTCAACAGGAGTCACGGCTGTTGCACAGATCACAACTTTCACCTTCAGGCTGTGTGACCTTCTGTCAAATCGCTCTCGCAACTTCCATCGTTATTTCCCTGGAGCCTAAAATCCATTTGAATCTGATTACTGAGCCTTGCGCAGCACCCAGGCAGACAAGCTTTTAGCAGATCTGGAGTTTCCACCAGGCATCATCGGCGGCCTCTCGGCTTGTCGTCTTCTGGGGCTCACGCTGACGCAGTGTCCTGGGAGTTTCAAGGACGGAGCGAAGATTTCGGGAATCCTGGTTGAATGTCAAAGGGTGAACGTTCACAAAACAGGTGGAAACATGACAAGCAAACAAACATGTAAATTATTCAGCGTTCGTACTGTGCATATGAACGTTGTATTGGTGTTAGGGTAGTTTTAACTAATGCACACAAACTGCTACACACAGACGCACAGTGTTATGTGTTTATTGCTTGTGTATGTTTTCTATCAGTATTTTTGAAGAGTAAATACAGGATACTGATTATAAGTAATAAGTATCCCAATTTTAGAATCTTAAGAGGGTGTAAAAGATATCCAAATAATCAAACTTGTAGGGTAAAATTGAAAAAGCTCTAATCAAACATCCATCCATCCATTATCTATACCGCCTATCCCTTTCGGGGTTGCGGGGGGCTGGAGCCTATCCCAGCTACAATGGGCGAGAGGCGGGGTACACCCTGAACCGGTCGCCAGCCGATTGCAGGGCCACATACAGAGACAAACAACCATTCACACTCACACCTACGGACAATTTTTAGAGTCATCAATTAACCTAATGAGCATGTTTTTGGTCTGTGGGAGGAAGCCAGAGTACCCGGAGAGAACCCACGCATGCACGGGAAGAACATGCAAACTTCACACAGAAAGGCCCCGCCTGACCTGGGGATCGAACCGGCAACCTTCTTGCTGTGAGGCACGCGCACTACCTGCTGCGCCACCGTGCAGCCCCTAATCAAACATTAAAGACTGTATTTGCTGTAGAAAAGAACATTCTTCATATTGGTGTCATGCATAGATATTCCCATTATTTCAAACACTTGTGAACAAATCAACACCACCATCATCACAGAATTCATTTTAAAGGTTTCCAGTTCGGATACATGCTTTTCATTGATGTAGAGCATTTTTCCTTGTCCTTGATTCAATCATTGCACACAAAACAGTAACAGCACTGTTGAATTGTGTCCCTTCATAGCTGAATTGCTGAAATGAAGCTGCAGCTGACTGTTTTCAGCAGGTGGTTGTTAAAGTCTTCTTTTCAGAGCAAAATAGTTCTAACTTACAAACTGAGCCGAGGAATTCCAACAAAAAGAGCAAAACTTTAAGATAAAAGTCAACAGGAAGAGACAGTTTGAATATGTCCGAATGTGTGTGTCAAGGTTTTTGGTGAGTATACTTCACCTGAATGTTTCGGTGCACCAGTCCTCTGTGGTAAAAGGCCACCATGTCTGCCGTCAGAGGAAAGTGTGGAACATGCGAGTCCTCAGACTCTTGGTCCGGGGAACATTCCTCGTAGAGAACTTCATCACCTTGTACAGGTTTGAACAGCTTCCCAAACCGGAGAACGGGAACCAACGAGCGGTCCGTTTGTTCCCGTGGAGGCTCCAGAAAGAGGAGGAGCAGCGCTGGAAGACCTCGATGTTGACGGCGTACTGACCTGGCGCCCACTGGGAGACGCACACCAGAGTCACAGAGGAGGCGAACCCACAGGTGTGAGGAGAGACGCCGTGAAAAACGGACTCCCCGGGCCTCACGGAGGCGCCCCTCTCCCAGACCATGCCGGCCTCCTCCGCCACACCCATGCCACTGAGGTTACAGAGGGCCTGGAGGCACACCTCCTCCAGGGGCTCCTTATCAGGAAACCGGAGCAGGATGGCAACAAGACGAGGAACTGCTCCTCGACGCAGTAACAGCTCCTGCAGCTTAGCTGAGGGCGACAGAGGGACAGAAAATAGCTCTTTAGAGAGAGTAGCAGCTGAAAACATCTCTGCTGTCATAATTATTGGTATGATGAACATAAACCTCACTGAACCAGAGGAAGAAGAAAACAAATGAGGACAAAAGGCAGATGCAGCCTCTGCCTCCCAATCATGTTGGTTCCTATTGCATTTCTGCGAAGAGGTTAAATGTGATGAATTCAGTCTTCTGCCTGCTGTTCATGTGCTCCACCATGACTTTTACCTGTTGTCCTGGTGTCAAACAATGTAAAATGCATCATGGAGCTTTGCAGAGGCTGCAGATCTAGAAGGGAACGATCTAACAAATCCATTTCCAGAGCTATCTTTCATCGGTTGACTGTACTTACAGCTGTCATAAGACATGTGTGAGATGGCCCTCACAGCGTGGAGGAGCAGTTCTTGGTCTGTGCTGGTCAGCACAGACAGCAGAGCCGTGACCAAACCTGCGTCACCGAAACCTTTACGTACCACGGCTGACAGGACACAAACAAAGTATCTCAGTGAATGAACATGCAAACTACACTGAAGCAAAATATAAAGATTAAAGTAGTTCCAGCAGAGAGTCAAAGGCTCTGGGAATCAACCAACACATGATTGATCCTGTGCACTTAATAAACAGGAAATGATGTACGAGGAGATGATGGACCAGCATAGATGTGACTTACATTCCTTGGCGAGTTCAGCCACGAGTTTTGCGGTCAGCAGCGTGAGAGGCCCTCTGTGCCTCAGAGACAGAGCCAGGATGGGCAGGATCCCGCTGATCACGACCTGCTCTGCAGCGCCTTTGTCTGGACACGAGTGGAATTACATATGTGAGCACGACACTGACACAAATGCACGCCAACCATGAAAGGCCAAAACCAAAAGAAAATTTGTTGCTGTGGCAGGTGAAGATTTTTTAAATGATACGATTTGCTCCTTTAATCGTCAAGCTGGATTACACTGAGCTGAATCTTTTAGTCTGCTTCAGCCTTACTTTCTACGTGATCTCGTTGACCCCTCTTTACCTCATCTGCCTCTCTCCCATGTTGCCCTCTTTCTAGGAGACACAAATACAGCTTAACGTCTCCCGAGGACTTACAACTGTCATGCACCTGATCCCTTCACAGCCTCCCAGCCCCCAGCTCCACATCCCTCACCGGTGTGGTTTTGCTGCAGGTTTTAGCATTCAGAATGGGGAGCTGTGATGATATAGCTGCCACTAGGAGTGGGAGGCATAATGTTTTGAGGTAAGCTTGAATGGAAAACCATAAATATGTAAATTGCATGTGGCAGCAGGACTGTCAGCTTTTTGCAATTCAAATCACATCAAATGAAAGACACAAAATACAACCCTGAAACCCCTCATTATACCATGAACGACACCTTGTGATATATTTAATGCTGTCTAGCAGACAGTGTTATAAGATATATTCCAATTAGAAATGAGATGTCACAGTGTAAACAAGTGCAAATGAACTCACTCCTGTCCTTAATGTTGATCAGCACTGTGTTCAGATGTGGCTTAAGTTCGTCCTCAATCAGTTCCAGGCCGAGGACTCTGATGGCGCCTAATGCATTGTTCAGGTTGTCTGTGGGGGGATGGAAAATGGAAACTTTAAGAGTCACAAAACTGGACACAAATAAAAGGGCAGCAGGTACGAGTGCTGTACAGGAGTGTATAAAATATGAACGTCATTACAGTGAAAAAGAAGCAGGGCTGTCAATAAAACAAATGGTGTGAAAACATGCACATGAAAAATACTGGGACTATAAAAGCAGTGCTGGGGGTCTCCACCAGAATGGGAGTAAAGACCTTATTGTTACACATCCCACATGCAAGAAAACCAGATGTCAGCCTCTGCTCTTTCTGGTTTTACACCCAGTAGTGGAGCTTTTCTTCAGTGTTTGTTGGTCTTCAGCGGTTCCGTAAGGCCAAGTGCTAACGTCACCATGCTAACATGCTCACAACGCGTCAATGTAAACATCCAGCCAGTGTAGTACCACACCAGTACAGCATCTGGTTCACAAACTGTCAAGTGCATGATCCAAATATAACTACTATATTCGACTCTTCACGCATTGCATCTAATAAATTTACAAATCTCATGGAAATGAATTGGAACACTTTTAAAGCTGGAGGGGCTCTGTCGACAGGCTGACCTGATCGGCTTCGTGGCTGGTGCTTTGGTCAAGGACACTTCATCAGTAAATAGCACTTTCCTGCTCCGATTGTCCCGACTGATCTGTGCAAATATAAAACCCTCCAGTCGCCAGCCTCGTTCTTTGGAGTGGTTCTTTAATTAACTTACGCAGAGGGCACTGACACATAGTGATTAGCGGTAGTGATCACTGTATTTTCAGTCCTTAGCTAAGCAAACAGACCATTACTTGGAGACACAAGCATGTAGAGGGGAATCACGGGGCTTAAAGGCAGAATGAGCAGGATTTCCTTAAAAAACTATGTTTACATCTCAATCATCACTTATGATGTGGCGCTGTCTGTATCTGCAGAGACCCTCTGCCGGAGTTTTCTTATTAGCTGTGTTCGGGATGTTTCTGGGTGTCGACCTTTGGGCAGTGGATGTGGACCCACCAGCCAATAGCAGAGCTCAGGGTCACGCCTTCTGATGTTTCACCACAACTGCGATCTTCTCAAGAGCTCAAGCTTATTGTTCCTGCTGGGTCTGAGAAAACAAGTCGGATCATCAACCATATCAGCAACAAATTGAAGGTTGAAGGATCCGACCAGTGTTGGAAAATATGATCACGTGACCTCGTGCAACACTGTTGCTACGCCTCGACCCTCGCTGGATCTAACTCAGAACCCGAGGAAACGCTGTGGCAGAGACTTGTCAATCAAAAGTGTCCCCAAAGCATACCCTGCTAAATGGAGCCATAATTCACAAAATGAACATCATGCTGGACTGAATAGGACTTCAAACTAGTGATTAAGAGAATAAACTCATTGGAAAAATGTTTAGTGAGAAAACAAATCAAGTGAGAAGTAGGGTCATTTTCTCATAAATTTCTTTTTGCAACCGGTGGTTTCGCCCCCTGCTGGTCATTAGAAAAAAATGCAGGTCTATTTCCACACTGACTTTCCTTACTAGACTTATTAGGCTGTCTATGATCAGAAATCCAAGAGGAGTCGGGATGGCATGTGAGGTACAAACGATGTAATAATATCACAATCTTAAATCGCATCACTAGCTGTGAGAACGTGTGTGAACGAAAACCATTTTCTCCCGTTCAGAAGTGACTGCTGTCCGTGACTGTTAACCCCTAACTTGGCCAATTCAGCTGCTCAGTGGTCAGCGGTGTTGAAGTCTGGTTGTACCAATAGACCCCCATGTGTGAACATGAATTAGTGAAACAAAGACAACCACATTAATTCCAAAACTATCAAGATCCCACAGCTGCTGACTGACTCTCTAAGTCATCAGTCGTGGTTCTGCTCCACTCACCGTTGGGTGTGCAGGGCTGCAGTCGACTGGATCCACGTTTATCCCGGTGGGAACGCGTGTACGTATACATGAGCGGTACGTTGGGATGTCCCATTCTGCTGCGTCCCACCGTCTCAGGGCAGGTGCTGCTGAAGCTTTCTCAGGTCGACTCTTCATGCAAAATGCACTCCGCTTTTAGTGGCAGTCATCAGCTTCGAGGAAACCCACTTCAGTCTACATCTCCCTTTAATCCCACCGCTGCACCCCCGTCACATCTTGCACTGTTGTTTTGTACAAAATAAAATGGTTGTCTATGTTTTGTGCACTCCTTCTCTTCTTCCTGGTACTCCAGCTGGCTCTCCGTCTCCTCTCAGGGTTAATACAGAGCAAATCCTCACTAAAGCTGTTCTCTCCCCCCTCGTGCATGTGTGTGTGCAGTTAAGGTATTAGCACTTGGCTGACTCTGCTGAGTGTATTCTTACCGCCCTAAACTCTCCCACAGTGCCTTTCAGCTTCTAGAAAATCCAAAACAACAGCAGACAGGTGAGCATCTGGTGTCTGTTTTTGTGGCAGGTGGCATTTTTCCTAGTCTTCAGCCTGATGTCTCTTATAATGTACCCCTTTTAAATAATCATTCTTGCGATCATCGCAATATGTTAGATGATTGGAAAATTTGCTTTACCTTTCTTCTCTCCAGAGCTCTGTAATTAATCAAATTCTACCATATGAGAGTCACTTAAATGCCCAAATGAAATCTCTTTTTACTCACATCTCGCTCCATTTATAACATCTATCACAAGACAATAACAGAATCAAAGGAGTTACGAAAATTAAATCTTTATATTTTACTCAACTCTTGAGGTTCCAGTAAAAACAACCTTTTCAATAATCTAGAACAGAACGATCTAAACAATAAATACAACAGGCTAACAGGAGACTTTATACCACCAGTGACCTCTGATATTGTCTGTTCTGCATGATGCATTATTTATACATCAGCATTACCGGTGGGGATTTTTGTCTGTTCACTGAAAACATATAATAAAAAAATAATATATAGATTAAACTCAGACTACATACATACGACAACCTGCTACTAAATAAACTGAGGATTCAGTTAAAGGAAGAGATTTTGGAAAACCTGCTTAAAAAACTTTCTTGTCAAGAGCTAAACAAGAAGATTGATACCTTTCTTATTTCTGTAAGGTAAATAAGTAGCGAGTTAGCATGTTAGCAAAATCCAATAACACACGCAATCTTGTTTGGTAAAAAACTTTGGTTTTGGTACAGATTGAACAAAGTTTGTAGAAATGAGCTTTAAAGGTTTTGGTAGGTGGATTTCGTCACCTTAGGACAGAGCCAGGCTAGCTGTTTGCCTGTTTCCAGACGTTATGCTAAGCTAAGCTAACCAACTGCTGGCTCAAGCTACATAATTACCATTCAGATGTGAGAGTGGTGTCCATCTTCTCATCTAACTCTCAGCATCAGTGTTATTTCCCAGAATACTGAAGTATTCCTTTATGCCGGACTTCAAAATGTGATCTGCGATCTCCTTCGCAGGAGCTCAACCCAGCTCAACTTGTGCAGAGTCTGTGTCCCATTGCTAAGCATCCCCTTGAATGGGACTATGATTGGTTCTTTAGACCTGTCATGTGACCAGGCGTCAAACTGTTCCGGCTGCATTGAGACCACTGGAAACAGTTTCGTATCCTACAGAAACCAGAGTAAGGACGTTACTCTCCACGTCATCTGGCTTGCTTTGGTCTACGTGGGTTTCCACAGGACCAGCAGCTCCGGTTTCCTGCCTTATCTTCTTCCTGGCTCTGACTCGCCCCTTGCTTTTTGAAATGACCTTCCCTTGCTCATTGACCCTTCCAGACGCCTTGTGAGACTTGTCGTTGTCAGTTGAGCGCGTTTTGCGGTGGCGCCTGCGGATTCGGCGCATTGGCGGACCAGAGTCGGCTGGGTCTGAGGCCGCTGCGCCGGACAGGATCCGAATCTGCTGCTCTATTACCATAATGACCATGTCCAGTACAACGTCCAACATTCCCAGACCCAGGCCATGAGTGACGCTGTCAAAGGCGCTGCTGTTGACTGGGTCCCTGAAACATTTTCTCATATCCTCAAGGTGGTTCCTGAGAGAAGAGAGACTATTATTACTCTTACTCAAGGTGGGCAACAAGTTTGAAGGCCAAGTTACAAGAAGGACAAACAGCACATACTTAGCTTCGATTATTTTGGACCAGTGTTGAACCGTGTTCATCTCGGGGATGAGCTGTTTCGCCATGTTGCTGTAGTCGATGTAGTCATGGGCAAAGTCCTTCATATCGTCACACAAAGCTCCGGTGTCGCCTGAGACACATTAAAACACAGTTTAGTCTCTCTTCCATGTTATCTCATTAAAACATTCCTCCACCTTAGCACACATCTGTTTGTCACCTTCAGTCAGTTTGGAGAAAGAGGACGATACAGAGGTAGTTGTGCTTGGCGTGAGGCCCAGTACGTTGAGCGACTCCAGAAGGGTTTTCTTGCTGGCCGGGCCTCTGCTGACCCGAGTGTAGGCTGCCAAGGAGCGCAGCGACATCTTCTCCGGAGCCTGCAGGCGCCGCTTAATCTCATCGTATGAGATGAGATACTTTCCTAGGGTTAGGGTTAGGACAAACAAGGTGAATCAGCACAGCAGCACTGGGATTCAGTAGCATTTTATCAAATCTGAGTATTGAATTTGCTGACAAAGGCTTTATCACTTACGAGCCTTCGATCCTTTCATGTTGGGATCTAGGAGTGATGACACCTCCGCAAAAGGCATCTGGGCAGTGGACTGTGAATTTGTGCTTGGCGGCAGGTCTTGGTTCTGGGACACATCCTCGGCTTGGTCTGGTGCCGAAATCTGCATCTGGGGCTGAATGTGAGGCTGTATGTGGTGCATTTCTACCTGGTTCTGGTCTAGCGGAGCCTGGCCTTGTGCTTGAGGGAGGATCAGTGCGTTTTCTGATAAACCCTGCAGCCCCATGCCCCCATGTGCAACACTACCTGTCTGCTCCGAAGACACCTGAAAGATGCCCATAACTGGTTTTACCACTGTGAACACCATGTTCCCCTGGGCATCCAGACCCACCATCCTCGTAGATGGGTCCATGTCTTCGCTCAAGTTCTACCTTTCTAGCTGGAGGAGGCTCAAGAGACCGAATTATCTGCTCAGGTTGCCTTAGAGGCCCATGTGGTATTACCCCTCTGTTCTTCAAGAGTTTTGGTTAAAGCCGACCTGACAAAAGGGAAATGTAAGATGACTCCCTCTCTATCGTCAAGGTAAAACCTCCCACATGGAAACTGTCAGAGCATCTCACTCTCTTTGTGTTTCATGGAGTTTATAATCACTCATGGCGAGAGCACAGCAGAGGTTTCATTCTGAAAGAACAAAATAAAAATCCTGGTCAGTACGAAAAGGTTTACATTGTGTTTTTTAGCTTTGAAACTGATCTGCTAAACACCTGAAATTATTTAAATTGAATCTCTTTATACATGCACGGATTAGAGTATGCTGAGTATTGATGACTGGCTGAAATTCCATGTCTGACCTATCAAATTATGCCAACATTTAACTGGTGGAAAACTTAGCACATTAGAGGCTTTGACAACACGAACTGTTCGGTAAAAACTGAAACACAATGACTGGTCATAGGAGAATGAAAGTAGACGGTACTCGTTTCAGGGTTTTCGTCCTCCCCAGCCTGCTTTTCCCTCCACACCTGCCCTGTCTCTCCACCTGCACCTCATCAGCTTTATGTTTTAGTCCAGTTTTCAGATGAGTCTACCTGCTCTTGTGTCTCACTATTGTTTATTTAAATACAAATTTAGCATTTGATCCTGTCTGCATCTACTTTCTCCACTCTCACTGTGACAAACACACCAAATCAGAGACATTCTGTATATTTCGTTTCCCAATAAAAAAAAAACGTCATAAATGCACACTGGATTAGAGTAATCCTAATATGATTTTTATCCAAAGTATTGACTTTTTTTTGTCTTATCCTCTCTTATTTGTCTCTTGCTTTTGAGCCAAAAAGCCTATAATGAAAAAAATTGAAATGAACATAGGTCTCACTACACTGCTGTGCATTAAGCAGAGAGATTTAGTAAAACATGGAAAACAAAACAGTGCTGAGCCAACATAACTGTGGGTTTTATCATGTAGATATCAGGGACACAAGGAGACAAAACACCAAACTTTCCAGGTGTTCTTTATCTGTGGTGGCCAACTGTTTTCCAAAGCAGGGCTGCCGCTAATGATTATTTTCTTGATTAATCAATTAGTTGTTTGATCTAAAAAATGTCAGTAAATGGTGAAAAATGTCAATCAGTGTTTCCATAACCCAAAGATGTTCAGTTTACTGTCACAGGGGAGTAAAGAGTGAGAAAATATTCACACAGAAGAAGCTGCAAGCTGAGAATTTTTAATCGATTATCAAATTCGTTTGCGATTAATTCAATAGTTGGCAGCTCTAGTCCGAAGTCCAAACTCGCAGTACTGATTTGCTCAACTTTGTCATTTATTTTATTCATCGTTTTGAAAGCGTGCTTCGCTCAGTGCGTCATGACGCAATTCCCACCTGGACGCATTACGCTCACCTACTCTTCTTACGCTCATAACGAAGCAGAGGGTGTCGGGCTCTAATGTGCGGGTCGCGGCTGGTGTCAACAGCTGCCGGTGTCTCAGCTCAGCGAGGAGATTGAACAGGGCTGAGCATGAGGACAGCTCTGCTCAAGCAACTGCAGTGTGCCTGTCCAAGTGTCCAGAATAACCAAACTCACATCGGCCTCTTAAACCGCGAGGAACACTCACACACGAGCGCGTGATTACACGGTTTGAGGTCTCGCGCTCGGTGCGTGAGTTGGCAGCGCTATTGTGCAAACATAACTTTCATAAATGACACCAAGGCAAAGCTTTCCCCTCGTCCCCTGCCGTTTTACACACATTCAGTGACCATGGCAGTGAATTTAACCCGCAGCTTTAGGACGCTGACTTTTAAAATGCCGGTTAACAACGTAAAATTCATCAACACCGCCACAATTATCGTCACTAACATTCATCATGGCTGCCAGGCGGGGCCGTTACTACGGTTTTTCTGTTCGCCAGGCCTGAAGCATATCACAAATCGGGAAAAACTGTGGCAGACGGCAGCGGTTCTGGACGGGACATGCCAAATTTAACCGCTAACCTTGGATGCAACTGGTGATGGCTGTCCCACTCACCGAATTTCCGTCCGGTGTTTCCTAAAACGACACTGATCCTAGAACGGTCCGCGTCGAAGCCAGCGACATTTTACCTCCTTCTCCGCTGTTGCTTCGGCGGGTTGCAAATCAGCTGTATGTGCACTACCGCTCGAGAGGGTTAATCCCACCGTTCATTGGCCAATTGGCACATCAATCACTCAATATGTGTTTTGTCATTGGACAGGAATGCTGTCAGTGCAACTTAGGAGGCGGTACTTCCGACTCAGCTTTATCCAAATATGAAAGGGCGAAATCTTCTACTTAATCAGTGTTTGCTTGAGTTTCTCATTTTCGAAGGTGTTGTCGATCACAAACTTGTACAAAAATTGCAAAGTAAATGCAGAGTGCTATAATTTATTATTTTAGGCTGTCATTAGCGCAGGAGACTGCAAGAACTCGGTTTTACTCGGTTTATCTGGATGACTAAAAGCACCTTATAACAAAAACTGCCTCTTTGCTCTATACTATGTTTTATCATGTTCAGCTTGCTCTGTAGTTCCTCAATACTGTAATAGTCCTCCTTGAGGTATAGTGTATAAAATAAAAGAGCACAGATATACTTTTAATGCAATATGTAAAGTAATAAATCCAATCCTTTTAGGATAAACGTTGTGTTGTCAGTGTGGAGATGGTCCATCAGGTGGCGCCTGTAGGCTGGATGCTGGAGAGGTAATTTACCTTCTGCCCAAATGTGGCCACTGTGCACCATCTAGTGGACAGTTTGGAACATTACACATCCAGTCAGCAGAAAGCATCATGAACGCGTCTTTATCTTACTTTACTGTAGAATATTTCAGTCTGAAGTCCCAAAATGTTCTGAAAACACTTTCAGTGTAAGACCTGATTCACTCATTTGTGTGTTGAAAAGAACACACAAACGCAGCAAGGCTGTGAACTAGGATGACAAAAACTGACCTCATGAACTGACACAGGCAACTTTTCACTTAACTCCTTTGAATTTATTTGGGTACAAATAAAAAAAATGTACAAAATAAAGCATAGAAAGTAGTAAATATGAAAACAATGACAACAACATTAAAGGAAAGGCAACAGTTAAATAATTCCTTCAAATTACAGGCAACTAATCTGGAAAAGCAACTTGAGGTACTACACGTCTACACAAACAGACATGACACTGAGCAGTGACGTTTGGGTCAGAAAAGGCAGAGACCTGCGCCGCGAGGAGACAACATTGAGCTGGAATCCAGGAGTGCACAACAATCAAGATCATCAAGGTTTTTTACTCAAACGTCAGTGTGTCATTGAAACAACATCACTACAAGAAAAACTGACGCTGAAACAATCTGACTGCAGGCCATTTTCTCATCGAGCAGCTTTTGCTTTGCCATTAGTTTAACATCCTCTCAGCTTTTTTATCCTTTGTCTAATAAAACCGCTCTTTTCCCTCGATTCTCATCTACATCATTGCTGGGAGGCTGACCCCCACCGGCATCCCCCATTAGCTTGATGTTTCTGGCCTTCACAACAAGCACTGAAAATGACCAAACTGTATATACTCATAATGCACAAACATTAGCACAGTGTTGCATTCACATTGAGCTTGACACCATCCTGACGTGACGATAACACACAATCCAGCACGACAGCAAGCTAACGCGGAAACACCTGACAGGACGGAACACGCGCTGTACGTCGAGCAATCTTTGGCGTCCGTAGGTCTGAGCCCGTCAGCGCCGCCGCTCAGCGTCCACGACAGAGCACAGAGGAGACCTGTGCGGAGGCGTCCAGCTGCTGTCTGGTGCGTCCCCGGCATACTGTCTCACAATCTTGCCGAACGCTAGTCACTGAGGGGTTACTGTTCATTTTAGTGGGGTTGGTTTGGGTGCTCTCAGTTCTCGAGTCAGAGGGGACGGTTCCCCTCCAGGCTCAGCCGGTGTGGGGTGTCAGTGCTGGTGCTGAGGATGAATGTGGGTATAACGGCTCAGTGTCGGCGTGTGCGCTGGCCCCCGGTGCCTGTGGTGGTGATGTAGAGGAGGGGCTGGGGCTGCCGCAGCTGGGGCCCCCGCTTCAGGTTATTCATGTGGGCTGTGGAGGACTCTGCGTTGAAGCCTGCAGAGAGACAAATGACAAAACAAAGCTCGATGAGAGACGGTGAGAGAAGAACGTCACTCTGTGGCTCAGGCAGTGACGGCGGGCTCACCTATTTGCTGGCTGTTGTGGGGCGCCCTGACTTTGGCGAGAGGAGGGACCCCTCTGTACTGGGGGCGGAGCGTGGGAGCCTGGGGCTGGCTGTTATTGTGGAGATGGGGATCTGACGTGCTGTCCAGAGGACGGAACCTCTGAGCGGTGGTTGTCTTGGTTTGAGGCAGCTGCAAATGAGAGGAGGAAGAAATTAAGACACTCGAATTTCTCCAAACGCTGACGGCAGTCTAAAGAGGTCCTGCTGAGGGTTTGTGGATCACAAACAGAAAATATAAGATCAGGGAAAAACAGGCCAAAGGGCCAGTAAACGCTAGTGTAGTCAGTTTCTAGATGGTGGTGTGGACCATGCTAAACGGTTTATTATAGTATCAAAGGAAGCACCAGGATTTTTTTCTGCTGTCTGTTTGTGTGTTTATCAGCGGGCTCTGATGTCAGACAGTTACTTTGGGTATTTGGTTTAATGAAATGTGTCCTTCAGAATAATAAAAAATCTAATGCTGCTACAATAAAACTATGATACTCACTGCTTGGCCAGTGACCTCGAAAGAGCGTGAGCGCCTCTTCTTGCGCCGAGCCTCGAAGTCCACTTCGCGGGGCGTCTGGTTCTTGGTGGCCACCTGACGGTAGCGCGGGCGCGTCCAGGTCACTTGCAGGCCGGGCCCCTCGCCTGTGCTGCTGGACAGGTTGTCGTCCGAGGTGGCGTGTCGGAGCTCGGGGCTCGGCTGCCTGCCGCGCCGCATTGGCAGGCCTCTCGGGGGGGCCTCGCTCAAAGAGAGGCTGCTCTTCTGCTTCTTGGGGTCCAGGGGAGAGGAGGGAGGGGGCAACCGCAGGACGTCCACCTCCAGGGCTTTGGAGCGCCGACGGGCTGCTTTTACCGCAATGTTCTGGACCCCCTTTAGGATCTGCTGCCGCTCTGTGGAGGCAGGGGATGTTTCTTATTTCACTTCACTTTCTTTTCTGCAATGGGTGTCATATTGTGTAGACTGTAAAGCCCTTTCGGTCAAATGTATACATGACTTATCAGATAAAAAGTGCTAAGAAAGATGTATTTTCTGTTTCCTATACCGGATAAGACATTTCAGAAACAAGTCTGAAAACTGGACTGTCCCTCCCTCTCGTTTGAACATCTCACCTGTCCGTGAAAGGGGGATATCAGCCCCGGCCTCGCTGCTCTCGGGCGATGAGTCCAGGTGGCTGCTGACACTGTGGCTGAGGTGGCTGTAGCTCAGAGAGCTCTCGGGAGCCAGCGGCTGCAGCTGCAATCACGAGATTCAGAGTGCCGCATTATGATCAGACATTCGCTGCAGTCCTCTGTCAGATGGAGTGTCTTGAAGGGTTGGTTTGGATTTTTTAAAGTAGGGCTGTGAGAGGTACTTATCCACAGGCAGTACAGCAGATGACACACCCCGGTTTGGAGAAGCAGACGGGAGTGCTAGAAGCTAAGCAATGTGCTGCTGTGGACGAGTACGCTATGTTTAGAATATTTTCACCGCTCTACCTCAGTGTCAGAGAGCTCTTTCCGACGAGGAACCGAAGCCTTTACAACCATCTATGCTCTTTTAAAAACCACCAACAGTAATTTTACCTTGCAGAGCACGACAGTTGTTTGTCTACTGCTGCCTCGATTGGTTAGTTTGTCTGTGTTATACTGTTTAGTAATCACTTATGTGTCCCGTCAAAATGACATTTGGGGCATTTGGACTGACAGCTCTTCCTTCCTGACACATCTGCACAGAGAGAAGAGTGGATGGAGGTCACAGTACTTCAGGCCTGACAGAGACGTAATTCTGCCGGTCCGCACATTTGAGCAGTGAGAGCTGAGCGCAGAGTGAATATTTATTACAGTTTATGCTGAAGTTCCTTTCATGGAGCTGCGTGTGCTGAAAATGAAAATGTTCTACTGGAGAGAAATGAGTTTAATTCAAACAGGAACTCACATTGCTTGAAGTGAAAAGCAACACCTGACTAGAGTGTATTAATTCACAACATGGTGCAGCTCTCAAAGATAGCTACTGAACTGGAATAAACCAGCACTAATAGCACCTGTTAGAATGATCCTCACCTCTCTGCTGCCCTTCCCGTTAATGTGGATGGGAGGCGGCGTCATCACGGCTGAGTTTTT
Source organism: Chaetodon trifascialis (assembly GCF_039877785.1). Taxonomy (NCBI): domain Eukaryota; kingdom Metazoa; phylum Chordata; class Actinopteri; order Chaetodontiformes; family Chaetodontidae; genus Chaetodon; species Chaetodon trifascialis. The sequence continues at coordinate 5,353,710 of NC_092076.1, read as the reverse complement.
CATCTGCCTGGCATGAGGGCTGTTCTTAAAAACTCTGTTATTGTCCCTGACGCGGGGAAAGAGACAGATAATATCGGTGTGAATGCAGCTGTTGTGTAAGTTCTAAATGGGGAAACGTGCGAACGAGATGTCCTCTTACAGCTCCGGCTCAGGCAGAATGGGGGGCAAAGTGTGTCTGCGGATTTTGGCTTGGCCTCGTCTGTGATCAGAGCACATGTTGCGCACGCTCTCCTGGTCTGAGTCCATGTCCTGCATGTTGTCGCGACCCTGACCGGGCAGGGTGATCTTGGGCAGAGAGCCCTCCTGGAAATGAGAGCAGAGCAGCAATTATAGGTGTCAATATTGATCCAGGCCACCTTTTTAATATCTCTGTCATTTAGATTGTTCGTCTGATCTGTCGAGGGGGGGCTACCTTGATGGTGGGTCTGGTGGTCACTTTATCCAGGGCCATGGCTCTGTCCAGCTTCCTCTCATCCAGCTCCCTCATGTACATATCATACAGCTCCTGGAGGTGTGGAGGTACCAGCAGACTGTGGTCTGAACACACAGACACACAAGTGTAATTCAGTAAAGAGACGTTCATTATAAGAGATGTTAAGGCGACAGGACTGTGATCATTCAGGCAGTTTGGATTTTTTGGGCCAAGGAAGCGTACTTTGTGACTATGACAGACTCACCATCTATGAACTGTCTCTGCTGCTGAATGATCTCGTCACACAGGTGCCTGTGCTGCTCAAAGCGCTGCACCACAAAGTTTTTCTGCCGGATGACGTTGTCCTTGAGCAGCGCGTGGGACTGCATCTCGGCGTTCTCGATCTCCAGCTCGTGGACCTTGCAGAGGAGGCCCAGGACCTCGCGCTGCTCCTCTGAGCTCACCCGCCGGGGCAGCAGCTCCTCCAAGCGCCGCGCTCGATCCCGAAGCTCCAGAAATCTGCGCTCGAGCAACGCCTTGAGGATGAACGGGAGGCAGAGCATTTTGTTCGCAAATCAGTCAAGCCTCAAACTATTTATAAAGCATGAGATGAAGTGGTTAATATCTACATTGTCCAGAAAAAAAGATGAGGAAATGCACCTTCTGCTTGTGGATCTTTTTCTGTTCAGCCATGAGTGTGACCAGGGTTTCTCGGGCCATCGCCACCTGCTGGGTCTCTGTGCTGTCTGGAGGAGACTCCGGGGAGTCAGAGTCCTTCTCGCTTTCGTCCTTATTGACGCTTTCCTTCCTCCTTTCAGCTCGCCACTTCTTCCTGCGCCTGCTCCGCTCCTGCTCCCAGCTAAGAGACAAAACACAGCGTGTTAACTGCCGGCAGTGATTTTATAGCCGGGTCATAATGATCACTTTTCTGCATTTGAAATAGACACATTTTTTTTGCTTTACAGTAGCATAAAAAATACAGAAAAAGACAAATTGGTGATTGTAGTTATAATCAGCTAAAATTTCTCAATCCTGACAGCCATACTCTGCAATGGTTAGCAGGTGTTTGGAGGTGTCGATCTGGATCTCCATGTTGCTGTTTTCCAGCTCCATCAGGCTCCTCCGGATCTCCATCTGCTGGCGGAAGGCATCCAGGAGCTGCTCTCTCAACTGGTCCATCTCTGCCCGACTCTGCTGGCTGGAGTGCGCCTGGACCTCCGCTACGAGCGCAGAGAGAATAAAGAAATCGTGTGGAATACAGATGATAGAAAACAGATGTTAGACAACAGTTTCAGTTGGCAGGTGTTACTCATGCACTGCGGCGTGCAGGACTTTACCCTGGACGTGGCGGATGTCAGCCCGGTCTGAGTTCAGCTGGCGGCTCGCCTGATCTGCGATCTTCTTCTTGAGCCGCTGGATCTCGCAGCGCAGGTCTGAGATGATGTTGGTGTACTGAGCAATGTGGTAAGACACATTAATCAGGTTCTTCTTTACCTGCAGACACAGTGACGAGAAATACTTACATACTTGACACTGAAAGTTTCTAAATCTTAATTTGTGGCTTTGACTGTGAACATTTGGAGGCTGAACGGTGACGCCTGAACTCACCCGTGTTCGAATGCTTTTGGCACGGTCGGCGTACGTCAGCGTGTTGCGAGACTCCTCGAAAGCCACCGAGGCGGGGCTAATATGGGCTATCATGACCGTTCGGCTGTTCCCGCCCAATGAGTCCTGTCAATCAAAGACATCAGAAGGAAACATAACAGGTGAAATATATCTGAATCACAGAATACAGTTATGATATCCTGCTGAGTCTTAAATTGCTGTACCTTCAGTAGTCGAGTCAACTTGCTGTCTCGATAGTTGACATACTTGGTTTGGTTTTTGTCACTCAGGGCATTGATGCAGTTGCCCAAAGCCAGGAGGGAGCGGTTGATGTGGGCCCCTTCTTTTAAGCGCTGACCCCTATTCTGAGTCTAACACAGACAGACAGATTGATGATGTTGAGCTGAGAGGAAATGCAGGGAGGGAGAGGTGGAGAATGACATCCAACAAAGCTCCCAAGACAGAATCGAACCGGGATCTTTGTGAGCACATGATCAGAGCCTTAAAGGTGCTATGAGCAATGTCATCCCACATGAACACTGTACTTTCTGATGAAGTCAGAACAATTTCAGATATTTCACATGAGAGATTTCTATATTTCTTCTTCTCTCTGGTTTGAGTAGGATGGGCTCAGATAGGATAAGGTGACAAAGCCTGCCGTAGTCTCTGTGCAGTTGCTGCAGTTCATCTTTAAACTTTTCACTAAATAATACTTAAAGATTTTTTTCATTATTTGTTTAGTCATGAACATACATTTTCAGGGCCTTTAAACTCATTGCCCTCCTGGGCTTCCCAGCCTCTGAGCCGCCTGTTTCTTTAAGAGCAGCTGTCATGTTTCCACTCTTGCCCAGGAGATGGCATTACCTCCTGCGTTTGGTCTATTAATACTTGGCTGAACTAAATCAACTTCACCAGCCTGGTGCACTCCTCCTCTTTAGAGACAGAGAAAATGTTTCCTGTGGCCTCTGGTGACAAACAACTCCCTGCTCTGCTCAATTACTAATGGAGGCCATGTGTGCTGTTCATCAATAGTATGGCAGTGAACCTTTCACACAGTCTCCATGGTAAGTAAGTGCTCTCACACACACACACACACACACACACACTGTTTGCATGTTGCTCTCGTGGTGTGTAAGGACGGGGCAGAGTTAACACAGAAGACAATAACAAGGCGTTCATCTGACCAACAAAAGCAGACTCAACTTGACAACAATGAACTGAGCAAACACCTCTCAACATCCTCACTTGACTGCTTAAAAGAGAAGGTCAAAGCAATAACACCACCTAAAAAATGATGCTACAGATATCTTTCCTGTCTTTTAATATAGACCAGCTCTGCTCCACACAGGTATCGACCGCGCTGGAGAGACAACAGAGACAATATTCTGACCAGAGCAGCTCAGGATGTATTTGCCGATTCTTTTTCCTTTTTTGTTTACGTGTTTCTTTTAAAGGGTGTGTTTCAGTATTACCCTGAACATCCTGTATGTGCTTTTATTTCTTGTCATTTCGATTGTATAGAGAGAGAAAAAAGGAAAGTGACATCAGGATGGCTCAATTGTCTTAGTTAAAGGACTATGCCAACATTTTTTGGCAAATAAACTGTTTGTGGGGATGAAGATCTGAATTCCAGAAACTTATCTGTACATGTGATGGAAGAGTGTGCCGCTGAATGCTGTCCATGAGCTAACATTTAACCAAAACATTTTAGACCTAGTGTGGCTTTTTTATGTGTATTTCCTCAATTAAGTTTACTGATCCTTTGCAACCACCGTCACTCTTTTGATGAATAAACTGTTTGATGCCTTGTCATGGACAAAACATCACAACACCATGTCCTGCATTGAACATGTTACTCAAATGAAAGAAAACAAAAAGTAAACAAGAACATTTACTTAAAATATAAAGTTTTATACTGTTCTGTGTTACATGATGCCATTATTATTGCTGATGCAATAATATGAAGGTAGCCTTTTATTGTTGCAGCTGATTGATTGAAACTTTTATATACTGAGGGGTAGTTTTATTTATAAAATGCATTATGTTTTATGCTCATCATATTGCTTGTATGAAAAGTCTGTATTTGGAAAGTGACCGGTAACTGCAGCTGTTAAATAAAGTAGTAGTAGTGGAGCTGTAAGAATAAAGTGACATGACATGGAAATACTTCAGTGAAGTACAAACAGTGCCAATGTCAGTTTTAACTCCACCTTTGTGAAGCTGCAGGGTGCTGTGTTTCACCATAACGTGACGCCATGTGCCAAAAGGTTAGTGTATTACTGTAATAAACTGCATCATGGGCCATAATGGCAGATATAAAGAGGCTTTTATTAAAGTCTCCTGTGGTTTATGGGAACCTCAGTCCTCTGGCCTGTTGTAAAGACACGCTGCCAAACATCCCCAGTGAGCAGACTGCAGTTCAGTCCAGACACACTCACAAAGCAGACCCTTGTAGTTTTGAGGCTATACATGCGTAATGCGTCTATACAGGCTTAAAAGGAGCAGTGTATGTAACAGGCACATCAGCCAAGTCTTTGAACTGAGTGTGGCAGACGAGTAGTTGACAAAAGTGAATGCATCCATTTAGATACACAAACACCAAATAAATAATACACCTGTGCAACATTAAACATCATTTCAGACATTTAAACACCTCCTGACTGAGTACATATGCACACACCTGTGCTGCTCGTTCGGAGCCGGCGAGGTCAATCATGAAGAGGCGTGCAAAGCGGACCTCCTGCAGGACGTCTCGACACCGGCTCTGCTGCTTGACGGCCACCTGCAGCACAGCATGGGAGCGAGATGACGTCTGGTTGGCGGCTGTTGGCTCCTGGGTGCGTTGCTTATTGCCCTTCATCAGCAGCTCCATAATCTGAAAGCACAAAGGTGGAGCTCTCTCTTCATGTGTGGTCCAGTTGTGCTGGATGAAATCTGAATGTTTTTGATTAAGATAAATGAGAAGTTCACAGATAGGTAGTGTTTCTAACCTCTTGTGCATTGATGGTAGACACCTCCGTGATACCTGCAACCTGAATCACCCCTTTGGAGTCTTCTCTCAGGTCCAAGAAGCCAGAGGACGGGTTCAGCAGGTCACGAATCATCTCATTGTAGATCTAAAAAGACACAGACAGAAATACAAAATCGTCAGCTGAATGCACCTCCAATAAAAACGGAATAAATATAATACAAGTCAGACAAATGCAAACGTTAATGCATCTGCTAGACATCCTTGAGTTAAGCCCCTCTGAGTTCTAGACATGAATCAACTGAAAGGTTGTTTATGCCCATTGAAAAGGCTCCATTGAGGCTTTCAGGCCTCCTACACAGACCCAAACCTGGTACAAAAACAGCAAGTGCTATATTTTCAGCAACTTGTCATTTAGAAACCACAGCTTGCTGGGTGGCAGGCTGTCATCAGCCGGTGTCTGCGCTCTTCTTTCAAAAAAAAAAAAAAAAAAGAAAATTCAGGTGATTTCTCTGGACTGACGCTGATGGTGCAGCGAAAGCAGTTAAACCCACATAAAAGCACAGAGCAGGAAGTGACATCCTGGACAACAAACCACTGGGAGGCTGGAGCTCTGAAGACACTTCTTATTTGTCAGCCATGAACTCTGAAAGGGGGATGCTCTTACTGACCCTGACAGTTGGATATTTGTTAAAATATTTTTCTGTCTGCACTCTTTCATTGCTGAGAGTCTAAAGCCATGCTGTCGGCTCGTGACGCTGTACCCAGGAACAATGGTGCTTTCAGCTAAATGCTAATGTAAGCATGCTAACAAGCTCAAAAAACAATATTGGTACATACAAAGTTTATTATGTATCTCAGTTTTGCTTTACTATGCAAACTGTGCACTGAACAGAAAGTACAGATGAAGCTGATTTCATTAATTTTGAAGGCATATTTGCACCAGATGTCATGGAAATCCGTCCAATAGTTGTTGAGATATTTCAGTCAGGACAAAAGTGGTGGACCGACCAGCAGACTAATATTTCCATCCACGACGCTAGCATACAGTAGCTATAAAATGTTCTCCTTCCACTGAGGTTCCTAAATGTGAGAAGAGTAGGCAAACAAAACTAGAATGACCATAAAAGGAGGCTTTTTTTAATCTGCTCAAGTATATGTATCTGTATGTGTTTCTGCGCATGTGTTTCAGAGATTGCACGTGTGAAAGAGAACGTGATTTGTTCAAGAAAGGGAGCAGATGTGTGCACATCGCTCAGGCTGTAAAATGGCGTTTAACCTCTTTGTGGCAAGGCGGCGGCAACAGATTGCTCCCTGGAAACAGCAAACACACACGTCACATGCAGCCTGTGTCAGGAGTTCAATGCTGGTCAGAGAACATCCAGACTTCATGATTGGCATTTTAAAAGGGAAAATTTCACTTCCACCCACCCACAGCGCTACCAAAGAGCTGAGCTTTAATAACATTGTCAATCACTGAACATAATGACAGCGTTTGGCAACAAAAACACAAAATGTAATTTCAATGTCTGATGCAGACCCTCCTGCCAGTGGGGAACATTTGTACCCAGCTGCTGACATGGTGCCATTTTAGTTTTTTTTTCTTTGTATACGAGGTTAAATTCATCATGTGCCTCTTCCTTTCTCTCCCAGCACTTTGGACAAATCTGACTCTTCTGTACTCACTCTGCCAACCAAGTAGCTGTTCATGTTTCAACTCATTTTGCCGATGCTAATATATGTTTTTTTTTTTTCTACCTAATTGCAGAGAACATCAAATCTCTCCTGCTGTGGAGCTAACTTACTATCATGCCTACTCATATCACGATGGGCTGCTGGCAGACGCAGACAGAAAACACAATGCGTTTCAGAATGCACACATTCACTGGACAAAACAAGAAAACAGCTGCTGACCTTTTTTTTTCTCTACTGGTGCCTCTTTCTCTTTGTTTTTTACAAATTTGTTGTAATGATCAAGATGACAGCTCTTGGAATTACATTTGTAGTGTTAAAGGAATCTGATTTGGCTCCTCTTTGCACGACTGATGCTGAATAATCATTGTAAATAGCGTCATCTTTTCGGGCCGCCACATCGGCAGAAATGTTCATTTTGGGCTGATACAGGTGACCGATGATGCTGATGTTATGCATTCCAAGAACCACCTTCATTGAGTGCAAACAGCTTAAGGGCTTTGTCCTGAAACACGCACTCTGAGCTGTACCTGCTTCTCAGTAATGATATTTGGAACCAGAGCCTGCAGGCACACCGAGATACGTCATCATCAGCCTGCAGTCTTGTCTGTGCTTCATCATCCAGTGACAAAGGCAGAGATCAGGACCACAGACCGCACTGCGCCTAACAGCACTGTGCGCAACAAAAGCACCAATACAGCTGCAGTATGTAAACTCATTGTGGCGTTTGATAAAGGTGCACAACCTTTGTGTCCATCTGCAGAGGAGCTGAGGTGACAGATAATGATACACAAGAAAGACAAACATTCTTGGTCTTTACAGAAACTCTGAGTGATGGTCAGGTAGCGACGTCTTCAATACATCTCTATTCAAAAATTAAATCCATGTAACGGCCTTGACACACCAAGCTGACCTGAAAGAAGTAAGGCTAACAAAGCCTGCGTGATTTCAAGCTTTTAGTCACCTCATTTCAACTCATATTTTTTGAAAAAGGTTGCACTTAAACGGCACAAATGTTCATTCTGTGTCCGCAAGAGAGAGATGAATCAGTCGATAGAATACTACAGCGCGACGAACAAACAACTACCGCTAAAATGGTGTGTTTAAACCAATCGAAGAGGAAAGAAATAAAACACATAAAAAGATGAGACAATATAAGAAATAAATGGGTGAAATTACTGCTTCATTTTGCTGTGACAAGACAAGTCTGTCACTAACTGCCTCCACTGATAACACAAGACCTCTTGGATTTGAGTTCTGTTTTCAAAGTTTAGAAAGATGGGAGCTTCGTTTTTCAGGAAGCTTTGTAACAAGGCAAGGCGGCACTTTTTAACAACAATTCAAAAAGCAATTCAAAGCGCTTTACATAAGACATAAACAAAGCATCGAGACAAGACATAAAAGAGACACAAAGCATATAAAAACACACATATGCCAGCGTGGAATTACTTTACAGAATTATGTCCTGTAAAGTGTGTTGTTCTGTGTCTACAGGCCAGCTCAGCTCATTTCAAACGTGAAACCAATGCCAGCCTAAAGTAAAAGGACACCAGCGGTCTGCCTGCAACTGGCATTAGCTAACAACCTCAGATCTTATCAGTGTGAGGAGACGTTGGCAGGATGAGAACTTCTAATCGAGACGCTGACAGAAACAGAGATGGATAAAGGCAAATGTGAAGAAATCAGATGAAATCTTTGAACTCTGACTAAACAATCAAGTTAGTGGCTACAACATTTTGAGCCCCACTTCAAAGTAATTTGGAGATGTCTCATTGATGTTGAATAAATTAGATGTTTGTGTGAGCTGTGAAGACGATAAACGTCTGCAGACAAGCTGCAGAAGAGGAAACTCTGACCTCAAGATAAGACATGGAGACGCTGTACAGCATGTCGTCACTGGTCTCCTCGATGGCACGGAAGAGGTCGTTCAGCGTTCGAACGTAGATGCCAGGCTCCTTGTCTGTCCCCAACATGGTGTACGTCTTCCCACAACCTGAAAACATCAAAGGTGTCGCTCGTAGTCACAAACCCACAGACAATTATCGTCAAACTCTGCTGCTCCCCTCAGCTCTCCGGAGCATTTTAGTGTCCATACGGTGTTCTCAACCAAACTACCCCATGAAAGTTAAAAGCTAAAGCTAAAGGCTAAGTGTTTATAGTGTTTATTGTGTCCTTATGACTGAAGGTTCAGGATGTACCATCTTAATTTGGCCTTGGCTGACTTGACTTGTTGCAGACGGTGCAATCACGCACGCACGCACGCACGCACGCACGCACGCACGCACGCACGCACGCACGCACGCACGCACGCACGCACGCACGCACTACGAGCAGGGACAAAGAGCTGTGAGTCTCTGAGACAGATGGACAGACAGAAGGCAGAAAAAGTCAGTGACACAGACGGGTAACTTGATGGAGAAACGGTGCCATAATAGTCTTGACAATCTGTCTCTACCCACAGGAAACGTGGGAGGTAAAGCATGACTCATTTTCTAATCAGACCAAAACAGAGGCAAAAAAGATGTCTCTATTTTTTCAGAAAGAGGCTGGCCGAGCACCAAAAGCTAACGCATGTAATTACATGTAGTGGATGACACACCTTCGCTCAGAGTACGTAGTTAACTCTGTGTGTTCTGTGCATTACACACACACACACACACACACACACACACACACACACACACACACACACACACACACACACACACACACACACACACACACACACACACACACACTCACCTGTGGGTCCGTAGGCAAACACGGTGGCATTGTAGCCTGATATGAGGCCCTCAATCAGCCCTCTGGTTGTAGCTCGGTACACCTCCTCCTGCACAGGAAGAAGAAAATAAAGACTTTAAGTGCACGCTGATCTTGTAGGAACAAAAATGTTTCGCCACATTCGTTTCATTTAGTATCTGAACTTTTATTCTTGACCGACCTGACTGGCGGAGTAGTCGAACGCCACGTCAAACATGTACGTCTTCTCCCTGGAGCGGTTGGCACGCAGGATGTCGTCCGGGTCCTCCATGGGGTCCATCAGAACCACCATCTAATGATGAGGAGGAAGGCACAAAGTATGAGAGGGTGTTAAGTCTCCAAGCCCATCCTGATGTCTGAGCAGCCAATTAACTGAATGATATGTCTCTCGTCAATCACTGTGGAAAGTTAAGATAATGAGCAAATGTTCCCTGAATCCAGAGAGCTGAGGTTTGGCCTGAAAATGTGGGAAAAGTAAATGACCAGAAGAACAGCTGGAACATTACTGAAATACAAAATTACTGTCCTAATTAAATTCTGCTGGGACTGGACGAACCAAAGATCAGAACATGATCATTTCTCTGGGAGCTTTACTGCTATCATTTACTCTTTAATTGGATTATTCTGGGTTTTAGGCATACCTGCAAAAAGGAAATTAAAAAAGCAGGTACAGTGAACAGCTGGAGTGTCAGCTGTCAGGGTTAGCTACCATAAAAAGCAGATGGCTCAAATAATCAAGGCAAAGTTCTCTAGCAGCATTTCATTATCAATAATTTCAGGAAATGTCAATGGGAGCTGTTTTCTCTAATGTACGACAAGCTGACAAAAAACAGACACTTCATGGTACATATGCATCTATACAGGAATCCATTCAAGCCATCTGCCATACTCTGAATCCTGCTTATAGAACATAATGTCCAGACCATCAGCCCACGGCAAGCACATTCATACTGCAGCATCTGGAGACGAAAGGCTGAGATCGCTAAAAAAATGTGTTTTTGTGTATGTGACAGTCTGAACAGCAGAATTATTGTGTATGAGAACATATGGAGATTGATATGTCTCATTGTTCCCATTGTGCTGTTTGACAAAGCCCATAAGCCTGAACCACAATCATCAGTAAATCACAGCACAACAGAACGTTTCAGGGACAAACTCTGAAACAGCACAGCACAACATCAGAGGAAAATATTATAAAGCTCCAGGCAAATCTGAGTGGGTGCACCTGGCTCAACAGGTTGTTGAATCTCACGCTATGCAATCGGCAGAAAAGTCAATAACAATAAAGAAAACAAGACTGTGTAGATGGCCCTTGATTTCATTTCAGATACGGCCGAGGGGCAGCTGGCTGGAAGCCTGCCAGCTCGTTCGGCTGATCAGCCCCGCTCAGCGGTGGACCTGGAGAGTCCTCTGAGGCCTGCACCGCTGAAGCACCCGGCTTGTTTGATGACCCCCTCAGCCACTGAGCCGCTCACTTTGAAGCCTCTCAATTGAAATTCAAGAGGAGAGAGAGGTCGAGGTAGGAAAGACGAAGGGCTGGGAGAAATCACCGCAACACTGTTACTTGTTTTTCCTTCGAGTTCACTCCTTTACTGGGCTCACAATGTGACTTTTCAAGCTGTTTTTTTTCTTAAGAGTTTATTCCGTCTATGGGATGACACCAGGAGAGCACGTGAGGAGAAGACACTAGCATGTGCAGCAGCTTCCTCTTAACTTCCTGCTCCTCCTCTAACTTTTCTTTGCGCTCGTCCGGCTTCAATGACGTACGAGTTCTGATCGCATTTCACAGGAAAGATATTGTGAACGACTGGGTGCGTCTCTTAGTATCAGAAGCACTTAAGGTCAGAGGCACTTAAGCCACTTAGTCTCAGCCAATCTGATGACCTTCAGAGGCACTATGCGTCTAGTCAGAAGAATTATTTTGTCAATAAACGGCAAAGGGGCAGAGAGATGAGGATTGATCTGACAATGTGTCCACATTATGTTGCGTGGCTTGCACCATGCAAAGCTTTTGCCATTGGAGAAACATTCTTACATCGTGCAGGTTGCCTCCTAATTGAGTCATTAAACTGAACAAAATCAAGAGTTTTTTTCTGCTTAGTTAGCCAAGCATGACAGCACGTGTTACAGGAGTCCACTGTCGGGCATCTGATGGCGCAGACACACAGAAAATGCACTGGAGGAAGGGAGCTCAGGCTATTTTATAAAGATCATAGGCTGTTATATCTGACTCCAGCACTGAATGTACGGCACAGGGTTGCTAGTGAACTATCATAGAAGACTGATTAGGATTTTGACCCAACTAAATAAAGTGTCTCACATTCAGCAGGGGCATTAGCAATCATCTCCTTAATCACTGATAATCGATATGACCGTAAATTGTCACAAGCCTTGTTGGCAAACAACAAAACTGTGAATTACAACCATCATCTGGAAAGCAGCAGCTGGTCTCAGCAACTCACATTAAACCTCTGTTCTGCCTCCCACCCCATGTGATGTCTAATATTGTGTTTCATTACAGCAGAAGGGACAATTTTCCTTTTCCATCTTATTTGTTTTCATTGTCAGACGACTGCATGAGTGTAAAGCAGTAATGTGACTGTGGCTCATATAGATTAGTACGGGAAGTAACTGCTGAGCTGCTGCAATCAAGACCATCAATCAAGTCAGTGTTTTATGTTCATGAAGTAAACCTGAATACAGATCAACGACAAGGCCTGCACAGCAGAGGTGGAGGCAACAGAAAAATGGATTCTTATTGCTTCTGATTGTGGAAAAAAAGCATTTCCGTTGTCCAGTAATTACTATTTTTTTATTATTAAAGTCTGACATTTTTGAACCTGTCTGGTCACAATATCTAGTGAAAATAATTGCAGAGTTACAGGTAAAAATATTCCGGCTCTACACTGATGATGATTCTCTGATGTCTGCCCTCTCTCTCACTCTTCTCTCGCTTATTTTGGTGAGTTTCATCTTGTTTCTGTCAAGTTTGAATGAAGCATATTTTACGATGATAAAATCACTGTTTCTGTGAATGGAGTCTGGTGCCTTTGGCGAGAGCGATATAGTGTCTGTTTCTGATTAAACAAAAAGGATCTTACCCTTTAACAAGCTGGTTTATCTCTATAGAAACACTTTTAGTAGACGTACATTGACGTTGTACTAACACCTGGAGGGATTTCTCTGCTGCTGGCTGCAGCGCTCTTGTTCAATACTGAATTCTTCTCGCCTCCATTAGTCACTTGGACAAAGAGCAACATTTTGTGGTGTGAAAAACATCAGTTGCGTGTGGATGCAAGGCTAAACCTGAGAGATAATTTAACCAGCTTAGTGTGAACATCGGCTGTTACTACATGCATGGTGTGTGCATGTAATTGTGTTCGCTGAGAAAGCTGATGAGCATGCAACAGTGCTCTGACATAATTGCATGTACAGTATAGCAGGTATCAGATAGTGTGTGCAGCCATGCACGGTTTGCGTGTGCATGTACTTGGGAAAATCATTAAAGGCCAGGGGTGTTGATAACACCTCTTGTGTCGCCTGTCATCTGTGTTTCTTGAGTTACAGTACCTTTCACAGCTCCACCCATGGACATCCACACACAGCAGCTGCTGCTTGGGCGGATTCTGTACCACTAATTTTCTTAAAGTCTTCTGATAAGACTAAGGTGCTGGCTGTAATGACAGTACACTGTGTGTCTACATAAGACTGGAAGTCTGGGCATGTGCCTCAGGGTTTTGATGCCAATAATGAAGTAAAGGTAACCTTCCTGAGTTTAGACTTTGCCAACACAGCTGCCCTTCACAGTAGACTGTCCTCTGAGTTCAATTAAGAGGCTTCTGAGCAACAAAGAGTCTGGGGTGAAGTCCAGGTCAGTCTTAGCAGTTAAGTCCAGCATACAGAACAGGTTAAGGAGCATTTAGAGACATGGCAGTCTCATGGAAACCATTAAATCTCACACACAGCCTCTCTCTTTCTCACACAGTTGCATGGAAACATGTATTCACATACACATAGCAACATGTGCTCTGCAACAAGTCTGTGCAAGCAGGGTGGCAAAGTGGCATGACTGACCACAGGAGGTGAGGCCAACACACTCCCACGCCGTGTGCCTGGGTGTATGCATGAGAGGAGGTGCTGTCTGTTGTTTTTTTATACTAAAAATGTCAGTGGCAGCTCTCTTGATGTGTGTGTGTGCACTGATGAGAGCAAAGGCTGATGGGAAAAACAATGTTGAGATGAACGCAAGAAAAATTAAACACCCTCTAAACATCATTTCAAACATCATCCAGGATGCAGCAGTTCTCAGTGTGGCTGCAATAACTAGATGATCTACAGAACTTTTATCTGCAACTATTTTGATAATGTCCAAAATTTATTGTTTCCAATAGTGCTGAGCAATTCCTCGAAATATTATTAAAAACACAACGCTGCTAAGTGCAATGTCCAAATTGCAGCAGCTGCAATTTTTGAATAAAACTAAAATGTGTCACAACATACCATTACGCTGGAAATGAAGCATTATGGTGCCTCAGAGATGCCCCAGCCTACAAATCATAACCTCCAGGTGTGAGTGAACATGCTTGTTTGGTACAGACCAGAGTAAAAATCATCATTTGTAGACCTTATCATTCAACCCAAGTTTCCAGCTTCTGGTTTTCTTTCTCTTTTATAATAGCAAACTGATTATCTTTGGGTTTTGTGCTGTTCATCACACAAACAAGATTTGCTGACATTTTACTCAAACAAATTATTAATCAAGAAAAGAATTGGTAGATTGACAATGAAAATAACTGTCAGATGCAACCCTCCATACAACACTTACTGAGGTAAGTGACGTGTCACTTGCTACAAGCAGCTGGATAAAGCTCATGATTCATTTCTTCATGGACTGACATCACAGCCACAGATCCAAGCAGGATCTGATGAACGCAGGGATCAGCTGATCAACCTGGCCGTCAGAATCAGCCTTGGAAAAGCTCGATTCATCCCTGTTATTTGCTGTACCTGAATCATGAATTCAACAGGCTTCAAACTGGGCTGTGAGTCAGTGGACAGCTGCACAGCAACCACTCTACAAACACAACTGGCACAATACAGTAAACACATAAGACCTGATAAGATTAATAGAAATGTCTGACTAGTTCTGGAGTCGCTGCTAATGAACAAAACAGTGGGCGAGCTGTAATTATGACAATGATTATTAATTACAGTGACATTGGCTATGGCTGATGCAAAGATTCAGGTACATTCATCAGCAGTCTATTTGTCTTTTTGCCTTTGTATCTATTTCCATCAATAATCATTTGACAGTTAAAACTAGGTCAGATAGAAACAGTGTGAGTCCTCAGCATGATCTCTCAACATCTACTATGGATGGATTCTGTCTGACCTTTCAGCCACTAGATCTGTACTTCTATCGGGAAAGAGCTAACTGGTTCGCTGGATCGGCTTGTTAACTGTCATCTTTCAAAGATCAGAATATTAGCAGACAAAGGCACTATGGTCCAATTTGAGAACAAATGTGGTGAGTGACGTCCAGGTCAGACTTTCCACTGGGCTCTAAATTGGGTCTTGTTGCTCTTTCAACTGGGACCAATCACCCCTTTTTCGCTGACTAATTCATGGGTGCCACTAAAGGAGACGTCAGTTTTGACAGAGACGTCTGAAGGACCCAAGAACCGCATGAACCGGTGAAAAGGAAAGCAATTTCCTGGTTGACAGCCTTCGTAAACGTGGTGTCATTTTTAACAGTTTTAATCATGCTGTCCCCTTTCACAATGGACATCACATACACATGCAGCCACTTTTCATCCGAGGGCCGTGCTTGACTCAATTTAACGTGACCCAGGGGGCTGACAAAACAAATGGTCAGAGCGTGAATTTACACACTGTGGCTATGAAAAAAAGAGGCTCCTAAAATATTCATGTCCTCATGAAGATCAGCCAAAGTCAAAACAACAGCTTGCTTATGCGGCGACATGAAACCAATTAGCGTGATGGAGTTATCTAAATGCCATAAAAAGTAATGGGGTGCGATGAAGCACCCTTGCCCGGCGCCTTTCTTGGCTGATGGGTTTTCTAATCAACAGGACCTGCTGTTCTGGTCGTTAAAGCAGCAGGGTTGACTTGGTTGGCCATCTTGCTGATTATAGCGCTGCTAGCTCCCACCGTGGATCCATAATTCAAAGCCTGGATGTGGTACTGTTTCACAAGCCAGCCTGCCCTGGTTGGTTCTCCCTGACTTGCTCCGCTATTGTTTGCCAAATGGCGAACGCTGCCAAGATGGCTAACAAAAGTCAGCAGCCATGTAGACATCACCCTCTTTAATAGGCACTGGTTTCATTACACCTAAATAATGGCTCAGATCACTAATAAAATGACAAAAGAGCAATTGGACATCTCAATCACATAAAGGGCCTGCAGTTCATGGGCCGCCACTGACACACAAAGTTTGATTTAAAGCAAAATTAAGGTTTTTCTGTCCACTCAGGATTCACTCTCAGCAGGTAAGACTGAAGAGAAACTGAGGAAATATCCTGTTAAACATTCAAAGTGTAATTAAGATAAACAGTCACTCAGCAGATGAACAGAGAGGCTATGAATGAAGACTAATAAAATTAAGAAAAAGAAAGCCAAAGAGAGGAGGGAGAGGGGAATCTCACCACCAGACAACAACACTAAAAGACAGCTGATGGAATGTCCTTTTTAAACAAAAACAGTGGGGTCTGAATCACAGCGATAGAGGCAAAACATGTCAAACCACCCATACACACTGGTGTCACATTTTACTGCTTACATCTGTGTCCTGTCTTTATTGCTCTGGTTTCAAAGGCTGTGAGGTTACATCCTTTTTTATCAAGCTCACGCATGTACTGGGGAGGGCTTTTATGTGTGGTCACGTATCAGTGTGTCACATCTAAAGTGCATGTCCATCTCTGCATGCCGCTCTCACCCTGAGACACCATCCACTCTTAACCCTCATCTCCATGTGACATTTGTTGTTACCATGGAAGCATGTTCCCAATTCTGTTTCAACTGCTTTGTGAATCTGGATGAAAGTGGGGATTGTCATCAATGTTCCACCAAGGCTGTTTTATTGTCAATCGAGAAATTATATTGAATTTTAAAAATCTTCATCTGGATGTAGATCTGCATGAAAATACAGATGGTAATTGACAGCATGTCTCAGGGTCCAAAAAAGTTGGATTCACATTAAAAATGTTCATTTTATTCTTGGGCAAATGGTTGAACTTTCCACCAAAAACAGTGTGAGTGTGTGTGTGTGTGTGTGTGTGTGTGTGTGTGTGTGTGTGTGTGTGTGTGTGTGTGAGTGGACAGATGGGCTCTCTCTGCATACATTTCACCATTTCCCCTTATCTTATCTTTAGGTTGCACAATGACATAAACACAGAGTCACATCTGTGTGCTGCGTGAAGAAAAC
The DNA here is from genome assembly GCF_039877785.1 of Chaetodon trifascialis. Classification (NCBI taxonomy): domain Eukaryota; kingdom Metazoa; phylum Chordata; class Actinopteri; order Chaetodontiformes; family Chaetodontidae; genus Chaetodon; species Chaetodon trifascialis. The sequence continues at coordinate 5,336,829 of NC_092076.1, read as the reverse complement.
TGCAGCAAACAAAGAACCGAGGTCACAAAAAGAAAGCAATCAGGTCCAGGCGGTGACCTTTACGGGGCAACCTTTCAAGCTGCTCTTTCAGAAACGCAACCGAAGCTCTGGAAAGTCCAACGGGCACAATTGCAGCTGGTTATCTGATAGAAAACCTCAGAGCTGCCCTCCCTGCACCCCAACAATGCCTCCGTAGATCCCGTTTCAGGGGCGCTCCATGATTGGAGGTGTGTTGGATCACAGAGTACCTGATACAGGGTGACTGCTCTGCTCTTCATTTGAGGTTACATAAGACGTCTGGCTGTGGCAAACAAATTCCAGATCGGCGCCGTCAGACAAGCATCGCTGTAATTTCAACTCAGACACTCACACATGCACACACTCGTCCTTGCAGTAGGATTCCCAGGATCGTATGCAACGCAACAAGCGGTCTTCAAAGATCAAGAATTGTCTTTCTACCATCTGTCCATTTTTCCTCCCTCAATGATTACCCTCACTCTGTTGCTTTGGAGGGCGTGTAGCACAGATGCATTATTGGATAGCACAGGCACAGATGGTTACAAAGGACAAGGGGAACAATACAGCAATTTGTCACCCGTGAAAGCAATTAATTGAACTCCCGAATCTCGATTAAGTGTAAAGATGTGGAGGGTGCAGCGTGCTCTTATGTTGCCATTGTCAGTCTCTCCCTCAACAAGTGTCGGTGTGTCAGATGTTTTTATTTCAAGTAAGTGCAAAAATGGCAAATATTCTTGGATCCAAACCACAGCCTGATCACCTTGTCATTGTTGCTTGCACCCCATTGGTATTTATAACACATTTTATATCTCACAGCGTTTGAATTATCCCGCAAACTAACAAAAGACTGAACCAAAAGCACACCCTCCTTCACGTTGGTAATTAGGCTGATTACCAGCAAAGCTATTACTTATCCACTTGGTGCCATCACAAACAACAAACATCCAAAGGTACACCAACTGGCAGGAAAGCTCAGTAGCTGGATGCCAGGGACTGGCTCAGGCTGCTGGCTAATGAAGATCAGAGGTAGTCTTGAGGCCCTGTGGTCTTTGTGGGTCAAAATCTAGCCACAGGCTGATTAATTGAGTGCCAGAGGAACAACTTAGGAGTACAGAGGAAGCTGTACAGCTGCGCCTTTGGTATAAAGGAACGAGGTCAAAGAAGGAAATCTCAGGATTAAAATCAAGTCAAGCGGAAACTAAAAATATTCCTGTATGCTTGCTGTAAAATGAAGAAAGAAAAGTAACATTCCTCTATTAAAACTGTGAAATATCAGGTAAGATATTGTGAGTTTGGGAGCCGAGCTATGTTGATTTTTCTCTGGGCAAATCTAGCTGTGCCTCCATGTTCAAACCATAATGACTGCTCAACATCCTGATGCTGGAGTCTCAGCAGCTTCAGCAGAGCAGCTGGTGAGTCCGCTGAAACATCTCAACTGGGGTAATTGCTGCCTCCAAATGAAACGTGTGAGGTTCTAGTTTGGACATGGAAGTCATTATTTTTGATGTTCAGGTCGGTTTAAGTCGTGAGAACGCTGTTGCCAGGCAACTGACAGCAAAAGAAAATGGTGAAAGATAGTTTTTGCATTTTAACAAAAGAGAGAGACTTACGTTTAGGTAGAGATGAATATGTATTATCCTTATCAGACGAACAATTTCTGCCAAATTATAACAGAACCGGCTGATCAGTGTCAAACCTGTTCTAGCACTTTGAATGGAAATGGAAATGAAGCTAACATCTCATGTTTAGTTGTTCTTTTTCTATTGTAATTATTATATATTATCATGATTTACTGCATCATAATTATACAGCTCTCCTGCATTAGGTATAATGGATTAAAAAAGGCAGCGAAAACGTGCTGCACCTTCGGAAAGCAATGCCCTCGGCAGGATCTTTTCAGAAGGAGGCAGCAGCAAGCTGTGCAAGGACCCTTTCGGTACAGTGTCAAGTTAACTTCACACCCATGTCCACATGTAATGACATCAGTAATAGCAGAATGGTGCTAGACATGCTATTTTCAGGCATTTTAGTCCATTTCGCTTCCATCCGACATTATAGAGTGTGAAACACTAAAGCAGCCATTAGTGTTTTCAAGTAGCTTCAAGGCTGTTCTGGCCACAGCACACAATGAATTTTCCATAGGGTTTTAAAAATTCACCATGCTGTGTTTTTGTGGATGAAAGAACTCACATAAAGAGAAATAGACGAGAGAACAGCCAGGACTGCAAGTCGCCCCATGAGACTGTAGAGCTCATTACTGAGAAAACAAAATCATTGGATGGATGAAAAAAAAAGGCAAAAACAAAGTTGGGTTTGAGCTTCCAGTCTTTAAAGATGTCGTTATCTGCTTGATCTTTGAGTGAGCTGTTATAATTTAGCATGTAGATAGTGAAGAGAGGGCTCATGGAAGAAAAACAAACCCCATTAAAGCATTAGAAATATATTGTGTTCCAAGGTCACAGTTTGATTGACATTCATTATCACAAATAAGAACTGCAAACCAGTATGAAAATGACTGCATACTGAATACTATTAGTATGGAAATAAAGCTGATGTTAAAAAATGACTCATGTTAGTTTTGGATAACGTAGAGTTGGGTAACACCACTGCTGAGGTACCGTGCATTAACATTTCCAGCTTTAACCGGTGTAGTCATTTTTCTGGAAAGGCAGCCTCATGGAGGAGCTTTACCAGACAAACAACATGTTGTTATGACTGGGCTATTACACAGAAAATACCCTCAGAGACTTACTCCCCGTAGTTCCTTAAAACCCAGGACATATGGGAGATGTTTCTTTGTAAACACCCTACAATCTCTCGCTGCAATCCCGTCTGTCCTCAGTGCCACCTCCTCTCTCTGTCCTCATTTTCCCTCAACCTGATTTTATCCACCTGTTGCTCTTCCCACTCACCACACTCTCAGTAAATTGTTTTTTCCTCATTCAGTTCAATTTGTCGGTGTCATGCTGTAAGTAGATTTTGAGAGGTTGTTGACTCTTCATGCTCTTTGGTTGTTGAGACAATCAGCTTGTGACCTCTTAGCTATGTTACAATGGACCAATCCCTGCCTGTCTTTGTGGCCAGGAGCCCAATAAAGACGGCACATGGATGGCCCTGCGGCTGGCCTGCACTTCCTGCTTGTGTAAGAGGTATCAGTTGGCCACGGAGCAAGTGGGAAACATTGTACTCCTGATTCAGTTACACAGAACAGAGCACACACGTGCACATACACACACCAAAGGATGTCCTTTAGGAATGTGCTGTATTTTAATATGATAAAAAATTGATATCGTGATAACCACAACAATCCGACTTGTTGACATAATGATGCTATAACGTTACACACAGCAACGACTTATCCATATTCCTCATGTGCAAAGCAAAATCCTGAGCCATCCTTCTCAAGGCAATATTCCAGTATTTTGTCATATCGTCAAGAATGTCTTTATTGCAGAAATACCCTGAAATTATTTTAGGGCCAATTTTATTCTTCCAAAAAGGAAAGATGTCATGCTTGCGTAACCTGTAATATAGAGTAGTTAATTGACAAGGTAATGGTAAAAGCTCTTTGGGTAGCTGCCTCGTCATCAGCCCCCTGTGGACTGAAGAGGCCCAACGACGCATTAATATGAAACAGCTTGATCGTGTAACACTGCTTTTTAATCAAATTGCTTTATGGACTCATTTTGATTCCTTGGTGTTTCCTGGTCCTTACAGCAAAGACCTTCCTGTACCCCTGGAGGGGTTGGTCAGGGGTAACATGCGTGTATGGTGGTGTTCAGAAGAACCAACAGTGGGGTCACTCCAGTATCTAGTCTCCTCCAGAGGCTGCTTGTGGTGAGCTGCCATGCCCTGCGCTCTCATTGAGATCTGGAGTGGAAGAGCAGCGATGACGTTGAGAGGGATCACATACAACTCACGCACACATGCACAGACCCACCCACAATAGCCCTTGTTGTAGAAGAGACTCGGGGTAATCAGGATCACGAGTCAGAGAAAATGAGGAAAGTGAAGATTATCCACTTCCTGGGGTCAGAGAGGCTATTTGTGTTGACACATTAACCTAGTTTTGTAAAAAAAGTAGGACTACCTCGAGTGTTTAAGCCAAAATAAACTCCTCTGTGCTTCCAGTCCATTTCTGTGTCTCGTCGTTGCGTCACTAAAACCATTCCAGGTTCAGGACTCTCCTCGGGCTCTGTGTGTGTGTGTGGAGGTTAAATCTTCACAGCTAAGAACGACATGGCTATTTGTAGTTCCTTTCCCTCTCTTGTCTGACCGTGAAGCTATTCAAACACTCTGCCTCATAAAAAAACACTCTGCATGGACAAAGTGTGCCCTTTTTCATGTTTTCCCCTAGATTTTTAAACAGGCTATAGTGCCAATGGACGATGGTGCAGGAGAGAAAATTTAAGCCGAGTGTGGGGGAACATCAAAGCCAAAATAACAGTTTTAAAATGGGATGCTGAAATCGTATTGTGGAAGAAACATCACAGATATCCTTCTGTCTAATGTCAAACACGTACACACTGCGTACATGTACATCACCTGCTACAGGATATTATTAAGATTATCGTGCCAGAGGGAGCACTACACCGCCCCACGTGATCTTTCTCATGTGTTGTCAAGTCGATGTAAACAAAATGATGCAACAACTTGCTGCAGTAATGCTTTGCAATATTACCAGATCTCTCCCCCGGCTGTCGGGAGGGGCATTTCCTACTCATGTTTGTCAGTTCAACATCTTGTTTGGGGAACAATGCCTTTCTCTTTTAAAGTAGTTTGTTTTCTGGGGCGAGCTGATTTTCTGTACCACAGCCCAGCCTTTCAGGAGAAGGCAACTTGAATCTCCTTTCACTGACAGATGTGTGTAGAGGGTGATGGAAACCCGACGCTGAGCGCTTGAGGTGAGGTGCTTCGTACTCCACAAAAGCAGAAAATTTGCCAATTCATGGTATGCTGTAATCAAGCAGACTTGTACTTGAAGCAGGTTGAATGTAGCTGATTGTTTCAGGAGGATTTGACCTTTACGAAGGAACTGAGAGGCAAAATGGTGCATTTTTGTTCGCCCACTGGCTGACATTCTCTCTCTCAGAGGTCAGAATTAACCACCCGGCTCAGAGTTTTTTCTTTTCAGGTAAACACCAATGAATATAGGGTAGGAAAGTCTTTTTTATAAAGTCTCTGCTCCTCTTGTTGTTATGAAGGTCTTTCAAGTCCTCCTTTATCTGCACACAAAAGAATTCTCAAAGACGACCAAGAAATGCCACCACCAAGGCTTTGTGTGATACATTTATCACAGTCCACTTCCAACTGCACCGACGAACCTGCCGACAATCGAGCCGAGCGAGCGCTCCATCAAAGAATGTATTTATAACAGCCGATTCATCTGCCAACATGAAAAACTAAAACCAGAGAGGGGCCTTCTTCCCCAGCTGCTTTTCCTTACTCTCACATATGGAGGACTGCGCTACTGAGGAACCAGGAATAAAAAAAACAAAAACAAACAATGGCCCTGACCTTGTCTAGGTGTCTCCCTGGAGACGAGGCCTCGCTATAAAGCACGCCCCGCTGTGTGCTGCTGACAGGCCGGCCCTGCCAAGGACATGCTCAACAAGTCCCAGGGCTAAGTAAGACACATCCTGCAGGGTGTAAACTCTGACTTCTGCTCATAAGATATTTACATCCACATGTGCGTGACTGCATTTACAAACATTTTTGATGACTGCACCGACTCGATTGCCACTGACTGGACATCAAAAACAGGCTTGGAATAAGGAGCCTGAGATCCGTGTGGATGTATTAAACATGCATTAAGGAATTAGCATACTCTGTAGTGCATAGTTATGTTTGATCAGTTATCCTATCTGATGTACGTTGTAAATCCCTACCACGTGTGTTTATAGCCTGAGGCCACGACAGTCCTTTATGAGTAATCGGTAGCGTGATGAAACCGTCCTCTCAGGTGTCTCATTCATGAGGTTGAGCGACCATCTTTATCCCTCCGAAGATAAACATAGCATTCCCATTAGCCTCTTAAGGAGGGATGATATCACCCCTCTCAGGCTTTTACTCGGGCTGGGAAATCCTGTTCGACCAAGGCCCGTCAGGTCAGTTGAGAACGTAAACACAAACAACAACCTCGTCATGACACTGCAGTGATTCACCTGAGCTCTGTGACACTTGAAGTCTGAAGTGAAATCAGTTTTTGATTGGAGTGAACTGGGCTCAGTCAGCTCTGAGTAGCCATGACACACAAACAGGAGTGGGAGCACACTGGACTGTGGGAGTGATCATAAACCAACAGTTTGTTCATAAATGTAGTAGAAAATAACAAATCACAAGACTTATAATGACAGTAAATCAGGTATAAGTCTTTGAGGTGTTATATGGGTAATTTTGAACGTTTTCGGCTTTACAAAAAGACAAATTGTGCAGAGAGAACCATCAATAATCTTCAAACCAGCCAGCATACTGGCACATTCAAGGATGCTCGAACAGCCAACAACAACCTCTTTCAGTGCAACTAATGACCAAAACTGCTTTTTCTTTTTCACAATGTCCATGATTGCCTGTTTCTATTCTACAGATGGATCTGTGAAGCCATTTCAAAACAGCATCTGATTTCCACAGGTTCTTGTGTCCCATAACAATTTAATTTAAGTGTCTGCCATTTTCACTGTCCACAGTGAAGCTGTTCTTACATGACACTCATCTAAAACTATCGTTCAGTTTTGGATAACATACATCAGCATCCAAGATAAAATTCCCCAAGAATCATGCTTTGCTACTTAGATATCGCAAAGCCTACCTGGATCTTGTATGCAGTTTAGGATAAAAGCCTCTTTTCTATGGTGGGTACACTAAATTTAGTGGGAAACCAAGACAGTTTTTCAATGGCTGATGCCGATGCCAATACGTAGAAAGCAGGGCAGCCAATCGTCAATATATAATGCTGGACATGTATTTGACACTAATGTATTACTCACTTGAACACAGAAACGTTACTGAAATGTGCATTATCTCTGACGTGTCTGCAAACATCTTTTGTTTAACTGGCTTCAGGCATAGGTAATTAATTCCAGATGTCATCCCGATTAATTGGCCGATCAATGAATTGGTCTACTCCAGTCACATTATTAAGACTATGACTGAAAAAGAACAGTTCAAGCCGACCCATTTCATATCTCGTTCATAAATCCACTTCACTACAACTCTGACCTGTGTACTACTACCTCAAGGACAAGAAAAGCCCATTGAGCGTAATAGGCAACAGGTGGTCCATGAAAGGCAGTGAATGGATCCCCTCAAGGCTGTGAGTGGGGGAAGAGTAAAGCCAGAGAGAGAGAAAGAGAGCAGGTGGCAGAAGGCTTAACCTGAGCTAAAACCCATCCAATGAGCTCATCTCCGCGGGCTTAGCTGAGCCTCGAGTTGTCTGCTTTCTGCCAGGACAGCCAGATTCCGGGTACTCCCACCCAGTCGGCCGAGTCAGCCACCAGCACCCTGCTAATCTGTCTGAGCACTACGTCTTGGCCATATGGTCGTGGCATGTCTGTCTGCCTCGCAAACAAAGCAATCATTAGATGGTTTTGTATATTTGTGAAATAACAGCATGTAGGAAGGACTGCTGTTGTCTGCATGTGTGACGAGTGAGGCACGAGTGACAGACACAGATAAACACATTCAGCCATCTCAAAACATCCCCGTGTTGTTTTGACCTCCCTTACTATATCCAATCCATCCATGTCAGGGCAACCCAGGTGAGCTCCAGACCCAGGTAAACAGCAGATTCCCACAATCCCACTGTCTCAAGAACAAGTGTGTATTGTACAGTAAGCCCTGCTAATCCTTTTCTGTGAACGTGCCTGAGTGAACCTGATGTAACCCCACAGGGGCCATTCGACATATCTGTCGGTTTGTTATTTCCTCCAGACATAACACAGTGTGAGCTGGGCCATGCAGCGACAAAATTGACACACTGCAGGTAAAGCTAACAGGAGACACACAAAAACACTTTTTTTCTCGTTGAGTTTGGCTGAGGTGGTGTCAATAACAAAGCCTTGTTATGTTAGGCTGTGTCAGCACTACATCTACCTGCTAACTGCTATGCTCTAATCCCCTGTGCCCAAACCTATTTTAATGATGTCATGGCAGGTAGAAGTGCTGATGTCGTCCTCAAGACTTGGTGTAATTGAATTGCTTCCTAGAAGACAGACAAACAAGTCGGGTCTAAGCGCTGCGGATTATCTGTTTCCATAAGCGTTCTCTCGTAAAATCCTTCAGCAGCAAGAACAACACTACTAATCACATCCTTGCATGAATATAATCTTTCCCTCCAGCACTGGTCAAGTGTGAGTCACTGTGTCAGCTGTTGCTATGCTGTCGCTTTTCTGGCTTGGAATTTCAGCAAATGCTGCCCACCACCAGTATTCCCACTACTGCCTCAATCAGCCTACGCTGAGCAATGAGACACCTCAGCAGGTTCCCAGTCACGATGCTCATTATCATTTGCACTATGATCATCATCATCACACGCACACTGCTGGTGCTGCTAAATGGTCTCCAAGAGGGACCGGCTCAGAAGCTAAGGCTGCCGGTAAACTCCACCTCGCTGGGGCTCATGCTTGTCCTTCTCACATGAGAGGTCACATGGTAACAGCATCATTACACACTGCGCACAGTGGTCGAGCTCCAAGAACAGGATCCTATGCAGGGAAAATACCTCCGTTATGTGACAGAAATCCAAGTCCAGCTATATCTTTTCATTGTTAGGATAAATAAATCCCAAATCCATGTTTCTATATGAAGACTGGCCCTTTGCCATTGTGCAGAACTGTGGCCATCAGAGCCAATCTACAGTGTTCATTTAGAAACGTTCCTGTCGTGATTTACTCTAATGGAAAGTACAATTAGCTGAATTAGCATTCAGAGGAGTTTAAATATGCCAAATAAATCAGAAAACCATTTCATATCAGGTAGAAATAAACACAAAAAAAGAAACAAGTGGGAGTAGAGTGAACAGAGCCAGGCATAAGGATGTTAGGATTATCTACTTTCAAATGTCAGCATATTAGATGATTGAAATATTCCGTGTGTTCAAATCTGCTGTATCATAAAACACTTATGTTCATTACTGATTAATCTACTGGCTATTTTCTTTATTAACCAATTAACTGGTTGGCCTATAGAATGGCAACACATGGCAAAAAAATGCCCATCTAAACTGAAAATTGCTAAATTTTGCTTAAAATTTCTTAAAATGATCGAAATAGTTGCTGATTCATTGTCTGTTAATCAACTTTCCGTTTCCGCTGTAAGACAAAGTGACAAAAGCCAATGACACTGAGCTAGCAGCAGCAACAGAATATGGCAGCAGCAGTCAGTCATCAGCCAACTCCAACAGGGAATTCGTTTCAGTTGAATCGTGACGTCGTAAACCCGTGACGGCTGTCACACTGTGAAAATCTCATACAGCTGTAGTTGGTACACAGGGCGGCAATACTGACTTTAAAGCATGTCAATTTCAAAAGCTTCTCAAGACCGATGTGGCAAGATCTCTGACTGACTTTTGAGTTGCATCGTGGGTAATGTAGATGCCAATTTTTGACAAGGAAGAAGAACGCGTGGAATGATAAGGGCGATATCTGCGGATCTGCTGCATCGATTTTGTTCTTTTCATGGTGGCACAGAAGTGAAATGCTAAAATCGGAGGAGGGCTCTTTTAAAAGATTAGCTGACTGATAGACAATTACATCTGTTATATGGATCCATAGCAGAAATAATCACTACTAATTGCCCTGTTTGTAACTCTTTATCATTCAGACACACTAAGAGACTGAACTACCATCAGCACGAATGTTCGAAGTGTTACCCAGCTCAGCAACTGCTGATGTCCAATTAAACCCCAGGCATTCACTGTGGCGAAGCCTTCAGCCCTGTGCTTCTGAAAGAATCTGAGCCTTTCTATCAGTCGTTAGAAAGGTCACTCTTCGCTACAGGTCTGAGTCATCCAGCACTCATTTTAAAATGAAATGTGACATTTGAGCTTTACAAACAAGTTGGTTTTTAAAAAGAGATGTTTGCTTTTCTGAGGTCCCTGAAGATGCCTTATCTGTGCGGGCTCATGACAGCAAGAGGAGGGTTCTGAAACAGAGACGATGGCCGTCTCTCACGCAAGCACACTAACGCTGAGCCCGCCGCTCGCCCACGTGCATGCATACTGCATGTGCACCAGGTTACTGACACACACAGACACACGGCGGTGGAGCGAGGGGCAGCCATCTCACCTGGTCGTCCACTCTGTGGGCCACGGTCGTAGCCGCCTCCTCCTGCTCGGCATCGCTGATGGGTCGGATCCTCAGAGCAACCTGCGGCAAGAGCAGAGTGAACTTAGTCGTCCTTGAATTTAATCAACGCTGAGATATTCAATTTACTGAGATGAACTCTGCCTTGATGGGTAGAAACAACACCGACAGCGCACGAGTTCTCCGAATTCAAATTTGTTCTCATTTATAAAGGATGTACCGATGCAGCCGTCCTCTATTTTGACCATTTAAAAAAAAAAAAGGAACTCACTTGAGTTCAGTTCATCGAGGAATAAAAAAAATTGCATGAGTAATCTTTTAAATGTCAGACACAGGATGTAAGATTTTTTTTTCTATTGAAACAGATAAATTATATTCACATTTAGAAGGTCCTCATCTTAAACTGAACCCTGCATGAATTCCATGTTTATTTCCTCTTTATTTCCAGCCCCACAGCCCATGCACGAACATGTCAGTTAAACTGGAAACTCAGACTTGAATGTAAATATGAGTATAAATGTGTTTGGCTGTCTGAGTGTGAGCCCTGCGGCAGACTGGTGACACATCCTGCCTTCTACTCAGTGAATGATGGGATAGGTTACCTGCCGCCTGCTCCTGAGTGTGACAGAAAACAGATGGATAATGGGACTGACAAGCTAATATACTCCCACCTTTCACTCTGAATAACTTCACAGCCTGATTAACGTCAATGTCTCCTGAAATAAACTGGAGTGATGACATTTTCTCACAGCCACAACTCAAAGGTAAACACACCTGTAGCATCAGAAGGTTAATTAGCCTTCCATTACAAACACTAGATAGCATGATAATAATAATAATCACATTAATGTCACACTCTTCCACCAAAGGGGAATAATAAGGTACTCTCTCTGTCAGCACCCTATAGAAAGTGTATTACATGCTGGACAAGAGAGAAGCCAGGCAACTGAAACAGCCACTTCAATTATTCAGATATACTGTAGGCTGCAGAACACAGTGCAGGCTGGGAAATCGAACATGTACACCGACAATGTGCGCTGTTAGAAATGACAAAATACACTTTAGTTGGAAGACCTGCACAATAATGCAACCGTTCTGCCATTAATGCTTCTTTCTTGATGCCTATAATGCTGTTTTTCAGGACTGAGGTCACAGCGGCACTGAATCGCAATCAAAGGTGTTCCTGATATTCTCAGTAAATAGGAAGCAATTAGAAACACCTGTGAATATAATGTAGCTCAGTAAACACCTTTAACATGATCTCAGTATTACATTTCTGATTGAATTCACAATGTCAACAAACACTGAACATCACAGGCATCATAAAAGTGGACTTTATGGCGGAACAGCTGTATTAGATTACATTAGATTGTGCTGGTGGACCTGCTAAAGTGGCCACTGAGTGTGTAATTAGCACGTTTCTGGTTTGTTTCTGTCTTGTTTGGTTAAGGTTTAAACGTAACTGTCAATAACAACTGACTGTGTGAGCAAAGGGAAAACTCGTTTAACCTAAATGATAAAAATGTTTAATTCCCTGCCTGCCAGAGAGTGAAAGTCCACATGAAAAAGGCTGTCTGTAGTCTGAACTCACAGTCAGTTGGTGGTCCTTTGATTCCCCGGTGTCCTTCATGGTCACTCTCGGTCCGAGTGAAGGATAATGAGCGTCAACAACAGACGGGACACTGGACGGTCCTCCTCACTGTCGGCACCTGCATGTCACCTCCTCTGAAAACACCTGCAGCCTTTTGGCTCACACACTCAAACGACTAGTGGACGAAGCAGTTAGCTAATGGTCTCTGACGGGATAATAACGGCAGCTTCTACCGAGCCAAACACTTCACGACCTACTGTCAGCCGAGTCCCGGCTACCGTTAGTCCGTCTCCGTCCTCCAAAGTGCGTCGACGCTCCGCGGCTCGTCCGGTGTCCTCTCAGCGGGTTAGCAACACGAAGAATAATTCAAGAGCTGCGGAGAGACAGGTGGGTATCGACGGCGGCAGCCCACCTGCTATCTCCACTTCCCGGTCTGTCCTCGCTTCCCTCCGCTGCCCTGCTGCCGCTCGGGGATTCTCTCTCTGCGCGTGTGTATATGTGTGTATGCGCGCGTGCGTACACGTTGTCCTTGGAGACCCGCGGAGCAACAGCGTTGTCAGTTACAGGCTAGCTAGCTGTTACAGTAAAAGCTAGCTAAACATTGATAACTACTTCCAATTAAAATATATATAAAAAAATCAAGTTTTAGAAAGTATTGCACCAATATATATCACCCAGATTTAGTCTTTTTTTTTTTCTTAGGTGTGTATTTCCCCGTTATTTTCCCTTCACAAACGCAAACACAGCGTTACCTTTACCTTCTAGAGTACTGCAACCCCAATTCCAACAAAGTTGGGTCTCTGTGAAACGTAACACAGAATGCAGTCATTTGTAAATAAATAGTCATTACCAACAAGCCCATGTAGTAATGTCCTTTATCCAATCATGTGTTCACAAAGTGGTGAACCTCGCTCCGTCCTCGCTCGTGAATGACTGAGCCTTTCAAGGATGCCCCTTTCATACTCAATCATGATGCTATCACCTGTTACCAATCAACCTGTTTACCTGTGGAATGATCCAAACAGGTGTTTTTGGAGAGATTCCACAACTTTCCCAGTCTTTAGTTGCTCCTGTCCCAACTTGTTCGAAATGTGTTGCTGCAACAAATTCAGAATAAGCAGATATTTACAAAAATCAGTGAAGCTGATGAGGTCAAACATTGAATATATTGTCTTTGTTCCTCTGCTCTGTCTGCAGTTCAGCTTCCACTGAGCGGCACTTTTTGTGAGACTATACTGACACCTGCTGGAAGAAATAAAAATGACCTTCCTTTGAGCTGCAGTCTCAAACAACTTGTTGGCACAAAGTCAAATCCAGAGATTATTAAACACAAACAAACTGACTGAAAAAAGTCACAGACAAAAGCCACGAAAACAACTCCGCCAAAAAAGTTGGAAAACGATTCAGGACGGTGTTTTTTTGTTTGTTTGTTTTTTTTTAAACCCCTGCAAACTCAACAGTGTGGAGGATATATTGATTATATATGCTTTGATGTTCAAAAAGCCCCCCCCCCCTTTTTTTTTTTACTTATGATTGAAGTGGTGTGCATGAGGTGTGGTGTGCCGTTATTTCAGTATATCAGATGAAATGTTAAAGATTCCCTCCAGACGTGTTTTGAGACAAAATAAACCCCACTCTGAACAATATTAAGCCTGTGATATGGTTTTAATGAAAAAAAGATTCAATTACTTAGTTAACGGTTCTTAAAATGACATCTGCATCTTCTCATTAAAAATATCTAAAATCTATGAACACCTCTATGCATACACAACCATGATTATGTGAATTCAGGTGAGTTTGAAAATTGTCTTCTAGTATTAAAGCTGAGAAGTGAAGCTCAAACATCTGAGGAAAATGACAATAACCAAAACACACTTTTGACTTGAGGGGGAACTTTAAACGATCATAAATGAAGATGATTATTAGAACATGAGTTCAATTATAACAAAATCCTCAGTAATGTTAAGCATGGCGGCATGTGAACAGTTACATAACGTCAGTTATAAAACAGGTGCTTTTGGGAAATCAAGTCAAATTAAAATATAATTTTTGACTCAAATTAACAGTACAGTACTCGAGTAAATGTACTTAGTTACTTTCCCCCACAGCCAGGCAACTAGCAGACTTAGAAAACCAGTTCCCTTATCAGCGACCTGTATTAAAACCTTCCCTTCAAATACAGACATCCTCTTTGGAAAATGAATGGAATTTGCAATTATCTCTGACATTTTACAGGCGACATGATCAATCAGTTAATCATGAAGTAGTCAAAGATTAATTGACAAACATAATCTATAATCTTTCCGGAACAAAAACGTCACTGAACATAATCACCTTAGTGTGGAACAGCATGGCGGCCTCAGCGTTAATGTGGAGAAATAGAGCGGACACTGAACAATAGCCATCAAGTTTTACAACATGAACAGACACACAGTCGCTCACTGCATGAACATTTTGGTTAACAAACCTGCTTTTAATGCAGCTGCATCCATTTATTTTTCTTATGAGGAAGGAGGAAAGATGTTTAATTACAGCTTCTGTTTACACGATATTACATTATGCAAACATGTTATGTGTCTGGGTTTCAGTACGTTCAGAGAGTTCATGTCTTAAAAAAACATCTTTAGAGACTTTAGCGTCCTTTGGCGTTGATGACAGGAACATGCATCGATGTGATTTGGACACTGAAGTTGCACCCAAAGCGCACGAACTCCCAATGACAAAGTGAAGACACAACAAGTTTTACTCAAAACTGGTTTATTCAACTCACAGTTAGACCCTGAAGTTTAAAGGTCGCACACGAAATTAAGCACCACTCTCAGTGCCTGTACAATGTAACATGCTGAAAGAAATGACACTTAAGAAAATAATTAATAAACCAAACTGCATGTAGTAAATCCCTACAGAGAACCGTTGTTAGTCAGTACAAACGTACTGTTTGGGTGGTTTGGACTGATGAAAATAATTACCTGAATATTCTCATTAATGGTGGTTAGAGCAGCACAGCTTCCCGAGTTATGACAAAAACTACAATTTTTTTGTATTAGCTGGATTAAATGGGCAAAAATCAGGAATTCGTGGCCCTTTACAAATAAAAAAAAGTGATCTATGTGACACACAGAACTAGAAAAAATATATAAAAATGGCACATTGCTTAAACAAAATAAACCACATCGGAATGAGACAACAGTCTGTTATCGTACAATTTATATACAGGAGCGGCGGTCTCAAGGTCGTCTCGTCTCCAGGAGGTGCAGACACACAAAGCCTCGCTCGCAGGCATGTCTCTGTGTGAATGGAAATAAATTAGACCTCAACAATACCTCCCGATGCGTGCTGCCAGCGCTGGGCTTGTGCTTCACAAACATCGAGCACGAAGCACGAAACGCAGAGAATAATGTTCACAGCGGCCGTCATATCAGACTTTTCTCTTTGGAGACCTGAATGTAAGAAGAACTCTTAGAACAGGAGAGACGACTCACTTTAAATCACATACATCTTTTTTAAACGTTGTTGTGAAAACGTTGCTATGCTGCTATCACCTGTTTTATTAATCGTCTTCATAAAGACAGCGAATTCTTTGCCCACCTTCTTCTTTTTTTTTTTTTTTTTTTTTTAACACAATGTATTAAGAGCAGGTTTAATTGGACAGCACGTGGCAGAAACATTTAGAAAGTTCCCCGCTAATGACAGAAAAGAGTGATTAATCATGTATGAGAGAACGGTACAGATGTGGTTCCATTGTCCGGAGTCCTGGACTAACGACGTGTTACACACTGTCCTCTGTGATGCTTCAAATAGCCACACACGCTTTGTCTGATGAGTGTGTGTGTGTGTGTGTGTGTGTGTGTGTGTGTGTGTGTGTGTGTGTGTGTGTGTGTGTGTGTGTTGGGTGCCATTTCCCTCCAGGGACAGATAAAGAAGTCTATGCTTGGAAGTCGTTCCCAAACTGTCTTCTCTGTTCCTCGGTCATGGACAGATAGGTGGCCCTCATACTGGGGGAGTACTGCGGAGGAAAGGCAAACACACGGAGCATTACGGGCCGATGCTGTGAGCCACAGGCGAGGTTTCACAGGTGCGGTGCTAAGCCTAATCACCAGATAAAAAGAAAGAAAATGCCATGGGGTTTAAAGGAATAGTCCACGTGTGGGATTGTAAGGTGGCTCTTTAAAGACTGAAGCTCGGCAGCTGTAGCTGGATTCACAGCTGTTAGAAATGGATTCCAGTGCCAACCCAGACTACGGCAGTATTGTGCTGAGAGTTTAATATCACTGTCTAGTCCTCCACACCCACCTGCACACATGCTTTTCCCTCATCAGCCTACCCCGTGTTCACATCTGTCCTTTGCCCTCGGTCCTTCGCTTCATGTGTTCCATCCTTTTTTGTCTTCCTACCTGCCCTTTCGGACGTCTGCCTGCCTGATTAGACCCCCATGGACTGGAATGGTCTGCTTGAATACCTGCGACTGGATACCTTTTGCTGTCGTCACATGATCTATGGCTCAGAGGTGGATGGTAGTGGGAGTGGAATCCATTGTAAGTGCTGTGAATCCAGGCTGACTACTACCAGAAAGAAGGAAGCCACGGACGTTAAAGAGCTACCTTCAAGCCTACAGGTGCTGAGTGTTTTATTCTCAAAGAATAGATTTTCTGGGGCATATTCCTTAAACTCATATCTACAGAACTGGCTCAAATCAATCCATTACCCATGAAATGTGCAACTGGCAACATGTCAATCAATTGCACTAAGAATAACTGTGACATCACTGCAAATCTGTCAATATCAGGATAAGATAAATTCTATAGCGCTACACGACGCCCAGTGCTTAACACCTTGTGGCAGTACAAGCTATAGAATTGAATGACTGGAGCAGAACTGCATGCACAGGGAGGCTAACTGTGAGGAAATCCAGGGACAGAACTGCAGTACCACCCTGTGAACGCCAGGGGCAGACAAACCCTCACTAACTCAAACAGACTCTCTGGAATGAGGACGAGAGGTTGTGAGTCAAAAGCCATGCCAAACAGGAAAACTACACAGGAACCAAACAAAGAGATGGGAGGTGGAGGAGAGGTCAAAGACAGAGATGCAACAGAGGAGAAGTGAGGGAGTTAATCCTGAGGAAGAGTTGAAAAGACTTACTCGGTTTCTATACTGCTGAGAGTATATCTCCAAAAGTTGATAAAAAAAAGAGGAAATATCGAAATGAAAGATACAAACAAACATACACATGACAAACGAACAAACAAAAAATATATAAAAGAAGCTGTTAGCTGCAGACTGCTGCATGGTGCTGCACAGTTGTAGTCATGAGGGAGAATTTAATTATACATCACTTGCTGGTATTAATTAGGAAAGAAGTCATGAGAGAAAGTACATCACATTCTTTTTGGTTAACTCAAGCTGGAAGTTTAGGCTGAAGGTTAATGAGAACGATGACTGACGTTTCTTCTTCATCTTCAAACTGTGATAAAACACTAACATGAAAAGTAGAAATATATCGATCTTTGTTACAATTTTGTGGAATTTAAACATCTACGCAGGACATCAAAGAATAAGCAGTTTATCAAAAGTATTTGGTTTGTGTTTCCTGACGTGATGCTCACAACACTGTCTGAATTATCTTTTAAAAAGGTTAAAAAACACTGATCTAACGGAGATTAAATACCGGCACGAAGCAACAAACTGCGGTATTTCATCACGCGCTTGTGCGGCATGTCATTAAGAGGCTGTGCCCAATGAAAATTTAATCCAAAATGTTTCTATTTTTATCTCCGTGATGTACAGTAACAAGAGACAAGTGGCCCAGCGGGAGGCGAATTTATCCAATGAGGAAGAAAACCTTTAATGTCAACAGTGAGCCAGTTTATGGGTTAAGACACGTGTCACTCCCTCCTGGGAATTTGACCTGAAGGAAGCTAAATGATGCTCAGTTCATGATTAAATATTAACTACATTACTTCTCCTCTCCTAGCTTAAGTACTGTAAGTCAGCATCCTGTAAGTTAAGGAGGGCAGAAGAAGGCACCGTCTGCAGAGTTTCTCATTAAACATCTTTTAGAAATCCTTTAAAAAGTTGATTTAAGCAAAGAAAGAGTGTTAGATGTGGCCCAGCACTTGAATCACAGCGATAATACGAGTTATCAGCAGTTATTCTAATAAAACAGTTTCCTGTGCTTTAAAGGCTAAATCTGTCTGTTAGCTCAGAGGGAAGTGACATCATAGGAAGGACTTGGCCTCTGGGACCCAACGCACCGACGGGGGCGGAGATCCTCGTCCTATCAGAGGCACGTTCTCGTACCGCGGATTTCCTCCAAACAGAGCTGTCTGGTTCCTGAGAAGGAATGAAAAAGTCGACTCAGACGCTGGAGGAATTACAAACACGTGAAATGCAGAAATCAAACTCATTACTCGCTCACATGTACTCAGACATGGGGGCGTTGGAGACGGCCGGGGCGGGCGGGTGTAGGCTGCTCTGGCTGCCCATGCTGCTGCTGTAGCTGCAGAAGCTGTGCATGTTGGTGAGGTTGGGGTTCTGAGAGCCTATCCTCCTCGCCCGCGGGTTGAATGGATCCTCCTCGTCGATGTCGTCGTAATCTCGTTCTCTGGAGAAACATCAGCAGAAGGGGAGGATGATGATTGGCTTAAAGGAGGGGGCGTGGGGGAAGAGACGTGAGGAACGAGGGTGAAAAGGACTGCGTTGCGTGTTGTGGTGCTCTAAAACCAACAGGAAGTAAATTGTTAAACAATCCATTTAAATTGGATTGTGGATTCGGCAGTGACACGGCTCATTATTACGAAGTATTCAAGCTTCTTCCTCTCTGAGTCATTGCTCAGTAAAATATGACACGATACACATATTCTTATATTCAGTGTGACTTACACGATTACACACGATTATCTAATTACCTCTGATGTCCATAACAAACAAACATCCATGAATCCGCTTCGAAATCGTAGGAAAAAAGACGCCGCTCACTGTATAATTACAGAACTTGCCTGAGAATCAGTATCAAAGTGATCCAGTGGTAATTTTCTTTGCATCAGTGGGTACACTGCACACAGAAGCTGCTAATAGCTAACTCGGCATACTTTAATGAAGCCAATTAGCCAAAATGTCAACAAATATAGACTAAAAAATACAAGGCACAAGTTGCAGCCCGCAGCCTAACAAACTAAAAGCATGTGATGTTCCAAAATATAGGACATAACCATCCCCAGAATGATAACAGGAGTGACAAATTCTTCTGTTATTGTTCATTTTTTCATGCATAATCAATAATTTCTTGGCTGACTTTTACTTGAAATAGAGTTTTGAACATCTAACACTGTTGCTGACCATTTCCAAAAGCATACAGGGAGGTTTCCGCTTAACTTCCTCTCTTCCAGGAAGCCATGTGTTTCTTCAGCATGCATCAGCTGAACATAGACTTGAAACTTTTGTGGCACATGTGATCCATCACCTTTTTCTCTGGTACAAATTTGTGTTATCAGTGTATAGTAGTACAGCTGTGACCTCCTGAATGCTTTCTAGGATTGAGAGGTCAGCCGCTGATAAGCTTTCTGCGGCTGTACTGTCAGGAGATCAAACCTGGAAAACACACACGAACACGGCGGCAAAGATAATGTGAATATTGTGGTTTCCTGCATTTATATCTCAAGTGTCAGCGTGCCTTGACAAAAAGCGGTTCCAAAACAGCCGCTGCTTACACCTGCACCTGATGATAACTGACAGAGAAAAAGAGGTGATAAATGTTTCATTGTGATGGATTGCCTTTCTTAAACCAGTTTCTATTCTCTGCATGTTATTCTGAACTGCTTATCAAAATAGGTAAAAACAATGCTAACCTGAAGGACAAGAAATTCATCTAAAACTACAGTATGCATTGTAATATCAATGAATGGGTTAAACTATGCAGAATCAGTCTTATGGCCCTTTAAATGCACAAAAAGTGAAGTTTAAAATTTAAGATGAGTTTACAGGAAGGAAGCACACAGTGAACGCAGATTAATGCCACTGAATTATTAGCTAAATAAGTTAATTAAGGTATTGTGATAGTGAGCACCTTGCACTCACACAAGTGAATCTGTATTTGTAGGAAAACATCTGGGCACTGGTGCAATTGAGAAAATATTCACACGCACGCACTGGTTGGCTCATACAGTACGTGAAGCTGCATAGAGATGGCTGCAGGACGAGGAAATGAGGGCGCGCAGGCAGGCGAGCAAGCAGAGAACGAACTGACCTGCAGGCAATTTGTCTCCACGCCCTGGGAATGGCACACAGCATGACAGTGAAGGCACAGGCTGCCAGGGTGGAGAAGAGGCAGAGGTAGAGCATACCCTCCACCCCGTCGTAGCACACCCCCACCATTGCATCCAGGTAGTCCTAGAGAGGTCAAACACGTAATATAACACAAACAAAAAGGCAGATGCACAAACAAGCTGCTCGTATAGACAGACTCGCACTGGCATGTTTGAAAAAGTGACTGACATCTGTGTGGGATTCAGTGGGGGGTTAAACATTATTCAAGTAGTCTGCACTGCAGTCGTGAGCCACATCGTATAAGTTACTCTGTGCAGGAAACTCAAATATACATTAGTAAGTAAACAGAGTTTAGAAAAGTGGAGCTCCTTAGATTTCAAATTGTTTTTATTGTGCTCTCTTCCCAGCTCCACTTTCAGTCTGATGCTGCAGTCCTGTGTGGCCACTTACTCTCCTGTAAGACCTAGTTGTGCTGCTGTGATGCCAATTAGGATGCAGTGAACGAACCTTGTTGAGCCCCCTGCAGTCCAGCAGGGCGGTCAGCTGGTGCAGACTCGCCTCTGAGGAGTTGAGTAAGTGCTGGATACCCAGTAGGTCTCTCTGTGGAGAGATCATACAGCATAGCATGTTCTTATCTGTATGAGGGAGTCCTTCTAATGCTGCTCCTTAAATAATTTGACTTTGTTGACACAGTGTGAAAGTCATAGCCTCTGTGTTTGTGTGACTGATACCTCAGCTGTAGGGAACAGAGGCACAGCAAACTGCAGCAGACCCTGGATCTGGATCTGCATGGTGGTCAGGGACCTCTGGAAGATGGTTAGAGGCTGCAAACAAGAAAGTCTGAACTCACTCAGAGCGAAGAGTAAACTCTCATCTTGATGGAAGTCTTGATGATGAAAGAGCTCTTTAATGGAGCTATTGTCACACGACATGATGTGCATGCATTTCCTAAAAGAATATTCTTGAAAACAAATGGATCAAAGCACAATAGTCCACATAATGGATCATAGAACAGTATGTGACAGACAAAACACAAGAACTAATACGACACAGAAAAGGAGAAAAATGGTTTGAAGTTTGAAGGCTGCTTGAACAATGTGGGTAACAGATGATAGAAGTAGTAAAACCTGAACTTTACACCGTGGTACTATCATTATCCCACCGTCCCCAAAAGAAAAAAAGTAATTTTCAAATAAATTAATAAATAAAATAAATTGGGTACACAGTGTAGCGGGCATCCAAGCTATGCTAGTTAGCTTTTTTAGCTTTTTTCTACATTGTTTGGATTTAGCTGCTGTCTTATTACAAGGTAAAACAAACTCAATTACTAAGATGCTGGAGCATCAGAAATGATTTTGAAATACAGGAAGAAAGGAAGGAAGCTCAGCTCAGGCTAGCAGGAGAGCAGCCACAGCTAGCTCCAGCTAGAGCTTATGTATGTACTTTTCTATTGTAGGATATTTTTTGGATTAGACACTGGTCAAAAAAGAATAAAATTTTAGTCTTAACTATAACCAAATACAAGACCGCATTATTATATATCTGCATGGCAGTAGACTAAGATAAAATATCCTTCGACCACATTACAACGCTCTGCAGACTGCGTCAGTGCGGTCGTGCAGGTTTGTGTTCTCACCAACAGGGGGCAAAAGAGGACATTCAGTGTGATATGAATGGATGATCACATCCTACCTGAGAGACAGCATCTTCTGGCCCATGCCTCTATGTTAATTCACATTCAAGCATAACCATAAATGAATTAATCTGTCATATCTCCAAAGTAAAACTGTATCTTTACAGCTGTCCGATCTAACAAGAGCAGCCTGGAAACCCCCCCTCCCTTCCCGGCCTGTGGCACAATGTTAAATTGAAACAGGATATGGTCAATTACCTCAACCATCCATAAATGTAATTGCTTTCCTTTGATCTGACTTTCTTTTTTCTGGATTTGCATGACTGTCCGTGGTCAAACTGCTGTCTGCTGCACAATCCAGTGGCCTGATCAGATTTGGCTTTTTATTTTAGCTTGGGTGAGCTTGTTCTGAGCCAAATAAAGTAGGGCAGAGAAAGTGGATGGAGGAGGACAGTGAGAAAAGGAGCGGAGATGACGATGATAAGAATAGAAGAAAGAGCTGCGGAAAGAAGCAGGAGTTGACGCGGGAGTGATGCCCACAGCGATGAAGCGCGAGGGCAGAGAGGGTAGAAGTGCAGGCCAGCGCTGTGGTTCAGGCTGAGAATACATCAGAGGAGAAAGAGAGGGAGAGCTCGTATGTTTGCCAATCACTGTGAATTCCTGTATCTGCCAGCTTGCTCGTGAACTTTGCACCTGTTGGGTATCTGTGTGGCGGAGAAAAGAGTGCTGACTTTGTTTACCAGGCGGGGTGACGGCCGTCTGCCCTCTGCTGCTGCGCTCTCGTTATCCTCGGGGCATGTCTACGAGAGCCAGATAATAAGATCTGAGCTCCGCTGGGCCAGATCTGGCAGAAATTGACTTCACCGCTGACATGAAGCCAGTGAGGTGACCCATAGTCCCTACTCTCTGAAGAGTAACCTCACACAACCGCAGACCAGAGGGACAAGGGAGGATTTTACCGCTCTTGTCTCAGCAGCTTTGTAACATTTTGGCTTGTTTGTTTGAAACGTGTCAAATAGTGAAGAAAAACAGGAGAAAGGGAATTGGAAAAAAATACCATGGACAGCCTTGAAGACAGTGTGAGGTTTCACCAGACATGTGAGGTGAAGTTTGGATGTTCAACAGGTGGACAAAGATGAGGCTTGAAGGGCGGAGAAATGAAGCACTGACGCAGTGAATTACAGGTCCAAAGATGTGCAGAGATTTAGGTGAAAAGTAAGCCAAGTTTTAATTGTTTTGAAAGTTTTAAAACATCTGCTTTACATAAAACTATTTTCCAAACAGAATTTCAATATGTAGTAATTCATAGTTAGTCATTATACTGAGAAACTTAGCCGCAGGTCCACAGCCTGTATTTTGCATTCTT
Source organism: Chaetodon trifascialis (assembly GCF_039877785.1). Taxonomy (NCBI): domain Eukaryota; kingdom Metazoa; phylum Chordata; class Actinopteri; order Chaetodontiformes; family Chaetodontidae; genus Chaetodon; species Chaetodon trifascialis. The sequence continues at coordinate 5,313,655 of NC_092076.1, read as the reverse complement.
TTGATTTTGTAAGTCGTATTTAATCAGTTAACAAGGAGTCAGAAAGTGTGTGGGACTGTAAAGGCTCAGATACCAGCACCCATCTCTCATCCTCTGTTTATTTTCTTGATCTTAAGTAAGTCAGATTTAAGCATATTGAGTCTAAACATACTGCAGACGTCTTATAACCTGCAAAGCAGCACATTCAGCAGCGTTCGGCAGGAGCTGAGCAAAGCGTCATTTCCTACCTGCTGGAAGGGGTTGGACAGAGTCTGGTTGCAGTAAATGTAGTAATGAACGATGTCTGAGAGAAAACACAAACAGGAAGAAGAAGATGATTAAACGCGTTTCCAAGCATTGTGTTTTCACTTAACTAAAGTGCAATTAGTATCATGGCAACAGCTTTATGCTCTCTAATTACAACTCCATTAACGCAACATTATTCATACTATTCACGCTGAAACTCACCAGCACCGACGATACCCTTTGTTTGGCTCAGGAGGTACTTGTCAGGGGACACACAGAAATCACTCGTACCCTGAAATAAAACGGGAGACGTGTGGAGAGAAAATAAAGGCAGAAAAGGATGAATGGTTCTTGAAACGAGGGTTCAAAACAGAAATTCATAAAGAACCATTCAGAGAAGGAACGAATTAGATTGTCAAACACTAATTACCTGTCATTAATAGTTCATCAACACTCTGACAGTCTTTTTGACAAAGCTGAAAAATAATGATTACTTTCATCTTTATCACTTTTTGACACAAAAGGGAAATTAAAGAGGACGGGCTTTTATAATCCTCTTTAGCATGTCTAGACGGGACTGCTTTCCCATTCTGTCACTCACATCCACTCTTCCTCCACAGCACTAACAAGAAACCTGGCTTGGCAAAATAACAAAAAGTGGGGAGCGCTGGTCTCCTCCGAACTGTGCTGCCTGAATGTTAAATGTCCCCTGGGCTCAGGACAAACACACTGCGTGTAGCTTAACCTCCTTTGGGGGCTGCGCTAATGAGCCCCGCGCACAGATGAGATAAAGCAAGTCGAGCTCCTCGGCAAACCCGAGCTAGTTTGTTAGAAACAAGGGACGCCGGGGAGCTGCGCAATTCAGGAGCAACTTTGTTAGAATTCCTGAAGGGAAAACAGCGATTCACCGAGACTGCAGAGTTCTGATTACCTGCTGTCTGTAATTAAGAGCTCTGTGAAGGGCTGCATTCATTATGCATTCATTTATTGAGAACTAAGGCGCTAATGTATCTGTAGCTTACACACACACACAAAATGTGAAGATTTCCCATGCAGACACACAAACATCTGCAGCCAGTCAAGCATCTGACACACACACCTGTCAGCACAGACTGCAGCCACACAGGAGGATCCCCGGGAAGACAAACAAATGCACCGTCTCCACACCAACACACCACAGCAGCATGCAGGGTTGTTGTTCCTCTGGAGGCGGCGGTGGGCCGACACCATTACAGCACAACAACCAAACTCCTTCTCATTCTAAGTGGGACGCAGCAGCCAGGCTGCAGCACAGAATTCATTATCACAAGTTCAAGCCTCAAGTCAAGTTGGCGTTTCAGTGATTTTCAAGCATTTTCAGGTGGCAGCGGCACGTTCGGGCTGTGTGACGGCTAAGTGGCCACCGCTGCTGGCATGTTCTCCACAGGTGCTCCAGTTCCCCTCGACAGTCCAAAGCCATTAGAGTCAGACGATGTGGAGAGAGCCCACAGGTGAGAATTTCGATTTATTTTAGCCATGCAATGGACTGATGACCTGTCCGGCGTTTGCTACAGTCTGCAGCCCATTTACCCCCCGAAAATGACTGAGTGGGAAGGAAAATGGATGGCCGGTGTTAATATTACATCAAGTCAAGAGTGTGACTTAAACCATTACTGAAAAAAGAAGAAAGTCATAAGAAATTTGAGCTCGAAGTGAAGTGAAATCTTTCAAAGGAACTCATAGCAGCACATCAGAGCTGAGTTTTCTCACACAGAATATCTTTGGGTTTCAACCTACTGGTGTGAAGACATCACCTTAGGCTCTGCTTTGCTCCAGCATTTATAGACTAAATGATTAACTGAGAAAAGAAAAAGACTTGACAGCCTAACAGAGTATTATGTACAACCCTGAAGTTCTTTTCCACATATACTCAACTGAACACTGCACAAAGACAATATATGGATATATGTTCTGTTTATCTGCTTATTCTGAATTTGATGCATGTTTCAGTCGTTCACATGCAAAGAGTGCGCTCTACCGCTTTGTGAAACACATGATTGTTTAAAGGATGTTACTACATGGGCTCAGGAACACTACGTAAAGCCACGACACACAGTTTGTTTGACTGCCTTCTGTATTTGTTTAGGTTTTACACAGCTTCCCAACTGTCTTAGAATCGGGGTTGTATAAGGGCTCGAAGTGTGTCATTCGTTATTCTGAGCCTGTACTGAGTCAGAGAGCACACACACACACACACACACACACACACACACACACACACACACACACACACACACACACACACACACACTTTCTAACCTTCATGCAGGCAGGTTACACACACTCCTCGACCACTAGTTTTTGCCCAAGTGCAAACAAAAATCCCCACATATACAAACAAACACGTGTACACTGGCCTGCACCGCTCACCCTAACACACATCTGAGAGGACACGCACACAGGCGCAAACACACACATATATTCACACACAGATGTGATGTCTGAAGGAGCCGCTGACGATCGCTCATGTAATTGCTTGCTTCACAGCCATTCACATCCCTGCCTGAGCAATCACCCGGCCTTTTTACACGGCGGTGGAGAAAAGGCGGAGCGGACGTCCAGTCGGGGTCAGCCTCAGCCAAACACCACGCAGCAGACAGCTTACATAACGGCCCCACGTAAAGGCCGCGATGTTGTAACACACGGCGAGAGGACAAAATGTGAGAGTGATCTCTGTAAAGCCGCATCATGTGTCAAAGGGAGAGGAACGCTTTCAAGGCGAGTTCAGCTTCCTTCGCTGGAGAGTAAAATACCTCAACAACATGAAGTTTGGTTTGAATACTCATGGTGTCCAGTTATTTTGATGATCCTGGACCATTTAGTGTCAAGCTGGGTCAGAACTCTCCCTCCACAGACACTTGACAAAACCACGACAAAGCATTTGGAGGAATACTGATGGCTGCAGATGTTCAACGTCCCCTCAGGATGGATCGTCATTTTCATGACCTCCCACGAAATTTATTTTGGATTTGGACTTTCATGCTCTTTAAAGCGCCATCTTTAGCTCCAAGTCTCACTTTTTACTGATCGTTCATGAATATTAACGCTCCCCCAGAGAAGGAACCCCTTTTGATTCTGGTGATCTCGTTTCCTTTCCTATAGCAGAAGTCCACATTTCCACCTGCACACAAAACACTGAGCAGGTGGAGCAGGATAAATGAACTGCACATCATCTGTATGTTCGCTGGAAAGTTCTGTGTTGAACGCTGCATGCTTTTCACAAGGAACCCACCATCAAACCAGCTAATGTAGACCACAGAGAGGCAAGCCTTGTGAAGGAGACATTAAACCGGGAGATGAAAAGGAAAGATGAAGCCGGAGTAATGTGTAACTGATCGCACCTCCTGCTGCTTTCTACCCGATGCTCATTAACCACAACTTAAAATCACACATGTTCACAATCCTGTGCGGCCTGGAGTCAAAACACAACATTCGACAACAAACCTGAGAAAAACAGCACACGTGCCTGAGGCAGGTGAGTCAAACACCAGCGCTCATCCATCTGATCTTTCAAACACATCTCTCTATTTTCACATCGCTCCTCTTTCTAACCCTCCAGGTCATTTTTTTTGTGTGCGACCATAATAGAGCAAAACACTGAAACTATTCACCTATTCAGCATGATAGGCTTTAAAAACAGCAATTGGATTCCTGTTGTCATAATCCTTGACTTTGAATGAAGTTATTCAGGCTTGTATAATGATGCTGACAAGGTGTGGATTTGGGATTTTGTTCTTTTGCTGGTCTATTTTTGGCTGTGTGACGTTTGATGGCAGAGATCAAAAGCGTGTGAGGTGACGGAAAGACAAACCGAGATCAGAAGGATTTGAGATTGGGCAGCGAGAACATGCAGAAACCGTTTTTACGCGACGCCGCATGGCTGTGATGTGTTTCGAGCTCACACATATTTTACCGGGATTAATTTAAATTTCGGCTAAACGAGAAAGAGCCCTGATTAGCAGCTATGCAGCTAATACATTGAGACAAACGCAACAAACTGCAGCTGCATCCTGTGTTAACATTTCAGCAAAAAAGGTGCACGTGTGTCTCTGAGACAGTTGTTTCCATCCCTTTCATAAACAGGTGCACATGCAGAAGCGCGTTGTATGATCATCTTGTCTCCTTCCCCTCACGCGCTGAAAGACATTTTTCAAAAGCACTGTGCGTCGAGTCAAAGCAATTTGTCACCACTGTCAGCCGTGACAGGAATTGATTGCAGATAAGTGTATACAAGTTGATACTGGGGTAAACAACAAAGCAAAGCAGCTCACCACAGCCGTGGCCAGGTCAGCTCCAAGAGAAGTCCAGCTCAGGACCAGCGTCAGCACTCCAAACACCATCATCCTGCAGGGACACAAAGCAACACAAGGTCATTTTATAGTCATTTCAGCAGCTAAATGTTCCACTTCGTTCACCGGCTAGCTGCTAACTTTGCCTGCCTGCTGTTTGGGGCTGAGCAGGTAGTAAACAGTGGTTTTATTCAAGCTATTTCAGAAAAAAAAGCTGCCTGCAGCTGCCAGAAAAGACAAACGAGAACAGTGAGTGAACCAAAACAGTAAATTACAAGCTGGAAAATCAAAACAACATGTTATTAAGCTCCATAGAGCAAAGGAAAGCTGCAGGACTGAATGATAATTCTCTGTGGGTTCATCAACACCAGCAATTCCTTTCACATTCAAGCAGTCATGTGATCCAATCGTGTTGTAAAAATGTAATCATCGCAGCTTTAAGTTGGCCTTTTCATAAGCATGATGTGGAAACAACATCCCAGAAGATGCAGGACAAAGTCTATAGTATATACAGATGACAACGGACGGACAATCTCAAAACTAAAGCAAAAAAGTGGAATTTGGTTAATATGGTTATCAGCAGCCTACAGGAGTGCAGCGACGCAGATGGAGTTATTTTCGTAACAGCCACTGCTTTTGAAAGGAAATGGCGTGAGCCCTGAGGGCCAGGCGTGGCGATCTCATTGGCCTGCCATCAACAGAAACAGTCATGTTTATTTCTGTGGGAGTTATTCTGCAGCCTTAACATACAGCTGCAGCGCGGCGGCTTTATGGAGCGAGGAACGAGCTTCGGAGCGTATCCGCTCCGCAGGCCTCCATTCGATTACAGCCCCCGTGGGTGGATGCCTGCTCCCTGCACCCACGAGGACATAAAAATGTGGTTTTGTTTTACAGCCGCCTCCCTCCCTGATGATCTCACGGTATCAGAAAATGACATCAGAGACACGTGACGACGAAGGGAGACAGCTGGACAGATGCATGCAGGCCGGTCTACGTGTGTGCAATAAGAGAAGATCAACACCCATTAAAAGACGAACACGCGTCCTGTCATACATCAGCTCTCGTTAGGTGAAATACTCCTGTTGATTTGAACACTTTCCTGATAATTCCCTTACAGCATGTCACCGTGTTTGAATGTAAGTATTCATGTCCAGGCGTCGTCCATCTTTCAACACTCTCCAGCTCCCTCGGTAATCCAATTCACAATGTGCTGAGAGGAGGCTAAGCTCCCAACACTGAATTTACAAGCCACCACTTGTTCGCACTCATTCTTCCTTTATCTCCTTTTCCCAGTTCTTTACTCTCTCTGTTCCCTCACCCCCTCTCTCCCCTATCTTTCCTCTGCCTCCCTCTTTATCAGTTTTTCACTCTTGCAGTCTGTCTCCTTCCTTCTCTCAGCCCTCACAAGCCCTGACACTTAGCAATGAAACAGATAGGAAAGAAGGCAAGGCTTCACTGGTCCTTATCTTGATTTAAAATTGGAAAGCAAAAATTGCTCTACTGTCTCACTGGTTCAGTGTGGTTCACCACAGAAACCGCTGGGTCTGTATATGGTTCCATGGAAAGTTTTCTCAGGAGCTTGTCTGCGAACATACACAAGTGCCCTGAATGTTTCTGTACGTTGTGTTCACTAATTTTGTGTGTTTACTACTTGTTTGTCCGCATGTGTCTGTGCTCACATGCATGTGTCTGCGGTGGTGGTTCCCAGCCTAACGTATCTGCCAAAGCGGCCCCAAGATAAATCTGCAGCATCGCAGGATGATCAAAGGGATAAGATGTTTTTGCTTGTGAAATATTGAGTACTTTCACATCATTAGGCGTCTAAAAATATTTCACAAGAAACAAACTGAGCAGGAAAAATCCCTCTTTGGTTGAACTGGTCACAGCTTCAGTCCACACTGCGGATGTCATGAGGGGCATGACATCTGTTTGTTTTAAAAGGTCATGAGGCAAAAAGGTTGGGAGCCGCTGGCCGACGTGTCTGCCAGGCCATGTCCGTTTGACAGTTTGCTGTTTTGGGGTTTGTGATACTCGGCTGCTGGAGCTTCTTCACTACGACTCTGGATGAATGGGCAAATGGGAGAAATGCCCTCTCTGCTCCACACCAAGCCAGACTGTATTCAGTTATGTGCTCTGGTGGGCAAAGGGGATTCACTGAGCTACACAGAATAGCAGGAAATCGGCTGTAAACCTGATGCAAAGCACATCAAGTGAAAAAGTCTCAGAGGCCAATGAGCAGGGCAAATAAACCCACTAAGGATGAGGTCAAGTCACTCTGAATTAAATCAGCGGGGGGAGATTCTTAACCGAAAAACTGAACTCTCTGGTCACAGTTTATGTCACAGTACACATATTCATTAACTGGTTGTTTATAATCATGCATATTAATAGCATATTGACCCTTTTCTAGTCATTAGGGTTATTAAGAGTTAGGGTTAGGGGGTGACCCTCAGAGCAAAAATGCTGGAGACAGGCTAACATACTGCCAATGGCAATTAGCTTATCACAATGATAAGACTGTACTTCGGCATCTCAGAGACCACTGGCGACAAACAGAACACACGCATCATTATACTGTGTTTATGTGTCTTGAGGAAATCATAACAACTTTCTCACAGATGACTTGGACTTGCAGGATTTCTTAACTATCCAGACAACACTGGACATTACTGTGTTTGGCTCCCGTCTTGACAGCGCAGTAGTTAGTGGTTTGTGTGCTGACCATGTATTGACTACATGTACACTAGAAGTAATTGTATCCTTGTATTATCACCCCGCAATGTTGTGCAATCTCTTCAAAGTTTGAATAGCTGCGGTTTTAATAAATCATCAAAAACCTGCCTTTCATCTTACTTTTTTCATGTCAACAACCTGCTGTGACTTGGATTCACAGCTACAGCCCTTCCTCTCCCGCTGACTCGATGAATATTACACAACTGTGTCATCTCCATACATATGGATTCTACACTAAAGGCACCGGTTGGAAGGTCATTTATACTGTATATGTGCAGAACTTCAAAGGCCAAGGCCACCTCCCTGTGGCACTCCCCATCGAGTCCGTCTTTGCAGATAGAAGCATTTCAGTGCAATCAAGTTTAATAAACACAATCAGTAAACAATTTTTAAATGTTATAGTGTTACATGCAACACATGTGATTACTAATCATCAGGTGCCTCCCTAACTGTGCTGTGAGTCACTGGTACTTCTGTGCTGTGATTGGCTAGGGAAGCCTTTCTGCCAGAAAGCCTCCTGGGTGAAAGAGCTTTCTGGCAGAAAGGCTTTCTTCCTTTCAAGCACGAGCCAATCACAGCACAGTAGGACTAGCCAATCAGAGCACAGCAGGGTGGAAAAACACTCTGCCCTGTGGTAATGGACCAATTGAACATGTATGTATGGGTTCAAAAGTACATACTTATTTTGCTAAATGTTTTTTGGGCGTCATCTTTGGGCATTAATCTAAGAAGCGCTTTGTGTTTGTATACATATGAGCTGCAGGGAGGTGGTTGGGGTGGATGTGGCACTACACACAAAGATCAGTGTTTGCATTGTGTGATAAGGTTTAGGCAACAAAAGCTCTTTAGTTAAGGTTCGAGAATTATCAGTTAAATGTTAGCAAAGTAAACAAGTCCTCGCTCATGCTTCAAGTCTTTTTAAAACATTTCACCTCGGCAACGTGTCCTTACTATGCTGATCAGACTCAATTCAGACTTTTCTCCATGCTGTTGCACATTAGTCGAATACAAAAGTTTGTCCATGTTTAGACTCGCAGCCTTCTTGACTTTCACTTTCATCAATTCATTCGTTTGTTCTCGGGCTGTAAGTATCTGCTTGCATAAATTACAGTACAGTAGAGCAGATACTTGATCACCAAGCTCAGCTGCACAGGTGGAAAACTAGTTGCTGAACTCAGCTGCCATTTCCTCAGGCTTACAGAGTGTGAGCCAATTGGTGCTTTGGACATTTGAGGTTACCTGAACGGCTCTGGTTTCCCCTGTAAGACTGTTTATTACTTTACACACAAAGCTTCTATTACCACTTCCTTCCTGCAGGCAGCAAAATATACTCCTCCTTTCTTGCCAATGCTGTGATTTTCTTTCATTATAATTTCAGCAAACCTCGCTCATTTGCATTGTTTGTTTAAATGACAATTCTTCTTGGTGTGTGTTCTCAGTCATGACAGCTCTAATTATTCCTGCCCCCAGGTAGAGTTTCCCCTCTCCTTTACTGTCATCACATGCAATCCACATCATTGAGCTTGGAAAAAGGCTTGTGCTGCATTTACATCATGACATTTTCAGGTTCAATTCACCCAATAGATGCTGTGCTCTGTACTCAGGTTTTGAGATGCCAGTGTCTCAGATGGCTGCCGTCAGTGGAGGTGGATGGAAAATTTGTTTTGTGCTGGTGAAAGATTCAGCAGCAACATGAAACAGGAGCAGAGGCAGACCGAAGAGAAATCCAAATAAAAACTGCTGACAGCGAGGTCTATGGATGTCTCTCCCTCTCTCGCATGTGGGCGTATCTTCATGCTAACAGCGAGCCAGCCAGTTATAAGCACCGGGACGAGTCGAAAGGCCCCCAGAGTGTAATCTACTCCCGAAAGCCTGCAACCAACTTCCACTCTACTGGAAGAGAGCATGCCTTGGGAGCGCAGACACTCTTGACACTGACTCATCTTGTATGTGGAGAGGGGCGGGAGGATGAAGTGGGGGTGGGTTTGTGGTTAGTAGGGCAAGTTTAGCGCGGCTCACACCCGGAACTGACTGATCGAGAGCGACAGAGTGACGCTCGGCTGCATGAATGGAGGGCCGGGTGGATTTCATGCCCCGTGAAAGCTCCTTTACAGCGGGGAGAAAAATAAAAAATAAAAAAAAATAAAAATCGCATTCCAGTGGAGAGGGATACACTTAAGCTATAGATAGTGTAAGAAGATTAAACGAAAGCGGAGGCGCTGCATGGATATACAGTCCACATGCAGTGCAGTGTCTGTGCGCCATGTACATCACCTGGAATATCTCTTCCACTGTATCATGTATGACGTGTGGGAGTGTTTTTATGCCATAATTCTGTCATACTAACATCCTGTTTTCATTTACATGTCTTTCCCTCCCTTCCTCCTTTTAAAAGCCAGAGAAACTGAAGAAAAATATATTAGAATTCATCTTTTTATGCTGTGTTTTAATACACCCTACATGTGCTTTCATTTATTTATCATGTTTTCTTGTCACTCATAAAAGGTAGAGTCAATAAAATATTGATTTGAAAAAAAGGCCCTAAAAATACAAAGCTGAAAAATTAATGAGACCTCATGCAAGGGTCTGGATATACAGTACATTGTGTCTGTTATGCAATGTAATGCATGTCTGAAACCATTTAAAGCAGGTCAAGTGTTAAACTGGAGTAACGATCGGCAGGAAGTTGTATTGTTGATAACATCAAATGGCTCTGCTCACATCCCTCCACGGCTTTCCAATCCAATTTGTAGCCATCGAGACGACAACGCTGAGCAAGTTCAACGTACCACCGGCAATGCCAAAAGGCAAATGCTGAAATACAACAGGACTATCAGGGCAGTGTTTGAACAAGGACGAGATCCAACGCTCAGCTGCCTCGCTCACTGGAAATTTCCCATGGGAAGAAGAGCAGCTCCTGCCTCCAGCTCCCTCTCTCTACACCAACTCAGACGAACTCTAAATGAATATTGAAAGTATCATATCTGTTGTTCCGGGATTAAAGATTAATGTAAAGCACAGCATGAATTATGCTGCGCCCGTGAATAAAAAATTATCTTTATCAGGATGTGGATGAGTGGTTGTTTAACCTCTACAGTGGTGGCAGAAACACCACTTTTTAAACTTTGGTCCTATACAGTAAATTTACATGAAATAGAGTAAAAGCATCTGGGAGAAACTGGAGGAAGATGGTTTTATCCATTAGAATGTACAGGGAATAAACCTGAGTTTGATTTGCAGAAGTGAGCATTGAGTTTCATGTTTAACATCTGGACAAATTGAATCTGCAGCAGCTGCTGCAGCACTAATGTGACAGCAAGGCGATGAAAGTATTTTGTTTCCACGGAGTCTCCCAGTTAGCTTTGATTTACGTCGTCTGCTAATCTCCCAATCCACACTTCGTATATCTTACCACTGCATCTTCCTTTTACTGAAGTCACACTAAAAAACAAGTCGACTCTTTTCTTTATAAAACAAAAAAACAGTTCTTGTCCCTCGGTAGCTCAGCTTTACAGGCCGTATTAGACTCACGTGGTGAGAAGCCAGCGAGACTGCTTGGCCAGTCCCAGACAGGCCAGCAGGCAGATGATCAGGTCCACGATGAGGAGCAGCAGGTAGGTGAGCCACCTGCAGAGACAGACGGAGGCAGAAAATTAGACTGCTGATGGTGAATGTCTGTTTTGGCAAAGTACAAAGCGTTTTGTTAAAGGGACATCCTCTTTGTGTGTAACCAGGTTTTTGCCATCACCCAATCAGTAATAGGGACAAATCAGTAAACATGGAGCTCATTATCTTCTTTAGCAGCTTACAAAACCATTAAACAGAAGTCCAAAAGTGTAAGAAACGGATTAACAGTGTGTCTCAAGCTGCAAACGTTAGCATGCCCTGCTAACTAGCTTTCATTACACGCACAACTACAGGTTACGTTCACAACCGACACATGCGTGACGCTGTTGTGTCAGAGTTTAGGTCAGCGTTAGTCTGTAATACCTTCACCATTCTCACTGAAAACTGCATATGTGCCACACAGGAAGAAAAAAGCTGACAGGCATAGCAATGGTTCAGTTACTGTGTCGGGTACAATGTTCTCATATTTGACAGGAAAAAAGAAGTTTGAATAAAACCGAATTTCAGTAATTTGACTCAGAAAAAAAAAAGACTGAGAAAAGAAGTGGGAGAGAAAACCAGAAGGGAGGAGTGTCCCACTTATTTTCACCTCAACAGACACATGTAATAGTTGTCATCTGAGGTGTGTGTGTGTGTGTGTGTGTGTGTGTGTGTGTGTGTGTGTGTGTGTGTGTGTGTGTGTGACGTCGCCCTCCTCGGCGTACCCATCTGTTATGTGAGCAGTGGTCAGTCTGTGACCGGACGCAGCGAGCCTGTCCAGATGGTTGGTAATGAATGGAGTCAAATCCATATGGTTGAATGTTGTACAGTGAGGGAACACTGGGGGGTGGGGGGGGGCAGCGTGTCACCTTTTCACTCCAGGCTATCGATCTGCACATCTCATTTTTTCTCCTATGATCTGCATCAGCATTCATCTTCCTCTCTTCTCCCATCACAGCTCCGGCACTCATCATCACTTTCTACAGTCCTCTTTTGTTTTAATTACTTCTTTTCTTTACCATCCATCTGTGTCTCCATCACTCCACAGCCTCCTTCCCACATCTCCCTCACATCTTTTTTTCCTTTTCACTCTCTTTAATCTATCTCCTCTCTGTCTCTTTCCCTTTCAGCCCCTTTTTTTTTTCTTTCTCTTGCCCTTCTCTCCCTCGCCGCCACCACCACCACCTCCACCACCTCCTTGCTATTTCTTCCTCGTTTCATCTTTTCCCCTCTTGGCAGGGTACAGTACACGAAGCTGGGACATCAAGATGCACACGGAGGCTCTGGGGCCATGCTGCCACCGTGTTTGTCTGTGCTATCTTAATCCAATTAGAGTCAAAAGTGAACACAGCATAGAGACACGGAGAGATGCAGGGTTACATTTATTTATAATAGATTCGTGCATGTCCTCCAGAAATCATGTCAGATAGCAGAGAGCAGCTCTGAACGTGCTACTTTAAAGTACTGATAATGATAATAGTAATGACTCTTTATTCAACATCCCTCAGGGAGAGGTCAGAGGTCAACTACCAGTAGCTGCTTTTAATGGGGGGCTGTTCTAACACAGGGCCCATAAGAGCTACGGCATCTGCTGTTTTCTTCGAGCTTTCTTCTTCTGTGGTGCTCTGACAGCATTGCATGTTCTTGAAGGGGCCCTTGGTCTTCGTCTCGTTTCGCTGTTTTGGTCTTTTAACCTTTTAAAGAAATTGGGAAAACATGGTGTGAAAGGTTTGCTTGGAGAGGCTTAAATTTCTAAATAATTTCGTGATGAGTTTAATATCAATGAGTAGGTTATAGAAGTTGCAGAATACATCTGACGTAGATTTGTGTCTAGCGTCAGGAGGCTTACTTTTGTGTTAATGAACTATATTGATGATTACGTTATTCTGTGATTCGGGAGAAGAGCCCACAAAAACAGCTTCTCCTCCACCAGCAGGCCCGTGCAGCATCTGTCATCTATGCATTGTCTCCATGTGCATCTGTGAGGAATGCAGTTACATTTTAAGGCAAATGCTTTCCAACCTTGGCCTTGAATGCCAGGTTGACGAATGGCCTCTTTGAAGTAGATCTTTAACAAAGATGTCAGGCTTTTTATGGTCAATCTGATCTGTCCTAGCTGCCTAAATCGCGACGTGGGGATATAATATAATCACAGCAACCCTTGACTGACATGATCTGCCTGACCAAATGAAATTCTCTTGTTGGGTATCGACACCAAGGAGAGAATTTCTCCCACCAAACAAACCGAAGACCAAAGTCCAGGCTCGTAAACACGACTCCTTATGTGCAGTTTACATGTGCCCAATCAATAATCTCTGAGTACTATCATCCAAACAGATACTTAATCTTGTTAAGTGTTTCTAATCTGTCTTCAAGATGTCATCTTTCACTCTCTGAATGCATTTTTTTGCTGATGCTAATACTACTACAAGTTCCACTTCTACTACTAGTACTAACTTTTTTGCATCGCGCCTCTCTTCTACAGTTTAAATGCCATGACTGTAAATCCTTGGTGTCAAATCTACACTTACAAACTACACGAGGAAATCTCAAATGTACTGAAACACGTGGAGAGAAGGCACATCCCTTAAAGTACTCGAGCACTGAATAGCTGTCGTGTTTCTGGCTAAATGCATTTAAATGCATGTACTGTACGTACAGAGGGAAGATTAGATCAGACTAAACAATGAACGGGAACATAACGAGTCCGTTAGCTTTGGGCGCCTGTTAAAAGGAATGTGGGACAGATCCTGGGATGAATGTTGGTCTGTTTTCCTTTTTTATGATTCAATAAAGAAACATGAGGAACAACCTTGAGCAAGACTGAAGAGCAAACAAAGTGTTCCCGGACAAGTACATCAAAGACAGACAGCCAACTTTAACGCAACTGCACGTTCAGTTTGATAAGACACATCAAAAACATGCCAGCACACACACACACACACACACACACACAAAGTGAAAATGAGTCCATTAACAGCTCACAATGTCTGGCTGTATGCTCTCGGTCTGCCTGCTCTATTAGCACGGAGCTATGTGGGGTACTGAATTATCGGCGTAGCAGAGGAGTCACATTACAGATCAATACAAACACATCAGCCGTTCTGTGACTGCAGACTCACAGAAACACTCACCAAGCTTACACAAGGACAAAAAAAGTGTTTCTGCTCGACAACGATAAGACCACCAGTTTGACGACAACGACGCGCGGCCTTGAATAGCAGCTCTTCACATAGCGCGGTTGTTGAGATTCTCGTCCTCTGTCATTAGTACATGCAGTGTTGATGTAATGATTGCCAGTGATTTAACGGGATTCTTCTATTTCCAAAAGTCCCACACGAACCACGTCTGCAACAGACTTCAAATTCACATAAGTGGATGACACACCACATGCAACCACATTACTTCATCCCATCCTCTAAATATCATGTGATATATTCAGGTCATAACGTGCAGAACGTAACTACCTACACATCAATTATCTATTCAGCTGCATGCTCAGCTGACGAACTGCTCAGTGACTGCAGCCATAAAAGAGCATGATATTATAATCTTAAGAGTATCCTGCATCTCTAAGAAGCAAATATATCTATTTTTTTTACTTTGGTTTGTAGTATTTATACATGACCATAACAGCACGATCCGTCTCCCCTCGTGTTTAGGCGTCTTCTCCCAGATAAACTGGCACAGCCACGGTAATTTTAAAACTGCTCTCTACTGATTTGCATTTCGAAATGCATGTGTAAATTTTTCCTCCCACGAAATTGTGGGTGCACTATATCTTTGAAAATATTCAAGGCAACCGAAAAACAACATTTGAAATTTTGAAGAAAATCCTCACCCTGGATTTTACCCTCCCAGCTCAGGATGGCGTCAGTTTGCTCTTCCTGTTTCACGAGAAACCTGCACATCTGTAGCTTCACCAGGATCGCGCTCGGGGCCACCCTGAACTGTACGAGCCCAACACGTGTCCTCTGTTCCTCACCTGTAGTACTCTATGTTTGCCGTTTGATCCGCGATGGATGCCAGGTCCACTTTAGCCTCCTCCCAGTCGGGCAAACCAAGCAGCTGTTTGATCACGTTGTCCGCCATCTGCTGCATGAACTGCAGGGTCTGCACGTAGTCGCCCCGCGTGGCAAAGATCTCGTCCAGCCTTGCGAGGTGCTGGTGCAGGCCGCTCTTCATGCTGCCCATGGTGCCAGTCACCTGGAGGGCACGAGAGGAGAGGAGGGGGTTGAGATGAACGGTTTAACAGCATCAGTTTAAATAAAAAAAAAATAGATAAGGCATGAAATTAGCAGCTTTTGCTTCATATTGATTTTGAGTATGTGTGCATTGTTATAGACAGTAGGAAGTCCTCTTCAGCATGTGTGACCCTCCACAAGTGTACGACTCAATCTCCTGATGTTAAGCCATGTTTGCTCTGGGGACGGAAATATGTTTTTGGTTGGACGGTCAGTCCACCACTTTGTAGTATCTCAACAACGATTGGATGGATCGCCATGCAAATTCACACAGACATTCATGGTCCCCAGACTGTTGGGATCCCCTGACCTTTCACCTTGTGCCACCATGATGCTGACATTTGTAATTTTTACAGAACCCTCTCATCAACTGCTGGGTGGACTGCCACTTCCCTCAGGACGAACTGTCATAGTTTTGTGATCCCGACTTTCCATCTCGCGCCACCAACAGGTCAAACTTTCTATTTGTCCAATGCTTACCTGCAAAACTAATGACATTCCCATCAGCCTCAGCTGTACTTTTGGTAGCTACTTAGTAAATGTTAGCATGTGAACACAGTAAACATGGTGAGCTGATGAACAGGACGCCTGATTGCCATTGTCACTGTGAGCACGTTAACATGCTGATGTTTGCATTCAGCTCAAAACACTTTTGTGCAGCCTCACAGAGCTGCTAGTATGACCTGAACTGACCCATTCATGAGGCATAATAACACATGCATCGATAAATAACATGTTAACATAATTGGTAATTGAGCACCATTCTGGTAGCATGAGTCATTTAATTTGCTAGCAGTATGATACCAGCTTGAAGTAATAATAATGCTTTTTATACCCTCCACATTTCTGCTAAAATAATACTGAAGCTGACAGACTTTTCTTAGAGCTGACAGAGCGCTGAATGCTGCTCATGAGTGGGTGCCTTTGGTCAACTTTTCTGCCTGAGAAAGTTTCCCAGAAAAAGCGGCCAAAGGTGACATTAGCTGAAACATGAGGCTGGCCTGTGCTGCCAATCAGCAGCGGAGCAGAGAGAGGGGACAGTGTGGGAGAGCTGGAATACTGAGTGTGGGTGTCGGTGAAGAGGTCCATTTTGAGTAAACAGTTCAGCTTGGAAACCTGCCAAAACTAGAGAGCCCAGAGGTGAAATAGTAGGTTTGCTGGTGCTCTAGTTTTGTATTCCACAACTGCTGTTGTTTGTCAGACTTTTTTCCAAATTGACACCTCAATAATGAGACTGATAGTTTGTTTACTTGTTTAAGCCATGTAATCAGATAGCAACTAATCCATTCCCCAGGGGGAAGTGTGATCCTCTAAGGCAACAAACAAAACTAATACACACTCTGTCATTTATTTTTACACATCAGGATTTTACCTTGTCGGCCAAGTACGGCAAGACCAGATTATATGTGAGGAGCCAGCATCTCCTATCCAGACACTGCCCATTTCCTTGGCTTTAATTACTCTGTGATTTGCTTGAAGGGGGAGGCTGTTTATAGAGAAATGGCATTCACAGAGACATCCTGCTATTTGATAATTAAAAAGGGTAATAAATGCTTTCATTCAGCTCTGGGTACTTGGCATTCACAGGAGAGAAAACTCATATTGTTGCTGTGTTTGTCAGGGACAGGGCTTGCTGAGGCTGAGGCGAGGGGAGCTTGGGTGGAAATAATTAGTTGGGTTTGCGTTCACGTGTGCCCCCCAGTCCATGGCTGCAAACAAGGCTGGGAGTCGACAACCAACCCAGTGGTGCTTTGAGCTAAATGCTAACAATAGTATGCTAACGTGATCACACGGACAATGCGAACATGCTGTTTAGCGAGTAATATTTACCATGTTCACGATGTTAGGTCAGTCTGTAAGCATGCAAACATTTGCTAATTGGTGCTAAATACAAAGTACAGTTTAATGTCAAGTACTTAGTCATCAATCACAGTATTAGGCCAATTAAAATTTTGACTGATGTTAGCGTGACATAGATTTAAAGTTACAGGATCCCCATAGATTTCCATATGTCTTTTAGGGACCTTGAATATAGTGTAGCTAATGGTGTTCAGGGTGTTTCACTCAAAACCAATCAGAGGGTCACCAAAGTCATTAAGATTTGTTCTCTGGAGCCCATGAATGTTGTCAATGACAGTTTTCAGTCTGTGCCAAAGCAGTGAACCAACCAACGGACCGACATTGCCATCGTTAAGGCTCCACTGCTAGCATGGCAAAAAATATCCTTGGAGGTTGCAGAGGTTACACCCTGGACAGGTTGCCCGTCAATCACAGGGCTGCCACACAGAGACAGACAACGTTCATGCTCATATTCACATGTAGGGGCAATTGAGATTCACCAGTCAACCTGTCCTGCATGTCTTTGGAACGTGAAACGCATGCAAGCACAGGGAGGACATGCAAAGTCCACACAAAGGTCCAGTCGGCCGGCAGGTGAGTGCTCAACACTGCGCCATGCACATATGTTTGGAAATGAACTGTATTCTTTCCATAAAGTAAAAAAGAAAATCACTTACAATCAATATTTCAAAGGACAAATTCATTTATATTCATTATTTATAGCCACTGTGTGTAGACTTGGAAGATTTCCTCTGGCGACCACAGTGGGAGTAAGTAAGTAAAGCTTAAATTTATGGAGCACCGTATTTTAAAACACACAGTTTCAGAGTGATAAAAATGAATGAACCAAGACGGTAAAAATACGACATAAAACACAGCACAACGAGAAACAGGCCAGACAAGAAAAACAACAAACAGCAGAGGTACGTTAGCCTTTTGTTTTGCTGTTGGAACGAGGGATGGATAAACGGATCGGAGTGGTCTAGAAGTGAAATACTGAATTAAACTGTATATTAATGCAGTGGAATGAATGGAGGGAAAGCTCCGGTGTGGAGGGTTTGATCTACAGAGGGAGCAGGTCCTCTTCCAGTCAGCCATGTTGCATCGGCATGTTTCTACAGTAGCCCAGAGCGGACAAACCAAACACTGGCTTTAGAAAACAGCAATTTTTCCCAGCCACAGCAGGGGAGGGTGGTTCAGTTGGTTGCAACCTCACCGCTAAATGCCACTAAATCCAACACACTGGGCCTTTAAAGCATCATACAGGCTGTTCCAGTTATCGCTGAGCCTGGCTCACTTCTCAACAAGAAAACTATCACGCCTTCAGAATGATTTGGAAGTGTCACAATCACACAGAGGCTACACACAGTGGGTTTAATATTTTAAATGACGAAAAGGAACCACACTGAAGGCAGCCGCTGAGATCACAGTCACAGGCCTGTGGTGCTCTGCAGTTCCTTATCTGATCTCTCATTCAAACTGCTCCCTCCTCAGACTGAGCAGTTGAAATCGCAGATGAGAAATGAAGGCGTGTATCTGATCCTCTGCCTCCTGTGTGAGAATCTTATCTAGAACGCCTGGGGAGACAGCCAATCCAGCTAATCTCTCCTTCGTCTTGGTCTCATCCTCACCGTGTAAGTGATCCGCACCGATCAAGAAGATATGATTCCCAGTCCCAGTCTTTTTGGTCTTTATCTCAGTCTGATGTTTTGAGGGCATGGGGAAGCACTTTCTGTCTCACATCTTTCTAAACAAACAATTTGCAGCGGATTGTGTTTGGCGCGAAGCTATTCCACTGTGGGATATTCGTTTCTACACACCAGAGGGTAACAACAAACAAAAAAACACAAGAAATCACTCTTAATGACATAACTGTGACAAATGACACGCAGCCTTGGGCTGGAAAAATGGAAAATGTGCCGTCAAATATCAAATTCAGCTTCAAGCTTGAGGAAAGGCAAGAAAATAGATCAATGGGCATTATGTAAACGTTCTTGTTTACACAAGTGTGTATTTACTTTAAAGACCCTAAGCAGTGTGGGGTGGTGGTGGCATCATCATTTAGCCCCATTGTCTCTACTATCAAATGATGAAATCTCATCTCCAATTACACAGAAAAACTTTGTATTTATTTATTCCTCCTTTCACATCAGCTTACAATCAACCCTAAGCAATTTCAAAGACCTAAGTACCTGCATTATACGTGGAAAGCAATTAATATTAGATAATAATTAACATCAGAACATTAAATTTCATCTGTGAGCAGCAGGGATCAGGACTGGGACATCACAATACTGCCTCTCAGGCTCTACAAATCCCACTTCCATCATTGGATCTCTATGTGTCTCTCCTCATGGCCGCCACTGAATCCTGACTCGATGAAATCATTTCTGCTCATTTCAGCTGCTGAGCGAACATCCAAGAATCACTTCCACTATATTCTGTACTCGACCTGTAATTGCTTGATTAATGACGGCCGATGAGCGCTTGAGTTCAAGGAAAACAAAGGTAAAATATAGGATTAAGCCTTTTTTTCCTGCTCTGACTCATTGTCTCCGCTTGATAGTAGAAAGCCTTTCTTCAATTAAAATTGAATGTGGGAGCTGGAGCATGAAATGGAACATGGGTCTGAAGTGCCTCAGCAGCTCAGTCGCCCCAAAGATAGAGACCATCTTCACTGCTGGGTAACGGAGCTCTGCAGAACATCTCTTTAAAAATACATCCTTTTCTACCTCCTCTTCTCCTCTCAGATACGTGAGGACCACAGAGCTTTCAGGAGGCTGTCCTGCAGAGGGACTTACAGGTGTTTATGGGTTTTGATGATGAAGCCTGAGCATCAAATCAAGACCTTTGGAAAACCCAATGGCCCACCCAGAGAAGACTGTTGACCAAAGGAAGGAAGTGGGATTGTCAGGCTAAAAATGGGCTGCTGTAAGTACTGTGATGCACAACCAGATGAGAGCGGCTCCAGCAGCTCTATGAATGTCTGTAGTTTATTTGTTAGGAGAGCAAGAGTTCGCACAGAGGTGGAGTGGAAAGTGGTTTGGCTTCAGAGATGACCAGAGATGGCCCTGCGTCAGTAGTTTCCCCTCATATTTACAAAGCTGCCAATCCAGCTACATGCGGCTAAGGAAGTCAGCAAAAGTGTCCATTAGTCAAACCTCAATGGGATCGCACCACACACATCCAGATGTCGAAGAGATCTTTACATTTGCACCCAGGGAAGCGATCGCCAGACTCCTAAAGTACAACAGATTGTGGGGTACAGCAGAGATGACGCCTCGTCCTGCTCTCTGCATTATAGGTTACTGATGTGGAGATGACGAATCCATACATTTATCAGTTTTCTGTAACTTAACCCGGCCTCGTTTGTAGAGACAACCAGCTTTGCAATGTAGCCCAGACGCCCTCGACGTTCCCAGCAACATTGTTCAGCTCTTTCTGGGGGATCGTACGAACTCACAACGTATCACCTAAAGGAACGTACAGGAAAAGCAGTTGTACATGGAGCCATAAGTACACGTGAGGCTCTGTTTCTATGCCGAAGGCGATGCTGTACCGGGCTTTGGCAGCTACAGAGATACTGTGCACCAATCACAAGAGCTGGTCAGCATAGTCCGCTTATGTCTTCTCATATGGGTTTCTGGCGGCAGTGGAGACCCCTTATCTTCTCTCCTTCTGCTTATCACAGGTGCTCTTGATCACAGTGAATGAAGCTACACAAATGCATCAGTTACTGCAGGAAATATGATTAAAGCACAATATGGCCCGATCATGTGTAATGCATCCAGCTAGCGTTGTGGTGGTGATACGATATCAACGAGAGAAATATGATGTGAAATATAAATCAAAACCGACGCCGTAGGCAGCTACAGTGGGGCTCCAGTAAACCCCTCGCAGTGACCATAAATGCAGCTTTAGTGCTTACTCTGCACTGATCTGTCTGCTGATCTCACACTATTTTTCCATCCCTTATGAACAATACCCCAAAACCACAAAATACTTGAGCTGCATTGAGGACAGCCATCTCTCAGAAATCTTTTTTTTTTTTTTTTTTCTGGACAAAACCCACAGCCAGACGGCGAAGTTGCATGTGCACAGACACACACAGCGTGGCGGCTCAGCGGCTGGGACTGTCACCTCACAGCAAGAGGGTTTGAAGTGCGACTGCCTGAGTCTCTGCATTTTGGTGCAGATGTCCTCCTACATGGTACAGACGCAGGTTAGATATCGGGGAAAGTCGGAGCATTGGGAACATTTATCACCCCTTAAGTCCATTTCCTTTAAACCTCTCCCCAAAAAGACAAAAATCATTCAGCTCAGTTTTTCAATTAATAATTGTTTCCTTCCTGCTTTATTATTTTGTATTATACAAAAAGCTTATTATGAGAATGCTGTGGAAATATGCATGTTTGTAATTATGGAGTGGGCCAACTTCCAAATCGTGTCTGTGCTCCAGCCAAATGTGCTCAGCGACCGACCCAGACATCGACCCAGTCCATTGGGTAACTGCTGGCTGCCAAAGCTCTCCCACAACACCCATCTCCAAACAATAGAGTTATTATTAGTGCCTAAATACTTCAAATGTCACAACAGTCCCATTACAGCATAGCATCGAGTTTGGCCAGTTTCCAGATTTTACGGCCCCGTTCATCTCTGCTGGAAAGTGACGTCTCCAAATTGCACCTCACTCGGCGTGCAAGTGTTTTGTTTAAATCCCATTGTCAGTGTGAACGACAGTGTGCGTTTGTGTGTGTCCATAAACACATCATAAGCATATATTCCAGACCGTAACTAACCAAGACGGCTGAGAAAAAAGTGTCCACTGATAATGAGTCTAACTTCCTTCCTTCCTCTCTTATATACTGAGTCTTTAGAAGCGAACTCACTTCTGAATTCTCTTCGAGTCGGGCTAAAAGGCATTTGTGTGGGCCAAACGGCAGTGAGGCCTTCATTGTCGATGATTTCAATGCCGATTTCAATCCTGACTCTGCCAATCAGACAGGCTAGCATTGCTCCTTGTTCTTCCCCATCAAATGGCTTTGTCTCCTGGGCTCATGGTTGATTAGGTGGGGGGAGACTGGGAACTGTGTGTGGCACACTGGGCTCTTTGTCCTACTCAAGAACTAGACTCCTTAACAGTCTATAGCGGCGTGCAATGAACTCACTCATGCACACAGACACACACAGGCGAGCACACTCACACATATACGATGATAAAATAAAAGCCACCATGTCCAATTATGTGTTTGCAGGAGTTCACACATCCCAGAGGAACCCACTGACAAGCTTTCAGATGAGCTATACATATTAATGATTACTCTTCTCTTGCTAATATGACTCTGAGAAATGGACGTGACTAAGTGCTGTACAAGGATAAAAGCAGACGATCAGTGAACAATTCATACTACCCAGAGATGTATCTGTCCCTCTGTGTTAAGATAACACAGGGTTAACGTGGTTTTATCAATCAAACGGAGTTGACCAAAAAGGCTAACATGTACGGTTTGTGTAAGCTGGTTAATGCACGTCACGTGAGAACTAATCCCAGCTGATGGTCTATTGCAGCTCTACCAACCGTCCAACATCAGTAATCACATAGTTCTTACATGTTTCCAGTTTAAATTATTCATAAAGTGCATCAATCAGAGCCAGACAGCTAGGAACTGCTCTCCATTAAAATCTGGGATCGTTCTCCTTCATCATCAGCATAAGAAGTCGCAACACGCTGCAGTGAGCGTGCTGTGGGCTCTGCACCGTCTCTGCAAAGTGTTTGTTGTCGAGGCCGTGTTGAGTTGCCACACTAAGTGGCTCACATACCACCACATTAATCTCCATTAAGATGACAGATGGTGACTTAATCCCTACTCTTCACCAGAAAGTCACCAAAGGTCTGTGCCTGCAGTGACAACACGATCGCACACCATCGAGGAGACAACACACAGCTAATGTTCACAAACAATATGTCAGAAGAAGCAAGATTAATATGAAGCTCTCGAGCCAAGTCCCAAGTCAATCTGTACAAGTCACTAACCAATCTGTCTCAAGTCAGTGTGTACAAATTTCTAGTCTGAAGTCTACACAGGTGTCAAATCAGTCCACACAAGTCTCAAATGAAGTCTCATATCAAACTTTCCAAGTCTCAAGTCAATCCTGAAGTCAATCTGTACAGGTCACTTGCTAATCTTTACAAATCTCAAGTCAATCTGCATGAATCTCAAGTAAGCGTAGACGAGTTTCAAGTCAAGTCTCAAGTTAATATTCACTAATCTCAGCCCTAGTGTCAAGTCAATTTACACACGTCTCAAGTCAATCTGCAGAAGTTCTAAGTCAAGTCTGAAGTCAGTCTGTACAAGTCTCAGGGTAAGACTCAAGTCAGTCCGCACAGGTGTCAGTTCAGGCAAGAGACGTCTCAAGTCATTTCAGGCAAATCTTAAATCAGGTCTTAAGTCTTGTCAAAGAAAATTTCAAGTCCAAGGGAAGCCACAAGTCTTTATTATTGCAAGTCATTTTGAAGTTTTTCAGGTCCCTGCTCACTAAAATGCATTTGAATATCTTGTTTCCCAACAGTTAACAGTGTTTTTGGGCCTAAATCTGACTCAAGTCACAGTCTCAAGTCTCAAGTACACAATCCTGTAGACTGCCAAACCAAACTGCAAAGTGCTGTCACTAACAGTCTCGATGGGTAGTAAACTCTAACTTTGCACTTCAGAAATAGCTTTTTCAAAAACACTGGGGGAAAAAAAAATCCAGAGAGTGAAAATAAAATATCAATCCGCTTTAACTTTTCTGAGTTTGACTACATGGAGAAAAATACCTCGTCATGAGTGTGAAATTGCGAAGTGTGTGTGAAAACAAGTCGGTGTGATGAGCATCTCTAGGATGGGAAGTGAGACAGACAAGAATAGAAAAGGATCATGCACACAGACTGAGTTAAAGAGAGACACAAGACAATTCATTGTTTATGCTGAAGCCACAGCAGCTGGACGAAGGAGGAGCAGGCAGGGTGAGAGTGTACATGTGTGTGTTTGTGTGTGAGCTGTCTGTCTGGGAGGAAAGAGGTTTTGTATAGAGAGGCTGTCAATTTGTGTGAAGCGGTAAAAAGCCATAAAAAGACCATAAAAACATTTAAATGCATACTGAATTGAGCCCTCTGGGCTTTCCTCCTCTCTGGAGTGAGTTTTTGTGTGAAGCCTTCACTCACAGCTGTTTGTTTGCACCGAGATGGGCCTCGCATCTATAAACTGTGCGAGCAATGAAGTGGCACAAACTGAACTGAACGCTCGCAGTTTGTTGATGCCACTTAATTCATACAGGGACATTATGGGACGTACGTGTGTTTATGTGTAGGAGACATTCATCATGCGACATGAATGTGAGGAGGCGTGTGTTCTACCTACCAGACTGTCCACACCGTCCAGTGTGTGATTGGCGTTGTACAGGGAGTAGGTCAACTGGTACACGCCGTCATTGGTCTCACTGTTGCCATAGAAACCCACACCCACTGCGACGCTGCCGAGAGAAGAGGCACGGAGGGACAGGTAAGCCTTTGTTAAATTAATGAGAGGAGCAGAGTACAACAGAAACACTGCTTGTCTGTCCGCGGCGATGTCCTTTTCAATCACTGGATTCAAAGTTCGTCAGCTTCAAAGTCATTATTAGGACCTGAATTCAAAAACGAAAGCTCACAACCTGAAAAGAAGGCATTTCTCTCTGTTCTAAAACACTGAGGCATCCTGCGGCAGAGATGTATTACCTACACGGAGCGCGGCACAACACAAAACAGCACCTACACAACATTTTATGAATATTTCATGGCATATTTTTCACCCGGGCATTTGGGCATTATCATAAAGCGGTATCATCAATTTTTACAACCACCTTGACTTTTGGAGAAGCAGGAAAAAATCCAAAAGTAACGAGGCACGTTGGGACAATCCCTACGAGGACGCTGAAATGATATTTAGTTTATTCAATAATTAATTGCCAAGGTACACATAGTCATCCAAACAGAATACATGACAGCGGACTGGAAAGGCAGAGCCGCCATGTGTGTGTCTTGGGGGAGCGTCTTGGAGACTTTGCAGACAATTAAGGTTGCGGGAGAGATAAAATTAGACTCATTCTGAGTTTATGCGTATTCCATGAAATGTTTTTGTGCTGCGAAGTTAACCAACATATCCAACACTAAACTTTATGTACAATTCCAAAAAAGTCAGGACACTGTAGGACGTGAATAAAAAGAGAATTGAAACGTGCTGCTTCCATCAAATTCAGAATAAGGACACATGTCCAAAAAACGCAAAATGCAGTTGTGGTCAAACATTAAATACATTGTCTTCGTACTGTTTAGCAAATGATCGCATTCTGTTTTTTTCATGTCGTACACAATGTCCCAAAGTTTTTGGACTTGGCCTTATACAATGTGCAAAAATATTGTTTCAAGAAAAGCAAAAAGTTGCACGACTGAAATTGAAGTCTCCCCCCAGCAAACCTACTTTGGATGGACATGTTCATGCAATGAATGGTTGTTACAGCAGGTAGAACAAATATAGTGTATCTATCGAGCACTGATGCTGCAAAACACTGTTTGGATTTCTGTGTCATTTACGTAAACAACAGTATTTGAACCAGAATTTATACAATACAGTTTTTTGGAATGTGTGTGCATAATTTGAAAGTGCCTTTGCATATTCACTCATCCAAGGCTTTCATTTGTTCAGCTGGAGCATCAGCACAAACAAAATAATCACCACCATCATAAACACACACTCTTAAGTAGTCTCTCTGCACTTCTTTATTCTCCAAAGTGCTGTGGCATTGTGCTGCCATATGATGAGATTTGAAAGCAACTACATAATTGTTGTCTGCATAAACCCCACAAGTAGACCAGATATAGAAACGTGATGTCTCACAACACACTCTGAAGTATGAATGATGTCTATGCTACATTAGGGAGTCTTGCTGAAGCTCACAGGTAACACAAGTAAACAGATGAACAACAACCCTAATGCAAAATGCCATGGTTTACCTGCTGTGTTTTATTATAGAGGTGGGCTGCATTACCTGAAATACAGACAGCCTCTGCTAACCACAGACAAAATTCTTACCTTTTTCTGAAATAAAACATTAGCCTAACCTTCAGGGGAAACGAATCGCTGAAGGCCATAAAGCCACTGTAATGAGTAAGGCTTTTGGTGTTCACACAGTCACAGTAAATTGATCATGAAATGAAATGCAGTCAGGATCTTGGAAACTCAGGAGGTGACATGGCTTCGCACCTCTGCTGACATATTTCCTGGGGGAAACTCTTTATGCACTGAGTCACCAGTTTCTCATGTACACCACCTCCAGTTTAATCCAATTCAAAAGCCCTGCAGTAAATCCTATTCTTCTGAAGTATTTCATGTTCACAAGCATTGATTCAGCTTAACATGAATGACAAATTAAGGGAAAAATCAACATTAAGTGTGTTAGCAAGACGTTTGGCCACCACGAGCCTCCAGGACGGTTCCTTGGCTGAGATTCCTGGAGTGTCTGAAACTCGACGAGAGGAATGAACACCATCCTTCCCAAAAAAAAACATTACCTCATTTGGTGTTTAGATGAGGGAAGTGCAGAGTGCTGTATTATAAGCTGCTCCAAATCTCCTGTGAGTATTCAACTGGCTTGAGATCTGTGTGGTACATAATTCATATCATTCTCAAAACATCCGCAATCATTGTTTGCCCACGAACTTATTTAGGTTTTTCCTTTTATTCATTACCTATTAACAAAGACATTTAATTCTGATGCAACACAGCTCAACAGAAGCACAAACTATGGCGTCCAAAATGACCACAGAGGTTGATCAATACACTGGACTCACCGCTACATAAGCTTCATTATTGCAGCTACCTCAGCTGTTCGGACTAATACAGAACTCAGTACATTATCTGACAGTCAATGCAAGTTAATGTGAAACAGGGAGGAATATGGCTGTTAGATCAATATTTCATGATTTCATTAATTCTACAAGATTTTATGAGCATGGGTGCCTCGTCACTTATCTAATAAACCATAAAACATCAATACAGCTTTCGCTTAATCGCCCCATCCACTTATGGCTATTGATCGCAACCATGTGTCTATTATTAAATACTGTAGTTATTTCAATATTTATCCATTAGTTTTAGTTAACTTTACCTGTTTATTACTTTTTGCTAAACTTCAACTGTTTATCCATTATGTTTAGTTAACAATTTTAACTGTTTATCCATTATTTTTAGCTAACATTTAAACTGTTTATCCATTATGTTTAGTTAACAATTTTAACTGTTTATCCATTATTTTTAGCTAACATTTAAACTGTTTATCTAATTACTTTTGGCTAACTCTTTCAACGGTTTATCCATTACCTTTAGCTAACATTTCAACTGTCTATCCATTATTTTTAGCTAACTCTTTCAACTGTTTATCCTTTATTTTTTAGCTAGCTCTTTCAACTATTTTGCTTAGCTATTTTCATGCACTCTCAGCACACAGTGTTCAAGCGTTAAAAGTTGACTCAGCCTATGTTTTTATTTTAATTGATATTATGATGTTTACCCCACAATCTTTCCACATACCCACAAGCAACTGCAAAAGTACATGCTGGTGTACCCGTGTTTGGGAATCACTGCAATAAACCACCAATGTTCCTTCACAAAATGTGCTCCAGATGAAGGCCAGAGGCAGGTCAGGTACATACAGCACAAAAGGTAAGCAGGAGTCAGACTAAGTCAGACCTGAGGCAGCATCCTTAACCTTGTAGACTTGTCCCGGATAAGCGTTGAGAAAACAGAGCCTATAAATCCACTGTCAACTCCGCTTCCTGCAGTGTTTGCCTGGAATCGCTGAAGCCTAGCAGAGCTGTTGTAGCTGTGTGGCGGTCGATGCTGAGAGCAGGTGGAGCAGAACAACAGGAGCTATTTTTCTAATTAGTCCAACAAGGACAGAGTCTCATTAACTGACACCCTGCAGGTAAACCACCCACTTTTCAGGTTTTAACACAACCCTCGTGGAGAAAGGGAAGAGACACATTAAAGACTGGGTAGACATGAAGAAATCCGCTTGGGGAGAGACAGGAAGTGACAGATACAGACAAACCAAAGCAGACTGACGGTGATACGAGCAGACAGTGTACGCTGTAGCCTGTGTAAGCAGAGCAGAAGACAGACAGTTTACAACAAATGATATGACACAAACGCAGAGAGCAAGACAACAGGACAAACAACGATTAAGCCTTGCTTGATGCGCTGACATTTAATAATCATCGGCTGATGATGATGATGATGATGCAAAAACTGCTAAATTTCATTAGTTGGATTTTTTTTTCTTCCCCACCAAAAAACATCACTGACAGAAGAAAACATGCCACAGGAGCTGCTCTCCTTTCATCTGTCTAAACACATCCTCTAATGCCACAGCTGCAGAAAACATATAGGATAAAAGTGGCCGCAAGAACATGGATTTCTTTGAACCATGCAAATTATATATATAATATTTTAAGGGTAGAAGCTCATTAATATAAGGAAACAGGGAGGACATGTGCAACGAGAGAGAACATCTCTGTTTTTCTCTCTCAGTCATTCCAGTTCCCTCAGCGCGGCTCCCTGAAACATCCACGGTCGAATCCAAAGAAAGAGAATATCATTGATGTGAGCAGGCATGTACTGAGCAAGAGTCCAAACTGTCATGTTGATAAATGACAAAGTGGTTGAAAGACAATGAGGGGAATTCAGAAAAGGAACCAAAAACTCCAGCCTGCAGCAAAATGCCCTTAGCCGCTATGAATAGACTCAGACATGTTTGCCTATTTGAGATTTTGCCCGAAAATGGCAGCAGTGACCCCCCCTGAGATGACAAATATATAATTTTATATTTCACTCTGCTCTCGTGAAGTCTCAGCTAGGGACATCTCCCCCCCCCCCCCCCCCCCAATATACAGCAGCCTATAATATAAAACACAAAGAGCTCCCTTCTAAATTTTTCATGCACGCATCTTGGAAATTTCCGAAATAGCCAATTTAAGGCCTGAGATGCAAAAAACAAGTTATAAATTGTCAGCTACTAAAAATAGATGACCCCAAAACAGCGAATGAGGGTTTAAAAACAGTACTGCTGGTATGCTCTTATTGCCGGTACTGTAGGCATCCAATGAAAAGCTTCTGGCGTGCCAAAGCATTTCTGTATGGCGGCCAATAGAGGACAATGATATCATGTAAACAGACATATTTCTCTTTCTCTCTCTCTCCCTTTTCTTGTGTCCTCCATTCTCATTTCCGCATCCTGACTGGCAACAGATACCTATCACAACAAACAAACACAAATTAATATTTCAAGTGTCCTGGAAAGGAGAATAACTTCTGATGATCCATTTATATTTACAACGTAATGGAAACACATTGTGGGAAAGTCTGTGCAGTGGCTCTACCGCTCGTGCAAATGAAACGCCTTTGGGGTAAAAAAGAAGAATACTGACAATGTTTTTCACCAAAAGTACTTTAAACTTTCATTTGTTTACTGGTTTACATCTTTTAAAAAGACAAGAAGTGGCTCTAAGGTGTCGCTAACCTCAGCTCTAAAATTACCACCATACATAAAGGTCCTTTGCAGTTTGTACTGTGCAAGTCCTCATAAGAGTGCGTTTGAGTACTATGACTGCTTTATGTCAACAAACAGAATGAAGCTCTAACTCTTAGAAACAGTTGTCAGACAGGAGATAGTCAGTTTACCTTGTATGGATTAATGTATACACTTGCACTCTCTGCACTTTTGTACTTGTTGGCCAGTTATCCATCCAGTATTTAGAATTTAACGTTTGTCCCACAGTTCTTCCTTGTGATCAATGTGGCTGTGTATAAACTGCTTTGGAAACACTGTATTGAAGATCATGCCAATAAAGCAACGCTGGATTTTAATGTCAATACAACCTGAAAACAATCAGTTCCTATCATATTAACATGCAAACTAGTAATATTATAAACTCTAAACTATGATGTTATAGTAAAGCAAAGTATCAGTACCTTTTTACAGTCCAGATGTCCTCAGTATGAGCAGCTCGATCAGTTACAGTACAGTATAATTACACAGTTAATGTGCTCCACCATGGGCAGGGCTGCAACAGCAGCTGAGTGACATCTGCTATGGTTTCTCCAGTGTTAATTAGGATGGACATCCCAGCGTATCAGCTCCAGCCACTGTCAAACATAATTAGAGCCGAAGCCAGCAAGATTTTGAGCAGAGACGGAGGGAAGAGGGGAGGACGAGCGGGATGGTAGAAGGACAAGTGGTCAATTGAAACAGGACATAGTAAAGAGAAGTGGGGAGTAAAGTGAGGGTGAAAAGCGGGAAAGGATCTGGACTGATGAGAAGGAAGTGAACCAGTTTTCCTCTTCCAAGTCCAGTACAAAACCCACTGGGATATGACTCTGGCATATCCTCGAGACTGACAAAATCAAAGCTGGGAATCACATGAAGGAGAGTTGATTTCATTCAGGGTGTTTCTTTCCACTTCATTCATCTCACAACATTAAGTCCTACAAGTCAAGTCAAGTCCTTGTAAGAGCTTTAAATGTACTGCAGACCAAAAGTGGCAACTGAGAGCATAAACTACTTAGGAAAGTGTTTACTGAGGTCATGAACCAAGGGAGAAACAGGGTAATTTTCTCATAAGCTTACATACAATTGGACTTCTTTTTGCAACCAGTGGAGTCGCCCCCTGCTGGCCATTAGAGAGAATGCAGGTTTAAGGCACTGCAGTATTGGCTTCGCTTTTCAGACCCGGAAGCTTTGTCCTCTATCTATGCAGCCTTTGATGGTCACCCAGGATGGAGAGGTTTTAAGAAAAATGTGTTTGTTTTCTGGGTGCTATATCTCATATCTATGGTTCTCTCTGTTTAAAGCCAAGCCTTGTTTCCAACCAGCTTTTGCCAATATCTCTCTCAGAATTTCAAAAGGTAAATGTGCCCCCAACATCACTGTTAAGGGTCCAAGCATGAAGCACTTCTTGTTCTTATTAACTAAAAACAAAGGTACTCTATAACAAAAGAGGGCCCACTACAAGCTAATGGCATAAAATGGTATACACTTCCTTTCTTTAAAGTGGGCACTGTCGTCTCTCTCTACACCAATCCCCACTGAGCATTTCTAACACTAATGCATTACTGATGGACTTGTCCATGTCAAAACACTATATACAGTGCAAATCTAATATCCTGGCTTTACTTTGCTGCGTGCTTCATATTCTCACCCCAGATCTCCAGACTCTGTGAAAATGTGTTGCTGAGAAAGAGACAGGTCTCAAACAAAGTTCATTATCTATTGATTCGTCTGGACCAATATTTACTTTCATGACTACGAGGGCAAAAGACTCGGCCATAATCTGCGCTCACTTTCACTTCTTCCATTGGAGTGAAATGACTCAGGATCTGCATCTGGTCTCCTAAAGGGGCGGATCAGTGGCGACAGATACAGGAAAAGACTCTTAAGTGAGTCTCGTTTCTAACCATGTCTGCTAAAAGTATCTGACTCTTACGAACCAAAGAGATACCTTTCTTAAATAGGTTTAAAATCTGAATCTGGACAATGAGAGCATCCACGAGGGCTTCAGAGAGCATCCGATATGTCACGTCAAAATGCAATAAGACCTGAATGTACTGTACGTGAACACAGCGTATGTCATTACACATCGGTGCCCTCAGTCCCCATAGGCCCCCGCCCCCGCTGGTTGCCGTTTGCAGCTGTATTTTCACTCCTCTAAATTTGATTTTGCAACATACATCTTTAATGTGCGAGGCGACATTTTAAGAACCTGCACATGAATGATTAAATATCGCGTAATGAAGACTGCTTGACTTGGTGGGAACAGAAGCCATTTGCAGACCTTAACGGAGAGAAACCGCCGAATAAATGTGTGCGACATCAAGCTAAGTGTTGTATGATTAGCGCTTTAGTGCTGTTTTTCCGAGTCGTGCTTCAAAGTTAATTGGACATACAGAACGTTCGTCATCATGCTTTTAGCGACCAGTGTTTAGCTGTGAATTGAGGGGGTTAAATATTTTAAATGCTTCCTTTTAAAAACTCTGTTGGGTAATGCATTTTGCGTGTGTGTGTTTTATGTATATTCTTTCTTTCTCATTTACACTCCATTTAATTGGATTCAGTAGCTGTGGGCAGTGGCACAAAAATATGGCAAAGAAGAAAGGCATATAAATCATTAGTGTGATTCACCTACAGATGGTAGAAAACAGCAGCTTTGGCCTGCAGTGCTGAGCCTTCACGATATTCTACACAACCATGGCACCACTGTGTGCTTCCACTTCACAATGAACCTCCTCTGGAAAAGGACAGATGTATGATAATGTTGGAGGCTTAATTCAATATTACCCACTGGTTTCTAACCATGACTGTCACATGGCTGAGGGAAGTATCCACTCCTTTGGCAAGAAATTCAATTAGCTGCTTTGTGGGGAGAGCACATCTCACTGACTGGCTTAATAGGCTCTATCTGGTGATGTAAGTGCAGAGTATGTCGCAGCATGTTTTGGTAGCTTCGTGACAGGCTGCGAGTGAATCTTCGCTCCTAAAGTTTGACAGTTAGTGTTTGTCTGCAGCGTTGAGGGTTGATTTGACAAGTTTGGCACAGCGGCAAAATGTTAGCAGGATGAAAAATTGGACCTAAGTAAAAATAATGAACTGCTCTCAGTTGTCTGTGTACCAGCTAACGGCTATAATACTGATATCATTAATCTGCACCGCAGCTAAACATAATGCCGTTTCACATCAGGAAAGTTTTCAGCTCAACGTAGACTTGATGAGATCCAGCAGCCTCCAGCCAAAACAAATCAAATCTGGTGCAACGCTCCTCACTGTTAAATCTGAAGGGAAACACTGGGCCAGATATCATCTCAAAAAATAAAGAAACATCCTCTAAAATACTCACATTTTAATCATGTAAGCGCTTTATCGAACAAATTCCTCATCTGTGCGACATGATAAGTGATCTTGAAATTCATCATAGGTCAGTATTTTTTCTGTCTTGTGATGGTGACACACAAGCTGCATTAATGGGGCTAATGAAAAATGCCATTTCCCTCACCATTAGCAACCTGCTTGCCATCATTTGGATGGCATTATCCAGCCAGCGATGTAAACAGGAGGTATTTATAGAAGCAACACAAATAGGCTACGCTTGATAAACTTTATAGTCTGCTAGTTCAGGCAAGCGTTAAACTGAGGGAAATGTTATTTACAAGAGGTGTAAGAGTTTAGTTTCAAGAGCGGCACAAGCATGTGGGAGGGTATAGTGACCTTTATTAAATCAAATGTATATAATCCCTATAATACTTTAAAATATTCCTATAACTTGCAATGTCTTATTCTCAGCAGAGGGATTCCTGTCTCATGTGTATATGCTGTATTTGTTATAGTAACCTCCTACAAGTCATTTTTGCATTTTAGACTGCAGACTCAATTAGCACATCCTGTCCACAGGTTCAAGACATCAAGGTGAAGAGATCTGCCCTCCAGTTGGCTGTCACAGGCAGTAATGCACATTCACACTCCGAATATTCATGATACACCCACATCAGGATGGTGCCTGAGAGTCAGAATGCTAACAAATGCTATATTCTTTAGAGTGAGGGTAAACTCAGTGAGACGATTGAGCCAATATCACTTCAACCCAGAGGCCACAGCTTCCTAAGGAGCAATTTTGAGAAGCAGTCCAGACTGATGTTCAAGGAAAACACGGCTTTTACAAATATCAAAAAACATTCGCTCGTTTGTCAATCTCACGTCTGGTTTTTAAGCCACAAATCATTCATAGAGAGGACGAGGGTTATCGGAGAGATCAACCACGTCAATGTCTCACAGAGCTAAAAGACTCTTAGCGGATACAGATCAACACTTGATCTCACAAAAAGGAAAGAAAATAAGAAGCCGACGCTATTGTGAAACTAAACCAGCAGCATTGCAGAACTGCAAACAGAAGGTATTTCAAAAGAGACTGGTGTGCTGACAAGTATGAGACCAGAAAGAAAGACCTTGAACACCTCGAGAATGGGAAAACAGAGACAAACAGGCATGGACGTACACAAAGTTTATGCACTATGAACTAATAAGTTATAGTCCTCATGTGGGAAGGCAGAATGTGCACAAACAGACTGAGTCTTTGCAGAGAAAACATCATGCCATTTACAGCTCCCCGTTAGGAATACTGAACGGCCAATAAAGAAAATGGGAAAACACAGAGCGTGGCAGACATCAACAGAGACAGAGTGTGTGTGTGCACTGTAATCAGCAGTTAGTCATAACATCTTGTCCTGCGTCTTGATGCTCTCACCATGTGATGAGGCCGGCGGCGACAGCGGACCAGGTGACGCAGCAGGAGTTGGGCTTCTTGCTCTCCTCCTCTTCATCTTTGCGGCAGCAGCACAAACAGCTCAGGTAGATGGCCAGACACAGCAGGTTGAGGCCGAGTCCTGCAGCCGCCACACAGCCCAGGAATATGAGGGACTACAAAGAGAGAAGGGGAAGAGATGACATGATACAGCTGAGTCAGAAACGAAAAGCAGCAGCAGAGATCAGGTTTTGCCTCAAGTGATGGGCAACCATTTTGACCTGGAATATATAAGGTCACTTATGACTAATGCTTTCCAGCAAGCTTTGCGTAATTTGACTTTCAGGGAAATTTACCCATAGTGTTAGTTCTCTAAGCCATTAAAGGGAAAACAATGCAATTATGTTGATAGCTCATTACATTAAAATGCATTCAGTAACAAGTTCACACAGTGGTGGAAGAGGATCATTGGCTTATAAAGTACAAGAGAAGGCGATGACCGACGTTACAGGTTAAAATAAGAAACACAGACATTAAAATCATCCATGTGTCTGTGGATTGTGTACATCTACAAAGCAATTCCTACGTTGAGAGTCCTTGAGTAATGAAAACTTGTCTCATATTGTGATTTTTAGCCTCTTTTAGCATGCATCATCTTCAGCCCTCTTTCCATCAAAAGAAAGTCGTTTTTACCAAACTAGCTTAGCTCTGATACAGTAAAGCGACTGTATGCTAACCAACCTGCCCAGAACCAAGCGGCAGACAAAGATAGCAACTAAGCTAGCTTAGAGAGAAAGTCAAACAACTCACAGCTGTGATGTTCTTTCTAAAGAGCTGGCAGAGACCAAAACGGAGTTAAAAGACAAACATGTCGGACTTATGTTAGTCAGTGGTCAGAGATATGCTGGTCTTTTTTGGCTAGATGTGTAAACAGGCAACTGTTTGCTAACACGTTAGCCACGCGTTAGCCATCGCAATATTATGTCACAGTCTGTGTCAGTATGCTAACAATATAATTTTTAATAAAACTTACTTACTTACTTTCAAGACATCCCTATAGCATGTGCTAGTATGATTATGCTAGCTCCCTGTAATATAAGCTAACATTACTATGAGCTTTGCTGTTAGCATGAAGTGTTGGACCATATTACTTTGTAATGACTGAACAGTTAATTTAATCACTGGGGCAGTTCACAAAACAAGAAGTGAAAATAGTCCTTACATTTTAATTTGGCTTAATTTAACAATTAGCATTTATAATATTCAATTAAACATCAGATAAACACCCACTGAAAAGGCTTTCCTCTTGTCATTTGCTAAATGTCTCTAGTAGAGCATCACAATGGGAGGATATTATGTGACTCCAACCAAACAATTTCAAACTAGTGCCAACGATTACTGGGATTAGTGTGGAAATAGGACACAAAAAGCAAATGAATATGTCTGCGCCAGCGTACGAAACGAGGCCAGCTGCATCCACTATCTCCAGGTGGAGAGCAGACACCTCCTCATGCATCTCTGCATCTACCTCTCCCTCTTATTCCTCCTTTAGCCCCCATCCCACCTTCTGCGAGAGATGGAGTGCCGTGACAAAAATAGCAACAAGACCGTCCTAACAGCCTCAAATGAATTCTGCATCCATCTGTGAGCAGATGGGTTTATTCAAGCTCGGCCCCTCTTTTTTCCCCCTTTTACTTGTCCTTTTTAGTTTGTCTGAAATCTTTTTGGTGCTGAGCCATCTGTTCCCGTGCTGGGATGTTACGAGTCCCGCAAGTCAAGTCGTGGGATTAAAATCCAAAAAGGAAGAATCTGCAGGATTATGTCAACGATTTCTATAAAAGAGACAGGTAAACGGCAAATTGAAAAATCCTCCACAAGCTTCAAAACAGCTGTTTATGTCATCTGACACAGTCCCTCTCCTGTCGACTTAGCAAGCGAAAGAGTGAAAAGAGTGAAAATAAGACTGTGAGATATACATAAATATAAATATTATGTGTGTTCAATCATTTGGCACTTTCTGAAGCACGAGTCTTTGTTTCTATCATTTTCTCCCTTCCCCCTAAAATCAATCTTTCTTTCTGCTCTCGCTCCTCTCCCTATGCTCCATCTGTTGGGGTGCAGTGCCTCATCTTGTACCATTTCACGGCGACATGCCTTTCATGTAGAAGGCCGCACATCTGCTGACAAAAAAAAAAGGAAAAAGAAAACGCAGGACAGGTGTCAAAGGAAGGGCAGGGCAAACTGCAAGCATTGACCTCTCAACTTTCTCATATTCTCCAGCGCCTCATAAAACAGGGGTGGAAATTAGTGGGAATTTAGCGCTGCAGTTTAGGATATGGGATTGTAAATGTGTTAATGGGTGTGCTCAGACAGATGGATGGCAGTGTGCACCAAGGTGAGACAAAGAGACACAGAGAGAGAGGCTCCACGTCTCATCCGAAGGCGGGGCGGGGGGTTTCGACTGATGAGAGTTGGCATAAACTGGGTGTAATTGAGGTGAACACAGTAAATGAGATGGAGATGCGGGACGCAGGTGGATAATACAAACGTGGGGGGATGGGTGGGAGGCAGGCGGTTCGACGGAGGAGAAAAGGGGGGAAAACTCCTGCTGAGCCCGCAAACGCCGGGCCACCCAGCCGCTCTTATCGCCTTGGTAACGTGCAGGTTAGTTGGTGCCCTTGCGTCAGGGAGGGAGGACGAGTGAAAGGCCGACTTTCCACAGCCTATTTGAATTAAGCAGCATGTGACAGGCCGGCTTTAATTGCCATGCCTCTGTCTTGTGATTCCCCCTTGCAGCCAGGCAATGCAGAGAAAGGAGGGAATGTGGCAGGAGGGGGAGAGGCAGAGAGGGAAATGGTGGACGGCTGAAAGACCTCACATGGACCATCTGAGGAAAAAACTTTATCTTTTACCGGTGAGTTTCATGGCACTTGGACACGTCAACTCCCGCAAAACCAACTGTAAAATTCAAAAACTGCTCGGGGCTCACAAAGGAACTGAAAAAATATGTCCTTTTTCAGAGAAACCTTTATTCCAAGGTTACTTTCCTAAAGCAGTTACAGCCAAGACAACACTCTCCACTGTCTTCCTTTCCATCACTCTCTCTCTCTACTGTCCTTTCTTCTCAGTCGTAGGGTGCGAAAATAATGGCTTCTGAATTATGCAGCATCCATTCAGTGGAAGGTCGCACACAGAGACCGAATGTGCACACAGAGACGCACACCACAAGCCCATCCTGTAACCATCGCTTCCCAAGCGCTCCAACCTTCCATTAAGTTTAAAAACACCATTTGTCTTTTACCGAGCAGAGTGTGCACACATTCGCTCTGTGGTAAAAAATCAAATTGGCAGCTCTGACCACTTAACTGCTACCTAAATTAGGTCTGAGTAGCTTCCCATAAAAGTAGACTCGATATGTTAACACCCTTCTCCTTACTTACTCATTCCTAACTCGAGAGGCCCACTCCGCTGTTTTCTCTGCTTTGTTTCCTCTCGATTGTCCCGCAGACAGGGGGTGGGGTGAGCATGAGGCTGGAGGCAATGACACAGAGAGAGAAAGGAAGGAAGATCTAGCTGAGTGGAAAGGCGATCCCTGAGATGTGGAGGGGAGGAGAGGGGGAGAGGATGAGAATAAAGAGAAATAGGTGGGTGACAGGGTGATGGAGGGAATATTGTAGGTAATGAAAACAGTGAGACAGCAGGGTGTGGATGAGAGAGAGCGAAGGCGCGGGAAAGAGGGCAAAGGATGACAAAGTGTGTGTCTGCACGGCGAGGACAAAGACACAGCTAACTCGTCCACACGACAGACTCTTCATTACTCAGGGCACGGCCCAGTTTCTCTCCTATTACGAGCCCAGTGTAGATGGCTTCGCCCCGAGGCTGGAGCGTTGCATAATGCTATGATTTTCCCAAAATAGTGAACAAACCGGAGAATCTCACTGTTGAATGTACAAAAAATGAGCACACGCGTGCGTGACAAGACAAATCAGCTGTGTGCTGGGCCCCAGAGGACGTGGAATAATTCAAGGGATGATACCTAAGTGAACTCGGCAAAGTTAACGCGAGAGGAATATTTTTCAGAGCAACTTTTGAACCATCTGTTACTCATAAAAACTCTCGTGTGGCCGCTGTGTGAACTCAAAAAAAGGCAAAGTTCATCAAGCACATCCAGTGTAATCCAATTAAGACCACCACTATCACTTTAATTATCTATCTGTTGTGATTATCTAGTGTTTTTTTTATTAATTGTTATTTTTTATCTAAAGAAAAATGCCAATCCAACAAATAACTGACTATAATTGTAAACTGATCTTTTGTCAGCTAAGAAATTCATTAATATGCTAATCATTCAAATTTATGCTAATCGTTTAAATCCTTCAATAAAATCGACTTTATTGCACTCCATAAGCACATATTTAAAGCTTCACAGTCACACAACTTCACCATCATTTCGTCTGGGTGACTTTTCCCCAAATGTTCAGTGTCCATGTATAAAAGGACTGGCATATTTTAAATCTGACCTGAATATATGCCTCTGGATGAGGCTAAAAAAATGTGCTTTACTGGAGCAGAATGGAAAGAGACAGAGGACGGAGGAGATGGAGGACATGCTGTGTGTCAAAGCAGATGCAAACTCATAATAGTCTAAGTGTAATATAGTTCATGCCTTATGCTGAGCGCCCACTGAAAATAAATTTTTAATATGCGAGTAGTGACTATAATTAATACATAAAGATGGAAAGCACTTCCATCTGTTACAGTGCATCTGCTGAGCAGGACTAAGGCGACTAACAGCGGAATTCCTCTAGCTTGGAGTGGCGCTAAATGCACGCTAAGCGATATGAAGTGTCTTCCGCAAGCATGGCTGCTCCACAGCAGGTGGCAGACAGCTGTGCGGAGGTGGAGAAGGTCTCCAGGCGCAGCATGCACCGATGTACAATGTGTGTGTGCGTTCCCTGAATGGACAGTGACATTCCTTCAACATGATAGGGGTTAAACATGTGTCAGGTCAGTTAGAGAAGGAAGAAGACATGGGCAGAGAAAGAAATTCCACCTTAAAAGTCAAAGCCTAGTGAGCAGCAGGGGCCTCTTCTTGCTGCTGGAAATCAATAAGGATGGCTTTGGTCTTTGACTTATCTTTTAACTGCTGCAACTGTCACCGCTTTATCTGAAAGCGGCATTCTAGGGATTTAGTATCGCACATCTATAAAGTTGAGAGACTCTCGAGAGAGAGTGTTTAAAATCGATGCAGCAGAGGCATCCTGACTATTAGTCCTGCGTTTGAGTAAAGCTCCACACACTGGCTCCTACAATGCCTATAATGCAATGAAATACAGACTTTTTCCTCAAATCCCAAACCCCCAGTTTGAAACACAGGGTTTCTGCTAAATGTCCTAATCCCCAAGCTCGAGCTGAGCCATCCCTGATGACATGATCGCAGTTATTTTCTCAGATTTAAAGCTCCAGTGTGTAGGATTTAGCGGCATATGGTGAGGTTGTATTGCAAACAACTGAATCCCCCTTGCCTCACCCTCCCCTACGGGCCTTCAGGTAACTTAAAATGTGAAATGAACTCTCTAGAGCCAGTGTTTGGATGTACAAAAATCCAACATGGCAGACTCTGTGGAAGAGGACGTGCTCCCTCTGTAGATATAAAGAACTTATTCTTAGGCAACGATCACTAAACCGCTCTTATTTTCATGTGATTACACACGAATGAAAACATGATTCTGAATATTAGATCCTGTTTATCTCCTGTAAATCATACACACTGGATCTTTAACAGCTGGTGTTGGTGGATGGATCCTTTAAAGAGCAAAAACAGACAGAAATCAGACTCCTTTTAGAAATTTTTAGCCAAAAAAAAAAAAATCCTTCTTTGAAACGTTTAAGATGCTGCACAGAAGTGCTGTAATACGGCACTTCCTATAATGAATTCATACCACCATGAAGGGTTGAACGAAGGCCGCCGAGTGCCTTAAGAAATGCCCCCTCCCCAAAGATCAATGGAGCAGTCCGACTCACTGTCTCCCTCCACGCTGCTGCCTGTCCCACTCTGACACTCGGGTGAATGCCCCGGGGACCAGGGCTCTTTCCGGCAGAGTGCACTCGGCTGGGCCTGCCCATGTTCACAGCTGGGACGCCATTAAGTCCCAGCAAAGCGACCCATGGGCTATGGATGAGAGGAGGAGGAAAAGGGAGGAAGAAGGAGGCTTCATTGCTACAGGATGCTTTAAATCTGTTATGCTGCGCTGCCTTGTTGCCCTCAACACTTTGCCATTGCAAACTGGAGGTCTCAGGAGCTTTGCTCATTTTCTGAGATTTTCGTGTCAGGCGTTGGTAAAACCTCCCGGTAACTGCTCCTGTGCAGGCCATGCTAACCAGGACATCTTTGGAGGGCAGTGAAGCGTGTTATCTTCCTATTTCCTCAACACCCTCTGTGAACCCAGAGCCCAAACCTTTCCCTCAGGGGAGTCAGGGGTCGTGGTTTTGATGCTACACCCCCACAACACAGCACACCCAACCCCCCCGAGCTCGCATGGAAGAGCTGACTTTCATT
This sequence comes from Chaetodon trifascialis, assembly GCF_039877785.1. Taxonomy (NCBI): domain Eukaryota; kingdom Metazoa; phylum Chordata; class Actinopteri; order Chaetodontiformes; family Chaetodontidae; genus Chaetodon; species Chaetodon trifascialis. The sequence continues at coordinate 5,272,759 of NC_092076.1, read as the reverse complement.
GTTGTCTCTGCTGGAGGGGAATGTGGCTGCATGCATCCGCTTGTACCAGTTCACACGGCTTTTGGTGGGTACATGCGAGCATTCCATGTGGCCTGGAGAAGACTGTTATTGTGCTCTTCATCACCAACAAGGAAATGCAGAGGAACACCAAACACTCGCAACCCCCCCACCATGGATAGTCATTCAGTGCTGTCATACCCTGTTTAAATGTTGTTACATCAGCAGGAGGGACGGACATAATGCCTTATTAGTACAGACCTCAGCCATACCATCTAGCCAATCAGGTGACGCTAATTACTGGCTTCAAGCACTACAGAGACAGATTGGGGTTAATGACCTTCTGGAGAGCCAGAGGGGACACTGCGAGTGCGTCTTTCTATGCGTATGCATGACTCAAACGAGGACAAAGTAGATGGCCGCGTAAGAAAAGCAAGACATCACGACGACGATAGAAGCCGAGCTGAGGTGAATCACTGTTTGAGCAATAAGGTTACACGGTCATTCACACATACAGGGAGAGGCTGCGGTGAGACGACGAGCGCGGGGATCAAGAACAACAGATTTTACATTGATTTTCTTGATGAGGAGGCAAGAGGAGCTGGTAAATTTCCAATGCAATCAGAGTGGTTGTGATAGCTTAACCGATAATGGATTTTCAGCCCTTGGTATGCATAATTCTCCATTTTCTATCAGAAACTAAACAGAGCAACACAACAGCTTAGGCAGTTATTCAATTAGCTGTGATCAGTAACGTTCAGCAGCTTGACACTGAATTATGTGAAGGTTTAATGACTTAATTTAAAGGACACAGGTATACAGTAATCACACAATAATAACTGCACTTTAGGAAATGATTGCTGCTGTACAATCAAAGTAAGTGCAGCTTGAAGGACATTATACTTTCTAAAAGCAGGAAAATACATATTTTATCCATGACTTCACAGAAACTCTCGCACACATGAGCAGCTCTCACACAATGCCAAATCCATTTAGACCGTTATACGAAGGTCTGACATCAATGAACAAAGAGGTGAAGGAAATGCTGATGAACACAGAAAACATTTACAGTGATAGAGAGAGAGACAGGGAAAAACAAAGGCAACAGAGACACAGAAAGGTGTGGAGGAGAAGGCTGTTTGCAGGCACTCGGGTGGAACGTTGTTCTCAGGGAATCTCTGTAAGAAAAGCCACTGAGGCAGCAAGATCGAGTGTGTTAAGAGTGTGTTTGCTCTTGTAATTGAATACCATGTCTGTGGCTTGTTCATTTATCCCATGGCACTCCACTGTAATAGCAAGATAAAAGCTTTCAACAGAAACTTGTCTGAGCTGGACATTAAAATGATCAGTGGTGAGATGTGAAACGTGGATATTGTTTTGTCAGAGACAAATGATGCTGCTATTAAACCAAGGTCTTTGTTCTCTTGTGCTGGGGGACAGACAAATGTTCTTTAATCATCTGTAATTATGTACAGGGAGTGTGAAATCCAACTGGATGTCCACATTCGTTAAGGTAATAAAACTGATTTATTTCTGCATTAAAAGCTGCAATTACAGAGTAGCTTACGCTGTCAGAGACCTGCAGTAAGAACACAGGGATGAACATTATAAATCTCTATAAACAAGTTTATTTTGGTCAGGCTTCCAAATGTTCTGGTCTAATGTTAATACAGACTACACTTCAGTAGCTCCTTGACAATACAGTTTTAGTGGTGAAAGTACAGAACATGGCACATTTTCCTTCAGCGATAGAGCAACAACATGTTATGTTGTTTTCTGTGCTTCACTGAGCATGCACTGAATGTAAAGCCACAGTCTTTACAATAATTACTGTGCCAACCACAGACAATAAAAGAAAAATACTGGATGTTCATAGTAAACGTCTCAGAGGAATGTTTCAATTTTATATGTTTCTGTCATAAATTCATACAGTTATTTAAAAATTGGTTAAAAATGTAGTATGTGTAACGCTGTTATGCTACCATACAACATTTTATGTCCTTTATTTTTTTTGTCTGCTGACAAAAGACAAACAAATAAAATAAATCTTCAGAGAGCATCGATATGACGTCCGACACTGTGGCTACTGGAATACTTCACGGTCTTGTAAAGCTAATAAACATAAATTAATAACTGTCTGTCCAGAAGATGGCTAGCTTAGCTTAGCATAAGGAGGAAAAACACCTGAGAGCTTGTTTATTTCATTCATGCAAAACACAAAGTGAAAAAAAAGAGAATTTGCACTGGAATGGACTATTTCTTGGCAAGGAGCAGTTACTTCCTGGTGTCTCTGCAGGAAGTCTCTTCAATCTTTATGCTAGGCTAAGCTAACCATGTGCTCGATTCAAATTGATTGGACGGTTTTGAGAGTGATATCAATCTTCTCATCTAACTCTCATTGACACATTTCAATACCTTCCAACATATTTTCTTAAACTTTGGGTCAAGTATTGTTCTGGGGGGGGAGTCAGTTAATTATTTTAGAAGCCACAGACTAATTTCTGATTTTGTGTGGATGTAGCTGCCCTGATAACAGCAATGACGCCGCTGACTGAATGATGCGCAAAACATATACGTATCAGGCTTGTCTTGGCATCACATTGGAGTTTTAACATTAAGTAATTTCGACGCTTAGTAATAGTATTTATAATTGCTAACAATAAAATGTCAGGATCCCGGCTGTGTGGACGCTATCAGGGCGACTCGGCTGGATGAGGAACAGCAGTCCATGTGATGGAGACAGAAAACATCTGACACACACTTGTTTGGGTCACAAATCAGGAAATGGGAAAGGAAGTCAGATGGGCAAGGACCTGCTGACCTACACATGACGTCTGGCTCAGTACACCCAAACTCTCTCTCTCACACACACACACAGAAATATTTGAAAAACTAGGCCCCCGTCCTATTTTGGGGAGAGCTTTTTCAGTTTTCAGTTTTTGCCCTCTTTTCATCCTCCAGGCAGAGAGAAGAGGAGCAGAGAAATACATTTCACACATCGGCCAGGCCTGGCTGAGGAGGATTGAGTGGTTCCGGAGGAGATCAGAAGATTACCTCAGGAGTGTGCGCCTCCCAAGGCAATCATCATCAACGGTGCTGGGCTGACACTTTCTCAGGGGGGAGACAGCAAAGGTCTCAGCATGCTTAAAACAAACCGATCATCTAACAGTTCCTGAAACCACCCTTCCAGCTGCAGAATAACTTTCCCAAACAGACTATTATCAGCTTCACTTCAAACAGCGATTGGCCGGAAACATGTAAGTGGAGCGGTGAAAGCAGGCAGAGTCTGACCATCCTCATCCTCACAAAACATCACTTCTGTAACTGAATGCAGCACCATGAATTTCATCGTCCTGTCCTGAGCTCGTGGAGGGGAATCACCGAGGCAGCATGATACAGCTTTGCCTTCAGGTTGATCAGGAAGATAACAAGTCCTACGACCTGCTGTTGCTCATTTCGCGCATACCCTTAACTTTGCAGTTCAGCGCAGCACTGGACAAGACTTTTCCAAAATATCCAACTGCAAGATACAGAAGAATAGCTCGCTTATTGTCAGGGGACAGACATTAGGGAAGTCTGGTCAGGTGATTCAGACATTCCTTCAGTGACAATGCCAGCGTCCAACACAGGGTGAGAAACCTACTACCACACACACACACACACACACACACACAGACAAAGCACAGTGAAAGATCACAACCCCATGCATTCCATCACATTCACTGGCCCAGAGCCAACATAGGAATTCAGCAGGATTGCCCACACTACAGCTAGCCAATTATAATTCCTCTGAAAAGGCACACGGCCTGGGTTAAAGGCACGCTCAACTGTTCAATACTCCCCACAGCAGCAGCCAAGTAAACATCGATCCAGCAAATAATTGACAAAAGAGTGGACACATTTGACTAACATTACACAGATCGATTATTCAGCTTAAGTTTGGTTCTGTTAAACTAAATTTGTTATTATTAAACGCTGCAGAAATATCAGTTGTAATGTTGTTTATCATACTGATGAAGAAAAAGTGGATAAAATGTTAAGGTCATTGGGGTCTGGGTTGGGTCGGATCTGTTTAACATTACGTATAATACCCGAGTGGACTAAAGAAGATTTGGCTGTAATCATCGATCAACCAAAGGGCAAACAGTCGAAGACATCTTTGTTATGCTGGACAAAACTGCATAGCTGATGCTGATTGTATTTGTCATAGGTCACCATGACAGCACGTATGAAATCAGTGCCGATCAGATCTGTGTCTCCCAGCTATGCAAGTACATCCAGGTGTCACACAGAACCCGTTTTAACCAGATCTTCATCCCTTGATTGCATATCCTGCAAATCAGCCTATCACTGCTAGCAATGCAAAGGAAGTGGTGATCAAAATTAAGCATGCCAACCCTCAAAGGACAGGAAATGTACAGGCCAAAATAGCCTCATATCAGCACAGAATTGAGTCATTAGCTTCGGTCCTTCACACAAAATTGTTCTACGAAGTGGGAGCATGGAGGGCTTGACCTATATCTGTGAAGGACAGACAAAAGAGAACCTGAGCACTGAAGACGAGGCAGAGAGAAGAACAGAAAAACAAAAGTCACAGAGAGCAGGAAAGGTTGATGATGGGGGTTTCCCGCCCTCATCTGAGTGTCTGCCTGTGGTTGACAGCCTCTGAGGAGGAAGTGCCGCTCCCCCGCTGAGAGTCACCACCCTCACCTCCCACACCCCGTGGCGCTGACTCTACATCACTCCAGAGAATGGAGGCTGGCAGCATGAGAAGGAAAAACATGTCCTTCGCTTCTCTCCGCACACTCTCCATCTCTTCCCTGATACCAGAACAACATAAATCCATTTTAGTCGTGCTGCCATCTGATATCTTGTAAAGCACAAATGCATCGAACTCCTGCCGTTGGTGAAGAGATCGCAGCTAAAAGCAAAGAGTAGCATCAGACATAAGGAGTCACAGACACTGTCGCTAATAAACACAACCTGCTCTGCACCAAACAGCAAGAAGACAAAGTTGACAAAATTGTTCCCAAACAGCTGATTTAAAAGGACGCAGGCGGGTCGTCAGCTCCAGCGTTTCATTAGCACTCGCCATAGTCTGACTGACTCGCACAGCAATCAGCTTGTTGTGCTAACCTTAGCACAAGTTGATAACTGCACGCAAATATAGTTTACAAGGGGAACTCGCGCTTGTGAACTCTGGTTCCACATCATGTGCATCAATGAAGCTGCACGCGCTGGACCGTGACACCCGTACCATGACCGCTCTGCAGGAATACACAAACAGTTACAGCACGAGTTGGTGGAGCACCAAAAATGAGCTAAAAGTAAAGTAACGGTTCGACTTACATTGTGGCCAGAAACACAGCTGCTGAAGAATGATAATATCAATGTTACTATGTATCTGCTGGATGTGTGACTAGGCAACTGTTCACCGACACAGCAGTGTTTACAGCTTGTTTCCGCTGCCCCCAAATGGCCAGAAAATCAGTTAGAAACCTTTTCCACAGATGACATTTCGTCATGCCGCAGTATGAAAAGCACATGGGAATAATCAAATTAATCATGGCTGAATTCCAGTTCAATGCTTTGCTTTGGGTCCTGGCGTTGTGCATGCTGGCTCACAGTGCCGCTGTCATGGGCGCCCAAACAGAAGACAGCCGTCGTTAACGTTATGAGCAACACCTGTTGCACATGACCGGTCAAAATGTCTGCTGAGAAAAAGGCCTTTCTAACATGTTGTAAAGAGTTTAAAATGAGACGATGTAACTTTTGAAGGGTGAAATAACACATTCATTTTTAGAAATTAAACGTTGACTTCATCAGCAATAAAATACAATCACTCGGTTCACCACACTCGGGGGTTTGGGGGTCACAGTTGGTCTGGTAGGACCACTAGCTTGTGGTGGCTGATAGTTGTGTAACTTACATTTGCTACTGTACCACTGCACAGTACCATTTACCGTTATCCTGTAATTGTCCACTTGTGGCTGTCATTCAGCAAACGTTACATAAACCAGAATAAGCCTTCATTGATCCTGATGTCTTTCAGAGACTGTCATGTCTACCATCAATCAAAGCAGTTCTTGCTGGCCTGCCCCGCCTCAGCTGCACCCTGCTGCCCCTCCGGTTGTACAGTCGATGGTGAAGTGAAAGCGTGATTGCAAAGTTTATTCTTGTGATGATTCATGTTTCTTTGAAATGTGACTCACAACACACACACACACACACACACACACACACACACACACACACACACACACACACACACACACACACACACACACACACACACGCTGCTGTGGTTTCTTTAACTATTTTTTCCCCTTGTCTGTCACTTCAGACCTGAAATTCAACACTTCACATCTTTATGAGGCTCTGACCCCCTCGGACCCCGAAGGTCCCCTGACCTCCCCCTGAAATCCACTGTGCCAAAACGCAGCAGCAATGAATTTTAAATGTCATCTATTCTCAGCATGATGTACCTACGGGACGCACGCGGACAGAGGCTAAGCTGTAACGTGAAAAATTAAACAGTGAAATAATTAAACATTTATAGTTCTTGACATGTGTTCACAAGCAGGTCATTAGTCATCCAACAGTTGGTCCCGAGCCACTTCAGGACTGTGTGAAACAGCCCTGTCACCGCCTCTGGACTGAGATGGGAACCACTTCAGCTCCCAGGGGTGAAGCACATATGTGCTTCCTGACCCACAGTGTCTCACCAGCAGACACAAAGACAATTTATTTGCCCCCGTCTTATGATAATCTGTCTCTACTGTGACTCAATGGTGGATTCCACTTTAGCAAAGAGGAGTAATGATTGCTTTGAGAATGAATGATGGCATCAATACTCCCAGATTTTTTTTTTGACTTGGTTCACTGAGCTGAAGGAAAGCTCCTAATAAATGTATGAATATTCAAAGCGGCCACCGCTTAAGTGCACTGGATCATACAGGGACATTATGGGGCCACTTCTGTCATCAATAATGCAGAATGTGATCTGAGTCTGAAGGCAGCAGGCAGCATCATGATTAACACCCTGCAAGTGATTTTAGTGACACCAAAGGAGTGTCGGGAAAATGAGAAGCCAGTGATTATCATAGAAAGAGGAACAATAAGTCAGAACACTCACAATAAGATCACATAAGTCTGGGTTACTTATGTCCTTAATAACCGGGTCCTGATAAAGCCCCATGCTCATCTTCTTACTGACCTGCTGGTAGTTCTCCTCTTCAGGCTGGAAGCTGTTATCAATGGGCTGAAACCTCAGGTTGATATGAGGAAAATTGTGAAGCCAGTAAGTCCACCAGGGCGCAATGTAATCCACCCGAGCCGAAGACATCCCTGCCCCGAGAAAAAGTAAGGCTACAGCCTAAATTAGCCCCCTTTTACTAAAGCGGGCTGCTTGGTCCGCTGCCGGAGAACTTAATCCCGTCTCATATCAGACAAAGACAAAGATAAAAGCATGCTTGTCTGTAGAGACGCACTCTCAGCCGGGCGAGCGCAAAAACCGTCCAAGAAGTCCCCGCGGAGACAGCGGCGTTGTTGCAAAGTGAAATCCGGCAGAGATTTCTCATGAAAAGGACAAACGCTCACACTGCGCCCATGTCTCCGCGTCTCCGACCAGACCGACAGCTGCTCCAAACGCACTATACAACACGGTCACCGGCGGGAGCGCGCACAGGAGGACGCGAAGAGAGGCGGGAGCGCGCAAAGACGCCCCTGAGCTCTGAGGAGTTTGGGGATATTAACCAGCCAGCCTGTCTGAGGTGAGACTATTAGCAACACTCATACAAACACTCATTCGTTTTGTGCTAATATCATTTTCATTGACTGAAGCGTCGTTTTATCCGTCTATTCTGATAACTTCGCTGCTGCACTGCCACCTGGTGGCTAACTGCGACAATTACACACAACTTCAACCTAATTCCTGTTCTCGCAGGGGACGTCCGATGAGAGGAACTTTTACCTTCATTAACTGTAAACACACAGGTCAGAGAGTGTCTGTGCAGCTGTTTTAACATCTGTAGATCCTCAGTAACCGTACTGTAAAATCACTCACAGAGCACCGAGTGTCTGCTGGACTTCATCCCAGCAAACAGATCAACTCAGTCACGCTGTCCTGCCTGGTTTCATTACTGGCATCCAGACAGGACTCTGATGTTTTAATAGCATGATTCTGTGATGCTGTGCTGGTGCAGGAAAATGTTTCATGCTTGTCGTCTTACTTGTTACAGGATTCAGCTGCTGCTGATTATTCCCGCAAGCCGCTGTCCTAAATAGATTTCAGCCATGCAGTCTGAGGCTGGCTGACCCGACCGGCTCAACATACAGAGGCTGTATTTACTGAACAAATGCTGAATAATTTATCTTTAAGATAAGGTTTTCATACACAGAACACTGCGTGCTTTTATAGAGCATGCACTGCTTGACTACTGGTAATATTTAATAGATGTTTATCAGATGATCAGAGGTATAAATGGTGTATTTGGGGTATTTAAGCACCAACAGAAAATTAGTGAAACATCAAAGTATCAGATCATATTGGGTTTATTTTAGCAGGTATTCAGCACATAGAGCTCTGCTCTCAAAATACTTTCCAGTCTAATTATAGCTCAAATCTGACATCTTGTGGAAAGATGTCAAAACACCATGTATGACCTTTTCTGATTCGATGCGCTGTCCTCACACCGTACACATACCCATCTATCTAATACGTCTTAATGCAATCCAGGTTTGCCACAATATGAGAGGACAATACAGTGGACACAAAACACAGACATCAAATCTGTTTTCCAATTTTTATTACAATTATCTGTACATCAAGGATTTACTTCAGCTCCTTCACAGCCAGACCTGAAAAGAGAAAAACAACAAGTTAGAAAATATTCACAGGTATGAAACCTCACACCAGTAAAGACCGTTTGACACCCCTGACCTTACGCCTGCCTCTTGTGAATGCAGGCATAAACTTTGAAGGAATCTCACAGCACTTACTAATGAACACACATCTCTAAAAAGGAGATGACTGCGGCACAAACACGAACATTTGTCTGCAGTGAACATCTGACGAACCCAACAGACCTGCTTCAGTCACACAGTTATTCAGCAACAAGCAGGCTTCGACTGAGGCTTAAGATTAACTGTCAAATGACTTCTGTCAAATTAATGACTTCAAGGCAACTGAATCCACACAGTTACACAAAACAACCAAACCACTGAGGTCAGAGTAGAATAATTATTTTTGTGTGGGAACTTTGAAGAGCTCCAATGAAGACAGATGTGACTGAATATTACAGCATGATTGTGCCTTTTTCTGGACTACAGCTACATTTAAAAGCATCATTTTTGAGTAAGACTTGAGGAAAACAGCTTTGGTGCAGCTCTAGCCCACATGGAAGCAGCCACCTACAGAATAAAATAGCTTAAAATTGCAGGAAAACGTCTGCCACAACTTCATTTCGATTAACAACTAAAAATTAAAGAGTCAACGCTCACATGCATCAGTGCTCACACATGACCTTTACATGCAGAAATCCATTCAGCAGATAAAACAGTAATATTATTAAATATATAGGACTCACTGTACAGACATTGGATGTCAACTTTATGATTATAGGGTCTCCTTAGTGTTACTGTGTATTCCCATTGGTGCTGTTGGTCATGTTTAAAATTATGCACACTGCTCCTTTTCAGTGTTGTACATTGTTTGGCGTGTATTAAGAGATGAGACTCCAATGTTCTGACTGCTGCTCCTGCCTGAAATTCAGTGGTTTTCATCTGGTCAAAGACTTTGTTTTAATATAACTCACCTCAGCACAACTTTCTGAAACTGTGCTTTAAGTTGCACAGTTGGTCATTTTCCATGACAACCTAATATTATGTACCGCCTGGGGACTCTTACAATGCTACAAAAGCCACCTGAGCTTTAACCGTAAACTGCAGTTTATACATTTGTTTCTAACCAAGACGCACGGGTTATGTTCCTAAGGCCCAATAAATACGCTGAATCCATTTCCTATACTGTAAACGTCTGCGATGCCTTTCTACAAACGCAGTCAACAGATATTTGTCACACTGTCTCTTGTGCGCGTTAGGACAAGGTAAACTGAGGAAGTCGCTCATAGAAACATGCTGTAAGACACCCGTGGCTTAAAATTCTACAAGCTACCTTAAATTAGACCCAGAGAAACATAAACTTCTCAAAAACAGACTGACCAAAGACTATGTTCAAGTATACATCATTCATTTAGATGCCAGAAAACCCTCACTGTGTCACTAACTGGGATTTCTATGTTTGAACCAAGACTGCTCTGTCCAGACTGCTGTGTCTGTTGATACTGACCTGGGGGCAGGGACTGCTTGAGCTTCTCGGCCTTCTCCTTGTCTGTGATGACCAGGGTGTACAGGTACCTGCTGCAGCGCACCTTGAACTTAACATTGTCCTTGTTCTTCTTGATCTTTACGGCTAAAGGAAGACAAACAGGCCAGCTCAAATTCAATTCACCAACAGCTACATTACTTGGATTAAAGGCACAAATGTAACTTAAAAGTGACACTGATAGCACATGAATATTTGTATATTTCCAAAACAGACTGAGCACTGCTTTGTTTTGCTGCAGCTTTAACAACAACAGGTACAGGCAGGTGAGTGTCAAGAGTTCAACTTACACTTGGCATCCTTCCTCCTGGCTGTCAGCAGGAAATCTTTGATTTCTTCAATCTTGCGAGGCTACAATTAAACAATAGAGCAGACAATCAATATTCATAACGTCAACACTCAAGATACTGAGAATGAACAGCAAAGTGATGTTAGGGGACCGGTGGAACTGACGTTTCTGATAAGAGAGCGAAACTCAGCACTAGGTCCATCATTATTCTTGCAAGACTGTGAATGCATCACGAGCACATCAGCCTGAGATGTTTGGACGTCTTGCTGAGGGAAAAGCATGTCTCCATTCAAAGCAACTAGCTGTCACTAGCGTTTGGCGGCCATGGCTAACGCAAAGAAACATTACAGCTTGCATCAGTTCGCAACGGTTACAGTTTACATGGTTTTAACTGGTGGTTTTGAAGTCGGTAACTCCGGCACCTCCAAATTTTCGATAACTACTCTGGGCTGGTGAACTTGTCTATTTGCAACAGGCAGTAGCCGGGTGGCCCAATCATGCTAGCAGCGTTATGCTAATGCTAATCACCAATGCTAACCACATCGCCGCCCTATGTGACGATTGATAGAGCATCATAAACACACATTTCACCTTACGACATGCCCACACAATCAATATACAGCATTATCAGCGGTGCAGACTTCGCTATTAAAGTATTTAAAGTCCTTACCATGCTGCCGGGTCAGCGGACTGAACGCTGGGGAAGAGCAGAGAAACATGGAGTCAATTCATCGGCTATTACAACGGGAAGAAACGTGCTAGAAAGTAAATAGTTATCTCGCCATCGAGCTACGGGTAGGAATAATCATAGTTTGGTACAAACACTGATGTAATAATGAACTTTAAAGAGGATGGATGACGATAGAAATGGTGATTTTGTTTATACGTGGACATGACACTCACTCAGTCTGCCAGAGAGGGGATGAAGAGGGGTGGAACTTCCGGTTTGAAAGGCTTTTATACCGCGCTACGGGTAGCACAGAGGACCAAGGTTTAGAAAGAAACGCGCAATACCGGTATTTATTTCGTGTCGAGGGAAAACAGTGTTTAATCATTAAAAAAACACGAAGCTGACTGAATTGTGGGAAAACGTGCATTAATTTATTCATAATATTTCAATAATATGTTTTGCCCTGATCATGTACTGTGTACTCAAAGAAAAGCAGCCAAATAAAGTGATGACTTTCTCAGGCCAGATTGCCATTTAATTCACCACATGAAAAAATCAATTTTGAGCCAAGTTTCCCTTTTATATCCATAAGAAATTAAGGATTTTGAAAAGACACATAACAGTGTGATGCATTCACATGAACATTTTGATCATTTTTGTCCTGGTAATTTCATCTATCTTTGTCCTGTACGCAGTTCATCTCCATCTGCTGCTTGTCAATGATTTGTTGCTTATGTTATATCACAGTCAAAATATGATTTATTCATCTGGTGCTTGCATTGACACAGATGATACACATAAGCTCTTTTCTTGAACATAACATGCACACACACAGAACATAATTCTCTGAGAATACCTAAAGTCATGCCTGTGAAGCATGACTAATATGTATGAATTCCATTACTCAATTTCTGTACAGCGCTTTTGTCGTCCTCCACTTCATTGTTTTTCATCAGGTTCTTCCACTGCAGTAGCAATAAACCACTGATTTTTTCTTGTCCCTCTCCCTCAGTGTATACTGATCATATAATGTCACATGTCCTCTTTCTTATTGTATGTTGACAGACAGGCCGAGTGCGCCGTGATGGTGCATTGATGTGTCCGCCCTTGTCCTGCATGTCAAATGGAGTTTATTCAGATAGCCCCAAAACATGGGCAGGCATGGGCAGTAGACAGCTTTTAGGAATACTGAATCCTAACTTCTACAGAAACCAAAACCTCTGGGTATTTTCTGAGTAGCAACCCACCACTTTGTTATTTTTCAAATTTAACATTTTGTTTAACATTTCTCCAACAAATTACATCAGTAGTTCCCAACCTTTTTCCTTTATGGCCCCTCAAAAGGAAGCACTGTCCCCTTATCACTTAATGTACATGTCAATGAGCTGTTGGCTGTTCCACCACTGATTTTCAGATTTTAATCCCTTTTTTGAGGCCAGAAGAAGTAAAACTATCCACCATTTCATAAGAAAAAGCAACAATTTTGAACATTTGTTATCCTTTGCATCAACGGAATGAATACTCAATAAATACAAGGTAAAATATTACATAAAGTATATCAAGTAAGATATCAAGCAGAAGAGGATAGATAAAGTGACAAAATGCTGTAACACTGAGATGGTTCAAGAGTCAATTATAACTCCTCTTGTATGGACAATGACACCTCTTCAGGACGAATGCCTCCACAAGCTAAAAAAAAATTATCATTTATACTGTAGCTCAGAGGGCAAAGGTGAAAATAAAGCTCGCATTGTAATTAAATGCTTTTCATTTTTTTTAAAAAGTTATTCTATTCTCGTAGCAGGTTGTGTCAGTGCTCCTGGTTTATAGCAGCCCAAGGTTAGGCTGCATCCCCGTCTATAGAGACAGAAGATAAGCAGCTAAATTATGTGTATTCAGAGCGAGTCTGAGTGTCGTCTGATCGTTCAAGTAGTTTACCTGAAGTTATGAGTGTTCTGCTTCTATCTATCTATCTATCTATCTATCTATCTATCTATCTATCTATCTATCTATCTATCTATCTATCTATCTATCTATCTATCTATCTATCTATCTGACAGACCAATAGACCAATACATCATAGCAATGCAAGAAATACAAGAAGAAAACAAGAAATGAGAGTATAATCACACATTTAAATATAAAGAATAGAAAATAATTCAAATAATAATAACTACAAGGGCACTTTTCTACGATATGTAAATCTATGTTTCCAAAACTACCGGAATTATAGAATTAATTATTAATAAATGATAAACAATTAAATAAAAGGAAACACAGACAGCGTCACACTGGCTGTAGACATGCATCCTAACACATCACACATTCAGGTAATGGCAGGTACCTGAGGGGTTACGTGCAGGTACTTTCTCCATTCCTGAGCATAACTCTCCACCTGGTTAATGAGACGGAGAAACAATCTCTCATACGTTACCGCAGTCCCCGGCTGACCCAAGCATACGATCAGTGGGGGCAAATCAGCAGACTTCCCCTCGCAAACTAGGATTTTCCTGTCCAATCCGCGTCTGACGGGGGGAGATGGTACAGTGGCAGGGGATCACTCAAAATCTGCACGCTCGCAGAAAACGGAGCATCCTCAGCAATGATCCATTTAATATTTTCACGCTTGGCTGTCCGCTAATATTCTGTTCTCTTTTTCTCTTCTTAAGTAACAGTGGACGCAGAGCGGCTCGAAGCCCAGAGGCCCAATTTGTTTCCTGCAAGACTGCTGCGTTGTGTTTTAGTTGTATATGTTCTGGCAGCTATTCCTTTATTGTAGCTCCATGCAAACTGTAAATTGCAGTTGCTCAAAAAGCTGAAAGATTTGCTTGAGACGCCTCTGAGACTACACACACCTACTGACTTATGGGTTCAATTATCTTTCACAGTCAAGACAGATAAATCCAGAGGGTGCCAGAGCAACGCGCCTTTAAGTATATAAATGGTTCTCGGTGATAAAATTCTCATCTATTATCCCCACAACTTGACAAAAATAATTTGATATACTTCCACAACGGCAGGGAAAAAGTTAATGAGCCAATCCTACGACAGTCAGAGCTGCTCGGCTGGTTTCCTCTACTTTTGGCTTTGTAATTGATTACACATATCCTTTATTAATTTCATTTTATTGTTTATTTTTGCAGAGTACAATTAAAAGTAATTGCATGAGAGTTAGCCAGCAGCTAATTTACATATGTTGTCCCCGAGCAGGTAGATAAAAAACAGCCACACAACTGCAAATACATTATGTAAAACAGCCCCATATGTACAAGTCCGTCAGTGTGGGATAATGAATGCAATCAGTATGATAAATATAGTAAATACAAAGCAATCATTGGTGGGGATGCTTTTGTGTTGACGCCAGCCAAAGCTTGAGGCTGATTTTAAAGGACCACTGTGCAACATTGTGCAAAAATGGAACACAATCGTCACGAGTATGTTTTTGAGTCTCCAATCACCTGAGAACAAGAATTGCTTTGTTTTAATTACCTTTAAAGGAGCTTTATGTCTACAGGTGACTGCCATGTTTGCACTAGAGAGCACCTTTTGTGTTTTTAGTAGCCACCGTACAGGAGAGTGAGGGGTTTTCAGGTGGTTGCAATCTGCAACCTCACCACCAGAGGCCACTAAAACCTACATACTGCACCTTTAAATGCTGTAAAGCCTCTGTAAAGTCTCTGTGATGTTTGTTGGTATGAAATTCCACTTCCTCACCACTTTAACTGACTGACTAAAGGCTGTCTTTCTGAACGGCAGCAACCAGTGGATGCTCCGGCCCTGCCCACGCCTGGACAGGCCAGGCATCCAGTAAGACTGGTGCAAGATTATGAATAATTTCAAACATCAGCCGTGCATGAGGGTAAGATAAAACTTGAGAAAATTACATTTTTCAGGATATTATAGTCTAGTATGTTGTCCTTTGAGGATTTGTTCATAGCGTGAGTGCAGTCCCAGCTGCATGTGAGCAGGTTTGATCTGCAGTGACGCAGATAAGGAAAAATCAGTGTTGCAGAGGAAACGACAATTCACTGACCACAGCACTGAATACAGATTCACTATAGATGTTTCTCCTGGAGCTGAGGTCATTAATGAGCTCCATCAGCTGAAGACTGTTTTAGTATTCAAGTTTCAAATAGGATGGATGATCTTTGTCAATAATTTACACCAGGAGCACCGTGCCAGCCGAGTTTGAGTGACACCTTAGTCCGTTTCCATGGAGACCCACTTTGGCATGGCATTAATTCATAAAGACAGGAAACACCAGATCAGTCGTTTTTAATTAACCTCCCATCTACCTGTCTGCCCGTGTCCACAGGCCATCTTCCCCCAGATACTTAATCAGCGCTTGTCCTATTGGACACCTTTCACTCAGGACTTTAAATTTTCAGCAGCCTCGTGTCAATCAAGGTAAAAGATGGAGTTCAGTTTGTTTCAGTAATGATTCAGGATTTCAGAGGAGGACCTCTGCAACCACCTTGCAACACGAGCACAGGCTGCAGAATGTCTGTTTTTATTCCATCATCCCTTGTTGTTTTGTTTGGTTTTTCCTCGCCGTAACAGGAACTAAGACGAACAGTTTATCTCAACACGGCTTTCAACTCCTTTGAAAATAGATTATACTGTATTTTTCCAGCTGACGGCAGGCTCGCTGCTCTTTGGCAGAGCAGAGGGAGCTCGCAGCTTCGGTTAAAGGATGCTGGATCTTTACTCCATGCATAGGAATCATAAAACATGTCCTTGATCGCTGCTCACAGAGCGTGATGTGGAACTGCTGTGTGATTTATGGATATAGGTCTGATAGAGAGGTGGATGGAGAGTTTCAGACCCTAAACATTATACAATCTAAAATCAACACGGTGAATATTTGTGATTTATGTTTTGCTGACTCTGGTTTTACTTTTCGTAGTGTTTGAGAAAATTAATACATGGATTGTAGAACAAAATGCAGAAATGACCAAAAATCATTGTTATTACAATAAACAAATATTTTATATTCTATATGGGCTGTGCATTGTCATTATCATTTATAGGCGAGGAAATGGTCATCCTACAGTATATAGGATATACTGGTGGCACAGTTTATGGGATACATAGGATATTAGGTGGCACGGTGAGACAGTGGTAACACTGTCACCTCACAGCTAGAAGGTCTCGGTATTCTATTCTTTTACTTATCTCAGTGAATCCAAAAACATACTTAAGTAAAAGTATGTAAAGTATCAAAAGTTCTTCTCAACCCATGAAGGAACACGTAATCATTCAGTTTATCAGAAAAATGCTAATTCAGAATCATCAAATTTGGAGATACGTGGTTTTCACTGAACAGTAAGGGTATGGAAAAAACCTAATGGGAAAGGAACTGAAGCTGTCGGACAAATGTAGTGGAGTAAAAACTACAATAATTGCCCCTGAGATGTAGTGGAGTATTAAGCTGCATGAAACTGAAATACTCAAGTAAAGTAAAAGTACCTCAAATTTGCACTTAACTAAAGTACTTGATTACATTCCACCACAGTTTGAAAGAGCGGTATCATGTAAAACATACTGTCAGCACTAATCACAGCAGATCATATTAAAATGAATTCATTTAGAGCAGCTAGAAAGAGTCTGATGTGTCATCAGCACAGGGCCTGGACACATTAGGTGTTACTGTACATGAGTGCATATGTGCGATGTGAGTGCTTAAATTTATTAATTTGTGTGTGCCTTTCTGGTATTTCTCCTATTTTTATGATATCCCGTGCTGTTATTTGTCATCTTTATTGAATGCCCGCATCCGTGAGGGGTGGATGTATTACAGTACAAGTGCACGGCGAGGATCAGCTCAGCCCCATAGATTACAACAAATGACCATGATCGGTTTAACTAAAGCTCTTCTGCGGCGGGATGATCTTTATTCCATTTGCTTGCACAGCAACAAACATGATCCTCTGTGCCAAGCTGTTTGCACAACCCCAGCCTGATCCTAAATATCATTTTTGACAATTGCAGTTCCGGCTTCTTGACAATAGAGGGCAGTGAGGAACTGCTCATATGGGCTTGAAGTGTGTCTCGTCCTCGCTGTGACAATGGGAGACGCTGTGGATCAAAGAATGGAGTCTCTGTGCTTTGCAAAGGGAGTGATTACAGGACTGAATGTTACTCTCTGTTTGCTCCTTTCTTTCAAATATCAAAACAAACACATTTCATTAAATAAGATGCCATATGAATTAACAGATAAGCCCTCCATGTTATCAGATTTGCACCCCAAAATCTTCTAAAAATACAGGATACAGCCAAAAACACTCCAGAGCTTGACTTATCAGAAGGTCTGAGCTTTATTTCTGCCCCAATGTATACTTTTATCTCACAAATCTTCAAAGTTATGAACTTTCTCTCTTCCTTTTTTTTTTTTTTTTTTTAAATAATTTGTACTTACAAATTACTCTCTCCTTCAAAAAAAAGGAAAAAAAAGATGGATTCAATACGCCTGCCGCGGGCAACTGTTAATTTATTTACACAGCAGTGTTCGTTTGTGAATTCATTCTGCACTGAAACTCATTTAAAGTCCTTTTTCTGGACACAACTGCATTAAAATAGTACCCCGAAACTGTAATCCCTCCTCTTTGTGTAAAGGTAGTAATTGGAATAAAAATGTGTACCCTCAGGCTGAGGGATGATCGTACTTTGTAACTGTGCGCTGGCTTATTAAAAAGCCTCAGTGGGGTTACAGGAAAAAATGATCTTAGCTGCAGAGATCCTTTTTGACTGTAACACGTAAAGCGTGGATGATGGAATTTCAGGAGCTCCACCACAGACATTGTAGGTAATGATACACATCATTTCTCCCTGCGAGCCTGTATGGGCGACAGCAGAGGCAACTGAGAGCTAATGAGTAATGCAGCGGCAGGTTGTGTTATTAATCACGGTTTGATCTATGGATGAGGAGCAACAAAAGATTACCTGAAATAGTTTATTGAACCGTCCTTATTGGATTTACTTCGGTCGTGAAGTCGGTAGACGGTTTGAAATGCACGTCTTGCATGAATGCACTGGAAAATAGAGCAGAGGTGGTAGGGCGCTCTTATTTTCTTAATTTAAAGGATTAACTGTATCCAAAAAGTTGTTATTCACTGCAGGAAAACCACCACCAGTGATGATGTTGGGTGAAATACAAAGGCTTAGAAGTTAATGTTGAATTAAAGTGACTGTCTGTGTCATTGAAGTTACGTTCAAGTGCGGCTGTCATTAGAAATGCAAGAGGAGAGAACTTCACAATCCTCTTTCCAGCACTGCGTGCTTAATCTCCCTGATTATTGATCCCATTGATTTGTCGAGTATTGATCCCGTTTCCGGCTGCCTTATCGGAGGCAAACTTTAAGTACATCTGCAGATGAGGGGAGATTATTAGAGAGTCTGAGGGTTTACCCTGACAGAATCTCAATGTGAATGTGCTTCGACTTGTCAGTGAAGCAACAGATTGTTGAGAAGGTTTGCCGTGAAGCACGTGTCACTGCAAACTGCTTGAAAAGTCAGCGTGGCCTTCATCACGACTCGCTTCCGTTCAGGCCTATTCAGTTAGAATAAACAGGAGGAGAAAGGAGGAGGAGGAAGAGGAGGAAGAGCTCGCTGCGCAGGTCATAGAACTGGCCAGCAGTTCTGAGTGTTTTGCAGATTTGAATGCTGCATTACGAGCTGCAGAAGAGGTTGGATACAGATAGAGTCAATCATAAGGATGACCCTGAGCTCCCTGAAAACCTGAAGGCTGCTGTGGACGTCATGCAAGAAGGAAATTAATCTTTCTTCCAATTGATAGACATCCTGTTATGGAAGAATTCATAGATGTGTCATCTTTTCCATCCAGCCCATGCAGCCATCAATCCCGCTTGTTACTCCTCGGGCCAGTTCCAGTGTTCTCTCCACACATGGCCTCAGGGCCGACTGACCGCCCCTTCCCCATGATTTATGCCCACAGACTTTATGGTGCTGGATGAGTGTTACACTGAAGATGGAACCAGAGGGAAGCATTTTTTTGTTTGCTGTCTGTAACGGTGTTTCTTGATGCTACCACAGGGGGCGCCAAAGTCCAAAATTCTTAAATTCCACACATACAGCAGTGTCGGTGCTGCACATCTGCATGCAGGGGTGAGAACAACGTCAGGGGTGAGAACAATGTCAGGGGTGAGAACAACGTCAGGGGTGAGGACAATGTCAGGGGTGAGAACAACGTCAGGGGTGAGGACAATGTTAGGGGTGAGAAAAATGTTCTGACTGGCTGATGTGCGATTCGAGGAGTAACTGTTGTCTATTTCATGAAGTCAGAAAATAGAACGAAAGAACAGTTTCACACACAGGGAATGGATGAGACTACCAGAACGATAACAAGAGCGCTGAAGTTGACTTTTATCTCACATTCTTCTTCATGTTATAAATTTTCAAGCATTTTTCGACCCTTTCGCACTTAGAGTTTATTGAATTGCTTTTTGATGTTTTTTACCATTCCTTCAATTTCTATACTATTGATCATTAAAACCTTAAAAAAAAAAAAAAAAAAAAAACTAATTAAATTTATGCTCACACAGAACACTCTTTGGGTTGTCTGCACATTCCTTACCAGTGAAAATGCATTCACAGAGTTTAAACAGCCGTCCAGGAAAAACACTACGGCTGCATTTGCAGAAGTCGAGGACAGGACGTGAACTTTTAACCGCTCAAGTATCTCTCATAGGTGGGCTATTCCATATTAGAGTGAGGGCTGTAATGATATGGAAACTACCATGAGTTTCAGTGTGTCTCAAGCTCATGGCAACGTTTTGTGCAGGCAGTTTTATTCCGACTCAGGTCTGAGTGTGCAGCAGAGTCTAGTACATCATGAACAGGTAGTCCTCTCTGACTGTCCTCTGGACCATGTCTGAGACCTGCCCACCTGCCATTCGGTATCTGTACAACCATCAATTTTCACTTGCTCCCCTCCAGCCAGCCAACACACACGCACGCACGCACACACACACACACACACACCTGCTGGCCTGCAGAGCCAGGATGTCTATCGTCCCACATGCCCTCCGTCAGATTGCCCTTGCCTGCACGACTCTGCACCCACAGTGTCGGTCTTGGCTGACAGCAGGCCTGCATTAGCCAGCTAACATTTCCTGGCTTCTGTTTGCTCAGCACGGGCAGAGCTGTCGGCTGTACGCTGTGTCGACACTCACCTCTTAGCACCTGAGCGGCTTACAAATTCGGTCGTTAGGATGACTAATTTGGATGGTGAATTGGTGCTTTAGCCAAAGATTCTGCTTGGTTACACACACGACGCAAAGCTTGATGTAGCCTGTAGCTGTATGTGAAGGGCTGCAGCCTCACAGCCATGGCGCATAACCAGCACGGCTACGGCAGAGCTGATGTGCACCTAATGGTGGTGGATGTCTGCATGATCCGGACCAGAAACCCAATTCGTTCTACGCATGTGTGAAAATGCAGCCCTAGAACATAATTGGTTGGGAACCAAATGGAGACTGTTGGTAGCTAAGACAACAAACCCCTTACCGTTCTGCCGGCCCGCCGGGACATTTTCTGTTGTTTAATTTTCTTCCTGTCTGTTGACACATGCGCTACCTTTACGTTTAAACTCATGCTATACACATATAGATATAGATATTTATGTGGATAAATATGTAGTCAGCTGCTTTTTGTGGAGAACGCCAAAATATACAATTGCAAATATTGTTTCTGTGGTATTGTTATCAGTTTTTATTGAACTTGGACTCAGGTAAGCCTCCATGCTGTGGTCCCATTGTGTTTTCCAGCTAATAAGGCCTGGACAAAGTCATCTGTAAGCATCTATTTGCTAAAAAATATTCAGGTGGAAAAAAAACCTTCTACTTCAGGCTGTTCAAACTGTTAGATGCTTGAAGCACTAACAGTGATTCTGACAGCTGGGAATAAAAGTTCAGTCTGTTCCCTTTCAAAAGACACCAAAACCATGCATGAAATGGTTCAAGGACACCTATTAGTTTACTTTGGGTATGCCTTGGATAAGCATTTTAGGCTAATTTTCCTGGAATATTAAAGGAAGTAATTGTCTGCTTTTCAGTAACACACACCAAACAATGACATCTCCTCTTTAACTCAACAAGCCCTGCTCAGATTTAGTATTGCATTTCCTTAACACTGGGTGAATTAGTAAGGTTAGATTGAAACCTACTGTATGTCTGGAGCATGTGTATGATCAATGTGCTCTGAGGACGAAATCGAGGACTTACTGTGCCGAGCTGACAAAGCATCCAAAGGTCATCTATTCATTTTGAGCCCATGGGGAAACTCAAAGACTTGACCAGCCAATGGTGTAACTTCATCACTGCCTCAGTAAGTCACTTTGGCATTAATAGGGTGGACTCCCTTTTCTGTGGTCCAGCCCAAAAAGAAAAGGTCAAAATCAAAGCAGCAGAGACTGAGATATCCTGAATTTTTACCCACGGCACAAGTCAAGCTCCAAAAATACTGAATCCTACCTTTTCCATCATGCATCTCTGCAGTGTCTCTCATTTGGCTTTTCCTGCCTGCCAGTGTCTTTCAGTCTCCACAGTCCCAGTTCATAACGCTGGTCTTGTGTCTCAAAATTGTAGTGTCAAACCCAGTCTGAGTTAAACTCTTCTTGTGAGCTGCAGTAGCTCAGTCCATAAGGACTTGGCTTGGGGATCAAAGGGTGGGTTTGAAACCAGCATGGACTAGTCAATACAGAGGTGGTCTTGCAGATGGAAGGGTCCAAGTTCACCTCCGGGGCACTGTTGACCCCTGACCGCTCGGGAAGCTGCACTGCGGTGATCCAGCACTCTGACATCCCTCCACATCAGTTGCATGTATAGTTTCCCCTGTGTACCTGTGTGTGTGCGTAATACAGAGTGTGTAAAGATGACTTTTGCCAAAGGGGGATTAATAAATGATTTCTTCTTCTTCACAGGCTGATCAGTACTCCTTGTGATGAATAAAATGACCCTCACATTTAAAAATGATGTCGTGCTTTCATCGGCATGTAGACCTATCATTCTATTTTCACACCACTTAATGCAAAGAAATCCCTGTGCAGTGCGACTGTGTTGAAAACAGATGACGGTCTGTGTGAGGTAATTGCTATGACCACTGTTTGCAAATGACAGCGTGCAGCACAGCGTAATGTACTGCTGATGTTGTGAGTCAAACCAAACGCCGCACTCCTCCCTCTCAATTGTCGGCCTTTTTTTCAATACTTGAAAGGAGTGCGGCCATAACATTGATTCCATTAGGTTAATCAGTACATTCCATATCTACATTATGTCTATATCTCGCTCACTGTTCTCATTACCATTGGATCATTACTTCCTCTAATACCATGTACCTTCCAGCTGCTCTTTGTCAGTGGTAATTAGGTGATGATCTGTGGCAAAAGATATTAAGATGAATTCTAAGGGCGATGGGTGGTATCATAGAATGAGATAAGTCCTTCTTCGAATGCCCCGATTAAGCTATAAAACGGCCCCGGGGCACTTTGGGAAGATGGGGTCGAGAATCTATTTTCAAATGCCAAAAAACAGTTCACCAGCACTTGCCATTTTGCTGCTGCAGTCTGCTGCTTTATGGAGCTATATTGAAATCTCTCACTTTCCACCTACTCCCCTCACGTCATTGAATATTTATCCAATCTCTCCGCCGCTGTACCGTTATAGTTAGATGAGATATTTATGGTTCCAAAAAGAAAATGGATCTATTTATCCATTCTGTAAGTCTGCATTCACTGACTGCCAATGGAGGCATGTAAACAGATTTCTTCCTTGGGTACAGTTGCGCAGAAACCACCTGAAGAACAGCTTGAAAATGGGAAATGTACCTCTTCAGTCACTCTGGCACCCTTTGAAATCTTACATCAACCTATTTTCAGCTTTCGTGGCCACAAACAGCCTTAATACGGAATATTAAGAAAGCATTTTAGAGACAGAGTATCACCTTGACAGGCCAAGGAAATGTATTTAAAGGGTGATAACTGCCTCCTTTTTTCCATTACTGACCCAGTCTTGACCCCCAAGCATTGAGCTATTTTCTCCATAGCAACACAGATGATGATCGACCTGCAGACACTCCTGTACACCCACATGTGCTAATAGTGCCAAATGGGTATTATAGAGTGCATGTAACTTCATTGTGAAATAAGAAATATGCGTGCGTGCAATTCATCACCTAACATGTCATGAACATAAGGTCGAGAGCGTGAAAGTGTTTTTTCAAGCGAAAACGTCAATGATATCTTAAAAAGTTCAATTATTTCTGCTTCATGTATCAAACTCTAAATTCCTCACCGTCTCCTGATTTGGGAAATCATCACTGCTGAATAACCAATAGTATGAAATAGAGGAAATAGAGGAGTTTATTGTGAGAGTAACCCAGAGAGCATCCTGAGGAATCTAGTCAATTCTCTAGTTCCTTATTCTTTGTGCTTGCAGAAACCCATTCATGATTTATCCCACTTTTTGCTCAATAGCAGGGCATCACAGCTGTCTCAGTCCTCCTGTGTCTGGTTTTGTAAGAGAGCTGGAATTCACAAATGTGAATTGCACGGCTACAGATCACGGAAAGTAAGAAGCCTTTTGGAATACGCTGCACATATTTTAAAATTCAGCGGGACTCCTGTTAAAGTGCAAGACAGTGATAACTCTGACTTATCAAGCCGAGCAGTGGTATTGTATGAGAATAACAACTCCAGCAGGAGACATCAAAGAGAATAATATTACAGAGAAATATTATAGGCCTCTGTAGGGAAATTAGGTAATCCTACCAATGTATTTAATGGGATTCAGAGGGGAAAAAGCAGTTCAAAAATATGTACTAATATTTAAAAATAAGCGATAAAATTAAATACAATTAAAGCGACGACAAGGATCTTTCATTGTGTGTCGTCTGTAGCGTTTCCACGGCCTTGTGTACCGAAGACCTTCATCTGCTAGCATGTGCATTTATTTTGGAAGCAAGTGAAAGATCCAACTTATTTTTAATAATGTTTTTCTCTTTTAAACACAGCTGTTTGCAGGATGCATCAGGATGAGGTAATGTAAGATTAATAACTGTGATATTACGGATGGTGGACATAGTATTTTTGTGTTGTTCGTGCATGGAGGTTACACGTACGCCTGCAGCTAATGGATCAGGCTGCTCGGTAATAGCACTTTTCTTGAGAAGTTACCAACATTCCTCATATTACATACATGTGTAGGATGCATTTAGAGTCCTTTCAACAGGAAGTGAATGTGTTAAAACTGACTGCTTTTCTGGAGAGTCGATGTGCGTCCATGCTCAGAAATACAACAGAAGTTAGCATGCTAACCAGCTAGCCCCAACCTGTCCTATCTTGTCATACTGCTTTGTATCTCCGGAGGTGATCGTGAGTCACTGAGGCAGTTTTCTTACCAGGTTTGGCTTTTAGCACCGTGAGGCTGACCCTGCCGTAACCCCCTCACATTATTCTAATGTCGCAGGCCTCTTTTGCTCGAATTTGGACGACACGACTGACACATAGGGCATGGGTGAAAAACTCTCTTGACAGCTCAAGTTTGACGAATAAGCCTACAAGTCCTCAGCCTGCCTTTTTCACAGCAGACATCTTGGCTTGTCATTGACAATGGCTCCGTATCATTCAGTAAGCCATGACAGTGTCACAGTGAGCCAGCAATACAGGCTAGCTATACATGCATCTTTAAGTGTTGTCCATGAGTGCTGGCGCTCTCTTCCACAAGGTGTATTAATGCAGCATGAAAATCTATGTAGACAGGTGACGACGCAACACCTGCACAGTCTCACGTAATGAAGAAGGCTCAGAGTAAATGTTAGCTCTGTGAGACTCACACTGCTCGTTTTCGGTGGAGAACATGCCAAAAAGCTGCCGTTCTGTTGGAGCATCTTAAATTGTACAGTTGTTTCTGTCACTGTGTTTCTCCTCTTGTGCATAATGACACAACATGCAGGTATGTACATGTGCTCCCAGCTTCAAGGTATTGTAGTGTACAACACAGCTAATTCAAAGCTATCTGTGGATCTGTGTGTGTGCGTGTGTGTGTGTGTGTGTGTGTGTGTGTGTGTGTGTGAGCGACTGAGTCATCAACAGTCATATGTTAAACACGCTTCCGCACAACAAGGTCACCTTTGCTTACACCTCCGGTCTGACATTACTATGCAGACAGGTGAAGGAGCTGAGCTGTGCTGCTGCAGGATGGTTCTGGAAGATGCATTAAATTGTGTTTGCCATTCACCCACACGAGTCCTCTTTGTGGAACTCACTATACAGAGCCACTGTGACAAGTGCATGACTCCCACATGAATTATGGATCATCCCAAGGGGCAAACACCGGGCCAAAAAGCTGTTAGGCCCTGCGGCCCTCTGTGTGTGACATCCCTCACTCCATACAAATTTGCTTCCAGTCAAAACTGACAATGGGCTGTCCTTCATAATCCTAACTTATGGTCGCAGTCTTCATGGGAAGTTATCATAAGGGGCAAATGGTGCATGAAGTTGGGAGACTCTTGGTGTGATCACTTTTTTGACGCGCATGCTCGGTTTGAAAAGGCACATGCAGTCTTGTTCTGGAGGAACAACTTGGAAAAATCTTGGCTCTTAAGAGCTGAAAGAAGTCTCATTTGACTTAATTTTCTATTTGAATGAATATATATATTTTCATTATGCTCACATTAGTCTGTCTTCTTAAAACTTAATTGACTGTCATCAATCCCAGCTCCTCTGCTCTGCTAATATTACACTGCTGCTGTATTCATGTGTCTGAGGGCCATTCTTGATTCCCTCGCTGCTGCCTTTAGCTGACGCCTAAGCAGTCTCTTTTATTTTCCGAGAATGTAATAAAGGATACCATTGAACCGCTTAAATGTTTTCAGCGTGCTCATATGACACTGTGCATCAAGGCTCCTGGCCCTTTCCCAAACCATTACGCTATCACTTTAATGGTTGCGAGGAATTGGCAAATACTCAGAGCAAAATGTGACTGGCTTTCAGCTGCCCCCTCACACGCCATGCCAAGTCTCTGCAAGCTGCGTTTTCAGATATACAAGTTTTACACTAACAAGAGTTGACACCTAAACTGGTGGCATTTTCATGCTTTTGCATTTACTCCATTATATCCACAATGACATGAGTGAATGAGCATAGTATTTGTTTGTAAGAGGAGGAAATGATAGATTAGGAAAGCGGGATGAGGCAGGGGAAGCCTCTGAGGCGTAGCAGTAGGATTAATTCCCTTATTAGTTACTCTCTGCACTGCAGTGATGCTACAGCATGAAAGTCTAATACCATCTTTTTATGGATTTGACTCAATTTAGATTACCTCCCCCTACATTCAGAGAAGGGATCACAGTGTCTCCTTCTGTTTCTCCATCCTTTTTATATTCCAGTGGCTTCTTGTTGCTTTGTCAGAGATGATGTAGGCGAACCGGTGAATAAATTGGAGATTGGCAAAGGAAGACGCTCTTAAGAACAAACCATCCTGAGCCCAGACAGAAACAGACACCGCGGGGAAAACAATAACACTCTGTGCTCCGAAGGATCATTAAGGCAAAGTGAGAAGTTTCTCCATAAGTAAAAGACAGCGGGCTTTGCAGTGGATACAGTGATTTTCAAGGTGATTAAAAAGCCATTAGTGGTACGACTCTCGCAGGTAATTCACAAGGTAGTCATTCAAAACCCAGTTAGAAACCAGGAAGGTCTCTGACTGAAGAAATGGCTGTTATTACATGAAGATATTATATCAAATTGCCCAAGTGAGAAAGCTCCCCCACAATCTCCTGTCTATGAGCTAAATCGCTGTCATTTAGAAAGATGGGCTTTCATTTCTTCTGGCATTTTCTCATCAAATAGGCGAATCCTGAGAAAAGCTCAGACGTATTTGCCCATGAATCCGGAGAGAGATTGAATAAAAATTATTACCTTCAATTAAGTCACATGTTCTCCGTCCACGTCCATGACTTTAACATTAACAGATAAAAAAGAGCAAACGAGGCTTTGGAGTTTTTTCAGCTGCTCTCAAAATGATATCGTCTATATAAACTTTCTACTTTATCGTCTTTTTGAAGGAACAGATGTAACAACTTTTCTCACACAGCAGAAACTATTATCGTACTCAGGGAAGCCATTATTTTGGTGTCATTCAGGGGTGCTTATTGAGTTGTACACAGAGTATGCTTTTCTAATGTATATTTGTACTCTACATTGACCACAAACTCTGCTTCTATTTCAAATTATAATCATGATGTAAATCTATTTCCATTCATGGCTTATTGGCTTCCATC
The DNA here is from genome assembly GCF_039877785.1 of Chaetodon trifascialis. Taxonomy (NCBI): domain Eukaryota; kingdom Metazoa; phylum Chordata; class Actinopteri; order Chaetodontiformes; family Chaetodontidae; genus Chaetodon; species Chaetodon trifascialis. The sequence goes on along the minus strand of NC_092076.1, from coordinate 5,245,123 downwards.
TTTCATTCCAAGCTCCATTATTTCTGAAGATTGCTTCTTGGTATTTGATGATGTGAGTTCAGCAGTCAGTCTGAGCACCACGTTCAATGGAGGGATGGAAAGTTGGTCAACAAAAATCAGGTAAAGCACAGCATGCATCTGTAGTGATCTTGCAGTATTGCACATTTCCCCTCTAGACACAGATCAATATTTACCTTGAATGTTTCCCCTGTTCCTCAGGCTTGGAAAAATCGCAATTTCACATTTCTGTCTTCATTATATAACCTGTTCTGTTTTGTCTGACCTGCTATATTCCATTTGTAGATGTAATACTTCACCTGAAATGGGCTGGAATGCGATTTTCATCCAGGATGTGACTAATTGTTGAGACAAATGAAAGCACGCACCTCGACAGCCGAGAGGTCTGCACTGTAAGCCTCATTTAAAACAATATTTCAGATCAGTCACGCTATCAGGAAGTTTTCATCTGCCTCTCTTGGCCTAATTGGTTGAATTCACAGGAGCAATCAGCAAGTCTATTTTTGATATCTCTGTCAAACCCCCAAGGTGGAACAATGTGCTTCTCTATTTTGGCTTGCCCAGGCGGATTGGAGGGGAGCGCTGTTAAAATTCATAAGATGTTCTTTTGTAAAGCATTTCCAGACATCCATCTCGGCAGATTTCAGAGGCTTGAAGGTTTGCTCTGCCAAACCTTAACTCAGCTGCCATCTTTCAAGTTTGTCTTATCCTTGTATCGTGGCCAGGAATGCACTCTGGGCATGAATGACATCTGAACCCGGGCACAGAAGTAGGAAATGCGATGTACTCCAGAAAGGAGAAACAACATTTAGTTTTTTGTTTTAAGACTTCCAAATCACGTGTTTGTCAGACAAAGTCTTAGATGTAGCTGTAGGTCGTGTCTGAGTCCTGGCCTGGAAAGACTTTTTGCCAACACTGCAAAAGAAAAACAAAGACGGAAATATGTTGAACGTTCCCTGTATTTAACCCCTCAACATCCTGCTTTCCTCTTCTATTTCTCCGTTGCTTTCAGGGTGAAAAACTCTTTTCCCACTCTGTCTGAAAATATCACGTCTGCAGTGTATCATCTTGTTCCAGCTCTTGATTGAAGCCCTGTGATGTTTACACGGAGTGAAATATTCAAACCAAAAGACTCCTCATTTTTATGGCTGCACCGTTTCATCAAATGGAAATATTCTGGATGGCATCATTTGAGACACATTTCCCCAAAAGTCAGCCTGACATATTTGGTATCTTTGGAAAGTTTGGTGTCTGCTTCAGAATTACAAATCGAGTTCTATGAGTTTCAACAAAGCTTGGACCGAGTCAACACTGGGTTAGTGCAGTTTAATTAAAACCTACCGAGAGTCTCTTTCAGCTTATTTTAATGCCCATTTTGCCAAGAATGTGAAGCCTGAACGACGCTTGAGCCGGGTGAGCAACGTTCATTGGATCAAATGGAGCTTGAGAGGAAAGAGTACACAAGAAGAATGTGCATAAACTCAATATGAGTTTTGCAATCATGTTATCAGCAGGGGGAGGCGCGTAAAAGCCGCTGATTGCAGCCTGCAGCTCGCTCTCAGTGCTGTCCATGCTTCTGAGAAACAGCTAAGCAATGGACATGCAGCCTCTGGGAGGGCACATCAGAATAATCTAATATGACTTTACTCCAAAGATAACAAGTTTGCTAAAATATTGGTAGGGACAAAATAAGCCGACGGTCTTGTGCGTAACTGTAACGTAACACGTTTTGATGTGTTAGAAATCTATTGGAGTGGAACTTGTATGAAATGCAGCTTCATATTGTCCGTTTTTGCAGCTCATAACTGTGTTTACTACTGGGGGTCATACCAACGTCATGCTCACTGCCTTTGCTGTAGAGACTCTGGAAACATTGACTCTATACTGAGGACTCCTAAAGCTTAATAAACTGTTGTTTTAAAATGGTTTGTTTAAGTCATTGTCTTCTAAGGAAAAGCAAGAAAACTAAGTAAAGTAGGCCTACATTGTTCTGGAAGACACATGCTTAAAAATACAGAAGTTTTCCTTTAAGGGAACAAGAGGAAGCTCATGTTTGAGCGTAAAACCTCATTAGTCCTCCTGCGGTGTTGATCCTAACTTTGCTCGGGCCTTCATGCTTTACAGTCATTCCAACTCTTTTATCTGTGTGCTGAATGTATGACCTATTTAAGACTTCTCATTTTGATAGTAGGAACATATTCTGGTTGCATATCGCATAACCACTCCACGGTCAGGCTTTGTCCTCATTAGAAGTCTCTTTGGCGCTCTAACACAAGTGTACATGTATGATTTTCTAATGTTAAACACTGAGCAGCCAACCCGAACAGCCTCATTGTTAAAATGTAACACATAATAAGAGTCTCGAGGGCTTTGGGAGATTTAACCCCTCTCTGCTTTCAGGAGACAGTGCTCTTGTTTGAGTTGGGGGTTAGTGTGAGATGGAGTTTCGTGGAAATGGGAAAGACAGGAGTGGAAGCAGTGGCTTATGTGAATAGCACTCTGAGAAATGACTTGTTTTCAGCCGTGAGAGATAGGACTAGAGTGATTCCCTTCAGACTTTAGGCCTTTATTAATGTCCCAGTCCAGGTTTTCTCTAAGGGACACACGACCGAAGACGAGCTCCCACTTTCATCTCCCAGTTAATGAGAAAAGGCCAGATAACCATTGAGCCCCTCTAGGCTTGAGCAGAGATATGGAGGCCCAGCTCCCGTTGTAATCTCCTCACATGAAGCTTCATGCTTCACTGCTCTGGAAACCAGGACCACTTCAATAAGTCAATATATACACATTTAAACATCATGTACAAGACATGTATTTGCTCTTGTGCTTTATATCAGATGTTGTTTTAAAAGGGAGTCTCTGTCTGCGGAGGTTCCTTGTTTAAAGTCCTCCTTTGCTCTCAGTACCTGTGCTTTCATCAGATGTACTGCTGGTGAAGGATGGAGGTAAATTGCTTGGAACAATCTAACAAATTGGAATAGTCAATCCATATTAGCCTCTGCTAATACAGCAAACAAAGAAAGACAGTGGAAAAGAGGTGCATGAACTTAAAGCCGGACCCATTAATGTTTCTGTATTAACAGCGGATCAAATGGGACTCGAGGTGGAGAACCCAAAAAGCCTTATCGCCGGCTGCAGTTCTGCTGCATCTTTCAGCTTATCGTTTTGGTTTGACAGCCCGAAACTTTATTGTTTTGGTTCAGTCTCGCAGTTCTCATCAGCGTCGTCTCCAGCAGCAGCTGTTTCCAATGAGAAAGTGAAAAAAAAAAGCCATCAGACGTCAAACATCCATCACAGTTTACACACCGACTTCCTGCTTCGACTTTGACCTATTGTACTTACTGCAGCTGTTACTGCTGCAGAGGTTTCCTGTGCTGTGAGAGGTCTTTTGGATCTTTTGGGTGAGCTTATTTTTGATTGTACCATCAAAAAGTGGTTTAGATAATCTGTCTGAACTGTTAGCTTGTTAACGACGTCAGCCTCGTCTCACCGCTCATGTTTCTTGTTCCATTGATTGTGCTGCAATGACTGTGTCCTCAGATCTCAGCGGTTCATTTGTTGAGCACACTGTATATTAACTGATATAAAACTACAACGAAGCAACTATATCGTTTGGTTTCTAGCTCTATGACTCACCCATATTTTCCTATGTGCGTCATGTATGTGTGGTGGTAGAAGAATTCAAACTGAAGGACAGCAGTGCAGTTCGTCTTCCCTTTCTTACTAGAGGTTTATTGTAGAATGATATATTCAGGAGAACACCCTTTTCTCCTTTTCATTATTTCATTCTCAGTGATTGCCCCTCTGAGTTGTCAGTGATTTATTGAGGCGCCCTTTCGAAACTTGGTATAAAACACTAATATAAGCACTTTGCTTGTAAATTCCCCAAACACATTCATGATTGTCGAAACTATTGTGAAACAAGCTGGAGGAAAGAAAACTTCTGATCATTTAAATTCCATCACGTCACCGAACCGCCTCTTCTTCAGGCACCGGCATGTGGCTTTATCATTTAACCGCAGACATCAATATCAATTATCAGTTTTGTGACTCCCGTCGTCCCACCCCTCCACTGCCCCTCCTGAACCGCTCCTTTTCCAATCTCCACTCCCATTAACACTTTTCTGTAATTGCATTAGGAGCGACAAAGGGGAAATAGATGTGCAAAACGCATGTTCCACAAGGAAAGTGATTTCTCTGTATCTGCAGGTAATTGAATTTTAATTGTTGTGCAGAAAGGGCATTCGCAAATGAGTGGGGTTGTATAAAAAAGAGGCAGAATGGCAGCAGGCAAAGACAGATTTTTACAACACTGACCAGCGAGTTAACCACTCCATATGCCCACGTAACCTGTTTGTACTGCACCGACTGAGACGTCACATCACAGATTGCTCACAAAGACACAATGCACGAGCTTCTGCATTCGCACTGATGCAACCTTAAATAATGCCACATGTCTGACTCAGCACACATGTCCTTGAAATGACTCTCAGCTCATTTACCATTTTGTCCTGTAAGGGAAAACTCGTCAAGATAGATCAAACCGCGTGATTATTCTGTGGCAGCCGTCCACTGCTGAAGGAGAGCAGGTAAACACATGTGTTGCTTTTTCATAGGAGTTATGGGGGTCAAAGCGTGTGGCAGTGAGAGCTGGCATACACATACCATTAATTTGTTGTGATTAGATTTTAGACTTTTGGGTTTTATGGCCCAAAAGTTGATTGGTATTGTGTTCAAATGTGCAACGAGCGGATATAAAAAGGAATGAATTATAGAGTTAGGGAGCTTTGTTGTTCAGTCATTGATCCTAACTGCCTCATTTAGAGTAGCTGGCACTTACTTATTGGTCGGCTTCGAGGTATAAATTGACTTGAGGTTGATGAGAGGCTCAGCTGTTGAAGCATATGGCTTTACATCTTTTAGTCAATTACTTAAACAGCCTAATTTATCAGTGGATGTAAGCTGCGTAGCCTCTTCAGTCCACGTTTCACTGCTCATCCATTCGGACTGTTTGACCATCAAATTCCTAATTCCCTATTAGGTCGATCTCTGTTGCATTCCTCCTTCTAAGACGTGTCTCTTCTTATTATCTTTTTCATAATGTTATTCAGCAAAACAGTGGTGTTACGTTCATCCTGCCATCATAAATCTGGAAGTCTATTATTAACCCTGTCGGACCCAGTGGGATACCTGCATCCTACCCACTGTTTAAGTGAGGCTTGTTCATGAGCAGTGTGAGCTATGACGCATCAAAGTTTAATTGTGTATAATCCTCGAAAGACTGCACTGAGTTTAATGGTTATTTTCTAAACTATTCACACTCTAGGTTATTTCCACTGATGTTACATAGATGTAACAAAGATTAATAACATGGTTTCATGTGAGTAAAACATGTGAAATTTACTTTGAGTGAAGCCTTGTTGTTGTATTTGATCAATTCTTATCTATTGGCTATGAAACACTTGCAAGCATGCACTGTAGTTGCTTCCAGTTACGCCAAAACCTCACACATTTAACTGAATAGCAGAGTTACCCCTAATTTCCACCGGGCACGAAAAGTCCACGTTCCATCAGCAACGCATATGATGGAGTTAATCGCTGCCATTCTAGTCAGTGAGTGCATTTCCACCTGGTGCATAGCGTCTCTACGCTCAGCTCCACAGAGAATATGCTCCGAGTCAGTCTTCAGTACAGATCAAGCCAGACAGGAAGTCAGACACAGGAACGGTGTACAGAATTCGTCAAGATCTCTAAATAAAACACCCTGTGTAGACCCCTGATTGTACAGCAGCAATAAACGCAATTAAAAAAGACAAAAACTGAAACCATTAACTATGAAGCCTACTCACTCGTACTCATAGAAATTTCATGGAAAACATGACAAAATAAGCAAAAGGCAGGCAAAAAGCTCTGCTTCCGCAACACGCCCGGTGAGGTTTGCAGCGGAGGATGGAACAAATTGCATTGCAGACGAGACATCACAGAGACGCGTCCAGAGGAATCTCGGGTTGCTGCTCTCCAGTGAGCTGTCACATCTGACACCTTCAGAAGTCCAAAACCACCGCTTTGTAAGAGACTTTTCAAGGTGGCCTACGGTCTGCCTTTCTATAAACCATCATACATCTTGATGGAATCTATTCACATCAAATATTTTTCTTTTTCAAACCGTCCCTTATACCTTTTGAAAAATAAAATGTGCAATATATTCATGCTTACATTCATATTTAAGGCCAGTGAGAGTGTCAGATGAACGCAAGGAGCCCGAGCACCCAGTTTTTGGCCCTGGATGGTTAAGGGCGATTGTGCACATGAGTCAGTGTTAACATAAAACCTTGGGCTCTTTATTCATTTTTCACCCTCTTCCGTTCTGTTCACTGGAAAATTCACTGTCCTACAGTGAAAGCAGAGGTGTTGAGAGTGTCAGCGGCAATCAAGCAACACTCTGCGGTGGCATTAAAAGCTCGACTCAAAACATTTAAAAAAAGGGAATTTCACACTACACACACGTCGGCAGCACTCATGTTTCTTTGTATTTCAAGGATTTCTTGGAATCATGCGTGCCTCCACAGCGCAGGTGAAAGTCATGGCAGTTACGGTCTGTTATATTTTTGCAGTTTTACCGAGCAGCGTAGGTATCAACTGACTCTAAGCAAAGCAAATTCAAACTATGCTCATGCACTGTGGATGCTGGCCAGTTTACTTTCAATAGAAATCTTTCAAATCTAACTATAGACATTTGGCTATGGTGCGAATGACTGGCATCCAGTATAGAAATGTTGGTTTGTTGCGTAAGTGGGGATGGAAGAGGCTGCTGGGAGACCCGTAACTTCATGTGTAGGTGTTGCCATTTGAAGCTGCTTTCCTGTAACACATTTCTGCATGCTTTGCTCTTCTGTTATGTTGATGTCCATCTAAACTGGAGGTTGTATGCACAGCAGTCATGAGCTATGTTTTCCACTTAAATACAAGGTAGGGTGCCACACTGGAGGACCTTCAGAAAGGATTGCGCTGCATCCTGCTATCGTTCCTTCACCAAATTCTTCACCTGCAAATCTCCGTCTTGTGATTCAAGCAGTGGGCCGGTGTGACAGTATGTAGCAGAGAGAATGAGACTGGCAGCTGCTGGTGCATCTAGTGCTGGAAGAAGCAAAAAGTACTAATGCCTCAGTCTTCTTCATTCTTTGGTTGATCAATAATATTAAAATTAAAACCAAAGTTGGAGACACACGGTTTTCACTGGACAAGGACAGCATCAGATATTGCAATCTGAAAAGTAACAAGTAACTAAAGCTGTCAGACAAATGCAGTGGAGTGAAAAAAATAGATGTATAAAATGTAAATACTCAAGTAAAGTACAAATAACTCTTAAGTGCAGTAAATGAGTAAATCCTCTCCTCCATCGTGTTGACCTCCTCCTCCTGCCGTTTGGGCCCTTCTATAAATTCACTGATACTGACTTTTAAAAGTCATTAAGCATAAACATGAAAGAAAATCAATTTTAGCCACATTAATTCCACTGTTGTCTGTCAGCTGCACCCGCTATGCATGAAATGACTCCTTTTTAATGGCATATACCCGCAACGCTTTGTTTTGTAAAACACAATTGAAAAGTTTGAGCTTCTGTTTTAACTGTAATATCAGGGAGCAATTTCGACACTGGGCAAAAGTTCTCTCAGCATCTGAATAACATCAGAGAAATGAAATGTGTCATCTCCCTCCAAGTAAATTTAAGTTGTTGTATATACTTTATGCTTAAGTTTCCTATTGGGAGCAACCTCAACTTCAATATCCTCTCTGGGCTCTTCTTTCTCTAATGTTTTTAAAGAAAAGGTGAAGATGACTGATGCCGAGCTCATTCTCAATCCAAACCCTAGAGCTTTTAGTAAAAAGACGTATTTCTCTTAGGTCTCGTCCAGGCTGAAGCATCTGATTTCATCTAATTTTCTGCTGTGATTGGTTGCAGTAAGCAAGCCTCGCCACACAACGACCACACTCTTCTGCACCTTCCAGCACTGACTCATCAATAATAAAGCTCTCTAGATTTTCCGAAGAAGAGCAAGCATGATGCATGCAGCATGTTGCATCATGAGCGTGGTCTTCATCAATGAACTGACCTTGGAGAACCACCGTTTGGCTTTAGCTATGGCCACAGATATCTCAAAGCTCCAATTGGATTAGAGACACTGAACTATTGGAGTTGGAATAGCTGGAATATAGCAGCTATGAAACAGGTTGTATTTCTCAGAAGGCATTAGCCCAGCCCACAGGGAGACGGAGTATGCTGCCGGCGTGTGGAAGAGATCAGAGAGAGGGGATCCTCCTCTGCAGCTCTATTGTAGTCCAGGTAGCATAGATCAAACAGAGCAATCCCCACAGAGCTCCCCAGAAAGTGCTTACCGGGAGGCAATCTTAGACAGCCCCAAAGGAGAGGCATGGCATATGGCCTTTTGAAGATAGTGGTTTGAGATTAGAGCGTATCCCGAATCAGGGAGCATTGAGAGGGGCTCAACTGCGAGCATGTTGGTAAGAGACAGAATGACAGATAAGGGAAAGGCAAAAATCTTAATGCAGCTGTTTCAAAATACACAGCCGAAAAGGTGTATAGACCTGCTTGGATATTGATCGGCGCCGTTGTCAAAGGCTTGAAGCAGAGGTGTTTTCAAGAACTGACTGGAATTCAATAAGGACGATGCCAAAAAGTGTAACATGAGCTTCAGCTTCCGCTTTCATTGGCATTAGATTCGTTTCTCGACAGCAATATGACTTGTTTTACACTTTGTGTGGACTTTAATTTTCCATCTGGACTACTTTGCTGCTCTGTTCTTGCATCTGCTCTGCCCTATTCAACAGGAGAGAGGGAAAACAATCCAGAATATTGTATAATAGCATAATTTATGACAGACAGTAGTAGCAGTGTGTGTGTCTCGCTCATTCTGACAGCTCTACCCTGCAGCAGCCCGGGGAGTCGGCCACTGCTGCGATGCCATTTTATCTTCCAAACATCTGAGTAATATAAAAACTGCGTCATTGTACGCTAAAGGGGCTGATATGAAAAGGCACCTCACTTGACCGAGACTTATTACCACTCTATTTGTGAAGCGATGTCTTGGCGATATTTTGTCTGATAAGATGGCAATTTCAATAAGAGGCTTCGCTGGCTTTTGGCCCCTGTGGGCTTTGGCTTGAGAAGGAGGGATATATTTCACAGGGGAGAGCTTGATGAAACGAGGGGCGAGCATTTGCAAAAGTGAGATAAAACTGACTTTTTTTCCCCCACAGACATTTTGCCAGGGAGCCATAAGAAGTTTGCTTTGCGTTGATTGGGAGAGGGAGGCACAACCATGTAGAAGTGGAACAGTCTGTGGTTGGTGTCCCATCCATTTTCCACTCTGATGAAGATGGTACAGAGGAAGCTATCGGTGGTGGTGGTGCGTGGTGGCAGGGGGGCAATTTGAGGATGTGCCAAGCCCAAAATTAAGATGACAGCAATGACAAGGCTTGATGCCGAACAGATCTATCCCACTGATGCAAGCCGCAAGCTTAACAACCCATGTAGGCTCTATCTCAGTGTGATGGGTGTGTGCATGTGTCTGAGTTTGTGCATGCGTGTGCGAGTTTGATGTAGTGTGCAATATGTGAGCCTGTTGACAAGATCATGGAGACTCAGTGTCAAACTAGACAGTTGATTGCAGGTTGGAGTAAACACCTGGCATCACGCTTGTCTACAGCTGAGGTGAATCACTGCACAGGTACATCAACCAAAATGTCAAAATGAAGGCATGGAAAACAATATCTCTGAAGTAAACGGGGGTGGAAAGCACAGCATGTGGGAAATGTTGTGTTGGCTGTTTAATGTGTTTGCTTAAGTCGAAAAGTTTCTATTTCATTGTATTCTCTAAAGCAGTGGTACCCCCACAGCCATGCCATATTTCAACCATTTATGATCATTTTTAGTTATCTAACTGACTTGACTATTCACTCTTTACTTTTATATAGTTAATTTAACTTTTTGTCCATTACTTTATTATCATAATTTAATCATTTACCTATTTCAACTGCATTGTAATTATTCAGCTATTTTTAGCAAACTATTTCAACTATTGAAAAAACCATTACTTAGTCGAGTATTTCCACATTTTATTCACTACTATTATTATCATGTATCAATTAATGTTACTTTTATTAAACTATTTCAACTCTTTATAAATTACTTTTAGCTATGTAGCCTATAGGCTACATAGCTAAAAGTAATTTAATTGTTTAATTGTTTTATTGATTACTTTAGTCAACTATTTGAAGTATTAGCCTTCCTTTAGCTATTTCAACTATTTATCCATTACTTTTTGCTAAGTACCCAATGTTAACCATTTATGCTTTACTTTTAGCTAACTATTCCACTGTTTGCCCATTAGCATACTTGTAGCTAACTATTCCAACAGTATATCCATCACTTATAGCTAGCTAGTTGAACCATTTAAAATGTATCCATTAGCTAATTGAGATGTTTATCAATTACTTTTCAGAAAGCCTTTATTAGTCCCCTGGAGGGGAAATTTTTAGCAAGGTAACCTATGCTATTTAGCTATTACTTCAAGCTAACAATTTTTTTTTCCCCATTACTTTCATCCATTTGAACAGTTTTCCATTACTTTTAGATAATTATTTCAACTGTTTATCCATTACTTTAAGCTAGCTAGTTGAACTATTTATCTGTAAGCTATTTAAAATGTAACTGTTAACCAATTGAACTCTTTATTCATTACTTTTAGCTAAGTAGCATATGGTAACCATTTATTGATGATTGATTCAAGCAAGATTCAACTATTTGAACCATTTTTCCATTACTTTTATCCATTTGAGCAATACATCCATTACTTCTAGCCAACAATCACAATCTCAACATGTGGTCTTCATTCATGGTGTTACAGCTGAGTGGATAGATATAAAAAAAATCAAATCACAAAATTTCTTGATTGTCACTTTGAGCTACTCCACTGTCATTTCCCACATTCTCAAGCAACTGCAGAAGTAGGCTGCCTCCTGGGGCACAAGTGAAATATAAGACCTGTACAGAGCAGAAATCCTGAGATCCTGATAATTGCCAGTCTGTAGTTTTAGAATTCAGAAAGGTATCATAACTTTGCTGAACCTTTATTACTTATTTCCCTACTTTTCAGCCAGCCTGAACTAGTTTATTTGAAAAAATAATTGACAATCACCAAGTTCTTTTTCAATTTGGGTGAAAATTTAAGGGTAATGTCATGCTGAAAATGGAATACTATTCATAAATTAACCGGAAAGTTTTTCCATTTTTCATTTGAAAAGTAATTTTGTGTCCTTTCCGAAATGGTTTGACTGAGAGATTAGAATAAAGTAAAATCCAGGTTCCCCTGCTGACCTCCCTTTTCCATCTTAAGTTCTTCTGGTTCTGGTCTTCCTTGGTTAGACTCGGTCTCTCCGCTCTGCTAATGGAGATTAATTACGAGGAGATGACAATAGGAGAAGAGGCATTAGGGAAAATTGCCTCTCCTACTTAAGTAAAAAGACCATTTTTTGGTGATAAGGAAAAGAGCCACTTATTATCTTCACTAGGAGCAAAATGGATGTGGATCTCACTGATCACAAGCCTTCCCCCGACTGTGAGCTCACTGTCCCTAAAATAGCTCAGCACTGGATGTATGGTCAGTAGCTCTGCCCTAAGTGGAATGTGGAAACTGAAACTTGGTATTTAGCAGAACTGCTAATTAAAAGCCTGTCTCTGTTTTCCACACATTGCAAGAAAGCCTGGAAATGTGAGAAAGACCATTATTTTGTATGAAGAGTGTAAGGTTGGGGTGATGAAAGGAGGACAGAGGGAAAGAAAGTGCCTCTTCAGATCTGCAGAAGTGTGGGTTCAGCAATTACTGCAAATAATTCAGTGACTGTTTACGCATTATGGCAGAGGTTCCAAGAGTTTTGGGGCAAGTCTAAGTTTCACTTTCTTGAAAGCAAGTCCTCAGTCATCCGAAGACAAATGCAAGTTAATTGCATATCATTCTGGTCTCTAAATGCTTTTTAACCTTTTCCTTTTTAAGATAGACAGACTGTCTTTAAACATTTTTTTACAGTCTGCATGTTAATGCTGACAGATACACACAATGGGTGGCATCCTCGAAAAAGTGTGGGGCGAGGTTCAGCACTTTGTAAAACACATGAGTGTATGAAGGATATTCTGCATTCTGTTTTTCTTCTGTTTTACACAGCGTCACAACTTTTTTATCAGGGGTGTACAACAACAATTATTGTATGGACTCCCATGACAGCACACAGACAGTCATAGTCCCCAGAGGATGAAGCCTAATGGTTTTGGTGATTTTCTGACCTTTCCTCTAACACCCCTATGAAGTTGACATTTTGAGTTTTTAATAAAATGCCTCAACACCTACAAAATTCCACAAAACTCAAAATTTTGATCTGTGCACACTCTGCTTTATGTCAGAATACCTACAGAGCTAAACCCAATAAGTCTCAGCTTTGATTTTTAGGAATCATTACCTAATGTTAGCATGCTAACACACTAAACTAAGATGGTACACATGGTGAACATTGCCTGCTAAGCATCAGTGTGTTGATGTTGTCATTTTGAGCATGTTGCCATGATAATATTATTTGGCTCGCAGAATCAGTGAGCTGGCAGCCTCACAGAGCCAATAACATGGCTGTAGACTGTGAATTTGTTTGTTTGGTCAGTGTTGTCATACTGATTTGCCAGGTCCTGATGCTTAAATGTTTTAGTTTGAAAATCAATTCAAGCGAAGCGAGTTAGGGAGTCAACTCACAAGTCAAGTTTCATAGCTAGTCTCACGTCTACAGCTCTGATTATGGCGAAGCTGTTATTTATCCATTGAGCCATATGGCAGAGCACCAAGCTGACAGACAGCCACGCTGCTGCCACAAAAGGAGAAAGGTCAGGCAGAATTCAACACTATAGGGAAACAGAGGGCGTTGCTATGGGATGCTGCAAGTGTGTTAGGTCAAACACCAAATCAAGGCTGCTTGCAAATCCAGTATACACACAGCAGAAGAAGCTGCTGTGACACTTAAGAGAGTTAATTACTCCTTGGTTCTAAAACAGTAGGTCTAATGGTGCAGGTTTACTCGGCGGAACAGCAATTATTTGCTAAAATACCAGTTGTGAAATGCTTGGTTTATCATGTCGTTTGGACTCTTAAATGAAGGTTTTTGCATAGAAAAATTAATAAGAAAGAAATGGATGGTGGTTTTGTGAAGCTAAAGGGATTTCAGAGTCCCCTGACAAGTTTCAAACCAGAACACATCTTAAACATAATGCTGATTCCAAGGGAGCATGCATTTGGAGCTTGCCTAATTGCCTTTTCTTCACTATTACAATTTGACAACAAGAGCATATAATAAAGCCCAGTTTACATGACCTGCATTACTAACTTTAGTATTTTACCAGCTGTGCCACACCAACGCTGACTCTACATCTTACACATACTGAAGCACAAGTTCTCTTGATTCTTACCTTGGGCTCAACCTGCATTTTCTCCTCTCACGTGCAGGCAACAAGGGACTTTTCAAGTTATGCACCTGTGTAATTAAAAATTAAAGAAAGTGAAAATGGAAAGAAGTCAACTGGAGTGAAAGCTCGTGATGTAAGTGAGGAGAAGGTCATGGCTGAGGGCGGGCAGTGCCTCAGAGGAGACTGGGAGTTCAGAGACAATGAAAATAAACCCAATAGATGTTATCGCCTATGCATTGTCTTGTCTTCCATTGTGATAGGGCAAAATCACGTCAGGGATAAACACAGTATGAATTTTTAAGAGGCACTTCTTCTTATTTCTATTCCGTCTTATTTTGCCTCTGCTCAAAATGACCTCCAGTAATCTTCAGAGGTGAATGTCGCCATTTCCCTGAAAACTGAATATGAAAGGAGATTGTGAGACCTACCAGGGGAGTTGAAGCACAGGTGCTGAATATTACAGTATGTGTATTTCATTAGTGTTTGGCAGTTTGAATGATGTGGTTGGAAATATTAAAAGCAGCACAGGTCTGCGTGCATTGATCTGAATAAAGACCACATTGGCTGTGAACAGAACGCAACAAAGGGAAATGTACATAACACATCCAACAGATTGTGAAACTGATCAATGAATATTTGATCAGCGAGAGCATCCAATGAAGGATTTTCAGCTGAAATCAGCTATTTTCTTCAAGCGCACAAAAAGTGAAGAAACAGCATTTGTATTTGGTGAAAACACATGCACAATGAGGGGAATGTATCAAAGTGTATCACGTATATACCGTATGTATAATGAATCTAATATATGCAGGCGAAGGCGGCCCTGGGAGTACATGCAGCACACGTACTCATTGTGCAAGTGAGAAAGGAAACTTGCCTCAGATGTCTATGAAAGATCATGCAAATGCACAAATGCACAAATGCACAAATTGTAGACTGCAAACTATTGATCTGCATTTAGACACACACTGATCATCTTCACTATATCTTCACTATAAGTGGATGTCTTATCCTTTCAGGAAAAAGCAAAGATGTGTCCTTTTCCCACGTTTTATCAAAAAAAATTAGGACTGTAAGGTGCAATGTAATTTTTAGGCTTCCATATGACAAAAACTCAAATTTCAATGGGTTTTTAAATCACTGCAATATTGTGTCTTTTGAAAAAAGAAAGGAAAAGCCACGTGACTGCACCCGAATCTAGAAAATCAAACTTATTTAAACAATTAAATCACAGACAGTATAATACAGTGTTTCTCAATTCCGGTCCTCAGGCTCCACTGCCCTGCATGTTTTAGATGTTTCCTGCTCCAACACACCTGATTCAAATGAGTGGCTTGTTATCAGGCCCTGCAGAGCTTGATGACGAGCTGATCATTTGAATCAGGTGTGGTGGAGGAGGGAAACGTCTAAAACATGCAAGGCAGGGGGGCCAGAGGACCGGAATTGAGAAACACTGGTATAATAAGTGGACAGAGCTTCGGGGTCTGAAATGCAAAGTGCCTTAAACCTGCATTCTTTATAATGGCCAGCAGGGGGCGACTCCACCGGGTGCAAAAAGAAGTCCAATTGTATGTAAGCTTGTGAGAAAATGACCCTACTTCTCACTTGTCTGTGAACATCTTCCGAATCTTCTTCCGAAAGTCTTCTTCAATTCAACATGATGATCATTCTGTAAATTATTGTCTCATTTAGTAAAAAATAGATGCTGCAGCATCCTTGGCTTCTCAGTCAAATCCAGTCAGTATAGAGGTGTAACAGTGCATACTCTCCCTAACTCCACCCTCCTGTCCAAATGTGGTCGCCTCGGGCTCCAAAAAACCAAGATGGTGACGGCCAAATCAGTCGTCCACAAAGCAGTGGGTGAAGTCTCAGTCCACATTTACACGAGAGGATCATGCTTGGCTTTGATAGCATTGTGCTCAACCACATCTCTGAGCAGACGTTAAGTTTCTGTCAATTTACAGCTTCATGTAAGAACTTCGATAAATCATCTCGGAGATGAGAATTCTGCAGGTCTGCAACCTGGCCTGAGCTTGACGGGACCCGACTGGCTTGACAGTTTTGATTTATTAAGCAATTACTTGCTGGTTTATCGTTATGATGTTTGCGGGGTGTGCTTTATCAGTGGGGAGAGGGGTTAAGATTCTGACTGGCTGTGTGAGGTGGCTGACTAACCAGTGCTTCTTAGAGTTATATTACTGTTGTTTATTTATGTAATATTAGAGGTGGAGAGAAAGATGGTGAAACAATAGGGACTCACTCAACTAGCAGCTGCCAGCAAATGGGTCAGGACCCCCCCAAGGGGTCTCTCTGTGAGAGGCCATAAGATGATTAATAGAATAAGAAAAAAAAAAACACACACAAACTATTTTTTTCAGCTTTTTCTCACATCTTTGCTTTTGTCTTGAAAAAATCCTTCTTTTTTTCACCACGTCAAGCCTCCGATGCAAGAACTGCTCTAAACTCATAATTATGCTAACGCAAGAAGACACTGCTTTCATTTAAGGGGTCAGAAGCAAAAAATCTTGGGAGAAATCAACATTGGTCCAATAACAAGATATTTATGAACATGATCATGATGGGAAGTAAATATAAACTATATTCAGTGGTCAGATTGATGGAAGTAGTTCGGAGCCAGTCTTCATTGCTGAAGGAGATGGCGACTTTTCATGATTCAAATTTCCAAACAGAGTAGTGGATCTCAATTAAGTAAAACTTCCTAAAATCCACATGCTGATACTTTAATCTTGACAAGCCACTGGGTAAAAGAACAGAGGCGCACGGTGAGATCAATATTCTGAGAAAATTTGGGAACGTTGTACAGCCCCAGCCTCCGTGTGTCAATTGTTCCCACTGACATACCTCCCAAAAAACACAAGGGGACAGATCAATGAGTTGGTGTATGAACTAAAATAGGCGTTCAATACAAGGCAGTGGACACTAATTAAAATGACAGTTTGACTCCGTATTGGCTTGCTGTCTTCAGGTGAAGCACTGAAGAGATGACCTCTCCTCACTGAGTGGAAATGTAATTTCATGGCCTGTTAGACACTCAACTCCAGGAGTAAACAGAGAGGTGTTAGCGCTCACGTCAGGTGGGGGCACGCTCGGACCACAACATCGCTCCCATGGTGGCCCTTGTATCATGACGAAACCTTTCTGGCTCAACGGCTTTTCGCCTCAGCATTGAGAGTGTAAACACTGCCAGAGTGGATTGAACTCTTCCTAATAAGCACTCTTAAAATAATTATACTATATGGAGATGCAGAGCATGTGCTTGTTGCATGTGTGTTAAACACAATATTTTTTTTCTGCAGCAAACAGAATTAAAAAAGTGAAAGGATGAAGACTTGTGCCTTTTAAAATAACTGACACTTCATAAAAAGTTAATGTAAAAAAGGCAGTTGATGCAGGGTAAGAATTCAGTTTTTTTGTCATAAAAGAAGAAATACACATGGTTTAGCGCTACAATACTCGCACTGCTGCAGCGTACAGCACATGTCATTCTCAGTCTCACTCCATTTATTATGTATGGATATACCAGAGATACAAAGCAATGCATACTCAGTGGATTTAAAGAAAGCGGTACCACCTGAAGATCTGCAGGCTTTGTAAAAAATTCAGTGCGGCTGTGAAAGTAGAATGTGAGCAAAGGGAAATTCAGAGCCTATAATGACTCTCTGAAGACATCAAAAGTGAGAGAAAACATCTAAAACAATTGATTCGGGTTTCATCCCGCAGGCTTTCCATCAAAATGGGCAAATTAATCACCTCGTAGGTTGCACAACCCACATCTCTCAAATGGTGGACTTTGTTACCAGGCCGAGATAAAGAGATTTAATAATTCATAGAACTGACCTTTGTTGAACCTTTTACTTATTCTCTCAGGAAAGGCCTACTTTTATTCCTTCTCTTCGCTCTGACAGAGTTCAAGACAATATCTGTCTGAGCAAAAAGACAAGCCCGTCACAATCAAATGGGTCTGGCAAATAAACTCTGAATGTGACGCACTATCTCCGAACTCTGATGGGAAAATCTCACAGATATGGATAATTGTATTGATTCCTATTCTTTTTTTAATAGAAAACAAGGAAGGAAGATTAAAATTGATTTAATAAAAAGATTAAAAAAATAAGCCACTGCTCCTCCGAAACCACCTTTGTTCGACTGCACCTCACCTGCCTAAAAATAAAAGGAGGAACACGAACATGTTGCGGTACACACTTGTTCCCGTGTGTTGTTTTTGGCAAATAATGCAACAGCCACAGTGCACTGGAGAGAATAAAGACAAGAAATAATGAGACAAAGTCATAAGGTCAAGGCACATGGTCTCCTGTTGTTTCATAGAGACTGGACAAAATAACATTAACACTGCATGAAAAGGGACTTTGAAATAAGTGAACCGCTAATGTAAACACCACTACAAAGCTGGGTGGAAATTACAGCCGGTTGCACTGAATTGTTTGCAGGAAGTCGTCCCAATTAAACAGCAAAACACAGGATCTGCTCATGCCCTCCAGAGCAACACATAGAGGGGTTTTCTGAGGTGATGCACTTAGTGACAGGATGACTTTTCCCTCCAAAACCCACTCTTGAAAACTCAATCTCTTCCATGAGGTGACATTGTACACGGTTCGGTTTGGGGAAACATTGTGGTTTGGGTTACAGTAATAAACCCCGACCTCCTTCTTACCCGGACTGTGCAGCTCTATAATGTCACATGACTTCCCCCTTTGCTCCCATCATACCTGAACGTAAACATGTCATTTCGGGGCATATGCTGAAACAACTGATGCCGTTGTTCGTCCTGGTAAGACTGTTTGTCCATCATATCACTGCAAGTACACAAGTGATGCACAAGTTCATAGAAAAACTGCTAGAATTGATTACTTTCAGGCTTGTTATGCCAAAGCAATATAAATGTAAACAGTTTACAACTTTAATACAAAGTGGGAATTATATGTACAACCACAACTGTCTGTTCTGCTGGGTTTCATGGATATTTAGTTTGAAATTGAAAAGTTTTACGAAACACAGCTTGTATTGGAGTGACACAGGATGCCACATTTCAGCTATTGATTAAGCCTTTAAATGACACTACATCTCCAATGTATATTACTGCCTATAAAACCCATTATTGAGGCACTGGTCTGTCACACCTAACACAGCACTGTTCCAGCCCACAAAAAAAGGTTACTTTTATGACTTGAAGATCAATTTCGACCCTGTTGTGCACCGCAAGAGGAGAGCCAATAAAAAGGTGAAGAGCGAACATGTAAAAGAGCACCATGCCCAGTCCAGTTCCTGGCATCCTCCCAGTATGTCAAACTGTGTTCCCATAATTTTCCGTGCAGAGAGTGAAAATGGAAATGCAAGTACCTTCGAGTGTCCATTGGTTTTAACTGTGGTGCCTAAAAAACTCAATCGCCGTGCTTTTTTGTTAAGTGAAAGCTACAAACCATAAATGCCAAGTTTGTTGCATTACTTTCAATTTCGCTTTTAATACCTGCACGATTTTTTCTGGATATGCTGCATTAGAAACACTGTTCACTGCAGAGACAATGTTAATATCAACCGCTGTAAAATATTAATTCGCATATAATAACAACAACAGCAATGTGCACAGCACTGGCACTCATTTTCATGGCTTTTACTGTTCATTATAAAGGAGTCTGTGTGAAATAGTACAGTATAAAGCACACTACTATGTCCGTTTCAAATGGAAAATAAAACCTGAAATAATTCACATCTGGCATTTCTATTACCAAGAACGGCTTATTCGTGTTTTATTAGCAAGAATCTCTCAATGCAAGATAGGCTTCCTCCAGCTGCTCCGATTACAAAGAAAGGGACACTTTGTACCGTCGATAAGAGTATGTATTCTTCTTCAGATGCCTTTCTTCTGCAAATGAGGCTCATTTTGTGTAAAAGGGCAAAGAAGTCCAATCTTAGTTATTTGATGTAACACTTTGGGAGCCAGACGGTCTTTCTGGTTTTAAAGTTTGTGTCTGTGAATTTTATCTCAAAATGGTGAACAGATGAACTAACATAACCAACAGAGTGTGAGGAAGTGATTGTTTTGATGCTACATCATGGACGCCTATGCCTTTGCACAGATGCCATCACACTGCAATCTATTAGCAGTTGCCCTTAACCCAGTTTAACCATGTCTAAATGCATTAACAGCTTAGAAAATGCAGGACAATAATACATATTACATTAACATCTTACAGGAGCGTCTCTCAGTTAGTTACAAGTGTCTGAAGTCATTGCCATGGCAGAATCATGCGCAGCTAGCGGCTCGTGGCTAAAGGCATTCCCTGAGTTATAAATGCTGCTACTGCCCCCTGCAGGCCTGGTCAAGATCCAACATGATGCATTTAAAATGTGCAAAATACTAATCCCAAAGATAAAGATAGTTTTACTTCAATAATAAATAAATGTTTTCACCCTAAACCATGATCTCTTCCTAAATTTGACCAAGCAGTTTTGTTGCCTAAACCTAAACCAACCGTGACCATTTCACAACAATAACCATGTGACTACAACAGTTCGGTGCAACCAGGGTCCAATACGCCTGTAGCTGGTACTCTCCAGCGGTCATATATGTCGTTTTGGGAATCACTGGCAATTGACCTATTCAGCTGTTAAGTTATGAGGACACACTGACCATGGCAGCACCAAAAACAACCCCATAAACCAGCCGAGGAAGTGGTTATTTTGCTCTCTAACCACAAACTAGAACTGAACCCTTCAGGACATGGCATGCAAAAGCCTACCAGCATACTGCTCATGGAGCAGCCTTAAGTTCAACACTATCAATATGTCACAGAGTAGAAGCCAGGGGATAATAGAGAGCACGGAGGTTTAGTTCTCTTTTCAACGTTCAAATGTGTGCCTCCGTCTCACATTTATCCTTCCTCTGGCTCATTGATCCATTACCTCTCTCTCTCTTTGTGCCCTGCCCTTCAAATCCTCCTCTGGACACTCAGGCACCCATGACCCTGTGAGTGGGAAGAGATAGTAGAGATCAGGGAGCACAAAAGCGCTGGCTGCTATTAATTTTGCCCAAGCAACCTTCACAATAATCCAACGAGACAGCCGTTTAATTGCACTAACCCTAAGCCCGCGGCGAGCCCGACTGTCCTAGCGTTCTCCTTTCTCCGTGAAAACCAAGGAGCCGTCTCACTTCGCCTTCGTTGGAGGAGCAAACGGAAATTGTTGGTGGGGGAGTTTGAGCAGTTGGATTCGTATTATTCTCTGTTCTTTTCTTTCTTTTTCTCATTTTTATTTTTGTCTGCATTGTTATATAAGTTCTCTATAGAAAAATAAAACAACATGTCAGGGAAGGTTATCGATGGCCATTGTGATGCAGGCTTTTTCTTTTTCTTTTTAAAGAAACTCTGGAGTATTGTTCACTTTCAACTGTGAGTTACAGCTCCTGGAGGGACACATTTTGAATAAAGGCTGAGAATGAGTGGCCATGTGCCTCAAAGACAAGCTGTGTTAGAGCTGCAGAGGTCATGGAAAAGCAAGAGTGCTGCTAGGTCCAAATGTGATCCCTCTAACCTTTCTTAGTGGAAATTAATAGCCTAATTCACCGCTACAAAAAAAGAAAGAAAAGAAATGGAAAATTATGAGCCAAAGGTAGAGGCTACCTTCTTTCTATTCATACAGTACATGGCCAAATTGGTAGTAACTCTTACACTGAAAATTTGGACAGAACATTTGAAAAATTGAGCAATTAGTGGATTGATTAATTACATTAGAGTATTCACACACGATTTGTGCCGTAGACCAATAGAGCCAGAGAAAGCTGTCATAGCTTATTAGCTGCACCTATTTATTTTGCTGGAGTATTAACTGCTTAACAAAAAGCAATGGTTTGTAGGCAGTTCTAAAAGAGGAGTTGTAGTTGAGTTGTAGATTTAGCGACTGAGCTAAGCTAGCTAAGTGACGAGTTTGCTAACTAACCGTTGGCAACCTTTTTATTTCAGCGGTGGTGAACAAAATACCAGGGGACTACAGAGAAAAATTGAGTTAGCGTTAGCCCAGTATGCTAGAGCGTTAGCGGTTAGCTCGCTGGCTACAGAGGTTCAGCAGAAGTAGCCCTGCAGGTGCCGTCACCGTGTGAGTTGTGTTGCCAAGTTTCTCCAGATACTTTGCAAAGATGCCCAGGTTAATTTCACTGTTACGACTTTCTGCCGTGAACAAACTTTATCCCACTTTATACAAAATGCTGACAAAGTCTGAGTGGTGGAGGTGTCAAAAGAAGTGCTGATTTGGGGGCAAAAAAGGAAGTAATTCAGCCCTTGACATACAACTCTCTTTCCGTTTTCATATAAATAATCTAAAAGGTCGTAAACCCACATCGGATGAATCAGGCCATTTAGGTACTCTGTAGAAAATCCTCCTGCAGGTGAGAATGGCTTGACAAGTGGCTCTCCATCCTGTCAGTCTTTACTCACATCCTCTCTATCTGCTATTTTGCTGGCCCCTCTCTCAACAGCCATCCCTTCTCTGCAGGTAATTACAGTGCAGCAGCGCCATGGTCAGTAAAAGGTGAGGCCGACCACTCCAGGGGAAGGCGCATGATCCATTAGCTGAGCACAGGGCTCGACGGCCCATTCCTCATTCCCATTTGTCTTTCCCTAAAACCCCCTCCAACGCCCACATCCCACTCTGCCTCACGTATCTCCCTTCTTTTCCAGCTCCATGAAAGATCCAGACTTCAGCACATATGGGGAAAAAAACTCTTTAAATATGAATTTCAGCTTGAGAGCTCCACAGAGCTTTTTTACATACCTGAATAAAACTGCACCCTGATAGCAGGCAGGCAGCCGGTAAGCACTCTAACTGAATCATTCACCATGGGAGAGTTTTGACAAAACAGAGCTCAGCTGACTTGAATTCAATAAAGGCAAATGTAATATAGTTTTCATATGCTGATACTGCCTGAGTCCAAATAATATAACTTCTGCAGCCTGATAGCTTCACAGAGTTTTCATTTACATGTCCTTTCTCATTAGGTTTGCAATGTGATGATGCCAAAACCAGACACACACAGAATCTATGGCCTTCACAAGAAAAATCCCGCAATGAAGAGACGGAAAAACCTTTTCGTTGAGACTTTAGCTCCTAACGAGAGAAACGAGGAACAATCACACATGAACCGATGAATCATTCCAACGGCAATTTTCAAAACAATTACACTAAATTTTCACAACTGTCTGCACGGCTGCCACTCAGCCACACTGAGTGACTCATGCTGCCTTTTGTGCTGACACGAGTCTCGCAGGTGTAATTCTCGTAGGCTCCATTCAGCGCAGACTCGTGTCTCAGAAAAGGAGAGGAAAAAAAAGTTAATTCCTGTAATGACCTTCTCCACAACTAATAGGTAAATCCATTAGCAGAGCAGCGACGGGGAGAGAAACAAAGCCGGTAGGGCTGCAGCTTCCTGTCACGTCCCAGAGTTAACGCCTCTTGTCTCGTTTAATCAGGTGCATAGTCTGCACTGATCGATAACCTTTCCTGCAGGTAAAGGACCGCTGGAATACATGTTACATCCCCCCGATTAGCTGCCTCCTCATCAGTCTGCAAACTCATTGGTGCTCTGGTCAGGTACTGATACATATGTTCCTTTTTCATTTCTATATATTTCCCTATATCTGCTGTTTCTGCTTTAAATGGGGATTGATATGGGTCTTACACTTTATTTTTATTTATTTTTGCATTATAGCATACAGTGCGAGATCTGAAATTGATCTGAAAATTGACACACTTTTCCCTAAAACTCGCTTTCACTGCTAAATTAGATGTTTTTCATGAAGAAAACGAGCTGCAAAAAGTTTCCTGTGGAAGCCAGTAAGTTATGCTTTTATTATTGTTCTTTCAATTACAGTCATAGTATTACAGTATTAGTACTGTTTGTTTAATTACAGTATTATTAGTTTTCCAATTAGTCTAGTTTCTACAAATTAAGAGTATAAAAGTACAAAGTGTACAATAACAATTCAATTGCATTACTGCACTGTAGACCATAATTAAATTTTTTTTTACTTCCCTCAAAAAAAATCCCAATTATCCATGAATCTGTCTTTGAAATAAGCTTTTTAATTGTTGAACATTTACTTATTTACTCATACTTCTTTGCTAGCATGGCTGCTCCATGCTGGAAAGCGTAAGAGGCCTTACAAAAGTAAAATAGAAAGTTTTTGTTATTGTTGTCAGAGTCCAGGCTCTCAGATGTGAGATGCCACAGTGGTTTTCAGGGTGTCAGGTGACTCTCTGAAAGCACCTAAACTCACTACTGTACTGAGCGTCAGCCTCTGCTCTCTCTGAGATGTCAGTGCAGGTACTTGGATTTATTCAGAGTGGTAGGTGATATACTGTAGGTAAGAAATAAGATCATCAGACTGCACAGTTTGTGTAATCTTTTGAAAGCCGTCCGGGTCAAAGAGGAAAACCTCACTTAACACAACCACAGACATACTTTTTAAGTATTTTGGAGCAACCTGCTGTCTCTGAAACTCTGTGCTGCTACAATTACCTTTTAGGCAATCTGCGAGGATGAATTCAGAATGGTAATGGGGAGACCTCAGAAGCTATGTGACTTGAAAGCAAACCCTGTAGCTGATCATAATCTCAGCCATAGTTTGAATTAATAAAAACACTTTGATAGCTTTACCAAGTGCGATCAACCTTGAGGTGCCGAGCACGGAGAAGCTGCCGATGCATGTGCAGCAATTAACAAAGCACTGGAAGAAATTCATTGCATATCTGGAGAAGATGAGTGTTTTACGTTACCTCCTCAGGCCAATCCTATCAAGGTTGTGCTTACATGCCTGCATAGCTCCTCAGTTAATGACCATTAACTGTACATTTTTAACTGCACGACACATCTACAAAAACAGAAATATAATCATAAATACTCTCTAGGAACAACTGTTCAAATCAACATCAGGTCATTGTGGTGAGCGTACAACACCATGGTCGATGTCTCTACGACCAGCAGTGTTCTGACATCCTTTTTCCACCTTGGAAGTCGACTGTCAAAAAAGCACACCACCGTCTTTCCTTTTCTGCTGAGAGAATCTATGAGTCTGGAGTTGACATCGATCCCAGACGGCTCGTTGAAGTGAGCACACAGAAATCTCTTCGTGAACAGAAACGGCCGCAGTTGTTTGAGCTCATCAGTGTCGCGCGTGGGGTTGATATTGACGGCGTTGCGCTGAGAAGCTGATGTGATCTTCATCAGCTCTTCCACCTTGTCTGCTGCTGTTGAGGAAATTGACACTGAAGCTCTCAAAAACACATCAAATGTTGCACCAAGACACCACAAAATGCGTTTTTTTTTTTTTTTATAGTGTTGTAGACAAAGAGCTTTCTTCTGATTTGCTGACTTTCCAAAAATACCCAACATTTGACCTCTTGGCAAGGAGCCATGAGGTCTGCATGCACTGACCCGAACTTCATGTCTAATTAATAACTCCCCTCAAAATCTGGCCAGTTGCCACAAAGTCACGTCCTGTGCATGCAGCGATCTCAGCATCTCATATTCCTTAAGAAACAAACATACATGCAGAGGACTTATGTGTTGTGTTTATCCTTCACAGAACATCTGGTTTTCATCTGGCCTCACTCGGTGGGGCCTCTTTTCCAGGTCACTGTGACACAGAAACGTATGGACCTAAGTAAAATGGCCACACTGCTCAGGGTCACACCTGAGAAAAGCTTGACCTTTTTTTTGTTCCTTCTGTTGTCTCAGGTTCAGGGAGGTAAAGTGGTCTATCTTTGGACGCTGTGGTCTCGGCGCTGGACTTAGTCTCGCTGTCATCGATATAACATTCTGGCTCTCTGACTCTCGCCGGAGTGTTGCCACGACCGGCATGCTCAATCCTTGTTTTTATCTGATTAAACAAGGAGCCTTAACCACAGCCAATCAGCTCTCCCTTCCACTGTGATAAAGCTTTTTAGGTGCTTTACAGTGATTCTTCTGGCGATTTCTGAATGCTGGTTTCTAGTTTTAGGTTCAAGCATGGCTAAATACTCCTTCTTTATCAAAGATTTGTTGACATTTTGTCCTTCCTATTCTCTATCTCCACACATCTTCACAAAAGTACCAGAGGAGCACGTGAACACCTTGACACA
This sequence comes from Chaetodon trifascialis, assembly GCF_039877785.1. NCBI lineage: Eukaryota > Metazoa > Chordata > Actinopteri > Chaetodontiformes > Chaetodontidae > Chaetodon > Chaetodon trifascialis. The sequence goes on along the minus strand of NC_092076.1, from coordinate 5,219,433 downwards.
TTGCAATATATTGCCATAGAAATTCAACAAGTGTCGCCGCTCCTGGGCGACACACTTTCCATGAATTGGGGTCGAAGGCAAATGCAATCAGATAAAATTCTCTTTGATCTGCAGGAAAACGAATATAGATCAGAAACAGCAGGAATAATTAGTACCCACGCTGACATGGCTCTCTACTTCAGGTGGAGTTTCTTTCATAGAAATCTGCAGAAGCACAACTGTAAGAGAGCCAATAACTGTTTTTTGTGTAGTGAGTGATGACCTTATTGCATATATTCATACTCTATATGCATAAATGAATGTGTATGAATATATGTATATGTATGAATTTCCTGGATATATGACCATGAGATATTATATCTGTTGTGCTTTCATCTTTTCTCTGGTCTGTCGCTTGCCTTGTTTCTTGTTTCTCTCGCTAACCTGCACAGAAGAAATCAATTCTGCGGGCCCTAATCTAAAAGCGTGACACGAGGATTAATAACTTGCCTGATATGGAATATGCACAACTTTCTGTCAACCAGATGAATAGGCTGCAGTCCGATTGAAATAACATATGAGGAGCTTTTTAATCATTGGGTCAAGGGAAAAAGGTCCTTGCTTCACTCAATTCATGTGAGGGACACAATGGCCAGGCTCAGGGTGACAAATAGAGATATTCTCCAAACAAAATAAGAAAAATGCACCAACATACAGTTATTAAACATTTGATGCCATAATTTTAACCGTAAAGCTGCTGTAATTGTTGTGTTTGCCATGTGGGGGCAGCAGAACAAGCGAATCAAAAACACAATAAAGGCAAATGATCACATTTTAAATTGGTGAGTGTGTTAGCAGTCACACTTTCACTGGCAATAGTTTCTTATTTATGCATTCAGAAGATACAGACAGACATTAACATTCATTTGGAGTCGGATTTCTAACCGACCGACCAGATAAATTCAATACTCACCCACTTTTTTAGCTCTCTGCCAACACCAAACAAGAAAACATCTCACTCTGCAGCCTTACATGCTCACTATGTTCACTTGGAAGTCACTAACGTTGTGGGCGGGTAGCATGCGATCCGATTAATCTATTAGTCAATCAACAGAAAATTAACTGGTACTTACTTTGGTAAGCGATTCATGTTTTGCGTCATTTGTAAAAGAGACTAAGCCTGAAAGTCAGCGCATTTTTCTTCACCCTTTATCATAATTAACTGATTATTTTGGAGTTTTTATCTGTTGGTATGACCTAAGATTCTGGGAAAATGTGATGAGCAGAAAATAAAATGGTACACAAGTTAATAATGAAAGTTTCTGAATGATCCAGAATCCACTAAAAGGCTCTGTGTGAGCCTGCAGGGTTGGGCGATAATTCTCCGTGGATTCTATGAGCGACCCTCTCGTTTGATCCATTGTTAATATATAAAAATGCTGATTTAATGTGCTCGGTGTACAAGAACTGCCCAATTTCAGCTGATAGCGTGTGTGGTTGAAGTGCATGAAGGCATTTTGCTGCTGCCTTACAGTCAGCAGTTCAGCACCGCTTCCAGTGGACAGCTCCTATTAAGCCCACATTCAAATGCACAGATGTGAGGTCGCCCGCTGCAGAGCTCCTCTCAAACACACAGTTTTTAACATGAAGCTGCCCTCCAGGCTACGCCGGAGATAAAGAAAGTTAACCTATCCGATGACGGAAGTCAGGCTTTACCGATAGTGAAGCATTTCCATTCAAAATAAGTATAGGAGAGAAATTACAGTGCCTGAAGGTCAGCTGTCTCACAGCCTCATGCATTTTTGACTCAGCTCCATAAAACACACCCAAAAGGTTTTACTGCTGTAACTTTTATGTTTTGGAGGTACTGAATGTAATGGGATTTTCAGAAAAGTGTATGTAGGCCATTCAATTTACCTCTTCTGTGGTAAGAAAAGCAAGTATTATTGCAGTCAGGAAGGAACAGCAGTAGGTTATTTTGAGAGGATGTTATCTAAATGTCAAGGATAAAACTAGGATGTATTCATTGTCTCTAAAGCGAAAAAAGTCTCTAAAGTCTTTGTAGCTATGCAGATTTGTCTTACAAGTTCAGCACTGTATTATAAATTTAACTTTACCGTTCAGACGCTTGCCACAAAAGCTTGATTGGGTCAGATGGGTGAGAGGACTACTCTGTATTTTTCAGTGGGCTTTCATGGTTTTGTGTTTGAGAAAATACTCTTTGGAAGTAGTTGCTATTTTTAAGTAATGTTTTGTGCATGGAGAACAAAAAGAACAAAAGGAATATACAAGAAATCAGGCATCAGAAGCAACGCTGATTTAAACAGGAGCAGGTTCAGGTGCACAGCAACACCTATACCAAGCCGGAATTTACAGGCGTGTTGCTTTAGCGAGGCCGGTCTTATTCGAATGCCTTTGTCTGCATTGCTATAGAAAAACTGTGAATTGTGCATTGTGAAGTGTACTTGAAGCTGCCGGCACTCTGGACCGCAATCTTAGAGGAAATCAACAAGTGCTGCCACTCATGCACAAATGCAATCAGATCAAATCTTCATTCCTCCGGAGGGAAAAGAATATACATTGGAAACAGCAGGAATAATTAGCACCCATGGTGACGTGGCCGTCTATTTCAGCTACCATTTCTTTTCATAGAAATCTGTAGAATGATTCCATAGCTGTTCAAACTTCAAATTGAAACAGCAGATAATAGGGGGAGCACTGGGGGGGCTGAATCGCAGAGTAGCTGAATCTGAACCTGATCAGCTGGATGCACTATGGACTGAAAAATCACATTTTAAACCTGTTCAGTGAAACCAGCGGGGCTTTTTTACGTCCCAGTTTTAATCATGAAACTATTTTTCTTTTAAAAGCTATTTCAAACGTACAATAGATTCAATACCTGAATTATGCTGTTTTTAATCTAAAAAAATAGCCATTATTGAGTTTTCTATCTATCTATCTATCTATCTATCTATCTATCTATCTATCTATCTATCTATCTATCTATCTATCTATCTATCTATCTATCTATCTATCAGCAAACAAGCGCAATGCCGCAAGAAAATAATTCACCATTAATGATCCTCATTCTCATCCTGTGCCAGTGCATTCAATTAATCTCCACTTACCGGTCACCTTGACATAAGTACACGCCACTCTGGCATTCGCACATCTTGGAGCAAATTGTTCAGCAATGGATAATATTCTCTTGCATGTACACAGTGTACATACAGTACAATCTTATCATTGCAATGTTGTGCAACCTCATTGTTATGTAATTTTGACGCAACTGGTGAGTGTCTGGCCTTCAGAGTTTGAAAACATCGCATGGATGGAAGACACAACACCATTTAAACTGGTCTATTTATACTTGAATCTGTGGGAGGGTTTATGTAAGTGTCCATTGCGGACAAGGCAACGCTAATCTTACTATAATGAAAAGTCAAGTAATAGAGGTTTGAGTCTAATTGCATATTTTGTTAAATGTACATGATGTTTTTGTTGTTGTTTCATTGCATTCCTTTAATGTTATTTCCCAGACGGGTATGGACCCTGATTTCACACTGACGTTTAGGATAATTGGGAGCAAGCGTTTTCTCCCTCTCCGCTGTTCAAGGAAATGTCAGTCAGCATTAGCATACTCATTTATAGAGTGCTACAGCTGTCTCTGGCTGCTACCTCGCCGACCCTCGCTCTCCGTGCACCCAGCCACCCTTTTCAAGGAGGGTTATCACAACGATTATGAAAAATGACTCCTAAAAAAACCCCCGATATGACACATTATCTCAATATTAAGGGAGTTTGAGGGAATAATAAGTTTGGCTTATTAATCAAGGTATGAAAGGGTAAGGAGCTGCCAAGTGAAGTTAAATGCCACTGTCAATCTCACCATGAGTCACTTTTGACTTCAAAGGCCATTTCACCTGAATCAAGTCACAGTATTTATGGAAACTCCAGTGTGTGTAACCTCATGTGAGACTTTCTGAGTAGCTAGTAGTGCATGGAAACTTCAACACTTGCTGAACATAATGACCCCATTAATTCAGAGTTTGCATGATCGTTTGCAAGCATGAGTGGATGTTGATGCATGCTGACAAGTCTCGGTCTTTGACCTGCGTGAGGGCATTTGTGCATATTAATGCTCTTAGGTGTGAGCACGTGCACGCATGCATTTCTTTAAGCACATTCTAATTTCGCCCGTTAGCCCATTAGGGCCGTCAAATGAGAAGCGGTAGGTAGATAAACCACGATCGCCCAGCGAGAAATATATTATTCTCTATAAGACTGCTAGAAGAAAGAAAGCTTTGAATTCCCTGCTCACTTTTCATGAATAAATGATGAGGTGTGTTTGAATGAATCCATGTCCTTTCTTGGTGTCCTTTCTAAAGTTCGCTAAATGGCAGACACGGCGGTACACACTACGAGCTAGGTGCTGCTAATCTGATGATCGAGCTATTCACTGTATCCCCTTCCTGCAGGGGCTTCTTCGGTGGAGGCTGCCGATAGCCTAAAGGTCCAGAATCAAACAGGGCACGGAGGTCCAGCAGTAGGTTTACACCGCAGTGCTAGACGGTCGCCACTGCTCCTCGCTTCCTGCTCGCTGGGACTTGATCTATGGCTGTCGTTCTCTTGTGCTGTGATATAAACAAACAGACGAAATGCCACCGTGCCTCATCTGTCCCCACCATGGAAGAATGATGCGGTCATCTTCACAAAACAAAGGTCACGTTTCTCACCAAGCCGTCTATTACGTCTTGTTGTTGTTTTCCAAGTTCTACGTTTGCATTGTACCCGTTTGGGGGTTTATGACAGGCATGCACTTCACACATCTAATTGAATTGGTCACTGTCATTAAATACTTAAGCAGCTCAGGGGGCACATTAGCTCACAGACGTCTTTCAGAGAAGGAAATGAGGACATATGGGACATGTCTCTGAGCTTCACCGAACAGACTCACAGGAAAGACTGCCAAAGGGTGGTGCCAGTCGCAGCTCATGCCCAACCCCTGTCACACAAAGTCAGAGCCACGAGCGAGAGGGAAACAGGGTGCGGAGGAGAGAAAGGCGACTCCCTCAATGAGAGTCTGGGGCAAAGATAAGAGAAGAATTAGCACTTAATTTGTTGAGAAATTAATCCGTTTTCAGCATGAATCAGAGCCTAACTCTGTGGCATTGTTCAAGGCAGTGAGCGCTCCTATCTCCTGTCCCCAGATATTTGCAGGTCACTCCAGAGGAGAGGATTTCAATTTGGTCACTGATGTTGGATCAAGAGAGGAAAGACACAAAAGAAGTCTTTGTTCCAGCGAGGGGTTCACTAGAAATGGCACATATCATCTTGGGAGAATTTCACAGCTGCCAGCGAGCGCCACTGCGACGTGCGTCTTTATAAGTTTCTTTTCATGAAGGGAAACTGAAGGCCACACAACAGCAAAACTGAACAAACTGTAATTGGAGCAGCCTCCATTTGATATTGAGCATTTAATCGCAGATCATTAATGCAGTGCCATTTAAAAAGCCTCAGCATCCCCAGAATATAGAGAAGGTGACATTTAAAAAGCCCCCAGTTCTCCACCGACACCAAATATTTCACCACTTACTCAAATTAATTCACTGATTACTTGCCTTTGGATACGAGCTGCGTAACAACAATACAGGAGAATTTTCTAAAAATTATTATACACCAGGCAAGGTTATGCAAAAGCACCGTCGGCTTCTGTTTCCTGTAGCTGAAACTAAAGACTTCAAAATGACACCGCAGCGGCCTGGTTCATAAAGGACTGTGTGCATGTGTGTCTACGTTCTTGTGGAATGATTCTGCAACGTGATCGACATTCTCCGTACATCCGGCACATCGCCGAGTTTAGACCTTTCACCTGCATTAAACAATGTATTCAGCAACACCTCATACATTGTGAGTGTATCACATGTCCTCATACGGGGAAGCACGAATATAAAGATGGCGATTTCATTTCGAGACAGGCTCCTCTTCGGAGCTGCTGACCTCTCCCTCTCAATGCCAGAGCTCAGGGCTGCTCCCGTTCTCAGTCTTACAAGCTGAATCAGGAAGACGTCTCACCCTTTGTGCAGCAGCCTCCGCGTTGAGGTGCCTTAACAAAACGTGTTGTCGTGAGTTTTGTGCTGTTTGTCGTTCCCGTGACTATTCCATTTCTGTGCGCTGCTCTGCTGACAGCTGTTGACAGCGCAAGGCGTCAGGAAGGAGAAAGAGCCATCATTTCCAACAGGGGGGCGAGCTCTCCCTCTCAACCTTTCATCATCCTCGCACCAGTGAGTGGATTTGAGAGTGTTCCTCTCTGTCTGAGGTACGAGCGTTGGAGACAGAATTTCACCAGGCCCTCCACATAATATGCATTTTGTCAGAGTATATATGAATAGAGGTGGGATGTAGTCGGTATCAAATGAACTCTCTGATTCACTAAAATGCATAAAAGCAAACAGTGCAGCTGTAGGGGACTACTTTCAGCTGCTGATTAATCAACAAATCGTCATACCTTGATAACCAAAATAACATGTGACCGTTCCCAAAACAGCAAAGGTTGGAGAGGACCATGCAAACTGCAAACCTTCGTCATTCTGAGCCTTCGACGTACCAGACCTTTGTTGTCACGTGGCTAACGGAAACGGTTATAGTTTGCTTGGGTTTAGGCAACAAACTACTTGGTTTTAGAAAACCAACTGTTACTGTAAACTGTACTGTTACGTATGGCATGTAACCTAAGTACATTATGTAAGTTAAAATAAGTCAACGCCGACTTCTGGTTTCACAAACAGCTCTCCTGGAAATGTTTGAGCCATCCATCCACTCCACCCTCCTCCATTATGCAGACTCTCTTACTCTTTATTCCACGTCACGACTTCCTCCTTTGCACCCGTCATAATGACTTCAGCCACCAGAGGTCACCACCTAAGAACAAAGGTAAATATGGGTTGTCATAACCTGCTTGGAAGGACCATTTTTTTCATGAGGACGGGCTGGGATTAATACACATTTGGTGCTTTACTGTTTACAGCAGCGGGATGGTGTTTGTAGTATTGACCCAAAATAAACTGCAGTGCCTATGTTCATCATGATGAAGGAACATGTCACCCAGTGCACCGCCGTGGCTAATTGATGTGTTTTTAATAGCTTTTGGACAACAGTGGAGCTCTGTGGCGCGGAGGAATAAGATATATCAGGCTTTGGCTGCACAGCCAATACTTGCTGGTAACATCAATTCATTGCTGTTTTAGTCCTTTCATTGGATTTACTGATGAAACGACAAAAAAATTGGAGCATCGTCCTTTAATTTACTGTGACAAAGACATAAAAGAAGAAAAATAATAATGGCAAATGTGCCCGATTGTGAACACAAACACACACCTTCTACACACGCAGCGATGGTGACAAAACAAAGGAGAATAAATCCATTAACTTCTATTATCAGAGAACTTTTCCAGTCATCAATTCCCCTTCTCCATCGATGCTGGATGAGAATGAGCCGCGCTCTCCCTATTAGCTTCGTCTCATTATGACACAGAACAAAAGCAGAACACACAAAAGCCGAAGCAAGCAAAGGCATTAAAATTAATTCACGGCACCTGCTTCCAAAGACATTGAGCCTCCATTGGCTTGCTGATGAGGATTAAGTAGAATTGATGGCAAGACATGCAAGAAAGAAAGAAAAAATACAATGAAACAACATGCATACATACATATACGCAGTCCACACAGCCCATTTGGTTGATTTACTGCGCTCTCACTGAAAACCTTTCAGCGGGGTTTAATTAGCATGCGTTTTACACCGTTTTTCATGTTTAAAAGGTGATGAATTGTATAATGAAAGGGCTCACAATGTAATTCAATGGGGCAGAAAGAGAGAAGGTAATTAAACAGAGCCATGGCGGGTATTGTTATGTTCCAACTTTCATGGGAGACAAGACACCCCAACGTACTCCAAACACTTGTTGACTGTGAATAAAGGGATGCTGACACATGTCTGAGAGGGAAACCAAATGAGCATCTTTTTTTTTTGTCAGGTTAATACAAAGCTATGCTGGAAAGGCTTTCATGGACACAGCTTCTCTCGGCATAAAGTGCCAGCAAAATGTCATCTTCACTCGTGTCTCAGCCTTTAAATCTGCCAATGCCCGACCTGCATGTTTGCTTTCTCTGCAGCCCGCCGAGATGCAAGCAGTCGCTCTAAAGCAAGTACGTATTTCACACAAATCTACTGTTCCTCATCGTGCATGAGGAGAAATCGTCAGGATTCTGCTCCATCCTGCTGGGCTCATGTTTCCACCCTTAAACTGCATCTCCCTTTCAAATCAAGCTTGCGTTTTCTCCATTCTCCCAGGATTTACGACATTTTAGAGCTATGAAAAGCTGCAAATGCTGATGTGACAGACCTCATTTGCAGTCTCAGTCCCAGCGCTCAACAGACTCAAAGCCTTAGGTGTTCTGCTACTTGAGCAGCCAAAGATAAAGCTTTTTTTTTTTTTTTGGTCAACCATCCCAGAGTTTCCTGGGACTGCCAGGGCTGGCGGCAGGGGTGCAGATGTGTGGTAATTGAGTTTGGGATGGGCTGTTTGAGGTGGAGTCGCTGCTATGCAGCTCAGTCATAGCTTTCCTCCCAATTTTCTCTCTTTAAGCAGTTCTCGCTCCAGGGAGTTTGCCAGTGAGTGGACTGTGGCTGACTGTTGCTGGTGCGTGGAGTTCCGGATGACACAGGCCCTACTGTCATTGAGGCACTCTCGCCCACATCCCGCTCACTCATACTGCACTGTAGCCTACTGTGCTAACAAGATTAACCACTCCGATTCAGACATCCTGACAGCTCCCTCGTTTGGCTCTTTAATTTACACCATAATATAAATTAGAATTTAAAGCATAGCAAGGATTCAAAAACCAGGATTAACCCTTTAAACCATTGTTAACGATGACGTTAGCTAAAAAGATATCAAACAGTGCTGGCAGGTGGATTCTTTGTGCAAAGCTAAGCTCACTGCTTTAGCTTCATATTTGCAATACGTGCAAGAAATGTGGCTTTTGTTAAGAAAGCAAATAAGATTATTTTCCCAAAATGTCAAATTATTCCTTTAAAATAAGACCGATGCAACCGATATGGACACGTGCATCTCAGAAATTTAGCTCGAAAATGCTCGTCGAAGCAGACAAATGAGAGCAGCTCTCGCTCTAAACAGCTCTGACCTTACGATCCTGCAGTGAGTGACTTCCACTGTGCCAGGCCAGACAAATACCATGCCGCCCAGCTGACACAGCTGTATTCAAATACATAAATATTGAGAGATCAAACAGTCAAATGGCATTGTCTATCTCGCGGCGACACATGCCTCGTCACGAGCCAGCACGTAAATATGCCACTTGTGTGAGACTATGATTCAGATTTAGACCTTTTTTTGTCCTTCATTGTCACTTTCACTTGGTGGCATGGTCTTAAAGCTGAGAGCCTCGCATTGAACTAAATAATGACCCACTGTACTGTATTGCCCGTGCTAACTCCTCTTGGTTTTGATGTCCACAGCTGTGATTGTGGCACGTGGGCGGTTGTCACCCAGCATCAGAAACCAGCAGGTGGAGCCCTCCTGACCACCTGCCACATGAACACAAAACCACACATTACTCCACTCAGCACACAAAACCAAGATCTAAATGAAGAGCGATAAACACGGCAGCGACAGCAGCAGCTCCTTCAAAAGGGAGGACGGTTTTGAAATTAGTTGGCTGCTTTTAGATATGACACTTTATCTGCCGTGTTGCTCTGCTTCATGTCAATCCAGCTATGAGGTGTGCATGTCTTCTTTTTTTATCTGTCGTTGCTTTTCATTTCACAAAGCTATGGGCTCGGTGTGATGCAGGCAGCTAAAGGCAGAAGCCATTACTGAACGTAAAGATTACACACGGGGAAACACAAATGCAAGAAGCTCACAGGAGGTCAGATTTTTCCTGTTGCTGAAACATCTGAGTGAATGAGGAGGCCATGGTAATTACTAGCAAACACTACATGAACAAAAAAAGGAGCGAACAATAATGGGTGTTAGGTTAACTGTAAATATCCATAGGACGGCGGAGAAAAGAAATAAAAGAACGCTGATTTTCCGAACTAGCGTCTACACTCTTTGATTTACAAAACCTCAGCTCTGACTTTATTCTGAATACACCCACCTTGTTATCTCTTTATACTCAGTGAGCCTTCACCCACATACTGTATAACAGCTGGAAAAAATGCAGGCGCGTCGCAGACTGTAACAGCAAACAGACGACATCAAATGAGCTGCAAACTGTTGAGTGTAACCAAACAAACAAACAAACAAACAAACAAACAAACTACTTTGGGTCAGAAAAGGGAAAGTGTGGTCTCAGTATTAACTGTCTCTCTCTCTCTCTTTTTTCTCCTTTTTCCCCGCAATCACTCAGAAGTACAAAAAGTAATTGGGTTCAGATTATTCTCAGAGAGGCAAACATCATTTGTCCCGCACTAAAAATCATCGGGGGCAAAGCTCAGAACTATGTGCAAATTTGATTTCATGTGCTTCAGGGGAATTGAATAAAGCTGTTGATGGAAGTGGCGCAGAAGGGGACGGGGATGTGAGAGTAGCCAGCCGCCGTTTCTTGGAGAGGTTACAATTTAAAGGGCGGAGCAGATGGACGGCCAACAATCAAACAGCTGCTGTAATCAATTCTGCTTGAGAGTTCATCATGAGCCTGTCTGGGAGACAGAGTGGAACTGAGAGACTGGAAGAGCAGATTGAAAGCTGGCTGCACATAGATCAAGTTTTTTTTTTTAATTAAATACAGTGTTTTTGTGCAGTATGCTAGCGGATTAAAACGTCCCTTAAAATATCCAAATACTCGATAATGTTATGTTTTCATGACACACTGGAGCACAGGATGATGCTTACGTTTTAGCCGTCATATTGGCATAGCTGGTCAGTCAATCACTTTGTTCCATATCTGAGCAGGTATTATATAGGATAGACTGTCATTAGCATTTAGCTAAAAGCCTCTCTGTGCCTGTGTAAGCACAGCCTCAAAGAGCTGCTAGCATGGGTGTAAATTCTTAGCCTGTAGTTTTGATTTCTCCTGTTATCGATACTGAAAAATGCTCCTAAATATGTGGTTTGTTAATTGAAAATGGGAATGTTAAATATTGCATAGCCACAGGCCAAACAGGCGATCTGCTGTGGCTAATTTAAGGCCAAAGTCTGCCATATAGACTGTAGATCTTGGGCCGAAGCATTGAACTTTCACCCCTTCTGTGCCCACAGTTTGACATTCTGACACGGAGAAAGCCGTGTAGCACTGGATGGCTTAAGCCTCCGCAAACAGTCATGTTTGGATAGCTCCGATTGCAATAAAAAGAGCCTACAGAAGTGCCAGCTGAGACTGCCTAAGTAGATCACTTGATTAAATAGCTTTGAAGAATCGTCTTCGCCGGCGCTGTGTAATTTAAATCTCCCATTTACAGACTGTGGCGCCACTACCTGCTATCTGCTTTACATCTTGCTGTAACTTGCAGTGTAAGCGTGATGAGGAATAAAATGGTTGCCGCTGTGTGTTATGTTTGGCTCCCCCCCTTTGCTCTTTCAGCTTCGTATCTCTTGCTCTTTACATCTTTCTCACCAGTCTGTGCTTGCAGACTTTTATTCTTTCCTTAAACCATTGTCCTGCAAATCCACATTGCTGCTGAAGGATAAAGCACTATCACATTTTCATCTGGACTGAACCTTTCTCTGAATGCACCCCTGTGGTGCGGCGGACACAGGAAGCACGTAATATACCGTACGACTACCGTTGAGAGTTTTTATCACTGGTCCTGCAAGAAAGAAGTCGGCTGCGCAGTTCTGGTTATGTAACACATTGTCCACAACCTCCAGGGCACCACTGACCTTTAGTAGGGAAGAGTTAAACAGACCAACAAAACAATTCCATTACTCTGATTAATTGATTTTGAATGCTTTCAGGGAATTGGCCAGAGGCGTAAATGGGGCTTTATGCTGGCAAAAAGCACTCAGATGATTGGAGTTAAAGCTACGACATAAATGGTTTCATGTAGAGCGATGAAAGAAAGGTCTGAATTATGGAAAGCTAGATAAATCTTTTAATGTTGGCTAAATTTCACATACAGTACTAATATACAACTGGAGTCACGACATGTCCAACCATAAATACCACCTAGCTATAACCATATTGTCGTGAAAGATTTTAAAAAGACGGCATGTAGATTAATGCTAACATGGTCCAAAATTATCGCCCTAAAACTAGATAAAATACAATGACACTGAAAATTAAAAATGAGCCGGTCTACTTTGATCTACACTCATTGCCAGTCATATGTTACACGCCACCACCGGTGTGCAGAGCTGCAAATCAAACATGATCACTCAACTTCTGTGCTGTTGTAATGAGAGTTTGGAGTGAAGTAAGCCTATTGCGACAACCTTTGGTGAGAGGACCCTGAATATTTAATAATTAGCAAGTACAAAATGCAACCCCATGTAATTTAACCCCATTGTTTAACCTTATTTGGTGCAAAACAGTGCTCACATAGTATCATGGTATAAGAACATGTGAAATGTATCAGCAAGGGATTATTTTATGCAGAAAAGACAGAATGCAAAGGCTCATTAAATCAGTCTTCAAGTGGATGGTGCTGCTTATTATGATGGACTCTAGCCTGCCACTTGTGGAGCCTAGACAACTGCAAAGGAGACCCATAAAGAACTGGAGGGCGACGGCAAAGAGAGCAACCGGATTTGGCACGATGACAGAGGAGCAAGTGTGGGACGGACAGAACGGCAGGAGAGGAGAGGAAGACAGAGCAAAGGAATGAGCAAACATGAAGACTGATGTCTTCAGTTACCATGCTTTATAGATGATATTCAAAGCATGGCCCTGCATTTATCACACCGCTGCTGCTGTGGTGCTGTCACTGCGACACATCAGGTAATGGCGGAGGGGGTTGCAGTAGCATGAGGGTATGTTGGGTGACAACTGGGAATGGATAAAAAGGAGGGGGGTGGGGTGAATGAATGAGCAGCTGTGCGTTGATGTGCAGGCAAATGACAAACAATGAATTGTGAAGACAGAGGGATGTCTACAGTAAGGAGGATGAAGACAGATGAGCCTCAGTTGTTTTGCTGCCTTCCCTCTGCAACACCCTCCCATGCTTTCTTGCAGCAGAAGATTATGGAGTCTGCGAGCTCACTGATACGTGAGAAATTCTATTAATTAACACTTTGGACTGTCGCAACTCTGCCAGGCTTTTCCTGTGGTTCTCTGGAGGGTTCGGGCACGAGGCCAGGGACAAGGCTTGTGAAGTGGGAATGAGATGGGCACCTGCCGGGAAGAGGTGAAAAGCAGCTCGCTGCACCAGGCTGGATCTGTGACACGGTGCAGCAGCTCTGGCAGGCTTTCTGTACAGTGTCTGCATCAGAGCTGGCACTGTAGCTGGTGAGTGTCACGCATAGACGCCCTCATTATGATATAGCGATGAGTCATGCTGCTCAAACAGGCTGTCACTTGCATTGAAGCTCAGGAACTGGGAGACAATGAACAAACACTAGTGATTAGCGTTAAAGATGTAGCCGTTTCAGAAGCGTCGAGACTTGCAGTGGAGAGCTAATAGTCTCATGCTGAGCTGGCAGGCTTTACTGTCATGTAGGTGAAAAGAGTGTTGGGCCAATAAATGTGGTTTTATTCTTTTTGAGCAAGAAAAAGACGAAATAAATGAAGGAGGAGATGTAGATGTCTTTGAAATGTATCACTGAGGTATGAGAAAAAACATGTTGTAAGAACCGTGGTTTTACAGCAGCCAGCTTGCCGTACAACTCTCATTAAACAGCCACTTGATTTTATGAGGAGTTTTATCCATGCCTCTGAGGTATAACTGAGGTGCCATTGATGTGACATATATCGCTCTCCTGTAAGATGCTAATGTGCCGTCTAGATTTTGGAAGAACTGCATGTTTGCTTAATTGATCCAATCCAGCTAACATCTGAAGAGCTCTGGAGGGAACCCTCTGACAGATCAGACTTGACTGACTGAACCTCTTTTCTTCCATTGCAGACAACGGCAGCACTGCGGCTTACATGGGGAGCCTCACCGGGTTTACAGCTGCAGTCAGACATGTTCTGCAAACATGAGACTGTCATGTGCTGTCACTCATCTCAGAACTGATACGCCTCTTTGCAATGCTCCTATCCAACAGCAGAGGGGTTCACAGACAGAAAAAAAGCTTCCCTCCATGCTTCTCTGCATTAAACAGGTTGAAGACCCCGTTTCACTCTCCACTCTGTGACGCCTTGATTGGCTTCAAACTCTACCATGCATGACATTAATTATACATTAATTATTATTTACTCCAGCTTTTTGCACCGTCCTCATGGTTAAGCCCCCGAAACACAAAACAACACAGCAAATGCAGAATGCATCCGTTCTGCTGCAGCATGGTTATTTCAGCTGGATCAGTTTGAGTAAGACTCATCTTTAATGTCTTCCTCCTTGAAAAACTGATACTTATAAAGGTTCACATGCAGCCGTTTGATGCATCCAGACCTTGTGGTGACAATTTGTGAGCAGTGAAATATGTCCCTTCATGTACTGCTGCTGGACATGGGGCCTGAATGGAAATCAATGGATGCCTGGAGTGGTAAGAACATTACAGAAGTCTGACAAGCACACACTCTGATAGGCCGTGTGTGCAGGATCCGAACTTTGACTGATGCCATTCTAGTCAATGTGTGCAATTGTGCATGAAGGACGGAACAAAAAAAGCCTTGCATACTCTTGGAGGATCGTCATCGAGACGAATACCTGAGATTCACGTTTTTGTTCCATCCTCCTCATGCCTGAAAACTCCACCCAAACTACGTTGTTTGGGTAAAAGTCTCTTTTTTCACTCATTACTACTATCACTTTTGTACGTATAAACAAATACACGAGTGCACACACGATGCCAGATGTCCATGATGCCAGATTTTCTGCCCCCTCTGATTCATGGTGGAAAAACAGTTTGAACCGCATTTTATAGCAAGATTGGAGCAATGTGTTGGGGTTTCATAATTAAGGTAATGCATATTCAAATTTCTTGCGATTAACATGCTAGTCACATAAAACACTATGTGCCCTCTGAGCCACACTCAGTTTGGGATTATTGCCATCTCCTAAAATGCCGGTTTCAATTACTGCCATTTAAATTGCTCAGCAACCCAACGTTGCTCTTTCTTCACCTCAGCCTTTAACTCAAAAAAATCCCATTCCATAATTGCCTCCGGATCCCTATCAGATTTGTTCAGGAAGCAGCAAGTTGATTACACGTGTTTAAGCTGTAGATTTTCTTCATTATTCCTCAACAGGAATGGAATTGAATCTCTCGGGCCCTGAGTTAAACACGCAGGAGTCAGGTTTATTCGAACAATATCTTCTTGGCAAACTCGCATTTTTCATGATAAACCCACTTGCTGGCCATCCGTTTCTTTAGGTGCAGACATGGAAAAGTGGCTGAATTCCGAATGGTGAATGATACTGAATCTCCCTTTTTGTTCACTGTGCTTACCTTGTGCATAATATGTATTTTTTAATGATGGCGTACCAAGACCGGCTTCTGGCTGTGATCAGAACCAATCCAGAGGACGGAAACGATGTTAGGATTCGGTGTCGCATTCAGACTCGGAGATGCATATAGATCTGAACAATCGTGAGCTGACACATGCGCTGTTCTCCTTACTCTCTTGCATCTGTTCAGTTGTTTGTAGCTGCACTTCATGCTTAAGATTCGCCCTCACCTGGCCGGCATCCATCACGCTATGGCTGCAGTTTATCTTAAACTGTGACCAGGGGACCAGGAGGAGCAATTACCATCTCCCCCTTCCTCACTACCACCTGTGAATCTTGCCAGCATGCAGGTGGCAAAGTAGTGTGTGCCTGATGGTGTGGTAACAGACAGATGCAGCGTGTGTGTGTGTGTGTGTGTGTGTGTGTGTGAGAGAGTCACATAAATTTGCTCCCTCTTTGGACCAGTTGCTGTTACCTTCCCCGCCCTGACAGCTCCATAGATTAAGGCTCAAGAGGCAAAAAGCGCTGTTTAGTATTCCACATAAGCCATCGACTCCTCCTGGGCAACACCAATGGAGACCGCTGCTCATGTGTTGCCACCAACATGGAGAAAATGTGTTCAGCTTTGTGCAGCAACTTCTGGGCATTTAAAGTGATGAAATATCTTGCATCACATAAAACAGGTAATTTCAAACTGGAGTGAAAAAAGAAAGTAAAAGAAAGGCCGGGGTGACACCGGCGTTTACACTGATCGGATGTGATGAAATTTTGTGATTTTTGACCCATAAATTTTTTGCTGTTCAACCAATAAGAACTGTAGAACTTCTGTATTTGTATGCATCTTACGCTGTGTTATGGGTGAGACAACAAATGCAAGAAAATAAAATAAGCGATTATGAAAGCAAAAGAAGACAAAAGAATACCTTTATGAGCCAGAACATACAGAAGAACTGGCCGAAGGAGGGGGGGGGGCATTTCTGTGGAAACTGGAGCAAACGGACATTTCTTTACTGGTTGTTTGGTAAGTTGTGTCGTTTATTTGTAGGTAATTTAACCTCATGAATGAGGACAGCAGTGCTTTTCAGGAACCGGCTTAATTAGTGGTGGATGTTTGGTGGTGGCGTGAAGTGCCGTTAATGACAGTCATTGCCTCTCAGTAATACACCAGCCTCTAATTTCCACCAGGTGTGCAACGTCAGCGTTGTGTCCGCGACGCACATGACGTTGATTGCTGCTATTCTAATTAATGAGAGCGCTTCCACCGGGCGTGTGTTGTGTCTCAGAAGCGTATCGACGCTCTGCTCTAGTCTATTTTTGACGGACGACACGTGAATCTGCAAAGAGCAGACAGGAAGTCAGACACAGGAACGGTGTAGAGAATCTGGTCAATTTTCAAAATAAGACATCCTGCGCAGACTCTGGATCATACATCAACATTAAAAACAATTAAAACAGACTACTCACCCATGGTATTACGTATTTACATCCTATTTCTTATTGAAATATTACCAGTAAAGATGTTCTACATTGTTTTCTGTTTTTATCTACGCATGAATGCTTAAGTCTGCCTGTTCTCTGTTTATAAAAAGTCTTGATATTTCTTTTCTGTTAAAATCAAGACAGACTCAACACCAGACTATTTTTTTTCTTGTTTTTTTTCTTCTTATCCTTGACAGCATCTTACATCAGGGGTCTGCAACCTTTTAACTATGAGAGCTACAGTACTTAAAAATAAAAAAGAAATCTGTCGAGACCTACTTCTTTTCTCCCACTTGATTTTAGTGGAGCCACACTTGATGACATTACATACTCACCCTTCAAATACTCCTCTGCTCGCCTCTCGATAACAAATAAATAGCAGCCAGGGGGATGTCATAACGAGCTTTAAATCAGCTTCTGATAGGAACATGAAACATGTTTGGCTATATTTAACTTTTAAATGTGTTCACATGAATGTAATTCATACTGTATGCTGCCTTCTCTCTCCCCCTTTCCTCCTTAAAACATGTGAAAAAACTGGCAATTATACTAATGAACAGAGGCATTTCCCTAAGGGTAGAGAGAAACACAATGTGGCATTTTTATCAGAGGAATTTCAGGCCTTTGTTTATGGCAGAGAGATAAACTCCAAGAAAAAATGCAAAGATGTCTTTCTGATGTGGTTCATAGCAGTAGATAAAGAGAAGGACGGAGGATGAAAAGTCTCGAGGCTGAGCTTGATCTACATGGTAACTAATAGTGGTGAGCTTGTTTAACCACTGTGATGGCTGCTTGTTGGTATTAGGGACGACCGCACGCTGATTCTGACTAGAGAGAAGCCAAACTTTAAATCTTGAAGCGTTCAGAGGCTGAAACACAATAGATTTTTGGAGAAGATTACGCTGCGAGATGGGTGGAACTATGAACTATTCTTTCTCCTATTAGCTCTCGCCTTCAGGCAAGACTTCAGGTGCATTCATTGTTCATTGCACAAAAACGGCAAAAGCTTGACCTTGCTTACATTTTCAAAATCTAGTGTTTGCACAGATTAGTAAGTAAGTCTCACAAAGCAGGCGCATTTGCATGAAACAGCACAAGTGGTAAAATCGATGGGTCAGAGCCCTGGATTTTAATAAGGTGTGGGGTAGTCTCGCGCAGACACTGGTGGAGAAACACACATTTTAGGGTAACAGAATTCACACAATGTAGCTCATGCAGTGCAGCACAAGCTGGTGGTTGTGTAATGAATGCTGCAAAAGTTTATCAGCATCAGTAATCAATGTGTTGAATTTGTGAAGGGCTCATTGAGGTGATGACCAGGTGTGCGGACTCTCTTTCAGGATCCTCTCAGCTGATAAAGACCCTCCAAATCCTGTATTGATATATAGGAGTGAACCCTTGCCTCTATACAATGCACTCAATGTATACGAGCACACCGGCACTCTGTCAAGTGGCACTCTATTTTGATGGTAAACATTCGGATTTTCATGCCGACACCAGTAATAATATCCAGAATGATGGAGTTTCTACAAACTGCAGGGATTTCATTTATGCAAACGTTACTTTGATTTATTGACTTGCAGACTGCTGAACAGCAGTTGTACACGGAGTAGCATCTAAATGTTGGCCTGTTTGTACTATTAAAAGCTGCAAATCAATTAGTGTACTCCGGTCCCCCCCCCCCCCCCCCCCCCGGAAGTTTGCTGTCCTTGAGCTGAAAAGCTCCTGAGTCAGCTGCTTACTGCTGCAAGATGAAGAGAGAGCTCTTTTTTCAGCATTCACACATTTTTATTTATTTTTTATGCTAACGCTGGTAGTTAGAAAGCTGTAGCCGGCACTGCCTGTTGACAGTCGGGGAAACACACTTGCTCTTTCTTATTACTTTTGGGGCTAACTTTGTCAAGGCTGGATTAACATTATCACTGCTACTGAAGCAGTTATACTGCTCCTGTCATGTCTCATTAGAATTACGACCTACTCATGTGCAATTTAGTCTTCCATTGTGAAACGTAGCCATGCTTCATAAGATAATATTAATGTTATACTCTGTTTGTATATAATGTAGATATATACAGTTAGTTCCAGTCCTTTTTTCATAATTTGTACTTTATCTAAGTCTCTTTTTGGTGTTTGTAATAACATCATTTCCTGGGTGTGGCATCAATAAAGCTTTATCTTATCTTATCTTAATACCATATTAGTAAGCTGAAACAGACAGATGTCTATCAAGTGTGTCGTGTAGTAAGAAAGTAGCTAAATGCAAGGATGAGTATCATGTACAAATTTACTTCAGCTGTCATGATGTGGCAATGAATACTTTACCTGCTTGCTTCTGCTGACTTCTTCTACTGTGCTATGAGTTGTTACATAAATATTAATTATATATTCATAGACTCACTGCAGTCATTTCATAGCTGTTGTAACAATAATCCAGGCACAGTGCACAGAGTATGGGCCAGTAGAAAGTTGCAGACCCATCACACCCAGCTCATCGCCCCTTCAGAAAGCGGATTTGAAGCGATTCTGATTCCGGTAAGAATATGGCATCTTTAGGGAGTGTGGGTGTTGAAGAATGAATGATATTCAAGTTGCTCATCTGCCCTATATTTTTCATTTCCCCAACCACAGTCAGCGGTGGGAAGGTGAGGTTAGAGGACCATGCTTGAGGCGCAGCATGTGGACTTAGAATATGTCTTGGCACATTAGTGGAATCCAGAATGCATACTGCATCTGGTTCACTACTTAATTTGCCGTCACGGCGAGTCGGTGTCTTTGCTGTAAGAGAGGATGGACTCCATCTGGACTCTGGGAGAGGGTTATGTTTCGAGACATAGAGAGCGAAACGTGCCTGTGTTGTGAATGCCTCCAAGTGCAAGTAAACCGCATTTCTCTGGCCGTTCTCTTTTTCTGCCTGTATCTCTTTAACTTTCGGGCTGAGTGTGGCATATATGTGTTACGTATTGCCTGCACCCTCTTCTGGAATCTCATCTAGCATGAACAATGAGGCTTGGGACAAAGTATAGAAAGGTAAGTGAGTGTGTGTGAAGCGTTGAATCTGTGTGTGTGCGGGTGTGTTTGTGTGGGTGCATCAACAAGAATGTGCAGGTGGTGTGTAGACGTCTGTGTGTGCATATAAGGTGGTAAATTCTAACATTTTTTTTCTCTCCTCAGAATGGCAGAGCCGGAGCTGCAGCCCTCATCAGAGGGTTGTATATGTGGCAGCGTAATGGGGTCACAGTAGATGTGCAGGACAGGCAGGGGCTCTATTTCACAGGCTGAAAGATGGAATGTGCAAGGCGGTCGCTGGAAGAGGCCACAGAAGGGTCTGAATAATGAATTCTCTCTCTCCGACCTGTCTGCTTTCCACCTCCCCGTCCCCCTCCACAAAACTTGGATATTAAAAGATGTCAGAGGCCCTGCAGTGTCACAGCAGAGCCTGTGGTCATGATACAGCCACCGCGTATAGGAGAGGTGTGCAGAAGCTGATGAAGACTGACAGAATGATATGATAACCCGAGTGTTTCGGCGTTCGCTTGCCAAACACGGAGAGTTCTGATTTGTGCAATTATGGTAGTTCTTTCCAGATGGGGAATGACAGGATGGGCCTTGTTTGTAGAGGACGCCATGTGGGAAGAAACTCGGGAGAATAGGTTGGACGTGGGCCTGAGA
This sequence comes from Chaetodon trifascialis, assembly GCF_039877785.1. Taxonomy (NCBI): domain Eukaryota; kingdom Metazoa; phylum Chordata; class Actinopteri; order Chaetodontiformes; family Chaetodontidae; genus Chaetodon; species Chaetodon trifascialis. The sequence goes on along the minus strand of NC_092076.1, from coordinate 5,198,735 downwards.
GACGGAGAGCAGCCTGCTGTGTCTGCCAGCTGAGTCCACACGATGACAAACTCTGCTCGCCTTTTTCAGGTGACAGTCGGGGAGTTTTACTAAGCAGATTAGATACAGAAACACTGCTCACCAACCTTCTTACCCGGGGGGGATCTGTTCAACAGCTCTCCCTGCATAAGCACAAAAATGACACTGCTGCTCAGTGTGTCGCCTGCCGCCGTTCAATAGAAACATGAGCACTGGAACTGTGTTAGGGGGTGACGCAGTCGTGGCAAACCTATGTGTTATTAAAGCAGGCATGAATTAATGACTCCGCACAAGCTTCTGAGTGTAAAAACAAATTAGGTCTTGAAAACAAACATACAGAGGCACATTATTTTAATTAAAGTGTTTGCCTAATGATGATAAAAACATCCACGGCTCCTGTAGCCTGCAGGTTCTGTGGAGTCAGCGTGAAGAGGAGATAAGAACGTCCGTTCGCTCTTGCTGTTTCCTCACCCCGTTTCATTAGAACGTAGTCGAATCCTGCGTGCATGTCTGCAGGTTTGTGTTTGTGAGCGATAAGGAGGGGCAAGGCGGACAGGGACGAGCAGGAAAGTGACTTTAAGGCTGTGTCGCATCATTAGTCTACCAGGCTCGCTGGGTCGAGCGTGGCTGGCACCTTACATTATTAACTGACACACCGAGAACACGAGTGGCGCTTCGGCGTGCACAGGACGGACACTACAAGGAATCACTCCCCATCACTGTACCGCAAGGCGAACAGAGGCAGCACAGTCTGATTCAAAGCATCGCCAGCTCAGCCAATCAACTGAGACACAGCTGATACAGACATGGCGGCGGCCCTCAGTTCAGCTCGCTCGCTCGTTCGGGCTGTTCTCTTCTCCTTATTTTCTTTTGTTTTGACGTACAGCAGCCCCTGCAGATGGCGCATGGCCACGGTATAAGTGCTCATCTTCTCTGACAGAACAAATTAAGCTGAGATGACAGACGAAAGGCCAAATGGTTCCAGAACAGCACAACAGAAAGTGCTGTTAATGAAAGTCCCTTGTTGTGAAAATGGGGTTTCACAGGAAGTGGCAACGGAACCTGCTATGAATATGCAATGCCTCTGTCAGCCAAGGCTTATTTAGCATGCTAACAGGGGGACAGCTTTTTGGAACGGCGCGCTGCAGCGCTCGATAAGGCCGAATGTTTTGTGGAAGTTAACTGTACGGATGCGACGCAGCCTTTTAAGTTTTAAAGACAGGGCTTAATGTTGATTTGTTGCTTCATCCATGAACTGATGTGAGGTGAGAGAAGAGTTGTTTTTTTTTTTTTGTGGAGTGTATTAACCAGCTACTTAAAATGAGAACTGTAATTAAAGGAATGACAGCTTTATTAACACATGCAGAGGAGTGGAGTACTTGATTAGCAGAGAGCAGCTGATTTACATTCTTGTGTGTGAATGTATGTGTGTGTGTGTGTGTTGCTCACGCTGCTCTTTTTTAAATGTGACACACTGGAACTCTTCTTCCAGGACACACAGTCCGTAGTTGTCAACAACTGCTCCAGCATTTTCTGCCCGTCCTCAAAAAAAAAAAAAAAAAAACACTCCTTGTCTATAGAGTTGACAGTCATTTGCAGCGAGTGGGTGGCCAGCGGTATATGTTTATTGCGCTGGTGCTTGAAAACTGTGTTATGGGGTGAGAGACAGTGTGTATGAGGCCTTGTTTACACTTTCTCCCCACTGAGAGACAGACAGAATCTGGCATGAAGCAAAACTCAGAAAAGCTAGTTTTCTCTTCAACGGTGGAAGTCTAATCCATGTAATTCACTGTGAAATCTGATTTGTGGTGACAATACCAAACTGAGATAAGATAGTATTGTAATTGTCTTGTGCTGCCAGTCAGGGCAGATTGAGGCTGACGCACACAGACACACACACACCTGAGGAAGTAATCATGGCTGTTGTGGCTCTGCATTCAAGGCGACATCAGTCTGCTTCTCAGGTACTGACCACTTTGACACTGCTGCAGCTGTGAAACTGCCATTTTAGGTGCACAAGAGGTGAACTACAAACACATTATCTATACTGAGAGTTAGGTAAAAGCACTGAAACATCAGCTTGGCTTGTAAAACAAAGATCGATAGATGCAAATAAACAGCATTAGCCTCAGCTTCCGGGGGTGGTGTCTCATTCTGCCAGCCTCCATCAGCACATCTTTGCGAGACTGCGATGTGCGGAATCGAACACACAAAGGAGTCTGACAGCAACTTTGAGTTCCCTCCTCTCATTAATGTCTAAATTGTATAGCTGATGGGCTGGGGTGCTTGGCAGGGCCCTACTCTTTGGGACTCACCAGCGTCGCTTGGACAGATGGCGGGAGGAAGCAGCTGTGACTGAGGGGTGAACAGAGGAGCCGGAGAGCTAGCTACAGTCACAACGCTGTGGCAGTGACACAGGCTCAAGATGGAGGTTGAGAGCAAAGTAAGTAAGATAGAAAACAACAAGCCCTGTAGCTCCAGCGTGTCACTTACACCATTGGGCGAGAAGCTGCCGCCTACATCCCTGATCTGAAGCAAAAGCGTCCTTCGCACGCAGACGCAGCGCTGAGCTTCAGTCACTCCCCTCCCCTTTCTTCCCATTTCGCTTCAGAGCCCCGAAACCAATCCAATAACTTCCTCCCAAAAACCACCTTAACTAGCTTCCTCTGATATCTCAAAGCACCAAAGATACAGTCCAGGAAAAACTTTAGGCTCTTTCCTCATCCCGGTTGATGTGCTGTTTGGCAGGAGGGATGCATAAGAATGAGCAGTTAGCAGCATTTGGAGTCCAACTGGGGGGCCTAGCTTGAGAAATGAGCTGGCATTTGCAGATAGGCAGGCACAGACTGATGGAGTCACTCTGAGGGGTTCAGAGGCAAATTTTCATCGCTTTTCTTGGGGGGTAAATCATGCTGTATGGTAAAGGGGCGAGAGCATTGAGGCGCTGGGCCGGGACTGTGCTGAGCACAGTATTAACATGCGCCAACATGTCTGCTTTGGCATGTGATTTCGATATCTGCTGCCCTCACTTTACTTCTCTCTTGACTTTGGATCATGCTGAGGCAAGGCGATTTTTTTTTTTTTTTTTTGCCTGCAAAGTTTTCCTCAGTCCCTCAGAGGAGGAAAAAACATGTCGGTTTACCCTCAGGTACTCTGTTTTGATTCACAGATAAGATGCATTCGCAGCTTTTACTGCTTAACAGAAGGCAAAACAGAATTAAGCCACATGTCCTCCACCGTTCCCTCAACTCCCTCAACAGCACATATCGCTTCTTTCATTGTATTCCTCTCTCTTTGTCACATGCGCAGCAGATGCTCGCCACCAAAATATTTGAAGTTCTTTTGGGGCCTTTTAGGACGACAGCGCGAGACGTTCTGCTTGAAAAACATTCATTTCTAATTAAGCATGGTTTCCAAATGAAGGGGGGTAGACAGAAACGGCCTCAAATGGTTGTCATTAGGGGCTGATGTTGGAGCTCACAGGTTAGCCCCCCACTCTCATTAAACAGGGTCTGCTCTCTCCACACACACACACACACACACACACACACACACACACACACACACACACGTGACGTTGCGCATATGTGTAAGCATTTATTTATGCATGAATGTGTGCTTTTTGTGTGTTTATGCGCCCGTGTGTGCATGCGCCTGCCTGGGAGAGCAGGCTGAATCTCATTTACAGTCCACGGGGTCACTTATTGACTGAATCAAACCCCCTGACAGCGCCCAGACCGAATGGAAGCTTAACAAGATTACTGTTATATATAGCAGCGGTAATGGGAACCTCTCTGGAGATTCTAGTGCTGCTGATTTGTGCCCCGCTACCCAGATTTGAGCAGAAATGCCTAACATTCTGCACACAGCCTCTCTCCATTGGGAAACTCCTGATGCATTACAGCTGCAACGGATCAATCAATCTACTCCCAGCACTCCCATCTCTCCACCTGCTGCCTGCCAGGACAGTGATTCCCCTCAGAGGACTGTGCCTGGGGCTTCACTGTCTGAGTCTGGGCTGCCCATGCATGCTTGTCCACCTCCACCACCAGTTAGGAAAATCACTGGCTGAACAGGTACCTATCTCCTGTCCCTCCTGTGCATACATTCAGGGTCTGAATCCAATCGCGCAACAGATTGTTGCTCTCCAGCGAGCCGCTAGTCACGTCAGTTTAAGGCAGAGCAGCTAAAGATCGAAGGAGGTGGGAGAAAGGAGGTTCGTATTAGAAAATGCGGCGCCGCCACGCTTGTTTTGATTAATGGACCTCTCTCTGCCTGTGAGTGACGAATTATCAGAAGGCTAGATGGCTCGTTCATCACTGTCAGCCGAGGCCTGCTAGTGTGGCGTCTCCAGTCCGCCAGCCCGTCCCGCTACCATCTCGCCCTTATCACTCTATCACTCCCACCTGGTCCTGGAGATTTGCGGAAGAGGAAGAGAGGAGACTGGAGGAAGAAGCGAAAGGCCCGAGGGAGCGCGGCTGAGAGGCTTAGGTCTGGTGGCGACGTCGTTCAGTCGCCATCCTGGCAGTCAGTGCGGAGATGGACGCTGCACTTACCCAGAGATTTACTGTATGTTTGTGCAGATAAACGGCTGGTACATGCCTACAGGCAGGCACCAAACCCTTATCACATGACTGGAGTTAATTTGGAGAAATGAAAGGAGGGGATGATAAGAGTCAACATGCTGAACAATTGAATGGCAGATAGTGGAATTCTGTTTTGTATCTCAGCCCGAGGCTTTGCTTGGCCTCTAATTAAGCAGGTAGAGAGCGCTTTAGCTACGGGAATCTTATCTTTGCTTTTGCCAGGCGACAGAGATAGTGTTCAGAAGCATAAACACTAATTAATTACCAAGAGTGTACTTTACTGCGTCTCCGCCGGTGCCTGTTGCGATGGGCGTTACAGAGATACAGATAGAGACAGAGGCTACACACACAGAAACACACACATCATAAAATAAGCAAAACTCTCATTTCCATTTTTACGGTCTGTCTCCTTTTTCATATTCACTCTCTCTCTCTCTCTCTCTCTGGCTCATGCACCCAGTCCCACCTGGACAGCGGAGGGAAGGTAAAGTAGTTGTTTTTCAAGTGAAGTAGTATCCTTTGACACAGACAGCAGACCAAGCTGAGCCGGTGATGGATGGGAAGTGGACAGCTGTCGACAGGCAGGAGGGCGGCGGGGCCGCGAGCACCCAACGGAGACACACCTAATTCCCAGGTCTTATTTTGTCAATAAACAGCAGCCAGTGGCACTCAATTAGAGGGCTTTATTGACTATGCTGCCTGGCCTGTGTCAGATGTCAGCTGGTGACGCAGCGTGATGTGCGACAATCTGAGATTACAGAAAATAGAAAAATCAAAAGAACATTGCAGAAGCAGAGAAAATAAATAAAGGAGGGAACGCAGAGGGAGGATTTGGTGAGAAATACTGAAGGCAGAGAAAGAAGGGGTGAGATTAGGTGCGATAAAAAGTGGGCGAGTAAGGCTACGGTAGTCCTCAAAGCACTTTTTTTCAAGTGCTCAGGTTACTGCGTCTTGTCAGGCCCGCTGAACGTGAGATCAGGCACGACGTGAAAATGGGAAAAATCAGATATGACAAATAGTCGCAGTAATTGGCAGGTTTCACTTCGTTGTCTTTCATGTTTATTCGTGCCACCAGACAAGTCAGGATAAGAAAAATATCCTCCTCCCCATCTCCTTCTCGAGAGCGAGCAAATCCTCTGTGTTTGTTTTCAGTCTCCTCTTCTGGAGTATGTTGTCTTTTGTTTCACTTCAAACGCCACAGCATCATCTGTTTTTCTCCTGGAGAGGCGGAAACAAACAGAGCCACCAGCTTAGCCGGCTTTCCAAAGTAATTGGTTTGGAGTCATTCCTTGAAGTGATTGCATTTTTTGACACAGTGATGCTTATTTTTTTTCAGCTATCTATTTGGAGTCTTTTAAAAAATTTAAAAGAAAAAGTTTTTTTTTTTTTTTAAACCTAAATGATAAATATACTAAACATCGCTGGAAACCAAATCCTGAGGATTTGGAGCAAACAAAAACACCCTATTTGACACAGCGATAGAGTTGTTCAGAACTGGTGTGTTTTAGAAACCTTTTAGTGTTGTGGTACATTAATTCCCCTCAGCTGTATCATAACATTCACAACAACAAAATGCTTTAAAAGCGTCACATTCGTGTTTAGAACCACGAAATGTTTTCCTTAAAAATATCTACCTGGTTCACTCCCAGCATATCCAAACCACTTTCAATACATTTTATGAATATATTTATTTAATATTTACAAATAAGCAGTGCTTGAAGATACCAGCGGGGGAATTAGAGGACAGAGCTGAGGACTTTCTTTCATGCTGGAAAGTAGATCTGTGGCATTGAAGAGGGCGCAGTGTCAGAAGGGTAGCCAACTGAAAAGGAGAATATGTACATATAACCAAAAAAAAAAAAAAAAAGTGAATCTGAACCTTTCCCTGTATGGTCACTCTTTTATTTTGCAAAAGATAACAGGCTTTGTTGCTAATGAGGCTGACATTTAAAGCTTACCTGCCTTGAAAAATGCGGAAAAAAGACCACATGAAAAACATGTCACGCATGGGTCGAGGATTTACTTTACTGCGGAAAAGTCATTGTATGTCTTTTGAAAACAGACCACGACAGTGTGTTTGTGATAGATTGTTAGGGTCACTTTAATGTTTTAGAAGCGCAACCACATAAAAAAACATGCAGAGATGTTGTTGGATTAACCTGTGAGGACGTCCCAGGGGAGAAATGTATGCGTTAAATGACATGTGTCCTCCTCATGCTGGTAAGACAAATATTAGACATAATGAAGTGGTTGAAAGTCTGCCTCTCTAATGCTAATCCGCCTGTATTGATAGCATGAGGAATACAAACAGTGACAGCCTCCCTTGAGTCAGGTCTTGACTGGCTCCTCAGTTGATCTGTCATGAATCCCGCTGTTTTATTGGCTTTAGGGCGTCTTCTGCACCCTCATGAGGACCTTAGTGTTGAATTAGTGTGTATTGCATGGCCGGGACGGCGCCCAGTAGGAATGCAAATATGAAATAGATGGTGGATTTTATACTGTCTCGCTTCATTTGGATACTGTTAAAATGGGTAAAAAATGACAACGTACTCAGTTCCATTTGTGTGCTAATCATGCTTTATGTTACTGTGGAGCTCCATCATTAGCTGTATGCTAGCTAAAACAGAGCCGTTAACCCTCTTGTTTAAAAAGTTAACCTTTTGGATGCAGGTCTCGCTATGATTTTGTAAACCTCCTCAAATATTTTGATCATAAGAAGCATAATGAGCTATAGCTATATGTACTGACAAAGCAATTCAATGCCACAAATGAGAAACCACCATGAGCTAAATCGAGTTTGACAGCCTCAATAAATCTGAACATTATGATACTGTAAAATAATACTGTATATACTCTACACTGTGTTGTAATGTATGGTTATAGGTCCCTGTTTTCCTTTAATGAGGATGACATGAAAAACACACAACTTGTGCAAAAATCCCATATTAAATTTTTGATTAGAGTAACATTTCTATAGGTTTTCTTTTTATTCTTAGTATTAAAATGCATTAATCACGATGAATGATATGTAAGAGATAAAAAGCGGATGCTGCAGAGGCGGAGCTACTCCACTTCATCATTCCCTCCACTGAGTTCATTATTTCTTTCATGTTGGGACTCAGGACATTGCACTTCTTGTGCTTAGTTAATTGCCACTTAGAAAACTGTCACTGACTTCATACTTTTTGGTTTTATTCTTACTTACTGAGTTTAACTGTAAAACTGTGCAAAGTGTCACCTGAAATACACACAATATTTTCTGTTGCACTGTGATATTACATGTTAGAGAAACTTAAATTCTGGTTTGTAAGAATATATGGCCACCTGATTGGCCAGTGAGGTTTTAAAACACTGCTATAGCTCCATAATGTTTCACATATCTTGATCATTTTGACGACTCACTCCTTTTCTCTCTTAAAAAATAAATAAAATCAAGCCTTGCAGATGTTCTTCACACAACTCTACAGGGATCTGGTTGCTTCCATGATCTAATTATGATCATTAGCACACAGCGTGATGCTAAGCTGCACCTACACTGACACCGACCAGATGGTTATGCTCTGGATGCCAAAGCTGGGTAGTGGTTCTTAATCCCAGCAGGTGGCCTTTCAACCAGCGTCTCACCTGTCTGATACATTACACACAGAAATCCAATAACATATGGTGACTTCACTCAGTAGTCATTAACATGGCAACTTTAAAAAATTTTACTCCTTGAGTGGCTGTTTTCTCTAACGTCTAACTGTGCTGGGATGTAAAAACTACAGCAGCAGTTCTCTTAGGACTGAAACCATCAGAGAATCTTTTCTGGTACGTCTGAATACCTGCAAATCTTGAGTTTGGTAAAACATTGATTTTTATTAAAGCTGCATTTAGTTACTTTTGGACACTTGGGGGCAGAAGAACTCCACAACAAGCTGAAAACACATGTTTAGCTCATTAATGCCTTGCAAACTTGACATGCTCTTACACAACAAATAGCATAATTTCACGTCTAACAGGCATGGAGCAAAATAAACATGAATTTCTCTCTTCTTTTTACCTCTATTTTGGTCTCCACCAATTCCTGAAAATCTGTCCAGCTGCTAAGATGCTTCACTTTCTTCACAAGCTGGTCGCTAACTTTGTCTGCCTGGTTTTTGGTGCTGATCAGGCAATTAACCAATGTTAATTGTAGCCTCTGTACCATCTCAACAATGATTTACAATTAAAAGTTCCATAGAGCTGAAGGAAGGACTCTGTCTGCTTAAACTTCTTGCTGAAGTGGCTTCAAATTTGTCTTGTATGCCACCAACGTATATGCACCAACGTATATGCACCAATTTGAAAAAGCTGCAAGAAAGAGGTGAGTACTTATGCATGGCGGTATGGGTCAAAGTCTTGAGGTTAAACTGGATTTAGGGATTGTCTCACACCAGCCGAAGAAGATATGGAAATGAGGCTGGATTTTTATAGCTGGGGAGAGCTTGTGAAGTTTTATTCATTTAGCTGAGGATAAAATCTGCGGTCGGGCTGAGGAAGTAATTACAGTCACCGGACCTTCTCTGCAAACACTGCTGCTCACAGAAGGCTTCAGAGCCAATATTTTATTCCCAAATATTGTCACTGCATCTGAGTTAAGATAGAACAAAGCCCTCTGGCTTTCAAACTGTGTTCCAAACTGGGAGCAGTCCAAACGTACAGGTTGGACTTGCATGGGGAGTAATTCTTTGAGAGTATTAGGCAAACAATTTAACTGCAAGCCATGTGCCAAAGTCACAAATGAGCATCCGCTGCAGCCAAGTGGACATTCCCTTGCCAAGCTCAACTAATTATAGGGTGAATTCAGCCAACATGTTCAAATGATTTATGATAATGGGAATCACAATAAACCTGCTACTGTCAAATGGTAGGTCTGACCATGGCATTTCAGTTTCATCTGGCCCCTCTGTAACATGGTTGAAGAGGGAACAGAGGATATGGGAGGGTGGAGGATGCTTTGCTTTACCGGAAAATCACACAACACCCACTTGAAGGTTTGACTCTGGAGGCCTTTTAAATTTAACAGCAGTGCAGAATGTGACTCAAGAGAACTTGTGTCTTCCTGATGTTTTCAAGAGGTTTGCTCATATAGTTCGACAACCCTCTGCCACTCCAGTATGTGCGGTCGAAGCACTGATGGAAAACTGGCCGCAACACCTTTGACAATAAGACACCAGCTGAAGACTGATAGAGAGGAACATACAAGAGAGAAAGAGGAAAGCTAAAGAGCAAACAGAGACTTCCAGTACCTGCTCTTAACCTTTAAACACTGGAGCCTGGATGGGGGGGCCCCAAATGTGGGACATGGACAGAGTTTTTATTGTAAAATATGGGAGCGGGAGGATGATGGAGGGGTGTGGCTGGACGTGAGCATGGAGGGAATGAGGTGAAGTGTGGCAGGCAGGGGGAGCTCAGAGGCTGCGAGGTTGCAGGCAGGCAGGTAATGATCCTGGGGCACAGGAGACGCAAGTTAGCTACACAAAACATGAGGATACAAAATCACTGGGATCGCAAACTAAGTTGGCCTTAAGCTACCGCTGAGGTTGAAACAACAGTCTGGGGAAGAGTGGTTGAAGAGCCAGAGTAGATATACTGCAAACTGATGAGGGGCAGGTGAGCGGGCTGGGACAGGTGATGAGCCGATTGCAGACAGGTGTGCAGGATGAGCAGCACCGGGAGCCAAGAGAACGAGGAAGGGAGACCATGACGATACACGCAAACTGAAACAGACAGGGGATCACTGGGAACACAGACGAGGCGAAAGACAAGGAAACACTGGGGAGCCCTCTGGAGGTACGACCATGCTGCAACCGGATCCTCATTAAAGATGAACTCAGCCACCAAACAGGTAGCATTTAAATAAGGTACGAAAAGAGGAGAAACGCTCTCACATGTTGTGTCAGCTGGATTTCTAACCCACCGGTAAACCTACATTCACCGACTCCTCCAGAGTTGGAGGGTCTACAAACCCAGAGGCTCAACAGTAAGGACAGGACCTCTGGAGAGTATTCACTGAACTCAGCTAGCGGTCAGTAAATACCTCAAAAGTTGACGGAGCTTTGCTGAATAACAAACAGAATTATTTCAATACCCAACCCCTGACAAGCAGTCTTTGATGGGCACATGTCGCTTTGATGAAGAGAGGTGACCAGCAGATTTCCTGGTTGAGTGGGACATGAAGCAAGACTTTTGTTGATTAGCCTGCACACTCAAGTAAAAGAGAGATGTAATTTTTAATCAACCCCAGCTATTCTGTTATGCTCCGTGCGCCGTGTGCATCAGAGTTATTATTTCTTTATTTTCACTCTTCTAAGAGTCTCGTTAAGACATAATTTGAATGTAATGACATCTCACTGTGCGGTGTGAAACAGAAGAGTCGGTCATTTGAGTACGATCGGCTCTGAGTGTCTCTTACAGAAGATAAAAGAAGATGAGTCTTTAAGGGGATGGAACAACTTAAATACCGAATCAAAGTTTAAATAAAGTTGCAGCGAGGGTGCAGCATCCCAGAAATCATTTCCAGTGTCCTCCAGTGTGGCTGCTAGTGCGCCCAACTGGAACAAAGGTGGCACAAGAGCTGCTGTGTGAGCTGATGTGGAGAAGACGGCTCAGGGTCGCTGGAGGTAGTTATTATGGATGACTTTTGATATGTAGAACATAACAAATTTTGCATTGAAGCTGCACAAATTCCAAAGCTTCTTTAATCTTCTACTTTCATTTACCTTATCTTATAAAAAGACTATTAATTACTTGTGTCTGTTGTGTCTGTTTGCGTGGTCTAGGAGTCCAGAAGTATTTTGCCTGGCGAACCTTGTGACATGGCTGCTTTCCCTGCCGCAGAGCAATTGAAACACAATTGCCACGCTTTTCATTCAGCCATTGCAGCTTGTTTCCACTTCATTGTCAGGACAATGGGTCAGAGCTGTGTTGCAGATTAACTGTGCAAACAAATAAGAAAAGGCGAGTGAGCGGGACCTCGGGTGTGGGCAAATCAATAGGGTCAAACGAGGATGGAAGCCAACAAGAGAGGCAGAGAGTTGAGGGAAACGGCGAGATGCAGGAGGGGGGAGCCGAAGGTAATCAAGTGAGCCATCAACTGCATGCTAAACCCACAGGAACTGTTTTCCCTCGAGGAAATGATTGTTCAGGAGCACAGTGAGGACTCATCTCCGACGACTGAAGTCTGTATTAAGTGTCCTGCACGCAAGACCTGAGGGGGAGAAGAAGAAGCTCGGAAGTCATGATTTATTGATTCAGCTGCTCAGCTGATTTTAGCTCATTTACTTATAGCTTTGTCTTTATATATTGGCATCATCACATGCAAGCGCTCCTTAAGTTAGGCTCCGTCTCCAGCATCAGAGTGTCAGCGTTTGCTGGCTTGACATGTAACAGCTTCTGATTGAGCCAAATCGAGTAGGATATTATTCTATTAGAGCAGCGAGTGAGCCCTGTCATTCCAGCCCATTTCTAAACAGATAAACACAGCCTTCCCACAAAATAAAGGCAAAACGCAACAGAGATACAATTGCAGATTTTTTTTCTGCAAAGCTCCGGGTGGTTTCCTCTTCGTTCTCACTTTTATGTGCCATGTTACAGCTTCAAACAGCCTGCGCTGAAAAGTGGTAGCAAAAACAGCGCCGTTCCTGCAAAGCCCAGAGCAGCAGCATAAATTCAATTGAGGTGAAATTCTGTTTGTGGCCTAAAAACAATGAGATGGGGTTTATTAAGTGAAAATGGGGAAACAGTGAGAGTGGAAAAGCTCTTCCAATTGCATTAGGACCGGATCTGGGACAGCTGGAGCAATAATGGCATGGAAGGCCGGGGTTAGATTACACCAGGATGGTAAAGGCTTTAGTGGACAAGGAAGGCCCAGAGAGGAGGAGGACGGGCTGACGGAGAGCCTGAACAGCCGTGATGAAAGATACTGGAAGTACAGAAAATGCTGTGAATGGAAAAGGGAGGAAGTTAGAAAAGTTGAGTGCATTTGAACAACTAAGTCATGTGGAAATGTGTGTGAATGTCTGGCCTCCTGGTGGCCAAAAGGTGCAATGTGCACTTTACTGTACCATTTAACCGCATCGCCTTCAGTTTGATGAAAGCCAGTGACCTCTGCTGCATGTGGTCCTCCTCTCTGTTCCCACATTTCCTGTCTACCTTGAAATATGTCTAATAATGGCCAAAAATGAAATAAAGATGGTCCTACTGTTTGCTAAAACCTTGAAAGCAACATGCTATGTTCGTTTAGAAGTACAGGCTTCTAAGGCTAAACCACTTTTTGGTGTCATTAACACACTGCTTCTGTCCTCTCTTTGTCAGAATTTGACGGCACACAGGGACAAGGGACTTCATGGTGCATTCAAGTGCACCTCATACATTCAGGAATCTGTACTTGAGTGGTCGCGAAGGTTGTTTTAAAAGGAAAGGGATTGTATTTTTTTATTATTTGTATTGTATATTTGTTGACCTACATAGGCCTGCATCAGCCATTGCTTTCTTTTTCTTTCTTTTTTTAATAATTAGTTGCTAAAATCCTAACAAAATGCCATTTATTTCTGTATGAATGGGCTTGTTATCAGCAAAATCAACCAAAAACCGAGCATTTTTTAATACTTAGATACTGAAGTCAAACCCAATTTGCGTTTTGGCTGGTGGATTTTTTTCATGTACCTCTCCCCTTGGCTGGTGAATCAATTTCAGACACTGTGCAGCCTCCCCCAAGAGGAGTGTGTCAGGCTATAGAGGTAAAGGGTATGATTCAGGAGTTTGGCCCAAGATCCCAGTTTTGTCAGAGTGAGGAAATGTGATACATACAGCAAAAAGGTCAAAGAAAATGTCATGCCAAGGTAAACATAATTCAGGGAAATATATTTATTAAATATTCAAGCTATTGACAGGCAGAGAACGTTTGAGGCAGCTCCTTAGTAATCCAAGGAGACCGCAGTCTCATTAAGCTGTGCTATACGGAGGACCTTGAAAGCACAAAATGGTTCCAACAATGAGGTGAATCAGTCCCAACGATGCATCCCTGTAGGGCGACTCTGGCTTCTCAATAGCATCCTGACGTCTGGCCCTGCTGCCTGGCTGTCTGCTCTCTGGCCGTCCCTGACAGTGGAAGTGTCTGAGTGCCACTCACTCAGTGCCCTTGCGTCGGCCGGGGCGCGACACACACTCATCGATACGTGGAAAGATACTCTCTGTGACGGCGGGGGATAAAATTGAACTGATTTAATCAAGGCGTTCGATACTCACCTCACCCTCTGCCAAATGACAATGTGATTGAGGACATTAAATAGCAATAACAGAGTGCCACAGTGCGAAGATGAACTCCCAGGCAGCTGTTTTCAAATTGCCATCTTCATCTCTCAGGAGTTGTGGAGATGAAAAAAACAATGCTTCTTCTTTGTTGTTAATCTGGAGAAGGGAAATATTTCCATAGTGTAAGTACAAAGAGCTGAGAATAATGATCTGCATTTGTATGGTTTGGTTCCTTAAAACACCTCATCCTCCCAGTTATTGCTTTGGGAGTTGGTTGTTTTTCCAGACGTGACAAATTCAATCGTCCTTCAGAAAAACAATCTTTATAATTAGACTGTCATTGCAATTAATGATAATGTTTACCATTGGAGCTTATAGAGGAAGTCCTTTCAAGGTTGTGGTTGTTTAGTTTCTGCGGATAGAAAAGTTTCTATCGAACACATATTTCCAGACTTGCTCCTTCTTGTCCACCTGGGCCTTGATCCGCCTTGAGGATCTAAAGTTATTCTGCTCTCTCAACAACTGATTCTCCCCTTTTCCTATTTCGCAACAACTTCCTCTCACGCAGGATGTTGTTTTCTGGGCGGCGGCTATTATAGGTTGTTTGGTGGCGACCCGTGGGGTTGTGTGGTCTCTCATACTCCCAGCTCTTATCCAAAGTGATTCCGACAGGCACATTAAAATGCAAATTCTTGCCTGTGCACTCCTTGCCATTTTGTCACTTCCTTTCTCCTTGTGTGGCATGTTGAGGGGAAAGGAATTAGAGCGCTGGCCCTGGGGTTGAATATTCAAATGGCCACCTGATTTCCCAACAGAGCAGCACCAGCCAGGTTTCCATTTACATAGCTCCTTTTCCCTATTTACTGCCCATCAACGTTGGCTCAACCACAACCATCCACGAGACCATTCACAGAACTTCCAAGTCGGAGTGTGTGATGGGCAATCAAACAGTGAACCACACTGTGCGTCTCGAAAAAGACAGACTCACAAAACTTCAGACAACCAAAAGGGCATGAAAAAGTCATCATTAGAATAATGGTGTAGAAAACTGCAGCTCATTACCACCACTGGGTCTATAGTGCTTGTTGGTAGAGGTCAATGCTTTCAAGTAGCACTGGAGGGGTTGCTGGGATTTGACTGGCCAATTAGATATAATTAGTATATAATGCTGAATATGAGCATAAAAGCATAATATAGGTAATCAAGCCTATGCTGAACTGGAGCTGGCTGCTCATTGGGAGGAAGATGCCCATCAGTGGAAGAACTTCTCTCCTTGAAAGTACAAGAAAAGAAACTTATCTTCGGCCGATGTCTTTTAATCTCATAGATTTGGCAGAACAATGTACATTGAGGCGTCGAAAAAGAGCGCCAAGAGTATCCCATGAGCAGAGCTCATACAGTAAACACAGTTGTGCAAAGAAAACAAGTAAACATAGTGACTTTTTAAAAGTGGAGTTGCAAGGAGCTTGAGAGAAAGAGAGGAAATAATACGGCAAATAGACAAAGACAGAAAGGGTTGCAGTATAACAATTTGCAGAAGCTGTAAGACATAGTTGTCATATCCTGCAGTTACTGAAGGAAACAAGAGAAGGGCACTGATTTGGCTTCTCTGAAACGTTGATGGATGCTAAAGTCAAAGAGCAAAAAAAGCTCATTCACCTTTCGTTGTCAGCCCTGACCCGAGGAGCACTCCACTCTATCCTCTTTTTTCATTTCATGCATTCTTTTTCTTCTTCTTCTTCTTCTTCTTCTTCTTCATAAAAGCCTGCCGCCTACATCACCAAGGATGCAACTCGACGGCTGACTGGTGGCTAATGTAGCCTTGAGTCGATAGCCTCAAGCACAGATGAGGAGCGGGCTACAGAGGTGAGGTTAGCTCACTTCTTTCTTAATCCACATGCTTTTTTTTTTTCAAACTTGTATACATGTTATCTGGAGCAATGTCACATGTAAAATGCGTCCCTTTAAAGGTCCAATGCGTAGGATTTAAGGGAATCTATTGGCAGGAATGGAATATAATAATCATAATTACGTTCATTGGTATATAACCTTAAAACGGAGTCCATTTTATTGCACCGCCATGTTTCTACAGTAGCCCAGAATGGACAAACCTGGCTCTTGAGAGCACCTTTCATGTTTCTAGCAGCCACCACAGGGAGCCCTAGAAATTACCTTCATATACAACTAATTAGCAATAGCCAATAGGTTTTGAAGGAAACGTGATGCTGACCAAATGTCGCTTCTTTATTCACATAATGAGGAAATATTGTGATGTGTGTCAATCAGGAGATGGCGATCCAGTGCCGAGAAGCTAAAAATGGTGTTATGCATGATGTGTGTTTCATTTTATTTATTTATTTCCTTTGTTTGTTTCATATTACAGCCTTGCTGCAGAGTTCTGGACCAATTATAGCTAGAAGCTAGAAAAGACTGTGCTGAAGCAGGCAAACAAGGTGTTGAAGCAGTAAATGTTTATGGATGACTTTTTACAGATCATTAGGCTGAAGAGACGTCCTGATTTTGCTGTGCTTTTTAGCAGTCGAGCTGAAATTCTGATTGCACATGGAGCTCGATGTTCTTGGTGCCAAACATAATTCTGAAATAGACATAAGCTCGGATGTAACTTAACTGTAACACGGTGTCGCTGTCTCAAAGTAAAGCAGAAGCCCACTACTACAGCAGGCACTGACATACTCAGGAATATGATGATGAGAAGTGTACAAAAATAATGTCCTCACAGCAAGCCTGTCTTCATTACGCCTGTCTCTGTCAATGACTGCCCTCGTCTCCTGCATGCCCGAGCTGAATGGCTAATTACCTGGATAAGGTGCACGGAGAGCAGCCGACCACAGCAGCCACCTGTCGGCTGGAACGCCTCCAAATGACAAACGCCCGCGGGGCTGTGCTGCCCAGGTTGAGTCTGTGTTTTCCACTCTGTCGCCTTGCACTGCTCCTCAGCATGGCAGCATCAACCTGGGGAGCAACTGTTGTCTTTACTAATTTACCCAAAATAGCTGCCTGCCTCAGGCTCTTCCGTGCTGCCAGTGCCGGTGAAGAGCATCTGTTTTGAACTGCAGGGGCAAGCGTAATCACACTGCGTGGTGGCTCTGGGTGTTAGCCGGGCTCCCAGCTAATAATACCGCGAGTCTGGCAGTTCCTGACAGACTGTATCACACTTCCTGAAAAGACTCCTCATAGCACGCAGTTTACCAAAGAAAACAGCTGGAATGAATGAAATCAATTTTTACAAAACCAAAAACCTTTAACCTGTCACACCGTGCCGTGGGCTGGGTATTTATGATCATACATAAATAATGATGTGGTAATGGTATTGATTGAGCAGAGGTCAAGAAATATGAAACATTTTAAAGCCCTGACTTAAACTTTAGTTGGAGACAACTGCTGTAAATGGAAAGACACTCTTTTCATTTGTGTGCGTGCGTGTGCTCTGAGCGCGTGCGTGAATGTCTGCGTGTACCCGTCAAACTGAAGAAACCCTACAAAGGTTGAAGAGAGCGTCTGAAACATAGAACAGGGAGTAAATAAAAACTTGTGGAGAAACTGTTTGAATTGATGTGTGACTGGCTGGCAAACCGGAGGAAATCAATACCATTCCTCGGTTTGTGTGTGGTGTTCTGTTTCCCATTGCGATAGCAAGTCAAAGTGTACAATAATTAGCATCCACAGAGAAAAACGCTGCTTTCAGTTTTCGACAGCTGTCTTGATTCCTTCATTTCTAAAACAGGACTATAGAGCTGTCCAAGGGTATTCTTGCTGAAATCTTTACAGGTTCAGCTGAAAAGTCTTCTCCAGGCTTAGTGGTGGATGTTTTCAGAATATTTGGTCAAGTGTCACGGCTACGTTCAAGCCTCCGGATACATCCTTCTCCATTAAAGCCGGATGGAAACAAACCTGGTGTTTTACTAAGCAGAGAGGTAATTCGAGGAGAGTGTTTTCAATGAAAATGTGTTTTGGTCAGCGAAGAGAAAAAAGGTTTTTAATCTGTCACTTGGTAGGCTACTGTGATGTTACCAAAGTACAGCTTTTGTAATAAAAGCTAATTGTATAATGTGAGGTAGCTCTCGGATGAAACGTAACAGCGCTGAAACTAAATTACCCCGCCATTATCTCCTAAGCACACACGGATCATTTCAGTCTTGATGGGACGAGGGAAAACATCAGGACTTCAGAGAGTGAGAACTGTTTGGAGAGCCTTTATAAGTGTTTAAGTGTAAACGTGCACACATGTCCAATATGACTCTGATGGCCTGAGCCTGCGAGACACTCACCTCATTGGTTAATGCACACACACACACAGATTCAGTCCGGTATGAGTCCAGCTGAGAGGCCATTGCAGAGCGACAGTGGAAGGATTTTGGAAGCAGGTTGATGGCGGGGGGGTGGGGGGTGGGCGAGTGCTGCTTAATGTGGCATCTGTCGCACAACAGTGTGCTCCAGCTGGAACAGAGGGCTCGGGGCCACCGGGGCCTGGTGTAAAATATACTGTGGAGAAGGTCACTTTCCACAGCTCGACTGAACCAGGCCACGATCCAGACTGCTGCGGGTAATGGCTTCCAGCGAGGCGCCCACAAACACAAATAACAACATGCTAAGTCTCTGAGGTAATAACCCACACCAGACAACGAGAGAAATGATGCCACAAACGAGAAAGAGATGTTTGTGAAGACACGAAAACGCACTGGGAGGTAATGCACAGCTGCAGTCCTGAACTGAGTGACACTGCATCAGAGCGTGTTTTCAGACGCTCTGAATGGACACACATTTGGAATGACATGAAAAGTCTGTCGGCTACGCTGTAGTAGAATAAGCTCTAATTGCTTATGTTAATTGATGGCTGAATTCCATTTAGGTGTGTCAGTTCAAGGGCTTTGTGCTATTTAAATGGAAGTCACAAATACAGAAAAAAAAAAATAAAATAGGCCAGCTGCATGAAAATAGAAACGAGCAGCGTGATGCTTGTGCAGCTTCTGTGGTCAGTGTGTTGCAGTTTCAGCTGATTATAATGGACACGCTCTGCTGCGGGCATGCTGCTGCAGAAGCGTACTTGAGCCATTATTTCCATCGCTGCTTTTCCTACGATGAAAAGTCAAAACGTCTGCTGTGAAGAACACCTATGAGACATGAACGGACGTGAACGAATTAGCAGGGGGCCGTCCGGATAGACTTGCACCAGCAGGAAAAGCACAAGTGTAATTCATAACATGAACGGCTCTGGTCTGAGTGTCTAAGCTCAAAAGCTAAAAAACTGGAGGAAGACGGCAGAACTGGAGTCACACACACACACACACACACACACACACACACACACACACACACACACACACACTCACTTTGTGTATATTCTGAAATAGCTCCAGCCAACGTCTGCTTGGTAATTTTTTTGGCAATTGATTGCAACAGACTGCAAAAACTCTGCAGCAGGCAAATTCACGTCTGTGATTCAAGGCAAAAAGAATTTGCCTCACATTCAATCTAAACACATGTTGGTTCACAGGGTCTGAAAACATTGCAGGCTGTCACTGCTATTTACGACTGCAGCACCCTGTATGTTACTCCGTGTTTCGGTATTTCTATGCAAACCTTTGGGGGAAAATCAAAACAGGTTTTTTTTTTTAACCTGTTTTCAAGAAGGAGGAAGCATCTGTCAAATGACAAAATGTTTGCCAGGATCAAAACCAGCGCTGTAACCCAGTATTTCCACAGCGTGTCAACGGGAGTGCGGAGGAGAAGAAGAGCCGAGTGGAGCAGATCAGTCTGTGGATTAAACCAGATGAACATTTCATCACCTCCTGCAGACTGAGGACGTCTGGGGATATCCAAAATTCCTGATTTTTCCTTGGCTTGTGAAGTAGCCGCAATGTTTCGCGCTGGAGTCACAAACGAGGCCGCTGCCGCTCCCGCTGACAGGATGCCATCATTAATTCATCCGCATGTTCAAAAGAGATAGCTTCATGCACGTTTTATTGATAATCAGATGATTAGATGATCATTGTCACTATGATCAGGCACCTAACTGCTCAGAACCACAGCTTCACACAGAATTAATAGCTCGAAAGTAATTTCCTTCCTATCTTGAGAAATGCCCAGTGGCTTGCATCTTTCTCCATCAGTGATTTCATCATGGTAGCACATTTTTTACTATCTCTGTGTTTTGGGAGAATTTGCATACCGACTTCCCTATTGGATTAATTTGCTTGTTATTACTCGGATGCTTCTGACCTTAGTTGTGAACAAATTCGGGAGAAGCTTGAAATGTGACTGCTAATAGGATATCTAATCTTCCATTATTAATGCGTCAGCCACTGAATGCAAAACATTTGTTTCCGCTATCTTCCTGCTCTGCTCATTGATTTCATCTACCAAGTAATAAAGCTCCTTGTTCTTACTTTCAGGTGTGTGCGTCTCTGTGTGTATTTGTAGGTTGGTCATACTGTATACGGTCGCTCATATCACAGTTTCTGGCGGCTTTTCCTATAATATCATAAAATCCTTGGCAAGAATGGCTATTACAACTCCACTGAAACATTAGAGAAAAAGGCCAGAGGAAGAGAAACACTGCACATCGAATTGGTGACATTTGAGTTTCATTACAGCTTCCTGAACAAAAGAATCTGTCCATCTATTCATTCATCCATTCATCCTCCTTCTAAAGCACTTATCCTGTTCAGGGTCACGGTGAGAGAATATGTATCAGAGAAAAGAAGAAAACACTTTCATATAATCAGACATGATAACAAATTTGAGGTAATTTAAGGAAAATCTGAGGTCTTGCCATTGAGTGGATATGCTGTCAAAAGGAAACACTTATCAAAGCATCTCTTTTTTTTTACCAGGCGAGGAGATGAGTGTCTGTTATGGGAACTATCACTGCTTTAATGCAAAGAAGTCTTTTCATTCCTTTTTTGGACTAAATGTCAGAATGAAATGGTCCATAAAGTGCAGAAAATGTACAGCGTATATAATGTACGCACATTTTTATTTTTATTTTGTGTCCATTCTCACTGTCTTTTCAGAGTCTCTCTTTAATTCTCTGCTGTCTGTAACAATATAATTTCCCTGGTTTTGGATTAATAAAGTTTTATCTTATCTCATAAATCTTTGCGGTTGTCGTTCCTCTTTGAGCACATCGAGGAATCACCACATAAGCAAGAATCTGAGTTTCAAACTCGATTCTTGACCTTGGATACAGCAGCAAGGTCCATTCAGTAGCTGTTCTGGAGCTTTCGATCCTCTCACATGGTCTTCCTCGGCAGTAGCAAGCAGTTTTCCCAGTTGTGCCAAGATGTTCAAGATTGAAACTCAAGCTTTTAGCTGACATGGACATGAAGTCCTTAAACCTGTCAGAAAAATGGGATTGGAAAAGTAAATCTGCTGAGAAAGTCATGTTATGCAATCGAAAGCTCTGGAAAGGAACCGTGAGTATTTATCTGATCAGTTCTTCTCTGAATTGATATGAAGCAGGTTAATCATGCTGTATAGCTGTCAGAGTCGATGCTTCCATGCTTAGTTTTTCCTGTACTTTCTATCACAGCTGTGTCCCAGTTTTCCATTTGTTTCCTTATGCTTCCCCCTCCCTGCGTCTGCTGTCTGTCTCTCCTTCAGCCTCTCCGTCTGTCTCTCTGCCTGATTGTCTGAGTGGAGACAGGTAGCACCGGCAGCTGCATCCCATCCTGTAATCAGCCTCCTACAAAGACTCTGCTCTGCCAGGCTGCAGACTCACCAGTTAGTCTGCTACACTTTGAGCCAGTTATTTACCGGTTTTGCTGTTCTGCATACGGTTATCGTCCGTTCTCTGACACGAATCCTTTTCCTCCTCTCCTTGCAGTTCCGTCAGCTCTGTTCTGTCCCCGTCCCTCGTCCCTTCGCCTCGTCCGTCCTGCTCCCATGCCTATGATCCCACCTCAGCCCGGTGACTCTCCGAATTTGCTGGGCCTGCAAATCACGGACCTGCCTGGCTCATGTTCCGACCCCATTCGCCCTCGTAATTAAATACCTCAAATATCACACCTGCCTGTCTGCGCCTGTCTGCACTCGGGTTCACCAGTTAGTCTCTCAACAGTTTCAAAGTTAAAACTTTTATCAGGAGGAATCAGAATTGCTTTCATTATTGCATTAATAGCTTTTTTTTTTAACAATAAAAATACGTTTGAAGGATATGAAACTGCCAGAAAGCGTTTGGTGTGTCACATCTGATTTAATGCTCAATGATGGCTGCACTTATTTGGGGTATCCTTATTTTTAGCCTCACAGTTACATAATGCCAGTAAATTGCCATACCATGAGGCGCACAATAGCAAGTAACAAATGATGCCTCTGAAGAAGCAATAAGCACGGCTGCAGCTTTAACCCAATGCTGTCAGCCCTTCAACAGGCTGAGGTCGCTGGGGAAATGGGAAGCAGAGAAGAAGAGTTGACAAACTCTGTAACCTTTCTCAAGATCCTTTTGTCGGCTCGTAAAATAACATTCTAACAGCCGTAAAATCTGGACTGAGCGAACGTTTTCATTCGTTTTTACATAAACGGACACATAAATATTGAGCTCCACAAATGAATTTAACACAAGCAAAAAGACGGGCCAACAAGCGGCGTTGAGCATGTTGTTTGGCTTTGAGCCTGTGAAGCTGAATTTAATCAGATTTCACCTCAAGTGGAATTCATCTTCAATTCAAAGAGCGTCGGACACACACACACACACACGCACACACACACACACACACACACACACACACACGCACACACACACCCACACACATCTGATGGGAATCACTCTGATTTTACTTGGCAATTTCAGCCGGAACAGCTGGCCTCTATATCAAAAGAACAACTGATCTTGAAGGAGGGGAGTCTGCGTATCCACCATGTTGGTGCAATCTAAATAGCTTTTTGATTTACACAGTATTTATAAGACAGGGTTTGCTCTTGATGCATCCTGTAGTCGTTCAAAAGCACTAAATTCTGTAGCCAGGAGATAGCTCGCTGACTTATCCCGGAGGACACAGAGTTCAGAAAGGACCTGTGTTCAATAAGGTTTGTTTACGTTGTGTTTTACATATTCAGATCTGTGTCGAGATTTCACTTTGATCTAAGCTGCATGAGCAGTGAGTTCAGGAAGTATTAGGACAGTGATGTGCTGTTTCATTGTTTGGTTCTTTACTTTAGTACATTACAGCTGAAACAAAACAGTTAAATGTGCCAAATCTTAACCCAACCATTCAAATTCTTACATGTCTGAACACATATTTAGAGCTACGTTCCCAATTTACGCTTAAAGTAGGAAAATGTCCTCTTAGAGGTAAAATAACAGACATTGCAGTTTTTCAGTGCTACCACTCAGTTTCTTAATGAGTGACTTTCAGAAAAAGGTGTAACCCGCTGCCATCAATGACAGCCATCTTTTCTTTCAGGCTTTTCTTTTCATGCGGGGGGAAAATGTGTAGAGCGTATTGCCACAACCCAGATGTGCTTTTGGGACTTTTTTCACCTCAGGAGGAAGACTGAGTGAAAGCACTTCTTCTCCTCCAGAATTAGCCTTGGGTGCCCTTTTATATCGCCTGTTCTAATGGCAGTGAATTATGCTGACAAAGTGCCGTTAAGGCCGTCAGCCAAGAGACAAGACTTGTTGAAGTTCCCATAAAATTCCAGGCAAACAGAGGAGAGTGCATTGAATTCTCCTTCCACATCCCTCGGGTGAGAAACAAAGCTGGGTGTTAAAGTTGGTCTTGGCTGTGAAAATGCAGTGAAAGCAGCCCGGCTAATCCTGCAGAGAGCCATTGTGACGCTAATGATACGCTGTGTGTATTTCTTCCGTCTGGTCCTACTGACCCTGACTCGCTCTGATCAGGCTTTAAGGAAGCTGAGGATTACATCAGCTTTGTTTGTTTGCTGGAAGGGGCGAAAGCAAAGCGCAGAGACCTTGTTCTTGGAGAGAGGCAGACAAGGGCATCTTCCAGAGCTCCACCTCTGCCAAACAGACAGGAAAGCAGCTCCTCTCTCCTCCCTGCAGAGTATAGATTTTTCATCACCTGTCCACTTTGTTGGTGTGTCCATCCTAAAGCAATGCATTGCATTAGAGTCTACATGCCCATTTTGTACATTATTTAAGAGTATCTAACGCAGCGCTCCACTCATGCTGTATTGTATCGGTCTTTTGTGAAACTGAGTAAGAGTCTGCAACTGAAAAATGTACATTTATAAATGTAGTAATAGCATACGAGTAGTATAAGTAACATGCAAGAAAAACACTGTGAAAGCTGACTTACTAAGTGATTTTAACAACATTTTTCTTTTCAGCCTCATCTGGCACGGTGCCACAGTCGCCTCACAGCTAGAAGGTCCCGGGTTTGATTCCCACCTGGTGTCCTCCACCATGCCTTCAGTGCCCGCTGCCCCTTATCTCGAGGAAAGGGCATGTTCTCCCCGTGTTCACCCCATAAAAAAATGAAACCCCCCTCTAAAAAACATGCATGAAGATCACCTCCTGACCAACGGTGACGAAGAAGAAACTGGGTCCCCGGGCGCCGGTCAGCTGGCAGCCCACCGCTCCTGGTCTGCCGCGGAGGAAGGACGACCAGGATGGGTAACCAAGCATGGCGTGTGTGTGTGCACGTGCATGTAGTGTGACTAATAAAGGACGTCTTTCTTTCTTTCGTAAATTAGCATCAGTCAGATTCCTGCATGACTCCACTTTCACAAACTTTTCGCGCGCTCGCACCGCAATTATCCCTCAATCAATTCAAAGCCCGTCCTGATCCATTAAAGGGACAATGGCATTTTGGGAAATACACTTATGCTCTTCCCGAAAGAAGGAAGATCGATTCCACTTTTGAATCCGTCCATTAAACGTGATGCTACTGCCAAGCAACTTAGCTTAGCATAGAGACTGGCAGCAGGTGGGAAACAGGCTGCCTGCTTCTGAATAATCCATCAGCACCTCTAACGCTCACTGATTATCATGTTCTATCCTGTTTGTTTAATCCATCCAAAAAATGAGGAGCGAAACTAGAAATCGTGTTCCAAACTACACTTTTAATGTAAACCTGGAGGTACTCAAACAGGCCCAGCTGGCTGTCCTCATTGACAGCATAGGCAAATGGAAGGGCTGCCAGGATACCGATGAGGTGCACAAAGGCACCAGGAAATATATTAATAATTAAAAATATTTTTAAAAACATCAAAATGATATGTGCAGATTGCAGGTCTGGGCATAGGCTCCCATAAAACACCTTCAGTGGATTATGTTCACGTGCGTTTCCCCTGCTCAGACCAACTGTTTGGCAGAGAAGCACCTCTCTGAAATTGTGCATACCTTATGGACAGTTGGCACCGCGTGGATACCTCAATTATTTAAATCTCACGACAGCAGGATCGAAGGGTGAATTTCCATTTGTAAGTGACACAAATGCTTTCCTCTTTTGACGTTTAGGCCAGTAAAGACTGAAAGGAAGACATTATTTTTCTGTTTTCCCTTCCCGCGCTCTATTTTACACAAAGCCTGCACACATCTAACTGATATTTACCCGTATTTGTAAATTATGGCTACAAGTATGGTAAGACCTTTTGCCAAAATTGCTAGCAGTTGTTGATGTTGCTAATAACCGGTGCACTGCAACGCTTAAACAAGAGGCCCTCTTTCGCCTCAGGAGTGTAATCAGACCCAGCACAGGGTGAGTGGCTTCCATCCACAATCTCTCAAAGTGTGTATCACCGGCATGTTTGAAATGCATCAGAGCCTCCCATCCATCTGAGTTTTAAGATGTCTCCATGGAGATGATTGACGACAGTAAAAGGCCGCTCTGGAGAGAGGCCCCGGGTGAACAGATGAGATCACAAATCTCATCTCTTTCTCTGTCTCGTTCTCTCTCCCTCTCTGTCTCCCTCTCGCCTTCCCGCCACAACATACACAAACACAGGCGCAACACACACAAACAGTGCATGTCCAAACATTTTCATCACTTTCTTTCCCCTTTCATCTTCACGGTGGCAGTAAAAGGTGCAGAGAAGAAAAAGTTCAAGGTAAAAGAAAAACAAGAAGGAAGCGCCAGACAGAGCCTGAGCCCGAGTTTTCATGGTTCCTGGGAAGATCTGATTTGTCACTCTGGGGGATGAATTAGGAGTCTGGACATCTTTAAATGTGCTAGCAGAACTTACGCTTCCTTTGTTTTACTCTTCCTCAGTTGGAACAAGCATAAAACAGACATTTTGCATCATTTAACCTCCATCCTTTCCCTGGGAGCTGCTCAGAAAGCCCCGAGTGATCTGCCGGCTCTCAGCTGTGAAAACGGTTAATGAACACTTTCATGCAAACATGAACTATCAGTCCAATAACGGCTGGTTCAGTTATTTGTGTGGGCAAGTGTGGAGAGATGCACCATCCACATTAAGAGACAGAGAAATTGCCAAAGGCTAGATCAAGGCCATTTTAACCGCTGACTTCGAGGAATTTTAGCATTTCTAAAACATTTCAGAAACTTGGCACCCAAACACGGCCAGAAGCTATGAAGAACCTTGACTCCTATAGCATCATGTCTCTCTGTCATGTCACTTCATCAGCGTAATGACCCATCGATTTAGCATTTATGCAACAAATTGCATTGAGGCAGGCTGCAGGCCAAGTCAATCACAGGCATTGCCGGCTGTGCGTCTTGGCAAAAGAACACGATTAAACTGACTTGGAAGAGCAAGGAGGATTTGTTTCCCCTCCCTGACAAACAGGACGCGGCCTGCGAGCAGCACACCTGACTGATTTTCCGCCATTCTTTCCGTATCTCCCTCGGGGCTGGGAGGAGGCAGGAGGGCGCGCTTCACCCAGGTTTGGCACATTTAGCCCTAGTGTGGAGAGGTGTGGATGGCTCAGAGATGTACTTGGCAGCGTGGATGAGGGGGAGTGTGTTCACAACAGGAACAGCTTGAAATCCCACTTAACCTCGACGTGTGTTTCCTCTTGTTGAAGCAGATCCGGTTTTCCTTCAGCACAGTTCATGCTCCCCCACAGAGGGTCATCTGCGTACAACAATACAACAACGAGCCCACAGATTCCCTCCAGCCCTTTCCTTCCCTCCCTCGACACTCACTGCTTGGCTTCTCTCGCCGGTTTGATATTTGTATTTAGCAAACGCGCCGGCCCAACTGATTTGCATATGATGTGTGCATTTTTCTGCGAGTTTGCCCTTCAAGCACTCACTGTTGGCCATTTGACCTGCAGCAGTTTGAGAGAATAAAGTTGAACTGAACAGTTTTGGACAGGAATACTTTTACTTTATACTTTTTTGCCTTTATTGAAAACATGTAAATGTGCTAAATCGGCGATGGAGACACCTTTGTCAAATAAGTTCTGACAGAATGACTGATCAGCTGTTTCCACTACAAAACCTGAAGAAGAAGAAGAAGAAGAAGTTTCCACTGTCATCGTCTTCCTGGATATTCCCATTACCCATAAAAACATGGCCGGTACTGTGAAACATGGCCAATACTAGCTGACGTGAAATAACAATTGGCCCAAATGACACAAATTCCTGCAGACCTCTTTCCATTTTTCTCCCAGATGGCTCAGACGAGTCAGCTTGTTTCTGGTTTTTGACATTCTTCTTCTTCTACTCTGTTTATTATAGCCGTGAGTAACTTCTGATGGAACTATCACAAGCTGGCGTGGTAAATATCTGCTTAGAAGAGATGTTTTATTCTTGAATAATACCTCTAAAACCACCCCTTCCCTTCCTGTGATGGTCATCACACATACTTTATGTTGAAAAGATATTAGTGGAGGCATTAAATATCATCTAATTAAAACCTTTACGCTCTCCACGGTGTGTTTTCTGTCACCTCATCAGATAACAATGGCAGGTAACCACATACATTCCTGTTTCAGTGCTGCAGCAACAACAAGGCTCCTCAAAGATTGTCGTTTGTCCCCATTCATCTCGCACACTGCTCCCACTTTAACATATTGGCATTTGTGAGGTGCTTGGCGGTAATTGTCAGCCACATGGCGGCTCCTCGTTTGTTTCACTGACATTTTGCCTTTGGTTGATTGTGTATTTAACAGGGGAAGGAAAGCAAAATTAATTGGAGAGAAGCCCTAATCTGTCTGTTTGAAATGTCACCCCTGTATTGTGATGCCTGCGCTGACACAGTGCCACACAAGAGGCAGCGACAGGAGAGAGGGAATCAGAGAAAAGCGGAGAGAGAACGAGAAAAGGAAATGAAATATTTAGACTCCAAATGAAAAGCTAAAGAGGAAGATAGATGACCTACAAATCATTCTCAGAAATCAATGGCGCTCAAAGACTCCATACTCGTCCCTGTGGGTTTAAACCTCAACATTACCCTAAAACGATTGCAAATTACCAGCCATTTATGTTGCGCGCTTTTTAGTTGGGTCTCTGAGCTCCGGTGATAAAAGATGTCTATTGCAGCCGTTTTTGAAGCTTCACCGCTGCTTCCCACATCGGAGATAAACAGGGGATTTGTTGTCCTACTCCGGTTGGTCTGTAAGATTGTGAGTCTGGAGCAGTGATCAAGTTTGCATGAGGAAGTACAGGATGATCAAAGCGCCATTATCCTGCATTCTGGAGTTCTGAGTCAGGCTCTATCCACCGAGTCGTTTTCGAAATGTCACCGCCACCCCCAGGGGGCCTCTGAAGAACGCAGACGATCGAGACAGAAAGATTTTTTTTTTTTTTTTTTTGCATGTACACACTCACTTTCCTGCTCGCCTATCTGTGACAAGATTGACTGGAAACGGTGAGCAAAGCTGCCCCGCAAAGCCAAAACTCAGTGATTTGGGAAACATTTAGGTAAGAAGAGCATACGTTTTAAGTTAAAAGGATTTTATTTTTTCACCTTTGTTTGTATCTTATCTTACTTTAACATCCTTACAATGTTTGGCCGGTGAAAACCTTCAACTGTGAGGCAGCAACGGGAAGTATTAGTCTTGCATTAACAGAAGCTTGAAGAAAAATTCTGGTATTTCTCAACCTGGATCTCATTTTAACAACTCTGGCCGCTCTGACTAAGGGGTCATGCTAACTTTGTACCTGCCACCTCCATTCTAGAGATGTGGGAAACTCTGACAGCATGTTTCGGGGGCAAAAGCAAGCCTCCCAAGTCCAAAAGCAAACACAGAAAACCCTCCTACAAAAGCTAATTCCTCTGGATTAGCTCTTGGAGCTACTACACAGGCATCGACTAACCCTTGGCTGCCTGCTCAGGTGCACACACCTGCTTGGTTGCAGCAGGCCTCCATGTATGAGGCTGAGGGTCACTGTGGCCTCACGGTGAAGAGAGTGATGGAAAGTAGTGGGCGCTTCAAATGACTTCTTCTTAGTCATGACAAATAACTGATTTATTTGCTGCTTCATTCATGTTAACGTTCAATAATATTCATTACATCTGTGCAACTATCTTGTCCATTTTTTTGTATATTAAGCACATAAATATCCATCCATCCATCCATCCATCCCGACTATCCCTTTTCGGGGTTGCGGGGGGGCTGGAGCCTATCCCAGCTGTCAGCGGGCGAGAGGCGGGGTACACCCTGAACCGGTTGCAGGGCAACATATACAGACGAACAACCATTCACGCTCACACTCACACCTAAGGACAATTTAGAGTGACCAATTAGCCTAATGAGCATGTTTTTGGTCTGTGGGAGGAAGCCGGAGTACCCGGAGAGAACATGCAAACTTCACACAGAAAGGCCCTGCCCGACCCGGGGATCGAACCAGCGACCTTCTTGCTGTGAGGCACACGCACTACCTGCCGCAGCACATAAATATATATACAGAGAGAGTTGATTTAGAGTTGATATAGATTGTCGGCTACCAGGATGGGTCAAAAGCAGAGGAAGAATTTCACCAAGCATGGCGTATGTGTGTGCATGTACTATGTGACGTGACAATAAAGGCTTCTTCTTCTTCTTCTTCTTCTTCACCTGTCCACTAGTCACCACTGCTGAGCTTCCTGCCGACCACCTGACCAAGTTACTGTACCTGTCTACCTGAGTGTACATACAACATCATAGCGTCATCAACCATGATTGCTTCACGCACACATCTGGCATCTTCTCGTCTTCTTCTCCTCCGGATGCTCGTAAATCAAGCTGAAGTCACTCCTTTAACCTGTCGTTTTTCCCTTCATCTGAACTGTAAGAAAACTTTCTTAACAACCTTCTGCTGCTCATTCTCTAAGCTAAATAGTTAAAAGTGCATCACGGATCTCATTACTGCTTTGAGCAGCATGTTGACAGTGAGCTGCGTTCAAGTTGTCAGGCACCAGATCACTCTTCCCATTTTGCATCCTGCCTTCCCACAATGGCTCGACCTCTGCTGTCCACCCACGCTCCGTCTCACCGGATGCGTGAGACATGTACTTGTGCAGAAGGCTCAACACCTAAGACCCGCAGCTGTTGCTCATATGTGGGGCTGTCAGATGTCTCGGTTTTCATGCATTTGTCCCTCAGCATATCCAGAATCAGTGCTGTTTCGCATTGTCTTGTAACATCACGCTGAAAATGATTTTAAACGTTCTTTGTTAGCTCGTTGCTCATTGTGTGCGCGCTGGGCGGCTTTTTCCACATTACCTTGGCTGAGGGTGTTGACAGCAAAGGATGTCGTTTAGTTGCATCATGCTTGTCAAAGTCTTTTAATTAATTGCAAGTCTCTATTATTAGTGAATTGAATACGCTTTGTCCTTGTTATTGAAAACCTTTATTTCAAGTTTTTCATTACTTCAGATGTGTCACAGCTTTCCCCGACCATATGGCCATCCGTCTCATATTTTAGGAGAGGATGTCGGGGTTGCACTGTAGTATTTATTCCTCTTCACATCATGAAGTTCACTTGTTTCTTTTTACATATTATTACAGCTATTTTACATGATTGAAAACTAAATATACAACATGTGGAGTAAATACTGCAGCGTTTCGATCAGTCAGAGGTGATTAATCAGATCAGCTTTAACGATGATATGCAGCCTGCTCGCTCATAATGATTGTCTTTCATGTGCAATGTACAGACAGTGAATTTGTTCATGTTAAATAAGGAAGCTATGAATTTAAGAGAACTTAGAGGATGAAATTGCTGTTTTTATATGTATTTTTTTAAATGTAAGATTGGAAGAAAACCATACAGCGTCTTTCTTGTGGAAGGTGTTGGAGGATGCTGAGAAGCACCTGAAAAAGCTGGTCCTGATGTCCAAGGTTAGGTTCTGCAATATAAGAAAGGTACAAAATAATCATTAAGATTAAGAGTTTTTCTCGCATTAGAATTTTGTGGGTTGTTAATCACAGTGTAAATGCACAGATAGAACAGTTTTTGACCTTTTAAATGTCAGGGTTATATAATATATGTTTTATAGATTCCTTCTCATCTAAGCTGGTAATTATTTTCCCTTCTGTGAGAGCAGCTAATGGTCATGGCCTTGTAGGTGTCTGCTTGCGTCTGAGGTTGACACTCACATACAAACATGCGGATGCACATTCCACACATGGCGACGACGCTGGAGATCTGCAGCGCCCTGCCGCACTCTGCGCTCATCAGACAGTCCCTCGTCCGCAAGCAGCACTTGGGACAGCTGCTCCCCGAGCTCCTGCTCTCCGTGTCCTTGTGCCTCTGGGGCTGAGTTTGCTTCACCTCTGGGTACTTTTCATCCCACTCCTCGCTCTCACCTCTTCCCATGATGCTTCGGTCAGGTAGAAAGTTATGTTTTGAGGGTAGATGGAGCAGATCTGCAAAGAAAATCCCAGGAAGGTAATGTTGTATTACAGGCTTTGCTTACAATAACAAAATCTAGCATCCAGTGTCATAACACTGATGCTGTTTTGGCAGCTCTGCTATGATACGGCTTTGTTCCTTGCACTTGCTAGGGTGTGTTTTATTATAGCCTCCATCTTAGTCTAGTTTAAGGAATGTTTGCAACTCCTCAGGTAACATTCCTGCCTCACAGGCTTCCTTAAACAGCGAGGACCTTGTGTGATCCTAAAATACAGTACGAGAAAAAGGCAAATGAGCACAATGTAAACGTGAAATCGAACTGCCAGAAGGTCCACTGTACTCTGCTTAATCAGTGTGATGAAGACGCCTGTTCTCAGATAAATCTATACATGTATTATTAGTCCTGTTAAACAACAGAGCACCCAACATATTAAATGCAGCACTGTTCAGTTTCATTTAGGAGAAATCATCTTCCACAAGTGTGAATCATTAACACTGCGCTCTAAACTTAAGTCCCTTTATGAACGCTTTACTGAGTGAAGTCACATTGATTTGACAGATTAACAATTCTTCCACAGCGATGATCATTTCTCCTGCCAGGAGCTGAGGCCCCCTGTTTTAACTGTCGGATACAATTGCTCCCCACAGACATTATCAGATATTAAGTGATAACCCTGATGGTGAAATAACATCTTATCTGTGCCATCCGGTGGCTCCCCATTTATTACCCCTGACAGTAAATTAGATTGCTGGCATCAGGAGGGTATACTGGCATTTTGTGCGCACCTTTCCATCTCATCCCGCTTTCAAAACGCCATTGGTTTTCAATCATAAGTAATGAAATTTCATCAGCTTCTTTGGCCATGAAAGCGACTTGGAAAGGAAGTGCGAGGCAGCTATTAAGAGTAGAGAAAACGAGTAATGGTCTTACCCTTTTGCTTTCAGAGTGGCCTCTCTGTAGAGTTTCCTTAGAGGAGTGAGCACGCACCGCCCTTAAAGACACTCACACAGACTGTCGGCCTTTGTGTCAGCCTCAGCTCACATGAACAGAGCAGGTGTGTCTTCAGGTTTAACAGGTTTGACCAAGCGGACTGCCCTGATGATGATATTATTTACAGCAAACAAGCTGTTCAGCTCTGAGTCTTCAGGGTGCAAAGGAACTAATGCAAGTGTCAAAAACCAGTAAGCAGTATTGTATTTGTTGACATCAATTTACATAGCATTAAACACAGCATCTTTTAAGACAGGCTTTGCATAAAAAAAGATTCAGCTGTACATCAAAGTTTCCTAATATGTGTGTAAATATTAATTTGAGCAATCAGAAATGATTAGCTTTCAATAGATAGATAGATTTAACTGTAAGAATCAGTCTGAAGTGAAGTGAAATTTCAGCATTTCATTTGCATAATTCCCTCAATTAATTCATCTCCACACACAATAACATCGCCTCTTAATAGCCAATAACTAATACATTTATCCCCGACTGTTTGGCAGAATATGTTCACAAGTGTGTCGCTCAGTGTTGCTGTGGAAATGCAATCAAGTTTTAATAAATAATTACAGGAAATAATTAATTGATTAGACGGCACATTTCATTACATGATGAACAATGATGAATTAAGAAAAGCAATTCAGGGAAGCAATTGCAGCACGAACAGTTTGGATATATTCAAAGAACGGCATGCCATTAGGAAACAGAGTGACTGACTGAAGCATTTATCATCAGTGAATTTAGGGATGTAAAATCACACTAATTCATTCATGGTATCGCAACTGAAGTGGTGAATAGGGCGAGAGGAAAACATACAGCAGATACAGTGTGTGTGTGTGTGTGTGTGTGTGTGTGTGTGTGTGTGTGTGTGTGTGTGTGTGTGTGTGTGTGTGTCAGGGGGATACTGGCGACAATAAGAAATGTTGAGGAATTTGCTTTTATTGTGTCTGATTCTGTAATAATGAGACAGAAGAATGGCGTTTCTTCCACCCAAGGACATACAAGTGTGTCAGCCAGGTGTAAAAAAAAAGTGCTGGAATGAAATAATAGAGACAATCAATATCTCTATTGATTATCTCTAGTATTACACTTTGTCACTGTGGTGAGTGGTCGCCGTCCTGGATGTCATGCACGCTTTCGGTGCCACTGTTGGAAGACAGTTTCAGCTCTGAGGGGCCTTTCATCATCGGCGAAACAAAAGAAACTTAGATTCCATTCATCACTTCTTTGCACGCAGGTTGTATCTCTCTCAAGGTTGTTTAACCATTAAATTCATATAATTACCACCTCTTGATAACTTTATACAGGCCAGAATCAAATAGAAACCAAGCTCTTCTGAATTATCGCCTTTAAAATATCTTTAATGGAACAATTTCTGATCTAATATCCATTCAGCAGCCATCTAACACGTACTCTGTGTCTGCTGAATGACTGGAGCTAAGCTAGCACTTGGGTGGGAGACCTCTAAGGATTAAGTTTCTGCTGCAGGTTGTGTTGGTGGGCCAGTAGGGGGAAATCTTCCCTCCGGTGCTAATAAATCCCACTTCCCCACCGAGCGGTGACAGGGATGCTGTGCTGCAGGCGAAGCCGTCCTTCAGATGAGACGTTAAAGCGAGGTCCTGACTCAGCGTGCTCGTTAGAGATCCCGTGGCACTTATCAAAAAGAGCAGGGGCGTTTCCCGGTGTCCTGGCAAAATTCACAACCTGCCCCCCCCCCCCCCCCCCCCATCTGGCCACCTAATCATCCCCCTGCACAACGGGCTCAATGTTTCCCTCCCTCTCCACCTCGAGCTGATGTTTGAGCGTTCTGGTTAAAAATGGCTGCCGTGGGTGCTGTGCATTGCCCCTTCGCCGAAGCACTTTGGGTGTCATGATGTGGCTTGCTGGCAGAACCACTGGTGACCTCATAGACTCAAGTCAGAGTTAAGACAAGTCAACAAACATGCGTTCAGCTTCATTTCCACATATAATGTCCATTTATTTGGGTAACGTGGGTCGTAAAATCAAAATAATGAGCCGGAAGACGTTAAGACAGTCTGAACTCACTGTTCTGCAGACAGCAACTCCCAACATGTGATTTTACTGTATGTCATGTTGTAATTAAGGAGACAGTAATTTACATGGACGCTGGATGGACTGAAGCAGCTGTCAAAACAAGCACCCGTTCTGATGAAGTTTCCTGAAGCAAAACACACACACACACAAGCCAGATGTTAGTTTGTTTGGCCTTGTAACAAACATTTTAATATCACGTTGACATTGAAAATCAATACACACGGAGATGCAGTAATTTACAAAAAACTCTGGGATTTAAAGATTCGTCACTCGGAGCTGCATGCTCAAAGTCCGTGTGCGAGGCAAATCTTAAAATCCATTTCACATTTTAATTACTTCATCACGATGTTTGTCATGTACAGAGGAACGGCAGGCAAATTTCAAGCCTTAACTGCTTCTGGAAAATATTCCCAAGGTGAAAAGTTTTATTAACACCGATATTGGGGATATTTTGCTCATCAGCCAAAAGAAAATTGGAAATCAGTGTTATTATTTGGCAGGCACCAGGCTTCAAAATGGCAAGAATGAGTAATGGTAACAAGGTAAAAAGAAGACGCAGCAAACCTGGTGAGTCATCTGACGTCAAACCCGGACCCTGTTAATGAAGTCCCACGATTTGATCCACAATTAAACGCTCACTCACTTTCAAGTGCTTTACTTTTACTGGTGCAATTACAACACGTACAAACATGAATTCTCATAACTCATAACCCTGTTGTCATGTTGTCATTCACTCATTTAATTGGGGTTTCCGTGAAGAAAAGAGTGTCCACTCTCCCCAGTTTAAGTCTGCTTGCAGCGATCAACTACTTTTTGGTACTTTTTACAAGCAGCAGAGCCACTGAAAACATCATCCTCACACTCAAATTTATCCCAAACTCGGTCTTTGATGATGTATTGTCCGCTAATTGGTATTCACCGCTGGCTATTTTTGCCTTCATGTCACTCATTTTGATGTACTGGTGTGAAGCTACCCTGCGGGGTCCCATTATTTGGCCGGATGTGAATTTAGGGGTCAACGGTTGTGTCATAGGCTTTCGCAATAAAAAAAAATCCTGACAGCTGATTAGGTTTGATAACCCTCATTTAGCTCATTTTTACCTGTTATATTAATACATTTTCTATGCATTACACAGCTTTTTTGCAGGTTACTGGCAGGTGCCAGACCTCGCAGGGCTCGTGTTCGGATACCTCTCATGTGTGGCAGTAGAACATGATATGCCATTTAAATTTTTACTTCCTCTATTTTTTTCTTTTGTCTCTTCAGTTGCCCTATTTCCCAAGAAGGCAATATCTTTCAATATCTGGCAGAAACATGACAAGCAGTCCATCTCATCAGAGCTCGCCCATGCAGCCCCCACAATCCCAGGATGCGCTCTGTCAGCTGTTATCGTACACAGGCACACGCACTGTTTCGCTGTTGCTCAAACACTTCTCCAAACAACAATGTTGAGGGCTGTAGAAGTGTATCTACAGCCAGCCCTGCAAGAAAACGTTGAGCTGTGATGTTAGAGAAGTAGATGAAGGAAGAATATGCTCCCCTTGACAGTGCATTATTCTGGCTGATGGTGCACCTGTCACCTTCGTTCTTTGTACAATGAACACTGCACAAGACGATAAGAAATCCTACCTTGAATCTGGTTTGCAGTCCTCCAGAAAATCTCAACTTTACAACAGTGTGACTACTTTTTATCTGCACTTGTCTGTCAAAGTGTCAGAATTGAATTTAGGCCTCTGCTATGCTGCTACGCTTAGTGAGATTGGGCAGTGCTCGCATCCAGGAAGACCCAAATGTCTTTCTGCTGGCTCATCCAACTGAGCGACTGAGCGTGTTTTTCCTCTGTTTATCACTTTTAAACTATGGCCACAGCGAAGCCTGTCATACCTGAGCATTGTTTTGCTTTGTTTTTGCCTGCCTGTGTTTTATGTCAGTTGTGTTGTGAAGGGATGATCATCCTTTGCACAGCATCTTCACTATGAGTGGTAGGAGCCAAAGGCTCCTTCAACCCAGATGCTCCACTGAGAGATTTAGGAGGTCCTTTGTTCCCACAGCAATCAGACTCTATAATAAGAGCTGTGGACTAATTTATGATGTGGTGATTTACTCATTGGTATTGCTGTGATTAATGTGTCCTGTCAGTGTCTATGTGGTACACCTGTTTGTGTGTTGCTGCAGTGCATGTTGTACTGTGCCCTGTCTCGACGTGTATATTGTCCTGTTGATTGTATGTTGTTGTGTGATGTGGCTTGGTGGCAAATGAATTTCCCCCTTGAGGATTATTAAATTGCAATCAATCAATCAATCAATCAATCAATCAATCAATCAATCAATCAATCAATCAATCAATCAATCAATTATCATTTGATTTAATGTATGTTTGTGATAAAATGAAGATAAAAATTGTTGCATTTCACCCCGAAATTCTGAGGAGATCAACTAATTGTGTTGCTAGATGACATTTTACAGTTAAATCTCTTGTTAATAGCTCAGAAAATAAGAACAGTTCTAGAAAGGAAGACATATCCACTGCTGATTATGCAGCACAGATCTTTAAAAGTTCTAAATGACTGATTTGCAGATCATTAGCACAGCAAATTAGTGATTTTTTTCCTATTGTTTTTGTTTGGAATCACCTGTTGTACCCTCAGCAGCTGTGGACAACAGGCCCTGCCAAATGTAATGTAAAATATATAGTTTCGTTTAGTCAGCCGACTCAATTAATTAAAGTATTGTGTGAATGAAGAAACAAGCTAAGCGCAGTGGGGAGTTGGTGCTGACGCTAATAACTTTCCCTCTAGGGGACTGTAGACTGTGTTTCTATTGATGGATTCATCAACAAGTCCTCCAAATTACAAAGCACATTATTTTTAATGACATTATTTAGTCACATAAATGTAGAAGCGTTTGCTGAGCTGACTCGCTTCTCGGCAGGACGGCGTCATTGCCATTATAAATCACTGTTACTGTTATAAATCCGGTTTGATTAGGGTGAGGAAGGGTGAGTGAAAGATCATGGTTTGGGGGTTAAAATTGAAGGATCAGGTAGGGAAATCATAGTGGTCTGGATTACAGTAATACTTCATGAAGAGTTGCTGATAGGGAACAACTGTTGTCAATAGGAAACAGGGAATGAAGAGTGATCTGCCGTTAACGTTGCTGACCCATCCATCCACCCCAGCCTCCGCCCTCTACAGATTTTGAGGCTCTATAATAGCGTACTGTTTGCCCCCACTGGCCAACAGCCGACGAAGCTGTCGGGTGGACAGACCCTCTAGCTCAGTTGGCAAACCCATATGGAATTAATTATAATGTGAAGGTAGAAAATGTACAGCAATGATAATCTCTCATCTTGTCACTCCTCAAAAAAGAACGACAAACTCGGCACGGCAGGGAGCGGAGAGTGGCGATAATAACAACTCGAGGATCTGTAGACTCGGTGTTCAGAGACGGGTCCTTGGGTGGAGGTGAGGTTTTTGACATGCTTCAACGTATGAACAACAGTAGCAGCAAGTGACAGCGCTTTCAGGCAGGCATAGTAGCAAAAGCGTGAACAAAGCACTGACGCCTTAAGTAGAAAGCCACAATGAAAAAGGTGTTTCGGTTATACTATTTCAGTGAAATGAGTCTGCTATGTGGGTGTCGTGACAGGCTCGCAAGTTTGGCTTCATTTGTATCCTGGTGCATCTGTCACTGACTGTGAACCTAGTCGACACCTTTGTTTTTCACTCCAACAGCCGCTGTAGCTGTGCTCAGCGAGCTTCAACCTTTCACTACGTTCAACACGATGACACCCTCAACACATGAAACACTGACACTTCTATATGTTATGATTCTAATTACACTATTTGTCTAAATTGAGTTTTGCAATAAGTGGAGAAAAACTCACCGACACCCACAATTTCACATATTACGTTGTCTGTAAACATCCAATACAAACTAATTAAGTGTGATTTGCTATAGCTGAGTACAGTCTCAAGTGTTTACAGTCACTTGATTGTCATGCTAGAAATGACTCTGCAGAGAGCCACCGTAACTCCTGTGCTACTTCAAAACCTCAGCTTAATTTCAAATGGTTATTTTCTCAGGTTATTGGCTTTTCTGTGTGGAAATGCATTTTGTTTCATTCTACTTCTGTTGCTCGTGTTGTATTAAAGTGGAAATCATCGAGAAATGAAAGAGAGGGAAAATGAAGCCCCTGGAGAGGCTGTTCCTCGTCTCTCTCTAGGATGTACTCGCTACAGTGTGAGGATCATGGTTTTTTTTATTTCTCCATTGCCTTCGATACCCTACAGCCCAGCCCAGGATCACAGACCACCTCACCCACTAACCACAGTATCAGATAGATACAAGACTGTGAGTCCAACATGGCCGTCAGCTGCACAGGAGCCCCACAGGCAACAGTCCTGACTTCCTTCCTCCCCCTGCTGCATGCAGACTTCACACACAATAGCAAACTGTGGCCAGCAAAAGCTCTCCGACGACTCACTGGCCTCATCACAAGATTGGGACCACAGAGAGTACAAAGAACTAACCCTGGGATTTGTGGATTGGTGCCAGCAGAACCGCCCTCAGATCAGTGCAGGGAAACCACAGAGCTGCTGTTGGACATCTGCAAGTGCAACACTCTCCTCCTACACCAGAACCCAAGTGTTTGCCTGAAGAACAAACTTGACCGAATAACTGCACTGTATAAAAAAAGGCCAGAACTGACGATCTGCTGAGGAGACTGGCGTGCAGGAGTCACTCCTGAGGACTTTTTTTGACTCTATGGTGTCATCAGTCATCTTCCATGGAGTGGTCTGCTGTGGCAGTGGCATGTCGACTCCCGACAGGAATAGACTTAGCAGACTAAGAAGGCCAGCTCTGTCCAGGGATGCCCCCCTCAACCCAGTGGAGGTTGGAGAAAAGAGGATGACTCCATCATCCCTGCTGGAGAATATGTCCCAGCCCGTGCAGAACACACAGCATGAGTGTATGGGAAGAAATACCGCAGGTCCTTCCTATATGCAATAATGTGAACTCAACCATTTCCTTATTTTACTTATCATTTTGTGATTTAGCCCTTCTGGGACCCTTCTGAAATAGAGGCAGGACATGGCCGGTGGAATTGCACATATTGTCTATAATGGCAGCAATCAGCTCCTGTGGACGCCTCCCTGGTGGAATTTAAGGGTAACACTGCAAATTTCCCCGCTGTTGGGTTGATAAAGGATTATCTCATTTCAGTTTATCTTATCTGATTACATAGCTAATAACTTCTCATATGGAGAATTTGGCCTTGAGAGAACTAGCCTCTTTCACTTGTGTTCATTCCATCTGTCCACGAGCACCACTCTCCATCTGACAATATGTTCCCTCTTCTTATGGTGTCGCTCCATCTTACTTGTTTGTTTGCTCATCTCTCTCCTCTGACATGCCTCCCCTCCAATGCTCGTAATTTATCTGTGCATAATAGCGAACATACATTCATATCCTGTATCCTCCACTTTAATTATTATTGTTTACACTTATTTTCTTTCACAGACACATTCATCTGCCTAGCGGATTCTGCGCTGCATCTGAACAGAGCAGGGACGGGAGCAACGGCAGTTGAATGGCTGTCAGACATGCAGATGTGACCTTGATCATCCCCGAGGGGGAGAGGTGGTCATAAATCCAGCTATTATGCCATGGCGACTCCATTAATTCTGCCGCAACACAGATGTGAAATACAAGCAAGACATTTGTTGGGATATGACAGGTAACCATGACACTACAGGTGACACATGAGATAATGTTGAAATAAAGCTGGATCAGAAAGAGTGATAATCTGTGCTGCTGGTTGTTGGATGTGCATGCTGTGGGAGCCATGATAATGTATTAGAGGGATATTAATTACATTATGGAAGCATTAACGCTTATCTGTGTGAACAGGGCCAAAGTACAACGATAAACTGTAAAAATGAGTTGAACAGCGTCACATAAAGTGCAAAAATAATATTTGATTTCAGCCAGCAATACGGCAATTACTTTGGAGAACTGGTGCAGATGGTTGCTGAATTCCAACATATTTTTAACATCGGTATGGAAATAGGAAAGAGTGATGCAGTCATCTTTTTGTCCCTCTGCATCAGCTTATGCAAGAAAGCAACAGCCCAGCTCGGCAGCACATGCTCAGCTGATATTCGCAGCCTGAGGTTAGAAGTGAGTTTGACCACATATGAAACGCACCATTTAGCCCGTGTTTGCCATTCCTCCCTCCACTCAGCATGAAGATAATTGGATATAAAACATCAGTGAAAAGTCATAGCTCCCCTCCTTCTACCCCGCCATGGCCTCCCAGGTCCAATTCACACAATAAAACACCATTATAGCTCATCAATGGCGCTTTAAATGTGGTGGACAGAGGGAGACGGTCCAGCGGTCTGTCTTATAATTCACGTGGATGCAGTTTTCATTGACCTCAACCCCTGCTGGTTGGCCAGTTTCTACATGTTTCAAATCCCAGCCCTCAAATGTTTGTTTTACACCTCTGAGTCTCCTTTATTGTACATCTCCAATAACGTAATTGAAAACCCCAACCTCACCATGATGAGCCACATAAAAGGGACACTGCAGGTTGCAATTACTTTGATAGCAGCCATTTTTCTTCTCTCACCCCTTTTCCCTCTGATGAAGAACTACAGATTATGGAACAGCAGTGGCCAAACCATCAAGTTTTCTCGACAACAATGTAAAAGTCCCAAGAGCCGAGACCAATTTGTGAAGTATGCAGCAAAATGTCATGAACTGTAATCAGGTGTCTTGTTTTGTTACTTCTGAACATGGTGACTAAATGTCTGAGTTAGGGAGGTGCATTGTGGGGCATTAAAAGCCGTGTTCAACAATCGGAAAGAACCCAGACAATAACAAAATGAGGTCAAAAAGAAAATAAATAGATAAATTCTGCTTCATTCTTGATTCTCAAGTATAACTTTAAGCCTTCGACATACATAAAGACTCAACAAACCCAACCAGCACCTAATGTCAAGATGCAGTAGTTGTGTCTTTGGATAAGTGTTTAATAAGTTTTTAAATTGAAATTATCTCTATGGATCAATAATTTCATGCTGTGACCTGTTGGGTGGAGGTGATGTGGCAGCATATGTACAGATGTTTATTTTGTTGTTGTTGCTGGAGCTCTAATCACAGTCTGTTTTCAGTGAGTACTGAGGGCAGACTGAAGGCACATACCTGCTGTTGTTAGATCGTACTCACACCATCTTTTCACTGCAATCTGCCCTTTTTTGTTTGCCCCCCCCCTTCCCCACTACTCCTGGCACATGCCAGGCCGCCATTGTAACTAAGAAATGACTCTTAAAGTCTTACCTTGTAAAGTAAGGGTTAAATAAAATGAACAAATATAAGTAGCGTAAATGAAATGGGGTAGTATTAGCTCAGCAAGGATTTCAGGTGGGCAAAATCAACAGGAAAAGAAAAGTGGAAAATAACTCCATAATCTGCCCTCTTGAATCCTGAATTTGTAGAAAGCTAAACAATCTGACTATTTGTGCAGCAGTGCACAAATGTTTTCTACTGTAGAAGCTTTTTCCTGCCTCCTCTTATCTGAAGTGAGTCAGATAAAGCAAGTCAAACAATGTTGGAAACTTTTAAAGAGCAGGAAAAAACAAATGTTCCATATATAATGTAAAAAAAACAAAACAACAGTTGTGCATTGCAGATTATTATATTCAAACTCAGGAAGTCCCTGCTGTGAGTTAGCCTCCAGTCAAAACTGCCGTGGGTCGATAAATCTCATATTCATCTCATATTTAAAGGTCGATGGTGGAGTCTAACCATTGTAGGATTTCCCCAGTTTTAAGGGTGTGAAGAAGCATCAGCATCCAGTGATGAAGCGCCTCGCACCTGATTTACTTATTAGGTTATTGGGCTTTGCAACCCTTACTGGAGAGGGAGAAAGGTTCAGGTTGGTAAGTGTGTGAGTATGTGAGTGTGCAGCAGGTGTAAAAGCGTGAAATATAGCAGCAGTGAAGGGTGCAGCATAAACCTGGCCACTCTAACTTTTTTTAATTTGGATTGGCAAGTCAACTGCCAGGATGGCAATATTTTATCATCAAGTCGTTTTCTGAGTATCCCGCTCTGAGGCAGAGTGGCTCTCCATCATGTTTGTCAGAGGGGGCTTTACTGAAGAACACTGAGAGCGGATTGGATGCTGGGAACACACTGATGTGTGTGGAAGGGGCTGCGTATGGGGGCTGCTATCGGGGGAGTGATTACACTGAATTTGCAGGAATATGAGTTTCTTTGTCGCTAACAAGCCTTGCCCTCTCAGACTCTTCGGCGAAGTGTTTATACAGAGCTGCTGTGTGTTGATAAGGGTCAAGTCCCTAAAAAATAAACTACCATTACTGACTTTAGGTTCAACAGTCAACAAAATGGCCCCAAAATATGAAAAAGAAACAACCTAGAAATGAAACATGTCCATGATAGGGGTCTCTGGAGGTCTCCAGATCACGTCCTTCCTCTCAACAGCATAAAATCTCCAACACTGTAGCGGGAATAAAGAGCATTCACAACATTATTTACAGGCATCCACCAATAATGGATAGCCTCAACTCTGAGAAGCTGCATTTAAATACAACTAATTAACAACAGCAAAAACGATTTGGGGGAAATGTAACACCGGTTCTGTTTTGCATTAACAAAATGAGGAAATGTTAATTACATACCTGTCAAGTCGCAAAAACATTGATACTGAATTAATGTTTACTGACAACGCATTTAATTTGTTATCCGCCAAAACAGACATCCTGCAACGCACCGTCCACTCATAGTGACCACAGCTTTATTCTACTTTTCATGGTTATGTTTAGGCACTACTGGTTAAGGTTGATGTTAGCTCTGTCTTTCCTGAACTTTAACCAGTGCTTCTGTTGGCTGAACCTGACCCCAGCCTGGACGTGAACTCGCTGTACATAAACATAGTATTTCATTTGCTAAAACAAACGTTGATCGCTTGCCAACGCAACGTAATCATGAATGCAAATAGGTTACATATTAGCGTGAATTCAGGAGACAAAGTTGCAGTATATTGCAGTTATATGCACTGCTGCCTTGTCTGTATAGACTGACTCAGATGAAACAATGTCTGCGCTGTAGTTACAGAGTATCTCACCATCATCCGACGTCAGTTTAAACGTTCACTACCAATAAAACCCTTTGGATGCGTTCGTCTCTTCTTGTCACGGGAGCCTGTGCCATCAATGAAATCTCAACTTAGTAACTATTGTTGCACTTTCTTCTGAATAAGGTGAGCAATGTCAAAAGCCATTCATGAGTGTGGATATTGTTCCTTCTTGGTGTACTTGTTTAACACTCACACTGAGGTAAAAAAGAAAACCAAGGCGACCTTTTCTCCATAACGTCGCTTTCTGTTGTGGCGCTCAAGACCAGCTTTACTTGCTGCATGTTCTGAAAAACATTGTGGATTTGGGTTTTTGTGTCTGTCGTGAATTTGTTCAAGGGCCCCTGCCTGAAATATGGCGCTTATGAATCCTCAAGGTAATGGAAAAGATGCTCTGCTGACAGGCAGCAGAGACCCAGGGTCATGTTTTTCCTTGCAAACATAAATCTTGGCCTTCTCTTGCCCCCTGCCCGCCCTTCCTGTGCATCTGTAGCAGGAGCCGTCTTTTGCCTATCTCGACTGATTGAGAGGCCTGATTTATATCCACGGGCCAGGACTATAGCAGAAAATTCAATTAAATGGAGGAACAAAAATAGCAGAGAAGTGAATAAGAGCCCTTACGTCTCTGCGTTTCTCTTTCCCACAGGCCTTTGTCCACATGAGAATACATTAAATGCGCTTCTGTAAAAAAGATGTTTTCATGCAAACGATGACTCACGGTAATATGTTAATTATATGAGCAGATTTGTACATTGGTGGGTAATTGAGGCATAAAGCTACCGTGGCACATACATATTCATACTAATGTTGAAATGCAACCACAAAGAGGGACAGAAGCAAGAAGAGGCGGAGAGATCAAATGTGTGTCCTTGAGAGGAAAACAGCTGTAGACCGTTATCTTAAAGAACACGACATATTGGCTCATGTGTGTAAGGGGTCATTTGTTTCTCAAAGCACGCAAAGAGAAGAAGACACTCTCACTCTGCTCTGTATATGCTGCTAAAGTGACTTTTGAGATTTGATACTTAAACCTTGAGAGATCTGTTTCCCGCTCCCAGTTTAGAC
Source organism: Chaetodon trifascialis (assembly GCF_039877785.1). Lineage (NCBI taxonomy): Eukaryota > Metazoa > Chordata > Actinopteri > Chaetodontiformes > Chaetodontidae > Chaetodon > Chaetodon trifascialis. The sequence continues at coordinate 5,153,851 of NC_092076.1, read as the reverse complement.
CTGACCTTTCCAAGCAGCCGGCTAGACGAAACCTCCGCACACGAAAACTGGATCAGCTCAGAAAGGACGCCGTCGGCCTCTGTGTGCTCACCGCTCAGTCAAAAACGGCTGATTGTGGACCGGCACGTGCGCTCTTACGGTATTGACATTCCCACTTGTTTTACTGCTTAATTTGCCAGGCTGCTGAAGTATTTATAGACCTTCCCATCCAAATGCACCACATTTAAATTAAGCTTCATCATAAATAATCCATTGGCAAAATATGCAGCTCTATAATTGGAAACAGGTACAAAATACTTGTTTCCTGCCTTCATAATGTGCCAGAGAGTTTATTTCTGCCCTGCAGTGTTATAGTTGTTTCTCCTCCAGCGAGGATCATTAATATATGGCTCCCAGATTTCAGATGCCCTTGCTCGACAAGGAGTTCTAAATCTGTACAAGTGGTTAGGAGGACACTCATCTTAGCTTTGCGGAGCCAAGCCTGCCCTCCTACTTAAGTAGGAACTAATTTATGCCCGGTGATAAAAAATACATAAAATAAAAGCAGGGAGTAGCCCAGGGCAAGAAATGGCAATAAGAGGTGTGATCCCTCAATGGCAATAATTCAGAGTGATTTATAAGTCAGTGACAGGAGGGAAAACGCTTCACCAGCGTGTCAGTCAAATGCATTCCCGTCATCATGGACAGAGAAGAAGGCACTATAAGTCAACCCCGTGAGTGTATGAGCAAACACGAACACAACGTTGTTATTTCCGGAGAATGTGTTGTGTATTTCCTGAGAAATTACACTCTGAAATCTGTACTGCTTATTTATTCAGGCATCATCACGTCTACGTAATGGAGTACGGTTAAACACATGGCACATCTGCAGGGTTGGAAGCGTTTTTCAAGCTCTGCAATTGAGAAATTATCAGGTCGTCGGGTCACACCTGTCGTGGCTGAAAAAAAACAGAGAATATATATTTACAGTCATGTCACCAGGCTGGGCAATTGACAATGCAAAAAATATCTCATTTAAAATGATGTTTTCAATAATTTATGTTGGGAGAAAAATGCTAGCTATGAAAACATCGTGTGCTGCATGTTTTTCTCCAATGCACCATTTTCATCATCCTATTTTCTGATGTTTTAAAACGCCCGATTCTGCCTGTCTATCACCTGCACACACACATATTTAAAGAGAGGTGTCAGACTCACAGACTTACAGGCATGCAGATGGTCGTGCACTCGGCACACACGGGCATGGACGCGCCCACGGACACAGCCAGACATGCATGATGCAAAGGTGAAGAAATGAAGGCTATCGCCGTGCGGGGTGCCAATAAGAGCGCCATCCCCTGCTTTACTCCCTCTGCTCCATACCCATAGCATCTGCTCTGCCCTCATTAATCAAGGGAGTGGTGGGCAGGGGGTTGCCACTTGAAATAAAGCTTGATCATCACATGGAGTGCTGCGGACCACATCCCAGCATTTGGCTGAACTGTTTTTGTCGTGTGTCTTGCCCATCCTCCCTCAAGGCTACGCTGCTTGTTAGTTTTCCTCATGTGCCGCGTCGCACAGGCAGCTCGACGTGGGCCCAATGCCATCTGTTGGGGGATGTCACCCTGTGACCTAGTGGAAAAGATGAAGGCTGTTAACCCCCTGCCCAAAGGTGGTGTTTAACTCGGGCTTGACAAAGCAGCTATCTCCATGCACAGTATCCCGAGAGGGTCTCTGACGTTCCACGCGACATGAGTGATGTTCAAGACGCCGCATCCGCCACACTGATGTATCCCCTCAGCAGCCTGGTGGGACCAGCAGACTGTGTGTCCTGCGTTTTGCTGTTCATCATTTCAGAGGAGAATGAAATTTCCTTTGAGACACTCTCTGCCATCTCATCCTTTCAAATAGAGCCTCACCATGTTGTGTTCTTGGCTGGCCGGAGGCAACAGAGGCTCATCACAGCCTTGCTTGTGTAGACATATGTCACCAAAGACACAAGGACAGACGTTTGGAGGCTCAAGGACACTGTTAGAGGGCTCTGTCTGCCAAAGCTAAAAAAATCAGGGAGAAAAGACTAAAATAAGGCCTTACAGTACAGTCCCCCCAGCAGTTTTCTTCCTTTTTCCCATTATTGGAGTCCAAAAAATATGGTGCAATCCTAAATCCATTTAGTGTTATTTTCTGACAGATTGCAATGATGTAGGTTTCACACAAGAACTTGCTGGTGATCATCATTTGTCATATTTTCCAGTGAGAGCAAAGAAGAGTTTGGAAAGCCCCACACTGCTAGCCTATGCAGTTAGCTAGAAGTTTCAAATTACCGAGGTTACAACAAGGGTTGTCGGATTTGATGCGTCTGGGATCTCCAAGTCTCTGCTGTGTAATTTGAAGCAGCCCTGGTTACCATGCTGTCGGGCTGTGACACACTAACGAACTCGACTTAAACTGTGATAATTATGACGATTTGAGAGACAGCTCAGCCAGCTCATCAGCTGAACCCTAAAAAATTAGCATGTAATCAATTCTAGATATCGAAACATAAAATGACACATCAGTAATAAGCCTGCCGCTTCAATCTAATATCATTTAGCTTCTTTTGAATGAGGGATGGGGCCTCTTTTGCTCATATCTAAGATTGTTTTCATTCAAATTACACGAGATCAGTTTCTTGTGATCACCTCCACTTGATTTTCCAGCTGTTTTAATGGCGCCATTATAAAAGAAGGAAGCCTGATCAGAGCTGCCAAACAGCCACTCTGTGTGCTTCTTTCAGAGCTCCAGGGAGGTTTAATGAGCACAAACAACATCTTCACTGTGACAGCATCAGTCTGTAAAATATGGCTCCTGACTAAAGAAATTTGGATCCACTCGCCCACATAAATGCATTTATCTGTTTATTTACCTGTAAAGGAATCTGTGCATCTGAAAGCTCCAAAGACATTTACGGTTTGACTCCCAGCGCTGCGATAACTAAGAGCTGTGTCGCAGTCCATAGTGCGCCGTGTGCAGCAGATGTGTAACCTTTTGGGTCGTTGAGAGGGGCACAGCGACACCTCACTGAGACCCTCCATCATCGAGCACCTCAGAGAGCTGTCATAGTCATGACAGAATACAGCCGAGAACCATTTGTATCCGTTCATGACAGCTAATGACAAATGCCCATCACAGGGCAGCTACGAGCTGATTAGTGTCAAAGCATAAGAGGCTCTGGAAGGAAGTAGTTTGATCGCAAATGACGACCAGAGACCATCATCCTCGCAATGATGTGCGTTTCAAAGGCCAAAAAACATCCCTATGATGAAAGCGTATCTCACCATGTGTTATTATAATAGATCCACACTGCAGTCATCGACACTGGGCTCCGCTTCAGTTCAGTCATTTGAGTGCCTCAGAGACTGAAGGGATGGTTCTGGGGGGTTGATGCTACGACCTTCATAATCAGGGCTCATTTCCTCATTGCCACATTCACCACATCAAATGTTTCACTCTGCTCAGCTTCTGCCCAGCAAGGTTGTCTCTGAGCAGCCCTGATACAGTACTTCATTAATTCTGCATTCAACTTTTTTAGGCCAGGACTGATTTGTTTACCTCAACTGTGTGGACAAAGTTTCTGTTTTCCCTCAAGGGCTCAAACAGTCCAGTCCTACATATTGATTAGCAGATGCCTTTCGGGGCCCTGAGCAATTGTTAAGAATTCAACCCTGCCTTTTTAATGGAAATCAGGGGTGAAGCATGTATAATCTATACACATGCTTTGAATGATTTATTACCTATTATTTTGGTATGGAACCAATTTGTTTCATTAAATGCATTTGTTTATTTATTGAGCTGTTGGGACGAGGTTAAAAATTAATAAGCAAATAATTGCCAACAAAAGCTAGGCTTCATACGAGCTGCTCTGTGAAATATTGCTTTGCAAAGTGATCCTGAGCAAGCCCCACACACCCTTAATATGCACAGCAAAATTTTCCTTGCAACCTTTATTAAGAAGCCCTTACATGGCTAATGGAGGGTATCATACGTGCTCCAAAACTGATGCTCAATTCATGCAGGCTGATATTCGACATACAGAAAGCACAGAGCACATGTTTGATGAGAAACGTCGTTTAGCCCTAAATAATGCTTTTTTTTTTTTTTTTTTTTTAACATTTCTCCTCTTCACAAACTTCTGCTGTGCAATTCAAGTCAAGTGTTTGTGTATGTGCAGTTAAATATATTCAGCATTGTATATCCTACTTTTTTCTGCACAGACCTTGTCTCTCTCGTCCTTGCTGCATTCACTGAAGTGTTATTCTTTTTCCCTTTTTTTACACGTATGGCATGAAGGGGCTGCAGCAGCATTTCATTGGTGGATTCCTGTGTTTTATATTGACAATAAAGCTGAACCTTGACCCCTCTCTGCCTTCGCTATCTTGCACTCTTCTTGAACCTGTTTCGTTTGAAAAGGTAAATACAAAGTGGCCGTACGAGTGCAGCAGTCGGATTTTGCTCTGTACCGACTTGTAATGATGGAGAAAATCTGTCAATTGCAACAATGTGGCTGTAATATTTCTAAGCATTCAATACATTTTCATTGTTATGGTACTCACTTTCAGCTTTAGAGCCCTATGGAAAATCTATAATCTTAAAAAAATCAAGTGTTATGTTTGATTGGCAGTAGCTTTCCAAAGCAGCAGTAATTTCATGCAAATACAAAATGGTAAAGTACTTTCATTTCATTTATGCTTTTAAGACATTTATTATATAAAGTGCAAAAACACTAGACTAAGAAGATGAGTGTGCACTGCCTTCAGGACTGTATTAGTGTTGTATGCTGAACAGAATTGCAACAAAGCTCAAATTTCCAACCTTCAAGAGTCAAGAGTTTAGAAGTTTACTGGAGAGAGGAAAGGCCAGGTAAAAACACTATTTCTCATTGTATAAATGTATGCGTGTGTGTGTGTGTGTGTGCGTGCGTGCGTGTGTGTGTGTGTGTGTGTGTGTGTGCACGTGCATCTCCAAATTTCCATGGGAATCTCAGTGACCTTTAAATCGTAAAGAAAGAGCCGCCTCCTTTTAAAGAGAGTGAAGGTGGGAGGCTGTTAGAAAAGACATTTTAATGATAGTCTCAGCTTTAATGAGCTTGTACCGCACTTGTAGATCTTACAGGTGCTCCTCTTACGTTGTAAGGCCAGTGTGTTGGCACCAAGGTCTTATTTAATCACATCTTTATTTTATGTGCTGCCTCTCTGACCTGAAAAACACAATGATTATACTGTACTTGAGCAGTGTTGCGACAGTCAGGTTTGCATGTCGCTGCAAAGGTAATCTTCCAGCGCACAGTTGCATGAAAACATAAACACTCACTGTGATCTTTATAACTACAATTTAAATGAGACTCATACGTGAAATTAAATGTTATTTATGGTGCGATGACACAGCTGGAAGCTGGCCGGGCTTACATGTGCTGTGCTGCTGTGTTTTCATGCAGCTGTGTGTGTGTTTGTGCTCTCATCCTGGTGAACGGAGCACTGACTTCCTGTAAGTCATGAAAATGAACAACATGTGCTCCTGCTCGTCCAACATGCCGTCACGTGCCTCTGGACAACATCTTTATGTCTGTACTTGTCGAGCTCATTGCAGCACAGTCAGAATTTTCGTGGGTTCCTCTAAGTAGTCGCCTGCGCCCTGATATTCCCTGTTTCCTCTTTGACCACGGGGCAGAATCATTTGGGCTCTTTGACTTTCACAGAAACTGGCACAGAATTAGATTGAAGTCATGCTCAGCTGGTCCCGCCTCTTACCGAATGTCATTGTTGTCATCGCTGGCTCCAAGGAATCTCCAGTTGGACGACCCGAATGCCAAATAATTCCAGATGTCCTCAGGTCATTCCAGTTTTCCCTCGGTGGCACTGGAGATTTCACGAGGTGTGTAAATAACAGTTTTGGATGGACTGCAGTTAAATTTTGTTCAGACATTCGTGTTCTGCAGCGGACACCTGGGCCTCTCCTTGAGATCCACCATCCACCTCTTGACTCCCACTGCGACACCAGACAGATATATTGATATGTAACTGTATTCTCAAGATACACTCTTTTATTCACTTTATGATATTAACAGTGAGTTGAATACATACCTATTGTAGCAGCTGTGGTTCAGGAGGCAGAGCGGGCTGTCCAACAATCAGAGGGTCTATGGTTAGACCCCCGACTTCTCCAGTCTGCATGTTGAAGCATTCTTGGCCAAGATACTGAACCCCAAGTTCCTCCGAACGCTGTGTCATCGGTGTGTGTGTGAACAGGTGACTGTTGCATATGTTGTAAAGCGCTTTGAGTGGTCAGCATAAATTAGAAAAGCACCATATAAACGCTGCCTCTTAACCGAATGTCAGAATGACGTTTCATCTATATACTGAGCTGGAGACTTCATTATGAATTATCTTCAGGGGCAATTACGTTTATTGCCCCTGTATACTCACATTTTTGAGGAAGTGCACATCAGCTACAGCAGCTACATCTGACAGGTCTGAAGCTAACCGCTGAGGCATGCTAACCCCTCAACACGCACCGAGAATTTATGCTTAACCTTCCACTACTGGGACAACAAACAAACCATAAACCGAAGAACAATACACACCAATGGGCTGTTGCTAATTTGTCCAAAAAAAGAGGGCTCTGGCTGTCAGGTGCAAACTGTGCAGCACACCTGACTTACCTTCATTAGCATTTACCAGAAGTGAGTAAGCAGCATGGTCCGTGACAGATGCAGGCTTCCAGTGCAGCATTATGATGGATAGAGCAGTTGACGCATTTTTCCCCACAAAAGCGACTCCACTTGTCATCGCTCTGTTGCGGCGTCAGGTGTGGCACGATAATTCATTTAGTATTTAATTTTTTTTTTTTTTTTTTTTTTCCACGGCACAGGGGTGAAGTGAGTGAAGCAGTTTGGCTGTGCACTTAACACAAAAGCTGAGCTGCTCCTCACATCTGCTTTCCTCCACAGTTATTCAAATGGACCCACCAGTCCACTGCTTTAACGGAACATGGTCTTATCAGCAGGGAGTTTATGTCATCATGGATTCATTATGGGGGCATTAGCCAAACCACAAACTTCAAGCTTCAAGCAGAGCCATTGGATCTTTGTTAAAAAGGGCAGCTAAGCTTAGCTACTTTTAGGTTTTTTCCATGTAATGGAGTAATAGCCTGATCCATTAAAGTAATAAAAGGGTGAACTGGTAATTTAAGATCTTTATTGTAAGTATGTGCTTGTGTGTGTATGTGTATTTGAGTGGACATTTATTAATCATTTTGTTTGGACATAAAATTGTTTGACAGTCACATTGAGGGAACTGATCTTCCATGTGGAAAATCCTCGTTAGATACATCATTAATATTTTAGGTACAGTAAAGACTTGGTTTAGCGGCACGGTGGAGCAGCAGGTAGTGTGCATGCCTCACAGCAAGAAGGTCGCCGGTTTGATCCCCGGGTCGGGCCTTCCTGTGTGAAGTTTGCATGTTCTTCCCGTGCATGCGTGCACAGACCAAAAACATGCTGATTAGGTTAAATTGGTGACTCTAAAATTGTCCTTAGGTGTGAGTGTGAGCGTGAATGGTTGTATGTCTGTATATGTTGCCCTGGCGACGGGTTCAGGGAGTACCCTGCCTCTCGCCCGTCGACAGCTCCCCGCAACCCCGAAAAGGGATAGTCGGGTATAGACAATGGATGGATGGATGGACTTGGTTTAAGGTTAGGGTAAAAGGTTAGGGGGTTAGGGTTAGGGGTAGTAGTGGCTCGGTTTATGCTAAGGGTAAGTCTCCAGGAGATGACTGTAAGTCAATGTAATGTCCTCTGAAATAATGGAAACACAACTGAGTGTGTTCATGATTAATAGGGCGGAGGAACAGGTCACAAGTGAGGATAGGGCAGGGAAACGGGTAACACCGCCTGAGGACACGACAGTATGCAAGGGCGCATCCTCTAACGTCACTCACAACATTCATTGCCACTGCCCATTTCTCCATCCCCTTCCTTTCTTCCAATTCCTCCTTTTTTCTTTTATCAACGAAATTGAGAGCTGCTTCTCGGAGCAAGAGAAAAGAAGTCGGTCTCACTCCACTGGCCAAAGTAATAGAGAAATGACTGGAGCAACAGGCAACGATTATTTACAGCTTTTATTTATTTATTTGTTTAGACGTTATCTGGCGCCGGGGCTGAGTGGGGGGAGAAAAGCAATATTCATTTTTTTTAATGGGGCTGCCCTCCACAGATAATGTCTCAGTGTTATTTCCTTTCTCCTGGATTTCTCATGCAGCAAAGTGTGCTGGGAATGCAAAGTGCTGTTCTTGTTCTTCCAGCCAGACAAAAAGAAAACTATTCTTTATTGGAAACTAAACTATTATATACCAGGAACCCAGCCTGTAGTTTAACAGATTTTAATTATGTAGATAACAACAAGGTGGTTCTTTTCAGCAGTATCTTAAGTAAGCCCATTAAATATCTTGATACCGAGCGAGGACGGTATATGAATTGTATAGGCTATAAATTTTTCCTCCTGACCAATTAGCACAAAATATCTCGTCTATTATATGTGATAATTGCCATATTGTGAGGAACATAACTACATCTGAAGACAGCCTGCACTTCATTACAAGTTTCGTCATGTTCCTCCTGTCTTTATCCAGCTGTGCCTAATGATTTTGTGCATAAACTTCGACAAGTAGTTTTTACACATTGCGAGGTGGAACCACTCATTAAGGCGAACTGCTGTAGCACTTTAAAATTAATGACTTATTGTACACTAAATAGTGTGCCCCTAGAAATGACAGGGTTTCCTTTTTAATGAGCTGCTTTGGTACCGCTCTTCAGAGTCCTTTGTGGAGGCATGTTGTCAAAGCTAGATGGACTGAGTAATGCCAGGTTGATTCAGCAGGCATGCCGTACCCAGCTAACACATCCACTCATCCGAGCTCCCGTTTGCGCTGGCGCTGCCTTTTGTTCACTTTCCCTTTTCTTTTTGATCTGCCGTTTTTCGTTTCATTTGTTTTCTCAAAGTTTCTGTGTCTGTGTTTTATTCATGTTCTGTTTTGATCTCTGATTCTCTGTCCTCTTCTACTTGATCCCTCATGATGCATTCATATCTGTAAGAAAGAGTGAAAATGGAATATAAGATAAGGGTTATATAGAAAAAGTCTACTTCTACTAATACTACTATCAATAATAATAACTACATCTGAAGACACAAACTCAACCTGATCCAACGTGACATGAAAAAAACTGACATAAAAATTATACATAGACACAGTATTTATAGCTTTTGACGTAACAAGTTCACTTTGTCTGTCAGAAATGTCCATTCAATGCTTTAGCTGCCATTCCCATAAAACATCTAGCAACTGAAACAGGCTCTATTGTCACGTACAAAACCAGTGATGAGGGTTTGTCGTAACTAAGTGGACTGTTAACACGATGGAGCGCTGACGTGCTGCAACAATAGAAACGTTCAGCTGCAGACTGTTGAGGTTCACTTCTGGCAAACGTCGTCTAATGTGGGCTCCACCGTTGAGTCTCTGACGGATTTCAGCCAAGCTATCATTAAAACTGAATTAGAAGTGAAATAGCTATTTGACATCTACTTCTATTATTGAGTGTGCCCACACAGTATGCAGTAGCACCTGCATGGTTAACGTGTTGTGCCTCTTGAGTTTCAGTATTATGAGTTATGATACAGAGCTGCAGTGAACATTACAATACACATCACAACCTGACCGGTTTCTGCATTAGCATGACGTCAGCACATGCTCTTCTAGCAGCAGTTAAAAAAGCAGGTTCATGACCGGAGGGTTGCCCGTTCAAGCCCCCCGGACCAGCAGGATAAATCTGAGGGGCCCCTCCCTCATTATCACTGCTGAGCTGCCCATGAGAAAGCATTGATTTCAGTGAAACATCCACAATGAGTAAAAAATAAGACACTGATAACCAGGCTGTCTCGCTTTTGGATGTTAAAAAGCACAATAAGGGACACAATAAGAACAAGTACTTAGAATGTGGCGTTGGGGGGAAGTGAAAGGGGTTAGCATCCCCGCCAGCTCAGACACGATTACGATCAATACACTTGATCCGCCGTATTTCGGTGCTCACTTGACAGCAAGCATATTTATCTCCTGACCTCGGCCATGTCGTGTTTGAGCTGGCTGATTCATCTGAAAACATCCCAGCATCTTATTCAATTTCAGGTGTTTGGCAAGTCGCGAGTCATTTTAGTCTTCGGGGTACAGTCTCCATAGCTCCTTCAGAGGAAAGATGAAACAAACAGATGAAAGAGACCGAGAAACAGATGAAAGAGAGTGAACAATTACATGCCACCCATTAATCCAATGAAACTCAGGAAAAAGGGGAAGGTTTTTAAGACTACGCTGGCTGTGTAGGCTTACCTTCACATCTCATACAGACGCCTAATGATTTGTTTGAATGCCAGCTCACTACTCCTGGGTGGGAAGCATGAATAGAAAACAGTGAGGCAAACAAGCCCAGCCAGGTGTGCACGGCGGCGAGATGGGAACAGAGTCGCCGAGCCAGCCAGCATGGCATTCAGAAAGGTGTGAGAGGTGCCCTTCTCTGCCTCTAATGCATCCGGGGGTGGTTGATTGATTTTTTGCGCAGAAGCGGGTGTCTTAATGTCCTAATGCATTGCTCTGTCACAGAGGGCTGCCTTGGCAAGCTGCCCTTTCTGCAGACTGATCTGCCGCTCGATTGGATGAGACCAGGGTAAATAAATAAAGAGGGAGGCTGGGATAGGAGAGCTGGAGGAGGAGACGGATGGGCAACAAGCATGATTACACCGCCAGATAAACATAAACACATGCACACACACGCGCGCACATGCTCGCATTATTCTCCTATAAAACACGCTGCCAAAACAGTTGTCAAACACACACACACACACACACACACACACACACACACACACACACACACACACACACACAATGAGATGTTCACAACAGTGTTTGCTGTTTCTTTACCGGACATTGATTTGACAAGGTGAGGCCTGGTTCATCTCAGGCCACAGGCTCCTTTTGTTGCTCTGTTCCTGAAGAAGAAGAAAAACACCAGAATCAATATATTGTTTGACAGAATTTTCATGTGCTTTTGCTTTGTTGAAAAGACGCCCCGATTGTTTATACTTCCGCGCAGTTGCAAGTCAGCCTCCGAAGAATTACTGTTTGCTCATATAAGATCAGTTTCTATACTGCAAAAATGGCAGGGTATGGAGGCTACGAGGGCTCATGCTCATGTAAACCATTTGTCTTCAGCACAGCTGGAGGGCTCAAATCCCCCGGTCGTGCTGTCAGTGTTGACATTTCATCTGTCTCGTGACAAGCTAATTCATTCACATTCAACAGCTTCTCCACAAGAGGGAGCTGTTTGGTTATTCTCAGACCCCTACAGGAAGAGGAAGTGCATTGCACATGTCAAAGATGTTCAGCGTGACTCGAATTAAATTAGAAAAATTATTTGAACTATGCAGAGCAACAGGACTTTTTTTTTTATGTGAAAAAGTTGCTGTGGTCAGATTTTTTGAACGCGAGTGTCAATGAGCTGCAGATGAAATTCCACCTTTTTGGTGTTGGGGCAACAGCCGAAATTTCTGTGACAGATGCCCGAAAGCCTGACGCTATCTGGCCACAATACTATCATCAAGGTTGCTTCAAGTCAGTTTTTAATTTTAGATTTAAGAAGTTTTTGATGCTTTTTATTAATGGCACTGCGTGTCCTCGTCCTAATTAACCTGCCATGACCACAACCTTTCTCTAACCGAATCTTTCAGTAAACACAAATATGGACATAATTAACATGTTGGAGATAAGGGTGTATATTTTGAGGATGATTCTATGCAGCGGCAGAGGGGTGGATGAAGCTGCAAAATCACAGCCATCTCTCTCATTAGTCATCTCTTGCTTACTGTAATGTTACTACACTATTAAAATAAATGAGCGCCACTCAAGTCTCACTGTTTATGGGCGTTCGTTAACAGCTCATACTCCCATGGTTTCTAATGAGAAATTACAGTAAAAAAAAACTGTCTTATCCAAGTCGTCTTTGAGAATTTAAGTGGGCAAATTGTTCATTATAGCCCATTTTGGTCTGATTGATGTGTTATGTTGGACAAAAAGATTACAGTTTTCATAAATATGTCATAATTACAGGCTTTTACGGTTTTATTTGCACCAGAGGTCTTCAAGATTTCCTTTTCCTCATACTGGAGGGCATCAGATCAACAACGCAGAAATTATATGAATGATATGGCGATGATATATAACACGCCTGCAGACTGTCGAGTCTGGCATCCTAACTCTGGCAGCCAAGTCCTGCAAGTGCCAATTTCTGTCTCGAGAGAAATAATTCTTCAAGAAGAGCATTTGTGTTGCCAAAAAATTGTAATTTGCGGCTTCAATGGAGTGTTAAAATGTAATGACCCAGGGTGGAGCGGAGTGAGAAAAAAAAGACTTGGGAATTAGCCTGCATCAAAGGAGTCTTTGTGAGCTCCTTCACCCCTCCCCACCTCGCTAACACACAATAAATATAAACAATAATTGTTTGAAATTACGTGTAGGTGCAGAGAGATGCTGGGTGCTCTGTACAGTGCTGTCGACTTTCACATGCACAAAGCAGGCTCATGCCGAATGCCTGATGGGATAAAACAGACACTGGCTCAATTTGTTGCCACATGCCTCCCCTCTGCCCTGCCCCGGTGCCCTTTCACTGTTAACTGTTGTGCTGATGGAAATTATAGCCAGGAGATTTTATTCTACAGCAAACAACACACTCACTTGACCGCTCCCGCTGGCACTGGAGGAAAACCAATATAACATTTGAGTGCAAATGGCAAACACTCGCCGCAGAAAATGTAAACTGCGGGGCGCTGGCTCCTCTCCACTGCGATGCTGAAGTGAGCACTGAACTCTCAACCCACAATCATGGCGCCCTCCACGGCCCCCTCGCTCTCTCTTCCTGCCTTTCTTTTTCATTTCTTCCCCCCTCTCTCTCAGCGCAGACGGCAGCAACAGTAGGGTAAACACAGTGGGTCAGGTAAAAAGGGTTTGCTTGTTTGTATTTCTCCTCAAAGCTCCAGAGAGGATCTGCTGTGCCTCTACTTGCTTGCTGCAGTGGCCTGCTTTGGAGAAAGTACCCCTTTAGGTGCCAGCGTGACTGCAGCTTCACAGCAAAGTGCGCATAATTGCTGCCTTTGTACTGCAATGGACAGTAAGAATATGCTGACAAAAGGCAGTATGTGTGTGTGTGTGTGTGTGTGTGTGCGTGTGTGTGTGCATGTGTTTTGTGTCTGTGAGTGAGGGCAAAGTGATTTACTCCTCCCCTATGCTTCAAACACATTACAGACCCTGCCTTTTCTGTCAGTAGCTGCCAAAGAAAAAGCCTTCCCAATTTTGTAATGACAAGTGCCAGCAGTTGCGCGGTATCCCTGAGATCTGTAGCATGACTCTAATTCCTTTTATACAGAGCTCAAAGTGCACTCGATCGCCCTCTCATCCTCACTGTGCTGCGAGCGTCGGTTTAACAGGTAACTTTCAAGATGAAAATGTGAGCCAGTTCTGATTATCGGCCCACTTGAAAGCAAACATCAGCATTCTGCTTTCTGTTAGGCAGCGCTGGATTCCTATGCAGCTGTGGTCCGCACCACTACATTACAATGTGCTCTATTCACACTCCCATTTGATTTATTCATGGGAAATTATGTATGAAAGATGGGTCTCTTATTATCCCTGTCAATGCACACACATTGTTTTAAATGTCTCTGCAATGCGATGTTTTACAATAAATGTACAAGGCTAGAATTAAAATAAATGCTGTCACAACACTTTAATGTAATCCATTCGTGTTCCACCCTGACAGGAGGAAACAGGCCTCTAATTACATGTGCTGTTTTAATTAAGAGGTAATTTTCATGTTGGCTTCTAGTGCCTGATATAGTGCTTTCAAATACTGTAATTTCTTCAGACCTCTAGATGCACAGTTAAACTCAGGACACATGCAACGCTTGGTAGCATGTAAGAAAAAAGAAACACAAGGCCAAAAGTATGTGGATGTTCAAGCATTCATTGGAGGGCCCCTGTGTGTGCAGTGGGCCCCCACTGACACCCACCTCCTCTTCCCTCTCACTGTGCTGCATGCACTCTGCATTAATTTTGTGAAGTGACCCATGTACTGTAAGCACAGCATATTTCATACAAAAGCCCCAAAACAAATTGGGGGCCTTGAAACTACATTTTAGGACCAAGACCAACATTGGCTCTCAAGATTGGGTAATAACACAGACGCTGCCTGAAGCGCCTTCCATAGCTTTGGTTTAGATTGTGCTTCAGTGGCTCATTCAGGACTAATGAAAAGAGTAACACCGGCAAATGAGTCCAAACCACAGCTGTATTTAAAAGCGCAATGTTTTGATCCAAGTCGATCTCCATTTGAATGAAGTTGCGGTTTGCAGTCATTTGCAGGCATTACTCATTTAATTAGTTCTGAATTAACCACTGAAGCACATCAATAAACTAAACGCTTCTCTTATCATCGTTGCTGATTTCCAAAAACCCAACACCTACATTTGATGTGTATATAACAGCTACAGCACGCAGTATTAGCAAATGTACCATCAATTCAGTTACCACGGGCTAACTCTAAGTGTAGTGGTGCTTTTGAGCCCCCTGTAGATCTAGAGTTGCCTGCTTTTCCCAGTTGTTCATCCAGCCTTGGACTGGTGAACATCTCATTCCAGAACTACTGCCATTTATCCGATTATCTGGGAAGGATTAGTGAGGCCTGGATCATAGTTGGAGTTCCAGTTCCTCGCAAAGGTGCTGGATGAGGTTGTAGTATTGTATAAAATATCATTGCATGCCATTGCATTAAGATTTCTAAACCTGGAACCAAGGGGCCAAGCCCAAAGCACGACCTCCACGGCCCCCTCACCGTGTCCTGTCCTGTGGGCTTCGGTATCGGAAAAGTGCTGATACCAACTGGGCCCCACAACCCTGAGCGATGTCAGCTTTGGTCATCTTGGTGATCTTGCAGATATTCATAAACCAGAGGACTGTGGGAAGCAGTCTTCAGTCCCATGGCTGTCATAGCAACAGTGCTGTTTGCTGCCTCCGTGCCTGGGAGTGACCTGTCATCTTTCAACTTCGCTCACGCAGTGGTTGCCCGGTTGAAGTGGTAATGGCCAAAAATGGAGGTCAGATCTCACAGGGTCATTATCTGCAAAGGCGCATTAGATGATTATCTCTGCAGCTGTTCTTTATGGGTCGCTGCAGACTGCTGTTTAAGCTGTCTGTCAGGAATAAGTCAGCTCCTCCCTGCAGTTATTGCTCATCTACAATACGGACACCCGCACACTAGCAAATGCCATCACGCTGACTGACTGCAAAAATACATGCTAAAACACAAGAAGGCATCAGTAAATCCGCCATGACAATGATGTCCACTGTCACGCCATGCAAGCATAGACATCTTGACCAATAGTATAGACTTTACATTCGAGGCGTTTGTTGTCTGCCAGCTCCCTGTCCATTTGAATGTCATGTAATGGCAGGAGGCGATTCACGAGGAGTCCAGGCAAGGTCAGGTGAGAAGGGAAGGGAAGGAACTATAGGGAGTGCATAATCTCTGGCAAGGCACTGTGTCTGTTTCTACAACTTCATCAGCCCAGCCACTAATTAAGACTAATTAGTAGGCACTGGGGAAACAGGAAGGCTCAAAAAACTTAATTAATGTGAGGACCCATGATGTCTGGGCATAACAACTTCCTCAGCACCTGCTTAGCATGAGACAGCACATTAACCTACTGTTGCTTGCAGGTCTCCAGACAGTCTGCAGACCTCCAGCAGAATCTTTAACCAGCTGTTGCAACCCCTGCTCAGCAGTACAAATTGAGCTGGTCATGCTGCAGCCTAATTGATCAGTTGATAGCTGGCCAAGACACACTACATCAAACGTTTGCTTCGCAGCTCTGTTTTTTGTCATTTAGTCGTTGTGCAGCAGCATGAGGAATAATTAGTTGCCCCTGTGATTCTCAGAGTGGAGATGTTAGTGGAAACTGTATGTGCCTTTGTGTATGTATACGCATTGTTAATGAGCATAGGTTTATTATTTTAATATTTCCTGTGCAGCCACATTTTGATGAAGATGAGAATGACAAAATCAAAAACCATTGCTTAAATGACAGAATTTTAAGAAAAATTTATCATAAAACAGCATGCACTCACAGCCAACATTGTCTTTTCAGTGACATACAGTAACAGTAAGTCAGCCACTACCGATTAGCTCAGTAGTCCCCCATCGACTCTCACCTTGCAGGTCTTAGTGGACTGTCAAAAGTCTCAGTTGTATTTTTATGAAATACTTTTAGATCAAAGTTGTGTCACTAAAGCACCTCAGCGTTAAAAAAACTCCACCATCTATCAGTCATTTAACTCTGTGTTGCCCTCTCTCAAATGTTAAGAGGTGGGGTCCTGCTGGTGTCAAGTGAGGGGAAAAGCAAACCTCTTAGTGGGTTGAGCGATGCATTGGAAGCCAAGGTCAAGGAGGGGAGTAAGAATTGACAGCATTGATGTTCCTCCCACTGTGTTATCTGGGCCTGACAGACTGCAGAGTCACAGGGAGGCAGCCCTCCTTTTAGCTCATTTAGGAAGATATTACACCAAGCCATGTCGAGAGGGCACCTGCTGAGGCAACCTTCCTCTGACATTAACAGGAAGAGAAAAACCTTCATAGGCCACTGGTCCAGAGAGAGCATTTACTCCAATACAGTGTCAGCAATTAAGACTCTAAGATCAAATCATCAGGGAATCGAAAACAGATCACAACAGTAACAAAATCTGATCAGTAATAACCAGTGAAAAGATCTTATAGTTTTATGGGAAAGGTTTGACATATTTTGAAATACACGTATTCACATTCATGCCTGGACTTGGAAAAGAAGACAATACCATTAAATAAGAAACTATGGCCAGAAACGGTTACTCAGCTGAGCATAAGGACTGGAAACAGGTGGAAACAGCTGACCTGCATTTGACACACAAAAAAAAAAAAACCTGCCTACCAACATCTCTGAAGCTAAAAATGACCATTTCTGGATTAGTTAGTTATTTCCCCAGCTTCCATTCTTTATGCTAAGATAAGCTTCCTGTCTGTAGCTTCATATTTAATAATAGAGTGCTATCGAACTTCCCATCTAACTCTTGGCAAGAAAGCAAATTCTTCATGTGTCGAACTATTCCTTTAACAAACCTGATCAGTAATGATCCCAAAAAAGCACAGATTTTTATGTGCATGCAGCGAGTTCCAGAGGGTGCAATTAAGGTCATCCATTATCAATGTGAACGGTGAGAGGTCTCAGCTGCTGCCTGAAAAGCTTAAAAAATCTTTAAAAAATGTACTTGTCCTTCAACAGAAATGTAAAATCAATTTTTGTGCAAAAAGTGGTATTTGGACATTATTACCCCATCCACAGAGGTTTTTTTTGGGCATACACTGCAGGATCTTAAAATGTTGTTGTTTACTTCCAACTCCTTCTCTACGGATAAATCGTCTGTAAAGCCAAAGATCATGGTTTATGTGCTCACAATGTATGGTCTGATCGTCCAGCCACGTCACACTGTGCGTGTTAAATAGACAAAAAAATACTGCAGATCGTCCTTGGAAGGTTTTGGCTGTTGATAGTTGACATTTAAGCTTGGTTCAAAAGCTCAGAGGAAGTAGAAGTTTGCTAACGGAGGTCTGTGAGGCACACACACACACTTGTCAGCAGCACCACAAACTAGCCAGCAAGCAGAAGAAAAATATTACCAGGCAGCAGAAGATCACCAGGTTTAAATCCTAACGTTTCTCTCGTTTATATCGGTCAAGATGGGGGGCGGAGGAAACATCGAAGAGGCATGTATGCTGTTGCCGCAGCTCAACCATCCTGTCCTCCATGTTTGCCCTCCACAGGACCCTAGGAAGAATAGCTGGTTGTCCAGGCTAATGGGGATCCTAATAAAACCTTGAAACCTTGAAACATGGAGCGTTGTGTCACCGTGGCACTTTGAGATGTTCACTGCTTGGCATTGACAAAAAGGCAACTGAACTTGAGGAATCACCTCATGGCTCTGTTTCAGCTGTGTGAGAGCCTGACAACAGCCAACCAAAATCATCAGAACATGCAACGGCCAGTGATCCCGCCATGATCGGCCGTCGCTCCGCCCCCACGCTGCACTGCAAACACTCCCAAACAAAACAGAAATTCTGACTCTAAAATGAGTCGTGCAGTCCAAAAACTGGGTCAGAAACCGAGTCAAACATAGAGTGCATGCCCAGTTTTCAGTAGATTAATATCTGCTAGTAAAAAAGGCAGATTAGCTGTTTCTTTAAGAGATTCTATTACATCCATTTTGCACAAAAACATTTGGAAGGGCTACATTTACAGTTAGGGTTAGGGGTTAGTCTTTTAGAAAGAGTGAAAAGGGCAAAAGTTGAACACATTTTGTGCATTTTACAGCTAAGGAGCAATAGTTAAGGAATTTTGTGCATTGAGTTTGTGAAACCTTTATTGCACTGAAGCATGAGCTGACTGCATTAAAACACTCCTATCAGAGAATAATACTGAAAGCCTGTGTACTTTTCTCCACGTTGAATGTGAAATTTGAAAAAAAAAGAAAAAAAGGCGTTGCTGTTTAATGTCACTTTTACCCAATAAATATTCTTCAGACAGCTTGTGACAGTGTCAGTGTTTATGTCGTGTATATATATAACCCACTTTGCGAAGCCGTTGGAGAGTGTAGGAGTGTAGCTGTCAGACTTGCAGTCGAGGATGAAGGGACGTGATGACCTGCTGCGGGGAGGGGGTGAAACCGTGAGCTTGCACGGTTTGACGCCGGGGATCGTGCCTGGCCCCGGAGTGGAGAAACAGGAGCGGTGGGGTGGAGAGGTCGGTGTTATTAGATAGCAATAAATGCGATGTGGCACACTCCAGTTTCTTGTTGAACACAGCAGAGGGCAGTGGGGATCTCATAGGAGAACAGACATTGGCCCTTGATTGACAAGGCTGCAAGATTTAACAAACACAGGCTGGTATGAAATGAGGGCAAAACAAGGAAGGGAGGCGAAGAGGGGTGAGAGCCAGAGGTCACATGTGCTCTGCGGAATGCCAAGGAGGGCAGACTGCTTGTCTCAGACTTAATTAAGACCCATAGGATCATGGTGATTATAGCAATATTCAAGTCTGAGCAGTGAGATGAGCCTGATGGTGATCGGAGCAGATCAGTGACACACAAGTTCCCCTCTATGTCAACTTGTTGCCCACGTCTAAGCCCCGATATCCCACAGAACGAATTCATGCTCATTTTGCAAATTGGTGCGATATCCTGGTGGCCTATTTTCTTCCATTCCTCTCACAGTGCGCTTGGCAGCAGGTGACAGGTTTAAATAGGATTTGCATGTGAAACCAGCAGGAATGCGAGCGTAATTCGTGCGGGGAAGATGGCATGAAGATTGTAATAGAAAAGAGGGGGAAAAAGGCACTGCGTTTGACCTTGAAGGCAAAGCTTAGAAGAGAAAGACGGCGGGCGAGATTGAAGGAGAGATTTAAAAAGATAAAGGTGAGGAGATTAAGGAAGGCATGCAATAACACCGTCTTGTAAACAATAGCTTCAGGAAGACAGTGGAATAAAAAGCATTATTTGACAAATACAATGATCTTATGTCACATGTTTAATGTAGGTCAAGGCCCATATTAAATGCCTAAATAAGACATTTTAATCATGTGTAGTACGTGCATGTTTGAGTGACAATCTAATTAGTGCCGTAAACATAAAGCTAGCCATTTCTAACTTCTAAATTAAGCAAACAGACCTAAAATATCAAAAATAAGATGAAGTTACGAATCCTTTTTCTGGCACGAAACTGAAAGAAACAGCTCTAAATTATGTATGGCTTAAAATGTTCGGCAGGATTGTTGAACATCTGAGTGTAATTTCAAGGCTATTTTTGTCTCGTGTGTTGCTGAGGAAGTGATATTGCCTCATCCTGCCTGTTACTACAAGACATGTAATGATTACACTCCAGGAACAAATACTTGTGACTGCTTCTGAGAGCTGACGCTTCAAGCTCTTCGCATGATTTGTATGAGGAAGAGTTGGGATGGCTCTAGGTTCGGTGCAGCAAACATCACAGCTCATGTAATCGAGCTGTGGTTCACCAAGCTCAGGATGGAGGTCCCCAAAGGGGTCTGAAAGGTTCGTTAATAGGAAAAGAAAGGAGAGGACCAAACAGTCATGGTGTTGTGTGTTCAGACCAAAACCCCCATGCAACAAAATAACACAAGGGGCAGCATTGATAAGACAGCACCATGACCCACCAAGTCCTATTTAAATAATAGAGCCAGGAATTTGAAGGCTACCAGACAACACCACACAGGTTTATGAAGGATTTCAATACTCAGTTGGAACATCTTGAATAAGAGCTTGCATGTGTCTGATTGGCCAGTGTAGAACCTTGCCAGAGGACGTTACCTTGCATCCAGGCAAAAGTTGAGCTAGGTTCAGTTTGTCCTCCTTTCGCTGCCAGAGTGTTCGGCGTTGGCACCACCGCTGTGACAAGGGAGTGTTGGTCCTGTTCAGTAGAATGAGGGAGATGTGTTTGAGGCAGAGCTAAAGTGTGAATGCGGGCACAGCAGTGCTTTGTGCTAAATGCTAACCTTAGCATGCTAACATACCCACAGTAGCTGTGTTTCTATTGTCAAGAGAATTTGTCGCAAAAAAGAAAAAAAAAATAATAAAGAAAACTTGAATTAGATGCATCTACATAAATTAGTTTGAAGCAGATAAACTAGGCTGAAACAACTCGAGTCCGTGCATGCGACCTGTTTCACCTTCCACCCGTTTACTGGACTTATGATTGCTCGCTGCTCGGTGCTGGACTGCCTTTTGGTTTTGACCCTTGCCTTCTTTATGACACAAAGTTTTATTACCTCCCATTAAATCACTGACCTGATCTTGCCTGCCTGCTTTTGTCAACATGAGTCCATCCCTATTGCGTCCACCCTCCCTGACAAATTCATGACAATCATCCAACAGCTGACATATTTCAGTCTGGAACAAGGCGTTAGGCCAACCTACAGACCAAGATCTCAAGAGCCACTCTTGTTAGCATTGCTAAGAAAAACCGTTTCTGTCACAAAGAAAACAAATCTAAACTAAACAGCCTGATAAAAGACGGACCCCTCTTTGGTTCCACTGCTCACAGCTCATACTTTAACATACCTGGCAAAGACAACTGTGACGAGGGTTGGAAAAGCTTTGTTCTGGGGTTAATTTTAACCACTGTAGAAAAGGCAGACTGTAACATCCTTATCATGAATGAACCAAACCTCTAACTGAGGCTTTTCCCTGCTTCCCTGCATCCCTCCCCTCGTCCTCCTGCCTCTTTCTCCTCCATGACAGCCAGAGACAATGGTGCCTGTGTGTCGGTTTGGATCAGTGGTCAGCTCGTTAATAGGGTCTGTCAGATGGTCCCAATACAGAAGGCAAAATTCTGCACGGTGTCAACAGGCTGCTTTTTTTTTAGCATTCATTCCAGCTTTCTAACAGACAGGACTAATCAAGATCGAATGGAAAGTGACCATCCAGTCATCCGTTTCATTCATTCTCTTAAAATGTGAAGGCCCTCTTCATCGCAGCAAAGTGGTAAAAAATAGCATTGGGTGCTTCATCAGTCAGAGAGGAAAAACTGAAAGAAAAACTTTTTTTTTGTCACTCGCAAAATACGGTGGGCCAGTTTCACCGTGTTTGTTTTTTTCCTTTATTCTCAATGTTGGCGTCGGATGACTGATCATACCTTCTTTCAAGGTCTGGCTTGGCTCCCTTTAGCTAAATACTGTATCATATTTTCACCCATTGTCTGCCAGGAGCTGGCAGGTACAATCACTATATCTCCTGGTGACTCCTCATGACACCTTCATCACTAGAAGCTCCTCTGTCCTTGAACATTGATTGTACCACAGGCGTAATCTAAACACTATATAGTTCCTGCCAGAAAACCTTTCAGCCTATTAACGTTTTAGCTCTTTTTCCCCCCTTCGCTTCTGTGATCGTTCCATCTCTGACATTGTTGCTCCCCGTCATGCTCAGCCTGTGTCGTGGAGTTTCGGATATCAGTAGGATTAAGGTTGCACTTGTGTTTGGAAACACAGTTGACAATGAGGCTCTACAGCATGTTGCTCACAGCACAAATGATTCACATAAGGAAGAAGTGCCAGAGGGAGCTGTGGATTTACCTTAAGTGTTTAACACAATACAACATAAAAAAAAAACACAGCAGCTACTGTACAAGCCTCGAAAAGGTCCCGATTCATGCAAGATGGAGGAGCAATGCGATGGTGGATGACGAGGCATCTCAGAGGGACCGTGTCAGTAAATCACGCACTTAAAAAACAAAAAACATCAAACAAGTGCCAATAGCCTTGTCAGCAAAAGGAGCCATCATAGAGTCATTTTATATGTTGTACCTTTATATCTTTCACCTCCTCAATAAATAAGATACGGGGAGCGCATTAAATTTGAGAGGAATGCACCTGAGTAATAAAAATGGCTGGGTTATGAATCAAAACGCAT
The DNA here is from genome assembly GCF_039877785.1 of Chaetodon trifascialis. Lineage (NCBI taxonomy): Eukaryota > Metazoa > Chordata > Actinopteri > Chaetodontiformes > Chaetodontidae > Chaetodon > Chaetodon trifascialis. The sequence continues at coordinate 5,131,231 of NC_092076.1, read as the reverse complement.
TCATACAAGACGGGTGGGAAGAGAAATGAGCGGGCAGGAGGTGCAGATGGATTTAAAATTCACTGTTGCTGTGTAATGATAAAGCATGGCTACACTGTGGCAAAGCACGGGCTCTCTCTCCCTGCGCATACGCACAGATCAAGTATTTGTCAGACCCTGCATTGTGGGCATTTTGACTTATTCTTATTCCCCGTTATTTGGTCTCGCTCAACAACAGCCGTGCTCCCCATTTTCCGATGGTAAAATTATGCTGAGCCCAGCAGGAAAGCAATGAAGGCACTGCAAACCAATAAGGGACTCAGAATGAGTGTGTGAGGGGTGCTTACAAAATAACTATTTTAGGTTCAAAGACCGGCGGCTATGTGTGTGAGGAGTGTCTGAGAAAACTAAATTTGAAGGAACAGTGTAGAACAAGAGGAGGCACGAAAAGAAACTGAATGGGGGGAAAAGAAAGGAGACGGAGTGGGTGCAGAGCGATAGGAGAGCAAGATATGGGAAAGGAGAGAGCTTTTTCTCTCTATTGGACAAATCAGTCGCCGAGTTCCTTCTCCACTGAGAGTAGTGCTGCCCAAAAGCTGTCGAAGTAACAAAATCTAATCCCTCAATCCTGCGCTAGTGGAACGGGTGATTTGTAAATGGTGCCCTTTACAAATAAGCCTCAACCTGCTTTTTTATTTTTGTTTTTTTCCCCTACATCGCCCGTCCCAACCCTCCCTTCTTTTGCCTCTCATCCCTTTGCACACTAATATGCCACTGCCTGGAAGCATGAACTGGGCCGGTGTCACTGCACTGGTAAACATAATTAACACATTCAGTTAATATAGCTTCTTCTCTTCTGTTCCAGTTCATTTAAGTTTTCTCCCCCAGCCCTCGCTCTGCCTGTTTCTCCGACTCTTTCTCCCTTTCCCTCTGTGGAGCAGAGGTCTAGTGAGATACAGGCAAAGGGGGGATTAGTGTCTGCTTGGTTCATTTCAATGCCTCCGAAGAATCAGAGACTAATCCTGGCCTCAGCTGCCTGGATGCTTCTGCTCTGTTAGCACTCAAAGGCTGTGCCAGTGGGGCGCAAGTGTGCCACGGATCTGCCACAGAAACAGCCAAATAAGAGGCTTTGTCCTCGCACATAGTGCTAATTTCTCAATCCAGGTGTCCGCGCTGCCTTACTTTTCTGGGGTTTAAACCAGCTTGGCATTAGGAGAGTTAAAACCCAGGAACAGGGCTGTGAAATTCTCTCAGGGGATAAAGACGGTCAGAGCATTGTTTCAATTCTCTGCAGAGGTCTTTCGAATATTTTGGAAATAAAATGCACTCCGTGCCCTTTGCAGAAGCTCTGGGTACATTTTAGGAACAATAAACACACAACGGAAAAAAGGTTCTCTACACACAAGATGTATGAGTGCTTATGAAATGCATCAAAATAAACCGTAATTCATGGAGAGGCATGAAGAGGCTTGGGATGAGTGGAGGTTGGTGTCGGTTAGCCAAAGCCACTTCGACATCTCCGAGGAGGCCCATCAAGGCAAAGCACATGTAGATAGGCGGGTTGGCTAGCCGTCACATTTAGCCGTCACGGTGGCCATGTGGATCACATTGAATGTACTAGCCCAGATTTAGATGTGTGCTGCTCAAAACAATGAAAATGACAAAGCAATGAGCAACATCAAAGATCTATGTTTGTCATATGGATGAACTGAACCTTTAAGTTTCACAGTTACAGTAAAACTCTCTTCTTATCTTGTTTTAATAAGCCAAACCACCTCGATTGTGTCTCCCGACAGTAAAGAATTTGTTGCTTCGCCTGGCGTAAGTCCAGTAAATTACATCTTCTTGTGACACAGCGAAGGAAATGCCTCTTGTAAAAGAAGAAAAATGTCCAATTTGGAGAAGAATCGTGAGAAAAACACAAAAGAAAAGCTGCTGTTTATGCACCAGAGTCTACTACTATTGATATCCTCATGACTTCTTAATGTAGAACTTGAATGCGACATGAAGATCGCATGCTGACACACGTCTGAGCCCTTTTAGCCACATCTGCGTAGAGTGATCTTTCATCCTCGGCTCAACAGTTTGCATAAACCAGTTAATGTGCAGCCCAGAGATAAGACAAACCACAGTCCTCTAATGTCTGCTTAACCTGTGAGATCCACACTGCTGCATGGAGGCTGTGGCCACAAAGCAGTATTTGACAATACTTGTTAGTAAGATAAACACACTGTGGGTTTCAGTCTCTGCGGGGTGGGCGGGGGGGGGGGGGGGGGGGGGACAAAGCACAAACATGAAATAATGCCAGCTTTAGCCTTAAAGGTTATACATTTAACATATCTGATAATGTGCATGAGTTTTGCTTGTTTTGCCTCCCGTCTTGTAATTTGTCAGTGCTGTACACTGTGTGTGTTTGTGTGTGTGTGTGTGTGTGTGTGTGTGTGGGTGGGTGGGTGGGTGGGTGTCTCTATTTGTGTGTGTGTGCGCACATCAGAGAGTGCATGTTTTGTTGTTCTGCAATCTCTGTGCGCTCGTTGGCCTGGTTGGGTTAAGTGGATGATTGTGTGGAGAGATTGGGAGGGAGGGCTCGTGTTCCCCGGACATGCTGCTTGTTCAGCTGCTTTATTTATTTATTTATTTATTCATTCATTTTTTGCTTTCCTCCTCTTAAGTCAGAGTTTATTTCTTACAGACGAACTGTACCTCTGCCAGCACTGTAGCGAGGGTATGCTCACAAACCTTCACACACACACACACACATCACAATTTTTCCTCCTCTAACACACAAGCCTGAGCCGCAGTCAGAGCCCTGAAGGCCGATGAACAGCCCATAATTCACTGGCTGCTCTGTGACTGGACTGGGACCTTGTTTAATGGGGGAACTGTTGGCAATTACCAACCATCTATGTGCTTGTTGCACTTTTTTATTGGCCTGGAAGTCAATAAAGTTCAAACCTGCTGATTGAATCGGGGCTATTTTTTTTTCTATTTGTCTAACTCTGAAAGGGTATGTGACTGCTTTTAAAGAGAAAAACGCGGTTTCAGCTGCTCACTTGATGCAAGTGAAAACAAAATGTCAGAAAAGAAAGTCCTCTGTTCACATCAGTTCAACATCAGCGATGCCATCTAACATAAAAACCTATAGTAAGTATCACAGATAAAACTCTAAACTCCTGCACACCAGCGTTACAGTTAGTCATGCGTACATGTCACCAAACCGCTGCTCATTTTCAGTCAGCCTCGCTTGTTTATAAAGAGCAGCTTTCAGTCACTGCCAATTGCTGCCAAATCGTCTTTGTTCCCTCGGTGAGTTAGCGGTCCAGCCAATTCCTGCACACCTGCTACCTGCATGATATCAGTTACCTGTGTGTTTGGACCACCTGTCCGCTCTTTGACCATCTCCTGCCTGCTGCAGCTCCTTTGGCTGTTTGGACTGTCTGTAGGCAACTTCTCATTTACCTGCTGAGAGAGTGCAAATAAACTGAAACAGTGACTAAATTTGCATTCATTCATTATTTTTTGTCCATTTGGGGGCAGTGGAACATGCTGAAAGCATCGGACATATTATCGAATGAAGTTTAAAATCCAGGGTTTTCATGCTTGACGTGGATTCAAGCGACAAAAGGTCATGATATCTCGGCCTCTGCTGCTTAAGTCTGACTTAACCTTTTGTCAGACAGGTTAAATAAACACCCTGATTAGCACAGCTTCATTACTCATTGTGCGTGTATCTGCTGTGGTGCATATTCCTAAAGTTATAAGATGACGCAACACTGTTCTTTGTTGTGGTAGAAAACAATAAAAACCACCTGTAATGGTGAAGGTGACTCAGTCTCGCAACTGGAGAGTGTGTGGGCTGTTGAGCTGACGAGGTGTTAGCGAGTCTTTTCAGTGGACGTAGATCAAATCTGGCCTGTCCTTAAACACCAACGGCCAATAAGAATACAAAGGCAATTCAATATCCAGTAAATATGCCCTTGATTATCATTTGGATTTGCACCATTTGCCACATCATAGTGCAGACGTGGTACATGGTGCTGCAATCATCAAGCTTGCCATTAACAGTGATGTTAAGTGTTATGGCAGGATGTTTAGTTGGAGGATTCGAGAATCTTTAGGAGGGGATTTAAGGATTAGCACTGATGTCACACAGGCTGGTCTGACTCTTCATTAGCCCCTTATACCACAAAGCAGAGAAACGATCCTGTGAATGTGTTACAATTTGGGAACTTTGCCATCCACTCTTTGACCTGTGAAATAAAGCCTGAAGTGCCTCCAATGAACGGGCTGGTAAAATCCAGAAGAGGCCCGTCGTCATCAGCAGCCTCAGACATCATATGGGTGCGTCCAGCCAGCAGCCACAGTTGAATCAAAACTCTCTCTGCAGAGCAGTGAAGCTCACAGGAAGCAAACAGGAACATCCTCGCATCAAACTTCAGCACGTGAGGTGGTGGAAGCAGGTCATGTTTCCAAATTTCCCGCTCTATCCAACCATTTCGCCGGTGCAGCACAACAAACACACACTCTACCGTTCTTCTTTAAAATCCCCTCTTTCATTATCCATCATTCTTTTGACATGATGGTGTCGCCACACCTGGCTTTGTAGCTTAACTTAGCATGAGGCTTAATTAATTAATACTCCACATCTGCCTGAACTTCGAGTCTTGGCGAATCGCAGCAGCTCTACTGAGGAGGCCAGAGCAGGCTGTGAAATGTTTTATTCATTTAATTAACTGGTGCATTAAAAAAATAACTTAAAATAAGGACATCAGTCAAAACATAGCAATGTGTCTTCCCCCTGAAATGCAAAAGAAATAAATAAAAAAAACTCCTGGTTCAGACTGAGGCAAAGTGAAGAACATTTCCTCACTTCAAGGTTTCCACACAACTGACTTGTATCTGCTTTATTCAATATCTCCCTAATTAGCTCCACAATGGGTTTCGTCCACGACTGAACTTCTTTACGCCTGAACAGATCTTAATTTCAATGCATTTTCCTCCGCCGTGGCTGATTGTGTTCTAAACCAATTAAGATGTCACACACCTTCGCGGGCAAGGTCGTAGCTACTGGAATCTGCATCGACAATACCAGATTTCTAAATCAATTTGCAGCTTTAGAAGCTAAATTACAAAAATGGATATAGCCCATTCGCAGTAAGGGATTTAATAAGGCCAGCAAAAACTGCAGCCAGTAATTTAATTGTTGTTTCATTTAAATGAAGCACTTGCTGTCCTCTGGGGTTGGCTGATTATCAAAGGGTCCTTTCACTCCTCTAGCTTTACAACTCAATGTGTGTCTGGCTAATGGGCTTCAGCCAGACAGTTATTGTATATTGGTAATGTATCTATCTCAAGAAGAAGCAGCTGCCGAGCACACACCCACAGTCCATATCCTCAGTGAAATGAAATGGGCCATTTCATAAATGTTTAGCTTGGTCTTACAAGCAAATGAGTTTCTCTCATCTAATGTCTTGCATAAAAACACTAAAGATAATTTGATTCAGTCTTTAAAATAAGAAACTGGGAGCAGAAATGATAATGAATAACTCTGTGGTGTAATAGTGTTTCTGTCTGCTGACTTTCTATGGTCCTTACTCTCTCTGGTATTTTCTCCCCCTCCCCTCAGACTCTCCAGCCCCTCTTCCATGCTTCTCCACTGCAGCCCTCTGATCATGTTTAATTCCCCACCTGCTCTCTCTAGATTAACGTCTCCTTGTGTAATCCCATTAAGTGCCCCGTGTTTCCGCCTGGCGCTCATTACCCCTCCACCACACCACGGCGGAGTCTGGAATTGACTCAGGCCTGACATGCAGCTCTGCATGAGGGCATCCTCAGTTCCTTCTCCCAGCATTCAACACTGCATCCCCAGCTGCCCTCCAAACTTCACTTTGTCCTTATGACGTGCAAAGCGTTGGACTGTGGCAGGTAGAGTTAGGCTGCAGTATAGATTATTACTGTTATTGCTGTTCATAAAATGTCAGAAAATAAAAGTGATGCCTCACAGCAAGAAGATTCTGCGTTCGAATCTGCCGGCCAGCTGGGGCCTTTCTGTGTGGATGTTCTCGCCATGCCTGCGTGGGCGTCCTCCCACAGTCCAAGACATGCTGGCTATGTTAACTGGCGACTCTAAATTGGTGTGAATGTGAGCGTCAGTGGCTGTCTGTCTCTATGTGTCAGCCCTGTGATTGACTGACGACCCGTCCGGAGTGGACGCTGGTGTAAGTGGGTATGGCGAATGGATGTTTCAGCTCTGGTCCTGAGCATGTGTTTTGTCACACCCTAACAAGCTGGCTATACCCAACGGATTTTCCCTTTGATGTCTCAGAATGTCAATACTTTGTGTGGTACGGGGAGAGGAAATTGCCTGTGCTCGATCATTCAGCCTTTTCTTATTGAATCAATGGATAATCAACAAAATTTGCTTTTGGGGGAGGGTGGCGATGAAGAGGGTGATAAATTGCTGTCATAAACAACTTTAGTGGACCACACAGCCGAAGGGTGGGTAGCATTCGAACACTTTTTTAAAAGAAAGATTGGGATGTGGGTATGGAAGCCACCCCCATGACATCAATAAACTCCCCATTGTGTCATACAATAAGCATTTATCAGCTTGTTTTCTCCACCATTCGCTCTAATGGCTGACTGTCAACTCCCATTATCTTTCCCATATATCAGTCTATCTGTCTGTGGTGTTATTCCCCACAGTCTGAGTGAGAATTTAATGTGGACACACCACGACGTGTGACACAAACTTATCTCCTGGATGTGTGGGAGTGCGATTGAGATGCTATCAGTTTGCACTTGGCGGGGTCACGGAGGACTGTTCCGATGGCTCAATATTATCTGCGCGGCGAAATGTTTACATCTCCGTGCCGTTAATGCAATATATCCGCAGGTTAATTTGATATTCTCTGTGTGTCTGTGTGCTGTTGTCGCGGCTCCTTGTCTGATCGTGACGGATACAGTTAAAGCACTCTGGACTGAAGTTATTTGCTGTGCGCTGTAGCTTGAATTTGGCGGCAGCGTCATGCAGGCACGCCGGAGTGAAGCAATGATGCACTCAAAGTCAATCAGCATCTTGTCCAACCAGGTCAGCGGTTTACTCTGCCACACGTCATAACGTCACTGTCGTGAACACATCTTGCGAAAACGCTAGCAGCTAGCTGTTATTTTCTACAGTCCTGAATTAGAAAGAGGGAAGCTGGGGATGGATGGATTTGTTTCACGGATGAATTTGATAACAACTTCTTGGTAAGGGCTTGTGTTCTATTGAAAACATCAGCGGTGAGTTACAAGATATTTTAATAACAGTGTCGGGATGGAAACTGCTGACCCTGTCATGTTTTGCGTGGTCTCGCGTACTGTTTCGTGCTTTCGCTTATTGTGGTCAAAGTCGCCTGAGGAGCATATTTGATCTGCTGCCGATGTGTTTTGACTCTTGTGGTCTGGTTAGACTAACGTGCCATCTTAGGACAACTCAGCCGTCCTCAGTTGTCCTAAAATGCAGTGTTTTATTGGGTGTTCTGTGTCAAGTTCATCTTGTCTAATGCTAATACTCGCTGTATTTCACACCCTTGCTGCAGCACGTTTGCTTCCCAGCCTTAATACATGCACACACGAGGTTGATTGCTCGTCTCGGGGGGAGGCCTTAAGAGTCGAAAAGTGTTTTATTGACGGGTCGTAGACCTATCATTTGAGACAAATGCTGAAGAAACTCCCATGAGGTCCAGTGTCCAGAATAGTGTACGGACTCAGAGTAAGCCGGATATGTGCTGTTTTTAACTCACAGTATCCCAGACAGGTAAGACAGAGGCATCTCAATGCTCTAAAAGCATTTATTTTTTTATAAAATGTAAGTGAATGAAGTATAATTGTTATTTTAAGACACTTACATGAAGTTATTCTGCACAGCTCATATCATGCAATATGTTCAAATGATTTATCTCAACTGATAACCAGTCAAATAACCATGTTAGACAGTAATTAGGCAGCAAAACTGAGGTGAAATAAGTCAAACCTGTCAAAATGAGACGAGGAACCCTGAGTAACTTCAACCTTTAAATGTTCAATGCAGCTGTAAAAGAACCTCATCGAAATGACTGAATGATTAAGATTTTAATTCACAAATCAAAAAAAGTATTCTAAAAAAAAGTAATTCAATTCAATTCAATTCAATTTTATTTGTATAGCGCCAAATCACAACAGAAGTTGTCTCAGGACACTTTCCATATAGAGCTGGTACAAACCAAGCTCTTTTATCTACAGAAAACCAACAAGTACAGTATTAATTAACAACAGAGCATCGAACAACAAGCATCAGATCATCAGATATGGATAATCTGTGTAGGAAGTGTGTGTGTGTGTGTGTGTGTGTGTGTGTGTGTGTGTGTGTGTGTGTGTGTGTGTGTGTGTGTGTGTGTGTATTTGTGTGTATGTGCGGTGATTACACAGTCACATTGTGGGGACCCGTCTTCCTTGGTGCTGGGCACGTGCTGGTGATGTTACAGTGAGTCACTGTAACATCACCAAAAGCAACGGAAGCATGACTAAACCTTTAACTATATACAAAACCTTTGTGATGATGTACGCTTTCTTTCTGACAGCCTTGCCTCCCTCACACAGCACGGCCACGCTTACGCCACAGACATACTCCATCTGGAGCATCGCCGAGGTCGACCCAGACGAGGTGAAGAGCTGACGGAGCTCACGCTGCACCCACTCATCCACCTCTGCTTCTGACCCTGACGGTGTATCGTTTCTGTGCGCTGCACGGTGGCTGCTGATTTCTCTCTGTCTTTTTCCTCCACGCTGTCCCTTTTTCTTCCCTCTTTCTTTCCTGTCCCCTTTTCTCCTTTTGCAGGATGGCATTATATTTGTCACCTGCCCCTTCCTGTGGTACAAAAGTTGGGCATGATGAGGATCTCGGTGAGGAAAGTCATTCCTTTTGCAAGTAGGGCAGGTTTCTGGTGTCGCAGGAGAACTTGATGAGGTGTCTGGGGATGGATGGCACTGTAGCTGGTGCAGCAGCTATAGGAACTTGGTCCTGTGGAGTGGAGGGCGGAGGCACAGCAGGTGGAGAAAAATGTGCACTTGGCACTAGTTTCACAGTCTGCGTTGAAAATTCCTAATGATAATGATAAGTAAAAAGCTTCTAGTTATATTTCATAGTTCTACACTCCAGCAGAAGTAAGAAGGGCCCCTAAAGAAAATCTTTCCGAGGGCCCCCTGTTGTCCGAAGCCGAGCCTGCTCGCTTGCGCCAAAGTGTGATTAATGTGCAGCAGGAGACCCGTGAGAAGTTCTTAATGTCAGACAAATCAAACGTCTCTTCTGTGATCCATTCAGGGTTGGCAGGCAGTAGAAGAAATAGTCCTCTGCGGTAAGTCGCTCACCTTAAACACTTCTGCTGACATCAGTCTGGTACTGTGTATGTCCTGGGTGACGAGAGTCCTCCTGCTCCCATCCAGCACCGCGCTTTGAATGTCTTTAATGGGAAGATGTGGGAAACGCATCCCTGCTGGACCAGCAGCCAGTAACTAACTCCTGCTGTCTTTAAAGTCTGGGCCAGCAGGAGCGCTCGTTTACCCGAGCATCATTAATCTTACTTTTCCTCGGCCTGTCCTCCTACCACCTCCTCTTCTCCCAGGGTGGTCTCCCTCGGGCACTCGTTTACCTCCTCGGCCTTTTTTGCTTCTGCGAACGACACACACACACACACACACACACACACGTGCATAGAGTTGCACGCACACATACACACACATGCCCTCTGTATCTCTCTCGTCCTCCCTCTCTCACAGCTCAGCTTTGGGCTGTGAGCATGAGTAGCAAGCGTCCTGAGATGCTGTAGATAAGGAGTGAGGCCAGAGGAGAGCTCCACAAACACAGACCGTGCAGATGAAAGCAGGGAGGGAGCTGGTCTCACTGTAATGACTCAGCACCTCGGCTCCACTCAAACATGCACATTACAACCCTCTTTCTTACAAAAAACATTAATTAATTAATTAAAAAAACATTAATCTACGACTAATGAAGTCTGGAAAAACAAGATTTTGGAGGATTCGTTTTTATTTTAGAGAAATTTCTGCTTGTCTGTGTACTCAATGATTAGATTCTGCAACTTCTTACTGAGATTTTATTACCTGTTCTGACTAGCTTATTGGTTAAAACTGGAATTTCCAGAATCACAAAGCTGCACTGAACATTTTAAAGACATGTTCAACATAAATATTTCCTTTTTGTCCCTTTTCTGTTCTTCCTTTTGATTTTTTCCTTTTATCTTGTTTGTGTGATGTGATTTTTGGATATATATAGATGAAAATTGCTTGACATAAGTTAGTAAAAAGTAGAATCTGCTGGTATTATGTTTCCTGCAAAATCTATTTGCTTATGCAAATTTGTCTTTGAATATTATGTATACAAGAATACAGGTTTTAGTCGACAGTTCTTCATGCCCAAACACATACTGTATGCACAGAGACAAACAGTAAAGTCTGCATCAGTTGCACCTGCTGCTGCTGCATGAGAGTCTTTTGTTTCAAAGACAAATCCGTGTCAAAATAAGTTCACAGCATCCGCAAAGGCACTTGCTATTCCTCAGTGCTTTGCTCCCTCTCTCTCCTCCTCCTACCCCATAGGAGATGAAGAAAAACGAACAGCACGTCCTAATCAAATGTCAAGAATTACATAGCTGCGGGACTCTTCAAACAAAGTGGTTTCATGAGTTTTATTAGAGCTAATGTATGGAGATTTAGCCTCTTTGCTTCGCAATGCCGCAAAACTTGTCCTTGCACTCACTCATACAGCCGAGTTGAAGCTTTTATTGGATTATGTATAGCTAATACAGACCTGCCGGCAGACAGGTGGCAGACATTTGCTTCATCACCTCAATTGGAAAATGCATGGCATGCATCCTTTCATGTCATGAACACTGTATGAAATGCATGACCTTTCTTTTTTGTGCTGAGAGCTGGAGCATGTGTGGACTGTTAAATTAGTTGCTACACTGCTTAGGAGGGAGAAGGAACAGGCACGAGGAGACTTAAGACACGATGACAACTAAAAAATACTTGCATATGTAGTCAACTTGCTAATTAGGCTGTAGCGAAAGGATCTACTCAGGATCAAAAGAGTGGATATTGTCATTGAATTTGAGGGACACCCAAGCAGAAAAGGGCAAAGTGTGTTTGCATGCTCACTCACACACATCACAAAAGTTCATGTGGTCCTCACTGCTGATGAAGCTTCAGCATACTGAGAGAAGGTCTGCCTCTATTATGAGCTTTCAAACAGTCAAAAATGACAAAAGTGAGGGCTGAACAAGCGGGCACTCAGGTTTGGGGGGGGAAACTTCAAAGTCTTGAGCTGCTTGAATGCATTTCTTTGACCGCCTTTGCATGAAATAACGGTGGATAAAAGAAAGACAGACAATGAGATTGCTTTGATGTGAATAGGTGAAGCTCGTGGCCACTCCACACAGAGGACGAGAGGACAACTTTGCATATTAGTGAGCTTCTGAGTTTGAGGAGCTCTTCATCGGTACACTGTCGTATTTAGAGAGCAGGTAGTGATTCAGTCCTGCTGTGCTGCCTGGCATTAACTGCTGTTGTGTTTAAAGTTATTATGGTCATGGAAAAATCAAGTTAGCCACATCATTGTTTTAAAAAGAATAGCTGATCCACTTCACTGCTGTGCTACACTGCTGTGCTGGCTTATGTGTCTCTTATTATCAGTAGTTGAGATGTTTTCTCAGCCTCTTCTAACCTCGTTCTGCAGCTTAACACAACTGCATTTCAAATGTCTGGCAAGATTTTATTTATTTATTAGTCACTCTTTGCTAATGCATCTGCTAATCTTCAACACATAAGCGTGACTGTAGCACTGGATGAGCGAAGGTGAGAAAGCACCATGGAGACCAACTGTGAACACATGTTTGTGTGATTTCCAAGGCGAACGGACAACTCTTTTATAAAGGGCATGTTTTCAGTGCAGTGAATGCGCTGTGGATGAATGCTTCCCTCACAATGTGGATGAATGAACTTTTAAAGTGTCACAACTTTCAAACTTTGTAATGCCCCGAATGGAAAGAAACACGTTCATGTGAGGGGAAAAACATCAAAACTTTACGATTCTTTTTCACCATTTTACATGTAGGTTTTTGTCACATGATCTGTTCCTTACTGTCAACATGTATATTTCAGTTCAGTTCATCCATCCATCCATCCATTATCTTCCGCTTATCCGGGGCCGGGTTGCGGGGGGAGCAGTCTGAGCAGGGACGCCCAGACTTCCCTCTCCCCGGACACTTCCTCCAACTCTTCCGGGGGGATCCCGAGGCGTTCCCAGGCCAGCCGAGTGACGTAGTCACCCCAGCGTGTCCTGGGTCTTCCCCGGGGCCTCCTCCCGGTGGGACATGCCTGGAACACCTCCCTAGGGAGGCGTCCAGGGGGCATCCGATAGAGATGCCCGAGCCACCTCAGCTGACTCCTCTCGATGCGGAGGAGCAGCGACTCTACTCTGAGCTCCTCCCGGGTGACAGAGCTCCTCACCCTATCTCTAAGGGAGCGCTCCGCCACCCTGCGGAGGAAACTCATTTCAGCCGCTTGTATCCGGGACCTCGTTCTTTCGGTCATGACCCAAAGTTCATGACCATAGGTGAGGGTAGGAACGTAGATTGACCGGTAAATCGAGAGCTTCGCCTTTCGGCTCAGCTCCTTCTTTACCACGACAGACCGATACAGCGACCGCATTACTGCAGCCGCTGCACCGATCCGCCTGTCAATCTCACGTTCCATCCTTCCCTCACTCGTGAACAGGATCCCAAGATACTTAAACTCCTCCACTTGAGGCAGGAACTCTCCTCCAACCTGAAGGGAGCAAGCCACCTTTTTCCGGTCGAGAACCATGGCCTCGGACTTGGAGGTGCTAACTCTCATCCCAGCTGCTTCACACTCGGCTGCGAACCGCCCCAGCGCATGCTGAAGGTCCTGGCTCGAGGAAGCCAACAAGACAACATCATCCGCGAAAAGCAGAGACGAAATCTGCCGGCCCCCGAACCGAACCCCCTCCGGCCCCTGGCTGCGCCTAGAAATCCTGTCCATAAAAATGATGAACAGAACCGGTGACATAGGGCAGCCCTGCCGGAGTCCAACATGCACTGGGAACAGGTCCGACTTACTGCCGGCAATGCGGACCAAGCTCCTGCTCCGGTTGTACAGGGACTGTACAGCCCTCAACAGAGGGCCTCCAACCCCATACTCCCGGAGCACTATTTCGTAGGCCGAAACAATAGTGAGAGACCTATCCCCAACCCGAAGGCGCAGGGAAGCGACCCTCTCGCTCAGCGGGGAGAACTCCAACACATGGCGGCTGAGCTGGGGGGCTATAAGCAAGCCCACACCAGCTCGCCGCCTCTCACCGCGGGCAACTCCAGAGTAGAAGAGAGTCCAGCCTCTCTCAAGGAGTTGGGTTCCCGAGCCCAGACTGTGCGTGGAGGTGAGCCCGACTATCTCTAGCCGGTACCGCTCAACCTCCCGCACTAGCTCAGGCTCTTTCCCCCACAGTGAGGTGACATTCCATGTCCCCATAGCCAGAGTCGTTGTCCAGGATTTGGGTCGTCGGGGCCCCCGCCCACGACTGCTACCCATTCCACATAGCACCGGCCCCTTCTGATCCTTCCTGCGGGTGGTGGGCCTACGGGAAGGCGGGCCCACGTCGCTCCTTCGGGCTGTGCCCGGCCGGGTCCCGTGGGCAAAGACCCGGCCACCAGGCGCTCGCCTGCGAGCCCCAACCCCAGGCCTGGCTCCAGGGCGGGGCCCCGGTGACGCCAATCCGGGCGACGTACGCTTCCTTGCTTTAATTTCTTTCATAAGGGGCTTCTTGAACTGCTCTTAGTCTGACCCGTCACCTAGAACCTGTTTGCCTTGGGAGACCCTACCAGGGGCATTAAGCCCCGGACAACATAGCCTCTAGGATCATTCGGGTACTCAAACTCCTCCACCACGATAAGGTGGCAGTTCAAGGAGGAGCAGTTCAGTTCAATTTAATTCATTATATTACTTAATAATATAGTGATACTGTTTCCATGGTTTACAATATAAACAACGCCGAAAAACACACTTAATTAAGCCAGAAGCTCGATAGCTGCTTCTTCTTCAGAGCAAAATAAGAAACTCCTCTATTTCAGTAGTGTCAAAACAGAAAGAATCAGAGAAGAGACAGAAACACACAAAGGAACGATGAGTATGTCAGTGGAGCTGCAAAGCATTCAGCACCGAGAGCCGGCTTCCAAACAGAGCTGCATTCAACAGAGAAAGCAACACAAGAAACAAATATGGACACAATGCAAAGGATTGTGTGGATTTGACAGCTCCATCGGAAGAAAAATGTGTTTTTCAGCAGCAAAGTGTTGTTATACTGTTATTTTAGTCCTTCTTCATTGTTACATTAAATGACTGCAGAACAATAACTTGTAGGAAAAGCGTTGCAGACACAGTACAGTAGAATACAAACAGAGAAGAGGGTGAATGTCAGTTTAACAATTCATTTATGTGTGCAGGATCACATTCATTTGTCCTTATAACAACTAATCATTCTAAATCATGACTTTACTGCTCGAACACGTAGATAAAATTTTGTGGTACCTCTAATTTATGCTATTTACTATTACACTATAGTGAATATGTTTCAGATCTGTGAGGGTTGTTAGCAGTTCCACCCCTATAACTCACGGTAATTTCATTTAAATAAGTGTTTGAGGTGGAAAGGGGTAAAATTAGCCAATAAGCTAAGAACTGAGAAAAGACTAAAAGATGAATGCAAATTAGTGTAGCAGAACTGCATTTTGGCTTCTTTCCTACACCATTAATCATCTTATGACTCCCAAGATTCTTATTGTGACCCCATTAGAGGGGGCCCAACCCCTTCTTTGGGGACCGCAGGACTACAAACTTCCTATAATAAACTAGCTCTGCCTAAATTCTGCTTATGGTTCATCAGCACCAATCCAGTAAAAATGAGCCTAAAACATCGATCCAAGGCCTACCCAGAGTAAACTGATAGCTATTCTCGAACCACTTGAAGTGCACACATGGTTTTGGTCTCTTTTAAAAGGTGACACCTTGAACTTTTATCCACTGACAGAATCATTTTTAAATGCTAGTGGCATTGATTAACAGAGGTCTGAACACACTGGAGTAGAAGGTTTTTCTCTGCCTGAATATTTTTTGCAAATAGACGCTTGCAGACGACTATGCCTGGGCCTTGTTAGCTGGGAAAGACAATGGGACCACAGAATGAAGCCTGAAAAAGGCAACTTACTATATATTTATCTACAGAAATAAATCTATTTATCATTTTGGCCATCTATATTGATATTTCAGGTATTATATCATCTACATTTTGGCTATATTTCTTTAGATTGAGGCCATTTACTTGATTAAACACTTCAAATTGTGTGTAATATCACTATGCTAGCAATGAAATCCTTGATTTGAGGTGCCAGAGCTGTAAAGGACCATTTAAAGTAGCAGACTGGCATGTTCAAATTTTCATTGGCCCGGCTGAACTGTCAGTCATCTGCAAAATCGGCTGTGACTGGCTAGATCTTCACAGAGAAGAAGAGGAGGGCCTTCTGTTCAACTCAGACTGTCATTGGCTTCTGTGATCGTTTCAAATCTCAGACTCCACATGAAATCTGGAGACAAGATGGCCGCCGTCTATAAATGTTTGTGAACACAGCACATGGCCGGCCTGCTAATTTGAAAGGAGAAAACATCTTCCTGTGGATTATTATCATGTTTTGGACTAAACATCTTTGCTGCAGTGGATCGCGTGGACCTCTGTCGATGTTTCCAGACTGTTTTGTTGGAGTATTTTCCGTCTGTGGATCACTGAGAAACAAATTAGGTGAGTTGTCTCAGTGTTGCGTCAATTTTAAAAATGTCTGCTTGTCTGCTGTTGATGTTGGTGTTCATTGTGTCTCCTGCTGTTTATCTTTAGCTTTCTAATGGTGTACAGTATAAGAATAAACATAAACATAGCGTTTGTGTCAATAGGCAGGAAGAACAACAACAGGAAATGATCCTACAGGTGGGCCTTTCCTTTTAGTGAGGTTTTAGGTTTCAGTTCGTTTTAGTGATATTTTTACTTCAATAAAGGATATAAGTGCTTATTCCACATCTAGCCATCTACTAGCGTTACAGTATATGTCAGTGTTGAGCCCTGCACACTCTTTGGGAAAGAGATGAAGCTGTAACAAAACTGCATGATGACCAATCAGCTGCAGCAAATATATTAAAATATGCAGCCGTTGCAGGTCTCATCGCCGTCACTGACCTTCAAGTTCTGTTTTTCTCTGTTTGGTATTAATCCTTTGTTCATAAAATGTATCAATGTACAGCTACAATGCAGACAATGATTTTAATTTTGTATTGGGTTTGGGGTTTGATTCATAATTACCGCCCAGTGCTCATACATTGAGCAGGACATTTTTGTCTACCACCATGTTTTGTTTAAAAGGGGCAACATAAAAATCAAAAAAAGGTCATTATTGTACAGGATCCTGTCCCCATTTGCCAGGTGTTGGCAGCGATTTGGGTTTATTTAGATCACAGCTCCCATTCTAATTATCTCAATGACTTCTGTGGCCCGGAGTCATGCAAGCAATAACACATGAACACTACCCTATGGTTGGAAGCGTTTGGGCTGTTTTTTATTTCAGGGCCATTTCTAAAGCTAATTGATGCATGCATCTATGCTCTGTTTGGTTAGAACAGAGCTGGGAAATGTGTTTTAATGGTGTCTACAGGGCAGAAAAGTCAGTTAGAGATCCACAACCACTGTAATTATTAAAGAAAGTGAAGGTCACCAGGAGGGAAGCCAGACTGCTGCATGTTTCCAAGGCAGAACAATTAAAAATTGTCTTTTTAAGGCATTGTAACATCGCAGATGAGACTATATTTATCAGTTCACATCTAAATCAAACCTGTGGTTATTTTAGGTCAAATGGCAAAAATCTACATATTATACATAGAATATATTTACATATGCAACATACAGAGATATGCTTACATGCCTTTTATTGTCATTTTAATAGGCTGAAACAGCTTTAGGCTTCCCCTGAGGAGTGTCTGAATGCTGAATGAAAGGAGAAGCAACAGGGCAGGAGGGCGTTTCAAAGCGCCCATCAGCATCCGTTTCAATTTGACTATTTTCTTTGTTAACTTTGCTAACTAACAGTATTTAGCAGCATCCACCCTTTTCATTAATTAGTCTATTTTTTTTTTTCTTTTTAAGTGCATTGATTGATTTGTTGTTCTCATCACCAACTGCCTCTCCCATTATGGGGGGCAGCAAAGGCGGGGGGGCAATCATTAAAAATCCATTGTTTGAGAGAACAGGCAACTTCAAAAGCTTGGCAAGACTGCCGGCCCCTCTCCCAATGAGTGCAATTAATGCTCCCAATGGCTCCTAATAATAACATGCTGGAGTGCAAAAATCGGCAGAGAAAGATTGAGAGAGGATCAGATCTTCAGCTTGGAACCAGAGAGAGAGAGTGAGAGCTCTTTATGGATTCCGCCCTAATTTACCGCCTTATTATGAGTGATTCACAGCAGCCACATCCTCCTGTGGTGCTCCATAAAGACCGGAGCTTGATTGCCCAAGAGGACAAGAGCCACAGGTGACGTCAGTCTCCGGCTACAGCACAGATGCCACTTGGCTTCAAAGCCTGTTCTTCTGTGCTGCTAACCAACAAATAACGAAGGAAATGCAGTTTCTAGTTTAACGCTAGATGACCAGGATCTCAGGTATAATATTTCTTGGTAAGATAACGCTAATTGCCTGACTTGTCGATGTGATTAGCTACAGTTTAGTCTTCTCGCTCACACGACCTGCACTGACTGCATTAAACTTCCCAAAGTTGTTGTCTACGTTGTTGTTGTTGTTTCCTTTTTTGTTGTTTCCTCTTTGAAATTTAATGAGAGTGAAGGAGCTTGGCAGGTAGAGCTCAGTTGAAAAGGTCTTTGTTGGCTGTGCGCTGATGTTGAACAGTTTGAATTAACACAGGAAATGTAAAAACAGCATTTTTAGAAATAATGTTGCAAAAAGTATCGATACCAGTACCACGTGTTTGAAATGATACAATCTCTGTTGATTAGACATTTAATAGTATCAAAAAATATCCCATTTTGCGCGCTCAGGACTTTTTCTCTCCTTTTGCTGTTGCATTGAGTTTCGTTTTCTACTAGTACTGACGCTTAAAATTCATGTATTATGTCAAAATCACCTAGAAGAAACCACTCCTCTACTGTGGCACCTGCACCTGAGCTGTTAACTGCCTCATTATTTCATGACTTAATAAAACACTGTTAACTAGACGTCTGTACAGGCAGATATCATACGGCCTTTTTCCGAGACATAGCTATTAGCAACTTGCCTCGAGTCATGCCGAACCATCTGTAGTGGATGCATTTCGTTTCTAATTGTTCCAGGTGCCAGCTTCGTGGTGAATCATACTAATGCACACAAATGAAAAACAAATGAAGACAGTGACTCGTAATGCTCGAATTTAACTTTCAGCTGTCGTGTTTCATTTTCAAACCATCACATTTATATGCAGGAAGATGGCAAACAGGTAGAGCAGTAAGGGAGAGGTACCGCTTTCTACTATTTTCTATATAATGTTGCAACCAGTTGTGAGGGCACTTCGTTCACTCTGCCACCATGCAGGCATACATTTTTTGATTATTCATCATCTACTTTCTGGATCTTGTTTGGTTGTGCTAATCAGTGCTGCCATGAATATACGCGCATGAATATTCAATGTGGTTTCATGTCTCTAAAGGGTCAAACTGTCCATTGAGCAAATCTATGTTACATAAACTGTTAAGCAATTAAGATCGCCATGAGTTAAACATGTCCCTGCCGATTCTGAACTCATTTGCATTTCCCAGTTTCCCCTCCGGGATCAATAAAGTGTTCAGATTCTGATTATCTGTGGAATCAGAACTGTGGAGGGTCACACACACACACACACACACACACACACACACACACACACACACACACACACACACACACACACACACACAAACAAACAAACAAACAGCCATAACAACCCTAACCTCGGCTGGTCTAACCCTGATCTTAACCTTATCCTGAACGTAAACCTTGTACATACTGTACATAATGAGCATATATTAATCTTAATGTTGTACTGTTGTGTACTGTCCAAACTGATGCTTTGGAAACATTACTTTTATTGGCATGAAAGTTTCAAAGAGTGAATTAATCTGAATTGACAGAGCGGCTGTTCTACGTACCTCCCCCTGCTGATTTTAACAGAGAATCCTTCATAACTCCAAAAACCCTTTGTGCCCTGCGAGTGCTACGTTCTTATGCGAGCGCTCTGATTAATAAAAGTATTCTTTGATTTTCAAACAGTAGCCGTAGGGCTTGTGTCCATTTAGCGTTTTTCTCTCTCACCACACAAGCGCTTCCTCCCAGCCCCGCCAGCACTTTCCCACCAGAGATAAACGCTACATGGACACGCACCCTTATGCTGCTGTTATTTAGCCTTTTCTGAGGCTGTTTGCTGAAATCAATGAATGTTATTTGCCTGCTTGCAGTTTTGAACAGCCTCCTCAGTCAGTCCATCCTAGCACCTGAGGTTGGTGTGCCGGTGTTGATCTTCGGGTGGCGGGGACAGGTCTGGAGGGACAGGATTGGGTTCTGTGTGCGTGAGCTTGTGCACTGCTGGGATTGGCTCGCAGAGCAGGGAATGGTGCTTAATTGGTTGATTTAACAAGGTGCTTTATGGGGTTCACTGCAGGCAGGAGGGGAAATTCTTAAAGTAAATAACTCCTGAGGCTCAACCGCGGGGATATAGCGCAAATGACTGGAATAATTGGTAGACAGTGACATATCCGCTTAAGCAACAGTGTTAGTACTCTCTGACAGCTGGGAGTTACAAGGGTTGATGACACGAAACGTGTAGGAGTCCCCCCTGTTTCCTGAAAACCATTGTATCTGTGTCTTCGGTAACTATTGCTGGGAATCTGGCTGACAGTGAAACATGCTGCTCAAATGAATGAATTGACTTTGTCATGTTCCTAACTGCCATTCATTATTAAACCCTCTGCTTTGCTCCTCGCCTCAGGGACAAAGGTTTGCTTGGCTTTAATAACCTTTGCGCTGGTGCACCAAGTCTCACTGTTGTTTTGTTTCGTGCAACGGTGGAACGATGGGGCGGATGAATAAATGAAGAGGAGCGCTGGCTGCGTTCCTCCAGCTGTGGTTTTCTGACAGGAAGTCTAATCCTAAGTGTCTAACTAGTAAAGGTATGGAAAAACAGACTTCAGTCAGTGCACAACACATCGCCCTCGAGGTGAGGACTAGGTTAAGGAATAAAGAGATGGATCGGCAGAGTAAAAGAAATCCTGGTAGTCCCGCCTGCCCGCCCTTCCCTCTTTATTCCTGTGTTCACTCTCAGGAACAGGGAAGCTCTGGCTGTAATCTATGCTCCTTTGACTGAAACATCCATTATTAAAAACGTCTTCTATAGGGGTCATTTGCTCGCACAGCCATTAGCATCGTTCCCTGTCCGATGTGGGATCGCTGGTATCTTTGCACTGCTAACGCTATGTTAGCTTTGTTCCCGGGCAGCTGACGTTTGATCCCTGCAGCATATGTAGTGTTACTTTTGTGCACATTTAGCTTATCTTTGCCTGGAGTTTGAGTCTGGTAATATTAGCACACACTAAGCAAGCCAAGAATGGGAATAAATCATCCTGTAACTCTCAGCAGCCCCTACATTGTGATGCTATGTACACCCGGGACCCTTCTCCCAATAAATTAGTCCAGACACATCTCTGATAAAGAACTATGCATGGCGATTTAATTCATTTTGGACAGAAGCACCCACAAATGAATTATTGATGGTTTGAAGTGTGTGCTACAGCACAACGTATGGTTATATCTAGTTATGGATTAATGGTGCATGACATTTTTTGATAAATAAGTAAACTGTTCAGTCTATAAAATGCACAAATTCCAGGAGCCCAAGGTGAGGTCTTAAAATTGCTTTTCTTGGTGGACCAGCCGTTTACAATGATTTAAAACAGAAAAAAAAATCTGTCCTCTACTAATCGAGTGATTGATTAATACACTACATTTATGTATAAGATAAACACCCAGCCTCTCACTGTTTTTTTACAATACAGCCTCAATAGACACCACAAAACTCCACCAGCACTTCATTTCCGCCATCCAACAATTATCTCATCACACAGTCTCCCCTTACTTCATCTACCTTCCCGCTCCCCTCTCCTGCTCCAACACAAAATAACCACCGGCCTCCTGCTCTGTCCCATATCTGGTTAGCAGGATGCTGTGCAGCACTTGGCCCTCCTGCAGCTGATGTTGATGTTCATGGAAGACTGAGCGATCAGAGCGAGCAGGCAGGAGGGTCCCCGCGGTGTGGAGGCCTGGGCTGGCTGCGCTCATGCTCACTGAAGCCAGCAGGTTAAACAAAGTCACCCGAAACTACTGTATTGGTTTCCTCTAAATGCAGCCATAGATTTATTTTCTTCAGCTTCTCTTAATGTCTCAAACTATAAAATGAAGTCCAATAGTGGTCAGAATAGTCAATAGATAAACCAGTGTTGAGAGACTGTCAAGAATGAATGTCAGGAAAGGAGCGTTTTCTAGACTTAAAATCACATAAAAGCAGCGCAAAGTGAAATAAGCATAATCATTTGTTTGAATAAGATGCAGATGAATATGTGTGTCAGTGCACATAGCTGGCACACAAGCGCAGATGCATGGCAGAGAGAGGAGGCAGCTGCAAAACGCTGTGGTGATGTGAATGTTTCTGATAAGAAAATAGGATGCTGCGGAAAATTAAAAAAAGAGAACAGGAAAAAAAAAATCACGTTATTAACGGGCTTCCTAGCCTAAATTATGAAGGTTACATTCCGGAAATTTCAATTAAATTTCCATCACGGTGATGTTTCGGTTCCTCCGATAGTGTAATTTTTTTTTTTATCACTTTATGTTTTCTTGCTTTGCCTGCGAGGGCTTCATGGCTGCTCCACGTCTCTTAATATTACAGTTCAGTGCGATCCTCGAACGCCCCTTTCCTCTGTTCGCTCCTCTTCCTCAGTAAACTGGGGATTTGTCTTTCTGTGTATCTTAAACAACACTAAGCATGCATTTATTTGTGTTCTGGGCTATTGTGATAGCATCTGTGTGGGATTCTTTGCCTTTTAAAACGTGCTCCGCAGCAGTAGATATGCGTTGAACTGTCAAGAAAAACGTGTGAGGTGCTTTTTTTACAGTAAGGAATGTGTATTGCACAGAGTATTTCAAACACACACACAAAAAAATTGGTAGCCACAAACAGCAAAGTAAGCAATGCCCTGCTTGGAGGCTGTCTAATTAATGATAGGCCTACCGTATAAGACACACCACTGCGTTTCGTGTCTTCACTGAGGGCCAAAAAATGGAAATGAAGAGGATCATTATGCGTAATGCATCATTAATGAAAGCATTTTGTTGCACTTATGCAAAAAATGTATAAAAACAAAGCTGAGATGTGCCAGAGGGTAAAAGAGGAGAGAATATGGGGCAGTGGGATGATACTCATCCCCCTACGCTACCCAGCCTCACACTATTAGCTCTACGCATGCTTCCATCGGTTCTTCTTTGTTGGACTGAAGATGTTTTGTGGAATCAAAACTAACCAAAAACCTCTGAAAGGTTACTTAAACACACACATACGTTTCAGCCTGAACATGTGTGATCAGACAGCCCTGGGTGCTTCCATTCATTCATTCATTTGTTTTTCGGTGGTTTTCACGTTGACATTGGCAGTGGAACAGTAGGTGAGCGCTACACGTGTTCATTAAAGCTTCCTTACACAACGTGACCGATGTGCTGCAAACACACTGATCGTCATTGCCGTGAGGAATGTTTTGTTGGTTGCTATGCCATCGTGTGTGTGTGTGTGTGTGTGTGTGTGTGTGTGTGTGTGTGTGTGTGTGTGTGTGTGTGTGTGTGTGTGTGTGTGTGTGTGTGTGTGTGTGTGTGTGTGTGTGTGTGTGTGTGTGTGTGTGTGTGTGTGTGTGTGTGTGTGTGCTGATGTACTTCATTATGCAGACATAAACCTGTTTACAGTCGCATTGTGAGGACTTGCCTTACCTGTGGGGACAAAACGCAGGTCTCCATTAGTATTATTATTATTACCCATAATAATGTTACTGACCATCACGTTGTTTTAGTTTTCCTATGTGCTGTGCAGAGGAATGGTAAATGTAAGCAGCACACAGGTGGAACTTCTGGCTCTGGAGCAGTTGTGCCTCAGGTTGTCTCAGGAGGAAATTTCCGCCCACACCCTCAAATGCAATCTGGACGACAAAGTGAGCGCTCTTGTCTCATCGCTGCCGGTCTCTGTCTGTATTTTACAGGTCGGTAGTTTGTAAAAATTACCAACGTCAGCTTCTTCAAGCCTGACTTTACGTGGGCGAGTGTTATAAAGATATTTTGATATTGTTTGGAGCACTTGTGTAAAACTTTCAAAACTTTGAAAGTCCACTACTGTCAAATGCGGCGGGGTCAGACGCCGTTGGGTGGGTGGTCCCTGCACCGCATGTGTTTGGGGTTGTTTTACCTCAGTAAAGTCTTGCAGGCAGGTCGCTGAGTTTTATGGTTATTTTCTGTGCATAGTTTTATTTGGGCTCCTGCATCCATAATAGCCGAGTGAAAATTAGTAAATTGTGAAGTTCTTTATATAAGTGAAATGGACACGCACCCAGAGTTGCACTTTGAAGGTGAAATGGTGCTGTGATCCTTACTTACAGCCTACTGGTTTTACAGTGAAAATGAGTGACAGTTGTTCAAATTTAAGTGTGTCAGACCACATGTTGCAGGTCTTATGCACAGTTGAGTCAACATAGTTGCCTGATTCACTTATATATGGTATCACTTATACATTAAACAGACTGAAACAGAGACTGACACTCAGAGGAATGTTATGTATATTATATTTTAATGTGGAATTGGAAATAGATGCAGTCTATTTCTAACAGATGCAACACATTCGCAACGAGCCCCCATATCTCAATCCACCCAATCAAGCGCACAACACAACTGCGAAGGGAATATGATGAAAGACAGATGATCAGTATCGCATGCAGTTGGAATCTTTCTCCTTTCTTCTTAAAAAGGAATTGACTGGCTTATTATTTCTTTTTTTATCTTAAAAAAATGCAACAAATGAACCAAATTGTACGTCATTTTCTGCAGTTATTTGAACATCACACTTTCCAGGGAAAGGATTAATTACGTTTTCAGGAAAACACAAATTCTGAAGAGTGAATTCTGTGTGACAATCGTCCAACACGTAACAGCTTGAGTATAATGAGTACGCTGACGCACAAGTCACGCCACGCTGCTGGCTGAACTGAGGCTGCAAAAGCGAGGCTGAGGTTGTTGGTTTAACACTGCGGTGTGTGTGTGCTGCTGGGAGACAGTGAATCAGAGTAGGGGAATATTTTTATTCCTGGGGAGGGGAGGGGGGAGAAGGAGAGGTGAGCCACTGTCATAGACCCCCTGTATCCCAGCTGTCATGGACACCAGTGACAGTGATTAATGAGAGGGGTTATGCAAAAGTGTACCGAGTGAGGGGGTCTGTGTGTGCTTGGAAGTATGGTCAGTGCATCAGATGCATGCATGTAAAGCTGCTTTATCAGTATTTTGATGTTCTCAATGGATCACTGCTTGAAAGGTGTCGCTCATAGCGTCAGCCCCACAGGTGAGTTGACGGCTTTACCTTTAGCTCCATGCTGCATGTTAGCATCTTGCAGCTCGTTGTTTTGGTTTTCCAGCTTTTATCTTCACTGTTGGTTCACTCTCACTGCTCTCGTAAGTGTTGTTTACAGGTGCGGCAGGCAGCTGTTTTCTGCTAAAGCGCTAAAAACCAACTTTACACCACCTGCCTGGTACTAAATGATAGATTAGCAGCCAGCTGTTAAACATAGTGGAGTGATTAGCAGCCTGAAGAGCCACCAATGCAGGAGTTTTAGACCAAAAGAGCTAAAAGTTATTGGACCAGTCGTCAGACCCTTTGCTGACAAGTTAGCTAGCAAGGTGATGATAATGTAATGGGTTGTTAGCAATATGATGTCCCGTCACTCTTTTGCTGTGGTGTGAACTGCAGATGGAGGGCAGGAAGTGATTTTCTGCATAGGAAGCACAATAACACACACTGAAAGACTTATGTATTGTGTTGTTTATGATTGCTCAAATCGATCGAACCAAGAAACCACAAGGAGCCTTTGACGAGTACGAGTTGTATAACAGGCACATCTTTCAATTCAGTTGTAAAATCTCTCCTCTTCGTAACTTAAGGTCACATCCAACATATGTTCTGATTTTCTGTTTGTACCTTTCTCTCATTATTTCATCCAAACCAGCACAGCGACAGCTTTCCTCCACCTCGTCCACTGCGGTTTTCACTTCCTGCCCTCCATCTGAATTGAACGTCACGTGACTGCAAACAACCTGTTGTTGTGTCCACAGCTTGTTTTTGCTGAGAGAGACCCTCTCAAAAATATGTCATTACATTACTGTTTTTTAAATGCATGTGAGATGACTGGAGAAGGCGACGGCCGATGGCTTTAAGCGCAGCTGTTGTTGGCAGTGAAAATGCAGTCCATTTTTCATAATGTGCCACCTAAACACCACGTGCTGTGTGAAGAGAGATGTGTGCCTCAAGCATGCAAAGAATTCAATATCTATTATTTTTGCATTTGCTGCATTGTTTTGTGGCCTCTCAGTCACAGAAACAAAAACTGGGTAAAGAATGATTTAGGGTACAAAACTTGGTGTCATTCTGAGAGTTATTATTGTTTTCAAAACTTCATTTGGGTGATATCTGGGCCCATAGTGATGCATTTGAAACGTTTTAGAGTTGCACTTTATGTACAAGTATTGGTAGTATCTGCCAAACGCCTTCTGCTGTAAGCGGGAATAGGACTACAAAGTTTTAAGGCTGCGGTTTTCACACATGTCCTTCATAACCCTGCTGCTACACTTGATGTATTTTGAATTCAAGAGACCTTATTCAGCTGATGAAGGACTCGATTCCTTGGCGACTAGCAATCACACATGCTGTTACGAGAGCAGATCTAGAATATGGAATTTCAGATGTGTGAACTCGTGGTCTGCTTGTAATCAGTGTAGCGCATGTCAAAATTCAAAATACTGTATTTTAGTTTAGTGTGGGGTTTTTTGTTTTTTTTTTGCTTTTTCTTCCCATCTCTGAGCGTGCCCTGAAATGTTTATTGAACAAGCTGTATCTAGATTAGTGAAACATACATACATTTGTTTCCATACAATATTTTAATTTAGTTGAGGAATGCACGTGCGTGTGTGCGTGAGAGAGATCACTCCTTGAGTCCGTCCTCAGCTCTCAAATGGTCTGATTTACATGCACACTTTGCTGTGCTTGGCTGCTAAATTACCTGTCGGAGCTAGTTTATCGGTACTTAAATGATCATTTTCACAAGCCTCCTGCATTTTCCTGCTATTAACGTGGCATCACTCACGCCTCACATTCTTCCTCATCGTCTTGGTGCTTTCTTGCCTGTGGTACCAGCCACAGTGGAAAGCCACAGAGAATGGGAGTCTGCGTCTCTGTTCAGCTCGAGGCCTCTTGGCCTTGCTGCAAGTATTTTTGCACAGTTAAACCACTTCGGCTCAAGAGGCCTCTGTACACTAGCATAGGCTCGAGCAAAAATACTGCAGAAAGCTCTTTCTTTTCAATGTGTACACAACAGCAGTTTGGTCTGCAGCCTTTGCTTTTCATCTATGAAACCTTTTAAGCTGATTTCATGTCTCATCATAATCACCACGACATATATATATATATATATATATATATATATCCTCATGCCATCAGTCATAGCTGTATGCTGTAACCAACATACTTGAACCCTGATCCTCTTTATTTTAGCGAATGTGAAGGATGGCCACATGATCCTCTTCAGAGATGCAGCGCTGCTCTGTCAGTCCCAGTGTCATTGCAGAAGTGGACTCTCACACCACTTGCTAGGTGTGATCAGCCTCATCTGATTGCGAAAGCCTGGGGCCAAATGCATGAAACTTGATGTGGGTTGGTGACTAGAGCTCAGATTTTTAACACTGTGCTGTCCTTTTTTTATGAATTCCAACCTGAAACGTTGCACGAGCCTGATTTCCACTCCCATAGATATTCATGCATGTAGATGGATGTGGACACAGCCTTCGTCCCTTGTTTGCTTTTCAATGCTTCTGTCTTCTCTCCTGCAGTCTTTAGACCTGTAAATGGCATAGAAGCAGGCAGTTTCAAGAGTCCACCTTAAACATGGACTTGGCTGTATATAGCACATTTATTCATCACACGTCAACTGCAGTGATATCAAACTTCGAAAAGGCAATCGATGATTAAGCTTATCGTGTTCAGGCACAGACTTTACAATATACTTCACTCTATAGGATGAAATTAAAAAAAAAACACAGGGGCAATGAAATAATGCCTCAAGTGTAAAAAAATAATTGGACATGTCAAATAAATGAATTACACAGTGTTGATAAATGCTGATCTTCCTCCACTTTCACTACTGTTTGATGAATAGGAACGAGTGCAAGCCCATACTTAGTTTCCAGGAATTGTTCCTCTTCTCCTGCATTCATCTCCATCTCCCTACCTTTCCTTCCCCTCTGCCTGTCATTTCTCACCCTCACCATCTCACCTGTCTTCCCCCTCTTCTTCTGCTCCAGTCCTCCCACTCTTTCTATCCATCTCCATTGTTACCTTTATCTCCCTCGCACTCTGTTCTATTTTTCACTCAAAGAGTACATTCAAGTTGCAGATAAATGTAATGGTCCACTGGCTGGAAGCCCTCTGCAGCTGGGACTTGGCAGACACTTTTCATACTGTATAAATCCACCAGCCCTTTTTTCCCTCATGCAGCTGGAGGATGCTAATTCACAGAGGAGCGGTCACCATCCACTGGAGCTCTAAGGGGGTGAGTGACGGCTGTGGACCCATAGGCTCAACATTTGATGAGAGGCAAAAGACTCAGACCTCCTCAGCCCTGGTGTCAAATATATAGAGACAGGATGTTTAAAGAGAAAGTTAGGAAGAGGAGAAGGAAGTAGCACTTTTTCCAAGTTAGAGGGTAAAACATCAATGTGTCAGACAGCTACAGGATGAGTTTTACTGAGTTTTCAGATTCATGTGTAAGAGTTAAATCGTGTTGGACATCAGATTTTAGATTGTGCCCATAAAAAAGAGAACCTAAAGAATAATGTCAGCCAAGATGCAATTTCCTCTTCCTCAGCCTTGTTTTTTTTATTAATTTGATCATTTCATTTGTAAAGACTTGGCAGCCACCACCAGCCGCCCGTCACCTTTATGGACTTTTCATGGAGCGAGTAGGAGTAGTTCACATTGATCTTTAGCAACTGATCGCTAGTGGGTGTGCGCTGATAGCTGGCACCACAGTTTGTCTTTGTCTGTGAACGGCATGGCAAAAGAGTGGGAGGCACATTGGATCCACTCCATGTCCCCTTATTGACCTTTAGTCTGTCGATGAAAATGCTCCTCGATGCTTAATGCACCTTGGCGGGGTTTAAATGTACCTTTTATAATGCCGGTCCCTTGGCTGAGCCGCAGGTTTTCCAGGGTTCTTACTGTATGCAGGCTGTAAGTGTAGATGTAGTGCTCTTTGCCTCTGAAGCGTGATGTTCTGATACGAATATCGAAAGCCTTAAATGATCAGCAGCAGTGAGGTAAGGTAATTAAAGGTAAAAGTAAAAGTCAATCTCAGCATTAACAAAAGAACACACTAAAATAATATTATAACAGTCGGCCCTAATTTTGCACTAGCATGACAATCAATGCAAATTGGGCCACAGCTAGCCAAAAACGGGCAAAGACACGATGTCTATGAGTGACCATGGTGATAGCGGCACATGCTGATGCAGCTGCCAGTTGCTGCCATGAACTTTGCTACAGGCTGTGAGAATCCTCGACCCATCCTGACCGCCCGGCCGTCAGACCTTTTGCTGAATCCTCCACAGTGAAAAGTAGTTTTTCTTGTGCATCTTAAAGGGCCAAGAACTTGCATCCCGTTGCGCAACCCCGTGTTTTAGAAAGGCAAATAAATGCACCTTGAACTCGCTCTCCGTCTGCTGGACCAATCGTTAGACCTCCTCTATGAAAAGGATGCAGACATTTTGACTTGCCGTAGCAGGAAGAGCGCTGTTAATGAATTCTGTTCGATACCTGGACCCTGAAACTGAAACCTCTACATGGAATGCAGTCGTTATTTATGCTATTAATTAAACCTGTGTGTGTTTTTCCTTCTGTGACATGTCTGCTCTTAAAAAGGCCTCTTATGCCACCTCACCAAGGTTCTCTAAAAAGGCCACAGCAGCTGACTTTATGCCTCACCTATTAAGCAAGGCTGTGGCTATTTATAGCACCTGCATCGTTAGATGACATGCACCTGGAAACCATTACTGGCTGTGATATCACAGTCTTCACTGTCAAACATCAGACAGGATAAGAAAGATAATCAGTGATTTAGTTACGAAACAGATTTAACAAGGTGCATCACAATAGAGGATCAAATGAAGAGAATAATAACACAAATAAACTCGAAATCGTCAAGACAACTCAATTTTATTTATATAGCCCATCCTCAGATCATCCGGAAAAATCCCCCCAAAAGACGTTTGGGGAAAAAATGGAAGATGTGAATAATA
This sequence comes from Chaetodon trifascialis, assembly GCF_039877785.1. Lineage (NCBI taxonomy): Eukaryota > Metazoa > Chordata > Actinopteri > Chaetodontiformes > Chaetodontidae > Chaetodon > Chaetodon trifascialis. The sequence goes on along the minus strand of NC_092076.1, from coordinate 5,101,443 downwards.
CGAGAATTTAATCAAAATTCAGTTTCTTAACGTGCATTTCAGGGCTGATTTACAAATGCAGACTGCAAAATGAAGTGAAACGGCACAGCCAGCACAATACGCCAACAACCCCGTCTACCCTGTCCCTCGTCTCGTTTTTCTCTTTCCCCCTTATCATATCACCCTTGAAAACATCCCCTGAAAACATACGTCTGTGTACACCCTCAACTTCTCACCACACAAGCTGCTTTTGTAGACACCTGTTCATCTGTGGCACTGGACATGTGCACGGGTTGTTTCTAAATCCTGACCCTGATTGTTGGCTTAACGCCGTCCCAGTCGGTGCGTGCGCTCTCACACTGCTGATGTCGTCTGCGTCTGCTCTTTATTCGGTCTCATGTCCAGAGTCCTTGGCAGCCCACAGATGTACAGCTGCTACAGGTGACACACAACCCAAAGTCTTCCTCTCAGTGTGAGACTTGAACATGCTGAATGGTTTGTGGTTGTTTCCTCTGTTGTGTTCTTCAGCTTTGTGCAGCCTGATCACATCCAGGGTTTGTTAATTATTTAAGCCAAAACCAAGCTCCTAAAATCATCCTCCTCATCTCGACAGGCTACGTTTGTATTTCACTGAATAACGCTGACACTGAGCAGATGGCAAATTAAGAAGTTTTGTACACACAAATAATAGGATATGTAAGAAAAATCATTCAATTCTGGCCTTATGCTGCAGTGACCCTGTGAGTCGCCACTCCTTTCCCAGCCTCACTTTTCATCACACTCACCTAATCATAGTTATCGCCTAGACGGATTTATTCTTGTCACCAAGCCCAGTAAATACAACAACAAAAGCACAAGTGGCTTTGTTCCAGTAAATGAAATGTCTCAGTGATAGGAGAGAGACAGAATCAATTGCTGTTAGTTTTACTGTGCGTAGGCAACATGGAGCCACTGTGACTGCGGCCATGGAAGAGCTATCAGGGAACGCTTCACATCAATAGCATCAGGATTCAGACAAGCACTCCAGACTGAAGATGGAGGGCCGAGGGGGGTGGGGGCGTGTGTGTATGTTTGTGCCTGTGTGAACAAGATATCTCCTGGTCCGCCTCCCAAAAGCACTGAGGGATGAGGCATGACATTCTGACCACAACATAACAACCATATCCTCCTGGCTGTAGATGTCTGATTACTTTCCCCCGTTCCTTCTTTTTGTCTGCACACTGCGAGTGCTGAGACTAACTCGGCAGTCTTGGGCTTAGCGCCACTTGATCCGATTTTGGTGAAGAAAACAAAACAAACTTGGAGATCAATCATTTAGCTCAATCTCTCCACTGTAAACTCTGTGCGTGATATTTGCATGTCAGCGCGTGACCGATCTGCGAGTGTGCCGCCTGTGCGTCTTATTTCAGATAAGTGCGTGCGCCCCGTCGGTGATGCTGACGGAGACGTGACTAGAACCTCAGTTGGCCACTTTAGACTCTCATTATGCAGGATTTGTGTGGACCCTCACACCCAATTGCCTTTCACCCTTTCAAACATGCACACAAGTACACACACACACACGGGGCCCTGCATGTACAGCACACATACAAAAGCAAGCACTGTGAAAGCTTTAAAAAACGAAAGTGGTAAAAGCTCTTCAGGATAAATACGCATGCATGTACAAATGCAGGTGCGCACAAACCCACACAAAAACATGTACTCATCTTCACAGTCATTTTATTTGCCTGAATATTTTAACAAAAATGCCTCCTCAGTGCTTGACCTCACCCCCAATTCCTCAAATGCTCTGCCCCGCGGCTCCTCAGCAGCATCTCATCTCTCTTCTCGGCGCTGTCTACACTGTGCATGCTTTAGTAGAATTAATAGAAGTCTCCCTGGCTCATCACTGTGAAATGGGTGCCATGTGCTGCGCTGTCTGCCGGCCTGTAATTCATGTATAATGCATCCTGTCTTCCCCTCGCTCTTACTCAGCGGAGGTGAAGAGATGCTTACTGAGTGGATGCCAAGTATGACCGCATAGCAAAGGAGTAGGGGTCGGCCGGTGGGGGTGAGACACATACCGTACTGTAGACTGAGAAACTGTCCAAGAAACAGAGCGGAGAGGTGGAATCAGGTATAAGTAAATGGAGGAAATACATGAGGGCCTGAAATTAACAAAAATACTAGCTAAAGATCTGCAGTAGTTATTTTCTAAAGGGCTGGCGGAAACCAAAATCAGAGCTACAGGAGTGAATATTTTACTTGTTTTGTGACTACAAGACAATGTTGCGCCATGTAATGCAATTGCAAGGCATTGTTGGTTAACACATTCAGCAGAAGGTGTAAAAAAATGTCAAATTTGTGCGACAATCATAGGGTAATGGTAAATGTTAGGGTAACAGTAGCAGAGGTCGAGGAGGTTTGTGGAGCTCCTTGGTAGCCGAATGGCTTCGGTTGCACATCGAACCCCACTCTCTCTCTGTGCCTGTGATTGACATGAAGTCACAATTACATTTCTCACTTAGCCCTCGCTGAAAGGCGCCAGCCGCTCTGGTGGAGGACAGACATGTGAAGGCACATCCAATGCACACTCAGTCACAGTGTTATACTGAGCGGCGAGGACTGTCTGAGGATGACAGATGTTCGCACTATTGGACGTCAGCACTGTCTGTTCTTCAAGGTATTAGATTATCAATCTACCATTGCTATTTACCATTAGCATTGACGGACTGCTTTAGTAACAGATGATGTTGCTTGTTAACGACAACATTGCACCTAGCACCACATTACATTAAAGACTAAATAAAAATGAAAAATAATGGTAATTTACAGGGTAGCAGAAAACGGCAGAGCGCTGTTAGCGCTTATCGTCATGGTATGATGCAAACAACTCGAGATTCAGCGTCAACACCAAAAAAGACTTTCTGTGTAAAATCACTGTTCATTTTTGTTGTTGTTGCCTTTTACTTATATTGACAATTTGGATGGCAGGAAGTCTTACCATCTGGCTCAACTCATCGTCTGAGTGTAAATGAGCCCAGTTTTAAGGAGAAGGATTTTCGAGCTCATTTGAAAGCGAGGCTCTGCACTGAGGAGGAGGTCAAGACGTGGCTGCAGGACCTTAAGCATTCTTTAACATGGAGGAAGGCCAGAGCCGGTTCAGTCAGGGTGCGACGGTGCATATAGAGTAAGTGCAGCATCTCACAGTCAAAGATGTGGAAGAACTGCCCTCAAAACAGACATGGTGAACAGGAAGTCAGGCTAAAATGCAAAATGAACCAGTGTGTCCTGATGGAAGTTTTGTTGCACAAGCAAATCTTTTATTGCTCCAGTGTACTGTACTTTTTCACTTGCACAGATCTGGAGATGCACACATGGCAGAGGGTTATTTCCTCCGTGTGAACAGCAGGAACAAGTGCAATCAGTTGGTCTGTGCTGACGCTCTGTGCAAAAGAAATGTGTCAGCTTCCACCATCATTAAACTGACAGAGCTATATGAGAAAGGTCATTCTCCCCCATCTGCACTTGACACAATCAAGTAAGACCTGTAGGAGGCAGACGGAGAAAGCTATCTCGATGCAGCGGCAGACCGGTCCCTCTCCATGCTCCATACGCTTGATCTGAGAGGACGCAATGTTCAGGTGTGTCAAACTCATTCCACAAAGGGCCGTGTGGCTGCAGGTCTTTCCTCCAGCCAATCAAGAGCACACAGTCTGACCAATCAGCTGTCTGAAGACTGAGATCAGCTAATGAAATGAGTCAAGCCTGGTGTGCTGCTGCTTGGTTGGAAAGAAAACCTTCAACCTTCAGTTTGACACCTGAGCTCTAACTGTTTAGAACAATCGCAGTAGAGACACAAGAGTAAATTCCAATACCATCATATATAACCTACTTTACAGATGAGGTGATCCGCCTCTGAGCAGGTCCAATTTCTTTGTTTCTTCACGTTTTTCTCTATTATATCCACTCTGTGACAGGACAATCTCAATCAGCCTTCCTCATGTGCCTTCTATTCTTTACCAGTAGTTTAAATCGTGCGTTAAACCCTCTGAGACTGTTCTAGTGTTGTCTTCTCGTTATTTCTGACTTTGGTGCGGCAGTGCCCAGTCCGGTGTAGTCTGATCAGTCTGACTGCTCAGATTAAATTAATTTTCAATGATAAATGTATTGTTCAGTCATCCACCTTAGAGGTCCTCTGTGATCTAGCAGGTCATCTGCTGTTTGAGCCTAACAAAGGGCTCATGCTTCTTGTCAATAATCAGCCAGTTCAGTTTGATGCACCCAGACATTTTGGGAATGCCTCTGAGCTGATGTTTGAGAATCCTTTTGTAATTGACTACCTACTTTACTTTTATTGACATTCCCTTTTCATTCATGTTGAGAGACGCCAATACAAGACTCAAATACAAATGGTATTTCCGTTTTTACACTTTCAGAGGTCTATCTTATGTGGCCATCAAACAATCATAATTCCTGCATCGCTGAATTGACATTGCTGCGAATATTTTTCTATTAAAGCTGAGGGTCTGCACTTTAAGCACATGTGTAATTACTGTTTCATTTTCTCTGCCTAGAGTGATGTGGGCTGTGGAAAGATACTGAGGGTAATATTTCTTAGTTATGACACGTGCTATTGGTGTTGTGTTCACAAGCTGTAGTCGTAGCTCTATTAAAGAGTCTGTGGCCCCTGGTCTGATGTGTTTTACCTGATGCTATATTCAGTATAAGAAAGTACAGCAAGTTTCATGATGCTTAGAGCATCAAGCAACCTGTGGACCCTTGTAAACACAGCACTTAGCTGCTGCACGCGTCCCATTGGTGTGACTGGTGCACTCTGCGAGCACTAACTCTTGAACTCAACTCAACAATATCTGCAACTTATTTATGAAGAATGAAGAGGGGCAAGCTGCCTGCAGCACAGGGTCAGCGGGGCAGAGTAACTATTTCTTCCAACGTCTCACATTTACGCTGATGTTTTTCCTTTGACGCTGACACCAGACAACACAAGTCAGTTCACCTGTGTCAATCTGTGCAGGCGCACCAGGAGAGAGCACCGACTTTCTGGAGAGACAGCTTGATGACATTGTTGCTCCGAGAGGACACGTCCCTCGCTGCACCAGCAAAATCATTGTGTCCAGTTTCCAGAAGCTGAAAACAGACAGTGCTCTTCATTCTGCGCTGCTCTGCTTTGGCAAGACCACCCACACCGAGGTCCGTACCACACCGAGAGGTTTCCTCCAAGCGAGCACTGCAACGGGTGCACTGCGGTTCTCCTCTAGAAGAGAGCAGCCACAGGAGAGAGCAAACAGCATGCTGCACAGTTTGTCCTCCTGTCTGCAGGAAAACACCTCCCTGAGGAAAACTCGCTACTAATTGTAGTGTTTTTTTGAGTTAGTAGATCAGTATTTTTGTCCTTTTTGATTCATGCCAGTTCACTCGGTTCAGCTTTCATGTGTTTTTTATGTCTCACGTACTAGCAGTGGTGTCAGTGTTTTCATGGACTGTAATGCGCAATTATTTTTAACCTGCACATCAATGCGCGGTGTAATTATTAACTTCCTGTTTTGTCCTGTTTACATGGCTCATGCCGTGCACTCACTCACTCATCCATGAATAAATATCTGTTTATGTTTAGAACCGTCAGCATCCATCTGGGTCATCTGACTGATTAGCAAGGTGTGATGAATCGATGGTGGTCTGATCCCACTGACCATTGAACGTGGACCCCTGATGTGATTGTTACATTGAGTCATGGCGTTAAATGATCACAGCACAGTGTTACACTGTGACTGGACGGTTAGCTGCATTCGCATCTCTTTCATCCAACAAAGTGCATCTCTCATCTCTCTACACCTTCACTGGATCTTTCTCACCCTCCTGTGAACAAACAGTGTATTTAGAAGAAATTAGTCCAGTTTAAAATTTTTGGGGCTAATTTGCCAAAGACAGCAGAGCAGCTGTCTCATTTCCTGGTTTCCTGGTTGTGTTATCGCGCCGCCTGTTTGTGACCTGCCTGACTGCCTTCTCAGGCCTGAATGTAAGCCCGTTAGTTTGAATACTGGTTTACTAAAGTATGTCTTTGGCCTTTGGGTAGTGATCATACTAGACAAGGAAGGGATGTAGAAATTGTGAATCAGCAATGATGGATTGTGTTGCTTACACATTCAACTTCTTAATTTATTTCTTCTTTCAAAATGCCATAGCGTGAAGTAAAAATTTGAACATTTCTTTCCTCCACCACTTACTCACTTACAGACAGGGAGCTATGAATGAATTGAGAAGTGTAGTACTCTTAAAATGAAGGTTACACATTAGTGCTTGATTGTAATAGATAAAACATGAATTTAGTATTTTAAGGGATGCTTAAGCACTAGCACTGTTAAACTGGAGAGATCAAAAGAAGAAAAACAATAAGAAAAAAAGCTTTAAAAATTCCCAGTAAAGGTAACCAGAAATTTTATAAGCAGAGGAATAAAATACAACACATCCTCTTACCTGAACGACTGAATATGTTGACTTTATTATATTTTCCTTTAGTCCTTGCCAGTTTGTCTTCCTCCTGTCTGGGTTCAACCTTTGTGACACTGTTACGACAGCGTTGGACAGTACCAGCGACAGACACACCGAGCTTTTATTTTCACTCATTCTTTCTTGTACCATACTGTTATCATCACATGATTAACGCTGTGACACGATCGCAGTTTGGTGACGTGTAGGTGCCAAAACTAAGTAAGTATTTTACTGTCATCTACAAGATGTAACTTAAGTACATTATGCAAGTTAAAACAGGTTAAAGCTGACTTTCCGTCCCACGTTTGTTTGACCCGTCCATTCATCCCACCGTCCTCCACATGCAGACCATCTTGCTCCTCATACTATGTCGCCTAACTTCATTTTGTTCCTGCCGTACTGTAGCTCCTGCGGCGACGACAGGTGTCCCCAGTCACTGTGGTGACTTTTCCCTTTCTTCAGTTGTTGAACATAAAATGTCTCCGTGAGCTGATTATCATAGCACTGAGCGTTCATGCTGCTAAACCAGGTCAGCAGCAACTTTCACAAGCTTTAAGTTTGTTGTCTAAACAAGAGCAAAATCATTGCCAAACTGATATTGTTGACTCCTCCGCACAAATCCCACGTCAGTGCACTGTTTGACCCCCGCAAATGGTGAAAAACAGCAGAGGGCCAGAGCAAATTCACAAAAGCAGCATGATATTCAATCATTTGCTCATGGTATTAGTGCTGCTAAGTGCAATACATTTTCCTATTCACTAACAATTGAAAAAATGTGTATTAACTTGGACTCCATCTAGAATCCGAACGGATCAGTTGTGCGTGAAGAAAAACACTTGGATACGTTACTTGGAACCGTGCTGGTGTCAGCTGAGGGTCAGGGACTTGTTCTTTTCAGGTTTTCCCCTTTGTGAAAGCAGATGGTGTTTTCACAAAAAGTACACTGCTGCAAATGACAATATGGACAAAAACCCTCTCTGACGTGATCCGAACAGATCAGCTTCAGCCTTTCAATATTTAATCCATAAAGCAGAAGCGCTGCATTACAGACCAAGCTTTGTAAAGTTTATGTTGCCAGTGTATAAATATATCCTTTTTGTATTTACCTGTGCTTTCTCACAGCATCCGTATGTCCAACGCTGAACATTTAGCCTCAAGATGAAGGGTTATTGTTCATTCACGTTGCCTTGCTTCATCATAATTGTGCATTATTACATTCACTTTGCTAAAATTTCATCACAATAACGCAGTATGTTAGATCACTGCAGATGATTTTCCCTCTCTGTATTTTAGATTCTTGAATGCAGTCATCCTTCCCTCAAGGCAGCCTCTAGTTTTCATTGATTTCATTTGGTATCTATGGCAGGTAACAGCATACTTGATTTCTTTCCTTTTTTTAAAAAAACATTAGTGTGGTAGCTCTGTTGAAAGACTGCTTTGAAAAGACTGTCTTAAAGTCTGCCATGGTTGGTGCATTCAAGTACTTTTATAAATTGCATCCCTTTGAGACCACAAAGACCAGTGGAATTTGGAATTCTGAAAGAAGGATGACAAGTATTATATAATTGAAATATTACGAACATTTAAAAAAAAAAAAAAAAAACTTATTTCTCAGCGTTGGAGGCTGTAAAAGCACTAGTTAGCTCCAGTTTTTATGGACATTTTCAGACAGTGGCAGCAGTTAGTTATGGTGAAGGAAAGATCATGGTCAAGATCATGGTCTTGGTTTAATAAAGAACAAATCCTCACTGACTTGAAGCACTAGACACAAAGTGCTTTTTAATATTTCATCCAAACCGCCTTAGCCAACATGCTTTCGTAGCCTAAACACAACCACAGATGGGCCTCAGGATTCCAGCCCTGTTCTCTGATGTCAAAGTCCTGCACTGTGTGCACTGCAGCAGTCGCCCCCATCACTTCCCTGTGCCTTTGGTGTGGCACATAAAAGAACACTGTGTTTAAAGAAATGATGCATCTGTTGCATATGTTTGCCGCAACAGCATATGTGGGAATACAATGTAGCAATAAATGTCCTTTGTTTTTATTTTCTAGAAGGAAAGGTTGGAAATGAAAAGCCGGGCATCATGGAGAGGGGGAGGTTTAATGTATATTTATTTCGGAGGGCAGTCATAATCTTGTACTTAGTGCTGAAAAGTGACAGGAATAATTGTGGCGAGAGTTAAAAAAGAGCTTGAGCGAGCAGTTCACACCAGCTCCTTTCTCACCTCCTCACAGCTGGACAATCACGGTGTGAAGTGGGTGTGAATGTGGGATCACTGGTTACAGAAATGATCAAAGCCCCTCCAGTTCCATCGCAAAGGTATGAGGGGAGAGGCTCTTCGAAGCTACTCGACCATCCAACAAGCACTTCCCAGGAGGCATACGGCAGGTTAACCACCTGGACTTGGATAATTTACCCCAACTGTGTCTGACCTATGAGGCCTGTGGATCAGACCTCCGCAACCACTGATGACGTCTTGGGGAAATGTAATTCTTCCTTAATTCAGTCTGTCAAGTGTTACCATCTGGAGGCCAGGGTCAAGGCTGGCAGGACTTCAACAGATTTCTAGTAATCCTAAACTTCTGGAAGTCTCAGCATGTTATGGCCAACTTGAATTGTTTAATCTCAACCCCAACCATCTCAGTTTAACCTAATGCATTGCGGTTATTGACGATTTGATCGCTCTCCTCACCTCTTGGCTTCAGTGCTTACGTCATTTAAGTGTTTTCTACTTGTGATGTTTGACTGGTCTTCAGAGCCGAACACTGTGCAGCGTTCTAGCTTTGAAGTGGGATTTTAGATGGTATATTTATTTCTTAAAGTAATCTACAAGAGCCTTTTTCCACCAAGAAGAGGCTTCGATATGCAAACTTTGTTAGAAAGAAATGTAACATACAGATTATATTCTACATATAATTATTACAAACATACTCCTATTTGTTGTTGCTTTTACTTATAATCTCAGATCAGACACAGGTGAAAAACTCATTCCATTTAAAAACAATCAACCAAGATTTGTTGTTGTTGTTGTTGTAGAATTATTGATGGATGCTTTTCTTCTTTCTTCCTTTTCTGCTTCATATTGAAAGCTGGTCGTCTTCAGCCAAGAGACAGAAATTGTGACAACTTCTTTGTTTGGGGGAGTTTTGCGTTTCTTTGCCTTCCAATCACAAAGTCTGACAATTTTCTAACGATTACAATCTATTTTTCTGTCTGATTACTGAGTCAAGAGGTGAGTCAGGCTGAAGAACAGGTGTCTGGAGCTACAGCCTATTTGCAGACAATGACGCAGACAGAATCACTTTGTATACTTCCCTTAACTGTCCCTTGTTCTGAGACGTTTTCTAATTTAATCCATGAAGTCAATGTAAATATTGTGACAGCCACAGGAAATGCAATATGCAGCCCCAATTCTAAAGATGTTGAGGAGCAAATGTGAGTTGTTTATTTGCAAATGAGCTGTTTACCACTTAATGTATTATACTAAAGTGTTCCAGAGCCTGTTTAGTAATGTCTTTTATACAATCATGTCACAAAAAAGTGAATTTGTTTGGCTGCACTTTAAACAGATGTACCATCATTAAACCATCGGTTTTCATGGGTGTCGCCAAATCAACCCGGGGTGACATCTGAACGACTGTAACTTTTATGTTAATCAGTTAATTTATTTATATTTATTTATATGGGAACTTACTGCGGTCTACAGTCTATACAAAACGCTCATCGCATGGTTGTTTTTCCTGCTCCTTGTTTACTCTTCCTAATTATCGTCGTGATGTACACTCACAGAGCTTTTCCTACTGCACTTCTCTTTGTTTGTTTCTCTATGCCCTGATCATGTTTCCTACTTATGCTCCATACCATACCACCAGGGAGCCCTCCATTTCCATCCCATCTTTCCTTTTAGCGACTTTTAAGAGCATATATTTCCCTTCAGAGTTGGAGTACCTTGGCCTCCGCAATGTAGCTTCAGCAATCTTCTCTAATTTACTTCCTCACTTTTCTTTCTATGTCCAGTTCACAATATGTATTGAAGCAGCCTACAGTGAAGGATTGTTTTCCCAGCGATTTGTGCAGTGGACCTGGTTTTTGTACAATACTGTACCGACTGCAGCCTTGAGGGGAGAGCACAGGGACAGCTACCGTACATTGATTTTGCCGAGTATGTGTTCCATCTTACCACAAAAAAAGGAAAATGCCACTTGAAGTCTTCAAGTAGCTGTGATTGCCTTAGAGAAACCCATGTGGCCTCTTCACTTCCACAGCATCTCAAACATTACTCAAGCTGTATTATCGACTGCACATTTGGTGAATATTGTATACCTGGAATTGTTTGTAACTCTATTAGATAGTGTAATATGTGGGCAATATGTAATACGATGGCAGAAGTGAGTTATAATGCGACAGCGATAACGAACCTTACAATGACCGTCGGCAAATTACTCTCCCAGAATGCAATTTATTCCACCACGTTCAGCAGTAGCTTTCACCACAAGCTAATCAGAATAGATAATATGAAACCAAACCAACAAGCAGCTCAAGAGGTGTGACAAAATTACGAGCCATCAGCTCTATTGTGCCACTTTAAATGTAGCTTAACTTTGTTGCGACAAGATGAATCACGAATTGTTTTGATCTGCTTTAGATATGAGCCACCAAAAAGTGTTTCATCAAATTTAATTTGAATGACATGGATATTCTTACTCCATTTCTCATTTACTGGCTCCAGAGTTCCACATTAATTGTGCTGTCGATGTGAAGGCAGAGAGTGTTTGGCTGTAGAGCTTTTGTTTGGTGAGAAAAAGAGGAAATTTCTCCGTCTCCGTTCTTGTCACCTCTGAAAATACGTTGGAGGTCATATATTGAAACTTTCCCAACAAAACAGGTATGATGAGAACAGCTGTCCTCAACAGGTATTTTCTTCAGCGTGAGTCATGCTGTGGATTATGAATGGGTTAGTCCATTACTTTTGATCCAGAAGTAAATATCTATACAACTATTTGATGGATTGCCATGAAAGTTGTACGGACATTCTTGGTTCCAAGGCAATGCATCCTAAAAACTTTTGTGATTCCTGTACATCCATGTCTCACCTCAGGGATGAATTCTCGTCAATTAGATGACCCTCTGACTCAATACTTTGGTTTATGACCAATTAACTGTAAAACGCCCCTTCCTATCAGCAGCTGTACTTCATGTTTCGGGCTTATTAGCAAAAATGCGAAATTAAAATGATGAATAATGGTAAACGTTATTGTATATCAGCATGTCAGCATGCTGATATTAGCATTTAGCTCAAAGCTCTGATACGATACAACCTTACAGAGCCACCAATGTCAATTGAGTTCAGTTCAGTTTAATTGATATAGCACCTTGAAATTGTCTCGGGACACCTTTCATATCCAGCAGGTCAGGAACCATAATCTTAATGTACAAAGACCCAACAACTCCTCCATGAGCAAACACTTGGCAGCACCACTGTATGTGCCGACGTTTACGCTTGTTTACGTCCTTCTCCCTCAACACAGGTCACAAAACTGGAAAAAAAAAGAAACTCTTCCAAGATATTCCAATGCACAAAGAGAAAGGACGTATGGATGTGTGGCTGCGTCTTTGTCTCTCTCACTGCTGTGCACCAAACTGATGGTTCTATACTGGTTCTTGCAGCCTCGTACCAAATATGCATTGAAAAAAAGGCATATAATCTGTTCAGCGATGGACTATTGATTCTTGTGGGTGTGCAGAGTTTCAGAGGATAATTATGAGTTCATGCAGAGAAGGATGAGGTTGTCTGCAGTTTTGTAATGTGCAATTTGTTTTATTGTTTTGATCATCTTGTTGATGCATCCTCTATGGGCCCAATAATGTAAATGTATTTAAAGAGAGAGACGAGCAAATAACTAAGATGAAGAAAAGAGCTCCGGCTGAATGTTTACTGCAGCAGAGAACAGTGTGTACAGCACGAGGGTCAGGAAACATATGGAATCTGTTTTCTCCATCAGAACCTCTCATAACGCGTCTAACTCAGCGCAGATCAGCAACAAATTAGAAACAATTTGTCAGTGAGAAATACAGTTTGTGTTCTAATAACTCAAGCTGTTAGGTGGGCACAAGTTCGCGGGCGATGAATTAATAAAGTTTATGCTGACCTTTAGTAAAACTGAACTTCAGAACACAAACCTACACACACACACACACACACACACACATATGGACGTTCATATGCTCGGCTGGGGAGCTCTTTCTTTCACTATTCTTTCTGTTCATACAATTTCAATTCACTCATTAATCAGTGTTTAAAGTGAGCATCTTGAATCAAGTGATGAAAACAAAGTTCTTTACAAACTGTCAATTACATGATTCAAACTATGAATACAAAAACAGAAAGTAGCAGAAGAGGACACGGTCGAAAACAAGATGATAAAACGGCAAATAGAACCTAAAAGGAAAAATGAATAAAAGCACAGATAACAAGACCAAAAAGTAAAGGTTTTAGAAGAGATTCTGAAGTGAAAAACTGGATTGAAGTCTAAATGAGAGTGGGAGTTTGGTGGCCTTCGCTGTAAAAATGTAAGACTTTTTGGACAATCAGTAGGAGCTCACAAGCATGTGAGCGTGAAACTATAACCAGACCAGTGGCTCCTTTTGTTACTGACACGCTGGGTTTCATAATGAGAGTCATATAAAGGAGTGCGAGATCTTTTGTTTGTTTGTCATCGTCCTTCCACTCACGCACACCCAGTAAACCCACAATTACCTCGCATCGCGTATATACAACAAATAACTAATGACTAAAGAAGAAACTAGCTGGGACTCGTTTGAGAGCGCACCTCTGCAGTAACCGCAGAGTGGGAAAGAGACTGAACTGTATATAAACTGACGGAAAACACACGTCTGGTGCCTCTGGTTTCACCTTCTCACTCCCTTGGTTGGAAGCCATACTTTTAGCCCACAGGGCCTCCAGTGATTTAGGATAATGTTAGTTCAGGCAGAACACTGATTGGCATCAGTTGCTTTTATTCATGCTTCACCGCCGCTGGTGAAGTGACGGCTAGTAATGTCCAATCATATCCGCACGGGGCGGCTAGAACAACCTGGCACCTGCAGCTGCTCCAGCTCCCTCCACGACTCCTCCTATGTGTGCTAAGCTTTTAGCATTGCTGATTTGACTAAGACTTAATGTTCACGTGTGTGTTTGCTGTGGGCGGATTATCGTCGCTGCTCGCTGCTTGGAAAGCCTTTTTCTGGCAGATCAAACTGAGCAGCCATTTGCGGTAAATGTTCATTTCCTTCACATGAGTGTCTAAGTGATTGTTTTTTTGCTTTGTTTTGAATCCTCAGGAGGCGCAGCTCCACGAGGAAGAGAAACCCTGTCACATAGCGTTTTTTGACCTTCAGTAGAAAAATGCCCACGCTGGCACACCCCTGTTGTCCTAGATTGAATTAGATTGTACAGATGTAGCTTTTAAACTGCCAAACCACACATACAGTCAGTTATATTTGCTGTATTTGTTCAGTATTAAGTCCTGAATTCCAGCACCTGCTTTATTGCTAGTGGAAGCTGCCAGTATTTACAGCATGAATGTGCTGTTTTTGCCACCAGCCTCGAGATGTCAGCTCTGAAGGACGTACTTCAGTTACTGCAAGAACCACCCAGGTGACATTACATGGTGTGAAACGAAGGAAGAGCAACAAGAAGAGGTGCGTACCCAATAAACCTAACAAACTGACAGCATGTAGCACAACCTGCTATGTGAACTACATGTAATCTTATCTGAAGAAGTCGGTAGCAAAAGCAATGCTGACGGCTTGCTTAACCTTCGCTGCTGCTGTCTGGGGGCTCGTACAGTGGATGTGCAGCTCTCACACCCCCTTTCATTTCAAATCAGAGAAACAAAGAACGTCACCGTCGAGCAGGTGTTATCTCACGCAACTGCAGCCGTATTCTCTTTATCAACAAATTAATAAAAACCTGGGGAGGGAGGATGCGAAAAGAGAGGAAGAGGGGAGATTTGAGTAGAATTCGGGCTCACTAAACTTCAGCGATGAACGCAGCACCCCCGGTTCATCAAAGCACACGCCTTCCTTTATCTTCTGTGTGTGTAGCGTGTATCTTGTCATCTGCTCATGTTCATGATGTGTGTTCAGATGCATGCTCAGGCTATAATAAATTCCTGTTTCAAGTTGAAATGGAGTCCTTTCATAGACACTCGTCTCCAGAAGGTGCACTTTCTTGTCAATATGAAAAAAAAAACAAAAAACTGCTCAGCACTCCAATCTTAATTGAAAAGCTCTTTGCCTGAAATGATTTCTGCAAAATTCATGAATTATTGAAATGAATGAAGAGATGGAGGCAAAGTGGACCAATATGTCAGATGTTTGAAACTAAAAAAAAAAAAAAAACTCTTTGCAGCTGCTCAGATCCAAGTGCTTTCCTTTTCTCACTGTCAAGAAGTTGCAAAATGCATTTAATTAATTAGACGTTTTGCACCCAACCGCTCTCTGTTTTTCATTAAGCCGGGAGTCAAACGCCTGAGACAAATGGACATCTCAAACTGAAACCAGTCCAACCCCCCACCAACAAAGTGTCAGTGTGGTGATAATACTTATAAAATGCACTGAAGGAAGCATCAAAGATCCATATTTCACCTAATTGTTTCTGAAGCCTCGATAATTCAGTTTCTTTCTCTGGAAAGTGCAGTTAGGTCAGCCGGCTTCCTGTAACTCTCAGTGGAATCATCAGACTGAACTGGCTCTTTTATGCCAGTGCATAGTGTGAATTCTATAGAATTGTGAAGTGGGATGAGTTATTTCCAGTGTCCACTGTCCTGGAGATAAAGACTCGTTCATTTTCTGCATAGGCAGTCATAGGTGTTGGAGCGCTTTCAAAGCTTGGATAGACCTTTATCATGAATATGAAGGGTGAGTAACTCCACTTGAAACTATCTGATTCTTTGCAAAAAGTCAAAGGTACAAGTCTTTGTACATAAAAAGGTAAGGAAAGAAGCTAACAACAACTCCTCAGGTGTACCTTTCATATGAAAAATCCAATCAAGCTGAATATCCTGCTGTGTGCACTGCTAAAGGCAAGCAGGAGCTAAACTTTATGACTTGTAGAAACCCAGAACCACATTCAGGGGCTTAAAATCAGCTCACTTTCATGTTTTTTGGGTCAATTTTGGAGGAATGGTGGCGAGACCTCCTGTTATCAACCGCAATGATGATGCACTTTGAAATTGCCACTATTTCAAGCAGCCGCTGAGGCCCATGGGTTTATATTCAGAGCTAAAGTAATGGAAAAAAAAAAAAAAACACCAGTTGAAAGAGGTAAAACTCATGACCATGAGATAAACCTATAGCATTAAATTACCCAGGAGACACTACACTGAGAGCCACTGATGCCATTAAAAGAAAGGAAAAATAATTCCTGCAGCCACCGATGCAGAATTTACAGATTACGTTCTCTTAAGGACAGACGGTCGGACTTCATTGAAATGTTTCATTGAGCAAATAATGAGACGGCTCTGTGTGTGAGAGAGACATTCAGAGAAAGAAAGTTGGAGCTGAGAGCTGGAAGAGAAGCTGATGTGTTGTCAGATGGACCCGTAACCTGGTTAAGGCAGATCAGAGAGGGAGAGCTGGAGAGAGAGGCAGCGAGGGAGAGGGAGAAGGCGGGTATGTCATGCACAGCACGGAGCCTTTTCTCCTCCTGTTGTCAATTAAAGCAGGCGGCTCTGCACCTGCATGTGGATGCCAGACCGGCGCTTCTAGCCAGCATTCACCTCGGCACCGGGCTCGCTGTCCAACCAGCTCTTAATGAGGGGCTTTGTGAGGATAAAGGGGGCTGGCGTGTATACTCAGGCGCCCATACATGGCAATTAGGGTGAACCAATCCTGGGGAGATCAAGGACTCGTGCTTCTCTCTCGCTCTCTCTCTCTTCCTCTCTCAGATTCCTTACTCTTTATGCTTTGCTTAAGTAAGACTGATGGACAGACACGTAGATATGGGATTGCAAGATTTGCAAATGCGTGGGTTTGGAAGGGACTAACTGTAATCCTCACAGAATGAATCACAGCTGATGTCTTCCTCACTGGAAATGTTAAATCAAAATTCATTCTAACATGGAATTTACATATTTCATCAAAAGGCAAATCTCGGAGCAGCGTATTTAAGGTCTTTCTGTTTTCACTTTGTCTTGACAGTTATGGGATTCAACACAATTTCATTGGGACACATTTTACAGTAAGCACCCGCACAACAGTGAAAAACCATTTGAATGTTGCGGCTCAAACAGATATTGTAGGAGTCGATCAAATGAATTGCCAATAACTTGACAATTGAGTCGGTTCCAAGATGTAAACTCTAGAAACCTTGATTGTGTGGTTTAAAGCTTTAGGAGAGAAGTGTCGGGCACAAACAGGGACACACATTTAGTGAGCTGTCATAGATTACGGCAGCGAGATGCAAATTCAGTGCAAGTGTGCCTTTTTACTTCCAGCAGCATGCCACCCACAAAAATCTCATTGTGTTTCCGCTGAGGGTTACAGAAATGTGGGCATTGCTGTATTATGTGAATCTAACTAATGAAAACACAACATGAACCATACACAGCTGTTTTACAATACATGGCTTCATCTATGTGTTTCGGCCAAACGCATAGCGAGGCTAAAAGGGAGACCTTTAAAAATAAAGATATTAAACTAGTGACGACAGGGAGGGACGGAGCTCACCGCGACGTCATCCAACATTCCCACGACACACACCCTGCCGCCAACGAGACTCAATCCTGCTGTGGCGAAGGCAGGTCATGCCTTAGTGTAGTAGAAATTGTAATGTAGAGTTTGGACATCTACTTCAATTCCAGTAATAGCTTTTTTAGGCTACTGAATGGCTAACGTGAGGGTTTGGCATCTCTTGACAGCATGCCAAGTGTGTTACTAGCATTTCCACACAGATGTAGATTTCTTTTAAACAGCGCATGTGTGGATGGATTTTCTTTTTCTGAGAACGAAGGAGAAAATTTGAAGAAATTGCCATGTATGTGTTGCTTTAGCCCTCCTGCAGTCACGCTCTTGGCTTCGAGTCACATCTCTGAACAAGGTTTCTCACATTTATTTTCTGTTCCGATCGACATCAGAGATTTCTGCTGCAGCAAGACAAATGCAACAAGAACAGCGCAGTTTTGGCAGGTACATTAGACAGCAGCTAGAACAGAGAGAACAATTCTCAACCCTGGTGTGAAGCAAAGATTTTGCTCTTCACCAGGACTGAGGACAATGCTTAGTGAGCGCAGTGTAACTGGAAAAAACACTCTCACTTGAAGAGACAGCGGGAGTGCAGCAAAAGACAGCGAGTATGAAGTTAAAGATACATTTGGCAAAGAACTTTGAAAGAAATGACTGCTCATCAATCACAGCTGAGATGGGAAGGAGGATGATGAAAATCTCTCTCCATTTGAAAGGTAGACTCTTCCAATTCTGGGTGTTTGCTTTCTTCCAATAGACAGCCTCCCCCCAAGTAAAGCAAGGGGGGATTTTCTCAAGTCATTCCTGAGATGTAGAAAAGTCAAACTAGAGGTCTTGTCACTCACAGGTCTGACGTGAAAGGCGTGTTGACTGTTGCTGAAAGCAAACCTTTTTACAGGATCATCCCAGCGTGACTGAATTTTGTCCTCATTTTCTGCATTTTGCATGCATGAAAGCCATCGCGTTTAATGTTATCTTGGAGGCTATTTTCACGTGCATACCCTACGATAAACAAAACGACTCCCAACATGTCTAATCCAGTCAGTGAAGGTGATCCATCACTGTGATTGAGAAGATAACAAACGTTTTTTGCCAAGTCGCATTAGAACGCAGTGTATGACGGAGCGCTGATGCCCAGCCTGTGGTTATCATGCTTCTAACCAAGCATGTAATTGTGTGATCGTTGCCAAGCTACAATGACACTGTGTTCTCTTCGCTCTTTAATTTTCCTGTTCCATATATGTTTTCAGGACATAAAGAAGTATTCCATTGCTCTTACTGCAAATGCTGAATCACAATGTTAGCTGTATTTCTAGAAGCAGAAGCATCAGTGACATTTGCTTGGGAAACACATTCGTACAAATGTGTATATTTACTAGGAACTGCGGCCAACATGACGTCACATACATGCTCCTTCCCACGTGTGGAAGGCCTTAGCCTCATTGAAATTTACTGTAACCCTTCCAATAAGTATGACAGCAATCCCAGAAGCATGTCATTACAATTACACACACTTACAAATGAATTTCCATTTTGCACAGGCCGTTTGTTTTTCATCCCCTCGAACAAGTCGATAGCTTCCATGTGTTACATCCCATCAGATAAATTCATTCCATTATATCTCCATTTGCTGTTTAAATTGAGGAAGCAGCCAATGGCAGAGTTGATAGGTTGGGGCAGTTTGATGACAGAGAAACAGAGAACCAGTCATTTCAATGGGGGGAAAAGGGAAATGCTCTCTGTTCGAGTTTTATTCTGGACTCCACGATAATTGGATGTGACTTGAACTGTACAGCAGGTGATAATTGTGAGAACTGCATGTATTTTAGCCAACAGGCTCAGCAGGCTCAGTCTGTACGATATGCACTTACAGGAAATTTAACTGAGGCTGCTGCACATCAGCCTACTTTATGGATGCAGCTTCCGTCTGGGATTTTCTTTCACAACTGCACAGTGCTTGCCTACAACAAAAGGCAAGGTGAAGTCTTGTCCAGCTCGTTGCGGAGGGCTGCAAACAATCTGTGGACACGGGCCAAGCGGGACCTTTGCTACGTGAAAGGTCCCCGTGTCCCTGACATTCAGAACAGCGATGCTGATGTCATGGCCATTCACGGCCGCCACCGGGAGAGTGACATCTGCAGCTCGGCTTCATGAGCCAGATCTACGCTGAGTCTGGGTGGGCGGAAGTGGATTTGTTTACCTCAAATCAGAATACCGACAGCCTCCTGTAGCTCCCCCTCAATCACCACAACAATCCACCCCCGCCGATGGACACATGGTGTGCATGAAACAAGGCTAAATAAAGCTGCTTTATGCATTTCTCCACAGCACAATTAGTCTGTCATTGTGTAAGGTACTGTAGAATAGATGCAGAGGAACGAAGATGGAGTGTGTGTGACTACTGAACAGCATGCCACATTTTGTATATTTTCAGTTTTACTCGACTCACCTGATTTGTGCTAACTGCTGCTGGGGCCTAAAATGTTGTGTTCACATTTAGAAGAGGGGAAAATATCACAATCCTTAATTGAATGAGGATTACTGAGCCCATCACTTGCTGAGAAGAGAACATCAGGATTTGTATGATTGTCTTTAATAACTTTACAAGTTTGGAAATAAGACCTCCCAGCATCTTTCACTTCTTTATAAAAAGTTGTGCTGTGCTCGCTCAAGATCTCATCATAAATTTGTTTTCTCTCATTTGCACTCAGTTCTTCTTCAGGCTCCCTTAAAGGATTCCTCCAGCGTTGGTGAAAATTAGCCTCATTTCCCAGACAAGAAATTCTGCCTGCGATATTCACTGCTGTCTTTACCTTTAGAGAGAATACAGTACTTTACGACCCAAACTAGTCTGCTGTTAGCATTTCAAGGTAATGTATAGAATTTGAGCTATAGAATTTGAATTGATAATGATAAAGCTGGCAACAACGGCATGACTGGATGGCTTACAGAAGGTCATCATTTCTTACCAACGTTTCACAGGCTATTTTCAACTTATTTGCTCGATTTGGTGGCATTTAAGGGCATAAAAGTAGTGCATACCTCATTGAATTACAAGAAGATGGACAAGAAAAATAGTTTTCATAATCATCAAAAATCTGTGGGTTGGAGCATAATATGCGAAGGACACGGACAGATAGGATTCCAAACTGAATGACATGTGTATTAATGCACAAGGGTTTGGTGCATTCAAGAGTGTGATTGATAGGATGACACACACACACACACACAAAGAAAACATAATTAAGGAAAGGCTGCCGCACTTGCAAGAAATCTCTACAGCAAAATAAGGCGAGTAGAATTACTGGGTACAGAAGAAGTCCAGTACTGAATCTATCATGTGTCCTTGCTCCTCCACTTCCTGAAAGAGTGTCATTATCTCCTCTGTGGTGCACAGAAGAAAACAATCTCTCCACAAGCCATTAAATATGACAGGGGCAGGTCTGAGGATGAATTCGAAAAGGTAATAGCTGCTTATCTATGTGCACGAGCTGGTACACATTAAGTGTTGTGTGCGGTCTTTATGCAGCACTTTGTCTTTTCCTCTATCTCATGCTGCACACGTGGACAGATAGGCATGATGAACAGATACATAAAAGAGTATATATTACTGCATTAGATACAGCTAACCTTCAATAAACACTCATTCCCTCGAGACAAAGAAGCCATCGGTAACGTTTGGCAGCGCTCAATCCGTTTGACATGTAACAATCGGAGCGCGAACAACTAAATTGGAAAAGTAAAGTGGTCTTCTGAGAAAACCGGGGGTAAATACCTCTTTTAGGGCACCTTACCATCAGACAACAAGAGCCTTCTTCCAGAGACGAGTAGGAAAAGTGAAATAAAGCAGCTTTGCACCCACCACTGCCTTCAACGCTATGGGGGCGTGAGGGTCGAGACTCCAGCATGCAGACCGGAGCAGCATGCTGACATTGTAGCAGCGAGTTGGGCAATGAACGTCTTTTCTGGCTCTAGGCTCAATGACGCACTGACCTAAACGCATATCAGTGGGCGGGGGAACATCAATCCTCTATCTGATATAGGTTGCAAAGGTTTTACGTTTGCACCAATTACTGGCTCTGCATTGTGATGTTTGATCCAATCCGCCCCAAAGAAATGAACCCAATGGAGGCCGAGTGTGTCCGAGTGTTTATTTCCAGTTCGTTATTTCTGGTGCACATGCCCTCATTTCCATTTGTAGATGCATATGTACCGTATGTATGTGCATATGAGTTAATGTGTCATAATAGACTAAAGGCAGAGCTAAAAACTGCTGGTTATGGTGGAACCACCCCACGCTAAGATGGCAGCAGCGCCTTTTAGCCCAGATGTCCATCAAGACTAAAAGAATGATGTCCATTCCTGCTTTGATGTGGCTTTACATTCATTTCCCTCAGCCACTGATAAAAGTGAAGCTACAGGGTGGCTGCACCTCTGAGGCCCGGGTAATCTGTCAGTCATGGCTGTGTTTGCTAGTTTGTCTGAGCATGTTAGTGTGACACATGCGTGTGCATCTGTGCTTCTTCCTGTATATGTTACAGTTTCGACACGCCGGTCCAATTTGATGAAAGCATCTGAGTCCACAGCCAGATGGAGAATCATCTGCTCGTTTCTTCGAGTGTTTGGATTCATCTTAAATACGTTGAACAGCCAAACTTTCTAGCCTTTAGCCACTATTAAGGCTGGCAGATTTTCAGAAGCGTTCATACACTACAGTACATTTCGTATGCTCCCGTTGTATACAGGAATCAATCAGCAAGATTACTGATTAACTACAGAGGTCTGTAGCATTCATTCATAGACAGATGTACTCCATATCCTGCACATACAGTGCATCCTCTACATATTATTTCTCAGCGTTTCTTGGCATCTTCAAATTTACTGCAACCTAAAAAAATAAAACATAATTCATATTTGGAGAGATCCAGCAAAAGAAAAAAAAAGACTCTTGGGATGACAAGAAACAAAAAGATGTTGACATATATTTTTTTTTTACTATTGGAAAAAATGTGGCAGCCTATAAAAGCTAACTTCTAGATCATTGATGGAAAGGTTCGAACCTGCCAGCAATGCAGCAGAAGGTTAAAACCTCGATCTGTCCCGACATCAAGGTCCAGCTGTGTAAACGCGGGCGACTGATCACATATACTGAATACATGTATGCTAATTGTGCATAAGCATCATCAGTGCTGGAGACTAAGTGGTCACGTGACAGCATTAGCGTACAGAGAAAAAATATGTAATAAAATAATTAAGTTACTAATCAAAATGTCTGAGGATTTTGCTGTGCTTCTGTTCACAGTGCAGGAATCCCTCCTTTTGTTATATTTCTGGACAATGTAGGTCAACAAAGCTGTGGGACACTGTTTTTCATACTAGTACGCAGTATGAAAGTGTTAAATCAATTTATTTTGCAGTACAATTTTCCACAACACAAACATTTACCTGAGGTATCTATGTACCTGTCTGCCAAGATTTCTGTTGCTCTGGAAGTGTGCAATTATTATCCTTGTTACTGTTGCTTCAGTCAAACTTCTTGTAAACTTGCTGACTGATGGTGTGATCAGTGGTATGCCTGGTATGGTATGACTGAAGGTCATATTGTCAACATTTCCCCCTTAGCAACAGCTGCATGAGTTCAAAAATATTTTATCTAACTAGCTATGGAGCTTCTCCAATCAGATTGTCCTCAACTCTTGTAAAACTTCTATCATTCGAAATCCACGAATATTCAAATACTACATTTTGGCCAAATCAGTACATGTTGCTAGTATAGTAGCCTGTTTCAAATACAGCCCACATTTAGACAGTGGTTCTCGTCTTTGAATTTGCACCGCCTCTAGAGTGCCAATCAAATCAATGCCCATTGCTCGAAGCAACCAGCCAACCACGTCAAAGCAGGCGGCCCTGTCAGCTGACTCTTAAGAACACCTTTCAGGACTGTAAATTCAACAGTATTTTCCTCATGGAATCAGAAATATCAGGTCTCTGATATTACTGCACAGCGTAAAGCTTGTTGTTACCTGAGGCAACATCTACAGGTGATGCAACCGCAATGAGCAACATAAAATAAAGCACTTCCTGACTTTTCAGCTTTATATCCCAGTTTAAAACATATGTTAGAAAAGTAATCAAACACAATAAGTCACATTAATTTAGTTAAAAAAGTTACATCACATTACATTTTTAACAGGGTGACTAGTACCTGATCTGAAAGCTATTACATTTCTAAAGTAACCTTCCCAACAGCGGGCATCATTTATGCATTTGACCACAGGCCTTCCTGCTGATCCACTCCATACTGTAGTTCTTCAAAGTTTTAGCAATTGTAACTTCTTTGGGTATCAAGCAGGAGGTCTCAGAGAAGCTAGGAAAGCACTGACAGCTAGAAAAGTGTTTAAAAATTCAACAGCAACATCTCATGTGCTTTGTGTTTTCCATGTTATTTTATCTATTATCTGTGAACACCACAAACAAAGTTGCATTCACTTACATTGTACCTGCATCGCGGCAGAATCCTCAAACGAAACCAAAACGACCTTCATGGCTCAGCAGCACTTAGAGCTAAAGCATCTTTTTGAGGGAATTTGGGTAAAACATCCCTTTAAGGTGCTGATGTTGTTCAAAGCGTCATGATTTATTTTGCACTCTCTCAAATGTGCGAGACAGGGAGCGAGGTGCATATGAGAAGCAGAGGGTGATGCAGTCAGATGCAATCGCTGCTCAGGTGCTACATGCACTCAGCCTCGTGGGCCATTTGAGAATTTTTAGCGTACCTGTGTGCAGAACAGAGCAAGTGGAATATTTGTTGTGAGGTGGTAAAATGGATTTACAGGCAAATCAAAACCCCCCGTTTCTCCTGTTTGTGTCTCAAACCGTGTTACTCCCTAAAACAGTTTTCTGTCTTTCTTTGCTAACTCCTACACCCACCCTCTTTACCTTTCTCTCTACATCACACGCATTCCTCTGCCAAGGTTGGCGGCGCTCCGCTTAACATATTTCTTTTCTATTTTGACCATCTGTCTCATTTACACAAACAGTTCTGCTCCTCTTTCCGCTCCCTGTTTTTTGACTGATCTCACTCTCTCTGATGAATTCTACTCGATTTTTTTCTTTTACTCATCTCCATCTGCTGAAATGGCCACGATTAGAGATCCTTACATAAATTAGACTGCCCGTCGGGTTTTTTAAATGTCACTTTTTTCTTTAGTTTACAAATGCAGTGCTATTTGGGTTCCCTGCTGTGGGTATGACAGTGAATCATCATTGCATTGGGGGTGCTGTACTAAAGAAAAAAATCCTCAAAGTGCCCAGTTTAGAGCATACTGAGCACAGGATGTCGCCATTATATATCGCCACTGTGACCCTGCTTTCCAGCTCAAAGGTAATTAGTGTGGAAGGTTGTTTGACTGGTGGTGGATACGTGTACATTTACTACCCTCTACTTCATTATAAGTATGGGAACATAGACCTGTAGATGATTCAGTTTCTAACATCACACTCAAATATCCAGAGATTAAAAGCTAAAAGACAGGAGGTGCAGTAAGTTGCTCACAGCTAACCCTGCTCATACTAATGCTCCTATAAGCTAAACATTCACAGCTAAACTTGTGAATGAACAACGCTGCTTCCTTCTACACGAGGCTGTGCTCAGTGTGTTTGTGCTGGCTGGTGTTGTTCAGACGGTCAGCAAAGCCCCGTGGGAGGCCATGCCTCTTCCTCTATCAGAGGGAGACTATGACAGATCTTTATTGTAATTGGCCTTGGAGGTAATAAGCAAAGCTCATCACCCTACCGGCCTCCCACCGAGCTCCCATTCCCATTATCCCCTGCTCGTTCCGATTCATTAAACCTCCAGTGAGATTGGTCAGGGTGCTGGAAGAGAGGCTGGAGCATTCATTTTGGTTAAGAAGATCCCTGTTCCTTTGACGCCTCGCCTCAAATGGACACTAATTGACAGAGATGTGCTAATGGTGTGAGAAATGTTTGATAAATAGCAGCGAGCCTTTCATCTAATGGCGAGACCTAGCGTGTTCTCCTCCACTTCTTCCAGCTTTTTTCAGGAAGATGATGGCCTGCAAAAAATCTCTTTGGAGGTTAATGCATCCACTGTTGCCCTCAAGATGTGATGTGATGTGATGTGTGTGTGTGTGTGTGTGTGTGTGTGTGTGTGTGTGTGTGTGTGTGTGTGTGTGTGTGTGTGTGTGTGTGGAGCTGGTGAACTTCACAGATCTCTCTGAAGCACTCAATAGTCTTCCCTCAGGTCTTTCTTCCTCGTTGGAGTTCTTCGCCTCAATCTTTCAATCTGGGCAGCCGGCAGACCATTTCTCTGATATTATTTCACTTCTCCAACTATTGGCATGTTATGTGTGTATATGTCTCTATTCGTGATCTCGCCTCATCTCCGGTGAAATCCTCACCACCAAACCGAGGCGAGGATCCGGGCTGTTGATCGGGGCTGCGGTCTGGGAGCATCTCCGATGATTTCAAATGATGCCCTTTGTTGTTCAGATGCCTCTCCTCCTCCCCTGTTTTCATCTCCGTTCCTCTCCTCCAGGCCTCAGAAGAAGCAGGGTGAGTTTCACCTCTGAGTGCCTCTTTCACTTTGTTGATAGAAATGAAATGAGCAGAATTTTATTGTCAGCGCTGCACTTCGCGGTCGAGGATCCAGCCAGTGAGAAGAGTCTGAATGAAAATCGTGCTGTTTGGGTGTGAGGGTGTGAACAAGGATTTTTGTTAGAAATAGCGAGAAGGGTTCTCAGACTTGGTGCAGTGCTAATGGTGGCATGTATGCATATCTTAAATCACCGCTAATCACGCTGACAACCCTCTTAGAAATCAACATTTGTAACAACCCATGCAGCCGTTGAGTCTTTTCTTAGATGAAAATGTTTTAACAGACTCTTGAAACTTGCAGGGATTGAAATTCATTTCATGCAGATATTAATGGGAACCACTGGCTGCCAGGAACAATGGGAAAAGCACATTCAGAAGCTAAACATGTTAGCATGCATTTGAGGATGGACGGCAAAACATGCTGGCTGGGTCCTTTAAGAGAAAAGTGTGTTTTCTCCAATTACTTACAGACATCTCTGTCCTCCTTTCTGCCTCGTCGGCTGTGCCAAAAATGGCATGTGATGGTCTGGTTTAAGGTGTTAAATATGGATGCCCAGGGCAAATGTCAGAATAACTTGAAATAATTGCAGTGTGCTGCAGATAACTCTGAATCGTCATTACCATTTGTGTGGTTAATTCTGGGGCCAGATAAAAGGAGTTTCTTAGACTGAGGTGCATGCAGCTTGCAGTAAGCTGCTTTCGCACCTGTGATCACAGCTCGCTATTGCTCAACAACACCAAGAGCTAACACCTGGCGGCATTGGCATCTGCAAGGAAAGGCAGGGAAAAAAGCCCTACAAACAAATGGCTTTGCCACTCGTGTGCAGATAGATGTGGCTCAAAACACTGCGTCCAGGGATTTTCTAAATTACCCTCTTGCAGAGTTCAGTCACAGTAAGTACTTTGAAAAATCATAATCCGGTCCCCGAGCAGCCCTGGGGGTGGCAGAGGAGGCACTCCGTCTTGGTTTTCCTGATGTTAACTCTCCTATTATTAACTTTTGTGCAAGGTATCATATTTTTGGATAAGAGGGAGAAAGCCAACAGAAGCCTGAAAATCATGCTGAGAAACAACAGAGGCTATTACCATGGTGCATTATTTCCTTGCTGCCCTGTGGTGGCTTAGATGGGACTTGCCATTCGCAAAAACATTGCAAACATTAAGCACTCCTGCTTTCTCCTGGCAATGCACTGTCATTTTCAAGACAGGAACATTTGCTCTGTCATGCTCCCTCACTCTCTCCCTTGGCCTTTACAGATACTGTCATTTTGGAAACAGCATTTGCTCAGTCACTATCTCTCAACCCCTCCTCCCTCTCACTCTGCTCTTCCTCCCTCTGTCCGCCACTCAGTCATTTCTCACCTTCTCCTTCTCCTTGTTCTCCTTTCGTCTCCTTCACAGGCAGAGCGCAGACAAGATAACATGCAGCGGTTTCAGTCCGTGCCGTGCGAAGACTTAGCACAGCCATTTGTGTCCTTTTCTATTCATGTCATGCGCCTCAAACGGTGAGGGGAGTTACATTCCACAGCCAACAGAAAAGAACAATACCACTGTGCTGAAAGTGCGGCCAAAATATAAATCCCTATAATGATGCAATGGGGGATAAAAAAATATATTAGAAGGTCAGTATACTCAGACACATTATACATCCCCACAGAAATATCTCCTCAGGCGCCCTAAGCGCCATTCGATTCAAGAACCTGGCAACACAAGAAGCAGAACACGTGTTCCTTAAATCATGTTAACAAAGGACTATATTCATTCCACCTTTTGGTGATGTGGAAAGCAGTGAAATCCTCTCATGGCAACGCTGTGCTTGGCTGTACTGTTACCCAAAGTGCGTTTTTGCGCTTGACCGCATGGTGGCAACCTGCGCTGCGTTGCCGGCACATCAGCTCCTAATGTTCCCTCATAAAGAACCCGGGACTCGTCCTCATCCGACGCACACCGGCAGCCGGGCTCTCCTCCACGGCAGGCTCCGACCGTGACAGTGTGACTGTACGTGCAAGTTTCTCCCCCCGCTGCTCTCAATCTCCGCTCTCCGAGCCGCTCAACTTCTTCTCAGCGCTCCCGTCAAACTGAATAACCGACCTTGACAGTGCGCTGTGGGGAGGCTTCGAGTAAAAGTCTGTCCGCTGCGTTGGAAAAAAAAAAAAAAAAGAACTGTAGCCAGTGACCGCTCCGTTTGCGGACAACGAGGGAAGTTTAAAGTGGAGGCAGAAAAAGAGGGAAACAGCATCTCAAGGACGCAAGAAGTGTCGATGAAAAAGTATGAGGTGCAGCTTGCCTTCGCACAGGTGCAGCGAGGAATGGACTGGATTTGGATTTAACCTGGATTCATCCGACTGAGTTGCTTCCAGTACTTCAAAGAAAGCAACTAAGACTGCCTCGACACTCATCGGAAAATATCCTACAGGGTCTGTGGAACTGGAGCAAATTTGGACTGTAAAACAAATATAGACTCTGTTTGACCGAATTTCTCCGGTCGCGACAGGCTGCAGCGGCGGCTCGGGTTTTGCGCTCCCGGATCCGTGCGCTCTGCCCGGCTCGCGTGGTTCCCCAGACAGGGAGACCCGGCAGGCAGCGGGCGGACACAGGCAGATCCACGCCGGGACTCGGACCCGGTAGCACGCTTCCAGCTCACCGGGCACTTGTTGTCCAGCTCGCCCGGTTTGGGACCATGTTCGAGGACTCCTGGTGCAGATCGATGTGGCGCGCCACATGGATTTTATTTTTTTCCTTACTCATCCAGTCCACACAAGCTCAAGGTAAGAGGGACACCGCCGGGGCACGGTGCCGATTAGTCATCAGACAGGCCCATTAGTGTCTGTGGCTCCCCCACTATGCCGGTTGTTTGGTGGCGTTTCCGTTCTGCTGGTATCGGATCTGTGATGTGTTCATTATTCTTTGCCTTTTGCACGCAGCCTATAATTTTCTCATTAGGCTACACATCACTGTGACACACACACACACACACACACACACACACACACACACACACACACACACACACACACACACACACACACACACACACAGAGTCTTAATTGCAGGCTAGTGACACACACTCACACGCGCGCGCACACATTGGCATCGCTGCTGTTATTTCATTGATTCAACATTTCAGTGACACTTTTTTTTTTTCCACGCGTGTTCCTCACAGCCCTGAACTTCACCTAAACCTGAACTTTATGAAGTTGAGATCCTGCACGAGCTGTCTGTCGCATGGATGATAAGATGCATTTGGGGATGCTCAGGTTTCAGTGCAGCCCAGTTAATGATGAAGACCCCGCATTTTCTCTCCAGCTGTTCTGATGTTTAGAAACCGTAAATGAATTTTCGAGGTTGAACATACCGCACGCAATGAATATGTCATTAGAAGCCCAGCTGTTAAAAAATGGTAATCTGATTAATAAGTACTAATTAATTCATCAAGCCTCTCCCGCGGAAATGAAACTTTGCGCGGAAAACACGTGCGCCAAATAAACAGATACATATTGATGCGCATCCCTTAATGCGCGCGCGTGCACGACGAGCGTTAGATGGTGAGAATTAATTGGTTCTCGGAGAATTATGCTGCCTGTTTCCCCTGAGCATGACGGGAGCAACAGCCAAGTGTGGCAGTTTGCAGGAAATGAATGGTGTGTTTTTTTTATTTATTATTATTATTATTATTTTTTTTTACCTTTTTCATGAGTAGTTACGACTCTGATTCTCAGTGCAATAATCCCACAAGATCCCTGTAATATTCCTGTGGAGACTTGGAGTGTGTCTCTGGTGCCCAGCAGAGAGTCTGCTGTAACCTCAGGCCTTCTCGCTTCTTCTTTTCACCCAGCCATTACATCCCTCTAGGGGTTAGCTCTTATGTGATGTTTGTATAGCAGACAGTTTTTTGTTATTCTTAATGACAGTTTGTATTTAAAGCCAGTAGCTCTGGGACATGAACGCCGTTGAAGACGTCTTCTGATTCTGAATTGATCTGAATACATTTTTACTGTAGTTCGCGTCACTGGTCCTTGAGGGTGCTCCAGGAGGTCCCCAGCGGCCTCACTCAGTATCAAAGTGAGCCAATGGAAAATAATTGAAGAGTTATGATCTTCATCAATGATCTCCTCTGTGTCATCTTCAACCCTTTTAGGTGGATCTCTGGTGTGTCTGTTGTTTGAAAGTATTGATTTCGGGTGACCCTGACACTTGCATGGTGAAAAAAAGCGCTCTTGTTCTTCGCTTTCCACTGCTGCACGCTCACCGCTCAGGTGATTGGGATTCAGGTGTTGCTGCCGCTGCAAGGAGGGAGTATTACCTCTCTGGATAGACTCTAAGCCCTCGGTGGCGCTCACTCAATAATACAATGTAGAGAAGATGAAAAAAAACAAACAAGGCAGATATCCATCATTCATGAGGGCATATCCTGGTG
The DNA here is from genome assembly GCF_039877785.1 of Chaetodon trifascialis. Lineage (NCBI taxonomy): Eukaryota > Metazoa > Chordata > Actinopteri > Chaetodontiformes > Chaetodontidae > Chaetodon > Chaetodon trifascialis. The sequence continues at coordinate 5,071,192 of NC_092076.1, read as the reverse complement.
CCTGACATTTGCAGGAGATTGATAACTTGTGTGTCCTAGGGATTAAGAATCCTGACATTGTCGCTTCCTTTCTCTCTATAACGGTATCTCTGCCTGCTGCCGTCTGTATCTGATTCTTGTCCCCAGTCCTCCCTCTCGTTGCCTCTTAATGCTTATTTAACCGAGCGAGTTAAATAAGAACACGTTATTTACAGCAGTGGCCTGGGGAGAAGGTCTTGTCTGTATTTTTTGTTGGTTTGGATGTGCATGGGTGCATAAACCAATATGGCATGCGTGTGATTGTGCATGTGTGGAAGTTAGGGATGAGGAGTGGCAGTCAGTGACACTCTCTTTGTGCTCAGCCCATCCAGCAGTGGCCCCTCAGATTTCATTACGTAGTCGCTCCTGCGTCAAAAAAATGTAGGATTTAATTGGACTCACTTCAGACCGTTCGGAGTGCAGCTCATTGAAAGTGACCCCAGTGTGGGCTGCTCTCTTTCCATGTGATGATTAAAGGACATGATGAGGCAAGTAGCATGCCTCTGGATGGACATGTCAGCCACTGCTTGCCACATTTTAATGACCAGTCTACTGAAACGGCTTTTTAACGACGGGAGAACGGCCTTCATCAGAGCAAAGTGCCATGACGTCTTGCCTTAAGGCCCGCTGAGCAGAGAGGGCTAATCTTCAGTTCTTGTATTTTGTATATTGTCATTTGTCATCATTGTGCGCAGCAAGAAAAAGAAAGATGTTTCAGTGTTAATAAATACACTTCAGAACCTGACTGATGGCTACGAAATTTACTCTCGGTCCTTCTGTCGTTTTGATGTTCTTATCTCAAACTGAAGCATTCTGCATTTCAAACGAAGGCCCTCTGACCCTTAAACAAGCTATTTTTGGTAGCAGACACGAAGGCACGCTCTTGGTTTTTCCTTAAAGCATGTAAAGAAATATAAAACAGGCCGTCCTCTCAACTCACCCTGGATATTTTGTTCAAAGTGACAGTTATAGGAGCTGTCTGGCCTGTCCCACTGTTCGCTCTCATTCATTTACTGAGGTCATGCCGAGACAATGCTGAGCTCGCCTGCTGTTTTTATCATTTCCAACGCGTCTATTTTGGAGCTCGGAGCAGCGGGGGAGGACTCTATTGGAATGTCATGTTTGGCATACATACTTCGCCATCATTCAGCGTCTGCAGATTAGCCTGACTGGCTACAGCTCGACTTTAGGGGCTTTAGAGGGAGCTGAGAACTTCATTCTGTCAGAGGCGTGGCACTCAGACTAACATCCATAAGAATGATTGTGACAGAGTGTGGGGGAGGGGGACCAGGACCCTGGCATGGGAATCATCTATGTCATGCTGTTGTCTGTTGAGGCTGTGCAACATGTTTAGAGTGGCGGCCTGCTTTTAGCTTACTGTATTCGACATGGACCTTGACACAGTCGTAGAAGTCAAGGATGTCATCTCCATTTTAAATCTCTTACGAGATTGGATTGAAATTGTGTGGCTGGAATGAAGTGCGTGCAGTTTGGTAGCACCTCTCGGCTGCTTCAGACGAAATTCATATCGGATGCATTCTTATCTCAGGCGACAGAGTAGGGCACGTAATCACAGACGTAAAGCGGAAATTTTCAGTGTCCCAGTCAGCGGCTTTCAGATGAAGAGGAAGCTGCGGTTGAACGTGGCAATACTAGACTGTCGAGATTCCAGCGAGTTCGTCTTTTATTTTATTTCCTCAACGCGACGCCTCGTCTGGTCAGGCGCTTGTGGCATCAAGATGTCCCGTTCGTGCAGGCATATTGTGTTTGTGTGCACTTGGGACCTTCAGCAGCCGATCTCCAATCCGATGGAGGTAAAACACAGACGGCAAATGTCTGAAGCACAAATCAAGATTATTGATCAAAGCCTCCTTTGATCTTTGACTCAAGCCACTCCTTTATTCGGCAGCAGGCACAAGTGTTCCTTTTGGATTATTTGAAAGTGACATGATGGATTTGGCCAAAGCTGAAGTGAGATAAGCCATAGAAAAAGGTTGAGATGATAGCGTGAGTGATACGTGGAGATACAGTGGGGTTGAGAGAATGTCTTCAGACTACAAATGCCCTGATTTGTTGCACGTCTTAACTGACAGACTGGGGATCTCTGTTTCCTTGTAGCAGCTGTGCCCTGTGAAATGATTTGCAAAAAAGGAAAGAAAAAAAAGTGTGGCTGTCCCAGATCCCTGCAGCCAGTGCTTTGGCAAAAGGTCACAACGTATCGCTTTTAGTATTCAGGGCTGGCGAGAAAACTCATGGTCAAAGTCTAGTGATAGATTTCTCAGAGGGATGTCTAGAGTTTCACTGTGCTACGTTCAATAAAACAAAACTTCCCACCCAAGGTCTCTGGTAGTGGCAAGTCCAAGAGAGAGGCGTAACTGAAAGACCTTTTTGTTTTTCCTCTCTAGAAAGCACTGCAGAGCTCTTGCTAGTGAGGCTGTTTTTATTGATCTGGGCCCAGTTTCTCAATACCAGTCAATTGAAGAGGTTAAGAGTGTTTCTAAGTGGGACTCTTAAATTTCAACAGGGGTGCTCTGAAAAGCAAAAAACAAAATCAGAGCATGCTAATGGCTTACATATTAAGACACTAAACAGAAATCCAAAGAAACCCACAATATCCATCGTTTGCTGGTAAAAAGTAAATGTAAGAAAGTAAACCAGGATTTAATGCGTTTGACTTTTGCTTCTGTCAGCTGCAGGTTTATGTAAAAACAGCTAAATTTTGGTGCAATTCAGAATATTTTTCTTTTCTGTCTCCATCAACGTCCTCTTCCATTGCCTGGTTCCATTGCCAGTTCGCCCGGCTCTGGTGCACCACTTCTCGGCAGTGTTCCCAGCTGGGTCCTCCCCGCTCCGGGCTTGAGATGCTCCTCCTGGCGGCCCAAAGCTCCTACAATAGTGGTGTGAACATCAGCGCTCCCTCTGTGCTTCGACCTCCCAGTCTGGTCCAAGCAGAGACAGCTAGCTGCACCAGTTTCACCGACATAGCTCATGTGTGACTTGGTGCTGTAAAGCACTTATTGTGGGGGGTGGTCTTCACCTACCCATGTTCCATAGTGGAAGAAGAAGTGTTCGGGCTGCCGAGTGGGATTGATAGAGGCACCACTCTCCACACCTTTATGTGACTAAGAGGAGCAAGAGAAGGAGGATGAGGAGGAGGAGAATGGTGACACATTCACAGATATACAGTGGCAGTCTTATTTAGACGCACAAATACTCAACACGTGATCTCACACATTCCTTAAATATGCTCTTTGACCGCAGCGCTACTACATATTCTCTGTTTAGTGTGGCTGTGGCCAGAGGCGAAGCTTCAGGGTCAGCTGAGTGAATCTGAAGGACCCCATCAGTGAACATCTCACCTATTGATGACCATAAACACAGCACAGCACTTTTCACACTCCCTCCTCTTGTCAGCAGACCTGCTTTACACAGCACAATAATAGGACTGTATACTCATAACAGTCAATACACTCTGCTTATTACTATAATTATTACATTCTATTATTTCCCTGACAGCTTTGTTGAAACACCTCCTGCTAAAACCCCAGAAAAGAACTTGCGTGCATCAATGTGCGTGGATAACATCATCATTTTCATCTGCATAAAGGCACTCTTTTGTTCATTATTAATATGAATATATATGACAAGAAAGTGTCACCATTGCATCTTTAGAGCTTCAGCCACTTCTGTCGGGGCCTGCTGTGTCCTCATTTTCACTGTGTGAAGATGCCTGTGTTTGTGCAGCCGTGTAAATGTGCGAGGAGGCAAGGGAGGGAAGTCTAGAGATGTGTGAATATGTGTCAAGCATCTTTGTCTCGAGCTTCATCAAGGTTTAATCTACGCTGCAACATCCTGCCAAACTCAGTCTGATTTTCCTGCATTTTAGTATCATCTGAATATATCAGATAATCCTGCATATTAACGGTATCAAAAAGGCATGGTGTTAGAACGCCTGTGTTGATTCTGCTGTAATCAAAGCTACCTGGTTTACACTCAAATCTGGGCTCTAGACTAACTGTTCCAATGGTAGTACCAGCATATGATTTGGTTGCACCTTTTTTTTGCGCCACTGTTTTAGATTTAAGATGTTCTTTATTAACAAATAGCTCAATATAGTGCAACATTTTCTTGTTCTTTCTGTTGTTGGGATATGTGCAATGCTTTTGAAAGGGTAATTTCATATGTTTAGCTAACGTGGCTACTATTAGCCTAGCCAATGTAGCCAGCCTGACATTAACCAAGCATGCTATTTATTATTCCCCAAAAATATTTTGAATACATAACCGGTTTCTGTCATCGTGGCTTGAGGTGTTTTCTGCCAGCACAGATATAATTGGTGTCAGCGTTGGTGTAATTTCTCACTGTGATCTATCTTCAGATACTCTGAAATGACACTGTGTGTGTGTATTGATCGCAGCTGATATAGCTGTAATGTAAATTTCAACATTCGCGTGAGGCATTTTCATCTGTCATTTAAATTTGTGCATTCATGTGTCTAAAACGGTGCATCTGTGTCTAGAACTGCAGGAGTTGTTTGCGGACTGGAGCACTGCAAATTTAAGCAGGCAAACACACAAACATCCCTTTGAAACCTCTTAAATGAGTGGTGAAGGCAAAAGGGCTCATGGATCTGACTGGTGCCAGAGCATGAGAGGTTGTAAGGTCGCAATAAGACTGACTTTAGCCCTGCATGTAAAACGCTGCCCTCTCATTGAGTTGAATGAGGCCTGTCTGGCAGCTCCATCAACAAAACCGCAGGTATCCAGCATAAATACTGAATGTAGCGCAACATTCACTCCAACTTAATGTGATATCATCTAACAAGATGGTGCAAGGCCAATCAGATACATGCAAGTGCACATTCCTGGTGGATTATTTGTGATACACTGTATTTCTAGTGTTTACCTTGTGATCATCAGAGCTGAAAATGAAACAGTTGCCCTTGCCTTTTTAGAGTTAAGTAAATTATAAACCACTGTGCAGCTTTTTGCCATTTGAGAAACCTTCAAATTCACGGATCTGTTATTCAAACTGGACTTCTCACTGCGCAGTAACACACCCCAACTGACCCACCAAGCAACATTCTTGTAACACTGGGGTGATTTCGGTCTGAATGCCCACTAAGGGAATTAGTAGCGCATTGTAACACCATGGCAATTTCAGCACTGACAGACAGATTATATCCTTGCAGCTAAATGACTCCAGACTTACACAACCTAGAAAGAAAAAACATTCCTCTTCAAGAGGCATGCACGAATATCATCATGTATTGAAATAGCAAGCATACAGTAGAAGGCTTAAAACATTTCCTCTAACTCACTAAAAAGCTACTATTTTAGGATATGCATGCTTTTCGAAGGACTTTGGATTTTGTGGCAGTAAAATTCAAAGAAATCCACCTTGGCTTAAGTACTTTAATGCAGCGGGCCAAGATAAGGTCAGCCTAACTCGGGCAAGATGACATAAAAATGGTGCCACCAGCTCCAGCTCGCTCCTCAGAGGGTGCTTCTAGGTGACAGTGGTACAGCGTAATCAATGTCATTTCACAGCTATCTGCTCACTTACCACATTTGCCTCCAAATTCTCTCATTGGCATGCCGGCCGCTTTTCATTTCTCTCTCTCATCTCATGAAGTACATTCGAAGAACTTTAATCCCAACATTTCAGACAGGCCTGCTCTTTGAAACACCGGTTATATAACCCCAGAAAAATGACTATTGAATTGAAAAGAAAAAGATTTAGGATTGTACTGTTCCTGTTTTCCCTTGTGCAGCCCAGGCAGTTTGACCGGAACAAGAAGTGTTGGGCTGAAGCGAAGATGTAGCAGCCCTATTCACAAATAGTTTCTTTGTAAGCTCCTGCCATCGGGCCTGTCTGGAACACAGCACAAAGCCGTCTGGTTAGTGTTTGCCAGGGTTGTCCTATTTGTCTTGCATGGTTATTAATTTGGGTTATGTACTGCGCAGAGTGGTAAAAGAGGCCACCCAAGCCAGCTGGGAATTCTCACCATCCACTCAGAGGGACAAGGATCACTGTAAAACGACCTGTTGGAGTTCTTCTCAGTGAAAACAGAGGGACCACTTGTCTCCCTTTTGGCTTTCGTAATGACAAGCTGATTATCATTTTTCAGCCATACATCCAAATTGTGCCACTGACTGAAGTGGATTACACAAGTATTGTTGATTGTCTTTTTTCTCTGACCTAGTCTTAAACAGCTCCTTTGACCGTCCTGCTATGCATTTGGGCGAGGTGGATTACTTGCAGACGCTTTATTGCTGTCTGTTTTCACGTACAGTCTGTACATTTATTTAGATGATTAGAATGAATGTATTTGGTAAAGCTAAGCTTGTGTGCACCAGTTTTTACAGGTGGTAGTATTTATCCTTTGATGAACAGTAAGGAGAACACTGATAGCTTACATGTGTATTGTACTTGGCTTTTCAGAGCGCCAAAGCGTTTTTCATTTGAAGCCGTTGCTGCTTTCAATCCGCTACCACACATGTGCGTCGCAACAATAAAGCTTTGGCCCAAACAAGGTTTTGCGCTGATAATGGTTTGGGGGATTTATGGTAGGGCATTCCAACTTCTTTTAATATCACTGGTGAAAGCCTATTACGTGTTTCCATATCCACTCAGCTAAACCAACCCACTGCTCTGCACTCCCAAATTAGCACCTGGTGGCCTTCTGCACGTTTACACCTCACATTAGATCCAGCTGCGCAATTCCTAGTAGTGAGCATGATCTGCTCCTGCACATGTCCTTCAAAGTGGGCTTCAAAATGACCTCTGAAAAATAATAAGCCAGAGGTACGGATGTGATTATGGACTTGAACTTTTCCCTCGCCATTTAAGAGGGCCATTATGCATGCGGCGACAGGCAGGGGGGAGCCAGAGTCAAGGCTTGTTTACCATCATCATCCCTCGTCTGGCTAGATGGAAATGAGCACAGACCGTAGAGTGACACTAGCTTCAGGAGGCCCCCAAACCTGGCTCACTCATGCGGATCCTTGTGTGTTTATAATAGAAATGCACTCAGATTGGCTGGGGGCTTGGGAAACCACCCCTGAACCCAGTAATTGCCGTTCCCACAGGGAGGTGTTTGTGTGAGTGTGTGTGTCTGCAGGTGAACTGTGAATTTGTATGCATATGCAAGCGGTTGTGTGTCTGTGTACAAGTGGGCAGTCTGAGCCCATGGGCCGGTAAGCAGTCCTTCAGCTATTATCACGACCCTGACATGTCGCCACACACTGGGCTCCCCTGGAGCTGTAACAGTCCCCCTGCAGCGCTGGATGAACAAAAAGATGGGGAAAAAAACCCTGCACTCTAGTTCATGGAGTTCATGAGAGGGCATTAAACTGAGAATGCCCAGAGCCATATATTATGTGAATTAAAATGGACCAGCCTAAACTGCTCCTCTTTTCTGCATAGTTTGGTACCACTGGCATGATTCTCTCTTGAAGAAGCCGGATGACAAGCAAATCAATGTAATGGCTTAGATAGGGATGGTAGAGGGCCTGATCGATTCTGACAATCACGCCATCTTTAACAGACATCTCATCAAAGGCCCATTCCCTTTTTCGCCATCCCATTACCCATCTATCCAGCACTTGGATCCGCTGCCTATTTACCCATCCCATGCAGGAATAATGGGGCCTTCACCCCCAGTTGGATTAATCAGCCATAACCATATGCTACCGTGTGCAATTACACTGCAATTTTGACCAAGGGAAACAGCTGTTGCCATTTGAAAGGGTGGAATAAGATTGTAATTGCCTTAACTTTGATTTGTGGGGTGCTTTGATTTGATGAGAGAACACATTTTTATGCTTTACATAATAACGCGGAATGAAGAGAACTATTAGAACATGAGACTTTCTCCGCTTCCAGCTTCCAGATGCATTCAGTGGATAACCTTGCTGTTATGAGCTATTACTCACACATTATAGAAGGAATGAGTATGTTTATTCATTTGGGTTTGAATGGGCTTTCTATTTTTGGAAGATGTGTTTTAGATCCAATCATCTAATGACATTTGAATATATTTATGCATGGCGGCGCCTTAACATTTCGATACAGGATCTGTCGCTCTAATCCTCCAGGTAAGGCAGTGGCATCAATGCGATGCTTGCTGAAATCCTTTCGACGTCAGCATCCAGTACCTTTTATCTGCCAGCCTTCTTGTTTATACACTCTTTTTATCAATTTGCCGCATTTGATGACAAAACCTGTCAGAGCAGAGAGTCTGTGATGCATTTGTGGTCATGCACAGGAATCCTAGAATTAAACTCCATAAAACCCTTTTTTTTTGTCCCAGACTGTTGGGATCCTGGTAGGTGTACACAAATGATGCAGCTGACCTCAGACAAGGTTTACTAATTATTATGCCAGATTTGTCCAGTTGGAGAGATCTGTGACTGTTCAGAAATATTGCAGAGTTCAGTGAAAACACTTGGATAGCTTCAGTGAAAGTCACTGTGTGAGTCCATTGCCTTCCTCTTTCCTTGCCCCAGGTTTCTCTTGCACTCCCCTTGGATGCAACTCTTCACCTGCCTCAGGCTTGTCTCAGGTGTTCCAGCTTCAGATGCATCTTGTTTCTCTGCTACAGTAAAATAAAACAGCTCACAACAGGTCTCGTAACCGCTTGAGCTGCAACCCTGATTCAAAAAAAAAAGTTGTGGCTCTGTGTAAAACGAAAATAAAACAGAAAGCAATCAATTGTAGACAAAGTGTGTTCACTGACAACGGTTTTACGACGTGTTCCTGAGCCCATGCAGTAATATCCTTTCTATAATCATGTGCTAACAAAGTGGTGAACCTCAGTCCATCCTCGTCTGTGATCGACTGAGCCTTTCCAGGATGCCCCTTTCATACCCAATCACCATACTATCACCATCTTTCCCAGTCTTTTGTTGCTCCTGTCCCAACTTGTTTGAAGCATGTTGCTGCAAAATATTAATATATTGTCTTTGTACTGTTTTCAATATATATGTCAAAAAAGGATTAGCAAGTTATCACATTCTGTTTTAATTATGTTTTACCCAGCGCCCCGACTTTTTTGGAATCATGGTTGTAGAAAACCCATCGTGAAAGGCATGAGCACAGATTCTGTGCCGTCTGGAGGGTTTTTGTCTTGGATTGTCAGAAGTTTGTCTGGGACAGGCGAATCGTGGAAGAAAAAGTGGTGTAGTCTGCACGAGGTTTTAGACCCGCCATTCGTTGGAGTGCTAACAAATGGATTTTCTTTAAATCCCAGCGATCGTATTCACAAGATAAACAGCAGCTAGATGGAAGATGGAGAAAGAGCAAGTCCAGGAGGATGATAGTTGAAGTGGAAACACACGGGACATTAAATGCAACGCGGTATGACAGTTAAGTTGGAGCTCGAGTGTTCGCCATAATGGAAGAGACTGTTCATCAGAGTCTGATATGTTGAATACTGTGAGGAGAATTCTAGGAGGATCCCTCCATTTTCCAGCCCCATTTTTGCACTTGTCAGTAGACTAGACAGCACATGAGGCGCTGTTTGAATTTTTCATATGACTGGCAATTACTGGCTTTCTTTTCTGGAGCTTTTAAAGGAGGATATACTAAATGATACATCTCTTTTCTGCAGTTGTTAGACATTCTGTGTCTTTTTGTAATTAGCCAAAGAGTGAACTTTGCACTGATTGAGAGCTACAAACGACATAATGTATTAATGAGATGTCTTTTTCGTGCATCGGCTGTGTGAGGCCAATATTTCCTCCTCTTTTAACAATACAGTGAATGACTGCTCCCCGGCGCTGCTTTGAAAGCTGTTCTCATTTAAATTTTTGAAACCTGTTCTTATTTTCCTTCTTTTGGTGTGCTTGTTTGACGCTTAAGGGCCAGTCTCCAGAGATTTAAGGCATGGTTCCTTCAACAGAACGCATCTCACATCTCCAAAAAAAGAATGTTCTCTGTTGGTGCCTTCACATTGATCATGGACGCCTATGATATTGCTTTTGAAGGGCTCCTTTTGACTCCTGCCAGACATCATGTAAACACCAAGCACTATTCAAATGATAGCAGATGTACTTCACAAACGTCTTCTTGTGTGAATAGAGCGACACGCAGAGAGAGAGAGAGAGAGAGATACAGAAAGAAAAGACAGAACATGATGGCAGCATCACCAATTAATTCGAAGCTAATCAAAGACTTTGTTTGAAACTTTTAGAGCTGTCTTACATTTTTATCACTTGACTACTGACAGCTCCCCACTGGTTTCTGCTTAGACAGTTAAGATCTGATGGAAGCTGCCAATTGAGATTGCAGGTCTACACGAGTCCAAAAATTCACATTTGTCTGTTATTTGAAAACTGGGACCTCAACCCATGCAGATCTGGGAAAGTAGGACCCGAACCTGGCTGGGAGATACAGATCCGATCAGTGCTGATTTCACAGCTGTTTGCAATGAACACGTTAACGTTAATATCCAAGATGTCAAAATGAAATTTTGTGTCTTCCCTAATTTAACGTCAGCAGCTCTCTCTGCTGTGCCTGTGAGGCGTAATCCATCCTCCTTGCTGAGAAAGTGGGTAAAACACATCCAGGTTTTCTGTTATTGTTCTCATGCTGGCTGAAACAGCATGGCGAATCCACTCATTATTTCATCTTAACTTGCTGTCAACGGCTGCCTCTCGTTTAGAATTAGCGCTGCAGTTTTCTTGCATCTAGCGTATTAAAGATAACGATGACTGTTTGCCCTTGAACTGCAAAAATGACCACTTGCTCGTCGACACGACTGCTATCGTTAGCATTGCTAATTTTCCATCATCTGTCCTCGCCGAGACAAGTGTGTTGCAGCTCTTGTGGATTCCTGCCTGCTCTTTCTTATCCAGATGTTCCAGTGATGCGACATTCATTACATTCATTTGCTGGAGACTTTGCCATAACCACGACTTGCCTAAACCAAACCTTAACCCGAGTATTCACCCTAAAGGTTAATGATATGCATCCACACACACATCCACTCAGGTATTGCAAAGACCGGGCACCTGCGGTGATAGAATGGGACCTGATCTGGACCCTTTGACTGCATAAACCATAGATTCGAAGCTGTACCGGTCCTGGGTTGGGTCTGGGGTCCGCAGGTTCAGGTCTATGCATGAAGACTTCTAACTGAGAATCCTGCTTTAACAGACTCTGAGAGGTGGAAGAACAATGCCCACGTTGAGAGGATACTTTCACAGGTCTTCTTCACACTTTACACTTGAGCAGTTACGCAATTGTAAATTTCTAAGATTAACATTTTGATTATCATTTGCTTGGATGCACTTTACAGATGACCACGTCACTTAACACTCTGAACAGTCCACTTAATGAGAATGACCCGATGATAATGGAAGGTGGCAGAGCGAGATGGACGATTGGACGCAGGGCTTTGACCTGCAGCGTTACTTTCGCTCGACCTCCCCTCGAGCACACTCGTAGGTAGCCTTGCTAGCGCCTCGCTGGCGTTCACGGATGCGACGCCCACTCACACAAACATGCACACCTTCGCATTTCTGCCCCAGATGTGTGTTAGTCGCACAAAGATAATCACTCTCTCTCTCTGCGCCGAGCAGAACAGGCAGGAAGTGCTCCATCCATCTTGATTTGTCAATAGTTACAATTTTAATTACACCTGAGTGCTGTCAGCCTGCCAAGCTGGGCGGGGAGTATTGATTCTCTCCAGCTAATTGATTAATTGCTATGTTCAAGGGGGCAGTTTTCCCTCCATCCCCCATTTCTTATTTTGCCATACCCCTCATTTTCTCTTTCTGTATATTGTGTTTAAGGAGTGTTAAGCTTTCACCTGCAGGCAGAGTCCTGCTGTGTGGGAAAGTCAGGGGGCTGTAAAGAAGACCGGCCATATTTTACTCTAGTTGGAGGGTGGCACATTAAGGAGAAGGGGGCTTATTGTTACTGTAGAGCAATAGGTAACGGCTGAGTACAAGGCAAGGGATGCAGTACATCACTGCAGCCATTATGTGACAGTTAATGGGGGCGAGAGATTTGAAGGCACAGCTGCCAGAGTCCTTTTACTCAAAACTCCAGCTTAAATTTGTGTGGCTGTTTTTCAAACAGCTCAACTGTCGGGTGGGATGGGCTCCTACTGTTTTAATGCCATTTTAGAAGACAATATACGCCAGTGACCAAAACAGTGTGGACAGCCCGGCGGATTGGCGAGCACCACCACCGTCCCTAAATCTTCCTTTGTGCCTGGCAGAAGTCTTTAAACCTCTCATAAAGTGACAGAACTCTGGAGCTGCTGTATCGCAGCCAACCAGACGGCCTACCTCCCCAACTACAGTGGACGTGAAATGAGCCCACTTAGAGGGCTAATTTTACCATTGTCAGTCATTTAACCACTGGAGAATTTATTGGGTATCAAGTATTAAAGATGTCATGTCGTTCAGCAACACCTTTCGATTCCTAAAGAGTAAATCTCATCAGTGAGCCAATAAGAATGCAGCATTCTCTACCAAAATCTAATAATGCTGGTGATTGGCTGTCTTGTTAGACCTCGTGGAGGCATACAGACAACTAAGTCACCTTTATGCCGCTTGCTAGCTAGCCAGTGCAGCTAACCCGCATCAGCTTGTCAGTAAGTCCGTTCACGACATCGTCCACCGGTACATCCTCTCCACACCACCGCCAGGGTGGATGGTTTCTAATGGCAAACGTGGTGTTTTACGGACAGGTAAAAGGAGAGGACTGTCCTGAAGTTGACACGGTGCATGATTATCAGACCGGCGCTAGCTGCTCTTTAGCACAGAGAAAGTGCGAGGTCTCACTCTGCTGCTAATTCCCAATACCACAAACATTATGTCGGATTAGAATAAACACTGTAATGGCGTGTTGCTGCAGTTTACTGTTTCTTATTAATGGTCCTTTTGACATTTACTTAGATTTTTATGTAGTCTGATACTATACAGATGTTTATCCATGTATTCAATTTAATCTGGTTATCCACGGTGAGTAAACTGCAGAGTAAAAAAACTGTTTCTCAGCCGCTCTCAGGTCTTTGAACGGCTTCTTCTTTCGAAGGAAATAATTGTATCAAAATGTGTAATGCAATTTTCTTTTTGCTAAAATCAGTTTCCTAAAATTGGCACCGATTAAAGTATCATTCATGAATTGGTATCAAGGTCGAGCTATCAGATCCTGCATGAGAAATGTTTGAAGGGTATTTTATGAAAATCTAAAAACTCAGACAAGTAGCTGTGGTTTATTGTTGTTTAACACCATAAAAGAGTGCAATTAAGTTTTGATAAACTCTTTTTATAAAATTATAACCTTTATAAAAGATTTGATGATATTGATAAAATAAGTACAAAGCTAAACACTCCAGCGCCCTCAGTCTCTGACTATGGTGGTATTTCTGTGGTCATATTGTAAATTCCTCCTGGGTCTTTTAAATATTTATACTCAGTGTGTGGGCTATCTTTAAATGAAGGAGTTAATGAGTGTTTTGACAGTGTTTGTTTCTTCTGGGGCCAAAGGGGTTGAGGAGTTATAGCAAACATGTTGAGTAATGGAAAGACTGGAGATGAGCAGGAACCGACAGACAATCGGCCAATCGTGCATCATCCTGAGTTTATGTTATATGATACATCACAAAGATTACATGCAAAGGTGAAATAAGACATGTCTCAGTCCGCTATAATTCTTCACCCTGGCTCTAAAAGTGAATTTATTGTTTAAAGATGTCCTGACCAAAACATACTAGTGGAAATCCATAACTGGACTGATTGTATTTGCTTGGAGCACGCGTGATTGGTTGACCCCCGTTTAGTTCCCGCTTCGGGTTATTTTGAGCTCGTTTTTTTTTTTTTTCTCCATGCCAGAAATCCCAGCATGCATAGCTGAAAGGCAAATATCTGAAAGGAGTGCGGTGACTCTCGGAAACAAATGTGCTGATGTGCATGACGTGGTTCAGAAATTCTAGGCTCTTGTAACGCAGCTCGCGCTGCGCTGAAGTCGATATGAGCACCAAGTTCAAGCATTCAAGTTGAAGCTTTAAACTTTCAAACCGTGTTTTTAACTTTTCACGCAACAGTTTGAGTTTTGTGAATGGTGAATATGACACGCATAGCACAAGTCAGGTTATTCACTGATAGTAGAATATAGTCAGGTACTCAAGGCGAGCCACAAAGGGATTCATAGATATGCATTTCAGGAATAGTTCGCATTGGTCGTCCTCACTTACGACAGCTTACAGGCAATTTATAAGAAGTCACAGGCAACATTAATTGTATACAACAAAGATGGAAAACGGTCAAGTATGCTCACTCCCTGCTCGCTCAGTGGTAGTAAAATATAGTCAGAGAAGCCTTGAGGAGGTGCTATTCAGCGTGACTGCAACAATGAAGAAAAGGCTTCCTGTGATGGTCAATTACTTCCTCTTTCATTCCTTCTGGAAGCTGTAGAATACAACACAACCTACGCACAGGTTGGCTAGCCCTCAGTCCCTCGTGGTTATTGCTCACACAGATACACACACATGTGCACACGCACGCGCCGCTGCATGAAAAATGGCGTTTTATGCCGTGGGCCTTGTTCTTGTAAACACTATCTGAAAAAACAAACACACAAAGGCAGAGTGCTGCATGCTTAAGACCACCCGTCACACACACCCATCGCACACGCCTGCGCACACACACACGCGCACAAACACTGACAAGCAGCACCGTTTCATTCCTCGTCTGTTTCTTTCTTCTCCTGTGGGATCCAGGAAATGATTGCACGAGGATGTAGCGGTCTTTACAGACCACGGAAAAAAAAAAGATGCACTCTTAGAGGGGCAGAAAAAAGTGAGACACAGAAAAAGCTGTTTCTTTGAGTTGTCGGCAAAGCTGAGAGTGCATAACTGGAGCTTCCTGCGTGACACTTTTTTGTTTGATTGGTTTTGTAAGCGTCAAATGAACACTGACATTTTGGGAAATCTTTTTTTTTTTTTTTTGCCATTTTATCCACAGACAGATGAGACGATTGATATCTAGCACAAGTGTTGGGTCTGTTACATAAATGTCCTACATAGAAAAGGTGCTGTCGTCTGAAGTATCGCTGATGTTTTTATACTTTATATATTTAGTACAAATTTAGATCCCCCTCGTAGAAAAGAACACAAACTGTGATGTAAGGAGATTTCAAAAGGAGCCTGAAAGAATGGTATTGTAACTGATAGGCCAGTACGCATCATTTTCTGACTCAAGGCGAGACATGAAAGAATAAATAACATCAATCTTTCCTCTCACAAATGAAAAGTTCAATTGTTAAGTTCTAAGAAGCAGCCTTTGTCAAATCAATACGCTCAGGGGGCCTTACTTCTGAAATGACCGATAGCTTGTGGCGACTGATGTTACCTAATTAAAACTTCAGATGCATAACTGACATTCGTTGCTCTTTTAACTTTGCAGATCTTCTCTACTGTTCCACTACACAGTATTGTAGTATTCACAATTATTCCAGTGACAGTGGCCTCAGTGAGCTCTTGCATTAAGATGTGAACTGATACAAAATGCATATTTTAATGGGATTCAAACAATAATACAGGAAATTATTGCGAGTATTTTGTGCACATGTGCTTGGATCAGTCTGCAAGTGTAGGAAATAATTAAGTTAAAACTAATCTGTCAAAGGACAATTTAACATTTTTGTAAATACGGATTTGCTTTCTTGCTGAGAGTTAAATGAGAAGATTGATACCACACTCGTGTTTCTTATATATGAAACTCGGGAGTCAGGAAATGGTCGTCTGAGCTTATCTTAAAGACTGGAAACAGTGAACCGGGCAAAATCCAGGAAGTTACTGAAAAATAATAATGAGATGTTTATCAGCGAGCCTGCCAAGGTGTCTTCTCAATGTATCATACGTAATCTGAAATTGAGCATTTCACATTAAACCGCTGTAACTGTGCTTCGTGTTGCCACTCGCTATGCTCGCCCTCGCCGTCTGCACTCACTGCGACGATGGAGTGCAGACGACAGCGAGTCGATCGCTCACTTTCTGCTTGCATTCGCCAACAATAAAACTCAATCAGCTGTCAATACGTGACTCACAGCGTGGCACGACTCACGCTGCCTCTCATCTGTTGTTGCTTGAGAAATATCTCTGATGCTTGAGATAATTGCTCTTTCAAACCTCGTTTGTTGTTAATAGATGAGATGCAGCGTGTAACTAAAACCGTTTTGGAGTAGGAATGCGTTCTGTTGAATTTTTGACAGAGCTAACTTTAGCCCCTTCAGCTTGTAGTGCTAAGCTACTCTAAACATGTCCCTGATCTATCGAGATGAAGACATCGTGGATCGCACGCAGCATTGTCTGCAGGCTCCTGTCAGATCATTTTGCAGACTTTTTGTCTGTCTTTGTTTTAATATTCTCTGTCTGCTCCTTTTCAAACGTTGCGGCTGGTAACCTTTGGTCCATCAACCAATAGAGATTGGACACTAGAATACTACCTGTAAATTAGAGGTTGACTGATAGTGGGCTTTTAAAGGTCGATAGAATAACAATATTTTTTAGCAGGAAAAAGCCAATATCAGATTAATTGGTATGTCTGCCAGAAATTGTGCGTGTGTGTGCGTGTGTGTGGGGAGGGGAGTTGGAGACAGCCAGTGCTCAGCAGGACTCATATAACCAACAGACTGTCATCTTTCTTCCAAGCTCCCTCTGCAGACTGAAGCTCTGACAAAAGAGAAGAAGTGAACAATCGTTGACTTGATTCGAAACTGAACTAAACATCTACTGCTGGGAGCCCGATTTTGAGACGATTTTGTCACGGATGACCAATTACCAGCTCTGTGGCCGATCGTGAGCAACAAGCAGCCTGTTTGATGAGGCCTCGCTGTACCTGTCCTAATTATTATCTGAATGCGACCCAATGGATGTATAAATAATGACAGAATGGGCCGAAGTCTACTCCGCCTCTTTTATTCGCCTTCAGTCTTATAGAACATCCGCAGCTGTTTTTTCTTTCTTTTCTTTTTCAGTGTACGAGACCGCCAGCATCACACACGACGCTTCTGTCGTTTTGATTGACAGCTGCTTCCCCCGCCTCCCCCATGACATCTGAACTCATGCGTGATCGTGGAATAAGACGTGCTGTGATTGGTCGGGGTCATACGTGTAGTCTTGCCAATCACCCAACCGAGGCACGAGTTTATGGCCCTGTGGTCGTTAGACCTGACACGGTGACCACCGTCAAAGACAAAAAAGTTAGTAGTCTGATCGCGGCACAAGTCAGAGTAATAAATTCCTAAATAAATATCCATCAGCCACGATGCACCGATGTTAGCTTATAAAAATGTCCCATCAGCCTCTACTATAAACCTTGAGTATTTTCTGCTGAGCAAAGAGTCCGGCTGCTCATCGTGCATTCAGTGGGCCGTGCACAGATTTAGATAACGCCCTGGTCACACAGCTCCTCACCACTGTCATTCCTCGGACTCCACAGCTGCTGCCTTGCCCCTCAGGTGCACACACACACACACACACACACACACACACACACACACACACAAAGGCCTTGATCTTTTGACCCAATGAGCCTTGTCAGATCCCCAAAAATAGATCTGTACCCACGATCTGTCACGACCAGCCAAGTCAGACGTGCCTGCCAGGCCGGAAGACACCGTCCTGTCGGAGGCTGTGACGGTTCACTGCGATGATGTACCGACTGACAAACACAAACAAGCTGCTTGATGTTGTACTAACAGAGCCCTTGCGGGACTCCTCTGTTTCGCACTGTTCTCTCCTTGACTGACATTTTTTCTCTGTGTTATCACAGGGAGACGAGGCTTTGAAATTTGATCGACAGCCCTGATCAGAAACTTCCTCTCTCAGTCTGTTATGGGAGGAGGCAGATGGGGGGAGGTGCAGGGTTATGGCTGGCAGCTAGTGGCCGCACTGACAGACATGCTGTATTTGTCTCTGAGAGACAGTCCGTCTCTGTGGGGCATCTCTAGCCAAATTCGGCCCTGTTGATCAGCCAGGGTTTGAGTGTCAGCTGCGAGAGCGGTGGGCTGTCGACCGTCCACTGCCTCCTCCGCAGGTACACCGAGGCGAGAAGAGCCAGTTTGATATTTTTGCCTGAGGGCTCCTCGCTCTCTCACCCATCTTTTTCTGTTTTTTTTAATGGAGGTTGGCAATTCCTCCTTTACGACTCTTTCTCTCCATCCGCCTTGTTCTTTTTCGGCTCTGCTCGGCTTCTTTCTTTGCAACGAGCTTTGAGGGATGAGGAGGGTAAGAAGGAAGATCAAAGGGAGCCCGCACACTCTGCCCTCCAATATCATTAGGCTATCTCTGATGGCATTATTATAGTTTCTGCTATGCAAGCGAGTGTGTGATTTCATCTGTGTGGGGTTTTTTTTAATCCTTGCTTGAGTGATTGTGTGTCTGTGCGTGCACACGTATGCGTGCACGTGTAGCCAGTACGTGCCCTGCCTTCCTCTGGCACGGGGCCCGGTGCTGCCGTTGGGCCGCCCCGCCATCAGCCCTTTCATATTGAGCAAGACGTCCGAGCTCCCCTCCAGCGCAGTGCATGAGGGAGCTGCCCTCTGTTGGATGTCACTTCTGTTTTGCTCTGATCTTCCCCCACCAAAGCCTCAGAGCAGCGCAGACGTACACAGTAGCTTCGATAATGGAGCAGCGCGATGATGGAAAAACATCTGGAGCATGCAGGAGCAAAGGTCTCAAACCACATGCTGCATCAAAGCTCACCTCTGCTGCTGTTTCTGCACCACTTGAGGCTGGCGCTGTTTTATTTTTTAATTATCATCAACAATTCTCCTGAAAAGATCCAAACCCACAATGAGCGTACCACATACAGTAACTACCAAAATGCTTGAAAGAGAAATACTGTTGCAGCGAGTGTGGTTTATTCCTCTTTGCTCAGCGAACTGTGGGCGTACTCTGAGATTGAAAACACAGTCTTAGTTCCTTCAGACTGTTTGTTAAATGTAATTAATGAACACTGTGTGTCACCCTCTGCAGCGGGTTTTGGACAACCATGGAGCTCTCAGGCACCAAAGGCATAAGCTAGATCAGGCTTTGTCCACAACACGGGTTGGTTGGACCAATTTGCTGTTGTTTTTGTTCTCTTCAGGTAATTTGTTGATAATAATAAAGTGTTACCAGTGTTTTCCTTTGACAGTGAATCAATTCAGGATGCTGTTTGTTTGCATGCCTGATACCCTTTTGTTTGTGTTCTTGTTACTGTGGATATACTTTTCGCATGGCCAAATCCGACAGATGTGTGCAGTTTGTACTGTATGTATATATGCTGCAGAGTTTCTTCGTCCTTCCTTTTGCATAATGTATTATGGCTACCCATATGAAATATTTCCCATTCTCCTTTTCCACCTGATCAAATGTATGCATTTGAAATGGCCGGCTGCGAGAGATGTGATTTAGTTGCCTGACATCAGACAGAATTGTCAGCTCGTTACACCCTGTTTCCATCTTCAGTCTGACATAACCACTCTAACCAATTTCTGTAGGGGAGGGGGATTCGATTTCCCCCTTACCAATCGCCGGAGACCGACTTATCTGCATGAATCTAACATCGTTTTAAGTCGGCGCTGATGCATAGCCATGCCAGCATGCTGGTTTTGCTGGGGTTTAAATAGAGGATGTAAAAACAAACTACAATGTCGGGTGAAGAATACCCTCTAGCAGCATCTATCTTGTCTATAGCGGTCAATGTTCTTCTAATAACTCCTCATTTGTTCTGGTGCTCAGCTTCACAACGTTTAACAACAGCGTTAGTGCCACCCATGGTGCTGATTGGCTAATCGTTAGTCCCCTGCAGCACTCATTGGATCTTCTGTTTTTTCTAAAGGGAAACCGCTGTTTCATGTCATGATGCCTGACGAATCAGTCAACTCGGTGGCGATTCAAGGGTCCGGACCCAGGCAGGTGAAATGTACATGAATGAAAGCCATTTTAAGGTCATTAGTCCAGGTGAACATTATGTGCAGTCTGCTAAGTATGTGACGGTAATACTCGTGGAACTTGTCATGTCATGGACCCTCTTTGCACCGCCGATCCTGTCTCGCTGGACGCTGAGCGCTCCCAGCAACGTGCTGAGTCCTCACTTCCGCCCACACGCCTCAGAACATGTTACTGCTTGGTGGTGGTGGAGGAGGAGGAGAGTGAGTTTGGAGATGAAGCCATATAAGGCAAACACTGAAAATAGGTGTCTGCGGGGCTGTTAGTTCACACCTGAATGTTTGAACTACTACAGGAGGTCCATTTTGCCAGAAACCGAAAGTCCCTGCTGTGTGTTTCCTTGCCTCTCAATTCTTCATACGTCGTCTGTTGTGTCGCTCATTTGGCCTGCAGTGGGCTTCGCCTGAGAGGAGAGTCGTGCGAGTTGTGTGTGTGTGTGTGTGTGTGTGTGTGTGTGTGTGTGTGTGTGTGTGTGCGCTGGCGTGTCTGTAATGCACATTTGCTGCAACCCTGCAAGTACCACATAACCGGACTGTGCGAGAAGGGGCGAGCGAGCATGCAAGATGGAGGGATTGAAAGATTGAGAGAGACAGGAGGAAGGAGGGAGGGGGCAGAGAGATGGAGCCTGCACAGTTACCGAATCCATAAAGGATGAAAAGGGCCTTGGCAGGAGTCTTAAGGGGCTAATAAAATAAAGTTCTCTCAGATTAGTTAGCTAATAGAGCTGTAACATAGCGTTGCGTCTTAATGCTGAGGGGAACACGGCCTCCTGTGTGCCGGCTGTGATGTTCGGGGAGTGATGAGGCAAGAGTGGGTGGGTGGGTGAGCGGGTGGGCGTCGGGGTTAGGCACCAATAGAGCACCTGCTGTGAAGAAGCCCTCTGGGTCTGGTTATTCAGTCAGGGGTGAGCGTGGAGACAAGGAGAGGAGTGCGAGCCTACCTGGCATGAAATTACTCTCTCGGCAGCTTTACCACTTAACTGCATGAGATCAATGCACACATTATAGTTGCTACATGTGTCTCAGTAAGCTCAAGGAAATTAGAGTAAGACGGTAAGGACGGATATAGGCTTCGTGCTCTGCTGTTGGTGCTCATATCAAGGACAGGAGTACAATTAATAGCTGTTTAATATTTTTATGTGGTACGCCAAAAACCAAGGATTCGACTGCGTGAATTATAAAGAAGAGGCTGAGTGTTAAATTTGAAGAGATTGCAATCCTTCACATTTTTTTTTCCTCCTGAAAGTGAGTGTTTGTTTTGCGGCGCTCTCGCTATTCAAATGAACTTGGCTCATTCGCACGAGATAACAAAAGGCGGCGTGGCTCATCGTCTGCAGGATGTGGAAGGAAAACAATCAACGGCGAAGTGAACACGTGCGTTGACCTTAAAAGATTAAGAGCGGTGTAGACGGAACAACCGGGAGCAGCTTTCTCTGAGAAAGCGCTAATCTGAGCATTGACGCTGTGATGAGAATTAAATGTGGGCTGGTTGTCGGACAGGAGTGCTTTTTGGTTATGCATTGAGCAAAGTCGACAATAAAGTTTCAGCAGATGGGAAAACTCCCTGACTTTCCCTGAAATCCACAGTCTCTCTTATTGTTGCATCCCGTTCATTTTATACCCACAAATGGCCGGCGTTCCTCTTTTGAACTGAGTCCCAGACAGCTGTGATTAAGTCTGGGTGTGGGTGCAGAAGTGCTGCTTTCAGCGGCCTTGAATCCGTAACCCCTTTCCAGACGACAGAGCGATCCAATGCCTCTCTCTTGACCGTGCCTCATCCTCCATCTTCCTCCGCCTCAGCGCTCAGCGGAGTGAGGCGCCGTGATGAGCACAGACTGGAATGTTGTGCATCCACATGCAATGCCATAATTGAAGGGCCAGTACAGAATGTGCAAGGGAACTGTACATTTGTTTTGCCGGGAGAAGCTGAAGTGTGTTTTTACAGTATGTAAGGCGTATTCGTGTCGAAGGAAGGACTGCGGCTCTTTGTCTGTGATGTCCTCAAACTCTGCCGTGGGAGGGAAAATACCAGCGTAAGGTGGCCTTGCTCTTCAGATGAGAGACAAAAGAGAGGAAGGGGAGAGAAAAAAACAGAGAGGAATATGAAGTTCTCTCCAGAGACTGGAGTGGGGAGAAAGAAAGCGGAGAGAGGAAAGTACTTTGTCTCTAATAACAGAGTGCGTGTAGCTTCCTCTGTGCTGTCATTATCACGGGAATAGTTAATGAGAGGCCTCTCAGAGTCGAGACTGATTGAGTGCGTCATCTTCATTCTCTTCTCACCCCCTGCCTTACGGCTCCCTGCCCCCTTAGTCTGATCCCACTCTTTTCTTTTTCACATTCTGTCTAGATCTCTACTCTTGCTTTTATTCTGAGAAACTCTCATTGCTCTGTGATGTCTTCCTAATGATTGTGTTCTTTTTTCAGCTCGGGTAAAATGGAGCTTGTTATCTTCTGAGCAAAAGGGTCTGTGTGTGTTCTGGTGCTTGGCAGCGGGTTCGTGCATCAAGACATGCACCATGCAGCCTCTGTGTGTGTGTGTGTGTGTGTGTGTGTGTGTGTGCATATGCCTTTTTCATGGCAGTGCATAAAATGTGTAGGCACAGAAGTGTGTGTGTACTGCACATAATGCACATATTTGTACCTCTGTGGTTATGAGTTTACATATACAAATGTCTTAACCTCTAACTGTGACCTCTGCACGCCTGTAATTACTTGAAAGTGTGCATTTAAAAAGTGTGTATGTTCTGGCAGGCTCCTATTGCTCTCAGTGGGCGCTGCGTGAGGGCTGTGAGCCATATTTAGCCTTTTAACAAAATTGTTCAAACCCCAAATGAAACATTTTTCTTCAGTGAGATCCAAAGTTTTAGACATCTTTGACAAATTTAAATTTAAAGCCCACTTACTGTATATATATATATCCCTCACTCACACTTTCAGTAGCTTTTATGCATAGTTTTCGAGAGAGACGATGTCTTTTATCAGGAGTGGAGGTGATGACTTTGACTGCAGTGCCTCAGCTTGAGATCAAATTAATCGATCAAATGGAGAATGTAATTAAGTCTGGGTATATTACAGGGGCTGTAGGTCTAAGCTGGGCTGAGCAGAAGCCATTAATTGGACGGAAGGTATGGCACAAAGTCATCCAATTGGTTTGACGAATATTGCACTTTTATTGCCAAATTAAAAAGAAAAAAACCAAAACATGAAGTCCAAATTAATGTAGAAGTACTCCAAGGGAACAGTGCTATAAATTGACTTAAAAAATTGAGCATAATTGCAAACCCCTTGTGCTGCAAGAGGCACAGCTACCTGAGAGGCACTCCAATGATTGGGAACTCTTAGCTGAAACAGTATCAGTTGTTTTATATGCTGCATTGGAGCACACACACACACACACACACACACACACACACACACACACACACACACCTGAGTGGAACAGCAGCAATTTCAGCTCCATGCTCAAATCATTCTGTAATCACTCTGCTCCGGGCCACTCCAGGTTTTCTATTTTCCACTTTCCAGTCGTTCTCTGCTCACAGTGAAAGGAAACCCGCTCTGGTTCAATCCGTAGCGCGTATGATAAATGCTGCCCTTTAGTTGAATTATACAGCACAAGGTAAAATTTAGGAGCGGCGTGATGGCGTACGCTGCTGATACAAAATGTGAACGGAGGTGAGCTGAAGTGAATTCGAGACACATCGTGCTCCAGTTGAAAATTTGCTCTTATCTCCAATTTCTTAATGCACAGAGGCAAAAACAGTGTGCTACCAGACTAACATTATAAGGATACAATTCAAGGAAAATGTATTTAATTCTTTGAAATATTACACCCGAAATAAAGCTGGATAAAGACACTAAATTCATTGCTGAGCTGCAGAGAAATATCATGAGTTGCTGCAGCAATATTTCTTATTCATTATTTTTGGGGCATTACTATGCCCTCGTTTTAGACAGCAGAGAGTTGACAGGAAACGAGGGAGTAGCAGCCGATGGGACCAGTTCTTAACTTGCATAAGTGGGAAACGGAAACGCACAGCAAGTCTGTCTCTTAAAAGATTTCACTGTACTGTTCACTGTACTTCAGCCCATGAAATGACAAATAAAATCCCCCAAACTCCTGAAATCTGTGTCAATGACATCCTTTTTTACATAATGAATTCACTGAGCAAGTGCATTCCCAAGACGTTCTTTTTCCTCCCTATATTTAGCTAATTCTTTATCTGAGAGAAGGAGCGAGATAGAGTCTTACTATAGCGGATTTCTTGACGCCTGATTTGGAGCTCTTAAGCTATTTTGTGCTTTTCAAAATGAAATTAATTGAGAGCATTTGCGTTCAGTAATAGTCGCTGCATTAGTCACATGGCCTTGATTTACCCCTTCTGTTTTATTCCGGGGACCACTTGTTTGCTCTCGGCTCCTCTGTGGATTTCGATCTTTGCCATTTCGCAGCGCTGCAGCTCGACCAGAAGCAGAGGGAGTTAAATGCAGGGTGCCATAATTAAAGAATCAAGCCATAGGCCGGTGCTGTAGCCGATGCTGTAATGATTAATGAGGATTGGGCTTTAGCCTCAGTGGTGGTATCTCTGTTGAGTTAGGCTCTGATTACGCCTGGCTGGGTCACACATGACTAATGGCTCTTGGGTCTAATTCATCCTTCCTTGAGCCAGGCCATGTGGAATAACTGCTGGATGTAACTTTCTGTATGTGAGCTGACGGCTATTAAAAGAGCTGGCATGCATTATGTGCTTATGTATATGTGTTTACATGAACTTCCAGAGCAAATAGTTCCTCCCTGTAGTTTCATTGCCCCAATAATGTGTCCTTCGCCCCACGGGTGAGCACAATTTCTCCATATTTAAGATTTTGCCATTAAAATGTGGGATTATGGTGGTGCCTACTTAACAACAGTATATTTCCCCTTCCCTTAGGGCTGTTTTTTCCATTAGGTCTCCATGAAATGGCTTTTTGTTTACTCATTATTATTTGGTTGCTGGATTGTAATTTGTTAGCCTGAGTAGGAGGAAAGAGGCAGGAGCATTGGTGTGACACAGTGTGGGATATTATCGTCATGCCCCCTGCCCTCAAAGACAGGCTCAGGTAATTGATGTATGAAGGGAAATAAAGTGTACAGCAAAGAGCGGCTTTAGTCATGTTGTGTCTCCAGCCAAAGAGTGATAATGGGACTTTCGCTGGCACTGGTTCTCTGGAGTGACTGATTATCTGACGCTTTGGCTGCTGTTTGACTGACAGACTGACTGTCTGAATACCTGAGTGCACGGGGGAAGCGGTGTTTCCAACCTGAACACAGGACAAGAACACCAAAGTTGGACCACTCAGCAAAACCCCGGCTTACGTTCGGCAATCTTTTTTACATCCAGTGATAACATTTTTCAAATGATTTCTTTGGTAATGGGTAGGAAACAACTTTGTTTATTGCGAATAATGTGCAAATGTTGATTGTGGACCTCTGCTGGGACCACAACTCATGAAATCGAGACATGCTGCTGCAAAGTTTGTAAACTTTGTCACTTCTTCTTGTCTGCTACAGGATGCACATGTGCTCTCCCTCAAAATCGTCGCTAATTTAACTGATATGCTTCGGTCACGTCTGTTGTGTTCCAGTATGTTAAGCCACGCTTCCTGCTTCCCGCTTAACTTCCAAACAGACAGAAAATATTACTGTTTCATTACCCAGTGATCGCCCACTCTCAGGCCTGTTGACTTGTCATTCTGGCTTCGCTAGCCACCATTCTGCTCCATTTCCTTAGCTGCAATCACACTGTCAGTATCTGAGATGGTGTTAAGCTGTGGCTCATTGCACCATGGCTGTGCTTGCTGGGCGCGAGCCATGTGGAAGCAGCGGGCATGCTCCTCAGGCCAGAGGGAGGCAGGAGCAGGGTGGAAGGAGGCACTGTGGAGAGGAGTGGCAGTGAAGGGATCCTTTGCAGCTCCTAGCCCTGTGTTTTTCCACTCAGACGAGCTTGTTGTTTACTGCTCAGCAATGGCAGCGTGGTTCTCCACTGGGCTAATTTGTCACTCCATAAAAACAGGACAGCACTGGTACAGACAGAGTGGGAGTCAGTGAGCTTGTTATGCTCTAGCAAGGATGGGGAAGATAAGAAGAAAGCGAGAGATAGGCAGATACGGCGAAAGAGGGAGCATCTGTGAATAACAGGTTTTTGCGACAAAAGAGAGAAGAGAGGATTGGGCCAAAACGGGAACAGAATAAGGAAGATAGAAGGAGGAAAAGTCGGAGAGAAAGTGAATGATTCCAGTTTGCCAGGCTGAGAGGGAGAAATGTAAAGACAGGCTGCGTTTATATGTTTGTGTGTGTGCTTTTGGATGAAGGGGTGGCTCTTCTTCTTTCATCTCCCTCTCTGTTGTAGTATTCAAGAGTAAGCTTGTTTGCTAGTCTGAGGGTCCGCTGCTCATTAGAGGACCCTAACAGGGCGCGCTCAGCTGACCCAGGGACAACCCATGTGACAGCGCACTCCAAAATATGCTGCTGTCACACTGTGATGAAATCGCCGTAACGATGCCATGCTACCGTACAAACATACCAAAAACCAAAATATTCTCTCTTTATCCCTCATCCTCCTTCCATTTTTTCCTCTTCGTGCTGCAGTCTGTTTTCAACTTTCATTTTCCCCATCTCCATCTCTCTATGTGCTCGGGTCAGTAATGAGCTGGTTTGGTTTCCTTTTCCTGCCACAGGCATATTTTTCTTCCCATCTCCATCATCCTCCCATACCCCCCTCCCTCATCTGCTATCTTGTTTTCTTCTCTCAATGCCTCTGCTCCCCCAAGGACTTTCCAGGTTGCTTTTTCCTCTGTTTTTCTGTTATCCTCTGCATTCGTTTTTTTTTTATTCCCATGGTGCTGGAGGATCCAACAAACTGCACTACCATGGGCTGCCTACAGAAGTTGCTCGTGCTCGGCCCATGTGGTCCTCATCTGTCTTAAAGGTGTGAAAAATGTATGAGCGCTTGTATCGTTGCCCTCAGGCTAGACATAGACAGCATCACCCACGGCTCTGCGCTAGAATGTTTAAGTGGGAGCCATTCCCTCACACTTGGTGTATAACAAGGATGCGCACATGTAAGCATACAGTGGTATAGAAAACAGCTCTTTAAGGAACAAACCATCTGGCTATGAAGGCATTTAGCGTATTCGTTAATGATTCATACAGTTTTTGGGAACATGAACTGAAGAAGAAGAAGAAGATGGGTTCATTGCTGAGAAAGATCCTCTGTGGTTGATGGGTTTTAGAGTTTAGCCTGTCTGGCACGGTTCTGCATGACCAGAAAAACAACAAGGCTTCTTGTCCTCAGAGGAAAAAATAGGAGCTCTTGAGCACGGCACAGTACACCCGGAGCAAAGCTCTGACTGTTGTCCTTTGGCCTTAAGACTGACATATTTTACGTTGCCTTGAGCAAACCTCCTCTCCACAGCTAGTCGTGAAATGACAGCTTTAAAAGAAATAGAACAGATTGACATGCAGGGAAAAGTCAGAGCAAATGACATGAGGGAGTTGGAGAACTGAAGAAGCAAGGGAGAACTCCCATTAATCAATTCTTGCTCTTTTAACAATTGGGGTGAAGTGGCGAGTAGTTGCGGATTTGCAGAGATACTGTCGGTTAGACCCCCTCCTGCTAATTGAAACAAGAGATGGGCAAAAGCTACACGAGGGATAAGAAGCCGCTGTTATAATTCATGCCTCTTCACCCCAATCAAACTTAAGCTCTCCTCTCGCTGTCATGCCCCAAAGAAGATTTCCACAAATCCTTTCTTTTTCCCAGCCCGATTGTGGCGGCGGTGGTTTGAAGTGACCCTGAGAAGCGCTCACTCAAAAGAGGAGTTTGTACTATCCGCTCACTGTGCAGTTAAGTCCCCGGTTTCATGCCAGTTTGGATACAGGTGAATTCATTTGCACAGAGGAAGTGCCCGCAGTCAACGAATTACTGACGGCATTGTGTCGAATTGATAGAGGGGTCAGGTGAGCTAACTGCACTTGTTCAGCATGCAGTGCAGAGGAACAAAGCCCTTCTTGATTAACATTGTTATTCATTCATGAGAAGGAGCCCAGCGAAGCAGATTCATTTGTCTTAGATACCTTTAACAAGTGGAGGAAAAAAAACACAAATCTCAGAGAAACAATTGCCCCCCCCCCCCCCCCCCCCCCCCCCCCCAACGATAACCGGCAGCTCTAAAGCTGTCAGCACCTTTTGTTTAGATATAACTTTTTGTTATGGCAGGATTTTAATTAGTCTAGAGACTGCTTACCTGTCAGCCACTCAACAGGTTAAAACGCATTTTTCAGAATGTGAGATTAACAGGAAGAATCAGTGCTTTGTTGCCGGCTGATACTGCGTAAAGTTTGGCTCGGTGGAGCAAATTTGAGACAAGATTGCAGGTAAGAGAAGATGTCGGTGAAGCAAATGTGTTAACATCATCCGCAGTAATCACAATTGATGCACACGCCAATCAAACGACAGTTAAGAGATGCAAATGTCAGCTGATCGATGGCATCAATAAGGAAAGCAGTCGATGAGAGCAGATCCTCCAGAGGGACAGAGAGAGATGCATGGATTTATTTTAGTTGCAATTATCATTATTTCATTATGATGTATTACAATATACATATACAGTATATGTGTACACAATATATTCGATTTTAAGTTAGATGTTTTAGTAGTATTTTATCCAAGCAAGCTGAGCCCTTTGCGATTCAATACCTCGTCTTAAAACTGTACTTCAGCTTTTCATTTGCACTTAACTCTCAATCTATTTTGATTCTATTTGTTTTGATTTGCTTTCTATCTAATACAGTAGTTTTTATGCACGTGATTATATTTTTTACTTACCTGCCTCAGGTCAGCCTTGTGTAAGCTATGTGTGGTTTGTGGCGTGTGACTTGCTGCTGCAGTATCCCTCAGGGGATCAATAAAGTGCATATCTATCTATTTATCTGCTTATTTATTTAACTGTCAATTGAGACGTCTCTATATAAAAGTTATGTTGTGATACGATTATATAAACTATACCATTAAATTACTGCCCAGGCTGAGATTTTGACGATGTGACATCTGCTGCCACTCAGCTCGGCAAACACCTGGATTGAGCTCCAGAGATTAGTATGTGCACTGCACCTCAGATATGGATTAAGCAGTCAAACAGAGGTTGTGAAAATGTCTGTGCGTTTCAGTCATCAGACCATTGGCCTATTTTTTTTTATGTCACCTAACTGTCTCCTCTTCTCAGCGCCTCAAATCCAAACAGTGTATTCCAAACAATCTGTGGACGTCCTGTTTTGTCTCCTCCCCTGCAGTTAGATAAACACTCGATAATAGATGGTCACCAAGCCCTGGACCTGGAGCTGTGTTTGTGGCTGGGGAATGTACACACGGACTCCTCAGGATGGGGAGGGAAGGGGGAAGTTACACCAGCGGTTTTTGTTCTGTTTTGTTTGGATGACGCCAGCGACGTCCATTTCAGTTATTTTAACTGCCCTCGAGCATCAATTCACTGGAGGACACCGCCTTCTTTGTCTCAAACCTTTAAAGGTTTACCACACCAGTGCAATAGAGTACAATAAAATCCGTATTGTTCTCAAACAGCAGATGTAAAAAGGATTCCATCTAATTTTCTATGTCGTAAAATTCTTCATGTTTTCAGTGCTGCATATCAAGTTTGGCTAATTTTCTAAAAGTTTCAATATGTTATGTTAAATACCTCAGCAGGGATGCTGAATCTATCCACCCCATAATGATAGCTACTGTAACCTGAGGCTTATTTGGAGTTGGATATTACCCTACTGGGTCAATGAGATGCAGTGCTATGTGCGGCATATTCGCAGGGCTTGGCACCTGTCCTGTCTGGGTGTGTTTTGTGGTGCTGCTGCCCCAGCCAGCCCTCCTTAATGAGAACAGAGGAACAACAGAAGCAGATGGAATTGCCTGTGGGATTGTGGGAAGACTCCGGAAGGGCTAGGACGACGGTAGAGGGAGGAAGCTGGTGCCATGTGGTGGCGTGCCTACTCTGCCCTCTGGTCATCTCTGCTAGTCCTGCTTGGTGGTCATCCAGGCGCACACTGGCCTGCCAATTAAATATGGGCCCACAGTCAACCCTGAAGGTTCATCCAGGCCCATGGCTTCTCTCTTCCTTCCTTCATCTTTTTTCTCTCCTCTTTCTTCATGCCGCTCTCCAGCCAACACCCTGCTGCGCATTCTGCTTTGTTCTTGCTTGCTAACTCAAAGGGACTCTCTGCGGAGAATTCATCAGGCTGTTTTCCCATCTTTCCTCCTCAGTCAGATAACCTCTGGTGAGGTGGCAGGTGCCAGTGCCGCGATCTGTTCAGCCGTGTGATATGACAATGAAGAAATCCCCTTTGGCTCTGTCGCGCCAGCAGTACAGCATTAAAAGCAGAATGAACATGCAAATGAGGATGAACCAAAGATGCGTTCACTTGCTCCTCAGCATTATAACCCTACATACGTTCGTGAGACCTGTGTTGTCAAGAGTAGTTCATCCAGAGAGGGCTCAGAGGTCTTCATGCTAGGTTTTCAGCAGTCAATGCCAGAGGTCAGAGGTCTCTGGCCTGCCTGGCTTGGTGTAAGCTGATAACTTGTGAGAAAGAAATAGAGACACAGAGTGGAAGAGAGTGAAATCAGGACAGTACAGAAGTTGGGCTGTCAGCAGAGCAGTGAAAACAGCTGACTGAGGAAGAATAGGTGGGATCACAGGGATTAGGGAGGCTTGTTAGTGAGCTCTAGAAGCCCAACCTCACCATCTACCACCTGCCTAAGGGTTTGATATCCGTCACTGCTCGCATAATATAGAACTCTGGAACCACGTTTGTCGTCCTGAATGAGATTTAGCTAATGGTCGGAGTAACCGCTGCAGAGCATGAAACTGAAAGGTGCAACTCTTTCTGAAAGCAGGGTTGTGTTCTACTTCTCGTCATATCCACAGAGACTTCAGATGGCAGGGAAATTCTCTGTCTTCCATATGGAGTGGACAGATGTGAGGAGCACATCAAGCACTTCCATATTTGATTTCAGGCGGGCGTTTCCTCTCGGATCCTTCAGGAGGCCATGTGCGTGATGGGAACGTCCACGCTCCAGATCCTTGCAGTTCGCTTTCATTTTGATGGCGTTTTACCTCTACCAGTTTCCTTTTCTCTCTCTCTCTCTCTCTCTCTCTCTCTCTCTCTCTCTCTCAATGGAGTTATTGCCAATGACCACAGCCTGAATGTCTCTTTCTGGCATTCCAGGTATTCAACAAACAAATGAAATGGCGTGTTTTGCAGTTGGTTTTGCAGCCAATCAATACGCCGCTAAATAAAATTGTCCGCAGTGTTTCATTGCAGGGTCGATTATGTTGATGCAGTCCTCCCTGTCTCCCATTTTAAAGATGGGATGATGACAGCTCAAGGCTTTAACAGTTCAAACAAATGTATGAAGGCATTTTTTTGAATTATGGGAAGACATTTCATCATAAGGCTGTAGGCGAAGGTGTTTGTTGTTCGTTGTCATTGTATTGTATGCAAAAATGTAGCTGATACCACAAAGGGTCTTTTAAATCTAACAAAAAGAATGATTTAAAGGCTCCATTTGACGTAACTACTTTAATGTCACACCTTAGTTTGCACTTGCAGGGAAAATCAGTAATGGCACAGTGGCCCGAGCACATGCCGGGCCAGAACACAAAAGCAGCCATTTCATAGAGCCGGCTCCAGTTGTTCTCTGTATTCCTTTGTGTTTCCTCTCCAGGAGGTTACATCAGGCAGAAATAATATACAGCAGAGAACATACATCTTGTCCAAATGAATGCAGCATGTTTGATGCCTCATGGTCAGACGGGGGAAGCAGCTTCTCTGTATGTGATTGTTAGACAGATCTGCTTCTCACAACTTCACAATGAACATTAGGAGACAAATTGCTTCACAGATTGAGTTGCTACGCTGGGAAAGTTAACAAAAATTGGACCACAGTATGTTTGTATTATCTCATAGTTTGAGGTATAAGTGTGCTAAATTGACTTTCATGTCACTCATGTGGCGATCATTTCCTGACATGCAGAAAGGTATATTTGTTGCAGTTTGATGCTGCTCATGGACCCACAGATACATAAAAGCAAGCTCTCATATTAGTTTTCTTATTGATTGGCAGCCGCTGCGGGAATAAGCAGAATTGATTAAGCTTGACAAAATGAAGCTCCGCGATCACGCTCGCAGTATGCTACAATGTCAACAGCTTTCATCTTGAATAACATATAACGCTTCCTTCTATAATGGTTGTGCAGTGGTTTAGGCCTCGGGCCTGAGCTCATAGGATTACAGCCTTTGCATTTCCACTTGCATGTGCCACATACAGACTTATTAGCATACTGCACTGCCTCGGCTCTCTGTAGAGCCACTTTTCTGATGAGAGGGCATTCTATTCTTCAAGATTGGGCTAAGTCTAGGGTGCGTTTTCCACAACTCCACAAAAGTCCAAGTGATGCAACCCAAAAACAAAGATCTGTGTAACAGGAATGTCAAGTCCGTCCAAATTTATGGTTTATGGAAACCTAACCCTAACCCTAACCTTGACCCTGACCCTCATCAATAACCCATCACATAACCATTTCCCTCAGTGGCTAACCCCAACCACCCCCTCACCCCAATACCTGATCGCAACCTCACTTCCCCTCTATAAAAAAAAGTGAAGCAGGACTGAGCCTGGTCACAACCTGGAAGGGCGACCACAAAAATAACATAAAGAATAAGAAAAGCTGGGATCATTGCTATATTTCTTTATCTTTATATATTTCCCTATATTTTACATTTCAGTGAACCTAGAGCTACACCCTCAGGCTGCTAACGGCCTTCTTTTAAGCCTAACCTTAACCATCGTAACTTAACACAAGCCTGAGCCTAACCTTAACTCTAAAACCAAGTCTGAACCCTTAGACGGCCTTTTGAAGAATTAAGAACCGGCCAAAATGTCTTAACACATCAAACTGGTCCTCACAAAGATAGAAGTCGAACGGAACACACACTCCTATGTCTCTCTTTGTGTGAGACCTTTTGATGTCATTCACGCTGACAAATACGTCTCAGTGGAATTGGCTGAAATCAAATGACATTTCATCATTTGTGAAACGGTGACAGGAGGATGGATGGTGGTCAATAATAAGCGTGAGTGTCCAATGTTTTAGTCAGGAAAAAGCAAAGGACAGTCTGAAGCTGTCAGACAAGCAAAAAAGCCTTTTATGAATGGTTCACACCTCTGTTTGTAAACCTGATCAAAAATGCTTTTTCAGTCAATTGCTGGTTTTTGAATTTTTGGATATCTAAATTCTGGGATGCATTTCTGTCAAGCAGGCTTTCTTTCATGTGAACCGTAGCACTCAAATATGTACAAGCACATTTGTAAAAGCACCCACAATGATTTGGCTCTTGAGTAGAAGTCATTATCTCAAGCGC
Organism: Chaetodon trifascialis; assembly: GCF_039877785.1. Classification (NCBI taxonomy): domain Eukaryota; kingdom Metazoa; phylum Chordata; class Actinopteri; order Chaetodontiformes; family Chaetodontidae; genus Chaetodon; species Chaetodon trifascialis. The sequence goes on along the minus strand of NC_092076.1, from coordinate 5,037,750 downwards.
TTCATTTAGTTTGCGTGTGAAATTCTATTTATCACCTACGATAATGTTTTAAATGTAGTGTAGAATTGTATGTACTTAAGGCTCTTTTTTAACTTCGCTTGGGTGCAGCATGTGGGAGCAGAAACTAGGAATGAAAGTGAGAAAAGAAAGAGATTGTTCTCTGGAGACCATGTGAAGATCAGGCCTTTGATGCGATCTGCTCCCTTTGTGCTTTGCACTCAAGAAGTTTCCCCCTCACAAATGCATGTTAAACTGGAGCACATATTTGTTTATGGATGAGGGGCCCAACTTCATAGAGCAGCCTCTTACCCAATCAGAAAGCTCCCCGCCTTTCCTCCTCCATCAAAAGTTCCTGTCATCTTAACATGGTGCAGCTTCTTGTCCTACAGCGCTGTTGCCATGGTTGGAACTGGTTTTTTGTTTGTTTCTAACAGTGAGATATCAACAAAAAGCATCTGTGTGAGGTGTCACGAAAGCAGTGGAGATTGTTTCATCACAACATAGGTGACAAAACATTTTGAGAGCTAATCCAAGGTGTCAGGAGGATAAATTAAAATTAATGAATAACAGGCTCACAGCAACAGATGCTGCCATTTGTGGGCCATATAACAGGTCTCTAGATGTGATTTTTTTCCACCACGTGGACAATCTGAACATCTGCATAACATCTGCATAACCCTTTATTTGGTGAAGCCATCAATCAGAATAGTAAAACCTGCTGTTCAAGAGTGTGAAAACAGCACGGTCCAATGAACGTGACATAAATAGATTGAAAGCAGCACCTGCACTCTGTCACACTTCAGTTCTGTATTAAAGGAAAGCAGAGATACCCGTATGTGTCTGTGCTAATGCATTATTTTGCACACCATGTATCAGTATGCAAAACAATGCTATTTGTATTCATTAAATGAATACCAACCATTCGCATTATGAATTGCACAATTTCTCAACCTCTCTTATTTAGATGTCATCTTTTAAATTTTGCTTTAGGCATGTGCGATTTTGAAAGGTGTTCTCTTGGCAGCAACACACTATCCTGCTGTGAACGTAGCCGCGAACGATGCTGCGTTCATGACTGTGAAGTGAAGGACATTTGGAATGTGAACATGATCCTTGTGAAAAATAACGATTTGCTACTCTCGACACCAACGATCCATTGATCGAGAAAAAATGTGTTTCAAAACATCAAATGTTACAGCTCATAACGTGAAGTGGCATACCTTTTAACATTAAGCTAGTTAGCTAAATCGCTAACTAATGTCATCCTCCAAGAGGCTGGCTTGCTTCCTCTTTAGATGCTCCTGGATGATTGTTCTTATAAATGTACTGACAAGCCAGGCGATGTCAGCTTTGCAGCAGCAAATGCTGCAGTTCACAACCTTTTTGGCAAGCTCCAACACTTTTGACGTCTGTGGTCGTGGAGGCGTTACCATCACACTATTGTTCACTCCAGTAAGCAATGTCACTACCAACCACGATGGGAGTCACTGCCTGATGGCGTCACGATACACACAGGAATGCTGGGATACAGCATCATGCAGTTGTGACTGGATATTTCAGGTGCATTGAATGTAAGGAAAATCAATATGGCCGAGCTGTTCGACCTCTGTAGTAAGTCATGCCCCTACAGATTACAATGGCCTCCTGCAGTGTTGTCCACTAGCTGGCAGGATTTGTACACACAGACTGAGATGCATTAAAGCAGGATTGCAGTAGTTGGAGTTTCAGGGTTGGCGGGTCTGGATTGCTCCTGGTGGACTGTACAATTGGCAGGGGAGGTGTTGAGGCTCAGGAACGGGCTTCCAGCTCAATTCTGTTTAATTAAAATACAAACAAGATTATTGCATTGAATGCTGGGCAAGATTGAATTTAATCCTGTAAAAACCGAAAAAAGAAAAGAGGTGAAATTTGCAACATGTTATTTGGAGGATAGAGGGGTGAAGGGAGCCCTGAGCTTGGAAAGGAGAGGAGAGTGGAAGCAAATAACAATATCAAGTATTCAGAAGATTTTGAGTCTCATTAGTGGAGACTGGGCCACTGGGATCGCTGAGCAATATGATTCTATCAAATGATAACACAAGGGAAGACAGACATTCTGCCTGCTTTTCCATGATGTGCCGATATTTGTTGAAGTAACTTCGTGAGTCAAAGCAACGACATTCATGAAAGGGACGCAATTAATACCCCACTGTGCTTGAATGAAGACTTTTTATCTCCAAATTGTTAGTTTTTGCAGGCGCTAAGGAAAGACAGAATGCTATGAAAACGTCTCATTTTAGCTCGGCCCAAACCTGTTTGTAAGTTTATCTAATAAGATTTTGAAAGTGGCTCATAAAGCCGAGGGGCGTTGAGTTTATGTCAGTTCATGAGGGGCACATAATCCTTCATCTGAGGCTGGAAAATGACAGTCAAAGACATAGCCACCCTCTTTTATTGCCTTCCTTTTTTTTAAGTTGTCCTTTTTTCTTTTGGGGACATAAACCGGGCATTCAATGTAATTTTTTATGTTTTTATTAAAAAGATATGTGGGGGTGAATGCATCAAAGCCCCTTTATTGTGCCTTTGTCTTTGTTGCAGTTGTGAGTTTTCTCAAGGTATCCGAAGCTTGAGGATGTTTTTTTTTTTATGTACAGTAGCATCATATTTGTGGTCCATTGCAGCAATTAATCGCTCGACCCCTGCAGTCTTGTTGTCATGACTTGAGGTGGACTGCATGGAGGAGATATTTCCAGTCCTTGAGTGCCAAACCATGCAGCATTAAGCAGTACCTTTCAATTAGTGACTCTGCCTCAGACACAGCGGTGATGGGACAGCTTTACACCCCAACGACCGCAGTTGATGAGCGATTAAGCACCGAACTGGAATGAAAACTAGTGGACCTTGTAACATGGAAACAGTGTTACTGCATCTTCCTGCAACAGTGTTTGACAGAGGTGTGAAATGTGCATGTGTCGGGTTTTATGTGCGAGTGCGTGGGCGGTAATGTGTTTATGTGTGGGAGAGCCGGTCAGTGAAAGTGAAAAAAGGACTGCTTCTGAGATTGAGGGAGGGATGGAGTGAGACCAAGTCTACCTTACTCAATCGCATGCTAAGTGGCTCTATTGATCACAGATCTTCATCAAATGGTTTTATTGAATTGGAGAAGGGGAATGAAGAGTGATTTTCTCCAGATTATTGCTCAAGTTTAAATAAGGTTTTTTTAAAACCTGTTTTTTCAAGGAGAAAGTAGCTTTGGTGTGAAACCAGAGCTATTGCTTTGTGGACTACTTGAAACTTCAATGTCAGGAGTTTTTTAGCGACTGCTGAGAAAGTTTAAAGGATGAGAATCCAAGGTATACGGCTGAGTGTTGACCCAGTCACTGATTGGACAAAGTTGTATCTTTTCTCTATTGAACAACAGATGATCTGTAAAAACGAATACATTTGAACTATTTTAACTATAGCGCGTCCTTCCAACGGCACCACATCTTTTCATTACCCAGGTGTGGCTTTGAGTCTAAGGCTATATTCAGGCACAAGTGGCTCAAATCAAATCTTTTTACTATATGTGCCACATGGAATCTGATCTTTTCAGTTCTGATTTGGGCCACTTTCATGTGGTCCTAATTCAGATACAGGTCTGATTTTTTTTTTCAGGTCTGATCAGTCATATTGGAAATCAATGCCACTTTAAGGTCACACGCCTCCATTCAGAAGTAGCAGCTGTTGCTCCACAGTTACAAATACTCGCAAGTTTGCTGTGCACGCCACATCAGCTTCTTCGTTTGTGCATGTGGGTCAGTTCAGATTGTGACCAGTTTACATTAGGATGTCATGTCGGCCACATTGTAACAGAAAATAATGTGAGAGAAAAAAAAAAATCAGATCCAGGCAATAAATCCAAAGTGAGTACTAAAACCTGCATTGTGGACGTAGCCAGAATCAGCATGACACTGTTATTATAACCATATTATGGTTCATGCAGGCTAAGATATGTACTGGGGGAGCAATTGAATTTTCTCATCCCCAAGAAAAGACCCAACAATTAATGAGCAGGTTGAATCATTTTAGTTACACATTCAACCGAATGAGCCCCGTGGTTTGGTGCTGACAGCAGACAGTCCTCCATGTGGACTGTGCTACTATGCTATTCTGGAACAGCGTGAGAGCCCATTACTCAAATTGGAGGCGCAGACAAAGGCCTGCTGCCACTGGTCCAGATGTCAAAGGCTTTTATGAAAATCCCCAATGTGATTCAACCTGATCCAGCCAACAAAGACCTCTTGTATTTCACACAAACACAATCAGAGCCTCTGTGATTGTGGCTGCTGCTGAGCCCCTCATTATTGATAGATAAACAGCTGAGAGAAACAGCTGACTGCAGCGCGATTATAACAAAATGCCCTGAGATAGGCATCAGAAAACGCTGCTTTATAACCTGCACAAGTGCCGACACGGTTCAATCAAGTGTAGATGCTTTCTTCACTTATGCTTTGTCGTTTTTATGGGGATCCTAATCATCAGTGTAATGTCTTGCAGAGCTCAGACGAGAGTGCGCTCTTATTCTGGCTTGTTAACTTTAAGCTTTTTCTCGGTGCAGCCTGACATAATGGTGACTCACTAGATTGGGGGGCTGTGAAGGCAGTTAAGCTCTGTTCTCTTGTGCAACCTTCAGGCCACACATATTTCTTTTCCTCTTGCCGTAGTTGCCAAACCACCGCTAACCCATGAGTTATTTCTTTTGCAGGCTACAGGTGGGCTGCTGGCATAGCAGAGCGCTGACTGCTTATCCTCCATACGGCAGAAAGTCTTAACATAGCCTGATCTGACCATATGTCGTTACTGTCAACTTGTTTGCCTTCTCTTCACCTTTTATCTTCCCTTCAGCCCCTCACCACATCACCCAACCACTGCCTTGTAGAAAACAACTTCCCAGCCGCAGAGGCAAACACAAACACTGGGATAGCACTCAGCACCAGGCCAGCTGTGGGGTGAAATGAGTTTCATTCATCATGGTAAACTGATTTAAGGAACTCAATGCATATGCTGACTCGGCGTATCTGCCGATAAGCTCAATAATTCCCAATAACACTAGGGCCTTTACTGAAACCTCTTTTATGGCAGAGATGTGATTTTGAGGGAATCATATGAGGAATCTTTTTATGTGGAAATGGATGGTAGGATCTCTATTATGAAATATGAATGATCAAAAAGTAGGAGAAGAAAGATTCAAATGTGTTGGCTGCTAAGTATAGCAGACAACCCCGTCTCCATTCGTGGTTTTTCATTCATTTTGCATTGTTGCATTGTTCTGGACTATAATCATCTTGGCTCAGAGGAAGTGGCTTTTTACAAGCTGTTTTAAGGTTTCAGTTGGTTTTGAGGCTTCGGCCCCGAAGGCCTTACAAGGGGGTGAAGGCTCAACCCTGCTATTTCATCTCCATATATAGTCAGGCAGCTAGACCACAAAGTCAGGGCAGACTGCCTGTCTGGCGCTGGACTGGGTGTGGCTCACCCTGCTAACACACAGTGGGCAGAAAGAAGGATGGAGAGTGCTTTGAGCCACTGCACTTTCTCTTATTTTTACACGTCTTTGGCCTTAACACGGAAATGCACGAGCATTTTAAACACTCTGCACGTCCTCTTACCTAACACGCACATCTCATAACCTAGATGTTGTAGTATTAAAATTCACCCTGTTGAATATCAAACAGCATTGCATCAAACCTCCTGCCGCTTATATTTTACAACCAGCCCATATGGAAGCCTCGCAGTGCCCGCCTTAGATGCCTTTCGTGCACGTCGTTGGTCATGTTTTTGTGGCTTCCTGGTCATAGGTATTTAAAGGAAGGAGTTTAAGTACAACAGTATATCAAAGAAAAACGAGCTTCCCTTTTACTGGAAGTAGATCAGGAGTGACAGCCGCATTTGCAAGGCTCTGTTGAAGGTAGCGGGAGCGAGGGGAGAGCACATCCCTGGAGACACGAGGCTCTTTGGGGCAGATGAGATGTTTCAACATATTTACTGTATGCACACGCATGCCCGCAAACCTTCCTCACATCTCTCAGCGACGACTGAATCAAAAAGTAAAAAAAAAACGTCCACGCACGCACACAGAGTTGTACCAGGTGTTCATCCATGCAAGAGCGTTGGCAGGAGGGGGGGATGAGAAAGAGAGCGAAAGATGGAGGGCACACATGAAAGTGACAAGGAAAAGAAAAAAAAACATCACACATAAGGAAAAAGAAGTCAGAGGGATTGATGATGTAAAAAGAGAATTAAGTAGGCTTTCTCCCAGCATGCTTATCCTAGAAAATGTTTGACGTGTGAACTTCAGGTTCCATCTTTTTTACCCCGCCCCTCTCAGTGGGCTCTTGCCAGTGAAGGCAGCATGAAGACAGGCGTACACACAGCAGCACCCGACAGCAGAGACAACTTTCACAAACTACTAAGAATTAGCGTCTTCACTTCCTCTATGCCAGTGCTGATAAAAGTCCCTTATAACTTGCCTTGTAAATGCTATCCCGTTCCAAAAAGGAATTAAAGAGTGTGCCGACTTGAGGCGTTTTTGAAGGGATAAATAAGAATTGGCAGAGAGCTGCGGTTGTCTCGTGTGTGTGTGTGTGTGTGTGTGTGTGTGTGTGTGTGTGTGTGTGTGTGTGTGTGTGTGTGTGTGTGTGTGGAAGAAGGATAGGTAGAGATAGAGACTATGTCTGCGGGAGGGTAGTATTGGCTGAAATTGGCTATTTTCCCCTCACACTCTTGACATCTAGAGGTGCGCATGAGAGGCATTATGAATTCATAGGCTCCAGGGACCCAAATGAGCTCCCGTCACCTGGAATTTACACGAGACAGAAATCACTTATTCTCAATGTATTATTTTTCCGTGGCACTTCCACGATAGGTTACCAATTTTTTCTTTGCCTCTTCTCTTCACCTCCCTCCCCCCCATATAATCTTCACCACCGGGGCACAATTTCCAAGGCAACTTGGTCACACATTTGATTCAGTATTCTATAGCCTCAATTTATTCAAAATCCCGTGCTGTCCTTTTCCTAAGTAGGTCGCCCATCTAACTGTACCACATGCAAGATGTAACCCTCTCCGTTTAAATACCAGGGCCTGTGCTGTGCTAGAGCGCACTCAGATGGAGTCGTGTCCGTGGCGTGGGTGAAGCAGACATACGTGAAGCAGCGGACCTCTGGGGACCTCACTGGCCCACTTCATGAGAGTCAACATCAGGCCTCATGTGGCATCAAGTGCCAACTGGGTATTTGAGACGGGATGGATGGGCTGGGGGCGGGGTGGCGCCCAGAGAGAGGACCACTGAGACTTACCTCTATCCGTCTCTGGCGTGCATTCAGGGCCATCTTGGAGCCCAGAGCAGCCTGCGCTTGTCATCCACAGCCTATTCCCGTTGCAACAGCTGGGGCATTATTGTGGCTCTTATGTGTCTGATCTGCTCCCCCCCCCCAGTGTGATCCCTTAATCGCAGTCACAAAGGCCGTCTCGTTTTACTTAGAGTCTGCATGACTTCTTTCATAAACTAAAAATTCCAGACCCGTAGCCGTCATCTTGTGCATGTATGTCATTCCATTGTACCCACAACCCATATTCCACGCTAACCCAATCATCCATCCCTCCGTTCTGCTGCTCATTCCTCCGTGGCTTCCTTGAATTCCCCCTTGTGCCTTCCCTCCATCCCCCCATTCCCTCACACTTCAGTCACCTGATACCCTTGATGGAGGTTTTCCCTCGGGCCCAAGGCCAAGCGGTTCTCCCAGTGAGCCCAAGGTCTCGCTATCACCACATGCCCCAAAGAGCTGGGCTTGCACCACCGGGGCCGCGGCCCCTCATGTTCAGGAGGTCCGACACAGATGTTTTCTGTTGGTACACTTGTGTTTTCTCATCAAACATAACTAATCTCTGGAGCTGCTCCTTCTCTGGAAAGGCTCTTTTTTACCAAATTTACTCAGCTGTTCCTTCCTTTTATTCATTTACTGTGTGGAATGCAGCTGAAATCCCACCTTAACAGGACGCCTGTATTTCATGAGGAAATGGCTAAGTTGGATTCCAGCTTGAGTTGCTTTTTTAGGGGCCCGGGGTTAAACATGGTTTGAGGAGACATGCGTTTGAAATGTAAATCTTCGTGTTTCTGCCGCCCAGGCACTCAGTTCTGTACAACTGCAAGCAGGGATCATGAGGTCCTCTCTATCTCGGTTGGAGATATAAATCAGTCGCTACTGACTTTCTGCTGACTGTCATAATCGGTTTGTTAAACCCACAAATTACATTGCCAATGAACAGACAGAGTCTACTGGTTTTCAGCGATAGCAAGATAAATGATCGTTTAGGAGATTAAAGATCTCTTGGGCTTTATTAGACCCTCTTGCGGTATTGTTTACAGTAGTTACACTAGTTTGACGTCAATAAAATATGAAACTGTCAATAGTCACTTAAGCAAACACACACTGATAAAATATGAATTCCCTGGTCTACACTGTGTGATTAATCAAAATGCTCGAAAGCAGCTACTAATTACTCCTGAGTGCTTCTGAAACATTATGTCCATAAATAAGCATTTTTATTTATACGCAATTTCATTTCATTATTCAGTGTTTATTACCTATTGTTAATGTGTTTGTTTTGCCTCAGCTGTACTTGCACTAATTATATTTCTCATCAACATTTCAATGGGGCTCTTTTTTACTTTTCTCAGGTTACAGGCCTTTCATAACTGATGTGCTTAAGCCTGGATGATGAATCTATTAATATCCTCATGTAGATTACCCTTGTGTCGAACAAGCCACATATATTTATCACCCTGATGCTTTTCTAATGAAGGAAGTTAAATTAAATCATTTTATCCAGCAAAAATTGGGACAACATAGTTTTTATGTGAGCTGTCGCTCGCTGTCATCTCTCTGCTAAAGCTGTGTAAATACGCAAAGTTTAAAAAAAGCCAGAAACAAAAAGAAATAGAGAGTGAAAAATGTTGTTTAATCATTTAAAGACTCGGAGAGGAATGAAATGAAATATCTGGGACAAATGAAAAATCAATCAAAAAAGCTGTCAGGGGGGCCGTTTGAGCGTTTCCACAGCCATTTTAAGGCTTCGTTATCCACTTCAAAGAGACTCCTCTGATCCACTGAGAGGGGTTGGAAACACATTTTGATCCATTTTGCTAATTTCTAGTTGAAGTAAAACATGTAGCAATGTTTTTCGGCTCCAAATACAACTACAAACCGTCCCATAGCGCTGTGATGGGTGCGAACAAGGTTTATTGTTTTTAAACAGAGCATCATGCATGAAAAATTACAAACAAGCACTTAACAAATTGGCAGAATTGTCGCGCCGCGCACAAGCAGTCGCGCTAATTCATGTGTCACCGTTTCATTAGGAAGGCTCTTCAACAAAAGAATGCATCGCTCAAGCTACTTTGTATTTCCCACGTCTCGCTCTTATTGATTCCTGTCCCACCGCCAGTATGTACTCAATTTATATGTTTCGTGTGGTCAGCTCCCAGTAGCTTGACCCAGACCTTTTATTGGTGATTTCCGACCTGCCTCTCCTTGCTCCAGCGGCGTGCGACTGGACAAGAATGTTGCCACTCTGGCCCCAACCCAATCAATTACCGGCCGAGCCCTGCTGACCTGTGTTGCTCTTTAACCTCCACCCAGGAGTCCCACACAGTTCATGTTGTCATTGAGCAATTACATGGAGACCTTGTTGTATTTTTAAATACCCCCAACCAGCCACCCAATCACTGGACATACAGGTAACTACATCAATGGTAACCTGGTGTTCTGTTTCGAAATGAAGCTCTATTCTGCAACTGCCTGGCCTATTTTTATTATTTTTAACCTCAAAGTCACCAAACCTTTTTTCTTGTTTTTTTTTGGTGCATAGTTTAGGATAAATATGACATTTCCAGAACAGGAGTGTGTGTTTGTGTCTGCACGCGTGTGTGTAAGAAAGACAAAGCCAGAAAAACAAAGCATTGGCGCATGCTGTGATATCAGGAGCAGGGGAAGGGGAGTTATTATTTAAACAGAGAGATTTAACAAATGTATGTGCCTGAATTGTAGCTGCCTTACAGCACATCCAGTGCAGCACTGCTGTTAAAAACAGAAAAGTCCATGCACAGACAAGGATAACCTTTTACCTCGTCTAAATATAATCATTTCAAGCAGCCTGATAATTTACTGAATAATCCACTGAAAGCTACATTCTCCTGCTTGGCAGTGGAGATAACCTTCTTGCACAGATACGTGCTTTGCATTAATGCACGTGAGAAAGCCTTACACGCATTTGTTCTTTTCCTAATTAAACACTTAAGCACTTTACAAACTTCTTACATTCATTTCTTTCTGTCTTCCGCTGAAACCCTTCGCATTAAAGGAAAAGAGGCAAGTAAGAAAAGACACGACACATCCTGCAACTTCAGGCACCCGATTGTCAGGGTCACTACGAGCAAGAGAACATAGGTTTAATTGACAAGTGTGCAATTAGAGACATTACGGTAATTACTCACTGTGGATACGTGAGCGGAACTCTGGCATGCTAATTAGCCTTGAACATGGGTGTCTCAGTTTACAGTTTAACATGACATCAACCCTGTAACTATTAATCAGCACACAATGTGGTGAAGGCCGTAGAAGTTAGATGATAGGATGTGACCAAAATCAATAGGGTTTTTTTTTTTCTTGGAAGCATGCTTTTTTTTTTTTTTTGTAAATTTTATTTTATCAGGGAGGAACATACAAAATCCTTTCAGTATATTTACACACACACACAAAAGAAACCCATGTACATAAACATGTGGCACACACACCACTTGTACAACTACACCAAAATACCTTCTCCCAGCTATTACTCTCCCTTTCACTTTACAATGTGCAAAATAAGAACATCTGAACAACGGATGTCACACTTCCTCATTCTTCCATGAAGATCTACTCACAGCAATTTTAGTTCAGGTCTCCTTGGTCTTATATATCTAATCCATTTCGACCACCATTTCTTAAATTTCTCCGATTGTAGTTTTAAAGCGAATGTCAGTCTCTCCATAATATAGATTTCATGAACAGTTCTTTGCCAGTCCTCCAGCGTTGGTGCGTTGGGTTGTAGCCACTTCCTTGTTACAGCTTTCTTCCCTCCAATCAATAATATCTTCAATAAGTAATTGTCTGCTATTGATTGGGTATGCAATGCCATGGTACCAAAGGACATTGAGCCGATATCCAATGGAATAGTAATTTGAAACGTGTATTCCAGACAATCATGAATATCAAACCAGTAGGACAAAAGTTTCGGACAATCCCAAAATACATGATAATGATCGGCTAAATCTGAGCCACACATCCTCCAACAGTTTGTTCCACCACCTTGATGTCTCGTCTGGCAGGGCTAATAAAAAATCTGATAATGTTTTTCCAACCCAACTGTGTGAAGTTGTGGTTTTCCATTGTAATTTACAAATGCTTTCCCATTCATCCTCAGGTATGACCAGATCAATTAATATGCAGGGTGTGTGAGTTTAAAGAGTCTTGGAAACTTTTGTATAATCTAGATATTATTTTACATCCACTCCCAGATTTATAAATTGAAACAAAGCTTACACTGAATTTCATGCAAATCAAGCCATTAGTTTTTCACATATGTTGACCAAACACGCAAAAAGAGAGACTGATGCAGAGGTGGTAGCAAATATATGAAATAATCAGTGATTTAGGAAGAGAGACTATTGAGAGGAAGATGAGGAGGCACAGGAAAATAGATTTTGGTGAAAGACGAGAGAGATGGATGATCAATACAAAAGGAGACATTCAAAGATAAACATAGCTGAAGTGCTGAAGGCCGTGTGGTAACAGCAACAGATGTGCTTTGAATTAGCCCGGCCCGAGGAATGCAGCCAGTGAAAGAGGCCAGAGATGGTGACCCTCAGCCTTGCAACCTGATCCCCCATGGCACAAGCATCCCCTCCTGTGGTCCCTCTCCCACTCCGCCCCCCCAACCTCCGCACAGTGAGCTCTCCGGGTGATTCAGACCACTGTAGTTCAACAGAGAACATCATCCGGTTCGGTTAAAGCTAACTCATCTCCCCCAGCGCTGTGCTCCGTGCTGGAGTTCGCCCTTTATTAGCCGTGGCCTGGCATTCAGCTAACGACCCACCATTTCCCTTCTCTTCCTTTAACTCAGTGCTTCTGCTCCTTTCTCTCTCCTCTGCTGGCTGAAACTGGATGACATTCAAATTGCATAGCACGCACACATCATCACTCTTTCACCCCTTGCTCAGAGAACACCTTTTGAACTTCTGATTTGATCGCGCCTTCTGTCTCACCTTCTCCTCTTTCCTGCATGAACTAATCTTGTTTAATTCCACATATGTCTCGCTCTGTGCTGATTCACAGCGCTCCTCTTTTTCTTTCTTCTTCACTGCCTCATGCACACCGCATTCTTCGTCCGTCACACTCATGCAGCTGTCCTCTGTCCTTGTATTTTGCACCTGTTCTCTCTCTGGAGTCCCCTGTGTGTCATGATCTCATCTCCCTACAGCGCCGTGGTCGGAGCTAAGCCGCTGTTAGTCTGTATGTCTGGACTCTGTCTCGCTGTTTGGCTGTGGGGTCAGGAACCCCCACTCTCTTTTTTTTTAAACTTATGTTTGATATTTAACGTTGTCCAATTTTAATTTCAGTTTTTATCGCTTTAGTTCTGCTCTTATCCTGTTCTAGAACAAGAAGGTGCAAGAGCAGGAGCATGACACACACAGACACACACACACACACACACACACACACACACACACACACACACACAAACTCGGCGCCTCAGCTCTGCCTGGCAGGATGTGTGTTGTTGCACGCTATTAGCATAACGGTCATTTACATAGGGCAGAACTGTTCCAGGTAATTCAATCTATATGTAAAACACTGTTGCTAGTGAGGCATGGGGGCCAGTGACAGCTCAGCTAACCTATGCTGCCTGGAGCACCCACGCTGTCATAACTATAGCCTGCAATCAGACCCACTCCACAGCTTGTTTAGAAACAAAAAGTCAAACTTGTGCAGAGCGACGGTGCATTGATCATCTGTGCTGTTCTGCAGTATTTGCCACCTTCCAGAATCTGGCTGTCGGGTTATTTTAGCTAGCCATCGACAGCCTTCTGTAATAATTGCCAGACATGCCACATTTTTTGTTAGCTTCATATAGAATCCATGCAGATCTTTCTAATGAATTCAGTAAATGCTGGGATTACAGTGCTGAGCTCTGGATTACTTCCTGACCCATGTAATATGCTATATATAGGCAAGACATTGTGGCGCAGTGAATGGGCAGCTGACTGTTGCCCCACAAATATCCCCCGCTTACACACACATACACATGCAGACATGCGCTCTTCCACACTAACACCATCTCCCTCGTCTTTACTTTTTGTTTGCCAATCACATTATCGTCCTGTAACACTGCACTGGCTGCTGATCCGTCATGCATGCAAGCCGTCACCGTAATGTTATCATCATAATAAGCTTCTATTCATCCATGAATGACAGCCGACTCAATTTGAATTGACTGATTCATTCTGATTTGCCAAGTTCACGAGCTTCCACCAAACAGAAGCAGCTCGGCCTTTTACAGAGCATTTATTTTTGCTCCCATTATTCCATTTACGGGCCATTGTTTTATTTCCAACCCTCTTTTTTTTTCCTTCTCCTTATTTGCCGTCTTCCTCTTCCACTTCCTCTTTATGAATAATTCATCGAGTCATACATAATTTAGGGGGAAGCAGCCAGAGATTTACACAGCTCTTTGTGTCACTGAGTTTTGTTTGGTGGCATATTCAATAATTGTTTAATATATCAAATTGACTGGGAGTTGGGAGCCCGGGCCCTGCGTGCAGCAGTGCCTGATATGTCTGATTATGGCAGCGACGAGCGCCAAATACTCTCCTACAGAAGGAGACTCTGCTTGACTGCCAGGGGAACTTCCTACTCACCTTCAACACCCATAATTCTTCATTTTCTTATTGGCTGCAATACTTTGTGGAATACCTCTCAGCATGAAGTCCGCACTAATGAAGTACAGAGGCAGTTTATTGTCAGTCACTGTGTGAGGGATTCTGCGCCGACCTCACGCTACGTCTGCTTCGGATTAGCGCTGCTGTGGGGTGTTTGCCTGCCATAAACGTGTCCGAGAGAGACTGTTTGGTTTTTTTCCCTCCTTCCATTCATAGCACTGAAAGGAGAATTCAAGCCTGTGTGAGGTGTAAAATTATTAATGTTAGCATGAGGTTTGTTGGTCCATCCCCGTTCAGTACAGCACAGGCTTTTAGTCAGTAGCATATTATTTCTAATATGTCTTGCTTTGGAAATGTGTATTAGTTTTGAGATATCTTTGTGTTATTTGTTTGAATAACGATCAGTTGAGATAATCCAGTGTTTGGTTTTCTGGCTACATCCCCATTAACATCAATAACAGTACACGCACACACACACACAAAAGCAATGCAATAAAATCTTATCCTTCGGCAGCTTTACCTTACATCTAAACATCCATTGTTGTACCCCCTGGTGTGTTCGACTGAAGTGAACGTCTTTGCCAAGTCCTATTTAATGAACTGCTTCTTTCAGCCACTTCCCTTTTTTCTTAAAGTGACTTGTCGATTCTGCCTATGTGCTGCTTTTCCAGAGGAACCAAGTATGTGTGCACGCTGCTAATTTTATTTTGATTATTCATTGGGGAATTGTAAAGCTAATCCTTCCTCCTTACTCTGATATTGACAGTGTGGATTGTTTAATTAAGTCAGAAAATTAATTCATATAGGGGCTGTGTCAGTGCCTCAGCTTTCACCTGGCCTGAGAAAGTAACTAAATATCTATTCAGTGGCTGTAGAGCTTATCTAACATCGAGGCTCCTTCACAGTCAGGAACTATGTTCTCACCCCTGGAAGTCAGCGCGGCCATGAAAGAACCAAGGCTACCATTTCATGTCCTTTGTAGCCAGCCAATGCTCCTTTCAATTTTTCTCTTTGTCCTTGTAGACTGATTGAAAACCAGCCAGGGTTTATGCTTTAATGGCCTGTATATATGCAGAGTTAAATATTTCATTTGGAACCACTGAAGAGAAAACTGGAATCCAAAATTCTAAGTTAAAATATGTCTCGCCCTTCCTCTCAAAAGCAGAGTATTATTGATACCCTCAGCCAGGAACATTTAAGCAGTGCGTTGGTCCCGACCTGGACCCAAAGCCGTGAAGAAGAGGGCCAGACAGCAACTGCACATCACACCCATTTGCGTTGTTTTCAAGCCACCCAGTGGGTCGACTGCCAGCTCTAATTGGCTTGATGCAGAATTTAATTTCAATATTGCATCTGAGGAACAAAAATGTCTTCATGTTCTGTGGCTACAGTATGACATCAAAGCAACGTTTGATCATAAGCTTTATTTGCAGAAATTGATTTCTGAATGAAATGCCATGATTGGCTCTTCTGCTAGCCTCAGAGCTGAATTTTAATGAGGAATGGTTTTAATCAAATTAATTATTCATATTTAATCAATGATTTGGAATATGTCATGTCTGTGGCACCGGTGATAATTGCAGTCCCCCATTATTTTAGACAGAATTCTGTCTTAAATCGTGCTAATTACAGTGTGATGAGATTAGCTGACATTTTTGCCAGGTTCTGCGTCACTGCTCTGCCACAGCGCTCGCCTTTTTACTGATGAGCTGCAGACGAGACCTATCCATTTCTCTCCCATTCCATTGTTGGGCCCAACGAATTCAAATGCATCAGGAGGAACGCCGGGAAAGTGGCGTACCAGATTTGACATCAGCAGCTCTTCTGTAGCAAAACGTCACGCGGCATGTCACTGTCAGCCGCCCGTGATGCGTCTTGGTACAGAGACATAGTTTCATCTGACTTTCTTCCCAAAAGGTGTCACTCAGCATCTGCCATTGAGAATCAAAGAGAGAACACCTCGCTACAGGAAAAATGCCATCCCGAGCCCGTCATGCGCTGCCATCTTGAGTTCTTATGTGACGCGCAGCGAGCCAAGGCAGACGACGCCACTCGGGCTCCAGGCGCCATCAGACAAATTGGAACCCGGGAGGGGCGTGAAACACTCGGCCGCGGAAAACAATTGGACATTTGGAGACTTCTGCTGCCTCTTTTTGCTGCGCGAGATTGGCATAGGAAACTTCTGAAGGAAGGAGACAGGTGGAAGGATGGAGAGCAGCGTTGTGGAGGGATTGTTCAAGCAGAGCAAGCAGCAGGTGTGCAAACATGTCATTTTAGAGAGAGGGACGGCGAGGGGAGGGATAATGTTTAGCTACATTGTTACAGAAAGGCACAACACTGAATTTGTTGAACAGAGAAAAGAATGATTAAAACTCCATCGGAGCAGCGCGATATGTCCAGGTTCTCGCCCGGTGAGGGAGAAAACTAAAAGCAGAGCACCTGGATGTGGCAAAAGGAAGGGCAGGAAGCAGAGCAGAATGTGTCAAAATAAATGAGAGCGCAATGGAAAAACAGAAGAAGGGAGGCAGAGAGGAAGGTCTGCGGAGAGATCAAAGGAGCGTGAGGCATGCAGCAGCAGTGGAAAGAGCATTGGAGAGTGAGGAGTGATAAGTCCATGACAGCTGCAGCATCATTAGTGTATTAGGATCAATCCTCGAGACTCTTGTTTGCAGTCTTTGCCCACACAGAGGCCCGATGTCATTTATATGGGAATGGCCAAGCAGCTGCCACAGCAACTTACTTTTCCCACATGTGTGATCTCTGATCTCTCTCCCCTCCACATCTCACCATCAGCACCGTGGGTATTTCTCTCATGTTCTGCGTGCCTGTGTCTGATCTTGGCCTCACTGATCTGAAGCCAGAGTTCAGCCATAAGTAATGTTGCTCTGTTGTGGTTCGTCTTTCTTCGGCTTTTACATGTTGACATGAGAAAAGGCAGATTTTTGAGGTTTGTTTGTTTTTTAACTGCAGCCCTTTCTTTGCTCTGCAGCTCCACCCAGGTGGCTCTTGCACCGATGGCTTTGGCTTCCCCGTTGTTGTGGCTATTGGTTTATCAATTCCAGTCAGCAGGCAGTAATTTGCCAGAGACTGTGGGTGTGTGATTAAAGATCCCTTACCACCCTGAGCCAGGCAGCTGGTACACTATGACAGCAGAGCGTGGTGGCAAGACGTCGGCATGCTGCCAGCTTTACACGACTGCTCAGGCACACAAAAGAACTTGTAGCAGGCTTATTGCGTGTTCGCACGTTACCGAAGATGCTGTTTGTTCCAATCCCTGCATGTGTTTGCGTGTGCTTGCATGCGGCGTGCATGTTTGCCCGCCTACCGCTGTGCAAACGTGTCCTTGAATAAGAACTCATTTGAAACCAACTTTATGGCCTGTGTTGAGGCCATTGTGTGGGGATTATAATAAGATTCACGCTCGGCTGATTGCTTGTGCCATTATAGTAACATGTATCGTCCTTGCAGATCATTATGCTTATGCACCCATCCTTGGTATGCAGCCTGTTCTCATTCTACTGAGCGCTCCGTTTGACTTTCTAATTCTGGGCTTAAAACAATAATTGGAACAATGCTCATGTCAGAAGAGGCATCTCATCTGTTGCGAGCACCCTCTGTTTTTAATCTACACAGAGAAATGACCTATAATTTCCTTATCGGGTCCCTCAATTAATATGGGCTCCTGCTTTTTGTTTGCATTTCCAGTCTTTTGAGTTATCTTTCATGTCAGCGACGGCGAGCCTGCGTCGGTCCGCAAATGCCGTGTCACATTAACAGGATAAGAAAGTCTTGCGTGTAATACTTGCGCTGTCTTTAAAGGGGAAGGAAAAGGGGTGAGAGAGAGAGGGTGATGACAATTAGCTGAGCCTGCCGTCTCATTTACTAAATGAGGCCTTTGGCCGCCTTGTTTCGCAGAGACGACTGTGCACTGTGGCATACAGGATCTCATTGGTTCCCTTGTTTCAGCAGTTGATTGGTTCACCTGCTGAACCTAATTATGATACATTAGACTCATATTATTGCACATGAAGGCACATGTGTGTTTTATGTGAGCTCTGTGTGGGTGTCCTTTTCTACATGTTTCTATTGTTACAGTATCATCTGTGATACTAATGATGTCCCAGAAACCCTCGTCATCTTCTGTTGTCCCTGAGAAGAATTGAAGTAATGATGCTGTTCCTCTTTGCGTATGTCACAAACAGCATCCTGCGGGTTACCGCTTGTTCCTCCGTTAAACGTGTCAGCAGCAAGTTCTTTTGCAGCGCACTCGGCACAATGCTTTGAACACATGCAGGAAATATCTGCTGTGTCAATGCATTTATCAGGAGTGGGAAAGCTGGAGGGTCGACGCGGTGAGCAAACAGAAACCCTACTCGTAGGTGACTCACACCCTTTCCCACGGGCACGTCTGAATCATTGTAATGGCCTTACCAGCAGCTGCGTCTGGTGCGTGTGCCTGTGCATTACTATGTGCTGGCGAGAGTGTGTGTACGTGCTCCAAAAAAAAAAAAAAAAATCTGTTTTTCTCCTCTTCCCTCTACCAGACATGTACAGCCCTCCATCCGTCTCTAATTGCCTCCACCTCACACATCATTTGTGTTTCTGCCATAAAAAGAAACATTGAAACTCTACCACTGGGGATCCATAACCGTTTTCCAGCCTATATGCTTTTTATTGCCGTATTTAGAGCCTTCATAAATATAGAGCAAAGCATTAGGGAAAAGAGAACTACTGAAGAATCACAGCCAAGACACCTGCTGCTATTTCTGTAGATAATTGAGCAGACAGACCAACAGATTGGCAGGTAGACAGACGGGCAGGCGCAAAAAAAAAAAAAAAAAAAGCAGGAAACAGAAGCGATAGCAGCTTCCAGAAATGTTACATCACTCACAGTGGGTACAAATCACAGATTAGATCGCATATTAAAACTCACAGTACAAACACAGAAAACTGTCTGCGCCCAAACATAACAAGTCAGTCCAGGTGTGTGTGTGTGTGTGCGCTCTCTCAACCTGAAGGCATTAAAAATACATCGTCATCTCACACACAGCCTGCAGTTCTTTGTCTTCCTCTCGCTCCTCCAGCCCTTGCTGATTATGCTCAGCCAGGTTCACGCACACACACACACACACACATAAAGCCATACGCCTCCACATTGTTTAGCATACAGCAGGCATTCACTCATTGTTCTGCGGGGAGTCTCAAGGTCAACAAGTTCCCTCCCTGATAGACTCGACGCAGAGACGGACAAAGCCAGCGATGCATGCACAGACATCACCCCCGTGCATGCACACACTCAAACACACTTTACATACACATGCATGCAGACGTGCACGCACAGAGAACATTCAAGAGATTCATCACAACAAAGTAGGCTTTTACCAGTTATGTTCTCTGACCCCAGTAACAAGGCATCTGATGAAAGATGGATGCACCCTCCTGCCTCGTGCGCTGTGCACGCACACTTGCAGCCGAACAGCTGAACAGTGCAATGCTCCGTTGTGGTTATGACGCTGCTACACAAGCTAGTCAAAGTATGTTTGCATTGTTTGTCACATTGAGTTTTGTTTTTCAGAAGTGTGGTCACCTTTTAACGTTGATCTACTGTACATATGACGTGAATTTACACCGTAAATCACATTAAAACGCAGACGTTCAAACGTTCAATCTGTTCAAACTGTTCAAACTCAACTTTATGTTGGTTTCATTTCGTCTTAAGAAAGAGCTTTCACACTTGAAATTCACAGCCCCAGCAGCCTTGTGAGGGATGTTTGGAAAATTCACCCATTGCGCGCTCTGTCTCTTCATGAATGTGAAATGGATGGACAATAGTGACACTAAACCGTCTGAGGAGCAGGGACAAGTTGTGAATAAAGGTAAAGCTGCTTGCAGCCTTTTTAAAACGCAACTGTCTGACTGTGACAGAACCACTAGCACCGGATTTACGTCCAATAGCAACATTCAGGGCAAGAAGTAATCGAGCTTGTGTCCAACAATTAATGACCCTGATCGTTCGCTAACATACTCACTGAACCTTACTTTACCTCTTGGCACCTCATGATACGTTTCCAATTCCGAGGGCTGCGATGCGACGATGAAATGATTATTGATGCATCAGAATTTTTGATTTGCATGATTTATTTTTTCTCACTGTGTCAATACTTCTTTTGCTTCTTACTTCTATGGTTGGCATCAAATACAGCTGGATGTTTTTCCTCCACTTCTGACGGGGAAATCTGGTTTGTCACATCTGTTCACAAAATATTTGAGTTAGACGTACCTTGCATGCAGGGTGGCTCTTGTCCAGGTCCATTTTCCCTTCATCTTCATTGAAGCCAAGACGCTTCTATAGCTAGCTTTCAAATCAGGGCTTGGTGGTTGGATTGTAGCCATCTGTGGTTGCTCAGCCATCCTCACCAAAACTCAAGAACAGAATTGGTTGAGCTTTAAGGAACAAACACATCCGTTATATTTCCCCGTCCAGTGAAAGAATGTACTTACAAAGCGATCTTGATGTTGAGAATTGGGTTTTACATTTCAGATTTTCTAACCCTTACCCTAACCCCCCTAACCCATCAAGGCATAATCTTTGAAAAGGGAATCACAGCGCTTCTCAGAATTGATTTCCTTCCCCACCCGTACTCTGCACTCTGTAGTTACCGTACATACAACACTTTGACATTGAACCTGTCTACACTTTGCAGCATTTTGTTTGGCGGGTTGGGTGAAAAGAACAAGAGGATAGCGATTCCTCAGCCTCTGATTCATTTATTTTTTTTTGGTCGTTGCCGAGCTGAGTAACAGCTCTCCACCCATGCAATTAAATGACTGGCGTGTTCCCCGTGACAGACGAGAACAAATCAATCAGTAAAAGATGGAGATTCTTAGACCAAGTTGCAGGTTTAGAAAATAGACCATTTAGGGCCCAGTCAGCATTGTATTATGTAGCATATTGTTTCTCGATGCCTTTAATGGATAGATGATTCGTACCTTTCAGGCTCATGCAGCGCTGCGCTGGTTTTCAGCTCTTCAGCTGATTATGAGTATCTCTCCACTTCACTTATCTTCACTTAGCCAGACGGCGGTGGAAGACAAAGAGATGGCTTTTATCATGACTCAATTAAAAGTTTCTTTTCTTCTGCTGGCAACGCAGAGAGAAAGACTGGATTCTGAGTGTGCGTCTGCGCGTGCTGGAGTACAGGATGAGATGTGACTTCATCGCTCAGAGCGTTAGCCGGCCGGGAAACTGGTTGAAGTTTCATCTCTCCTCGCTGTCAGAGGCAGCCGAGCGCAGTTCCGCTTCACCTCACAACCATCGCGTTCCACACGTGCTGCACTTCGGTATGATGTCAATATGTGCTAGACGCGCTCTTTTATGCAGAGTGATAGCTCGATAGACTGATCAGTCGATTGATCTGTGTGAAATAATGAGCTTACTGATTTACTTCAAAGCCTCACCGGTCCAGGAGTTAACAGCGCCTGCCGTGCTTTTGCATTTTCCCATGTTTCTTTCATTGCTCCTCGCCTTCTTTCTCGGCTCCCCGGTTCCTTCCTGTGCCTTCCATTCGTTTCTTGCCCTCCAACCCTCAAGTGCCTTCTTTTTTTGTCTCCCCCCCTTTCACTCGGTTCCCCCTTCACTAATTCTAATTAAAGACAAGAAACGTCATCTTTTATTAATGACGCTGTTAATGAAACGAGGACCACTTTTGTCAGGGACAAAAGTTTCCACCAATTAATTCTCCACAATTAAAGTTTAAGAAAAGCATTCTCCCGCAAGAGTATTTTTACTCAGATTCCCCTGGTGCGTGTGTTATTATTATTTTTTTTGCTGCATGCTAAAAGCCTGAAATCCTTGTGGGGTTTTATGCCTCGAGGCTATAAGAAAGGTATGCGGGGAACAATGGAATTCAGATTACACTTCTCTTTGTATTGGTATTAGTATTTCCCCGGGATGAATCGTTTAGAGTTATTTTTCCTTGTGGTAAGGTTGACATACATAGTTTATTTCTTCTCCGTACATAAATTTAGGATTTTACAAGCGTCACGGAGTCATGTCACTTCAAGGAACTAGGAGATGTTTTTGTTTCTCACGCCGAGGGCAAAGCCACAAGACTGGTGGGGGCCCTTCCCTCCTTCCCCAGTGAGACAAGCAGAAGCCTGGATTTCTGTTTTTTTCCAAAGGTGTAAAATAAGGGTAATAATAAACAAAGCTCAGCCATTGGTGGTGGAAAGCTAGCATCGCTTAGCCAGGCCGTTTTCCGTTTCCATTTCGGCTTTGTGTTTTCATCGCACCTGCGAAAAAGAATTGCGCAGGACGATCCGTCGCGATTACAGATTCACAGGTAGTGACCGGAAGCACAGATCCACCAGTGATGCCCCAAAGCCGTCTGTGTGTCCCTTTAGTGGTGTGCTATTGGCAAAACTGGCTATTTGTGAATCCCGGCCCTCTTTTTGTGCGCAGGTTTGAGCCCGAGTGCGTTCTCGTACATACAAACGAGCCATTAAACTGAGCGCACGCACACCGTAGAGGGCGACACACACACGAAAACACGTAGCTCGCTCAGCCTCTCTCCTCCGCTCAGCACGTCAGGGCTTTCTCATTTGTCCCAGCAGTGCGCCATATTCTTCTGAGTGACTGCTCAATCACCTCACGTGGAGAGAGAAGACTGGACAGACCCACTGAGAGCCTAATTAACCCTAATTACAGACTAAAAATGATAATAGAAAAGTGATTTGCTGTGCCATGTTGGCTGCATGCCACTGCGTCATTCTTTCTTCCTTTTTTCCTTCCATCCAACAGGGCGACTGAGCCGAAGGTGAAAAAATGGTCTTCATATGCGTGGAGCGTATGCTGTGCCTTTGCACTGCAATTCGCAATGTTTTAAAATGATTTTTTTTGTCTTTGAAATGTCAGGAAAATATATTGTCCAACCAGCAGTCCAACACCTAAATATTCTCACTTCATAATGCCAAAATACAGAGAGAAGGAACAGCTTGATGAGCCGGAAAACATTGCTTTTTGGCATTTTTGCTTGATGAATGACTTAAACCCTGAATGAATTCATTGGGCCTTCTTGTAAAACGCAGTGTAAGCTTTTAAGAGACTCGCCGGTTAACTAAATCAAGTAAGATTAATCTTCTGACGGTCGACTAATTAGGTTCTTGACTAATCATTTCAGGAGCGTAGGTGTGCGCTTTCACCTGCTCGGCCCGGCGTTCCGACATGCAGTCAGTCGGATTTGTGTTCTGAAGCCGACGGCCAGCCTGTGGAGGATGTGGCAGCCTCATTATTTAGCAGCCTCATAGGCCCTGATAAGGCTCCTTGTTTTGGGGCCAGTCAGAGAGGAGGCCCAGATATGATAGCGTCCACGTCTGTGATTCATAGAGCCTGTTCTCCACCTTGCTCTTCATCCTATCCTCCATGTAGAAGGCAGATTGTAGGGCAGACTAATGAATGTCACTCTAAATGAATGACCAGGGCTGCCAATTGCGCTGCTGCCCCCACCGCCCCGCAGGCCTATCTCCCCTCACTAATGATTAAATACCATACACTTACTCCTTCCTTCCCTCTTCTCATTCCCTTGTGGCTGCACTTTTACCTCACCTCCTCCGTCGTTTCAAACTAGCTCGTTACCGTCCCAGATGAGAGGAAAAATTGGAAATGGTATCCTACCTTCTTTCTGGATGGATGGACGGGTGCTTCTTTGATTGTTTTCTTGTGCAGGCACAACACAGCGCTGAGGAGTGGTGTAATGGCGTTCTCTGAGGTTTGACAAGGTGGATCTAGCTGCTGCATTGTGCTTATTGCGGATTGGGGTGGTGGAGGTAATGTGATTTCTGGTTGAAGCGTGGCGAGGGTAGGTTGAAAATTTGATGTCTGCAGACCGTTGGGCATTTTCTGAGTGTGTGTGGGTGACTTTCTGCGTGTGTGTGTGTGTAAAAGCAAGAGGAAAGAAAGAGATGGCATTGCTCATGTGTCAATTTTGCCCCATTGCAATATATAGAACAAGCATGATTGTGTGTGTTTTGTGTTATGTTTGCTCGTATCTCTGCGTGTGTGTAAGTGTGCTTTTTGTTTTGCCCAAGACTTCATGTCATTCCTTGACTGTTTCACCCCCTGAGGCTAGTTTTGATGTGCTGGTATCTGATTTGGCACCCTTCCACACTACCTCATAACCCCCTCACCCTGAAGGAAACAGAAATTTTACAGCTTCTCCTTTCTGTGTATCCATTGCTTTTTCCTTTTGGTCCTGATCCGGCGGGTGTCCGTCCATCACCATGCCTGAATGAATGTCCAGAGATGCTTTGTTTCATCCCCCCAGGCATCAAGACGTATCTGATGAGACATGGGAGACAACTACAGTGCATGCACGCCCTTTTTGAAATTCTGTCCGCATATTGCCGCCGAGGTGGGATCTTCTTCTTTCGCTGCTGCGGAAAAGAAAGTTGGATTATTTTAATCTGTGATTGGCTGATATCATTCGCTGTGATCTGATATGATAGAGCGTGTCACCTCAGCTATCTTCTATCTGTGTTTGCATATTCTTGTCTGCGGTATAATAGACAGTTTTCACTGTAGAGGGAAAACCTCTGCTCCGGTCTAATCCTGTTAATGCTGACATCTGATAATGGGCTGTTGCATATAGCACAAAGGCAATATGTGTGTGTTTGTGTGAGAGTACAGTATGTGTGGTGTAACAAAGCACATAAGGAGTGAAGAGAAAGACAATACAATAGAGGAACAAACTTGTGTGTGCATCTGGATATCCACTTTTTACAGTTGCTCCGACAAAGTTATGACTGGTAAGACATTAAATGCAGTTTGGGGAAAAAGTAATGAAATATTACCTACTTTTTACACCTGGCATTAAAGTGGGGTCTTAAATGATCTGACCTGGTATTTTGATTGCGTTGTCATTGAGATCAGATCTCTGTCCTCCACAGAAAAACTATACATGAGCAATTTGAGTTGCCGACAAATTAGCCCCAGACTCCATTGAAAAAACCCAGAGTTTTGTGAGTTGTTGAGTTAAGGCAAACTTTCTAAACTTTGTGAAACACCATGCTTGACAAATTCTTAATTATTTGTCCCCTCTTGTGAATTCGGCACATGCAAAACTGTCTTTGCAAAAGGAATGCTGTGTTGGTTTGTCCTGGTGTGTTGCCGTACCAGTGTGTAGGCTAGTCTGTGACCAGATAAATTAAATGCCTCGTTAACAGCAGATCAGCTGCACAGATGAGCGCAGCACACACTGTCACACACACACACACACACACACACACACACACACACACACACACACACACAGTCGTTTCTTACTGTATTTCACACATGTATTACTGTCGTTTCTCACGCAGTCCTGTTGAATAGGGCGTCTTTCAGCCTTCGCTTGCTCGCTCTCTAAATTTAAACAACAACCTATTTTATGCTCGCTAAAAACAAATATCTGTGTCAGCGTTATGTGGTGTTTGAGTGCCGGCACGCCCACCTGAGATCCAAACACACAGCCAGACTATCCCCAGATGTGGTCAGGCAGATCTGATCACATTCTGACACCTTGCATTAACATGTACTTTTCCTTATCTCCATAATATGTCCGGATACAGATTGCATTTTAATGCCAGGTGTAAATGGGGTCTGACTGATCTATTACTTGAAACTTACGTAAGCAGTATAAAACACAGCCAATCTTAGGGCAGCAGACATCCATAGAATGTTAATTCATAAACCAAAATGATGGTTATCGTTATGTGGTCAGTCTTATTCTGAGGTCTGACTAAATTACTTTCATGAGTCCCCACTCGGATACGATCTTTGAAGCTGTCACATAAGTCTGCACACTGCTGAGGAAACATTATGTTTCCAGTGTTTGATTGCCCAGCAGCGGTGAAAAGGATCCAGATGCATGAGGACACAGCTTTCCGTGCAGTACTTCTTCCCTTTGCACTGACAGCGTCCAGGCTGAGCTGTGTGGGACCGCTGTCGCAAAGACGAAGCCAATTGCGAAGCCAAATTGCAATTTACCAGTTGAGCGATGCTCCAGTCTTCACCCGTGATCATGGGCTGTGTGGAATATTTTGGTCTTGAAGGCATTTTATGACCCAATTTGCGAGGGTCAAGTGACGGGCCAGCGCATCAGAGAGTGAAATCAGCAAGAAAACCAGAAACAGTGTGTTTTTAGAGGGAATTAAAACAATAAAGAGCATGTCAACACGGAGACTCGTTGTTGTGTGGCGTGCTGCAGTGCGACCCCCAGCCGTTCATCCACAAACGGAGCTGAAAATAATAGCTCATGTGTAGCCAACTAACTGATAAATAATGGTTTCATGCAGGTGTGGGTGGATGAGAATGTCATAATTGGATAGAATTATCGGGTAGGGGTAGTTGGATAATTGATGAGTACGTGCATATTCAGGTGATACCAGTGCTGAACTACACATCTCTGTAGTACATGCTTGTGATATTGTATCTCCCACCTGGCCTGTGGTTGCCTGGGGATCTCCCCTGTAGGAGCTGGGTGGGTTGATAGATGATTAAACATAAAAGCTGCTTCCAGTATTTGGCTGATTCAGTGCTTTAGGGAGGGCAGTTTGACATTACTGTAGTTCTACTTTTACAGCAGTTAGGGGTCATTGCAGTCAGCACTTGTAACTAACTTGTGTTTCTTTATACAAACCTCTAGGTGCCATTTTCTTTCCTTTTTACCTTTGCCACAGTGTAACGAAAGGCAGATTCACACTGTGGAACAGGACTGAGACCACCTGCATCTCAACCAGAGTGTACTGGGACGTGTCAGTCTTTGTGTTCATCACAGGGAGTGACAAAGAGAGAAGAATGATGAAAACTCTGAAGAGGCGTTCTGTGGATTCTTTGGTCTCTTAAGACAAGATACGTGAAAGGACAGTGACCCGGGTATCCCCCTCCGCCCCCTGCGACTGTATGCATGGGTGTTTGCTGTTTGTGACTAGTTGATTGGGCTGTATACAGTTGCTCCAATGTCTTTTATCCAAGTGGGAGGCCGGCTGCGAGGGAGGAATAGAGGCAAAGGAACAAACAGATGAGCAACTAAGCACAACGTCTGTGGTAGTATTCACAAAGTGTTTTATCTGACCACTAGGAGTTCTTCGTAATGGCACTAAAACTTCTCAGTAAAGAGAGTTCCCTCTTAAGATGTATTCACAAAGTTCTGTGAGCAACTTTTGTTCAGAAATGGAGTGAATTTCTCAGCTTGGAGAAAGGCCTCTGTGGCTTCAGTATGGATGATAAGTCGATAGGGACTGGTCTTTGTTGGTGACTTCACCGTAACAATACAGTAGCAGTGGGTGGGGGGACAAATAATGGCAACATATTCAAAGCCAGCTTTTGTGAGCTTACATGTTGTTGTTGACAGATTCTGTCCCCGCGCCAAAGGAAGCGAGTATTTATTCCAGTCAACATGCAGTTCTTCATCTTTTGATGCTGCAGATATTTGGACGTGCGTTGCATCTGTACCACCAGGTTACTGGATAGTTATCGTAAAGCTGTTTTTTTTTTTTTTTTTCAGAAAGTTTAGGGAAAGCTTTTCCCGACAGACAACGAACTTGCTCCGCTTATTGTGTTTGAAGCCATACTGACACGTTTGAAAGGTTTATCAAAATCACGGGAACGATCAACGGGAAGTAACACAGAAGAAATGCACATAAAGAAGTCACATGATCAGCAGATGACCTTTTTATTGACTTCAGAGTCCTCTGGATGCCACCTGACTGTTCATACACTTGAAAGCTGGTTTTAGTGCTAAAAAGCTTAGTCAATAAAGAGTAGTTTAGCAATTTAGTGCCACTTACATAAAGCCGTGCAGCTCATAAATCAATATAAAAGGTCAAAATCAGTGCAACAGGATGGGTGAATTAAAAAAATGCTGGATCCTGCTTTTACCATAATGCAACTTGTAGCAGCTTCACCTTGACTCGTAATCGCCCACGTCTTTCAAACACCAGGCCCCCAGCTTGTAACGAAGGCTGGCCATTAACAGTTTGAAGCCTCCAAGCCCAAGCTGATATGGCGTCACTATGGCATCATCAGGATTAATTTCTCCAAAATTACAAAGCTCATCCAGAGCTGTTTTTGCACAGCAGTCGTCCCCATGGTTCCAAAACATGGCGCACTTCCTCCTTATTTTAGGACCGACAAGAGTTTCTCCGGAGTTATCCGCGCTGGAGCTAATCTCAGCCATAAAATGTTTTGTGAATGCGGCCCCTGAAATACAAGAAAACTTAAAAGAGAAAGACAACAGGGTGTGAGGAGGGGGAGGAGGAGGAGGATGAGGGAGGGAGACATCAATTAAACATGAATGCCAACCAGGGCGAGGGTTTCACTCTGTTTGTAATTGTAAATATTTGATAAGGCAAAAGACAACTCACTTAGCACACAACCATATGCTAACAATGGCATTATGAGTTGCCAGGCTTGTGAGACGCGTGACAGGGCCTCCCCCTTGGCTCTAACTGCTGGGCATGCTGGCGTTGCGCACACACGCACAAGCAAACACACACTGCTGCATGCTGCTGTTATGTCAGTGGAGTTTAGCCCTGTGTAGGATGACACTTCAGCTCTCGGAGCCAGAACAACATCAAGCTGCCATAATACTAGCTGCTGGGACGGGACCCCTGTCTGCCCTGCTGCTCTCAAGAGGGACCCCATACCAGGCCTCTGCATCACTCACACCTCACCTCACCGCCACCTGCTAACTACAGGGTTGGATGCCCTTCAATGTCCCCATCACTCTCGTTCACCCTCCCTCTTTTGGTTTCATTTTGAAATTTAGGATTATTGCAACCTGGGTGTTATTTTTAGCCACACTAGTGTCGCGGCTCTGGAGATGGTCGCCCGGTCAGCGCACGCCCTTGGTGCAGACTAAATATTTTAACAGCTATTGGATTTACGACCGTGAAGTTTTGTACAGATATCCACGGTGCCCAGAGGATGAGTCTAATGACTTTGGTGATCCCCCGACTTTTCATCAAGCAGCACTTGCAATTTGACATTTGTGGTTTTGAGGGAAATGTCTGGACAGCTGTTGGATGGATTGCCATCAGGGTCATGTCCCCCACTGGACTTGCATCTAGTGTCATCATCAGCTCAAATATTTTATGGTGCAGTACTTCGGTTTATGTCCAACTGTTGCTAAACCAGTGACCTTTATGCTCAATTGAAGACAGTTCAAAGTCAATATGTTTAATGTTTAACCCCATCAGCCAACTTTTGTTGTGGAACGCTCCAGAAACACCTGTTTACCTTTGGAACGTTCCAAACAGGTGATAGCATCATGATTGGTCATGAAAGGGCCATCCTGGAATGGCTCAGTCGTTCAAAAGCGAGGATGGAGCGAGGTTCACCTCTTTGTGAACACATGATTGTACAAAGGATATTACTACACAGACTCAGGAACACTTCGTAAGGCTGTAACTGTTTGTTTGCAGATGATTGCATCCTATTTTTATGTACATTTTCACAGCATCCCAGCTGTTTTTGAACCAAGTCTTGGTTAGCGAATGTTAGCATTTTAACACGCTAAGCTAAAATTGTGAAAATCTAAACATTATACCAGCTAAACATCAGCATTTCCATCGTCATTGTGATAAAGTTAGCATTCTTTTGTTCGCATTGAGCCGGCTGTAGACTAGTGTAGCCATTTTCCTATCGATACCAGCACAATGACAACAATGACATCTCAGTCAGAGATGGCAGATTAGCAAACTTATTTGTCCAGTCTCATCATTCACTTCTGTCAGACCTCCTGGGTCAGCTTTAACCTACGGCCCTTCCTGTGTGCACAGCTTTTCTTTGCGATGAGACTATTACTGGCCTTTCAGACGGGCTCAATTTCAGTTTTACCTCCAAATATAGTGTTTTCGATAATCTGGCTAAACTGTAGGCTTAAAACTCATCTGATTGTCTGAAGTCTTTTTTTTCTACTCATTCTACTTCCTCAGCCTTCATTTCCCTCCTCATGTCTCCTTCTCACTGTCTTCTTTTCTTTTTCTGCCTGTCTCCCACTGGTATTTTTCTTCTCTCTCGCTGCCATTTCTCCCCATCTCTTAAACCGCTTCTCACTAATTACTTCTTTCTCATGTCTCCTCCCTGTGATTAAATGACAGTAGATGTCTGGTCTTTTGATTCTCCTCCCCTGCACTGCGAGGGCTTCACGGTAACAACGGCAACATTGTCTGACATTAAGCCGCTCGCACTTACAGGGCCCCCAAGTTGAAAGTGTCACTTCATTTAAAGGGTGTTGACTAAGGAGCTTCATCCACTGCTTTCCCGACTACTGCTGCCTGCTTTTTATATGACTTTGCTTGACAGACAAAACGCCTTAAAGGGGAAATCAGTATGAATCAGAACAGAGAGGCTTGCTGGTGATGGTTAAGGTGGTGCAAGAGCGGCCATTTAGCAGATAGCAGTTGGACATGCGAGGTCCCTGCTGATTTTCCTGCCGATTATTGTTTTGCATTCTGAATTGTTTAGTTCGCCTGTCTGTTGTGTGTGCTTCTTTAATGGCCTTCCATGAATATTGCATGCGTGGCGGAAGACGAAAGGGATCACAACTGAGAGGAGGGGAGAGGAAATATGACAATAGAGCGGAACAGTAAGAAAAGGGGAGATAGGAGGGGAAATAGAAGCGGGGAATGAAAAGAGCGGAATTGAAAAGACTTGTATAGAGCCGAGTTAAAGAGAGGAGAGCAGAACACAGGAGATGAGTGGAGAGAAGGGGATGAAGGATGACAATGGAACAAAACAACAGGAAGAGGAGAGGAGGAGAGTCGGGGGAAGAAGAGCCGGGAATTAAACAAATCATTTGGATTGAAAGGGGCTGAATTGAGCTGAATTAAACTGAAGAGGGGAAAGGAAAGGAGAGGAGGGAGGAGGAGAGGAGAGGAGAGGAGAGGAGAGGAGAGGAGAGGAGAGGAGAGTCAGTGGCCGGCGTGGATGCAGTGTGAATGTTGATCAGGCAGTGGTTTACCTATGCATGCTCAAATAGGCCGCCCTGCTCAGACTGAGGGAGCCTTGTTTATGGAGAGAAGACCAAATCCTCAATCAATCATGTATGAGGCAAAACACTTGTGCGCACACACACCTACACTTTTTCTTTTTTCTCTCTCACACACACAAACACACATCCCCGCACAAACACAAGCCACTCGAGACTTCGCAGGAGGACACATGACGGAATACGCGAACGCACACACACCGTCTCTCACACACACAAGGGGATCCAGATTATTTACTTACAGTACTGTACCTGCGTCGTGGGGCCTTGGGGGGGTCTCTGCTGTGCGTAGGCGTGTGCGTAATAACACGGCACTCCACCTCTCTTAACTGTACAGAACAAAACAGGCACACACACACATAAGCCAACAGAGAGATGATGTACATCTCAGCAGACGCTTACGCCGCATATTCCCACCGCTGGTCTGTTTGGTATTAACTGCAGCGCTCCTCGCTCTCCTGATGGGGGTTCTCCGTCGCCTGCCTAAAGAGAGCTGCTGCTTTCAGCTTTAATTTAAAGAAGAAAAATGGTCTGTGCTCATATAGGTCCGTCCTCTTTGATAAGAGAAGTTTCAGCTTTTATTTAGCTGATGAGTCAGCCCAAATGTATTCCTAACGCCTAACAGTCGTGATTCATTTTAGCCGCTAAAATAGGGAGAAAATGAATCTTATTCACGTGTGACGCTGAAGATGAGAAGATGAGACATTTGTTGTTTGTGACTAACTGAGAAAATCTATATGTATCTGCTCTGTTTGTCACACATTGGCACGTTTTTTTTGTGACACTGAACGCCGCGTGCGTTCACGTGTGTTTTAAGGTTCAGCTTGTTCAGACCGGCCGAAGACGTCGGGGATGAATCCGCTGCCAGTGCAGTTTTTTTTTCCTGATTTAAATTACCTTGATCTACGGTAATTTCAAAAGTTGCCGTGAGCGAGACACTCGAATGAGGGAGGCCACAAAGGGACAGAAATTATGCTGAAGTTGATTTTTAATTTTTAAAACTTGGGAGCTAAAAACAGCCTGTACAAATCCAATATTTATTACTCATGGTGTGCTGGTTTTGTCTGATAGTTTAAGGGCTGATGAGTCTCCTGTGATACTGCTTCCCATTCGTGTTATGTGGCCTGACTGTCATGAAAATCTTGTGGAGCACACGCTGTGATTACAGATGGGAGACTGACAGTATAGGATGATAATTTTTAGATGATACGACTCAGGGGCAATGTCCAGTACCAGATTTCATTGAAAAACAACCAGATTTTAGAAAGTTTTAAAAAGATTTTCACCCAGAGTTTCTGTCCCCACACCCATCCAAATATAATTGTGTTTATTATTGCTGCAAAAAGACACTCTCCCCGGCAGTTTACAGTAATGAAGTCCTCTTGCAATGACAGCTCAGAAAATGCTTCAAATAATTGAAAGTGAAAAGAAAATTCATGAGAAAACTCTGAGCTGCACAGCCTCTCTCAATAAATAGTTTTCTTTTTTTATGTCAGTGAATTGGTTTACAGATTTTCACCTGAATAATGTCAATAATTTCAATGATTTTTCAAGCAATAGAAACTGAAGATAATGTATCGACATGCTATGTATATATAGTCCTTTACTGCTTCTTCTAACAAGGCAGCACATGACCAGAAACGCCTCATTGTTGCTCCTCGCTATCAAACCCTGGTGCATCGCCGTGTGACACACTGATATCACAGCTCGTCGCACACTCTGCAGCCTCACCCAGCGCTGAGTCTTTGGTCACTGCTCTGTGGAGGTTCAGCTCTGTGTGTGCAGCTGTGTGTTTGTGTTCATTTCAGATGGACTCTGGCGGTTTCATCTGAGCACCCTCGTGTGTGCAGTCGGACCGCAGTGTCAGAAACTCTCCCCATGCATACGTTCTCCCCTCTTTTCCCCTCCTTTCATCACTCATCCACGTGCATTTCCACGATGCTGTTAAATGTTAAGCGATCATCTGCACAACAATGTACACGCTCTCCATTTTTAAGCTCCTATTAGCAATTTTGTACAACATTTTAATATTCGAGCACTCGCATGCACAAGTTGTGCTACTGGCTCTCTCCTGTGCCTGTGTTTAAACTTAAAAACAATTAAAAACAAGCCATTCACTTACCAGGAGCATATGTTCCCACCCACTCAAATCACATCTCATCTGCTTTCCACAGCTACAGTCCTCTGTGTGTGTGTGTGTGCGTGTGTGTGTGTGTGTGTGTGCGTGTGTGTGCGTGTGTGTGTGTGTGCGCGTGTGTGTGTGTGTGTGTGTGCGCGTGTGCGTGTGTGCGTGTGTGCGTGTGCGTGCGTGCGCGTGCGTGCGTGCGTGCGTGCGTGTGTGTGTGTGATAGACAGGGGAGGAAGAGGGACACTTCTCAATCTGACACTTCACAGCTTGTGAAATTTAATTAAACACACCACACAACCATCCACACATGAACAGATACACACACACACACACACACACACACACACACACACACACACAGAAAATCTTATCCAAATATATGGCTTAGATGCAGTGCACATTTTTCATTCTAAGCACATTGTCTCATAGATGGGCCCTTTTCCTTTCCTATTATTGCCTTTTCAGAGGCAGTTAGCTTTTGCAGTAAAACACATTATGCGCCTCTCTGTGTGAGGTTAAGTAGACTGTAAGAGTCAAGCGGCTTCAGCGAAGACTTAAACACGGCTCAGCTCTGCAGCCAGTCATGAGCGCACCTTGCGGCCAAAAAATTCTGGGCCGTCATGATCGCACCTAGGTGCCCTTGAGCAAGGCACTTCGCCCCCAGCTGCTCCAGTGGAGCTGCTCAGTGGCCAACAGATCAGATAGCCGGCAGATGGTTGAGCTGGGCAGCTTCCAGGTGTCTGACGGTGTCGGGCGGAGGGTGCTCAGTCAACTGTAGTTCAACAGAAGAACAATAAAGAGTAGTACAAACTGTTTACTCCAAACCAGCAGACTCGACGCCTTCAGACTTACGCTGAGTCAAGACTTTAGAAGAGTGTGGTTCTGGGAGACTTTCCCAAGGCATTCCTGGCTTAATTAAACAAAATCAACCTTGATTAAAGATGTTTAATTAATAACTCCAATGACGTACAGATTCTCTCTCTTTTCCATTTAGAAAACCATGTGGACCTTTTAACGTTAGATGCCATTAACTATGAATTATAAATGTCTGATGAGTCACTGTTGGCTGCGGTACTTTTTCCTGCTACTGTTAGCCAGTGATGCTCTCTGAAGCATTGCTTCAACAGATCCTGTTACATGTACTCCTGAATAGCCATTGCAGACACCAGTTGGGTCATATTTTAAGTGTCTAAAGCCTTCCTGTGGACTTCCTCTTCCTGTGAGGAAGGTTCACTTGAAGTGAAACATTTGCACTTATGAACCTTGCGCTTTATTTCAAATTGCATTTTGAGCGTGTGTTTCAAGTGTTTTTGTGCCAAGACTGCCATAAATAACAGCTTAACACCTGCCTGACCGTGAAATGCACTTTGCCCTTTAGTTTGTTATTTTCATGCCCGGTGCAGCGAGCGTGGTGCAGAGGTGTGAGACGAGGTGCAACAAAAATGCATGCGGTGTGCAGGGAAAGGTGTTGGCACGTGTTTTTAAGGCAATAACAGGTGATCTCATGCCACATGAGTATAAATAGAAGTTCAGTGCCTGGTGTTGCGTAACGGCAAACCACCGCTATGAACGAAACAATCAAAAATATTCGACAAAAGCGAGCGTGGAAGTGACAGCGCGCAGTAGTCTCTGTTTTTCAAAGTGGGCTGATATTTAAAACTTGCTCACTGTCACTTGGCCTACATTTCGTTTCATAGGCGAATTTTATCAAAGTGAGTTTTGGAACGATCTTTGTGGGACGGTGCAGCTGACTGGTGCAGATGCCGACTTCATGGTACAAATGTGATGCGACGCATGCAGGAAATAAACCACATCCTTCATACTGCCGTTGAATGACAAGGCTTTAATTATTTGTGTACTTAAGCGTTGATGAGCGTGATGCCGGCGACCTACTTCGATGTGAGAGCTCTCATTAAGCGCTGAGGAATACAGTAACCAGCTAGTAGTAGTATTAATGTACAGTACGTGGGTGTTCATGCTTCTAAATTAAGCTGCAGCGTTTTCTCTTTCATGTTCCAACAAACACCCACTTTTGCTGTTGTTCTTGTTCAAAATACACGCTGCCCGTCACCTACTCAGTCTTCTCACTTGGCTTTTTTTGACACAGATGTTGACATCTCTGTTTGATGTCTTGAACTTCTGGATGACAGGCGTCTCACAGGGTGCGCCCGATCCTTCCCCGTAGGGCCATGATTTCAACCCATGGCCTCACCGGCCTCCTCTCAGGTGCAGATAGTGAGTGCTGGTCTACCCACTGGGATTCTCCGCATTGTGATGTGAGGAAGGAGATGGTGGGAGAAGAGTTCACCTCAGGTTCTTTCACTTTGCAAGATCTGCAACGTTTGCAGGAGACACTGAACAGTTTGAGGTGATAGTGGACTAACCCACGCACAACTTCAACCCCTTGGCCTCTTCTTTGAAGAGTTTGGCGCCCGGAGTTTGAACCTGCAACCTCTCATAGTCAAGGTGCCCTGAAACCACCTTCTGAGTCAGCTCTTCTGTTTCTGCACAGCACCCATACCAACGCTCGCTGTCCACTTGCAGTACCTTCATCTTCATCTTCAACGTGTCACAGTTTCAGCTCATTTCTGGTGTTGCCACAATTCAGCATTTAAATCATGAGGGAAAAAATGCGTGAGGAAGAAGTGATCACGCTTAAATCAAAGTGCTCTTTTCCTGCAAGATTTACGTAGTCCTGCCAGCGCTTTCCGTCTCGCCCGTGGCAGTTTCATCAGCCACTCGCTCATCACCCACTTGTCTAAAGTTTCATGTCAGGCCAGTCAGATTTAACCCGTTCCCTGACAGCCCACAGCCCGGGCCTCTGGCTGATGGGCCGATTGCAGATAAGGACCCTTTTAGGGCTTGTAATTTCCCGAGGCTTCTTCCTTTAAAATTCCCCTTAGTGACTTCACAGTCACTTCTCACACTCAGTGTCACGAATGGCAGGACAGGCTTTAGGTGCTTATGTAACAGTCCTTTAAGTTTGCCGTAGAAATGGCCTGTATTGCCTGAGAGGCTGCAGCAGACACCTCGAGATAAGTAATGTCAGAAACAGACAGCGATACGGATGGGGCCCCTTACATCTTTTATGGAACATTAGACTGAGTGAAGAGATGACCTAATTTGAATTGATTTGGCGTATATTTGTGCTCAGGAGAGCACATACAGAGACACACACAGACACAAAGAGACACACACCTATTTATGCCCACACATACACACACACACTCAATCACAGCTAATCTAGGTCTCTCTGCTTGTACACTACCCAGCTGTAGCTGCGTATCTTTGGCAAAATCTTAGATGTTTTCAGCTGAATAAGCTCAAGCTTGATTACACTGCCCCCCCACCCCCCACCCCCCACCCCCCACCCCCCTTCCCCATATATATTAATGAAGCTGCTCCGACTTGCTGAAGTCTCCTTCCATATTGTTGTTGTGCAGTTCACGGTCCAGTGGGCTACTGGCCCGCAGATGTAATTGTTTTAATTTGCTAACTGTACACTCGCTCAATTAGGACGAGAGCAGAATTCTGTTTTATTTCTTCTGCCCGGTGCAGAATAGGAAAGTAGACATCTTCTTGACTAAGCCCTTATTTCGGCATGCACAACACACACACGTGCGCACACACAAAATGACTTGAGGAATGCACTTTTCTAGTTCCTCCATTTTTTGTCTGCAGCGTTCAAGATGACGTGCTGTGCTCATCTCTAATCCCAGTATTTACTGCTCTCCTGCTTTGTCAAGGTTTCTCTGTATGCATTCTGTTTAATTAGAGTGCTTTGGTACTGGCCTCTGGCAGTGGACTGCTTATTACTGCATTGTGTGTGTTTGCGCGGCGTTTCTTTTCCTTTTGAGAGCACGATCATTCCTGCCTTCATGTTTACCCTCTCAATATTTTAGAGTGTTGGACACTCATGTTGTTATTTTATTACACATGGTGGAGAGCTTTTAAGCTATTGTTCTCACTTTTACAGTATTTACACAGACGTGAAGATCTTTCTGGTGTAACACACCCAGTCGTCAGGAGTCAAATAGCACTTTTATGAGTTTCCAAGTCAAAAGATTGAAATTCACGGCCTCAAATTCTGCCAGAACGCTCTCTCCCAGCGTATTGAAGAAACAGGCGTGAGGGAACAACATTTTCAGGAGGCCTCGTGGCTACTGACTGACCAGCTCTCAGTATCCTGGATACTGAAGTAGAGCCGGTAATCAGAGCAAACCAGCCACAAGAAGCTGTCAGACTCTCTGCATCTCCGCTGGAAAGACAGGGAGCCTGGTGGTGAATTTTGCTGGATTATTGGAAGGCGTGCACCTGTGTTCACCTGACACATCTCAGTGAGAGGTTCTTAGAGCTGCAGTGTGCTCCTGAGCTTGAAAGTTATTTTCATATTGTGACACCATGGAGTATATTATCATACTCAAACCATGGTTATCAGATGAAACCAAATGTAGGAGGCTTTATGCCCCTATTTTCCGTTTTTCTGGTTGAATATCAGCTGTGTGTGCACAGTATATACTGTACAAGACATCGCTGAAGAGCTCAAATAATAAATATGCTCGCTGAGAATTTATCACACAACTGCTAATTACTAAATACCAAAGAGCAGAAGTGATATACAAGATAATTATCCACACAGCAGCTAATCACTGAAGAAAATGTCACAGAACCGAAGCATCAGTAGACATGTCAGACTGTTCATTCAGCAGCTACTGTAATCACTGAAAGAAATGCCAATGTAATCACAGGCTGGAGACCCGGAAAGTACACATCACTGATTTTAAGCTGCATCCTCACAGAGATAAGGGCAAGAAGAACGGGAAGAAGAGAGTCATTTTTGCAGATGAGAACATGCAGGTAGAATAAGATTCGGAGGCGGTGCCTGAAACGCAGAGTTAGACACATTTATGAAATGCTGAAGGACTAAAATGAAAACTCTGCTGCAATGATTATGAAATCAACTTAAGGGGGTTTTGGGGATTTAGGGATTGGTCTAATGATATTAAGGTTATGTCTACAAATGACTCCATATAGTGGTTACATGCAAGGCATGCTTTAAATAGGCAGGGATAGTACCAGCTGTTATTGATAACGGATATGGATAAATGGAATCCTATACTTCTGTAGGAAAACTCGTGAGTAGTCTGTCAAGAGGACGTAAAGAGGACTTCATTTAAATCACAGTCTCAGTGAGGGTTTCAGTGGAAAGCGAATCAAAAGACTCTGGAGAGACAGGGGCTTTCATCTCCACTGTTAGATCTTGAGTTGGATGGGTGATCTGCCTGCGAATGTTTGACACTTTGTTAACAAAATCTGAGGAAGCCTTGCTTGGCAAAGGCTCACTAAAAACCTCAGAGCGCGGCAGCTGTTTTTACGAGGATGTCTCCTCAATGAGGTCAGTGAAAAACTCTCGGTAGCGTCTCGCACGAGATCTTCCGGAGTTTCATGTTCGGAAATTTGACAGTCGCCCTTAAAATCGGTTGTCGTTAAGCGAGGAGAGGATGGCTTAGCCTTTCTCATGTTGAAAGCTGCCGTTGTACCACAATGACAGGATGGATAGTGTTGAAGCTGCATGTCATTGTGTCAGAAGCAATGAAAGGCTTCACTGCAGCAGCAGGGAATGGGAGTCGCTCTGAGGACCACCTTTGGGGTCACGTGAGGAGCACATGCATTACTAAAAGCAGAAAGTGGACTTAAATTCTCTGGCATGAGGTATACCTTCTTTTCTGCATCCCCCTTCACCTCCGCCTCCGCCTCCACCTCTCCACCCCCTCCCCTTCTTCTCCTCTCTCATCTGTCGTTTCTCTTCATAGCAGGATGCGCCTTAATAGTCGGAGGCTGCATGTGTGTGTGTGTGTTTGTGTGTGCTGCAGCTGCGTGTTTTCCCACCGACAAACGTGCCGTAATTGTAAATGAGTTGATGAATGCGCACACAAATACTTTATGAAATCTACGCAGCTTTTGACTCAAATTTGTGTTGAGACTCTCCCCTCCTTATACTGACACACACGCCAGGTGCACACGCACAAACGCATTCGGTATCCACCACACAAGCTGCGCGCAGAAACAGATGTTCACTTGAGATGCATAATGTTCTTATAAAAAGTGCTTGTGAATGCTCTGCACTAGGTGTTCAAACATGAATAATTAATGACGCATTTATGGATATGAGGTCAAAGAAGTTCCTGAGATTCATGCGGATGTTGGTTTGTTAGCATACGACTGCAGGCTTTCTTACTTCTTCCAGCCCAGGTCGCACTGACACAATTCAACTTGATTCTAATCTAGATTGGAATCTTGGATCAGGATTGGGGGGAGGGCGTCTAATGCAGATTATCTGGGGGTGCAAACAGGCTCAAGACTGCCAGTGAGTCTGCCCATTCGGCCAGACGTAGGCCTTTAAGCTTGTGTGATTTCATCAGGCCCGGTCCGGCTTGGCTTGCGGACACTGAGGCGGTCGAAGCCCTGCCAAAAGTGAAATCTGAGGAAAACAACAGAAATCTGGTCAAAGCAAGCAGGAGCTGACCACAGGGGCCACTTGCTCAGCTCTTTATAAATTGCTTTACAATTCAATTTAGAGGCGAATCACTATAAGAAACATGCACCAGCCAACAAGGCAATTACACATACGTGAAGGGTGTCTCACGAGCTGCAATAATTGATTTTCAGATTAACGATTTGTAATGGAAACTGATATTTCACTTAATGTGCCATGAAGCAGAAAGGTCTCTATTGCAATTTTACCATCTTTTGATGGTTTATGTGAGCTGGTATTTGTCGAGGTGACTCATTTTGTGCCATGGGCAGTATGGGCAGCTCGCTGACTGAAGGCTGTAAAGACCAGGTATTTATCTTTGCTGGTCTGCTTGCGTGAACTGTGGTTCACGGTGTCACTGGACACATTCACACACACAAACACGAAGCAAAGGTCTTTAAAAGAAACCACCTACACTTACTCCGTCCTGATGATACTCTCTGTAGATTGTACAATCATTTTTTTTCTACCTCTAGTCTCCTTTGTCCATGTGCATGAATCCACATGGGCCATTTTGCAACATTTTGTGTGCAGAGAGGAGTCCAGCAGTGTGCGTCTGCACTTTGAGGGTACTATTTTTTTAAACCCAGGTTGGCTTTTGAACCTAGGACGCCATCTTTAGTTTGATGCCAGCCTACTGTTTTGTGCTAAAAGCCAAAAATTGTGGTGAGCAATACTTCATTCCAAAAAATTTCCACTTAATGTGAAACCAGGACTTTGAAAGGCTTCTGAGAGCACTCATGTCTAAGAAGCATTAGCAGTGGGATTCGGTTGAGTGAAAGCTCCGGTGTATCCACAGCTCTTTTTCCTTCTTTGTTTGTGCCCAGTTATCCGTGTGGCTTTTATATCAGCCCAAAAATGAGCAATCACAAAGCTCTTCTGTGTGTTGGGGGGGAGAGAAGTCTGCCTTTTTGTGCAGAGCTAGTTGGGTATGGTGGACATGAGCAGCCTTAATGAAAATAGGAATGATGGGATCAATAAAACTGGATTGCCACCATGAGGGGAATTGGCATAGTGCTTCACTGGCTGGGCATTAACAGAGAAACTGAGCTAAGTAGAGGCCTGCTTTACAGCCCAAGCTGTTCCAATTACTCTCTGATAGACTAGTGCTCCAGACCTGACCACAGATGACACTGTTAAGATGAATACTGAAATTATGCTGTGGTAAAATGGGTGAGTTATTTGCAGAAAGATACGGGCAATTCATAGTAGTTAACATAATGTTGTGGGGGCTTGTCTTAGCAGGATTGTTTCCTTATTATCTGCATGGCCGGCCCTAATGCAATGGAATCCCTCTGGCTGACAGTGAAAATTAAAAACTGTAGTGCATGCATTATGTATAAGGAAGAAGGAAAGCAGGGTGTTTTTAATTTTACCTGACTCTTTTTCTTTAAGTGAATGAACAAAACCAGTATTAAGGTGAAATCCAGCGTAAAGTTTTTGAAGCAGATGTGAATGTACAGTAGGATAAGTGGATGCTCAGATGTGGTTTGCTCTGACTGGGGTTTGTGGGAATGGGTGAACAGCAGAACGGTTGATACTGTTTGTCAGTGCAGCTGAACAGAGATAACATATCTGGAACACAGTTCACCTCTCGTCTGTCTCAATGACTGGAAATTGAAAAAGCCTTATTTAGAGCTGTCAGTAGCTTCTGATCATGCACTTTTCTGCAAGTTTTGCAGACGTTCTCCTCCCTCCTGTTTCTCTTTTTCCCTCTCGTTGCTTTCCCTCACACTCCAGCCCTCATTTCCCTTATTTTTCCTCACTCTTAAGCTCGTTCTGTCTTGTTCTTTTTTCTTTTTTTTTTCCGACAGGCTCTCAATCCATTGGTGACGATAATTGTGAAGGATGGGCCGGGCTTGTTCTTTACTCCTTCAGTTTACAGAGCATGAGTCTTCCTGAAAGCTGACAAGATGAAAGAACCATTTTTTCCTCTTTGTATGCTCTTCAGCTCATCATTTTCTAGCTCTCCCCATCCTCCCAACCTTTGCTGCTTCTTTCTCATCTTCAATTATCATCCTTCGGATTTTTATTCTCCCTCCCCTTGCCCCTCCTTCTCTTCTTTTCCTCTCAGCTAATGGAACCATACGTCTCGAGTGTTGGCTTGTTTAGCAAGTGGCAGTGCATGCTGCAATCATTCAGAAGACGTTCAACAGGCCCCTGTTGCCTGCTAAACACCAAAACCCAGCCGTGAAATGCATGGCGACCTTTCCTTTTTGTCTCTAGAAGATGCCATTTCGGGAATTGGGTATTCTTCCTGGTGTCCACCACACATACAGTCAAGAAAGGATGTTTGGATTCCTGTAAAGAAGTCAATAAAGGTGCAACATGGCACCCATGCACGAGTCTTTTATTGGTGATATCAATAATGGAGTGGAGCCACAGACAGTCATGTTACTACACTCATGTCATTGCTGCTGCTCACTAAAGCCCCTTCTTTCAACAAAAAAACCCATGAACACTCGCTGACATCTGGCTTTTGTCTTCAGTGGGAAAGGGTACAATCAGAATTAATCTTAGGTCAAACATGACGCCTGGGTTGGCACTGTAATTTTTGCCAAGGTTGGCATAGCCAGGAACATTTATTATGCTTTTCAATCTATGGGAACAACATGCAACAGCGATTTTGTTCTTTATTGCACGACACAACACTGGCAAGACCGGGAAGTGAGAGCGCTTCTCCTGATTCAAGGAGCACTTTTTAGTTCAGTTAGAAAGAGAGAGTGAAGTAAAAGATAGAAAATAGTAATGTTGCCACTGGCCTCCGTGCTGCTTCCCTCCCCGTTTTATGGTGCATTTGTGAGGTTGAACGTGACGAACAAGAACAAAAACAGAAACTAGTCGCCTTGCCTTGGGAATAGAGTGAATCGCTCTAACTATTGTTGCTCACTGTGTTATTGTTACAGTAATTACTGCATCTCTCTAACACAGCTACAGTCCTTGCTGCTGCTCACTGTTTTTGTCGCAGTGATAGCTGTCCTACTCTTTAATACCTTTACAATCTTTGCTGCTCCTCAATATGTGAAGGTGCTTTCAAGCGGTGACTGCTGTGTCTGCCGCCCGGCGACATCGATATTCTGTGTTTTGAGGGCAGCACCAGGGCACAGCTCCCCCGTTGTGGCTCCCAGCCATTTCAGAGCCTACTTGCGACCTCGTTCGCTGCAGACTGCTGCGGCCCACCTACTCTATTCTCATCACGTTGGCAAATAGGATGGGTTGTTGTGTACACATCTTAGATTAGAGTTATCAACATGGCACAATAAATATAGCAATTTTTGCTAATTAATGTCATAAAGGTTGTTAAAAAACGCCGTCCCTGCCGACTTCTGCAGCACCCACTTGTTGCCTGAAAGCACCTTCTACTGCTACAGTCATCGCTGCTGCTCACGATGTTGCTGCTACAGTCACTGCGATTGTTCATCATTCCAGCATTTCATCAGTCCCGCTTCCACCCCTTCACGTCGCACCATAAGTAATTAAGCAAAACTTTCCGCCAAAACAATAACAAAGCAATCAATCTCAACAAAGCCAAGATAGAGAGCGATAAATGATGTGAACGCAAACTTTCTCGGATTGAAAACCTGAAGCCGGAGCTCATTAGGACTGCTCCTCTTGCTACATTTATTTTGCAGTTTGCGATTAGGGTCCCTGCTCTCTCGGGTCTTTCACTGTGCTAAGTACGCTGC
Organism: Chaetodon trifascialis; assembly: GCF_039877785.1. NCBI lineage: Eukaryota > Metazoa > Chordata > Actinopteri > Chaetodontiformes > Chaetodontidae > Chaetodon > Chaetodon trifascialis. Next base: position 4,994,375 of record NC_092076.1, on the reverse strand, counting down.
TGTAGGTCAGACTCGATATGTATTCTGTACATGCTTACTTTGCTTTCACAGTGTTGTAACTTGTGATTATCTGTGTAACATTAGATATGAGTTTGTTAAGTTACCTCAGTGCCTGTTCTAATCTTCTTTCTCTCTTTCTTTTTCCCCTGGTGCTGCTCACTCTCAATGGTTGAAAATAAAGGTAAGAGCCCTTTTTTATTATGCATGTATTTTGTGTGTTGTGACGCTTGAGCAGAAAATTGGAAGTGGCTTTGGGGACTTACTAAGACCTCTTTGGATAATTACTTTAAGAAAGCAATTAGCAAAACTCTTAAATTGGAAAGTAAGTAAACAACCTTGTGGCATATATCAAAGTAAATGAAGGAATATTTACAGTATAGTAAACATTTACAGTTATTTTTCTCCTTGAATTTTGCTGGTTAACTCCCATGCGAGGGAGCTTGGAGGAGTAGAAAGAAATCAATGCTTTGAGAACTTATATGGATATCTGCTTTAAAATGAGTTTGTTTTTAGCTGCACATGCTACAAGAGGGTGGATGAATTGAGCCGCTTTGCATGTACCAGAAAACTTAATATACCAGAACATGATGAGGAATAGTCCACAGTGGACATATTTCACTTTTAATATCAGCCACTTTCTCATTCTTTTTGTTGTGAAGTTGAAGGTCTGGTTTGCAGCAAGAACCTGGGGTTGCTGTCAGCAAAAGGACCCCCGACTGTTTCTGCCTGTTGACATTTCTCCGCAGCTATCAGTCCAACGCTATTGATTGCATAGAAAATCCAGCTCGGACTCAGAAGAAATCAAAAGACGCCAGTGCACAAAAATCAAGGAGATGTATCAATTATTTCTTTCACTTTTGAGAGTTTTTTTTTTCTTTACTTTGTCTTGTATGTTTTTGTCAAAGTCTGCATCAATTAGAGTGAATATACAAAAAAAGACCTTTGTTTGGGGAAATGTCTCCAAATGCTGTGGTTTCCTTTACATGGTTTCCGTCCTATTGTGCGATGCGGTGCTGATGAAAGATGACCCCATAATGACTGATCCCGAACTGACCCACAGCAATTACAGAACAGAGGCAACACATTTCAGTTACCTCTATGGCTGAGCCTAATTAGAACAATGTTGCTGTTCCCATTCGTAGTACACAAGTGCCGAAAATGTTGCAGTCACATAAAAGCCTTTTTCCTCTAGTCGTCTCTAATCTTCACTCCTGTTCTCCTCTCTTTCCCTCTCTTGTCTTTGTTTGACCGAAAGCTCAAAACATGTGCTTTCTGTTAACATTAAAAGCTAACTTTTTGCTCTGGGTATACTCATGTTGGTTTATCTGTTTCCACTGCTATCTCTAAACTATTTAAACAGCCTTTGCAGTGGTTTCACCGCTCATCCCATACAGTAGATTTGACTTTTACTATTTTAACAGAAAGGCTTTTCAGATGACTTTCTACCAGCACCTACTTATTATCTTTAGCTCTTTCCAATTTTAGCTTGGCAAATACATTACGACAGCACGTCATTCTAGCTGCTGCCAGCTCTAATAGGCCGTGCCATGATGCCTAGACCAGGCGCTGGCTTCATAATCCTTCACCCTGCCTGCTTCCTTATGCTGTAATGAGTGGAAATGGAAGTTACAGGCCTGGGGTTGATCACGGTACGCAGACTCGCATACAGCCGTGAGTCAGTGCAGGCTGGGCTTTAATAATGCCTTGCAAACAAGCCGAGTGGGCGGCAAGGCTTAGAGGATAAGCCCCCACCACCACCACCACCACCCCCACCACACAGGCAAGGACGATCTGTCGCTGCACTGCCAGAGACAATAAGTCACTCTGGCACAATAAGAGAAGGGTCCCCAGCTCTTGATGAGGCGTTCCATATGGGATGAATAGCATCTCTAATGACCACCCCTCTGCTTATTACCGCTGTGATTACGAGCCATTTGTTTGCTTTATCATGGCCGTAAACTTCAGGGGATTTAATGAGTGTTGGGATGTAAAACCGTCTCCCCCAAGGATGGGAAGGTCACCGGGATTGTTTGACGTGGCACAGAGGGTGCCATGCTGCTTCTTTTTTATTTCCCTTTTTTACACATTCCTCTTCGCTGTTTGTGAGTTTGCACTCATCGCGCCCTCAACTACTGTCAGAATTATTCATGGCCTCTGCTGGGATGACAATGCAAGTTGAGGTTTTGAAAAACCAGCAGAGAAGTAAACATGGATGGATATAGTTTTCAGATGTGGAGGCTTTAGTGATGATGAGGGGTTTTGGGTGAAGCGGTTTAGCTGATGATAAAAATGAAGTCTGGGACGGAGGAAAGATCATCTAGAAATAGACTCCCTAAAATGGCAGAATGAGTTGTATTGTTGTGGCTGTCGAGGGTGTACTCGTGTAATTGTTCTCATTACAGCGCCATCATGACTTGTATTGTTATTATGTCTGACTGCATCAGTTTGCCATTTTCCCTTCATCTTTCGCTGCAGTCTCAGTGGGCTTCATTATCAATAATTAAGAAATGGCAGGCACTCCCGCGTCTGTTGCAGCCACCTGACGGGACGCACGCGTACGCACAACCATGCACACAAACACACATACAAGACGTACCAGAGGAATGGCAGGAGGTTTGGGCGGCCTTCATATCGCTCCGTTCTTCATTAACCTTTCAGTAAGACTCACAAGGCAGCTGGTGATGCGCGGTAAATAATGAGCGGGAGCCTAGTCGAGAATCAGCGTATGAGTAATTAATGTTTGTTCGGTCGCACCCATCTCCATAGAATCAGCAGAGAATAGGCACTCCCTGTGTTTGCCACCTGCAGGTCAAACAATATGGCTGGCATTTTGGTTTATGTATTCAAGCAGCCTCCTGAAGGGATTAGGTCGCACATCCAGTCCTGATTATCCGTATCAAAGTTCCATTACGGCTTCCTGTTGCAAATTAGAACTAAGGGGATGCGCGCACTTTTGACGGACAGCCGAAATGACTGCAGTGACGTAAGAGATAGCATGAGAGATAAATTTATGGTAAGCTCAAGAATTCAGAGCTCCGCGGAGGAGTTTGCAGCTTCCCCTTGAGTGCATTTTGTCCTGAGCGTCTGGTCCTGTAAGGTTCCTGGTGAACCCTCTCGTCTGGCCCCGCTCATTAAAATGACTAATTGATTGTGGGCCGAGACCACCGCTGAAGAGGCAGTGTATCAATTATTAAGTTGCATTAATAGATTAAACTGAAAGAATGGGCAGAACATTTAACTTCTGTAACCCACTGCAAGTGAAAGCAATTATGAAGTACCTCCTTGACCATCTCTGTAGTGAAACCAACGCTCCGGCTTCCCTCCCCGAGGTCTGACCTGCTAATGGCATCCAACATAATTAACAACACAGGTCCAGATTTCTCCCTGTCGTATCTCTTAATTGATATTCTGTATTTGCTTGTCTAATGATGACTGGGAAACACTCGAGAGAATGCAACGCCCACCCAACGTGACATTTCTTTTCTCCCCATATTGAAGAACCACATAATCACCCATATTACTAATAAATGAAGTTATGAATGTTGTCAGCCTTAATGCTTGCTCTTTTGGTGGCCTTTCAAAGCAAAGAGGTGTTTTGTTTAAGGCCCGAAACACCATGAAGAATGTGACCAAATTAAAATTCGCCATTGTGCCTCTTGGAAGCTCACAAAGAGAATTTTGCTATTGCTGAATGCTGAAATGCAGAAATGGTTGCAGAAAAGATGACTGACGAGGCGTTTGTACAAACTGAACAGTCAACACAAACACCTCTGTAGGTCCCACAGGAATATTTTCACCCTACGACTCTGTGCTTAGAAGTTTGTGTTGTTTCTTTGGTGGAATAGGACTCTACGTTACTAATGAAATGCCGCAAGTTGGCGCATTTTTAGCAGGTGCAGGAAAGCGAGCACTCCTCTTATGACTAATAGCACGTCAGTCAGCTGTGCAGCCTATTGATTGGGCGGCCTCTGGTAGCGATTTATGCCTGCCATTCCTCTCCCATTTGAAGGGGGAGGTGTCAGGAAGTGACAGAGTTATGCACAAGTCCTCCACATGATTGGTGACCCCAAGGTGGGCGCCTTACCAACCCTCCAGTCTGTCCTCTCGCAAAAAGCTACACAGGAAGAGGTGGTATTTGATGTGAAATGATTGAGAGGGATATATTGCGCCGCACTGTAGGGCAAAAAACAGCATGGATATACTGTAATAACCCTCTCAAGTCTGATTAGGATGAAACTTTTACTTGCCTTGCCATTGCCTTGATTAAATCTCACATCTTCAAATGGCCCCTGTGGCATTGCGATGCAGAGGTACGGGATGAAATGAAAGTTTGCCATTTTTCAGCGATGATTGCTTTATTGGACCTGGCAATGATGACCATCAGCGGGCGTGTGTTTGCTACTGACGTTCGCAAACTGAAAAAAATAGGAGAGGAGAATGGGAGTAAAAAGAGCCACACCGCCTGCCACTTCCAATCTGACTCCTCTCCATCAGTTGCTTAAGTGACATGAATAAATCAGCAGAATGAATCCCAATAAATGTTTCGTCCTATTGCAGTAATCAGCACTCTTTCCCGTACAAACTATAAATGGATGCCGACTGTTTTTTCTCCCCTTCTCTTTCTCTCTATCCAATTCGTTTTGGGCTGCGTGTAGCAGTCAAAGCCGGAAGGTTGGGCAGAGCGAGAGTGATCAGGGTTTAGATGCATTTGGCAGACGTTTCCTGTAATTCAGTGGCTGATGGAGAGAGCTGATAAGTGAATTGGTTTCCTGGTTCGGGCTCTGTTTTGGTACCTTGGCACGAGGGCAGCTGTGTTTTTGTGGCTAGGGCGCGTTTGCTGTTTTAAGAAGAATTGGAGTCAAGATGAAAAGTGAACATTTCAGTCTGGTTTAGCGATGATCCTAATAGTGCAGTGCCAGGGCTCTAAAAATGTCAAAAGTTGGAGGTTTGGCTTCCAAGCTTTGGATGCATGCCCACGAAAACTTTCTTCTGTCCTAACTGAAGTATAATTTGACCCATTTTTGGTTCTCACCCAAGCTTTGGTTCAAGAAGCTCTGAAGATCTGAGTCTCTACTCGGCATCCGGTGACACAGAACATTGAATTTTATAGGCAATCTCCCTTGGTTTCAGTAGACCACAGACCTGGTGAAGGTCAGCTGAAGGTGCCACATTCAGAAAGCCAGAAATCCTCTCATGCTGCAACATCACTAATGCACTCTTCTTACATCCTCGCTCTTCAGCTCTTTGCTGCAGCAGGCTGTGTTTTGCCGCGGCTGTAGCAGTGGCACGGCAGCCATTTAGGGCTGCTGAAAATGAATTTGATTCAGATGAGAAAAATATTAGATCTCTACGTGGTAAGTAATATGTTTTGAACAGCCTGGACACTGACAGGGATGAACATGTGGTCCACACAAGATAGGCAGCAAAGCTGCAGCTATTTTCTGTCCTTTTCATCGGCTGATGTTGCTCTACATCGTCAACGCTTAGAGATGAGCAGAGGCCCACTCTGTTGTTAGCCTTTTGAATATGCTCTCCATGACTAAGCCACCGTGGCATGGAGTGTACACCTTTATCCGCCCAATCAGGCGTGTCCACTTCAGACGTTAAGCCAATTAGCGGCATGTGGGCAGCAGTATTTCACTCTCCCCACTGTCATTAGTCCCGGTTCAAGTCAACAGACACACACTTGATCTGTGAGTGTTTGGTCACATAGCATAAGTGCTCTCTCACCGCCGATGACAAAAGCCTGTCATCCCTGTGAGACTTGTTGACGAGGGTTTGTGAGCACATGAAAAACTCCGACGCACACACGAGGGCGCAAACAATGTCCTGCTCACCTTCATTAGCCTAACTTTGTGATCCCTGGTCTTAATGAGAACTGAGCGAGAGCAAAACAAATCCAATAAGATTTGATAGGCACACAGCACAAACTAGGTTGCCTCTGCCCCTTCTCCCAATTTTCCTCTCCTCTTTCCCATTTTGACTAATGTAATTTATGCAAAAAGAAATTATAAATAGCATATCAATACCGCCACAGTTTTCCGGGCCGGGCATGCAACACCACTCCCGGCTGTCAGGGTAAGTAGGTCGGGTGTGTATCTGAGAACACACTGAGCAGTCAACCCCCCCTCCAATGCTGTGTATGTGTGTATGTGTGTGTGTGTGAACAGAAGATTTAACACCATACTGCAGGTCACATCCAGTGAGAGACAAAAGCAGAAGGGCGTGTGGTTTTAATCATGACCCAGAAGTTCCTTTCCATGAGCTCAGAGAGTTCAGAGGGACGAGTCCGGGTTCAGATCTGTCATGGTTTGGGGGTTTCCTATATTTCGTCTATAGTTACAGTGGATGTGGGGAAAAACAAGTCTGGTGTCTTGCATCTTTTATTTAAACATTTTGATCCGCAGCCACTTTTTATCCCGCAGCTCTTTTTCACTAACTTCGCACACTTCGAATCACTTGAGGGAGACAGACAGCCCAAAGCACTGTCGCCTCTGCGGTGACCTCAAGCAAGCGAGGTTGACATCCTCGCCCTGATGAAGGCCGGCGGTGTGTGGGTGATCATAGACTTGTTGCTAATGAGCGTCTGTCCTCTCAACAAGTCTCCTGAACGAGAGAAGTTTGCGTGTTACTTCAAATTTGTCTCCCTTAATTAAAATCGTGTTGTGTATCGCTGAGTAGGTTGATGCAGCCGCCCTCTCATCCAGACGTCCTCCCCCTGGTGTCCAGCACTCAATACCCTGCCCCCCCCATTTGCCCTACCTGTGCTGCACTCCTTATATTAATACCTAGATGAATATTAATGTCCTTACAGCTGTTGTGTTGTTTACCAGGCCACGCCACCGCCTCTAATCTCAGTGTAATTACTCAGGTAGAGCATGGGGAGATGCAGGATAAGTCTGAAAAAATATAAGGAGGATGGCGTTGAAAAAGGAGAGAGGAGTCAGTGGTATAAAAAAGGATGACAGGAGGTGTGCGTGGTGGAGGGGGGAGGACATGTGAGCCTCGCAGGCTTTTCTAATTAAGTGGTTTTCAAAAGGGGATCAGTGAGGGAACACAGTGTTGAGTAAATAAGCTTGTATATATATGTGTGGGGGGGTGAGGAGGAAAAAGAGAGCAAGTAAGTGAGGAGAAACAGATGTAAACAAGCTGCTTCATAAGAGACAGAAATGTAAATAAATCTGGGTAAGAAAAAGAAGGGATGAGAGAGGGAAATGTGTGCGAGGGGAAAAAAAAACGAGTGTAAACAGTTGGTTTTCCAAGTGGCTTACGCATAGCTGCTGATTGCAGACGGGAGGCAGTCCTTTCAGGAGTCTCAGGAAATGCAGGGGACAAACTGTGAAGTCCTGACATTATTTTCCTCCATCCGCCATCAGTCCTCATGCTGCCCTGTGTCTCCCGAGAATAAGAACATGATTTCTTTCTTTAATTAGCAACTCCCCGCCAGATATTGAGCAACACTCTCAGAGTTAATGAACAGAAGAAGACCAGTCCATCTTCACAAATCAGTATTTTATATTTAGAAGTACTTTAAAGAAGACTTGTTGACAGTGAGAATCTCTCCCTGATGCCTACACTGCATGGGACGCGTACGATGGAGCTGATCGCTGCCGTCACGTACAGTTCAACCCGCCAGATGCAGGCGCCTCTCCACTTTGCTCTATGGAGAATACACACCAAGTCTATTTTTGATGGGCGACGCCTCAATCCACACAGAGCAGATCCAGTAAACTTAATCTGAAACGTTCCCAGTTGGAACAAAGAGGCGTCGCAGACGTAACGTCACGGAGACGCACCTGGTGGAATCTCAGAGTCTCTCGAAAGGCGCAATCCAAGATCACCAACGTCATAAAAGAAAGGATCTGAGCACACGATCAGGCTCAAATTGATTGACAGCTCTTTTATTGCAGGGATGAATGGAGCCATAACTGTAAATAAACAAACTTATATCCTCAATCACGATCAGTTGAAAAGACGCAGAAAGGTGACAGTTGTGTATGCAACTTCAGTGCTGATCTATATGACCAGTGTTTAAGGATTGGCCACGTAACTGTGAGAGATCCTTAATGGAAAGTATGCAAACCGTGCACACACACAGGCCATAAACATTCATTACTGCCCCGATGAGGTATATCAACTAAGTCCGGTATGTTTTGGTCACCTGAGCATGACTGCAGTTAGCAAAGCAATGGCCTGGTCAATGATAGTGCTGACAGTCAGTGAGTCAGTGTGTGTATATACAGTGTGTGTGTGTGTGTGTGTGTGTGTGTGTGTGTGTGTGTGTGTTTGTGTGTATACTTTATTCAATGCCAGGCAGGATGGATGAGAGCAGGGGAACATTGCTTGTCATTGCTGGATGACTGAGCCCTTTCAGCCCACCCCCAACCCCCACCGAATGCAAAGATCAAACCACAGATGGTAGTCGGCGCTGTGTGATGGAGGTCGAGGATGTTACAGCGGGCAGGACCATTGGGCCATGGGTGGTTTTTTTTTTTCCTTGTTTTCACCCCGGGTCTGGAATCTGTCAACTCAGGACAAATGGTGGCATTTTGTGGGGTAAAACTGGCCGCATGCCAGGCAGCATCGTTATCAACAACAGGGCTGGTTCGGTTTTAGAGGACACGAGCAGGAGTCTGTGCCCACAACAACAACGCGGAGCAAGTGTACGCCGTCTGATGCCCTTATTACAGCGGCACTGTACTCATTGTCATTTTGAAGGTGGAATTTACACTCTTGCCCTCTTGTTTAGTTTCAAGCTGCAATGGAAAGTTAGTAATTGTTTTCTGGGCCGTTCAAGCAATGTACAGCTGATTCCATTAAGCTTATTTTTCCGCATATGTATAACGAATCAAGATGAATCACATTAAGGTCGGGCAGTAATTTAACTGAATCCGTCGTTTATTTTAGGATTTGCCTGATGCAGCGCTGAGTTCCGGTAAATGCCTCGGTTAAATTCTTCCCCTCTTTAGCGCTCTTCAGTGGTCTGGAACGAGGCCCCACAGTGCTCAACTCTAGTGCTCGAAATATAGAAAATTACCCGTTGCCAAAAATGCATCTGGACTCAGCTGTCCCCACTCTTTTTGTTTGTTCGTCTTGAATGAGGGACAGGGGACTGAGGTTAAGAGACTCCGGTTTGCCAGGCATCTCGGCCGTGGGCGGACAGCTGTGCAAATCCACCAGATGCATGCAGGCCCTGAACGGGAGAAGGAGTAAAACAAAAGACTCTGCTGGATGTAGGGAGCAGGACAACAGCAGATTAAGAGGGCAACAAGAGTCAGGGGAAAAGGAGATGATGGTGGTTTCTCTGCTGAGTGATGGCCAACAGGGATCACTGTCAAAACGGCAGATATCAATGCTGCCTTGTTCAAGCCCCCCCTCCTCCCCACACCCCTATCCATCAGCTTAAGCAGAGGGGAACACGGGCTGAGCTGCGGGAAGGAAGACCGAAGGGAGCGCTGGTGGTAGTGGGGTCAGACAGAGGGGCCTAACCTCGTCACAAGGCCTAAACCCTGCAGTCAGTCATTGTTGACCCGGGCCCACCCCCGCAGCCATTGTTATCCCGGCATCTCATCTCTCCGGCCGACCTCGGGGAGGTGAAAGAGACGGCGGTTAACGGACTGCTGTGCGAGTTTGATGTATGAGCCCGCGCCGAGGATTGACGTGGGAGAGATGGTGAATAGCAGGTTCCATCGGACGCAGCAGGAGTCTGGAAGTCCGAACTGTCAGATGGCTTTTTTCGCTTTATGGAGTTGTCGCGTGTGGCCAGTCGGGTCAAAAGGCCCCAGAGTGAAAAATGTGGGTGTGTCTCCGTCTGCTCGGGGCACGCTTGTTTTCCTGACAGCGACATTTAAAACTCTCTAATGTCAAGTTTGACGGGAAGCCATAGATGGAAGGTTTGGATGTTTTATTCTCCTTTTGGGCATGCTCTCTTTGGCTTGTTTTAATTCCCCTTGCCCACTGGCTAGACAGCAGTATTAACTGGAGCTAGATCCACTTTATCATTCACCCAGCCTACAGTTAAAACACCAGATAATATTTCCTCCCATATACTTTAGTTGGGTCCTGACAATTCATTATTTATGATCTATTCCAAATTACATTATCTTTCACCAGGCTTCAATTACACTGTTCCCCAAGGCTGGGAAAATGACTCAGGGTCTGCAAAGGACTGCACAAGACACAGAGAGAGAGAGACGGCGCTGATCATTTGTGTGTGCTCATCTGCGCCACGCTGAAGTGGAAGCTAATTTTTTCCAATTTCCAGACATCTGATCTGACAAGTTAATTGATTGGACATAACAAATTAAATATCTATGCAGTGATGCAAAAATACATCCTGCAGATTGTGATTGTTATTGATGATACTGTAGAGGAGGAGGGTTGATGACGCCCCATAATCAACCAATCTGCTGAATATGCAGTATAGCATCTGTGATTAGGAGCAAAATATTGCAATGTCACGTTTTAAAAAAAGCATGCTCTTAAAGCACAGGTTCAGCAGAGTGAAATCTGTTGTGTTTGTTTTCCTGCTGCTGATAGGAAGCCAAAGTGAAACTGGAACTTCCAGGTTTTGCTCCTGAAGCAAGAAACCCTAAACCAAGCTACAATGAGACTTGTAATAATATGATACGCTAAAAGTCCAGCCATGCAAATAACAGCACGCCTTGCGGCTTACCCCGTTTGTCCAGACACAGATAAAAGCCAAAAAAAGTCAAGTCATCTGCTTTTAAGGAGCGCCTGACAGACTGAGGCCAGTGAGTCAATCTCCAAAGTCCAGACACGGCGATGCAATAGCACAGCTAAACACGATCCCAGCGAAGACGAGGGGCGAACATCACGGCAGCTGATTCTTTAAATGCTAATGAATTAGCCATTAAAGAGAGCTAAATTCACAAGGAGCTCTAATTCCAAGAGTAAGCACTGCAATCATTACTCATTTATCTTGGAGTATGAGTGGTAAACCCCGGGAACACATTTCACTTTGAGTGTGATGATTACATGACTGAGAGACAGAATGAAGGAATGCCCACTGCTATCTGCACTCACGCCACGCTCCCTTGTAATTCAGTCTGACATATTTGACCAGAATTTGATCTTGAGTGGAATTCGTAATGACGTTCTGCGGGTTTTTGCAACACTTGTCAGCACAATTAGATCGGAGCTCCTCGTCCGAAGGGTCAAAGAGGTTAAAATCGTGGTTTTGTTTTGAATGTGGGATTGTACGTGATTTTAATACACGCGGTCGTTCAAATATCTTCTTACTGACTTGGACAATTATTCTCACCGAATAGATGAAAGTAGTGAAGCTGTAACCTCCACACTTTTCTTTTTTTTTTCTCCTGCAGCGTCTAATAGTGTAGTATTAGCCATCTGAGAGAGAGGATGGGAGTTGACAGAGACAGAACGACTGGGAATGAGAGGAGTGGGGAAGAAGCAGAGAGAGGGAGCATGTTTAACATGACATCTAAGTATCTAATTACCTCTGAGGCTGTGTCAGCCTCCCGGACCAGGCTGCCATGTTCACACATACACCAGCCTCCAGTCCCTGGGCCTGCCCCAGTGTCCTCTTGTGCCTTCTGTGTGATCTCCTGGAGCTCATAGGATATTTAGCGTGGTAGAGCAGGAACCTGGAAAAACAGGACGCTGCGTCATGGAAAGAGAACTGCTATGCTGTTAGAGAGGTTTTATCCTTGTTAACAGAGCATTGTGTCTCATGAATGCATAAAGGTCATGGAGCACGATGTCATACATGCAGAGTAAATATTAATAACCTTCTAAACCGCCTGATTGCATGTTCTCCTGGAATGTATAGTTCCCCGACACACTGTGCTGCTCTACAGCCTCAGAAGATGCAATATAAATATTTGACTTTATGCAATTGGTGTCGCTGATGGAGTGCTCGCCGAAGAGCGCTCCCATTCCCGTCCCCATCGCCTTCACCGGCTCCTTTTTGTCCGGCTTATTTTGGGAGAATGAGAAATGAAGGGGAAGCTCTTGCATGAGTGTGTTTGAAGATGTGCTGCAGAATGCACGCAGATGATTGCAGCGGAGGGTGGTGTCTGTTGGGACAGAGTTCAACAAAGGGAATCGTTAATACACAGCTGACAATTTTATGGATGTGCAGGCTGATGCCTTCCCATATAGTCATGTATAATTCACTCCCCTCTTTAACTTTTTATTAAGTCGAAAGAGCAGCATATTGTCCATTGTCATCAACTTTTCCTGGCTCGGTCCTTTTTTTCCTTTTTTTTTTTGTTGCTTTACTGTCCTTTTTCTGTTTAATGACAAAGACGACAGGGCAAATCTGAAAACAGAAAAGTGCCTTCCAGACAATACCACTCCATTTTACCCAGAGCGGCCACAGCGGTTAATGCTGGTGACTGCTAGGTTTTGTGATTTCATGCTGCGTCCACTTTTGTCAGTCATCACACTGTTTTCAGCGCTGTTCGGCCTGCCTGCTGTTTGTCAGGGACAGATTAGATAGGAGGAATGTTGGGAAGATTGAAAGAAAAAAAAAACATCGGCATGTGTTCTGGATCTTTTGTCACTCTGTTGGTCTCTTTCTTGTGTTGCTTCGAGGGAGTCTCACCTTCTCTTGCTCCTGTCTGTGGTTTAAGCTGTACATTTGTTACAATGTCAGACGCTCAAGAATGCCCACGGCGGCTTGCTCTATACAGTATCACAGCATAGCAAGCGTGATCCTTTCCCCTGTGCTGCATGTCACCGTGCCCTCCTTCGCTGACTTTGTCTCTCTGGCTTTGTTTGTCCCAGTGGTGACATTTCATGCCTGTCATAGCCGCCGTCTCAGCGGTAGGGCAGCGTAGAGGTGTAACTGTTAGCATAGTCACCAGCAGAGTCTATTAAAGGCAAAGAGCTGTAATTCTTCCTTTCATGCCGAGGGCCTGCCTTCACTTTCGATGACACGCACGGTGATATGTGGAGAAAACCCAGCAGCATGTGGCAGCATCCGATTTACCACTTTAGGGTTGAAGTGCCCAATATAGAGCGCTCTAATTTTCCAGTCTGCTGCATAGGATGCACTGTTTCAAGTTGTGTAATGGGATGATTCTCATTGTGTACTGCCTTTTTATGCATTTATAATTCTACTTATTCAGGCTTAACTCTGTTGGTTGTAGCTTTAAAAGTGCTACGCATAGCTCCAAGCTACGTTTGTGTATTGCGGTGGTGGCATCTGAGGGTGCTGCTGTAACTTCAAACTCTGCACACTGTGCACACACAATTAGTCAACACTCTCTCTCCACGGCATTCTTTCTGTGATTGATTCATGCAGAGATGAATTGCTACATCACACCTTTATCCCCCTCCTCCTTTCCGTTTCCTCCCACTACTCTCATCTCTGCAGCAACAAAGGAGAGTGTACACAATATTCCCAGCATGTGCTGCGGTGCACACACTTCCTCAAGCATTCTGTCAGAATGTCCAAAGGCCGATTGCAAACAAAGAAGCTCCTGTGAATGTTTATTATGTATAGGTTTTTTCCCATATACCAGAGATTATATCCTTCAGGGGAGCGCAGTGAGCAAGATGGATTGTGGAGTGTGCATATTTGCAGACCGATGGAGGAGGGGGTTTTTTTCCTGACGTTTCAGCTAGATGCACTGGCTTCATGGGATTGCATTACAATCCCTTTGCCCCCGTGTGGTTTTTCTCTTCACGTTATTGCGTCAGAGGTAATGCAGACTTTGGGTTAAGAATGACCTGGGCTGAAACATTTCACCCAAGGATATAATACATCTCTTTGGCCTTTATGCACCTCAAAGACCAACTCTCTCATAGAAAGACAATAACTTGTTTATGTTTTATACTTTTATTGCATGCTGCCAAGGCTGCTATTGTTGTGGGTGGCGTAATTGAGTCTGGGACTCCCGGTGAGAGGGAAGAGTGCAGTGCGGCTGGAAACCATCACACTTTGGTAAACCTTTGACGCCACAGTGCTTCATCTGTCCCACTACTATATGCCTGTAGATTCCCAAGATTTTCCAAGCGGTTAACACAAGATTCTTATCATTATCTCAGTGTCTGATACAAGCACAAAAGTGCTGTGTTCCCCTTTTTGCTCAACATGAGAAGCATAAAATTTCAGCGGTGTGCTCACGCCGTCGAGCTTCGCCTTTTTCCTCCAATTACGCTTTTAACTCAGCCTCTCGCCAGAGTGGCTTATCGTGTGAAAGAGAGCCAGTTGCCGTCTCTCTGTGTGAGAAATGCATAATCTGTGCTTTTCTCCCTCCTTACAAGCACTTTTATGCTAATTATACTGTATGTCTATTTACACTGTGGTTGCTAGGGAGCATTTTTCTAATTCTCTGTTTCACTTTAAAGGCAGCGCACGCTCGGATTCTCACATGCGTGAAAGGTACAGGAATAACATGTGAAAAGGGGATGAATTTCTTTTTCCAAGGGTGGTGTCAGCAGGTGGGAGAGTAATAGCAGGAAGCATGTGTGAAGAAAAGAACAGTGCAGCACCACCTCCTTTTACCTTTGGGACTTAGTAGCATGTGTAGCCAAAGAAAAGGGTCCCATGTTGTTGGTGTATTTCAATCCACCTGTTAAATGTGACCTAAAGAAGGAACTTGATGAGTTCTTTTGCATGCATGGACAGTAATAATGACAGTAATAATGTTTATTTGTATAGCACCGTTCTTAATTTACATGTTGCAAGGTGCTTGTATAAGTAAAATTAGGGTGCAGCACAGGTAGAATGAAGTTAAAAAATATTAAAACAACATAATGCAAATGCACAGCACCAATAAGCTGTGAGAGAAAACTGCAATTCCACCTACACTGTGAAAACAAGTGTGCCAAGGTGCAGCCTTAAGATTTTAAAAGAGACTATTTATAAAGTACATAAATTGGAGGTATTAAGTCACTTCACAAACTTCACAGCCTGAAAGCTCTTAAATCCTTGCACCTGTGAACAGGAAGCCATTTCTGAACACACGAACTCTCACACACAAAAGCTCTGCCTGCTCTTTGTCATATTAACACCTGGATCCCAGTGGAATCACAGATCTTTGCGGGGAGAAAAATCCCTCTTCTGGCTTACAGTATCACATTCTGTCTGGTAGTTTAACTCCTGAGCAACTGCTTACAGGAACGGCATGAGTGAGATCTTCTGCAGCACCGAGTTATTGGCCTTGCTGATTGAGTGCTGCCGGTCAAGACAGACAATCAATTTAACCAACTTTGTTTTCCTCCCGCTGCTTTGTTTTCTGTGTTTCACACCTTAGCTGTAACACTTAGGAGGGTCAGGAAGTAAAAAGAATAGCATGAAAGTGTTTCTGTAATTGGCTCCTAATTAAATTGCGTGTGTGTTGTGCAGAGAGGAAATCTGAACATTTGCATATGGGGGCGAAAGACGTGCTAAATCAAAGATGAGGTGAGCAACGTGAGTGGGAATAAAAAATCATTACAGTGTAGTTGGACCTAAAAGAAGAGATGGAAGCCTATTAATAATTAATCAACCTTCTCTTATCTTTTAATCAAGTCGATAAGAGGCAGAAAATGAATTAAGAAAAAAAGAAAGGAGGGAAATCAGTGCAATAAGAGAGGTCTCTTGTGCTTTGCCTGTTAGTACAGAAGTATCAGAATATATTGCTCAGGGTGAAGCGAGATTATTCTTTCATGGTTTTGGTGATAGATGGCATCCTCAAAATGCTCTTGTGCTATGACACTGCAGCAAATGCAGGAGAGATAGCAGTAAAGAAGATTGATTCAGAAGCTAATTTTCGAGTTGTAATTACTTTGTATCCTTCCACATATTCCAACCAGATAAATGCAGGGTCCTGCCCACACCCACTTTAGTGCAACATCCCCAGGGCAATTTCACATTAATCATCTCACTTAAGCTTTCTGCAATAGTAGTGTTTACAGTGCACATGTAGCTCCGGCCGCAGCTGACAGGGCTCCACACTGTGACCATTTTTGGACACAGCGCAACTAAATTTTATAACTAGGAACACCAGTGCGACTTGTACTGATGTGCGGGTCGACTTAGAACCAGAGGATCAAACGGGGCGGGTGAGTTCGTGCAAGTTTTACTAGAAAATATCACAGCAGCACTCAGCCCTGAGGCCAGATGCATGAAACTCATGCAAGACAGGAGTATGCATATGCATGCTTTTTATCAGATTCAGAAACATGCGTGTTTCTGTTTGAGAATACTCAATCATGGTGGAGCGGGGCACACATGCAGGAGCCATGTCTTCAAACCCCTGATTTCACATGGGAAACCAAACTGCAGTCTCCATCCGACCACACCGGCCTCCTCTATAGGTGCTCGCTCCTTATGCTACGTCATTTGATGCATTGGGAGTGGGAACCGGCTGTCTGTAGAGGACTACCCTGCACATTGAAAAATGATGCTAAAGGGGTACCCAGTGCCTTTAAAAATGACGCCAAGGGGTCCTGACGGAGCATCAGGAGAGCAGATTGATCCTTATGACCGCTGTACCACTTACATTAGATCTGTCATTGAGAAGTACTGCAAAGAAATTGTCATATTTTATCACCTGCAGATATCACAGCTGAAACATGTGACCTCCTGATGAAGTGCACACTTTCTCACCGCACACCTCATTTATAAATACCAGTTCATGCGTGGGAAGCGTTGATACATCCGGCCCCTGGCTGTCTGTCCTCGTCTCCTTCCTCAGTCCTGACAGTTGTGCTGCATAAAGCATGAAGTCGGTTTTTAAGAAGAAGAAGAAGAAGACATCCCTTTATTAGTCACAACACACAACATGCAGAGTTACGGAGGGAAACTACACACGCCATGCATAAGTGAAATTCTCTCTCCGCTTTTAACCCATCCTGGTAAGTCCTTCCTCCATGGCAGACCAGGAGTGGTGGGCTGCCAGCCGACAGCGGCGCCCGGGGACCCAGTTCCTTTTGTCACCATTGGTCAGGTGGTGATCTTCATGCATGTTTTTAGTGGGGGGTTTTTATGGAGGATACCCCAGGTGAACACGGGGAGAACGTGCAAACTCCACACAGAAAGGCCCCTTAAAGGGTAGCAGGCACCGAAGGCATGGTGGAAGACATGCCCACAGCGCCCCAGGCGGGAATCAAACCTGGAACCCAGGACCTGTGAGGCAACAGTGTTACCACTGTGCCAATGGGCCACCCTCATAACCAAAGTGTTTGTCAGAAACACTGCTAAGATGGACAAAATATGAACGTGTTGAGCTGAGCATCGGTCGATTTGAAGTGGTGCTCCTGAAATTTTCAGTCTGGAGCACCAGTGCTTCCAGTGGAAAAGCTTAGTGTGGAGCGATGGCTGAACTAAACCCTCCTCTCAATGCCAGAGGCAGAAGCAGAAACCCAAAGGCTTGTAGCTTTTCTTCCTCCAAGCCAACCTGAACATCACAGGTGAGAGAAAAAGGCTGAAAAGGAGTGCAGAGTTCGTTCTTTAGCTCTGCATCTCTGGCTCTACAGAATGCAAATATCTCTAATTTTGCCCTTTTTCTTTCTTCTTTAATGGACAGCTGGTATTTCCGCCCATGTGTAGACGTGTTTTATGACCTACATGCACCTAAACCTTTTCTTGGAAAAGGTTAAAAATGCATTTAAGAATCCACTTTGTTGTCCAGTTCCTGAAAAACTTTACTTTTTTGCTGCATTTTTATCTTTAATAACAGTATATTTAACCCTGATATTTAATAGAAATCTCTGGTGATTGACCAGAATATTTGATCGGACATTAAGTCAGATCCGCGCTGCACTCTGACATCCACATGAAGCCAAACGCTGTGAGTTAGACAGGATTCTGGCTCCGGCAGACTTTGCATTCTGACTTATATTATTTATTCATCTAATAAATGAAGGTGAAAGCTGTTGCTCTCAGCGACACCAGGCTCCCTGCTGTAAATTTACATTCATTACTTTAAAGATATTCCTCTTCTGAAATGGGCTGAGCGAGATTATATTGAACTTCTGACAGTACAGTGCAAGATCACTAAACATTGGTGGTGTATTTTTCTTGCATATCTCTAGTTTGTGTCTAAACATTGAAGATTAAAACATCCTTACGTAGGATCAGAGAGAGAAAACCTCTAATTGTCCAGTAAATACAGTAAATCCATCCACACAGAGCGCAGAAGCTGCTTCCCTCTGTATGTTTTCACACTCTCGTCTCTGTCATCGTGGCTGTAAACAGACTTGGTGTTTTCTTTTCCACCTCACTTCCTCTCCTCTCCATCCCTTCTCCTCTTCACTTCCATTTGTCTTCAGCTGGTCCATCCAGCCTTGTACAATGTCAGCCATTTAATCAGAGTGATTATCTTACCACCAGACGCTGAAATATTTATGCCTCCCAACCACAACCTGGCATTTAACAAGCAGGAAAATGGACCTGATCTCAGATGCACACAAAAGCTTATACAACGCCTCTCGCCGGTTTAATGCACAGCAACAGCCGCGCCGTGGCAACTGTTA
Source organism: Chaetodon trifascialis (assembly GCF_039877785.1). Lineage (NCBI taxonomy): Eukaryota > Metazoa > Chordata > Actinopteri > Chaetodontiformes > Chaetodontidae > Chaetodon > Chaetodon trifascialis. The sequence goes on along the minus strand of NC_092076.1, from coordinate 4,975,922 downwards.
CAGCTAACCACGTGTAACCACGGTGGGATTTCTGCATGTTTGCGCCTCCAAGTTTGTATTTGTGATTTGTTGCAAAGCGACGCTGAGGCTCAGGATCTCGGTCGCAATCAGCTCAGTCAGCGTGGTGTCAGTCTGCACAGTGATTGGTCAGCATTTAGTGAGGAGCCCTCAAGGTGAGAGGTTGAGCTTCCTGGCAGGAGGCTGACTTCCTGGATGTTGGGGGTCATCTGTACATCTCAGACTGTGCCAGATGGACAAAGTCACATACTGCACTCACAGCTCACCTTACAGTGAGCTTGGTTTGTGTTGGTGGTGTTTCGCAGTCGAGTTAAATGAATGACAGCGCTGATTCCAAAAAAGCTCAGTTACAAACAAACTGTTTTAACCAACAACAGCTTTACCAAGTGTTCCTGAGCTCATGTAGTCACGTCCTTTATCCAATCATGTGTTCACAAAGTGTTGAACCTCGCTCCATCCTCGCTTGTGAACGACTGAGTCTTTCCAGGACGCCCCTTTCATACCCAATCATGACACAATCGCCTGTTACCAATCAACCTGTTTACCTGTGGAATGATCCAAACAGGTGTTTTCTGTTGCTGCATTAAATTTAGATTAAGTTATTTAGATGAAGCTAAAGTTGGAAAAATGTGGGTAGAGGGGCTTTCTGAAACTATTCAACCATCTGACAAGCACTCTGAGGCAGATACTGACTGCTCGTGTTCAGATAGAACGTGGGGCAGCATCTTGATTACATACGCAGAGTCAATGCATGAAAACCTTGTGAAGCGCTTTGGATGAAAGCGCTACATCGCTTTCATCCAAAGCGCTTCACAAGGTTTTTGCTGCTCATTCACCCATCTGCATGCACGCTCACACAGCGACGGCGGTGAGCGACCACAAAGCCAGCCGGCCGGCCGGGGTGCCAGTGGACAACCCTCTTTACCTCCTGAGCCGCAGCTGCTTATCCTGGGGCTTTATGAATCTCCGACGTAAGCTTACAGTGAGGAGACGGAGACAGATTGGAGGGAAGTGAAAGAACTGGAGGCTGATCGGAAGTGGCACACTCCCACATACAATGTCAAGTGACTTGCAAGGCTTGAAACTCTCCTCCTTCATCAGAACAGAAATATGAAGAACAGAATCAGACAATATCCAGCTCATTGAGAAAAGCATTTCGAGCTGGTGTACAAAACATCTCAAGGAGAGGTCAAGGAACATTTTCTTAAGCGTTTTTGATTATATTGCGTGAACTGAAGATTACACTTTAACCTGGTGATGCATTCAGCGGCTTAATTTGCTTTTTAGATGCTGCATCCTCACATTCAGAAACACTGAGGTGGTGTTTTGTTGTGTTTGTTTTGCTGCAGCATTGAAGTGCTGTTAAATTACCGTAACCCTCATTGCCATCATCTCATCATCTGTTGTATTTTTTAAATTATCCAGCAGGTTTAAGTGTTTTTTTGACAGTATTTCTCAAAAAGTGGGCATTTACACTGGTGAAAAGTACTTCTGCAACCAGCAGCTCCTCGTCTCAACTCTGCAGAATCTCTAATTAGACGGTCCCCAAACACTCGCTGGAACAACTGCTAAATCAAAGCCACGAGAGCATTTTAGCACTTCAGCTGTCAGGTGGAGATAAAGATTACGCTGACCTGGCCACATGTGGACCAATCGCAGTGATCTGATGTTACCAGCGAGCAGAAACCAATTTGTTGCTGCTATTTAAGAAGACGGACAGAATGGAGGGAAACTCCCATGACACAACAATCTCCGCCCAGTACTCAGGACTACTTCCTGACTATCCAATTTCCTGTCTGCCTCGGCGAGGCCAGTCGAAGCATGTGTGCGCACGTGCACGCTTGTGTTCTTGTGCGTGCACGCTTGAATACGTGGTTTGCGAGCTTTTCTCTAATTTCCTCTCTACCTGTGCCAGGCTGAATTGCTTCCTGTATGTGATTGATTTACACTTAATGGGGACACCTCTTTCTCTCCCTTGCGCTCGCTCCCACTCGCTGTCTCTCCATCTCGTCCGCCCTTGTGTAGCCTACATGACGCGATAGTAGAAACAAAACATAATAATACGATATGATAAGGGGGCCGAGGTCTGGCACCTCAACTTATCAAAAACTGTGTTATTAGAGAATGAAATGAACCAACAGCTAATGGCTGCATTCAGTTTGGCAAAAATGAATCATCAATGGGTCAGAATGAAACTCGGCACCATTAGTCAGGTAGTTTTGTCTCTGATCTATGCACGCGCTCTGACATTAATTGCACCCATCAGTTATTGCTGAGCCGCACACTTGCTTATGAAACAGCTCTGTTTTCTGTTATTTCCCAAAACGTAGCAAAGTCTTTTTTTTTCCCTTCCAAGATAAAGCAAAAGCAATAAGAGTCTTTCATAGACTTTATATCAAAGTGTGCACGGTCGTGAATAGGAAACTAAAAATAAACCACACACCAAAGAAACTCTACTTACATAATACAAATGAAAAGCAGTCTGTGTACAGTCAACTCAATTTCAGAAGTTCCCCCCAGATTTAATGCTGTAAGGGCATTGGCAGGGAAAAATATGGAACCAACAAAACATCCAATTGACATGGACATCTGAATGAAATCATTTCCTTTCCATTCACCAAGTTCATTTCCAAAGGCTAAGTAAGTTCATGTGCAAAGGCTTATTAAGAACATGCCTCGAGGCTTATTAAGCGCTTTTTTTTTTCTTTAGTTATTTCTTGGTACATTTTCTCGTCAGCCGGCCTCACGACTGTACAGAGCGTTCCAGAGGACCTTAACTGCTGCAGGATTTAGTCGCTGACAGTAAAAGAGCTCCGGGCCCGAACTCAGAGGAGCCTCAGTTGAAAGGCTGCGCTATTTCAAAGATGTGAGACTTTTGCCCTGAAACTCAGGGATTGGAGGAGCTGCTAAACTGTAGTTCCAGGAAGGTTTCCCCTTCAAAAATTCATTAGCGCTCTCCATTCTGATGATTCCAGTCTGTCCCCATTTTTCCATCTCTGTCTGCATGTCTGTCCTTCCATCTGTCCAGTCTGTGGCTGTCCATGTGTCATCTCTCTCCCTCCCCGTCTCCAGCTTTAGTTGCTGGGCAGCCAGAAGTCCCCTCTCCTCCTCTCTACCAGCGGAGTCTCAAAGGACTCCTAAAAGCAGGCTGCGCACAGTATGACGAACGTGTTGCTTGCCGTCACTGTCGCTGCCGTACAGTTTGAAAGGTTTGTGGAAAAAGACACGGCGAGGAGGAAAAAAACAGCAAAGAGTCCAAACTCAGCGGGGAGCCGGTGACATCAGACGAAGCTAGTCACCCCTCCCTGCTCCTCTGTTTGCCGTCTCATCTCTCCTCTGTCACTCCCTTCTTCCCTGCGGCCTTTGAGCTCACCCTTTTTAACCGGCTCTGCCGTTCAGCCGCTGACCTATAAAATGTGGAGCCTGTCAACATCTGTTGAAAGACACGGCGAGTGATGGTGATGATGGGATTTACACACTATTAATGATTTGGAAAGGGGAAGAGTGCGGCGGGAGAGGGAGGGGGAGGAGGAGGTGAGAGGGGGTTGGTTAATGGATGACGTGTGGATGTGTTCCAAATGTTAATGTGCCATTTTAGGACCAAAGAAAAGGTCCGTGAATGGAAAGAGAGGAAGAAATAGTGTCAGTGGTCGGGCTCAGGAGTGTGTGCGTGTCGTGGATTTAAGCCCAGAGCGACAGAGGAGTGCTGTGGAAACCCAATATCTACATTTCTGTCCCTTTGTTTCTCCTCCGCTCCATCGTCTTCTCTCTGTCTCTCATTCTTTATAAAATCATGACTGTGAGCGAAGCCTTAAATTGGATGTGATCTCAAGAGTGTCGCCTAGAAGTCGACGCTGCAGACGTGCTGAGTGAAAGGTGTGAATGCACATTGTGACACTCTGACAAATTCCTTTTGGTTATTTTTTTTACTGAAGCAGCGGAACAGTGATGTTTGCCCCATTTACTCGTCAAAATACAAAGCAAACATGGAAACCTTTGTGTGTGTGTGTGCCTGCGTGGAGGTGAACTACTGTGTTGTGGGGACTCGCCTTCCTTATGAGGACACAAACCAGCCCCCAGACTGTAAATCATTCAGCTTTAGGGTGAAGACTTGGGTTAGGGTGAGGGAACGGTTAGGCCTAGATTAAGGTTAGGGTTATGCAAGTAGTGGTTATGGTTACGGTTAGTCTCCAGGAAGTGAATGTCAGTGTATGTAATGTCCCCGAAAAGGATGGAAACACGACACAGATACGACTGCGTGTGTTTGTGTGTGTCTTTATGTATGTATGAAATCCACGTGACGCCCCTCCCGTGTGCCCGTCCCCTGGTAGTGTGTGTAAATGAATTTGTACATGTGTGCGGTGTGTTGCTGCATCTGTTTTCGTGCGTGTGTGTGTGTTGTTCTCTCACCTCCCGCTCAGCCGAGCGAGGCGAAGAAGCCGTCCTGGCGGAGCGACATGTCCATTTTTCACCCGACTCCAACATATTACCTCATTTCCCCTGGTACGAACGCCCCCTCTCCCCCCTGGCCTTACCACTCTGACCTCCATCCCTAACTCGCAAAACTCCCTGCCGTCCGCCTCCATCCCTCCTTCCAGCTCTTTATCGGCCCCTTTCTCCTCCCTCCACCCGTCTGGGGCCAGCAGCTGATGGATGGCCCTCAGGAGAGGGTTGCAGGAAGGGTCAGTCCAGCTTTCTGCAACTTTTCAGAGGCACAGCACACAGATGGAGAAAGATGAATTGAGGCGAGATCGGCGAAGATTTGAGGGAAGAGAGAAATGAAGGAAAACATGTTGAGGGCAAAGGAAATACCGAAGAAAATACTAAAAATTGTCAGTCTGTACAAACAAATCCTCCCCAGTGTTGCGCCTGCAGTCTCCACCTCCTCCTCCCATCTCTCCCCTGCCGACCACCACATCCTTATTTTTCATCACCTGCGTCTTCCCCAGCCCCATTCTGCCTCTGTTGTCTGCTGTCAGTAAAATCGACTGGGGACTGCTGTGTATTCTGGTACATGTTGGTATGGTTGCTTGAGTGTGCTCACTAAGTATTTGTTTGGGCTGTCAAGGTGTCTCCTGAGTGCCCGCTTGCCTTCTGTTGAATATTTATCACTTATTTAATGTCATTGCCCCCCCAGAGGGTTGGACTCTGCTTCAAATACCTCCCGCCCTCTTCCTCTTTCTTTCTCTCTCTTCCTTTTCTGCACACCTTTCTGTCTTGCTCTTTCATGTTTTTCTCCGTGGCGCTCGGCTTGCTATATTTTCTGGTGCACTCTGTCTGTGTCGCACCTCGACTGCTCAAACGCACATGTGCATCCATGCCTGTTGTTACCTTTTTCTTTGAATTAACGGTGAATGTACATGCTGAGACTGTTCATCATAACCGTCCACGGTTATATCGTGTTTTAAAAGCTGTATGCGTACCTTTAACATCATCGTGAGACCACTGCTGGAAACATAGTGGAGAACAAAAGCCAGAAGGAGATGTCGGGGGAGAAGGTGTACCTCTACCTGGAAGGAGAAAGAAAAAGAGCTGCAAAGAGTGAAACTTCGAAGATGAAATAGTCCCCGGTGTGTGCTTCTCCTCTCCCTTCATTCCCACTATTTATTCTCATCACTCACACCGACCTGGCACAGATAGAAGAAAGTGAGATCGGAGCGCAAGAGAAGAAAAAATGGCTTCCTTTAAAGGGCGATTCATCGCAAAAAGAGTTCGATTCCACACAGGAGCTGCGCCTCGGTAGCGTCTTTGTTCCTCGCTGAAAATGCCACCTGACAAAGCGGGTTATGGACAATAGCAGAGCGAGGAAAGACGGGCAGAGGAAGTAGGAAGCAGAATATAGGTAAGAGCATAAACAGCGAGCTTGTGGGAAATTTCATTCAATGAACGAGTGATGGAGGCGCTGAGAGTTGGCAGTGGCAGAGAAAACAATGGAGCTGTGTGAGGCTCTCTCAGATACTGCAATTCCAACACAACGCTCTCAGAGACATTGCTCTTTCTCTTTCTTCTCCGTCGGCCTCTCTTTCGGCGGTCACTTGTGTCATCTGGCCCGCTTTGTTATCCGAGATCAAAGTCTCGCATCCATCAGAAATCACATGTTTCTGCCGTTACATCACCCTGTCCGTATCTCGCTCGCTGCGTGGAGAGGCATTCTTCTGCCGCTCGGTCACAGCCTTAAATAAGAAATGTTGCTGGGCCAGCCGCTGATATTTGACACAAGGACGGCCCACGAAGACCCTGGAAAGCAGACAGTTCAAACAGGCGGCCTCAGATTCATGCTCCTGAGCTTGGGCTGAACAATTAATCGTCTTTAGATGAAATTCACTCAATGCTGTTATCAGTATGTTGCAGACAAAAACCACCAATCAAATGCCATAATTTGAATTAGAGAATTATTGGGTCTTAAATCTAACATCTTATGCTGAATGTGTGTATTTTAGCTGTAGAAAAGTTTGGTTTTGTGACTGAAAATCAAAGCCAGAGAGGTATGAATGTGCCTTGTTTAACCGTGCAGACCACAAACACAGGCCTGCAGAACGCTTTATCCAATAATCACAATATAAACTGCAATTGCGTACTTTCCTCGAATGGCTCACGCTGAGCACACTCGCATGGGTTCCTCGCCGTGCGCACACACACACACACACACGCCCACGCACGCCGCCCCCGACTGTGTCGCAGCCGTACGCTCGGCCCCGCTGCAATCTAAAGTTCTTTAATTCCCATCGGCTCTATTAGAAGTCAGGACAGTAGCGCTCTCCCCCCATCTTGAAGCCATTTTGTCAGGAAATGGTATAATTCCCTCATCTGGATCCAATTACAGCCAGGCGGACTGCTATTCCTGTGATGCCTGTACAGTGTAATTAAGGGGTTTGTGTCTCACAGCCAGCCACAACTCAGCTTTCTTTCTCTCTTTACCTTCCTGTCCTCTGTTGCTTTTTTTTCCCGCTTTACCCCACGCCACTTCTCAGGAATCTCACTCGTGCCCACTGGCAACGCTACACACACCACCACGCACACACACACACACATTCATACGTTTCTGCATCATTTCTGTGGAGTGCAGAGACCGTATGTGTTCAGCTTGGCCGGGCAAAGCGTTATTTTAAAAATATCTGATCCAGACTGGACGATGGCGAGCTACAACTGTAAAAATCCTTTACAGTATTTACAGTCCCACTGCTTCTGTCTGTACTGGACGAGTTCCTTTTACCACATATTAGCCTCGTTTCCTCGGAGGAGAAGTGCGTGCCAGTGTGAAAGTGTAGTTTCTGGCAAAGCCCTCACACCCACAGCTCGGCCTGTACCTGTCATTTTTCTTGCTGTTGAAGCTCCTGTTGAGGTTTTTCAATGAAGCTCAATTAGAATAAGCCTATCATTGGATTAAATGGGTATTTTTTATTAAATATATATAATATCAGCTTTCTTAAATGAATGAAACTTTCATGTTTTGTCAACATAACACCTATAAATACATATTAATATACCTCTACACTTGTACTTATTATTTTATTATTTTATCCATACCGATTGAGTATTTTTATTTTATTTATGTATTTATGATTATGATCATGAGTGGTTGATGTGTACTCATGTGTTGCTCCCTGTGTTTCACAGCTGTTGCCCCATTGGGGACAAATAAAGGTTTGATTGATTGATATGCATTCTCTCTGTCAGTAGTCTCCCACAGTGTCCCGCCCACAGCGTTAGCTGTTATGTTTTTGGTGATTTGGACCAACAGTAGTGGAGCCGGACGCAGGCAAACAGTGCAAGAGTCTTTTAATGCACAAACAGGAAATTCAGCTGGCTAAGGAGGAATGATAGATCCAGCTCTTCTAACCCTCAGCAGAGGAGACAGGAGTCGGCGGTCCACGGGGAGACAAGAGGGACGTGGCTTACACACAGGAGACAGAGACCAAGACACACAGCGAGACACATCCGAGCAGACCGGAATCATCTGGCGACGAGGTGGAGAGATGACCAGGATTTCATGGAGAGGTTGATTACTGATGATGAGAAACAGGTGTGTCCTCCGCTGAAGACCAGAGCAGGTGGACCATTGGCCAGCCCCGCCTCCTGCCACACGAGCTGCAAGAGCACCACAAGAGAAAAAAACAAAACAAAGACAACAACAAAACCCCAGACCCTGACATAAAAGCCACGTGAGCGAGCTTTGCTTCAAGGCTACTATAACTGAAGATGAGCGTCGCAGTCCTCTGCGCTAAAGTTGATTGAGAATTCAAAGCTTGGAAGCGTCAAACTCTTCAGTACGGGCCGACAAAGTAACTCATGAGAAGTTTTTCATGCTACCTGCACGGTCAAGGTTTTTCAAGTCGGAGGAAGCTATTACATTTTAGTTTTGTCACACGGCCTGCGAGTAGCCTCTGCATCAGCAAACCTCCAGCACCACCTGTTTTTGAGAGATTGCACGAATGAGATTGTGAGTTTTCCCAACTGGAGCTTAAAAGTGTGATTAAACTAAGTATGATAGTTTCAGGGTGTGTGAGCAGAACACATGACTCCGATTTCCAGGGTGCATTTTTACCCTCAACCCACATCACTTCTTTGCCAAAGAGCAGTAAGACGGAGCCAGTGAAGAAGAAAAAACAAAACGTCATGGAATCTCATTAAAATACCTCACCGGCTAGACCTCCCCGCCACTTCAGCTCTCAAAGTGGAACGATATGCTTTGTACAGCAGGGAGAGCGGATGGCATCGTTCCTGAACCTCGTGTGTGTGTGTGTGTGTGTGTGTGTGTGTGTGTGTGTGTGTGTGTGTGTGTGTGTGTGTGTGTGTGTGTGTGTGTGTGTGTGTGAGGAGGGGGGTCGTTTTATGGACGTGACACACACGGCACTGTAGAGGCCTGCATTCCAGGAGGCCAAACATGGGCATGAATGGTGGCTGTCCCAGATAACACACATATACTGCACACACCACTCTGTATACACAAACAAACACATGGACTCACACACAAGCTGAGTATACACACACACACACACACACACACACACACACACACACACACACTGCCTGCACCGTGATCTTGAAACCCTGAGTCTGTGTCATTGGGAAATCAATATGCCTTGCTTTTTCGTCAGATTAATTAGTGACTGGTGGATGGAGCTGTGTGTGTGTGTCTGTGGGGTATAAGTGTGTACAGTGTGTGTGTATGTGTGTGTTGTTTATATGTGCACTATCAATCTATCAATCTGATTTGCTTTATGCATGTCTGTTTGCTCCTCCTGTTGTTTGCATGTTTTCACACGCAAAATTAAGATGGCGTCTGTTTACTTTCCACGAGGTAAACAAGCTGTATAATAATCTCTGAACACTGGGCAGCTTGTGATGATGTCACTAATACCACTGCAAGCTAGCAGCACTTAAGCGACTCTGTGACAAACAATAGCGTTGTCGTATAACCAGATTAGCCCAAAGCCCTGTGTCCTGGAGGCCCACTTCTGGCACCTCCACTGAGGATGAGTGTAATCCTTCAGGCCTTTATGCACCTGCTCGGTGACAACACGGCGCAGTGGTATGTAATGAAATGCTGTGCTGCACTAGACAATGTACTGAAAAACACTGAGACACAACAGCTACACAGTGCTTCAAAGCATGACACACTGGCACGCAATGTACGGCAACATATTACAGCCACGACCGAACCGGCACAATATGAATCAATGCAAAGATTTATTTATGTATATGGAAAGAAATTAAATTGAAACTCTATCAGTATAATGCAGACCAGCGCAACAACGCCTTTAACTATGAACTCAGGAGTAAAGACATAATTGAATTTCTGACAATGTCAATAATTGAACTTCACTCACTTCATAAAGGTAGAACAGGGCAGAGCTTTTGTATTTTATAGACTGTACAGGTGTACCGAATAAAGTGGCCACTGAGTGCATCGCCCAGTATTCCAGTGAATTATGTCTGTATGGGATGACTCCTCATCTCATGATTTACACAAACATTCATTGCCACTTTTGTGCCTTATAAATGACAAGGTGGAAAGTTTCCACCGGGCGTCCAGCGTCCACGTTCCGTCCGCGGCCGATGACGGAGCTGCCGTGCCCACTGGGCACGCTCCGTCTGGGTTTCAGAAGAGTCTCACAGGCATCTATCCGCTCTGCTCCACAGAGAAGACGCGCCAAGTCTATTTTTGCATCAGACTTGGCGCGTGATTGAGCCAGACAGGAAGTCAGACACAGGAACGGTGTCGTGAAGCTGCTAAATTTTCAAAATAAAACACCATGTGCAGACCCTCAATTGTACGCAATTAAAACAGAAAAACAAAAGAAACTGACTACAAAGTCGACTCATGGTAGAAGCACGAATATCAGGGAAAAATGACCAAAAATCAGCAAATTTACAATAGAAGGCAGAGAAAACTCTCTGGGGATTGCAGGCACGTGGACAACGGAACAAAAACGCGTAGCATACGTCACCTCTTGAAGACTTTTATGCAATTCATCCACAAAAAAAGGTTGCCGTGTTTTTGTTTTGCTGTTGTTGACGATCTTGTCTGGGTTGCCTTCACTGCTCTGCATTTGGATCTGTGAAATCAGCCTCCAGTTGCTTGGATTGCTTTTAAACGGGCAGTTTAATCTGAATCCAGGAGATCTTAAAAAACCCCGAGTGCACTCCAAAAAAAAACATGCCCACCCCGAGGCTAGCTGAAACGAGGTAGTCTGAGTTTTTTTTTTCAGTCTAACTGCGATACGGTTCGTGACTAATCATAATGCCTGCATGCTATGATGAAATCATTCGTGGGATTCTGTCCCAGAAAATGCAGGATGATATTACATTTATTTCCAACTTGATGCCATTTCAGCGTTCTCCATTTTCTTTTACACATCTTGTTTCCTGGTTGAAACGGTGCACTTTGAAAGTGTTGTGCAGATGGACTGTGATTTGAAACAGCAGTGCACAAGAGTGAAAGCAAGCCAGCAGGGTTACAGTATGTGCAGCACTTTGGCTCAAACTAAAGGATACAGCTGTCATTGCCATCTCCTCCAACACTAACTGGCCTATACCCAGTCTCACACAGCCATTTAAGATAAGCAAAGGTCAGCTTCCAGGCTGGAGGGGGACTTACACTTAATAAACCCATTGCACAGATTCACAGGTGATGAAATGCTTAGCTCAATGAATGCGGTATGACCCGCCCACGAAGACTCACCGGACAGATGTAACCTGTGTTCAGATACTGAATGCAAATCAATGTTAAGCCTTCAGTGATGGAGGGATTGTTAGCCATCAGCTGCACCCCAAGTTCAGAGTATGTCGATGTCAGCCTTCAGGGGCGAAGGCCAAGGAAAGGTCGCTGAGAATAAATAGAGATGATTGCCTGAAAGCTTGCAGCGGCTGGAATTTTACTGATTAGACATGATGCCAGTGCCTTCCTCTCCAGGTTCCTTCATGCCTGGACTGAAACGGCTTGCAGGTTTGTTTCATACAAGATTTTTTCCGTGTTTTAATTCCAACAAAAGTGTGCTACTTGCTTATGAGTCACTTTAGATATGCTGATCTTCATACACTTGGATGAAGGTTTGTCCTTGATCAAAGGTTTTCAAACTATGAGCGTCCCTCCCCAGTTGAAGGAGGGACAGATGTGAGGCGAAGTGAGGTGAAAGAGTCAAAATTCAATCTTCTTTCATTCAGTCAGATCTGAACATACAGATATTACGCACCTTTGCAAATAAACATCCACAAGTCCAGAAAGCACAGGAAAGAGACCAGAACTCGCCTGAGAAACGTCACATTTTTCAGTTTTCAGCAGTATATTTATATAATAGTAATATTTGTCTTTACATCCGTGGGTACGTTGCAAACAGGAACTGCTAATGACTCATTCGGCATTGTTCTAATAGCCCCAGTATAAACAAATAAAGGCTTGTGAGCTAACTGCTAATCTGCAGAAAGAAATCAAAATTACTCTTTTATGCATGACTTGTCCCTAACTCTGTCTTTAATTTTGTTATATTTAATCCTAAAAATGTCTGACTGCATAAAGTTTTGAGCTCAGCTTTGATATTTCAAGGCACCCATAGATGAATATACTGCAATCCACATCACACCATTGGCCTCTTTTAACTTGTTCTTTATCTTGTCGGTCTTTCTTGGGATCTGTTCTTCACAATGGTGATCCCCATTTTCATCTTATTTTTCCCTGTCACAAGTAATTTCATCCTCCTGAAAGCCCCCACTGTCTCTCACGCCGGTCCGTCCTGGCCAGCGATGAAGATAATGTAGAATTTCCAATCAGTTCCACTGCCGTCCAGAATGGGCCGCCTCCACAGCTCCGAAGTATATGAAATTAATTTGTAGTAACTTCAAACATTAGATGAAGTCCGCGCATGCAGAACGGGGTACACATGGCAGGGGAATTGAGAAGTCCAAATATTTTTGCTTCATGTGGAAAGACGGCGGTTAACAGAGGATTTCATCCCTTGTAAAATATAATTAAGTTCACAATGAGGGAATCATGAAAAATTTCAAGCCCATTTGAGCAAAGAATTAATCGTGTCTCCGCGTTCATGCCGTATTTGTGTTTGGGCATCAACCCAGCCTTGACTCCATCAATACCAGTGAACGGCAGACTCACAGCATCCGTCTGTATCCAGTGATTCGTGCATCTCTGAACTGTAACCGTATCACCTTTCCGCCGTTTCCTCCATCAGATTACTATTGACCTATTATTGCAGCAACAGCATCAGAGTCTGCTTCTAATATATATAGTTATCGGATCTTTAGAGCAAAGGTTCTCAAACTTCATTTCTTGGCTTCCATGTGGCCACAACTTCAGCTGAGTGTGACACACTGACACAGTTGATTATCAATATGTCCACTTTTATGTCCCTGTTCACCCCAGGCCAGTATTTGAGAACTGCAACATTGCAGTCATTACTGACAGCGAGTGGGGTCTGGGCGGAGTGTGTCCCTGGCTCACATTACTGTAGCCTGTGCGACCAAATGGCATAATAGAGTTAGAAAATCAATGGAAGTCTGGGAATATAGAGCAGAGTGTGCACCGTGTCCAGTGCCACTCCCTGTCCTGGTTAAGTGTGTCACTCTGGTGCAGGATGGTGACGTTCAGACCTGAAAGCTGCAGGCGTTTCAGCTTTTTCTACTTCGCTACAGCAATAAGAAATATACTGTAGGACAAAACTCTCTGTTGTTGTTTTTTATTTGCTGTATTTTTGTCATTTAAAGCTGAACTGCAGGACTTTTACATTTCAATGAATGTCTGTTATGTTCAATTTTCTCAGTATAGAGGAGTTTTTAAAGTCTGCAGCAACAAAGTAAGCTACAGGAAGGAGGAATACGATGAATTCGATGGCGTCATTAAGCGTGTCATCAGTGGTTGTGTAATTACTCTCACAGCCAGAAGGGGGAGACAAAAGTTCCTCACTACAGCTTTAAAAGTATCGTTCTTGCAGCCTGAAGTCCTTGATGCGCTGCCACTCTTTCAGGGCACTTCACGTCCCGAAGTTGCAAGTATTTATCCTCCCTGTCTACGTTTTTCTTTCTTTTTCTGCTTTTTCATCTGATCTAGTTCCGTTTCGTACATCCTGCAATGTGGACCCTTCAGTCTCAGGCCTCTGCAGGCCAGCATGAGGTGAAGACTTTGCCTTTATGTTAGATATGAGATTTAATTAATGCATTTATTGAAAATGCCGTCTCCGACAATTCGCCCTTGCCCTGCTAAATTCTACAGACATTAACAAAAGACGGAGCTGGAGGAACATCACGACCGGAGGTAATTAATAAATTACAGTCAGTAATTAGGATTTGAAGTCAGTTATCACGATTGCCAGCAATGAAGCTAACATGCAGTAATCTAAGAAGACGCACAACGTGAATACAGGCCAGTTATTAGCAGTTTTCTGACCAAACCTGCATATTGTTCAGATATAATAATATAAATATATGTGCTGCAAACGTAGAGTAGTGGAGGTGAATCATTTGCGGTGCGCACAGCAGTGAAAAATTAGGTGTATTAAAAACACCTGCTTGCAGAAAGAGCCCTCGCTGATATAAATGATTCAAAAACATGTTTTCAACAGCTTTCGTAGCGACATCTCAGCAGAAACTAGTTCCAGTGAAAGCTGTTGAAAGTGTGTCCTTTGGATTATCTACAGTAACACTGTCTCTGAAAGACAACAGACACTGCAGCTGGGTTTTTTTTGTTTGTTTTGTTTTTCATGCAACGTTTCAGTGTTTTGCAATTCTGATCGTAAGTTTTGGTTCTTCTCCGTCTTATTGGTCGTTAATTGTGGCGTTCTGTCCCTTTTTTATGCATCTTTGTCTCATTTTCCATTTTATTTTCCCGTTTTTGTGTTTGTTCTATGTCCTTTTTTGCATCTGACGTCTTTGTTGTAAAGCACTCTGAGCTGCATTTCTTGAGCACCAGTCAAACCTAAAATGAGGAAAACGTGATGGAAATATGACATTTGTTTGTTTATGTTTGTGCCTATTTGTTGTCTGCTTCCATTGTGCTCTCATCGATACGCCAACTTTTGTCCCTAAAAACTTTTTCTCAATATTTAGACTCTTTTTTTGTCATTTCGACTCCAGCAAATTGAAACCGTGCCTAAAAACAGGTGCATGGAAACGTGCTTACTGTCACTGTTTGGGAGTGCATTGCTCATTCTTCCCAGGCTGCACTTGAAGTGACCGCACAGATTTATCTCTGCTATCAGCTATTTAAAAGCTAACAGTTACTACATTGAGTGTTATTATTGGGCGAGTTTAACAGCTGGAAAATGTGTTACGGGACATACTGGCGTACATTAGTCTCCGCTTTGGAGTAAGCAATCACTCTCACACACACACGCACACAAACACAGACAGATGTTCGCTTATTCCCTTGAGGACGACAGAATGGAAATAGATATTCCCACCTTACGGGAATGCCAGTTTCCCCCGCCGCGTTTAATTGGCAGCCACGCTCTTATCAAGCCCACACAGTTAAGCACAAAGTCCGATTTTGTATCCTTTAACTGTGACTCAAAATACACATCTCACACAAAATGAAACCTTTCCTCCGTCTCCGCGTTGAATACGTCTGCCTGCTTCCCCTCAGCTTTTCTTTCAGATGTCTTAAGAATTTCCACCAGCTATGGCTTGTGAAAATCTTTAGTCAGGCTGTCAGTGTTCTGAGTCATGCCTGCCAGACAGCATCCTTTGATTCAGACTATAACACCTGGGAATACCTACAGTATGTGCGTTTGTGCCTCTCATGGGAGCGCCATTTCATTACTTCCTTCAGCCGTCATATAGACTCAAGTTTATTTCCCTCCCCCAGGCAGAGTAAATCTGGTCCAGGGCCAGGCAGCCACACCATGGAGCAGTGCTATAAACCCAAGCCTAATCGTCCCGGCCCCTGTAAGTGGTTTTACCTTCAGGGAGCCGTTTTGCTCCGGACAGACATGATCAGGTGCTACGGGCATGACCAATAGCGGCTCCGCATTGTCACCCAAGAGCAAAGTGACCCCTTCGCCTTTCAAGCCACATTTCCCACCCCACCAAACCCGGCCCATAAAAGTGGCATTGTAAATACATAACTCTTTTATAGGGACAAATCACTTAGTGCATGAAATGTAGTTGTATTTCTTCGTGGTAGGTAACCTCTGGTTCCTTCTATTAGGCTAAAGGGAGAATCTTTACTTACGCCATTACCTGTTGCAGTTTTCTTCTTAGATTTTGGGCTTCGACTTCTGTCTGAAAAACTGCGGTGCTGTCACAACTCTCCGTTATCTCTGTTAACATTTGCAAACACCCACTACATCTGTGCATCTATTACATGTTTTTTTACTGTGCTTATATATTTTTTTATATGTTCCACCGTGCAATAGTACAAAACCACTGTTTGCCATCCATATCTTACTCATTTTGCATCCCTTTTCTTGTCTATTTGTTCTTTTCTCCCCCTCCTTTTTGTTCTTGCTGTCTGCAACAGCTAGACTTCCCTGGCATGGGATCAGAAAAAGCTTTGTAAGCTTTTATTTAGTTTTGGAATGTAATTATCACATCATTTTCAGTGACTAACTAAGTATGCACTTGAGTTGTGTCTTATGCTGCATGACTTTCAGTACAAAATGATGCATCCGTTTTTAATTCTTCTCTAAATGATTATTCCATTAAGGAAATATCTGATCAGAGAATAATCAAGGCTATAAATCTGACCGTGCATTCGCTGCCAGCTCGCGGTGCTCGCTTCCAGCTCTCAGCGCTGCAGACACTTTCACACCTCGTCCTTGTATCTACATGCTGTAGAGGTGTGATGTTTGCACAAATTGCTCTAGCATGCCAACTATAGTCTGTTTATATACTGCGTCAAGCCCTTGTTTCACCTTGCCATCGCAGGTATTCAGCATAATGAAGTCTATTAGAGGCAGCCTATGTGTTGCACCTGAATGCCAGTGTTAATTACTCCTTTAATGGACTTGGTGTTCCTGTGGCTTCGTCTCTGACGGCAACCTTCACAACATTAATTGGAACTCCCCCACCTTCACAAGAGGGAACGCCTCAATTAACCTCTCCCAGTGGCTATAACTGGTCAATTACCCCCCCACCCCTTCTTCTGCATAAGCATCAGCAAACACAGTCACAGTTCACATGATGTGTCATCGAAAGGCTGCGCTTCTGGAGTCGTGTGGTCTTTAATCGAAAGTTGCGGAGTCGCAGCACTGTGTGTGTTTGTGTGTTTGTCCCTGTGTGCCGTCATGCGTCGAGGTGACGGTTTGTTCTTGCAGGCTTGCATTTGATTTTCCGCACATGCGCCTCCATAGTTGAATAGCGGCCTTATTAAAGCAGCTTTCATTACCTATACAGTATGAAACTGATCCCGACTGGCATTCTGACTTTGAGAGTTAGTCGATTTCAATTCCCTTTGCATCCCGCCCTCCCCCTTCCTCCCTCGCTCCTTACCCACTTATGCAACAAAGTTTGATTTGCCTCCAGTTCCTCGCATTGAATGAGACCAATTGTCCTTCAGAGGGAGACTGAGGAAGAGAAAGGGAGGAAAAAAGAGAGGCCATCAGAGAAGCTGACAGAAAATTGGACGCACAGAGACAGAGAGAGAGAGAGAGAGAGAGAGAGAGAGAGAGAGAGAGAGAGAGAGAGAGAGAGAGAGAGAGAGAGAGAGAGTTAAACAGCAAAAGAGAGGAATCAGACAAGCGGAAGAGACATGGGTCAGTCTACTGTCCTATCAGTGTGAGGCTTTCGGAAAGCAGAGCGGAAAAAGAGGAGAAGCCCTGTGACTGATGTCAGATGTTCCCTCCTTCCTTTCCGTCTTTAGCCGTCAGTCTCCTTTGTCGTCCTCTGGCCTTTCTTCTCTAGCCCTCACGTCCTTCCGTCCATCATGTTAGATCGACTCGTTATCAGTTAGCAGAGCGCCGCTACATCCATACCTGCACGGGCGGGACGTGCACACACCTGCTCAGACATACACACACCAGTAAACACGCACAATGTGGCTGGCTGCCAGAAGGAGAGTGTCCTGCTAGAGGCAGGACAGCGGGGACAAACAAAACAAGCCACCTCGTGTAAAGCCGCTCCACAGATAATTCACAGCACACCTGCAAGAAGGAAGTCTGGGAAGATAATGATGGCTGGAAGAGGTGTGTGTGTGCGCGTGTGTGTGCGCGTGTGTGTGTGAAGGCCAGGAAGGGTAAGCAGCAAGGGCAGATAAGAAAGACAGAACACCGGAGCCCTCGACCGACATTGTCTAGCTGCCCTGTTGGAGAGCGTCATTAACTTCCATTCAGGATTTTTTTTTTTTTTTTCTGACAAATGTTTAAAAAATAGTGAAAAATGCTCGTTGCAGTTCCACAATGGCCAAAGTAAAGTCTTCAACGAGCAAAGGCGTTCAATTTCTAAACCTTTAAAAGGAGAGGAGCAGTGGGTTTTTAACGTTTGAGAAGCTGGAATCAACAAACGTCGCTCATTGTGCCTTTAATTAATAAATGATCAAAATAAATGTTGATCCACGTTCGGCTGATTGACTAATCTACCATTTAATCGTCCATATTCATACTTGGAGAGTGTGTTGTTTGTCCTCGGATAATCCATGTCAGTGTTGGCTGTTGCCAGCGTACAAGGAATTCGATCTGATATTTAGCTCGACCGCTTCCAGATAGTGCAGGCAGAGAAAGAGAGCTATCAGGGAGAGTTATTTGAGCGCACTGCCTTGGCAGTGGATGTGGGCCGGCTATCTGGAGGACATCTCGGTGATCTATGAAGGGGACAGTTCGACCTGGGAAAGCCAATTTTCAACCGTTTTCCACAATGCGGAGCTCCAAGACAAATGCGGCGCAGAGTGACACTCCATAGAGGAGTCAGAGATCGCTGGCTATCTGCCTAATCTGCGACACCGTCCGGCTCATCCGGATGACGGAGGGAGACGGTGAGGGACAAGGAGGGAAAGAATCGTGCAGAGACAAATGTGCAGAGGGAGAAAAGAATTGCTGTTGGCTCTCAAGATCTCCTCCTCTGCGTTTTATTTTGTTGACTCGAAGCTCAGGGAAGGCAGAATTCAAAAGTTAGCCTTCAGTTCCCTTATTTGGCTGCAGAGATTGTTATTCACAGTGTGAAGTGGTCCAAAGCGTTGCAGTCTTCACTTGATGGGTTGTTTTACACCTTGTTGGCCTGGAACACAGTGGGTGACTATTGGAATATCAATGTCTTCCATTTCAAGGTCTGCTAAGCTACGAAACCTGCGGACAAAGCACGGCTCTTCCTCACAGCTCTGACAGAAGCGAATGTGCTTCACTCGCCAGCACAGAAAGCATCAAAGCCCTCTGCAGAGTACACGGCGCTCTGACAGCCACAATAATGATGCCGTTCATGAAACAAGACATACAGGTTCTTATGTGCAATCAATATGCATATGTGTTTGTCATAATGAATTCATTGTTACAGCTTTTCTTTTTAGCTCAAGGCTTTGGGGACAATGCTTTGAAGCCTGTGATCATCATATTTATTTTAATCCATCCACACATCCAGTTTAACGCATCCCCACAACCTGAAATCATTACCCATGAATCGCTGCTTTGGAGACTTTACCGACTGTAATTATTCTAACTTTATGAATTCGCCTAACTGGATATCGGTGCCAGTTTTATTCCTGCAGTGTTTCAAACTAATGTGGTTCCTTGCCAGTCTTTAAGGCGCGCAGTGAATGCACATTGAGATGAAACGCTGCACAGCTAAAGCTTATAAGGAGCAGGTTTCTCTGTGCTGGTATTGTTTTTTTCTTTGTTTTGGGACTAAAGATTTTTGCATGATCGCCGGTAGGAAAATAAAACGCGATGTGAACTTTGACGCCTCTGTTCCTGATGAAGAGCCGATCTGGGCTCCAGGCCTTGTACTCTTTCTAAATGTGATAAAGAATGAAATTTTGGGAAAGGGAGCATTGTACGGTGAAAACTTTAAGTGTCCACAGTCTTTTAGGACTGATGGCTAGGAAAAAGAAATGTGCCAGATTTCCTGAAAATGTTGTCGACTTGTCAAAGTGATCTGGTTTTCAGATGCTTGATTTGCTTTCGTCTGATGATTGGATCGTTCTGATCATTCTAACGTGTTTTTTTTTCTTTTCTTTCTCTCTTCCTGCCGCTGCCCCTCGCTGACGGACACACAAACAGGTAATGAACACATTTCATTATTTATTCACAGACTTTCTGAGTTTAAATGCTGAGTTTATACGTTGTCGCTGCAGTGACCTACTTCCTCTTCTTTAAGGCATTGGCACTTGTTGCAGTATCTATTTTTCTTCCAAGCAGTAGCAGATGCCAGTATATTTATGCCTGCATTGTTGTTACTTCAGGCTACCTGCAAAAATACACACACAGACACACACAGGATGAAAATGACTGGAATGATAATGAATATTTAGCGATTAGAGCCCACAGCTAATGCTCAAAAATAGTAACAATGATAATAATAATAATTAACTTCAATGATACAGGACCTTTTAAAACACAGTTAGAAAGTGCTTTGCTTTAAAAATAGAAGACATTTAGAATGAAAACCCACAAATAATGAGGCACAAAGGGAGTAAAATGTCCTAAAACATGAGCGAAATCATCGGAAAGCAATTTGCTTTCAGCAGAGTTTGCAGCAGGCAGTTATCAGAGCTTTTGACCTCTGCCTCTTGCTTCTTGTCTCGGTTTCGTCTCCCTTGCTTGCCTCTCTCCTCCCTCTGAGGCGTTCGCTCACCTCTCTATCAAGCCCTCCTCAACCCTATCATTTGCTCCCTTTGCTGTCGGACCACAGCAGTACTGCCCCAGACCCCCTGACAGCCGGGCAGACCGGCCAGAAGCGCCGCTCTGTAGACATAAAGACATTTCACTGGAGGCAAATCGGTATCTCAAGTGAAGACCTTGTTTCCCTCAATCAAACTGGGGGTCATGTACCGCATTTCCCTTTGCTGAGTCATCACTCTTGACTAGTTCGCGCATGGGAAAAGAGAAAAAAATTTCAATAATTCACATAAAAGCAGCCGGTGTGTGATGCTGATAACATGCCAGCCCAGCAGTCTGCGAACTTCAGCACGAATGCGAAGACTGCAGGGCGACAGGCCTTTTACCACTCAGTACATTTATTTGAAGCCTTTATCCAAAGCACCTTGCAGTGCCATAACTGCCTACCTGTACACCTGAAAGGAAATGTTCACTCTCAGATATAGTGCTCCCACTTTATTATGTAGTGCACCTTCAATCTGTGATGTTCAATACATTCCTTTTTTTTTCTTGATGAAATGTCAAAATTTACCTTTTGTTGCTACCAACCTTTCTCAAAGTGTCTCATCTACCTCTGCTTCAGTTAGTCTTTTCCCAGAACAGCTTTTGGCACTTTGTAGACTACTGGTTCCCGGGCTGTTTCGGCTCGGAAACCCTTGGTTCCAATCAAAGCCTGCTCGCTACCCCTCGTCACAGGTTGCATAACTGTAAGCTGCGAGCAGTTCAACTGAGGAGCCATGTTCCCTCGTCAGAAAGTTTCTTTCAAATTGTCTTTAGAGCTCCGGAGAAGTGAAACTCTCCAGTATTTCAGAAGAAAAATGCAAAAGATTGACAAATGTAAGGAAAAATATTGCTGTGTGTTGCGTTTTCTTCTTTACAATCTTGTCTTGCATCTTTTGCATCCTTTTGTGAACCCTCAGGGGGTCATGACCCCCAGGATGGAAACCAGTGCTTTAGATCACAGCACTGACGTTATGAAGCTGTGGTTTGTACATATTGGGCTGGTTGTACATGATAACTGTCTGTCTGTCACATTTCACATGACGATATGATCCATTGCTAATATAAGAACCAATCAGTGCTGCTGATAATATCAAGTGTTCATTTTATATCGTCCAGGTTGTTCAATAACTTCATCAATAAAAGCCTTGTAGATTAAATGTGGAAAGGAAGAACAATTCCTAACAAATGCAACCATCAAAGGCAAATCATTTACATTTTAATCAAAAAAAAAAGACCAGAAAACATCAAATATCACAAAACAGTGGTTTTTGGAATCATTTCTAAATGATTAAAGGCTGTTTTCTGCCAAAACCTCGGCTGGATTTAGACTGTAACAGGTGGAGTGGTTCACCAGCGAAGCCGTGATTGAGGCTCTGCTGCCATGCAGCTTGTCCAGCCATGATAAAAACACTTGCCCGTCATGATGGTCCTCTACACATACTCCTCTGGACCCTGGTCTGAGGTGGATGAAAGCACTGAGTTTGTTTTACTCAGGGTCTTGTGCACTGGGACGCCGGGCGTTCAGCAACCGTGACAAAATGCTAACGAACCCACAGTGAACTCACTCAGCGGTTCCCCAAACAGTGCGATTTGTCCCAGACGTTAACGAACATTGACGCTCGCACGGCTCTCTTAGTGTCTCGGTAACCTTTGTGTCAGCTCTGACGAATAATTGTTAGGAAGGAGAAGCAGGGTGATGGAGACGTATGCAGTGATTAGGACGTGGTTCAGTGTTTCAGTGATGTCATCTCCAGGGAGAGAGGAGGAGACGTTTCGTCTCTATTAACCATCGTCACAACTTCGTCCAACAACAGTTGATATTATAACTTCTCACTAGCTACTGAGACACAGCTTTGTCAAACAGCTGCTGTGATGTGTCCTCCGCTGACCCAGTGAGCTATGAACAGAAGACAGAAGAAGAATGTGACAGCTAGACGTGAGACTTCCAGCAAGTCTCAAACCGAGACATGCAGCCAAGATAGCCGGCTATTTAGAGCTGGAATCCATCAAGGTAAAGGTGATAATGACTGCACCAAAAACATTACGAGCTCCAAACTTTCTCCGGTTGTATTCAAAGCATCAGATCCTCTCGTTTGAAAGCTGCAGAGGTTAAACGATTATTAAAATCATTGTCACTGAAATGAATAGTTTGATATTTTGGGAAAAGCGCTCTCTGGCTTCATTGCCCAGAGCAAGCTGAGAAGATTGATGCCAGTCTCATGGCTGTGCGTTGCCTATGGCGCTCGAGCTAATTATCTTAGCTTAGCATAACAACTGGATGCACGTGGAAACTGCTAGCTTCGCTGCTTCTTGGTGAACAGCATCTTGGCGCACTGACTTCCTGCAGTTTTTGCTGGTTTCCTGGTAACTTCACAGTGATGGCAGGAAGCATCAGTCTCCTTTCTTTATCTAACAAACTATTCTTTTAATTTTCTCTCACTTTATTCATCTCAGCGCTGCCCCCCATAGTCGCATCACGAGTGTGTAGTAAGTAGAAGCAGGGTCAAGCAATGTCAAACGTTTTATTCTCCGTCTTTTTGTGTGAGTAGGTGGAGGAAATGGGAGCTGTGACTCAAGCAAGCTACTGGTTACGACTTTGCTTTGTTTGTTTTGTGGAAGTACTTCCCAGGAGAGAAAATAAAGGCAGATTACTCGTGTTCCTGTGAAGAGAGTTACACAGTGTTCCACGTTGTAAGCATACCTGTAGTGCAGCGTTGCCTCAAATCCCATTACAGCAGCATGTCTTGGAAGCGTTTCTGACCGTGCCTGTGAGTTTCCGTCATGTGCTCAGGGTTGTGGCTGCTGTTGTTATCGTAATGCTGGCAGATGAACTTTACTTTTCATCCTCTGGCGACAGGCTCCTGTTTGCATCCACCACACCGGAGTTTATTCAGCAATGTTTTAAGAGAGAGGAGATACTGTATCTTCTTTTGTGCTCCACTTTCTCCTCCTCGTCCTCCTCTGTCAACAAGGATTCTGTTGTGCAAGCTAAATGGAAATGGAGAAAAGGGTAATGTAGCCTGACTACTTGCATCGTTTCATCTCAGGGCCCTCCACCTAAAATGTCTGCTGTGACACTGCAAGGTGGCTGGGGTGGGGAGGCTTGGGTGGCTGAGCATTCAGGATGACAGCCAACAGAAGGGGTGGGGGCGGGTGAAGCCGAAGACTGGTACAAAGGGAGACAGCGGGAAGGTGTAGGAAGGGAAAAAATGATCCACGATTGCTCTCACTTTGCATTCAATTGGTCTGCAGAGAGATGCAGATTGAACTCTCATAAGTTGTGCAGGCTCAGCCATAGATAAGAGAGGAAATTACAACCAGCCTAAATGGAGAGAAGCTGGGAGGGAAATAGAATAGCAGCCATTATTCAAATAGGGGATTATTAGTTGGCTGAGTGGCCTTTTGCTCACTGTGGGACCTGACAAATGTAAGGCTTACCACCAGCCTGGCACCGTGCCACTCCTCCTCTGTTATTTTGTATATGGCCTTGTTGTTGACTGAGATTGAGACTTCAGAGAAAGGGGGAAGGGGCTCTACCCTGCCCGCATCAGCTCTACTCCCACCGCATTTCAATCAGATTACAATAAGAGTTGATGACGGGACATATGGCTGCAATGGACCTCCCTCTGTGGAGACTTAATAAGGAGAGAGTGGAGTAATCCCCCATTTTTCATCTGCTCCTCTCTGTCAACCCCACAGGGATGTGAAGCAGCATCAGATTTCTGTCCCCCTTTTTATCTGATGTAATGGATTTGCAACAGCCTCAACCTGGAGCAAAGACCAGACGGCTCCGCTTTCTAGGGGGAAGATGGCTGAGTCTGAGAAAAGTGTGGGAGAGAGCGAGGGAGAGAGCGTCACATGTGTTGGAGGGCCAAGATGGAAGACATGAGAGGGTGCAACTCTGTTTTTACCATACAGACTGTAAATATGAACGGCCAAGTGGGAAAACATTTTCAGGTCAGCCTCCTAGTTGTAATTATGAGAAGGAGATTTGGGGAACTTCTGGCTCTCTCTCAGTTGGCAAAATTGTTGCCAACTGAGAGAGAGCCAGTGGGTCCACAAACTGGTGCCAAACAGCAAAGTTTTCATCAGTGCAGTTAAAGAAAAGCCAGTGTTAGCACTAATACATTAAATACAGCAACTTGAAAATGTTGCTCTATCTGGTTTAGCTTTTGAACAACACATGTTGTTTTCTCCCAAACTTCTCAGGTGTAGAAAGAACCAAAAAATGGCCAAAACTGGTGACAGGTGAAGAGAATAAAGATGAAATGCTGCAGAGGGAAGATGGAGAACGGAGGAGAGGGATTGATTAGTGAGCAGGGGGGATAATGACAGTCTGGAGGGAGATTACAGCAGACTCGTTATTTGTCCATCCCCTTGTCACTTTATCATCTCAAACAATGGCAGCAAGGCTCTGCTGGAAGGGGCACTTGTGGTGACGGGTCTAATTGATTGAAATGATTCAGATGCAAGGACAGAAATGAAAGAATAAACAGGGGGTCACGAAGAGAATGAGATTAGAACACCAGAAAGGCTGAGGATGCAAAGAGCTGCACTCATTGTTTATGTGTGCAAGTGGTACGAGAAAATATATTCATATTTTTTGCACCATCATCCAAAATGCTTCCACGGCGAGTTGACCTTGCAGCGTGTACACTAGCTCATTCTGCTGTCTGGCCCGGTGAGAACTGTTTGAGCAGCAGTTAGCCCAGATGTGTATCAGTCTCGTCTGATGGCGAGGGGCCAAGTCTTAAAAAGACACACTTTGCTAATCTCCCCGCGGCGACTTTAAATATCCCAGTTTCTCTCTATTTTTCTCTGTGTAATTATTCTTTGGTGGCTTTGTGTCATTATTTATCATCACGCTCCTCTTTCATCTGTAGTCTTATCTACAGCGCCAGCTCCCTCTGCCAGCTTCGCCAGGACTATGGCCAGCTACATAAACATTTCACTGACAAGGACGGTCAACTGTTTACTGACGAAGCAAAAGTCTTACCTGGCAGCAGCCACAATGTGGGTGGGGATGTGTGTGTGTTGCTGTGCATGACAAAGCGTGTGTGTGGGCTTGTGAGAAAGACAGAGAAGGTGGGGGGTGGAGAGATGACAAAGAGGGCCCCTAATGTACGGCCACTTTTGGTTTGGACACCTGCAGGTCTCTCTGCAGGGACCCATTTGTCGAGTGCACTTAATGCTGCTCCAACCTTGGACTGTACTATAAGTCTGAGCACCGAGTGCAAGGAATAAGGAGGTCTCTCTCTCTCTTTTCATCCACTCACACCTTCATTTCCTTGTACTCTTCATCTTTCTTTACCGCACCCCTTCTGTGCTCCTCCTACAGTCCCTCTGTGCCATTTCTTTCTTAAGTGTTATCAACAATTTGCATAAGATGGATCGGTCTTGTCTGCAGCGAGCAGGTCCTGCCACTGAAGGTCCCAAATTAATCCCCAAGCCCAGTTCACCTCCTCGGTGTCGGTTTTAAGAGAAGCAGAGAGGAGCTAAATGCTAATTTCAGCATGCTAACATGCTCTTGGTGGGGTTTCAGTGCCTTAGGATGCTAACGTTTGCTAATTAGCGCTAAACACAGAGTATAGCTGAAACTGAATGTCAAAGCTTTGCAGGTATTTTGGTCATAAATCCGAGTATTGATTAAAATTGAGACTTTGATCTGCTAGTGGGATGAAAGCTGTATTAAAAGTAATAGTCAAATAATTGTCTGGGGACCTTGAATATCTACAGAAAATTGACAGTCCATCCAATAGTTCTTGACACATTTCACTCAACCTCATGGTGGAGCTAAAAGGAAAGTGAGAGGATCACTGAAGTCATGAGGATTCATCATCAGGTGACCATGCCAAAGGCATACCACATTTCATGTAATTTCACCCCTGCAGCAGAGCAGGGGAGGCCTGTCCAACGGAGGAACTGCTCAATAACCCTGTACTCCAATTTAACATACTCACTCACTTGCAGCCACCCAGTGCCGTCCTTATTCAAAGTCAATAGTAGAAGACATTTCAGTTGAATGAAGTGTTCCACACTACCAGCATCACCTAATGCACTGGAACAGGAGGTGGAGGTGGGATACAAAGCAGAGATATTGCTTTGAAAAATCGCTGACGTGTGAAGCTGAGTGCTGTAACCCTCTGGGCGAGTGGGATATATGCCCTGGTTGAACGTTGAAAGGACTGCTGTTTTATTGCTCTTCTATTGTCTGCGATCTCTTTGATTAAGTTTAGCACAGTGGTTGTTTGAAGACTCTTTGAAGACAAATGTTTCTCCGCCTGCAGTGGTGTGCTGACGAGGGCAAAGAGTGGAAAAAAAGTGTTAATGTGCCAGATGCCAGCTCCAACCTGGACTTCATATTTCTGTTCAGGTGTGTCTGTGGGAGAGGGGAAATTGGTGTGAGAACAACAGCTGTTGGCATTTGCAAACACATAGCCATGCCCACACACTGACACACAATACACAAGGCTGTCCAAAGCCAGCGGGCCTGGAGGGACCAGCTGCCTGTGTCACTGGGCGTTCAGGCCAGTCATCAAGCTGCACGCTGCATCCAGAGCTGGGCCACTGGGTCTGAACTGTGAACATGCCCCACACCGGGGTCAGGCAATGGGGGAAGCGGACTTGACTTGGCTCTGGGCTCAAACACCTACTCTCAAACTGTACATACATACTTAAACACTTGGATCATGTCATCAGGAGTACATAATGTATAGTGTGGATAGAATTTTAATCAGGAAGTTCAATATTACCGCGTGTGAATGCACATCAAGTCATGTTTCAAGTCCATTTGCATAACCCGTTATCACATACAGTGTCTCAAAGGGCTTTCACAGTTGCTCAACAGCAACTGTTCCCAATCCTAACCAGGCTGTGTGAGGGGGATTTCACACCTATGTTGCTTTATGTGGTAGAAACAAAACAAAGACGGTCTCGGCCCGCTTCCGAGTGCACTTGGAGGCTTTGTCAGTGGTGCAAGTGCAAAGCAGACCAAGGACCGTGTGACGGTAGATTGGTGATATTTTCAATTCAAAAGCTAAAGTGCTGTACACAATCCATCTGCTGTTCATGGCAACTGTCAAGGAAGCAACCTTCTATATAATTATGCAAGATCAGTAACCATGGTAACACGTATGCACATCAGCAGGAAGAATGGGATTTTCCCTGATACATCAGAAGAGTCAGAATTAGTCTTGATCCATGTATTCTGGCAGTTTCTCATTAAAAGTTAGTCAAATGCAGCAACTACCTAACGACCAAAGATGAAGAGAACGAGTGTGCTGTTTGGCAGTCCGCGGTCATAATGTGCCCTCCATGGATGTGTTTAGCATTGACGTGTATTGACGCAGCTGCTGAAATGACTCTTTCCAGAGACGGAGCTTTTCTTCGATTTTGGAGTTCCAGTTAACCTCTGATCTAAGTTGACCACAGGGTCAAAGGGCACACAAACAGCCATGTGTCAATATGCAAACGCTTGCTTTCCTTGACTGGATGTGTTTTTCTCTGCAGTAGGAGAAAATCAATGGTCAATAATCAAATACTCATCTCTCTCTCTCTCTCTCTCTCTCTCTCTCTGCCTTGCTTTCTCTTATTCACACATGATCATAAAAGAAGTACTTTCATGTGCAGACAATGCAAACCGTAATGACTAGTTGCCAAATCAACCATACTTATGTCTTAAATCAGGGCTCTTATTCTCCAGCACAAAGGTCAGAATGGTTCAGAATTGATTGAGCCTTCCCTGCTGAGAGGAGAACAAGACTCATTGAGACAGTGACAAATGTAGGGAAAATGAGGCATCATATGACGTGTGCAATGAAAGAAACACGTACGGTCAGACAGTCAGATTAGCCAGATTATCAAAAGTGTTTTGGCACGCTTACTTTTGGACAGCTTTGGTAATTATGGCAGGTCAAAGTAGAACCAGGGGGTAAACTGTGATGACAGTTAGGGCAATAGTTGTGTTTTCTCTTCCAATTAATTTGGCTAACCTGAGGATTTATTCAAAACCTGTCTGACTGCTTGTCAGTCCATCTTCCTAAGACGTGTCCTGAATAGGTAGCATTTATTTAAATTAAAAAAGAAAAAAAAACTCCACATTTGTAGCCCATTTTGAATATGCCAGGAAGCACTGCTGCAGACAAAAAACCACATCAATAGAACAACAAGAGGGCTAGCAGTGATATTGATATTTTAGTCATAGCCACTTTCCACGGGTAGACAGTTTTTACGACCGTCCGTACATCGGCTGGGTTTCCCCGTTCACTCAGCTCTATAGGAAATAAGTGGACTTCCAGCGGTTCTTTGCTCTTGTTTCCTGCAGCCTGAATACATGGTCACACGCAAGTATTGTACGTCCAGCTGCACACGTTTTCTTACACTGATACACATTCGCTCTGCCATCTCAGCCACCTACACATGCATGTGCAAAGACGCACACATACCGGCGCAATGCTCTCTCCTACATGACTCATACGCTGCTGCCCCCTCATTCATCAATAGTGCCAGAACAACTGGGCCAGGGGTCAGCGTGCCACTGCAGCAGTCAGGCAGTAGAGGTAGAGAGGGATTTAACAGCAGGCACCATGCCCTAAAGAAACAGCTCCTGCCTGCCTTCCTGCCAGATTAGCGCTCCATTCCATCACTAGCCTGGAATTGCAGCACCGATGTGTGTCGGACTTTGATATGCCTGTCACCAAACCACATGGCATCACACCCGGCCAGACAGCCGTAGGAATGTGTTGGTACGTGTGTGTGTGCGTTGGATAAATTACAGGGATGGTGCAAGTTTTACTACGGTGCCAATCTGTCCATGTGCACTGGATGCCCAAAGTGTGTTTGTGTGTGTTTGTATCTTTTTGTAGTGCTGGATGCCTGTCAGGTATGGCACCAGCACTTTCAGCGTGCCAACCTACCGATGCTGGTGAATGTTGTGGGTGTGTGTGTGTGTATGTGAGAGAGAGAGAGAGAGAGAGTGTGTATGTGTATGTGTGTGTGTGTGTGTGCGCGTGTGTGAATCCATCTGGTAATGACTCGGAGATGACTGGGCCAGTTGGCATTATGCAACGGTGTCATTTCCAAGTCCCTGTGTCGACTTTTTTGCTCTCTCTCTCTCTCTCTCTCTCTCTCTCTCTCTCTCTCTCTCTCTCTCTCTCTCTCTCTGTCAGCTGTGTGGTGGTATAGTAAAAGCCATATAAACCCTTCTGGTGCCTGTTACTGATGCGTTCCCCTTTATCTAGAAAGATAGCTGCAAACTCTCATGATCACACTACAGACATCCGGAATAAATTCCACCCACGTCAAGAGGTACAACAGATGACTGCGAGACACATGCTTTAATGTAGCGACTGTTAAGCCATCTCCACTTAGGGCTGCGACTGATGACTGTTTTCACTTATTTTCTAGATTGTTTTGTCTGTAAACTGATGGAAAAAGTTCCCAGAGCCTGAGGCGATGTCTTCAGATTGCTTGTTTTGTCCGACCAGCAGTCCCAAAACAGGCTGCGTCCGACTTCTCCTTCATTCATCAAACTTGCTTTATGAACTTGAGAGATCCCAAAGGGCCAAGACCTGAGCAGGACTGTCAGTAGTTGTCAGTCATGCAGGCACAAACACATAACCCACATTCCAGCACAGAGATTGGATGACAGCATGTGTGACAGCTGGACACAGGTCCGTCTTTGTGGTCCTCCTCTTTTCATCGCCTCAGGCTGTAGAGATCTCACAACCTACATCCGAAACTTCACTCCACACTGGAGAAATACCAGAAGGATGGACGGATGAATGGGGGTGTAAACAGATGAAACCTGAGGAAGACTTCTCTCTGGGTCGATGTGGGCCAACATACTGTATATCCAAAGTATTGTCATCTGAGCGCTACAAAGTCTCGGTGAACCGAGCCTGGGTGTGTATGTCTATTTTTAGCTGAAGTATAGGCCTTGGAGGTGGTAGAGACTGGAGTGTGTGTGTGTTGCCTTCTTCCAGATAACTGACATGCTGAGGGAAGTGGGTCAGCACAGATTTTCTTTGAGGGGTGAATCTCATTCAGCCAGAGCCAGCAAACTTCCTCCCGGATTTAATAGAGGTGCTCAAGGAAAGGGATAAAACAAAGTACGTTAAAAAGTACCCTCTCCTCTGAGTCTCATTAAGCAAACGCTATACGCTGGAACTCTGTGTGCATTTGAACATTGGTTCCATCTTCTGGTTTGTTCCACTTCTCTGTCTGTCTACCTCTCCCTCTCCCCTACTTCTCTTTATTTCCTCCTCACTCCAGCTCGGGTCTCCCTTCCCTCTGAAGCCTGCATCTAGCTAACAGCGGTGACACTGTGTCTAAGCTATCTCTGCCTGGCAGACCTCGGCACTGTGGAATCACTTTGTCTGGCCAAGCCCCGTGTCATCTGCATGTCCTGAGAACGAGACAGAGAGAGGAAGGTGGAAAAAACAAGGAGCGCCAGGCAGACGTACAGGAACATGGCCTACACACACAGAGAGAAATGGAAAAGAGATGTGGATAGGATGGAGCGGAATGGGGGGAAGATGAAAGAAGGGCAGACGGCGCAGGAAACATCTTTGTGACGTTTAGTTTTTGGTTCCATTGTGTGAACGCCACAGACGTCCATCCCCCTGCATTGCACAGGGGTGAAGCTGGAAATCTTGAAAACAAATCAAGTAAAACCAAAACCTTTTGCATGGCGGGATACCATGACATTGGCTTGGTTTGGCTAGCTAATGCTAATGGGGGAGAAATGAGTTGCCCACAGATTCGCCACCGCTTCTGCATTAATTTCGGAAAGACATTGACTTGGCTGTTGTAATGTCACTGTCTCTCCACACTTTCACCTTTAGTGAAAGACTGTTGTACTACCCTGTTCAGCAGTGCATTAGCATTCTTCATGTTGTATCATAGAATATACAGCACAAAGCAAGTGAAGCTACTGTTAGCAGCTAATGCTAATGATGCAATTGGACCATGACATCTCTCACTTACTGAAATTTACTACTTTATGAGGAACCATACAACATTGTTGAAAATACAAAATGGAGAAGGACGGTCACTCACTAAACAACACCAAGACAGTTTGCACAAGTTAGCAGCCAATCAGTGTCCTTGTTTACCACTGGTAGTGTGACGGAAGACTATTTCAAATCTGAGAATAAAAACTAGAAAACAGCAAAGCTGAAATGGTTTTTATCCACTTCCGGTTCATTTTGAACATGTCAGGTGTTATTGTTGTTCCACCAATAACATTGCAAGAAAAGAAGAACAACAAGAAAGCCAGCGTGGAAATTAAAATTTGCTGTTGATGGCCGGGGACCAAGCAAATTTAAGATGCAAGCAAACACGAGCAAATACCTTTTTGACATGTTAGTTTATGCTTCAAGCACCTTTCGCTTCTCTGAGTACTGGAGTCGAATTTTGGAAGCAACACAGAATTTCAAATTTTTCCACCATCATCTGGCTGCCATCTCGAGGCTGCCCGTTCAGACAAAACGGGCACC
This sequence comes from Chaetodon trifascialis, assembly GCF_039877785.1. Classification (NCBI taxonomy): domain Eukaryota; kingdom Metazoa; phylum Chordata; class Actinopteri; order Chaetodontiformes; family Chaetodontidae; genus Chaetodon; species Chaetodon trifascialis. The sequence goes on along the minus strand of NC_092076.1, from coordinate 4,944,154 downwards.
TGTTGGTTCTCTCTTTAGAGCAGCCAGTCTTTTAACCCTAGCCTCAGCTGACCGCATGTGGATTCATTGTGGGTCCCCCTCATGGCAGTTTCTCTCTGGTTCCCACTGTGGACTCCAATCAGAGCTCTGAAAACCAGACTTCAGCTCTGTTGTCAGAAGAGAGAAACCGAGAGAGAGACAAAGAGACGAAGGGGTTATAAGAGGATACTTTCATGTCCTTTTTGATAATTTTTTGTTTTAATTCTTGCACAGATCCATTCTGTCTGGCTTTGCAGCTGCAGGCCCCGTGTCTCCAGAGGCTTGCTTTGAGAAGCAGGCATGATTCACTCTCTTCTCTCTCATTTTTACCATGTTTCTGATGTTGATTCCGTGTTTGATTCTGTTATCCACGACTGTGCATGCTTTAACTGTAGTCATAATGCCGACAGAAGGGCCAATACCAAAGGCAGAGGAAATTTAGGAGGAGCTGAATTGAAGATCAGTAGTGGCGGACAAAAAAAAAAAAAAAAATCCAACAACTTCTTTTCAACTTCTTCGTTTTTCCCTCCGGCTGTGTATCTGAGAACGTTTCAGTAGGAAAACAAGATTCTCAATCTCTCCCCTCACCTCTTTTCTATTTTCTCTTTTCTCTGGCAACTTTGCTGGAAGAGAAGTTACTCATTCCAGGCTGTTACCGCTGTTTCTTTTGGAGGAGGTTTGAACTAAATTGTGCCATGTAATTTTACTGTGCAGCTGACCCAGCTGAGCAAATCAATAAGGTTGTCTACGGCAGGACTCAAGACCCCTGAGTGTAAGTCCTGTTTCAGTCAGCACAAGAAGTGGTATAAGAAGAAGAATATTTTTAGTATCGCAGCCAAATTAATGGGTTCTGGAAGCAAGTGGCAACCATTTGCACCTGATCTAAGCTACATTTGAGCAAATCGCACCATTCTGCGTAGAGTTTAAGGAAAGTGATCAACGTAGAAACCTCAATCTATAATGAGCTTCATGTCGCTGCCAAGATGGGTAGCCACAGATGAAGCATCACATTTTCTGCATTGGTACTAGCCCTAATCTGGGCCCTGACCCTGACCCTGACCCTGACCCTGACCCTGACCCTGACCCAGTCTCAGATTTCAGTACTGTCAGCTCCTGCAAATGTACCCTCTCTGTCCTGTCTCAATCTGTTTTTTTCCTATTCTACAGGAAAATAGCTCAGTCCAACTGGCTAATAAGCTACCTTTAGAGGACCGAAGTAGAATTAAGCCATTTTAAATGAAGCTTGTGATCACGTTGATTGCCGCATTAGAGTAAATACGTCCCTCGCTTAAAACATTTGCATTGGTACCATGGGATGCCAATTCAGCTGAAGCCCTCCATTTCAGATTTCACAAATAAGAAGCAGCAGTTGTTTTGTTGCACATCCAAACAGCAATATATATGCTGCTGGGATGACATGGAGGAGCGCACCTCATGTACTTCCACATTGCTTTCTTTCCAGCAAGTTTCTTAGAAGTAGTGCATGAAACGTGGTGTTTTGTGCCTGCAATAAAGATGAAAGTAAATAACCGTAGGCTGAATAGTTAGACCCCCATGGAGGAAACAATAGTGTACACTGCAGCAAGCAAACAAAAGAAAAAGAGACCAATATGTAACTATAGGAGGTATTATATGGTACAAGAGATGTAGCAGACAATCAAACTGACTTCCACGCTAGCTTGTTTCCACCACTGGAGACACAGTCGTCAAATCAACAGGTGCCGACAATATTACTGTCATTAGTCAGTGTGAGATAGAGCCGCATTAGGCTGAGCTTCACAGCAATAAAGCTTCCAATCATCTCTCTACTCTATTCAGTCTTCAACCAGTCACTTTGTCTTTTATTGAGTTCCCAACATTTATCAGTGTTTGAATAAGTACCAAAAAAGGGATTCTTCAACTTGCTTCTTCAATAAATCAACTAGTTTTCAAACAGCTTTTAGAGCAAGTTTTCCTGACACTGGCGCAGCAGCTTTTCCTTTCCAGATATTGATGCATGTCTCTAAAAGAAATCCTCAAAGAGGGTAAACTGTTGTCCATGAGAGCCAGCGCAAACTCTCTCCCCGGTGGGAGAGAGTACTTTCTTATTATGGGATAAACAAGTCTTGAAGGCTGAATATGGGATAAAGTGACTTGTTAAGATGGATGGGCATTGCTCTGCAGCACCATGGGCAGCAGCTGTTCCAGTATAATCACAGCCGACACCAGACCACCGACCAGACAAAGACATGAGCTTCCTTGAGATTCCCTATTTTTTTGGACCCACATGTGCTACCATCCACCATCACTCAAACTATATTTTGCCAGTTTAACTTCAAATATGGAGCTCTGAATCATATCACCCCCAAAGCTGGTGCGTTCGTCTCGCTCTTCCTCACATTCATGTTACATTCAGTCCTGCTTTGTGTGTCAGGATTCAGTCTTATAATTGCTCTTCTTTCCGACTGCGTTCGCCTTCGCCTCTCCTTCCCTCATCCTGCCGCAGTTGCTCCCAGCTATAGTTAGATTGATCCAGACTTCCATGGCTCTCCCTACAGCGGCATATCGATCAACCAAGAGGCAGGGAAGTGGGAAGAGAGAGGGAAGAAGGACAAGGCTAGAGGTGGCGTCCTGTGTTCTCGCATGTCTCAGGCTTCGTTTTTACCCTCGAAACAACAACGGATGAGACAGAACGAGAAAGACAGAGGAGCTGTGATGTCAGCCATCTCTGACAGGTCTTTTCAGGCAGACAGGCAGGAACAGTACATCAGTGAAGCTTGCTGGCTCAAGAACTGAAAGCGCTTCCTTTATTATGACAAGTGAAAAGAGGAGAGAGTGTATAGGTTGGGCCAAGATTCCTACCCAGAAATCCATGCGTTCTAAGTGAATTTGGCTCAATTAGACCAGTTTTATACAGCCTGGGTCGTGTTTTTGTGGTTTTGGTTTTCATTCTTTTCAGCGAAGAAGGAGTCAGTTGGGGCAAAAGACAGTATTTCGAAGAGAAAGAAAAGTCGAACGGCAGCAACATCTCAACACCTACTTTGATTAGTACAACATTAAGCTTTGCTGAGCTTTAAGGTTTAAGATGGTTTTCAACCTGTGTTACCTGCAACAAACTCCTCTGAATCACCTGCATGGGGCCGACCTCATAAGGTAACTTCATCATACATCTGGTTTAGTTGATAACTGTGCTCATTTTGACAAAGCATACAACATAGCACAGAGCTGCATTTCCCTGAAATATCTTGGTTAAGTGCCGCAGCGATAACCCCAAGCTGTGATGACCTGAGGTTTCCTCTGTGGTTCAGCTTTGGCCCACCATACTTGCTGTAGTGAGTGCACTCAGGGTTTCCCTGTGGAATGGTGGATTATGGGTGCACTTCCTTTCTGTTTTCACCTCAAAATAAAGTAGCAGCTAATCTGGCAAGACTTACATCTTATTCACATGTCTGATCATGTGACTCACTGCCAACTTTGATAGCTTCTTTGATGTCAGCCAGGAAATTGCTGCATCCATTATAATTTACTACACTATCACTATTTGGTGTTTTTGGTTGGAGGTTCATTTGGGAATTTTCTGCACAAGACCTCCTCTGCAGGTGTAGAGCATTTAATTTCGAGCATGAATTGCTCATTTCTGTGTGACAAAACCATGTGCATACATTTTCATTCACATTCTATGAATTGCTGACTCCTGTTATCCTGGGACCGTTCCATAAACGGTGACCTATTTTGGATCCCCACCTGCAACTGGAGAAACACTGCATTTTCTGCAAAGTCGGTAGTGTGTCCAGCACGGATGATGAAGGAGAAAAGTGTTTGTTTTAATGTGTTTCGTGTCAGAACAGAGGCTGGAGACAACTGGAGCCTGCACATTGTGACTTTTGTGTGGATCACCGAGAAAATTAGCAAGACAGATTTACTGCTTTCACGGATATTCCCGCACCTTCGACAGAAAACCGCAACAAATTTATTCAGTGTTGAACCTTCAGCCTCCTCCACTTTTAGGCACACTGAAGCTGCAGTGCTGAATTTTTTTTGAAATATTGAAAGCGCTCCTCTGTCAGAATAAATCAATAAAAGTTTCCTCACACACACGCACACGCACACACATTTTGACAGTATTTTCAGTCTTGTCTTTTGATAATAAATACAGAGAATCACGTTTATATTCAGCGCGGAGGCATTTTGCCCTCCTTCCTCTTTTTTTATCTCCTCACAGAAGCCTGCATTTCTAAAGGCACATGACGAATAACACAGGATACAAAAGTTGCGTCTGACCTCCAGTTGTCAGGCACAGGTGGGAGGCAAAGTATGATATCAGCGGAGGTTTCGTGACCTTCTCTGAGTAAAGTTGTTTGGCCCTTATTGAAGCCGTCTGCTGAATGCAAGCAGCCTCTTCCTAGAGAGTCGATGCTGATCCATTGCCTGAAGCCAACTAGCCATTTGGCCCTCTCTAAACCTCTCCTCTCTTTTCATTGTCTCTCTCCCCGCTGCTGCCTCACTTGCTCTGTAGCTCTGCCAGCTGAGCGAGGTGTCTGGCACCTTGGAAGAGCGCAAAGGAAAGTGAGAGAAAGGGATAGATAGAGGTCGACCAGCAGATGTATAAGGAAGCCTTTGGCCTAATCCTTTTTTTTCCCTTCCTTTCATCATTTTATATTTCATTAGTGATTGTGTTTTGCCCTGTAGTAAGCTGTTGAGGGGCCACGGTGCTGTTTGATTATCGAGTTAAGGGATCACCCGCTGTAACACGCTAAGAGGAGGTGGCGGGGTTAACATAAGGAGACTGAGGAGGAGCAGATTAAAGGGAAACAGATTTTAAACATTAACACAGACAGCCAGTGTGTTTACATGCACTTATCTTAAGTAATCGGGTTGCTGGCAACTTACAGCAGTAAGCTGATTTCTTAAAAGTCACATGAATGAGAAACCTGGTGTCTGTCATCACAACATACAGGATTAGGCAAATCTGAAAGCCACATTTCTTTCACATTTCTCGTGTATGCATGCGTACCTGAATCTGGTTTCTTAATTTGTGTGACACCAATGCTTGATCTGTTACTGAATAGGTTCTGTAAGTCCAAATGAGGTCGTTTTCACAGCTGGCAGTTATTCTTTAAAACTCAAGACACAATTGTGTTCCATCAAAAAAGAAGTAAATAAAAAATACATCAGAAAGCAGCATATTGTATTTAAATATAATGGGTAAAGTTACGGAATGGGGGAGACTCTGATAATGGACCTGCTGCATGGAAACATAGATTTGTAAAATCTGCATAACCAGTTTATTACAGTCAACGTAAGCGCGCCGTGCAATTTCCTGTGTAACCTGATTTCAAAGCAAACGTTCTCACTGAGCGAGAATGAAGATAGAAGCAGCAGCTTGCAGGAACGTGAATGGGGCCATTCCACTGTTCCATCTTCCACGTGCACCAATTCATTATTTCTACTGGAGACGTGCAACAAATGCAGTCATAGCTGCAAGCGAGGCCGTCGCTGCGTGCATTTCGTGCACCGCAGTCATGTGACAGGAATTAAGAGCTCCACGGGACTTGGATATCACAGCATCCGGTTGAAAGGTCAGCCAAAGGGAAAATGGAAGAGCTGCTGATTGTACTCGGGACAAGGCCTGCAGATAAATCTGCTCCGAACTCGGGGTAACTGGTGAGCACGGTGATTTTTATGTTTCTGGTTGCTAATTGCTGGCAGTGCTAAGTGGTACAAGCAGTTTTGACGGCTTAGCAACGGCAGGTGTGACAGTAGACAACCTTCCCAAGCACCTTGGATAAAAGGATAAAGGCAGCGCGGTTGGTGTTTTCCCCACATTTTTAGACGCAACATCTGAACAGCCCCAGAGGCACAGCAGTGACGCGAACAAAAGGAAGTCTGGTCCTCCATCAACACATGATCAAGGTGCATAAATAAATTAAAAAATGTGTGCACGCCTCACATTGAGAGCTCGACATTTTGCGTGTTTTGTTTTTTCCGTTGCCTCCTTAAACTGTGATGCTGTGACAGCTACAGTCTCCTCCATTATGCAAATAACAAAACATACAGCTGGTGTTTAGTTCTGCAGCTGCATTTGCTTTTATGCCTGGAAAATGTGTACATAGCCCCTTTTAGCATAATGTTCAGTTCGTCTATCTGTTATAGTAATAGCTTTCCGGCTTTCAAACGTAGATCTCTGTTATTCTGACTCTGTTCAAACATGACAGGACCATAATGGATAGAGACGCACGATAAGGGAGATGTGCAGCTGGTTTTTTCCTCCCTGTGATGGGAGCACCGCTGGAGAACAGCACTGAGTGAAAATATCATCGAGGAAGACGAGCATTTACACACACTGCCTCAGTGATGAAATATAAATCTTATTTTGCGGTTGATCATATGCAACGTCGTGGGGAGTCTCACCCCTGCCTCAGTAACCTTAGTGATATTTGTGAGTAACCTCCCAAATAAATATCCTCGTGAATTTCATCATTCATCAGCTGTGACTTAGAAATCTGCGGTCTGCTTCACACCGCCGGACAGCACACACACCAGCACATAACTGACAAAAAGTGTAAAGTTTTGGCTATTGCATTGCATTTTACGCTACATTAACAAAGCACGCGCATGTGGACAGAACAGGAAAACCTTCTGGAAATCTTGCATGAAAGCAAGAGATGCATTAGATGTGCTGAGGAGTAACCGAGATACTGAAACATACCGAGAGCATTCCTTACTGATCAAGGACGTGCTGACATTTTCAATACACGTTTTATTGCTTGTCGGCTCATGTTAAAGCGACACAGGGTGATCATTTTGTTTTTACAATGAGTTAGTAAGTAATATAATATTAATCTTCTCCTCGGTAAGACATCGCAAATGGCACGAGCGGCTTGTTATTGCTACCCTAATGGTGACATTGATATACATGAGAATACCTGTTGGAAGCGAATGGAAACAGACAAATCCCTGCAGACCTGAACTAAACGGTATGCCAGTGGAGTAGTGAATCTACAGGGAGACCTCATTGTTGGAGGTTGTCAAGTCCACTTACCCAGACAAACCCCTACTAGCTTAGTCTAGGGACTGATGGTAGTTAGATCTGAGCGGGAACCTCGGGCTTTTAGAGGCCTCTCAACCCAAGCCTGTCAGGATAATGGCATCTCCCTCCCCAGAGGTCACAGTCTATAGGCATTAGCCCTTCATCTACTTCTCCACCTCCATCCCTCCATCTCTAGATGTCACCATCAACCCATTACCCCGTCCCCACACCTTCAGAGAGAGGCAGAGGTATCGTCGTCGGGCTCTCAATAGCCCTGCCCTGTCACTATTAATATCTCTCCTCTTTCCATCTCTCTCTTTCACACTCATAGCCCCTTTTCCTATCTCCCCTCTCATTCGCAGCTCATTTTGAGAATAAAGTTGACAGACCGGAGAGGGAGGGAGATAGAGAGGTGAGTCAGGGAAGAGCATTTTCAAAGGCTATCTCAGCGGGGAGTGATACCCAGAGGGACAAAAAAAAAAAAAAAAAAAAACGAGCAGGGGTCGGTCAGTTTTCTGGAGAGGTGACATCCATCTTAGACTCATTTAGACGATGTTATTTGTCAAAAAAAAAAAAAAAAAAAACAGGCAGGCTTAAAAACATTTGTAAATGTCTCATTTACAAATGTGGTGTACACCAACAAATCGCAGCAATCGCTCCACAAACAAGTGCTTGGCATGCAAACGAGAAACTGAATTTTTGTGTGTTCGGGCGGACGTTGACCCACGCATGGACACACTTAAGATACACCAAGAAGCTGTAGCCTCAGCTGGAAGCCCTTGAAAAATAAGATACAGTACAGTTCTATTGACCTGTTTTTATGCGCATTTTTGATTTGCGCATAAATCGAGTAGAAATGCCAGAAATATTGCAAGAAAAGGTGATAAAGTCTGATGAAAACTTTATTTTTCTAACACACCTTGATGCTGAGGGAGGTTCTGCTTCTTCTTCTTCTTCTGTAGACAAAGCATTAATGGCATGCCTCTGCTTCCAGAAACACACACAGATTCAGCCGCAGAGGTCGCGAGATGTAACGGGACAGATTTAATAGCTGTGAAGGAGAATCTTGTGCGAGCTGAAAAAGGCGGGTAAAAATAAAATATTGTATTGGCAGACATGCATTTTATAAGGTTTGAGTTATACATTATATTCAGACCAGTTCTTTTCTTGGCCCTTATATGGCTGATTGTGAATGGATCCCATTTCGCTTGTCGTATTTATGAGGCCCATTCATCCTGTGTGGTGGGACAGGGCATTGTCTGAGTTAAGGAGAACAATAGCACCAAAGCCCAGACCCATATTGGCTCTCTTTATACCTCGATGGGAGATCACAGGGCAGATTAAAAGTGGATCTATGGCGCTAGGAAGGAGGGAAGAGGAGATGAGGAGAAGGACATTGACCTTCGGTGATTTTCGTTTTCTCTTGTTCCCGTCACACACACAGATGCACACATACACAAAGACAGATCAAGACTTTTATTCACACTCTCTCCTATAGCCGGAGCGTGCATGAGATTGCTTTAGTGAAAGTTTTATAGCCGGAGGCGAGCTCCTAGCCTGGCCCGAGGGGGGTTATGGGGGGTGTCTACCACTGAAGCCAAGAGCAGCCATCCACTTCCACTATTCAATTAAACCCCTGGCCTAAGTGGTGGGGTGGAATCGCAGGGGAGGACAGCGCACGTAGGCAAACTCTGACAACATGCACGCACATACACGCAAACACTGGAAAGCAAAGAGCAGGGCTCTCACACACACGCCTACCTGCATTTCTATCTGGAATATGGTCGCAGTCATCCTTGAGAACATGCACACATACGCACACACACACACGTTTTTGCCCTTTGTTTTAGAAACAACAAAGGCTATCTTCAGGAATGCAATACACCAAGGATTGAGAGGAGAGGAGAGGGAAGGAAATTGAAGCCATTAGAAGCCTTATTACTTTTTTATCAGAAACTGGAGGATAAGCTTGTAGAATATAGAGAGAAGGAAAGAGAAGCACTAAGAGAGACGGAGATATAAAGGTGGGAGGGGGTGGGGGGAGTAATAAAAAGGGAGAAGAACAAGCAGGACGGGCCGATGTAAGTGAAAAGCAAGGAGATAATGGAGCAAGAGAAACAAATAGCAGGTTGCTGACGAAAGGGGGAAATCAAATGAGTAAATGAGAGAGCGTCTGGGAAGAAATAATCAAATTCTTGCGCATCAGCTCAGTTCCATCAGAAAGAGCTTGAGCCACGGGTGCCAGTTGCTTAAAAGTCAACAGCTTGGCAAGAAAGTGCAGAGCAGCTCTGTGTCCTCTGCTCCTCCAGCGTCCTCCTTCAGCCCATTTACTTGGCTCACACAGAGGAAGCTGCAGAGTAATTGTGAGGATGGTGAATGTGCGTGCGCGTGTGTGTGTGTGTTGAGTGCTAATATTGATGAATGAGGATGCAGTGGATGACTCACAGGAGAAAGGGTCGATACAGGTGTGTGTGTGTGTTTTTGTACAGTCTGTGTATTTGTATTAAAGTGTGTGCAATTTGCATTTTACACGTTTGCATTTTCACTTGTCTCTATTGTGTGTGTGTGTGTGTGTGTGTGTGTGTGTGTGTGTGTGTGTGTGTGTGTGTGTGTGTGTGTGTGTGTGTGTGTGTGTGTGTGTGTGTGTGTGTGTATTGTTGTGTCAGTATGACACACAGCTAAAACCTGTCTCTGGCTTGCACCTAACTATGTGTTTGCCTACACGGTAGACTGAGAAGCAAAAGGCACATTTTACATCGGGGTCAGGGTTGAGGGTAACGATGCACTTCAAAGCCCGGACTGTGGAGGAATGCTGCATATTCAGCTTGCCTACCTCGACCTTCCAACACAAGCTGAATGTCTGTTGACCCCCCCCCCACTCTCTCGCTCTCTGACGCTCACACAAGCTTGCGGGGATGTATCATCTTCAAATGAGGAGACATCTCACAGGAGACCAGGGGAACGGACTGGAATGCTAATTGTCCTGTGCAACCGCTGGAAAAAGCAATAAGAAATGAAATCAGCCCGCAGACACGCACGCACACAAACACACACGCACACACACTTGCATGCGTTGCGCTCCACCTAAACACACTTCCTCTTTGGGTATTGCATGTGCTAATATTTTGTAGTGACTGTGCATGTTGATGTAATGCTGCAGCAGCAAATTATGAGTCTTGTTCAGGAGTCTGCGAGGACCGCACAGAGACATGCACAATAAACACTCCGACAGCGATCACACGCGCAGCAAACGCACACACCTCTGTGCTTCCTCACTGCGTCAAACGCTGGTAGTTTCACTCTGCTGACTGAGAACAGAAGATGATACCGTAACGATACCATAACCCGCGTGTGTGCGCGCTTGTGTGCGTGTCTCGGACCATTATCTGTGACTTAGAGCCCATCGCCAACACTGACGGCGATGTGGTTAAGTGCCTGTAATAAAGGTCTTAAGTGTTTTGGGCAAGCCTGAAACTCAGAGGCCATTTGCTGTCGAAAAACGCTCAGGGTACCCCTTTGCCTCGGCATCATCCCGTCTATGGAAATGATTCAGTCTGAGATAAGTTGGATCTCACCCTCGTAGAACCGTAGGAAGGATTAGAGACACACGGATTTGTGGAATGTAAATAGCTGCCTGGAGGAGACTTATTTACCTCTTGCAGATGATGGGATGTGATTAAACGTGAGGAAATGAAAGCGGGTGGGAGATGACATAGCTCAAAGGTAAATCGCTCTCATCCTATTTATCTGACGCACTGTGTGATCTCTCTGTGCGATCTGGGCGCATTTATCAATTATCCAGAAGCGTGAAACGCGTGAAATGTGTGGTGGTCATGCAGATCGGGCCTTATTGGGAGCGACTGTGCTGCTCAGACCTGCTATTATTGGGATTCAGCTGAAGTTCATCCAAGAAAAGTTTGTTCACAACACAAGAGGCCACACCGGGAAGTCTTTGTGGCTGGAGTTTAGAAAGAAAGCTCTAATGACGTTGATTGGAAACAACACCAGGCCTCATTCAGCCTGTTACCCCAGCGTGTTTATATGACTGTTACCCCTCAGGGCACTCCCTGGTGTTTGGAAAAGGTGGAGAGGCCCGGCATGATACAACAAAGATTATTGCCGTGCATATTCATTAGGCCAAATGGAAGGAGGAGTGCTAGTGGTTTGTACTTGTGCTGCGTCTGTGGTGCCAGCATCTCTTTTTCAGCTTGCCAAGGCTTCGGCAGCGTGGGATGGAGGCACTGCGAGGTTATTGGCCCTCACTAACAAGGACTCAGAGAAGAGGTCAATTCTTTTTTTAACTTTTTATACAATTCCTCTCTCTGTGTTTCTTTCTCAAAGTGTCTGTATCCATTTTACACATTCCCAAGCGGCAAGGATTTAAACTTGTATTACAGCCCGTTCTCAAATCCATCTTTTGTATTAATTTTTAAAAGGAACAGGGTTATATTTTGCATGTCAGTGCCTTTGAAGCCTGGCAATCAGACACTGAGCGATGAACTGTGTGTACTCGCCACAGGGATTATTATATGGTTTTATAAATAAAATCCCCTCAAGATTCTTGGCCTCTTTACATTGCTCAACGACATCTACGATGCATCTTGCGTGCCATTTTTATCTACTAAATGGTTTTAGGCGTATTATAAATATACGCCTGCTTCATAGTTTCCCCTCCACAACCACAGCCTTCCAGCTCAAAGACTTGAATCTCTCCAGTCTCAGTGAAAACCCAGATTTTCCAAATATTCCCTAAATACCCAGCATGGCGTCCACATCTCGCGTGGAGCAGCCCTCGCCTTTGTTTTGCTCTCCCGTGTGTTTTCGCTCGATCAAACCACCTGCAGCTTTACGCGGCAAAGAATAATCGCCTCAAACTAAAGGAAATGGCGGCTATATGAATCCTTTGTCACTTGCTGATGTATATACATAGATAGCTCTCTGAGGGTTTAGTGTGTGAAATGAATCACCATGCCAACAGGATGGTAGAAGTCCACACTGGCACAGCGGTGTTTCCCTGCCAAAGATGGCGGTAGATCTGTAAGACATAGCCGGCGTATTGAATTTCCTCTAAGCTTCAGCAGCCTATTGGTTTAGCGTTATCTCCTAAAGCAGAATCTGTCTCGTTCTTTGTCCGGGAACGAATGGAAAGGAGCTGAAATTTGGAGCAAAATTGGATTTATTATCAAAAAAAAAACTCTTTACAAATGGAAGCCAGCTCTGTTTATGTGCCGGCCTATAGGACAGAATAGCCAAACTGAGGGCCTGAGCCAGAAGTTAATGCACTTGCATGTTCTGAGTTGCACTGAGGAACTGCAAAGCCAAAGGAGATGGGGATTAAAACCAATGTGTGGTGTTTCTGACGGGTTCTTAGTCAGTGCCGGGGCTTTGAGCTAGGCCCGTGGATGGTGTAGAGTGAAGGGGGGATTTTCAGGACATCCGCTTTGTCGAAGTGAAACAGACCGAAATGGGCTCTAAGCTTACCAGAGCTCCCCAAGAACAGAGAGTGGGCTTACCGTCCACTGAGGATGAGAGCAGCCATTGTGTTTTCTCTCTCCTCCTCATTTTAATCTCATGTTTCCTCATTAGCTGCATCGTTTAATTATTGATATTTTACCATTTGTGAATGAAGTTGTCAAAGGATATGTGAAGATATGTGGTTCCTTTTTAAATGCTGGATGGAGGAGGAGGCCTGTCTGCGTGTCGAAACAACTCAGCGTACTTGTTTGTTCTTGTTTACGGTGTTTCTCCTGATGGGGCTGTCCTTGGCTCCTACGGACGGCTCCATCTCCACAATCTACTGACCACAATGAGGCCTTGTGGGAGAGGAGGGAGGTCAGAAAAGAAGCAGGGGAAGAAACAATGACGGGAGAGAAAAGATTAGGAAGCTTGAGAAGCGAGCATAAAAAGACATGTGTAAAGCAAAGGCGTTCGCTGTGGCCCTTTTGTGGTATCTAGCCATGCAGATACTTCTGGTCTCACAGCTTTTTGAGGCGACTGAAAGTCTGTAAACGAGGATGCCCAATCATGATACTATCACCTGTTACCTGTTAGTATGTCTGTTTTATTCATGTTTCACACAGCATCCCAACTTTTTGGGAATCAGGCTCATTTTTCAACACTTTAGTGGTGGAACTTTCAGAGGTGGAAATCTCCAAACTCCAGCACATTAAACTCAAACTTGATACCACAAGAGCCGGAGCCAGCAGGCAGTTAGCTTAGCTTATCATAGCTGACCCGTGACAGCAAGCTAATAAACAGTTCCAGCACATAACGCCTTGTAAAACCACAACTTGTCCTCAATTAATGTGTGTATTTTTGAGCATTAGAGGTCCTGAACGAGGTTAGTTTTCCTTGCTTTCAGCTAAGATGATCGCTCATTAGCTTCATATTTAACATACAGGCAGGAGTGTGGTATTAATCTACTCGTTAACTTTCAGCACGAAAGCAAATAAGCATATTTCCCAAAATGTGAAACTTTTTTTTGAGATTTGGGTAAAGTAACCCTTTAAAGCCTCTTCAGTGTTTGCTGTATCTCCAGATTCATCAGCGCCTGTCAGGCCGTGATGCCTTTTGAATGATGAGACCTTGCAGAGACCTTGAACAAAACGCTCATTTTTTTCAGCACGCCGCCTCCCTCACTTCATTCCTCTCCAAACCGCCTTCCCTCCAACTTCATACCCGCAGTCTATAAAAGGCAGCAGAAAGGCTGAATCATAGCGCTGCTGGTTTTGGAGCCTGAGGTTCAGATAAACAGTGAAACAATAGCCTGGCCTAGAAAGTTGTCACTAGAGATAAACATAGTGGGAGAGTGAGATATGGTATGCCCTGGCGGACAGGCTCCCTCTGTGTGAGAGGGTGTGTGTGTGTGTGTGTGTGTGTGTGTGTGTGTGTGTGTGTGCTGTAGGGACGGGCCACTACAGAGCGTCTCCATCTGGAAACACTCTGTTTTGGTCTGCTGTTTTAACTGGGGATGTGTAGGTTGTCTAAATATTCACATAACACAAAGAGGCAGAAATCATGCGCTCAGAAATACGTGCGCGCAGAGACGTAGTGTACACACAGACGGATTTTGTTTCCCTTTGTCGTGTGGAGGACCTGCAGACGGACAGCCTGATCGAACAGGGCGACTCAGCTCTTAAAATAGAGCTCCTGAAAAGAGTCGGGAGGGCCGCAGGAGATGAGACATCTGCAGATAAGAGACAGGGAAAGAGGGAGGGAGATGGAACGGCGAGGCAGTCGAGTCCATTTCACCTAGAAGCTCAGGAGGAGATCCGTTATGTTTGGCTTCTGAGTGCCTGACTGAAGAGAGGCTGGGGGTGGACAGTGTGGTCTGAGCTGAGTGTGTGTGTGTGATTGTGATGTCTGTCTACTGGTATGCTGGAACAGTTTAGTAATATGGCTAAGTGGTCATCTGGTCATCTTCGTACACACTCACAGAAAGTGCCTCCGCTGTGCACACACACACATCAGTGCAGAGCCCCAAACACAGATGTGTATCCGTTTAGATGTTTTCGTTTACAGACTAATCCAGGCCGCTTACCGCCGCGTCTCACTTGTGAAGCTGTGCGATATTCCCGTATGTAAAGGATTTGATTTCTTCACAGCTTTTGTAGCGCTCAAAACATTGAAATATAGTCTCCGAACTGCCACTGACGCCAGCAGCGGTGGCAAACTTCAGCTGTGGCGGGAAAAGAAATGAAATGCAAAATCCACCAGCCTATGCACCATGTAATCTTCATGGATTTCATTTCATCCCCATGAAATCCTCATGCTCTCTCTGGATCCACACTGTTTTTATAGGTTTCCTTATAGCAAAGAGGATCGTTTCCAGGCTCTTTTTTTTATTTAGGTGCAGTATTTCATCTGATTACGCTGAAAATAATGATGGACTGCAAATTTGCTGTGCAATAATCCACAAGTACAGCAAACTAATACCAGCTGCCGAGCGTACAGCAGAGCTTCTCAGGCTTACTCCTCATCGGTCCACATCTGATCTTACTCTCTTGTGATTGGGCCAGCACGGAACGGAGGCGGACAAGGCTCAGACAGCCATATTTATTTCTCACTCAGACATATTCTGACTACATTTACACTAACTGTAGAAATAGTCTATTAGAGAAAATTAGAGTTTTCCTAAGCACACACTGTGGGACCTGGAAATTCAAATAAAAAAAACATTTAAGCCTAATTAGCCTATTATTGTTTAATATTTTCACTTTCTTAAAAATGTTATTTTTATCAGCCTATATTAGTGTCAACAGACACCGAAAAAAATCTGGTTTATTCATAATGCTAACTAGATACTTAACTTAAGACCTCCGCCGAGTCAGTGCTCATTACAACACCCACAGTTCAGCTACCAGTGAATGAGTCCTCATCTCAACAAAAACCTCCTCAGCGGGAGCAAACAAAAATACGCCGTCTCTTGCGTCCTACCGAGGGGTTTGATGGCGGGTCCACAGAATAGAGACGGAGCTAATCAACAATCACTCTCAAGGCAGGCTGGGCCTCCTCCACCGGTGAGTGATGTTATGTTAGATGTGTGCATTTTCTGATTTCATTAATATTCCTCGGGGTGGATGTGGACCAGACCGAGATCCGGACTTTGAGAAATCCTGCTGTGCAGTTTTTCACATCTACGTTTATGCTAAAGCCCGTGTCATAACAAATTTCAGCCGATGTCTTTTAAGACTGAAAAACATCCACTTTCACGTTGACTGCCTTCATCCATCCAAAGGACTGATTGTCGGCTGTAATCAATCGTTGATGCTTTCGCTGTCAGTGAAAATGTGCTGCCAACGCCGTAATGTAGGCGACGCCACTGTCGCACAAGGCGACAGATGAGTTTAGACAGGTGAGTACACAGGCGCACGTCACGTATGGATGTCATGCATTCTGTCACGTTATCATGCACGCGCACATTCGACGCCGGCACCGGCGCACCAACAAGATATAGTACTGTCACAGCTGCTCTGCAATGTACAGTCAGACACACACACACACACACACACACACTCACTCAGGCATACATGAAATCACACGCAGGGTAATCCTACAGCTGGTGTGTCGCCGTAATAAGTTTCCTGACAGTAATGGCTGATCTTGCTCCCTGTGCAGCGGGGTTAAATTCGAGGCTTAAACTAACACACAATGGTTCGCTGCAGAACCTCTAAACCTTGAGCCTCCATCTCACACAACACACACTCACACACACACCCTGCATACTGACACAGTTAGTCAGCCAGCGCTCCGCCATAGTCCATTAAATGGGTATTAATACTACTTTCCCCTACAAGCCTCACCTAGGCCATTAGCATTTTTCCCTCGTCACACCCCCTCATGGACTTTGGTTCCACTCTGCGTCCGTCCATCCACCAGATGAGAGACCCTGACCTTTCCTTCACTGAGGATGATACACATAATTTATCCATTTATTTATCTCTTTCTTGTTTCGTGTGTCTGTAGAGGACAGATGAGATGATTCATTTAAGCGCCAGCGCTGCTCAACGCCCACCAGTAACATATATTCTTGTTTCCCTCCCTCCCTCCCAGCATAATTAATTCTGTTAAATGGACAATGACTGTTAGAGGCTTTACATTGGACAGCGTGTAATTCACAATAATTGTTATGGACATTATTAGTGTGACAAGGCCATTACAATTATTATCATTGTTATTATTTTGATTAGGCCTGTAAAGGGCTCCAGTGGGCGACTATTGATCTATGCATTGTGTCAGCAGCCATGTTTCACAGTGGGAAGACATTTTCCGTGACACAAGGTCTTATTACATTACTGTTTTGTCCTTGGCAGACATAATTGTTCTCCTTTTTTAGTCCCGTCTTCTCGCTCTCTACGCCTGCAACTTACACCTTGAAATGCTGAGACTTAGCAGCTGGTATTGTAGAAGCTTTTTTTTATTATCAGAGTCCTGGCTCAGCATAATTGGACATTGAGTTTGGTCTAATTGCGGATTTTTAAACATAGGGGGATTAGTTCTGCTGGGTCCCAGAGATGTTTCATTTAGAGGGTTTGACGAGAACTTTTGTCACATCGAGACGAGCTCAGCTAAAACACTCGACTACAGGGATCCCTGTCAGGGTTGCCATAGCTCCATACCATAAGTCCCCACAAAACTGTGGATCGTGTTCATTTGTGAGTTTTAGAAGTCCTGTTCAGCAGATTTTTTTGAACTTTGGACAGAGCCCGTTTAGCTGTACCCCCTGGCTTCCAGTCGTTATGCTAAGCTAAGAAGAAGAAGAAGAATCGGAGGGACAGTCCCCTTTATTTGTCACACATTTTTTTTTCATGCACATGCACACACACAACATGCAAATTGGTGAAGCTTGTCCTCCACATTTATCCGATCCTGGTCGTCCTTCCTCCGCGGCAGACCAGGAGCGGTGGGCTGCCATCTGACCGGCGCCCGGGGACCCAGTTTCTGTTCGTCACCATTGGTCAGGTGGTGATCTTCTTGCATGTTTTTAGTGGGGGTTTTTAAGGAGGAAGACCCAAACTCCACACAGAAAGGCCCCTTTCCTCGATCAGCAGGCACTGAAAACATAGTGGACGACACGGGCGACCTCTTGTTCCACCTAGACCAAAATTGCTGCGCCCAACGTGGGGCTCGAACCCACGACCCTGAGATTAAGAGTCTCATGCTCTACCGACTGAGCTAGCCGGGCTGAGAGTGGCACAGATGTTCTCATGTAACTCTCAGCAAGAAGGTGAATAAGCGAATGTCCAAAAAACTGCTGCAACAAAACAGTTTTGCCTTTGAAGCTACAAGGTCATGTACATGGGGCCTCTGTGCACCTGCCAGCTCAGCTGTCAATCAAACACACACTGACCTGCCCACTACGAGGCTCGCAGGATTTCTGATGCACCTCCAAAAACCTTTGCCAAACCTAGATTTGGCACTGACTTTTCTTTTTTGAGTAAAGACGGGATGACTTGTCATTTCAAGCTTTTTTCACGCTTGCCTGATTGATTATGTGGAAATGCTAAAGATAATGGAACGGCTCAGCATTTTGTAGCTTGAATTTTCTGTGACCTTTCTGTGTCAAGAAATAATGACTAGAAGTTTGCACAGAGCGGTTACACTGAGACGTCTGTTAAGCTTTACATGATCGCAGATAGCTGGTATTTTACTTTGCTCGTTGGTGGAGCAGCAAAAGTATTCATTTTTCTGTTCAGTCACCTCTGCGAACCTCTCACCTCCAGAGCCCCCGTGCCCTTTTCTTTCTATCCGACACTTGCACAACCTCAGTCCACGTCTGTACATCTCTCCTCAGGATAAAACATTGCCTTCTTTGACATGCAAAACACAATGCAAAGTCTAAAGAGCACACATGGAGGTGTGGTGTAAGAGAAGGGCTGCAGGAAACGTTTGCACCAATTGAAGAGCCCCCAGCCGTGGGTGTCAGCTTTCTCCTGGTGAGTGTCAGCAGAGGTTGACCTTTTCTGCTTCGGTTAGATTCATCACATCTGAATACAATGCCTCCAACTGAGTGTTGACCAACTGAGGCAGGATCAAAACACTCTCTGCGCCCAACTCAGCTGGAACTTCGTTAACACCGCTGAGCTGTGAAAACTGTGATTTTCTGAGGTGAAAAAGTATTTGAGACTGAGGTGGTGAGTGATAGAGGAGGGGGGGCCAGAGATGCAGTGGACAGAGAGTTTATTTTTGAACAGCGATCCTTTGATCGGCTAAAAACATAAATATTGATCGTCCTCCCAGTCCCAGTCCGGAGGAGATCATCGAGGCCGATAACATCTTTGAACTGTGAGCAGTGCTAGCTCGGACCTCTAGGGGGCCCCAGGCAAGATTTTATTCTTCACTCTTTCCCAAAATCACGTACATTTGAGTGAAGTGATGCTCTCTGCATTGTTCTATTACATGGTAGTATTTATCATGTCGAGACAAAGAATGCTGTCTTTGTCAGACATATTTCCAAATTCCCAAAAGTACCGCATGCTTTTATTTCTCTTTTTCCAAATTGAAATGGGAGGAAGAAAGTTTTTTTTTTTTAATTTCATTGTTGCATTGTTCTCAATTTTCAAGCCTCTTATCAGCAATGGAGAGGCTGAATTATCATCTGCCATCTGCCAGAGATTCATACTCTGTGGACTATAAACTCCATTACCCAAGATGGGTGATTAGTGTGAAATCGACTCCTTTTTTGTGGCGCACCAACGTCGTGCGGTGCTAAATGCTGCCAGGAATAGGTGTGCATCATCCAGCATGCAATAAATAGCTCTCTGCACCAGACGACAGCGAAAGATTAACGCAGGAGGGAAGTGGGCAGTTTTTGATGTCGATGCAGAGCGTCTTCTTTGTCAATATCCTCATTTACTTTGTGTTGGCGAATAGAGAAATGACAAGAGTAATCTTATCAACATCTGGAGGCAGGCTGGACGTGGAGAGTTTACACAGAACGGGCCCGGTCACGGAGGGTCACAGCCCGGCAGAGCGAGCTCTCTTGCTGGATCTGACAGTGTGCACTCGAGGTTATGCCCCCCTCATCTGTTACAACATGCCTACACGCTAATCAACCCCCAGCATCGCTCTGCTGTTTTCCTCTGCTCCCGCTCTTCCACACTCATGGCTGTCACGTCTTATTCTGTGCAAGAAAAAGAAGCAAACAGCCCCGTCTTCAACTTTTCATATGGCCCCAGGCTACACCTCAGATATGCCAGCAAATACCCAAACACCGAGGAAGCTTTGGGTCTCTGATTCCCCCTCGGCCCTTGTTTTGTAAAACAAAGGCGTGAGCTGTGTTTTCTCAGCAATTGATTTAGGAGGCTTGATGGTGCGTAGTTGGATTCCAGTTGAATCCACCCAGACATGCAAAGGCTGGGCAACCAGCAAAATAACCTCCGACCCCCGCTCAAAGATTCTCTTGTGCATGAGCTGAGGTTTAAAAAAAGTGCGGTTTTGGTTAGAAGCTATGCTGAAATAGTTTTCAAGCATGGATTGCTCTTCTTGCACCCATTAACCCAACCTCCTGCCCGCAACGCGAACCTTTAGCCACCCGGCCTTTCCCCTGACGTAACAACTGCTGAACCAGGAAACATAATATCCTCTGTGATACCATTCAGAGGACTTGTGGATTATAGTACATCACTGGATTAGGGCCATCTCCCTCCACGACATCTGCTTTACTATAAAGGCTCATGGAGATTATAGGAGAAACCACATGCTCTGTTACAAACACATGGGCGCAAGATGTAATCTCATCAAGTGATTAGAATCTGTGTTCGCTCTCAATACAAACTGAAAGAGAAGAACAAAGGGGCAGAGACGGAGGAAACATTGTTGAAGAGAAAATGCTGCAAAGACAGAGTGTGTTTCTTTGGATTCGAGCGCCAGACTGTGGTTTTTCTTGGCTGTTAATTAAAATGCCAGCTCACAGCAGCTTCGCTACGTACAAGTGCGATGTGTTTGTGGTCATGCTGCACCACATTATCGTTCGGGGGGGGGGGGGGGGGGGGGGCAGCAGCTTCAGGGACAGAGGCAGGGAATGCCAGTAACGCCAGGACGTATATGAGCAAGTTTTGAAATATCTCTGAAAGTTCTGCTGCCACCAACAATGTCGCTGACAATGGAGCTGATGAATGGAATTTCACTTGTGGCGCCGGTGGTGGGGAAAAAAATGAAGCCTTTAATGTGCAGTCTGATATATTTGAGTGCAAACGGTTTTGCACTGCATAAAAGAAAAAAAAAAAAACACTAACCAAGGGAGAGCAAAGCTTAATTCCCTAAAGGTAAAACTATTTGTTTTGCAAGCAAAATATGTGGATATCAGATAAAATAGATCGAAATAGGAATCACATCCTCAGGCATCTGTTGCAGTGCAATGTTTTGCTCTTTTGCAGCCTTCTGGCCTTTATGAGCAGTTTTTGGTTCCAGTTATGAATCTTATGCAAACTCTACAGCTATTTCTGTAGTTGAAAGTATTCTTTACAATTCAGATGAACTGGCCCGTATGTTAACACATGGGATGACACACATCCTGCTTGTCTTCCAGGCTAATGCCGGTTGTAATGAGAGTACAATACTACACAGAAGTGCAGCTTGGTGCCTCATGCGCTCGCTCTCTTTGCGTCTCTGCAGCAGATCTGTAATTGCCTTTCTTAATAATTATCATATATTTACTGAAAACAAACACATACACACACCATCTCTTAAACACACACAAACATGTATGCAGACAGAACATATACTCCCCACCATCCACTACTAATTAGGAGCTAATTATCTAGGCAAGTGTACACAATCTCAGCAGATGGCAAAAACCGTGGCATTAGCACTAATGACCTTGAGCAGTGTGAGACCGCGGGCTTCCATTCAGGAACAGCCTCTCTCGTTATGATATGCTGCATTATCATTAAATGGCACACGCACACGCAAATGCGCACACACCAGCAACCAAGGTTACTAAACCAGTTGTCATTAAGCTGCAAATGTTGACTTGTTGTGTTTTACATAGAAGGTTTCACTTCACAGTGTCACGGCTATGTTTAGGCCGAGGCTTTGGTTTAGGATTTATGTTAAAATCAGTGTTATTTGTCAGTGAAGGTCCTCACAAACATAGTTACATATGTGCTGTTGCTTGTGTTTTATGCATGCATATATGGCTTTTCTGTCCTAGTTGCTTCCTGATTTGACTTGCAGATTTTTTGTTTCCTGGCTGAGTATCTGGGCCTCAAGTAGATGAAATAAGTACTTTTGAGCATTGTTGATAATTTACCAGAGCGCACATATACCACTCTTGAACACTGAGTATGTATGAGTGTGTTTATCATCTCATTGTACTTCTGCATGCAGTGTGCTAATGTTCCTCATTTATGATTGAGATCTCCTGTTCAAATACGGCTGATTGTATAAAATGAGAAGAACGTCATTCATCCCACTGTAGCGTAGAAGAACGGAAATGTTTGATTTCATGGTTCTGCATCAAAGCAAAGTTGTCTCTGATGTGTTTGTATTTTATTTATGATACCCTGTATTTACACATTTCAGGCATCTGCGAGTGTTTGCAAGCTGGCACAGGTCCAACATGTGCCATATTTTGTTTGCCAACAGCAGACGTTTTAAGCTGAAAACCAGTCTTGAGGATGAGACAAATCCCATGTTGTTATATAAATAACAACTCTAAGGGATCTGCATATTGATTGTTTGTGTATTTTATATATCATATATCATCGTAGGACTCTTTAAAATGCCCAAATATTGATATCGGAATCCAAAATCCAGTATTAATTAGAGTATTCTTCCAACTATTCCCCCCCGTTTTCATGTGTTATGTCAGAGGGACTTGTCATTCATGCCACGCTTCTAAAAACATGTTATAGTGTTACAGGGCGTGGCTGTCGCTCAGTAGGTGGAGCGAGTAGTTCACTATTCAGAAGGTCGCGTTTCGATCCCTCACTCCTGCATGCTGAGGCGTCCTTGGGCGAGACACTGTGTCCCCCCCTCTTGCGAGCTGTGCGTGAATGGGTGAATGTGGCATGGGCTGTAAAATGCTCTGAGTGGTCGGCAGAATAGAAAAGCTCTGTATAAATGAGGTCCATTTATCTATCCTTCATCTGGCTGAAGTGTAGCACTGGATTGGCAAGTTTTTTTCAATAAACCCCCTGATTACCTGGTTTGCAGTAGCTCTCAACGCAGTGAGTCCTCTGCAGTTGTCCAAGAGACGGAGCATATAGGACAAGGATGTAGTGACAGGACTAATATATTTGAGAAGAAAAACATGCAATTACGAAACATTTCATCGCAAGGCTGGCGATCTAAGAATATCCAGCTTGAGTACACACATGATTTTCCCGTCTGTGCTTCTGCTCGTTGCTGCATCCGTAAGACATGTGACATTAACAATGACTAATAGACCCTCTCCTGAATGCCACATGATGTGTATTTGATTTTTTCCTTTTCATTTTGGTTTTTATTGAACCTATTAAAGTGTGCGTCATAGGGTTTTATCATTTGATCCACATGACAAGGTGCAAAAAAAAAAAAAAGCTCTATAATGGAAAATGTTGAAGAACATCTCATGTACAGTAATTTCGCCTGGGAGGATACTGCTGTTCTTCCACTCTCCTCACAGATGTCAGATGACTAATGAACAGTATCTGTACCTCAGAGCTCACTCATTCAAATTGGCTCCAGTCTTCTGCCTTGTTTCATCTTTATGAATGTATAGTTTGACATTCTTTGCCATGAATGCTGGAATAGCGCTGTCATAACACACGCTTGTTCTTATCATAGCACGGCCTTGTGACTATCCTTCACTGAGAGGGAGAATAAGCCTTGCAAGTATTCCAAATATCCTTTTAAGGTTAATGCTGTCTATGTCTATCCCTTCTTCACCAGAAGTCTCATAGTTGCACAAAAAATTACTTGATTTTCTATATTTTTGGCAATGAAACTACATTTATAATGCATCTTCTCAGGCCCAGACACTCTTCTGGCATCCTGTTGGCACTAATGCCTAAGTGAGTTAAAAAAAAAAATGAAGATGGGTGTGGGAGGTGGTTACGAAAAGGAACAAAGTGATAGAGTGAAAGGGAGGTGAGCAGAGGGGGAGCACAGAGGAGGCTGCATTGTGCGACCCCCATTTGGGACATAAATGGCAAAGGCAAACGGCTTCTGGTATCTTGCTTTTGAAGGACCTTAGCCCTTCATCTCATCCCGCCTGCCCAGCCTGGCAAAGGCCATTCTGCCCTTTCCTTACAATGCCAACAGTCTTCTTTCCAGACCAATGCATCCTAGGGCTGTGTTTGGCTCTGATCTGCATTATAAAAGAAGCCTAATGCAGCAGGTAAGAACAGGACAGACTGGGCTAATTGCAGCGAGGGCGCAAGCCTGGTTTTCTTGCTGGTAGATGGATGTAGAGGGCACAGGGAGAAAGAGAGCTTGTCCTCAAGAGACTTTTTGTTTAAAGTTTAGGAATGACTTGACTTTGAACTGTAGAGTCTAAGAGAAAATAGATAGCATGCAGAAAACATAGTAGTAGTTTCCAATAAGCTGAGCCTGAGCACGTGAAAGTGAACAAGATGGAACAAAATACATTAATATTATATTTTTAAACAAACTGACAGGCTAGCCAAATGTACGTGAAAGAAAAAAATTGGGTGCACTCCTTCAAGTTTCACCTTCAGAAAGTGATTTAGATCATCTACTGGATAACTGTTGGACAGCTGAGCGAATGCATGAATATAGCATCTTTCTCAGTCATAGCATTAGAGATGCAGCACAGTATACTGTGGCACTGTTTTACAAACAATGGGGCACTGTCAATACCTCAGCTCCGGCTGCTGTTAGACTCAAGGACTCAGAGGTTCTCCAGACAGGCTGCTCCTGTTGTCTCAAGCATCAGCTTTGTTTCCATTTTCCTTGTATTCCACAACAAAAACCCTGTGTTTTCTGAGCTCCAGCTGTAACAGCACACATATGCAGGTAATACAGACCAACTATAGTTTGGCTGGGCAAAGTGCATTTCATATACTGTTTGAAGGAATCATTACTCTTCATGGCAGCCGGGGACTGATGTGCTGTGCGATGGTGAATACATGTTCGTCCACACCTGATCTGTGACTGCAGGAGGTGGGAAAGAAATGGAGTGTGTCGCGCCAGTGCCATGTGGGGAGATTGTGACAATGAATGGAAAGCCATCTGATATATGACGCTGGATAGGCGGAGTGTGTACGGGAAAGAAAAGGAGTGTGTGCAAGAGTGTGGCTAACACTGGAATACCGTGCAGATAGTGTATGCGCGTGCACCGTGCTTGTGTAACAGATAGTGTAAGTCCGTGCGTGTGCGCCCGTGGGCACATGTATGAGGATGTGAAAAGACAGCTGATAGGATGTCAATCACAGGTGCTTCACCTGTCACGGCGGTGCTGCTGGTGAGGGATGGCTCTGACCTTCAGCAGTGACAAGGGAGCAAGGCAGCACAATTAGACTACGCTTCTGCATCTCTTCCACTCGCCCTCTCTGCCGCCCCCCTTGCCGCACATAGACGACAGGCCACACCCCCGTCCTTTCAATACCCAGAGTTCAGTGTCACCTGACGAGGATATCGTTTCATGTTGAAACTGAAGACAGGGACATGACACCCGCCTTCAACCATAGATGTGGGATGGGCCAGGAGGTTTATAAGGGGAATGACGGAGTGAACGGATGAAAGGCAAATGAAGAAGTCGTTGAAGAAATTGAGAAAAAACAAGCAGTGAGACCATCAGACATGTTGTAAACACACTCGCAGGTTAGTCAGGTTTACATGGACATGAATGAAAGTGCATTGTAAAGCTATTGTCCCTACGCAAATTATGAAAAGTAAAAGTAAAATGGTCCTTGTCAGTGTTTAACTATTATATCGGATTAATCTTACTGCTGCATTAATGTTGCATTTGGCTGCTGTAGATGTTTAATGTTGAGCTCATTTTAGCTGCTTTATTTATTCCATAAGATCATCAGTTTGTTGCTGTGAGAATTTTCTCCACCCATAAAGGAACACTCCAATCCTTCGGTTTATCGGAAATATTCTATAATAATACACTATAATATAGTGAAATATAAGTATAACGTAGCATAAAATGGAAATACCTTGAATTTATACTTGAGTAAATGTACTTAGATACATTAGACCACCACCTGAGTTAGCGACGCTGCCTTTTCCACAACATTCTTTGTGGCTTGTTGTTGCAGGAAAAGCACAGATGGAATTAATAACATTGATTGAAGCAAACATAACCTTCTTGATGGAGGTAATTGTCAGTTCCATTAGTTCTGGTATTCCAGTGAGCCAGCACACACAATACCAGGACCTCGTCTAAGTGGAATGCAGCCATCATTAATGGAAGATACACCTGTGCTTTGCTTGCTATGGCATGAAAAGGGTCTATTCTGAGGTCTTAGCAATTAATTAGGTGAGTACAGTGTTGCCATATCCAATAGTGCCAATGGGCAGAGCTACAAAGACAGCGGTAACGTAAGGAGCTTTTGATCTAAAACGGTAGTTGTTTATTTGAAAAATGAAAGGGTGACATGAGAGGGTTAAATGGAAGGTGAGATAAGCGCAGAGGTAAAAGGAAGGAGAGTTGTGGAGAGGAGCAGGGACGGCCAAGGAAAAGCACACAAATGGAGCGAGGGCAACAGGTCACTTGTAAAAGAAAATGGAGAGCGAGTTTAGGATGGGTAAAGGACAGGTGAAGCCCCGCGTCGCACGACGAGGTTGTGATCTTCCCGGAGACGGTGATGAGCGCCGGACCTCTGATGGATGGGCCAACCTCGGCCCTCTTTGCAGTGTCATTAGGCAGGAAGGTTTGCAGGACTCGTCTGAATGCAGCGTGCGGCGCTGCTGTCCATTCATCACTGGCCTGCTGAAGCCATCAAGAAAGAAGTTCAGTTGGTGTGTACGTTGCAGCGAAGGGAAGTGAGGACTTTCTAACAACCTATAACTCATAATAAGTGTGTTATGAAGACGTTTTGATGAACTGAATGCACAATCTAGTTGTCATTTACCTGTGTGCAGTGTTTCCCACAGGATTTTAGGAGACTGTGGTGGGAGGGTCTCTGACCCTTGGGGTTGGGTGTGTGTGTACGTTTTCAAGCCTGATGTATGTCTTTAGGGCATTTTGAGACCACTGAATGTAATATAAATTGCTGTATATGAACATAACAGGTTGGTATCATCCTTAAGAACATACAAAGGCATATCAGGAATATTTCAAATTTAAT
This sequence comes from Chaetodon trifascialis, assembly GCF_039877785.1. Lineage (NCBI taxonomy): Eukaryota > Metazoa > Chordata > Actinopteri > Chaetodontiformes > Chaetodontidae > Chaetodon > Chaetodon trifascialis. The sequence continues at coordinate 4,917,385 of NC_092076.1, read as the reverse complement.
CTTGAAAAAAAAAAAAAAAACATGACACAAAGTCATTAATTCATTCACTCACTTATTCAATCAATTGTTCATTTGTTCATTCACTCACTCATTCAATCAATTGTTCATTTGTTCATTCACTCACTCATTCAATCAATTGTTCATTTGTTCATTCACTCACTCATTCATTCATTTAGAGCATACAAAACTTAACATCAATCATGTGAACAATCTTCACTGTCAAACAAAACGATGAACAAAGAACACTTGCTGTCCATAACCTTGGCACATGCATGCTGCACCAATAGTCAGCTAAGACTCAGATGAGACGAGACTGTGGCGGGCCGCCACAGTCTCCTTAATTGGTGGGAAACACTGGTGTGTTATGTGTATGTGCACCAGGGAACATTCTTACTCAGACTCAACCTACACATTAGGATTCAGTGCCTCATGGGTTCATATGGCCTCTTCATACACACAGTGGTGCCCAAACTGGCCTCCAGCATTGGCTTTATCTCAGTCTGTTACTCCACTATGAATTGGATACCACGATGTGGCACTGATACAGAGCACGAGGGCAAACTCATTTTCTCCGAGCAGTGCAGCTGAACTGGCCGCTTCGTGCAGAACTGTAAATGACATGAAATCTTTTTTTTCATTTCTTTCACTGATGGGCATTAACTCTCAAAGGGGAATTATGTGGTTTTGCAGGCTTAAGGCAGATTAAGATCCTGATAAATCATCATACTTTGTTTTTTTTTGGGGGGGGGTTGTTTTTCTGGACTGAACATATTGCCTGCAGCACAGTTCATAGTAGGAGTTACACAAATAAAAAAAGCTCTGGATTTCTAGTTCCAAGAGAAAGAATCGATATATGGTTTTTGTTTCATGAGTGCAATGATCGCACAGATATGGCTGCCTGGTATATAAATTTTGGCTCGGGTCAGCATACTGCCAGATTGGCAGACCTGTTGTGTGTGATGTTTCTTCAGGACTGCTGGGACATTATGCAGTGTGATGGAAAATGGAAAATGGGCGCAGTAAGGTGGAGTGCATCTTACATAAATTGAATGGGAAAACTATTTTTTTTTTATATATATAACTCCGTAAAGTGGCAGAGCAGAATAGCTCCCTAAGAGCAGTGGAGTGGCTGAGTGTGTGTTTTGAGTGTCCACTTTTAGACAGATGCTCATCAGACAATGGCAGACATGGTTACGGAGGTGGGAGGCAAACCCGTCAATCACGGCAGAGCCAATACACTTCCATTTGAGGAAGCTGTCAGTCACCTGAGTGCGGCGCTGGCAGGGTTGTCACCAGAAAGAGCGAGACAGAGATTGTGCATGAGGGTTGAAGAAAATGGAGGGAGAGAAAATTATTTGGTAAACTGGAAGGAGACGAGCTGCCACTTCCTGGTCTGAAATCAGCGCCTGTAGCTGTTGGAGAGTTTCTGTGTGGCTGCAGGAAACTTTATTGAATTTGATAACGCAGCATTCAGGTGTGTTTGTTTGCTCTCCTCACTGTGTCTCTCCATTTTTTAAAATTATTTTAAATGAATTGCTTGAGGGGCTGCACGGTGGTGCAGCAGGTAGTGCGCGTGCCTCACAGCAAGAAGGTTGCCGGTTCGATCCCCGGGTCAGACGGGGCCTCTCTGTGTGAAGCTTGCATGTTCTTCCCGTGCATGCGTGGGTTCTCTCCGGGTACTCCGGCTTCCTCCCACAGACCAAAAACATGCTCATTAGGTTAATTGATGACTCTAAATTGTCCGTAGGTGTGAGTGTGAGTGTGAATGTTTGTCTGTCTTTGCATGTGGCCCTGCAATCGGCTGGCGACCGGCTCAGGGTGTACCCCGCCTCTCGCCCATTGTAGCTGGGATAGGCTCCAGCCCCCCGCAACCCCAAAAGGGATAAGCGGTATAGATGATGGATGGATGAATTGTTTGAGCCTTGTTCCCATCGATTGTCAGGCAAATTGTAAGTGAAATTTTGAAATGTGGCAGAAAAGAAAGGAAAAAGCAAATTAGGCATGTTTCAATTAATGAGTTTGAAGCGAATAAACTCGGTTATGAAAAGCGTAGTTTCACCAGAAGGTGGTGGTAGAGGCTACGGTACACATGGCTGCAATAAAAAGAGTAGAAGAAGAATGTTTCCTCGTGTGAGCTAGTGTTTGCCATGTTTCATGTTGTCCAGAGATGAAGACTATGAAAACGAAGAGCATTATGGGAATAAGCCGGGAAGACAACGACAGCGGAAACAGCTTCTTCTTCTTCTTTGGGTTTTCTAGTGGAAACAGTTCATCCATGATCTGAGTTATGTTCACTACATCAGAACATATTCGGCAAAGGTGTTTCCATCTCCCATTTAGAACCTTCGAAAAAGGCAAAAACCACCTAAAGTGAGCGTAAAAAAAAAGGTTTTTTGAGCGTAGAACCTACCATGTCAGCGCGTTTCTCTGCACGTTAAAGTATCGCATTAGAAAAGCTTGATGGAAATGTTAAAATCTGAACTTCGCAAGATATTTTTTTTAATCTGAGATGGAAACACCTTTCCCGAATAAGTCCTGACGTAACGTTTTACAGGAAGTTGAGGATCTTTCGCGCTGACTGACGTGGTTGCATCTTAAATTTCATGAGGCTGGTTGGCTCCTCTTTAAATTCTGGCTCTTCATCTCTTTTCTTTTTACTCCAAAGCCTTTCGTATTAGACAGGATACCACGCCAACAGAAATTCAGTTTGGCTTAAACCTCTCTTTCAATCCAATTTCTGCTCGTGTGTTGACAGAAAGTGTGAAAAAAAAGATTAAACTTTTCACCTTCAGACACATCTTTCTTGTAGGTTTTTAAAGAAGTTTTTTTTTTTTTTTTCCACACCACAAACAGACCTTACTGCCTCTGTGCTGAGAAAAAAGAGTCCCAGCTCAACTTGTACTGAATAAAACACAACACTGAATCCCAGTAATAAACATTTTCATACCCAAACTCTCGCTGAGCTCTGCGCTGAACTTGCTGTCGATGAACTTCTGATTTCTATGAATGAGAAGATCTTTTTTTAGAAAGCTCAGATCAAGTTTGACACGCAGCCGCCACAAAACCAAAAACTGTGCTCCTCAAAGCGTTAGCAGTCGACAAGCTTTGGCTTCAGCGCGTAGTTCTAGATGCTTCTGAGCCATCAGCTTTCACCTTTGCTTTTATTGTGTTTATTATGCACACACAGCAGCTCTTCAGTGACCTTCCTAGCTGTCTCCAGGACATTCACATCTGGATTTCTGGAAGCTTCTTACAGAGACTTATATCAGGTTGCTTCTGCCAGATTTCCAACATGCTATCTGTTACAGGGATATTTTATGGAGTATGAATATTGTAGAAATGTTGATGTTTCTTGGCTTTAGACAGCAGCCTCAGTCTGGATAAGCACTTCAAAACATTTGTGCCGTCCTGCTTAATTTAGCTCGGGGGAATCTCAGAGTATTCCTCATCATGAAAACCTGCCTGCAGCTTGTCCGAAACGTTCCCTGTCATCATCAGACCTAATTTAAGACCTTCAATTAAGATCTATTGATCCCCATTCATGATCTGTTACTTTAGAGCACAAACTGGTCAGACCCCTACCCATCTTTTTTTCCTTTGTATTTCAGTCAAATCTAAAGTCAGGCTGCGTCAGGAGTGTGTGCGTCTGTGTGTGTGTGTGTGTGTGTGTGTGTGTGTGTGTGTGTGTGTGTGTGTGTGTGTGTGTGTGTGTGTGAATTGGTGAATGGGAGGCAAAAGCGTGAAGCTTTGGACCTTCATCGGCTGCTGAGATTTTAAAATTTCCACTGAGCACTTTGAAGTGAGACTTTAACCTTTGAGAAACACGTTGGTGCTTTTTACAAAAGAAAAGTTGAATTCATAATCAATAAAATGCTGGGCTGAATACTCTCAGGCGTTTTACTGCTGTACAGTATAGATCACTCGGTCCGGTATGACCAGTACTGCAGTTTATGGCGGCTAATTTTAGCAAACTTTAGAGGTGTTGCTATGTAACTGCTGAGTCCGTTCTCTGACCTCATGAGCGTTTTCACAGTGTGTTCTAGCGTACTGTAATGTCCCCCTGTTCAGTTCAGTTCATTTGGGAGGGATTGTGATGCCGTGGAAAACAGCTAAATCCAATTATAGTTTGTGATGTTCGAATATTGTGTGAGTTTTGCTCTGAGAAGCCAGAAAGCCAGTGAATAAGACCTTTCAGTGCCTCCCATTGCAGTGTCTCTCGTGTATCTGGTGCTCTCTCTTCTCTCTCTGCCTCTTTAATCTTTATGAGTTATTGTGTTAAAATAGCAAAGATCATGAATGCTGTACGCAGGAGTTTGCTACTTGTTGGCTACCTTGACGCTGCCGCGACAGATTGCAGAGTTTTGGGTATAATTTCACAGTAAACTGGCATGGGACAGAGTAGAAACCCTGCTTTCTGCCCGCTGCCTCTGAGCCCCCTTACAACAAAATATCCAGACCTAATACCCGTCCAATAAGGCTTCTGGCTTAAGAGTTTCTGTGTGCAGTGATGTAAATAAAACCCTTGTTTTCCTCCACCACATAATCCTTGGACTTTATTGTACAATTTAGCATTTAGAGAATGTTTTTGTACCTCCAGCCTTATCATCCCTCCGCTCCTCCAACCCACTTTTCGTCCTCCCCTTTTGTGTTTTATGCACTTTCTCTCATTCTTTCCTTTGACCTGGACATACTGGCACAATACACTGTGACCTGATCACAAATAATACAAATAATAAATTGAAAGCTCATTAATGAAAGATTACGGTTTCCTGTGAATACAGTGAGCTTTTATTCTGTGTCCGTGTGAGTATAGTACAAAGAACCATGCACAACAGGAACAAACATTGACCCCTGCAGCAGCATGAAAGACGACAGCAGAGCTTTTGTGCCAGTAGTTAAACACATACCCTTGACCAGCAGTTATGACCCCTCTCTTAATAAGTAAAGAATTAACTTTTTTGAGCAGGAAAAATAATGGAGGAAAATGAAGAAAAGAAAAACTTGGCTTGACATAACACAGCATTTAGTCTACTTAACTACTCCACTTGTGTTCCTTCCTTCGCCCCCTATTTTGGATCTCTGACCACTTATAAATAGGTCCTCAGTGGAAGCAATCAGATGGGAGAGCAAAGCAAACCAAGCATGATTACTGTGAGAGAACACAGCAGGAGGTCAGAGAAAAATGTATGGGAGAAGGTAAGAAGAAGCTAATTGGCTTGCTGAGCAGTGAAACCAGCCCCATCCATTCTCCTGGCTTTATTAAGACATGCCCTTCATTAGGTGAGTACAAAGGGGACAGAGCAATGATCACATTTATCCCAGGGAGGTGAAGCAGGGGCTTACAGTGTGTGTGTGTGTGTGTGTGTGTGTGTGTGTGTGTGTGTGTGTGTGTGTGTGTGTGTGTGTGTGTGTGTGTGTGTGTGTGTGTGTGTGTGTGTGAGTGAGTGTGTGCGTGTGTCACAGGGGGACAGAGGGGGGTCTCCTTGTTTGTATGTATATGCCTTTGTCGCAGTGTGAGCGGCAGAGGATGAGCAGAATGCCGACAGAGACAGGGATGAGATGGATGAGGTGGGCGACGTGTGTGCGCATGCAGCTCCGTTTGTGTGGAGACTTTGTCAAGATCCCAGCAGCGTGCGTGCGTGCGTGCGTGCGTGCGTGCGTGCGTGCGTGCGTGTGCAGAGAAGACATTCGTGCACCTGCTGTTTGCGTTAAGGCATGCATGGCTGCACACAGATAAACAGACTGATGGACACACGCACATTCCTAAGCATACGATGTATACGCAGATACACGCATTCGAATGCACGGCCATGCACGCACACACATGAACACAGCTGACCACCAGTGGCCCTCGCTCAGGGACTACACATGGAAATTAGCTTTTAGCTATATCTGGTGCAATAAATGTATTGTGCATGTCCCAGTTAAATAAACAATGAAGTAAAGCCATGCATGACTTTCACCATGTGGGGTGAATTTTGTCTTGTTAGGAGACACAGGCAAGAATAAAGGACCATAAGAGGAGAGATGCCAATTTGGGTAAAGAAGAGAGCAAAAAAAAATCAGGAAGCAATGTTAAAGCAACATTTATTGAGGCATCTAAACTCGCCTTCCTTCTAACAAACAGCTGCTACACGGTAATAACAAAGACTGACTAAAAATACCATTCTAGTACATTAAAAGCCTTCTAACAAGGCCATGAAGTGGAATTGTTTCCTGCCGTACTCAACAGTGAACAAGCATTGAATGGGCAGAGATGGTGGATAATGGCCTCTCCTTCAAAGTACCTCAGCTATCAAATGCTGTGCATATTGACCTGCGCCAATCTTCCACTAAGTGACAGTAAGTCACTGAGTGGCAATTTAGACAATTATCCCGAAAATATCTCCTGTAAAGCATTCTTTTTAATGAATCCGTGTTATTATTTTGAGAAGTTTTTAAAAAGCGTTAGACCCAATGTGTCACTTTTTTAAGATTATTTACAGGTCTGACGTTTATTAAAAATGATTGGTGCTCTGTGATAACGTTAGATAAGAGAGCACATGAGAGTCAAAGGTCATTCTTGACCTTGGAAACAGAAGTTTGACAAAGTTATCTCACTAGCTTTTTCTGCAGCAACCACTGAGCTCTCTCCATGACAGCCGAGTAAACTCCCACTGATGAAGTGAACTGATGAGCTAACAAAGGACCGTGCAGTCTGGAAAGACTGAGGAACAGCCTGGCTCGTCCGATGGCCGACACATTAGCTGCAGCCGTGAACGCTTGGTGTTCTGAGTCGTTTCCTGCTTTGTGTTCTGACATTTTTCTGTGTTTGAGTTAACTGAACTGTGGCAAAGAGCAGACAACTGAACTTTTTGATCAGACACATCCAGCTGGGAAGTTTACACACTCATTCATTCACACGTACACTGACCTGTCTTTCTTTAATAATTCAATTCAGTCAGATAATTGAGAGATTAGAGATTAGCTTTTTTGCTGCAGGGAATATTGATGCTCATGATTATTGATGATTGTGATTCTGTGGTGTCTGACTTGAACATTATTTATATTATTCCAGCTGACACCCCTAACAAATACTTTCCATCAAACCGCTGCCGTAGTTGTTTACCACATTGCATTACTGGATGTGTAGTGCCCATCTTAATACTTTACTCTCAGCGTCAGGAGTTCCCTCCTTCGCACTTTTATGTGGAAAGCCTGCGAGCCATTTTCAGGCAGTTGTCTCTTCAGAATAAATCAAACGCACCCTTTGCAACAAGGCAGTTCCCACTCTACCCACTGTTCTTCTGCCAGCGCTGCAACTCTGCTGCATGCACCTGTAGGCTCTGATTAAGTCACCCACCTGGGGGAATTGCTATTTGGCATCTCTCCAAATATCACTGATATTTGCACTGCGGTTTGTATTTGCACAGTATATTTGCACGCAGAGTATTCACTGATAATATTGTCCTCCGATAATAATAAATCCGCTCCACGTTACTCGGCTGGCTGACACACAATAAATGGCGGCCAAGACGAGTGAGAGATGTGTTATTTTGTGGCTGACGTGTTATCGTCACATGAGCAACACTCGCTTCAGTTCACTCTCACGTTGAACTTGGCTCGACAAACAGTTGGGGCTTTGGCAAACACTTGCAACACCTGTGTGTGTGTGTGTGTGTGTGTGTGTGTGTGTGTGTGTGTGTGTGTGTGTGTGTGTGTGTGTGTGTGTGTGTGTGTGTGTGTGTGTGTGTGTGTGTGTGTGTGTGTGTTAGTTTGCATGCGTGCCCCTTTGCTTGTCAGCTGGTGTAGTCTACAGACGAAGCGAAGGATAGGAAAAGTAGCTTCCTCTTTTCTCTTCTTCTGTCTGTGATTCCCCTGCTGTAACCTGCCCATCCATTATTGAGCACTGAAGAACATTGTTCCACTGCGTTAATTTTTCAGCAGGCCAGGGGTGGACTGCAGACACACCCCATCCCTAAGCCGCGGGTTAGCCAGGTCACTGATGCGTACTGTCTCATACAGTTGTGTGCGTGCTTGTGCGTGTTTTGACTGTGTGTTTGCTCATTTATTTTCCTCTGACTGCACTTATTTCCTCACACGGCGCTAGTATCTGAGCAAGAGTCCTGATGCAAAGAAAATCTCCTCTGACATATATTTGAATAAAATGGTACATTTAATTTTTGGATGGAAGATATGGGCTTAAATCCTGCCTGTTTCAGTGTATAAGGACCTCAGTGGAGCATAGTGAAGGTTATCTGCAGGGATGTTTCATGCAGGATTTTCAGCCATATGATCCAGACACATGAGATGCTTCTCAGCTTTATTGTGTCTCATAATACAGGAATTGATTTGCCTCCATAAACATAATAGCATAATATGCTCAGTGTACTGTGCACCACACTTCAGCACTAAGGAGATTTTTCTTTTTGGATCTTGTGGGAAATTAAACCAGCTTGCTCCTGAGCAAGCGCACACACACACACAGAGACACATGCACACACACACATTCCTAAACACATATATACAAATTTGCATGTGGGAGAAAAAGGCAATTACACAAAAGTAACAGGAACGGAGAAGCCATGTATTGGCATACATTAAATCATATTTTCTCTGTTTTTTTATAGTGCATAATCTTTCCCACACTTGTGTATTAAAACTTTTTTTTCTTTGTGTAGCTCAGTTTCACAGCATTAGCTGCTTAGTCTAGCTTTGCAAGTCATTATTGGAGGTGGGAATGGATTGCTGTGTGGTAAGTGATAAAGGTAAGCATGCAAGCTGAGAGCTTAGCCTGTCGTGGCTAAAGGTTAGCTCATAGATTTATGACTGCCGCCGCTCTTTGCCCAGGCTGTTTAAAGAGGTAGACGCTTTTAATGTTTGAGCTTCTCTGATTGATTGTGGCCAGACACCGCCGTCTTATCCCTACGCTGGAGGAGATGAGAGCAGAGGAGGGAACAGAAATGTGAATCCTATCAGCTTTCAAACTTTTGAAGATTCAGATTTGATTCTCGTGTCGAGCTAATGCAGTTAGCCTCTGCGTTGTCCACATCAGTGGTGGAAGAAGTACTCAGATCTTTTGCTGAGGTGAAAGTAGTAGCAGTACAGTGTAGAAGTACTGGTTAAAGTTCTGCTTTAAAAATCTTTTTTAAACGTATTAGCATCAAAATATATCAAAGTGTGCAAGATGATCTTATGATTTCAGAGGATTCCTTGCCTGATATCGTCCTAAAATCCTGACAGGAAGTAGTAAAAACTTGTAGATTGAAGCACGCATTTAAAATCCTGAGGTGGTGTGCCTACGATTCAGATTTTGAACCAAACATCCCAAAGGGCTTAACCACCTATTACTCTTTTGTCCACAAGGGGGCATTCCAGAGATTTGAAGCTCTGCAAAACGAACAAGGATTGGGAAAAGAGGACTTTTACAGGTACCTGCAAGTTAGAAGCTATTTTAATGAACACATGAAAGAGGCTTTAGTAGAACTCAACTCGGGCTTCCTGCAGGTATTTTTATCGCAGCTTATCCCAGTCTTGCAGCAAAATTATATCCATATTGTACAATGGCATCCAAAAATCAACGCAAGACAGTACAATATATATAAAGGAGAAGTGGGAAAGAGAAGGAAAGGCAGTGATCTCGGTGGAGAGTTGGGAAAGAGTATGTCAGCCACAGTGGAGGTCAACAGGGTGAAACACATGGCATGAGTTTTGTTGGAGGAACATTGTGAGATTTTTTTTATCACACCCATTCAGAAAGGACAGCAGAGTAGTGGTGACTTTTGTTGGAGACTATGTGGCACTTGTGGAGCCAATCACTTCCGTATTTTCTGGGACTGCCAGGTTATCAGAGAATTTTGGGAAGAAATCCATAAACATTTAACAAAAGTAAAGGGGAGGAATATTACCTTCAACTATGAATCTGTATTTGGGAGACATTGACTTTCACAATTGGAACAAGAATGATAAAGAAAATTTGCTTTTTGTACTATTGGCAGCTAGTAAAAAACAAGAAAATGGCTTAAGGTAGAGCCACCCACCATTGAGGAATGGATGGATATGGTACGTGAAATTTACATTATGGAAAATCTGTTATTTTCCTTAAGAGTACAAAAAGAAAAGTTCTAATTTTGGTACTGCAAAACCTGTAAGATCTGATTTCACTTGAGTCTATTTGTGCTTTGTGACAATCCATTCTTCATTTAAAATCCTTTTGTGTGCACCACTTGAATGAGAATTCTACTTAAGATTTTTGTTTTTTATTTGTTTTCACTGTGTGTGAAACTGAGAGGCCTCAGGAAGTGAGCTCCCCTGGTTCTGTCCACTGGATACAATACTTCGACTTCGACAACGACTCAAAAATATCTTGGAAGAGCAGCATGGAAAAGACACTTTAACTTTCTGGAATTACCCCCATCCAATTATCAAGGGGAATGGGGTAGACAAACTAAAGGAAAGGATACTTTAGGGGTCCAGGGAAGGATTGAAATGTTGTAAATGAAAATGTACATATTTGCTTTCCCAAATAAAAAGAAAATATCAATATATATATATATATATATATATATATTCCCCAAAGTGCTCATTTGGCTCATTTCAGAATCATATGTATTGTATATTATAAGTCACTGCAGCCAGATTCTTTCCGTTGGGTAAATATGCTTATTCTTCTGTTCTTGTTCATCTTGTCATCTTGTGAGCCCTCATATTTTCTTTCCTGACTGCATCAACCCTTATTCCATAAAATGAGTAAATGAAAATGCTGAAAAAAGAGACATAGATAATAATCACTAATGAAGTGGTGGCCTTGGTCTTTTTCTCTTGCCCACTGAGAGTCAGTCTAGACAGTGCAGGGGTCTTTGGACCTGCAGCGTTGGAAGACCAGCAAGAGTCAAAATTAGTGCCCACAACGTGGTCCCACAGGAAGTGCAGTGCTGCAGGCGAGGAGGAGGAGGAGGAGGAGGAGGAGGAGGAGGAGGAGGCGTCACTGAGCCATGAATGGAACAAAAAGGTCCAACAGTAATACGCTGGAGACGTGCCAAAAGCTGTGTGCTGGAGCAAAATTTGTGTGTTTGAGCACTTGTACGTGTATGTACGGATGTGTTATGGATGTGTGTGTGTGAACAGAATAGTGAACAGCTGACTGGGTCAGGTTAATCTGCATACCATATACAATATGTGTGTCCTGTGTATGGACAAAGGCTAGTGGAAATCAGCAGCTGGCCTTGGTTTGAGTGTCTCTGAGGGATGAGTAAAATATCAGTGGAAACACACACACACACACACACACACACACACACACACACACACACACACACACACACACACACACACACACACACAGCAAGAGGGCCAGACCAGTGTGCTAAATAAAGACAGACAGTAGAACAGATTTTCACACCCAGCGGGGCCATTAGCAGCTCAGTTAGACCACCAGCAAACTTCCATCCACATCACCATCACAAACATACACATTTTAGACACCTGCCATCAAAAGAATGGCACACATGCACACGCACACGCACACACACACACACACACACACACACACACACACACACACACACACACACACACACACACACACACACACACACATTCTGTATACATAAACTAACATGCATTCACATACATATAAACACTCATTCACATCCAGATACACATCTGTGGTCGATGTATTGCTGGGTGTGTCTATCAACGCTAGTGAGTTAGTTTCTGATATTCAAGCATAATAAGCATGCACCTGTGTACAGGTGAGTGTGTGTGTGAGTGTTTGTGTGTGCATGTATGTGTGTGTGGGACCCTCAGGCTGCAGCTGAAATATGTATGCTGTGTCCAGGAGCACTGGGCCCCCGAGGATTGAGCTGGGAGGGAGGTTGCTACTCATGGCTGCCACCGCAGCACCACAGCCTTCTGGGAACTGGAAAGTAGCCTCTGTGTGTCGACAGCCTAACTTATCTGTGGAAACTCAGCCATGTGGTTTGCATTAGGCTCACTAAAGCTGAGAAAACTCTCAGACATATAGAGAGGAACTCAGGTGTGTATAGATGTGTTTGCAGGAAAATTCTAAGAGGATATTTCTTTGACAATGGGAGAGGAACACAACTGGTGACATTATTTTACCACATCTAGCCACTATTCAGCCTGCATTACCTTCAGTCCAATGTGTTTTTGTTCATCGAGAAAGAAAATCCACAGACAATCCTGAGTGCAGCATGAGGCAGCCTTTGTCTGAGGTCATAGGTGCATTATCATGCAAAAGCAGCATACATCAGTCCTCTGAAAGGATTCGCCTGAAGTCAGAAAGCAAGAGTGAGCAGAGAGCAAACTAAGTGAAGATTTCATGGTTCAAATGCTGGAGAAACATGATTGAATTTCAAGTTTTTCTTAATGTTCCAGCTTAATTATTCCAAAAGTGTTTCATGTGGCCTCATTTAAATAAAAAAAAAATTCCATTACATTAAAGCCTAAAGACTGACGGAGGTGAGGAGAATTTAAAGGGTTGTTTTGACCTTTATAAGGGGGGAAATAGGAGAAATATCCCAGACTATAGCTCTTGTTATTTTAGAAATGAATTCTCCAAGTTCTTCACAATTATGAATTCTCACCCCAGGCCAGGCATTTGTACCTGGCACTGTTCTCATTAATGAGAAAGATGATTTAATTGACTGTGTGCTGGAGACTGGATTGTGAGTGTCCGTCTGACACACTAACCTGCACACACACGTACACACACATGCACGCACACAAACACATGTCCCCTTTGAGTCGAGCCGGGCCATGGCCCCAGGGAGCATCCTCTGGCATGAGCTGGGCCTTCATCACACAATAATTGCTTTGTGTTGCAAAGAAAACACATAGCTGCATAGTGGAAGCTGGAGTTGCATTTGTGTTCATGTTCCTTGGAAATGCATTAGAACTCATTGTTTATTGTGAGTGTGATTCTGCATTTTATATCATGTCTGTAGCATGAAACAGGTGATACAGTAGACCTATATGACCTAAGCCTCATTTATCAATGACTATAGTTTACAGTGTGCTCTACAATCAGGCTGAGAGGTGTTGGTTATGTGATGGTGAGTGAACTCCCTTCGGTTGTGTTACACATAAGAACAATTCGCTCTAACATATAATTATTTTTCTTAATTTTTAAGAGCAAATAGTTGAACTCTTGTCACGGTTATGTTACTATAGTACTGGTAAGTTTGTAGAATGTGTCTCCTGTGATGCAAATGTGTGCTCCAGTAGATCCTTGTCTCTGTGGGTTAATTGTGCGGTGATCTGTTGGTAATGCCTTGAGGTACCAGTAGGTGGGCTCGTGGCGCTCTTCACCCTGACAGTACGGGCGAGTGAAGGCGAGAGCTAGTCATTCAATCCCGCTTCACCTGGCTGTTTAAGGTAATTACCGTATTCAACATGCAAACATATGCTGTTAGTAGTGTCTCCTACTTGGCTGTTGTTCATTATGAGAGAAAAGTGTGCATTTTGTACTTGTATATTGTTTGAGAGTTTCGGGCTAGCCCGGTCGGCATGTAAGCTAGCTAACTGGGAGCCTCTCGCGCCCGAGTTGTAGCTAGCTAGTTATTAGCACGCTCATATCTTTGCGCTTAAGTGTGCGCTCAAGTGTCAAGTCTAACTAAGTTATTTTTCATTTAATCCATTGTTGACACAAAAATATCAACCAGCGCAGCTTTGGTAGAGAAACTGGATGAATATATAAGCTATCGGGTTTGGCATCGCTTGTCTGATTTTTTTAACGGTTTGTTATGGAAGAATGAGTAGCCTAGCGACAGGCTAGCCCAGAGCGGTTACACAGTGTAAAGAGGCAGCAGGGATAAGCTGTTTTAGCCAGTATATTCTAACATCTAACTGGGTCAGTTAAGGTTCATTTCGACCAAACCGGCGTTGGAGATTGTTGGGACAGTGGAAAGACTAATCAAGATGGTTTTAGTGAGTTTTATTTTGTTTCTGTCGCGCTTGAATGAAGCTGTTGTCAAAGCAGTTAAGCTAGTTTTAGCTCAGATGAAGAGATAAACCTGGTGTCAGCCGGTGTATGGTTATTTTCTGTTTAATATGCTTGTTTGTGAGTTTATTTTGTTTACTTATTATACTTAAATAGTTTGTGAAGTTGTTGGTTCGCTGCTGGCAGGGAAACATAACCAACATAGCACCCAAACCCTAGCACAGCTTTTATTGCATTGTCATTATTATTATTGATAGTAATAGTAGTATTTTTTTGAAATTTTCTAATTTTTCGCACTTGTCCGGAGTGTTTTTCTCCTGCTGCGTGAGCTGATTTCACAGTTAGGTATCACTGATGAGCTCTCATGGACTTCTAATGAGATGGGCTACTGGAGATACTCATCAGTGATCAATGTTTTCTTTGGCCTCACACCTTCCTGTGGGTAAATGAGTATCTGTGTATGGATGATAGGGTATGCCCACTCATGTTTTCTTTGCATACCACTCTCTCCCTCTCACTGCATTGCTGCCTTTCTCTTTCCCTTTCTCCCTCTTTATTCTGCCTCCCCCACTCGTTTTCTTTTATCTCCCTATCTAAGATAAACGCAGAGCTCACATCGCCAGGGAACAATTAGTCTCGGCGATCTCCAATCACTATTGCACATCTCAATCTCCCTCATTTTTGCAGCCTATCTTCCTCTGTTCCAGGCATAGAATTAGCCCACACTGCTTTGGGAAATGCCTAGGCAATACTACTCTGAAGGCACCTCAGAGTCTATTTTACAATTTATCTCTATTTTGCATCTGTTTCGTTCGCTGTCTGCCACGCTGCTCTCTCATATATCATTTTCACTCTCTGTTTTCTTATGTCACTAACCTAAGTTTTCCTTTTTCTTCTAGCTCATTGTGAATTCTTTCTTTGCACTGACAGAGACTTCACTTCACAGTGTGACTTTCTGATTAGCCGTGTCTGTGTTTTGGCTCTGCTTTTTATGCTTCTGCTGTGTGGAGCCTTTCTTCATGTTTGACTAGCTTAAGGGATCAGATTTGAACAGAGCACGGCACAGTCAGGATGGCAAGGGGCACAATTTTGAACTTGAAAATGCAAGGTAGTGATGTGAGTTGAATCTGACAGATCAATACTGTGTGGTACTTTGAGTCTATTGAGTCTTTCCTGTCTTCTTCCATTTGTTATAAATATTTATTCATGACGGCTGCTCTATGGGCTGGTGCCACGCTCAGGATCTCAAAAGTCAGAAGTTCAACTGAAGTACTGCTCGTGAATATGCATTAGAAATATGCTGGAATTTATGAATATTCATTATTGACTCATTGAGATATGTCATGCACTTTTGAACTGCAAACAACTGCTCTTTATATGCTTGTAATTTCTCTTGATTTCCTTCATTATTTACCATTTCGAATATGGATTTCTGATTTGTAAAGGCAAAAGAATTTTCTCAACTTAATATTACATTTAAATCTGCAGTGTACTATTTTGGAGTAAGATCCTGCTTCCTGGAGGTTGTGCAGTTTTTGTTGAGATTTTTGCAGACTTGTTGATCGACTTTTGGAGGCTGTTAGTGGTGCTATTGAACTCTATTGCAATATGTTGTTCAACCCATTTATATCAATAATTGTAGACAAGAATTTTCTAGTTGATCAGTTGTCAGTATTTTCGAATGAGAGTATTATGAACTGGAAACAATGTTTTACCAAGTTGTGTACCTTCATGATCTGGCACTATAACTTGCACTAGTGGAAATAATACCTAGGGAGAAATCTTGTCATCAAATTAAGCGTTTACTTCCAGAAGCCTCAGTAACAAATCTGAATATATGAGTGAAAGTGAAAAGCTTGTAAATCATCTATGGTCTCTCACTCTATTTAACTTTCATCCCATATTTTCCTCCTCATTCCTCCTCTTATCAGTGTACCTCCAGTGGATTTGTCGAGCCGAAATTGAAGAACAAAATATCAGCACTATAGATCATTTTGACAGTTTAATTTCAATGCCTGATTATCAGTCAATTTGATAATTATATTATCCAACCATCCAATTAATGTGTTCTATATTTACAATGATCATCAAGTAAGCTCTCCATTTTTGCATCATTTATCAAGGGTGAGGTATTAGAACCACAAGAGACCTTGACAGTATGTGTGTGAGGCTTCATGATTGAGATAGAAAAATCAATGTGTGTCTGTTGCCACATTCAGTGTGTGCATCACCCTGTGGAGACGTTCTCGCTGGTCCTCCTCAATCCATTCCTTCACACTCAACAGAGCGTGTTCAAGAAACATAGAGAGAGCAAAAGACAAAGCGAAACGAAGTGGAGGCGAACGAATGGTGAAAGGATTTCATGCCTCCTCCTCGGCTTCACTCCTCTCCTGTCTGCGCTGTCTAGCTTGGAGGAAAGTGGTGTGCTGTGCCAATGAGTTACTGACACACAAATACAGAGAGCAGGAGACGCAGGAGCAATCTATCACGACTTGATGCCTCTGCTTCCCTCTTCCCTGTTAGCCAGACGTCTCTGACACTCCCAGAGCAAGTCAAGATCACCTAACACAAGCAACACGAGATTAGGTAGCTCCAAATGGGACACGTTCAGAGAGAGTTTTCCATCTGGAGTGTGGCAGCTTGGTGTTTACAAGCCAGCGATAATGCCACAGAGTTTACTTTGTCTTAGGTGAGATCCTAGCATCTGACCATCGACAATCTGTTACAGTCAGATAGATGTAAGCACCAACTGCAGTTGCCCCTCTGTTCAAGTCTTTCTGTTCAAAATGTTTTTCAGAAGTTTGACAACGTGATGTTTGCTCTTCATCTGTGCCTACCTTATCAGGATGAAAGATGAGTTCCCATGAAACAAATTTTCTTCTTTCTCTCTCATCCCTAAAGATCACACATCTCTCCTGTCACTCTTTACTCTGTGTTTTCATGTGCACATTTGTGCCTCCGGGTTCATGGATGTGTGTGGGATTTAAGAGTGGGTGTTCTTTATTCAGATGCTTTTTGAGGTAGTTTCCATTCGCTTTGTTTAGCAGCAAAATGTCTCGGTAAAAAAAAAGAAAAAACTTCAGTTCCATTCTTTATTCTTTACAGATGATGTGCCTCCCTACTTCAAGACTGAGCCGGTGCGTAGCCAGCTCCATCTGGAACGCAACAGGCTGGTGCTGACCTGTATGGCTGAAGGAAGCTGGCCACTGGAGTTCAAATGGATCCACAACAGCACGGAGCTGACCCGCTTCTCACTGGAGTACAGGTGAGGTAGCAGTCACGAGCCTAGCTTAGTTGTGGTGTAGCAGTCACTGCAACCTCAGGGTGTGTGTCTAATGAAATAGGTGATTTAGTGTCATTAGTATTTAATTAAGATGAAGTTAACACTCAGAACTTCAGACCATTTTTCCCTTGCCTTTACCATTTCTGTAGTTATTGCTGTCCCTGCAGGGCAGTGTAGTATTCTGCATGTACATTTTTAACACACGTAGTTTCATCATGAAATATCCTACTAAATAAAGCAGTAGCTCTCGTTGCTTTGCTTTTTCTCCCTTTCTCGCTTCTGCCTCGCTCCTTTCCCCTTGTGACTCTGTGACCTCCATCACTCTCTCCAGAGAGGCAGCGTACAAGCGAAAGGAGAGAATGAGGGTTAGGGCAGGAGATAAACCATCTTTAATGGTAACTGGAAGATCTGTAAAGTGGCAAACATTGCTCTTATCGCAGAGAGCAGTGTGTCTCTGCGCCGTGTGTTAGTGTGTGTATGCATGTGTGCAGACAGTAGTGTAAATGAAGCACTGGAGGATTGACAGAAATCTCGTCGACACACACTTTGCTGCTCTTAGCTGAACTGTTGTGATCGTATGTGAGAAAGAGTGTGTATGTGAAAACAACAGAGGGTGACCGTACAAGCAACATCAGCCTTGTTGATGGAGCTGGGCCTTTCTCCTGACAGTCTCTGGAGACAGATAAGATCAGAGCGGGAACAGAGGGGTAGGAAGGGCAGAACTGACACACACATGCTATAACAATTGATCAAAATAACATTGTCAGTTGGAGCCTCAGGGCCTCTTTGACTGTGTTATTGAGTGAGTGATTGAGTGATAGAATGGGTGATTAAACAAGTAGTCAGGCACAAAGCTGCACAGGATTCTGCATGTGTGAGCGAGTGTGTGCGTGTACACTACATAAAAGTATGAGGCCAGATAAAAGGGTACGTTTTTCACCACAAGGTGCTCAGGAATGATGGAAGTGGAGTTACCTGATTTGATTTGTTAATTATTGGGCCAGTGCTGTTCTTGGCTGCCAGGTTCAATCAGCACGGCTAGCACATGGCTCAATATTCACAATTTGAATGCTGGCTCAACTAGGGCTGCAACCAAAAATGATTTTAATTGCAAATTAATCAGTTAATAATTTTCTTGATTAATCGACCAGGCATTTGTTAGTTGTTGTCTTTAAAATGCCAGAAAATGGTGAAAATACATTTATCAGTGTTTCCCAAAGCCCAAGATGACTTCCTCAAGTGTCTTGTTTTGTCCACAACCCGCAGATATTCATATTACTCTCATAAAGAATTGAAGGAGCTGGAACAACAGATTTTTTTTCTTAGAAAATTAATCAAACTGATTAATTGATTATCAAAATAATTGACAATTAATCATTGCAAGTTTAGACTCTACAGGGTATAGCTGTTGGAATAAAGTGAAATTTGTGAAACTTGATAGTGCAACCTCTCCTGCATAAAGAAATGTAAACCTTAACACTAAGAAGTAAAGAAATTTCCCTCAAATCCTGCGAGTGAATCGGTCTTTCTGTGCTTAACTGACATGTCATTGGTTTATAGGTCAGGATGATCTGTTACTGTGCTGTGTACCACTGCAACATCCTCTTCCAACAAGAAGTTCATGACATATATAAATGAAATACAAATGTAATCTAAGAGGGCAAGTTCAACATTTGTGCTGCCTCACATAGACATCCTGTCATGTGTATCAATTCATTCCTTCATGTGTTTCATCACCTGCAATCGGCTGGCGACCGGTTCAGGGTGTACCCTGCCTCTCGCCCATTGTAGCTGGGATAGGCTCCAGTCCCCCGCAACCCCGAAAGGGATAGGCGGTATAGATAATGGATGGATGGATGGATGTGTTTCATCAGCTTTCTGCATGTGAAAGGGCACTGTGTGTGTACGTGTGTCTGTGTGTGAGTTGTTTGTGTGTAGGTGTGCAGTCCTCCTCACTCCTCAAGTCGCCCTTTCTCTGCGCCAGCAGAGTATTTGAGCAGAGCAGACCCCCATATTAATGAGGTTATGGTAGAGGTCCCCAGTGCTGAGTGCTGCTTTAAATATTGACACCATGCGACTTGACCTTGTGTCCTCTGGCAAGCGATCAATACTGCAAGGTGTGTGTGTGGGGGTATTACTATGCAACTTATACGTGTGAGTGTGTGAGACAGAGTGCTGGAAAAGGTAAGAGAGTGGCACACTTTTAGTGATGTAGCGTGGGGAGTGCCAAGCTTGGGAGGGAACAGGCTCAGCATTGACTGCTGTCACATAACAGCAACATAACCTACATTGTATCCATGTGACAGCCAGTCACAGATGCACATGTATTCACACCATTTGGCCATTGTCCAGCTTTCTTTGTTCCTAAATATTAATTAAAAACATTTATCTCCAAATTTAGTTGCAATTTAATTAAGATTGAAGATGATATCCAATACAGTTACAGATTTTTGAACCCATAAGGCAACAAATTATCCGGCACATAACGATCAGCTGGTCTATAAATACACAGCATAGCACCACAGCTTCCTATGACATGACCACAACCTCAGGGGCGTTTACCTGGCACGTCACTAGGCTTTGTGTTGCCAATTAACCTAGAAACTTAATTAAGAGAGTAAATTATTAATCCAACCTCAAGGGTAATTTTTGTTTGTCAATTGGTTCTCGGCTGAGTTGGTGGAGTGTAGCCTCTGTTTCCTGTTGGGAATAGTGACCTTTTCCTCAGTTTTCATATTGTGAAATGATAGACAGACAGCAAAAAATAAAATAAAATAAATAGAGTCTTAAAGGACATAGCAGAAACACGGGTCCAGAGTAGAAGTAATCGAAAATGAAATGGCATGATAAGGAGGACATGGCAGTTTCAGCATCACACGTTTTGGATTTTTTTTTTTTTTTATCTCTGTTTGCTTACTGTCCGTTGCTGTTGTCAAATTCTGAGCAGTGAAAATTATTTTTCCCCACAATACAATCACAACAAAAGAAGTGCTTTCTTGGTCAGCTTTGCTTTTCACAATTAAGACAGAAGAAGAACATAGAAAATGAGATTAGCATTTTGACAGCTATCATAATAGAGTGTAACTTCTGTCTCTCCAGTAATGACTGGTCTCTGATAAATGTGACAATGTGTTCAGAAATACGCCAGTAACACATTTGTATTGTGTACAAAAACGTTTTGTTTTGTTCTTTTTTTCTTATCCAAATGACGGACAGGTACTGTAGGTGGATAGTAGATTGAGAGCCTGTTTACCCCTTGTATTAACACGTGTTCTGAGTGGATCCAGTTCTCAAGTGGCTGCTATAAGTATTCAGCTCACACCTGCCATTAGATGGCTTCTCCTGAAACGTACGTGCTCAGATGACCACTTCCTGAACGATCTTAACTCCCTGATCTATATGCAAATGCAAATTAAACACCTAATGCTTGTGTTGTATATTTCAATCCATCGGAAATTTTGACAGTTATTATCCTGCATAACATGTGTTTGTCAGACAAAGAAGAAATGACTTAATGTATAACATCTGCATATGCTACTTCTTTGTCCCCAGACAAAGAAGTAGCATATAGTAACCTAAACTTTATAAACTCTGGGTATGACAAATTCTTCAATATTTGGACCTTGTTGTATATCCTGCAGATGTTATACATTAAGTCATTTCTTCCTTTGTATGAAACACATGTTATGCTGGCTACTACTGTCAAACCGCTGGATAAAATCAACAAAGCATTAGGTGTTTACATTTGCATTTGCATATAGATCAGGGAAGTTAAGATCCGATCAGAAGTGGTCACTCGAGACGTACGTGGAGATGCCTTCTAATGGCAGGTGTGAGCTGACATCCTTATAGCTGCCCACTTGTGACTGGATCACTCAGAACACGTGTTAATACCAGGGGTAAACAGGCTCTAAGTTGCAGTCATGTATTTCCTGAAAATCCTCTCTTCACCTCTCTTCACACTCTTGATCTCTCTTTCATCCTCCCTCTTTGTTCATCCTGTCTGCCTCATTTTAATCCACTCATACGTGAAGTGCCGCTGAGCGTCCATAGTATTTTTTTTTAACAGATATAATTTCATGGTGGCTCTGAACAAATTAACACAAGTTCAGTACGATATTATTCCATGTCTGGGGGACGAGATGACGAGCCCTGCTTGCTAACTAGATGGAAATGAAGGAAAAGCAGGGGACAAAGTAGTGGTCTATGATGTTGTGTGTGTGTGTGTGTGTGTGTGTGTGTGTGTGTGTGTGTGTGTGTGTGTGTGTGTGTGTGTGTGTGTGTGTGTGTGTGTGTGTGTGTGTGTGTGTGTGTGTGTGTGTGTGTGTGTGTGTGTGTGTGTGTGTGTGTGTGTGGCTTCAGACCTCACACACCGTCAGACTTTCTGATGATGTGATACACGTGATTGAGCTTCAAACCCTTTAATTTAATGAATAAATGTTAGTTGGGTGGGTATTATTCTGTTGTTCTGTTTCTGAATTCTTTTTCTGAGTATTTACTCGTTCCAGCTCTTAATGTTGTGATATAATTTCAGCAAGAATAGAAACCAAATTCTGTTGAAAGCAAAACCACTTTTATTTTCATCTTATTTTGGCTGCCATGAAGAGTAATTTGTCATAACCAATCCCAACATCCCCGAAGAGCAGAGTCCTCCAGAACCAGATAATTTGGAGACTGTTAAATGTCTTGGTCTCATATATTTCTTTTTTGCTGTCATAAATAACTTAAACACACAGCCAAAACACTTTGCTTGTTAACACGTTGCAGCAGGCACGATGTCCCAAATGTGTGTGTGTGTGTGTAGATCAGAGGGAAGGTTAAGGTGCACGTGTGGAACATGGAACGGGATGAGGAATCAACAAAGCATCGAAAGCATCCTCCCTGCGTGTTGTTTTCTTAAGTTTAGCACCATTCAGCACATTCACAAATCCGTGCTTTGCTATCACCGCTGCTGCTGCTCACTTCCACACTCTTTCACCGTGTCACGTTGAATTCAAACATATCGTTTTGTTGAGCCAGATTGTTTAATCTACAGGAGATCCCTCCACGTCTGCTCTAATTTCCGCTGTTGAAGGTTCTGCCACGAGGCTGGGAAAAGCCCTTACATTGTGAATGAAAGCGGTATATGAAAAATAAAAAGAATAATGATAAAGCATGAAGAGCCACTTCACTGGACAAAATGAGCATATCTTATATGCCTGTACAGCTCATACAGTGTATATTCATGTAGCATAATTTCCCACAATAGGTAGACTTTAACTAAATGTGGGATGACAGACTTTCCGATACACGAGCAGCAGAAATTGATTGTGTATGTTTCAGCTGACTGGTTCAACTGATTCAGTTCAATCAGATTGTTTGATTGAATTTGATTGTGTTATCCTTGTTCATTTTGTCACCATATTTGTTCTAATGAGATCAGCGACATTCTTGCTAAGGAGAGGGAGTAGCAGCAACATCCAAATGCAGGCGGAAAACTTGCCTGCAATTGGTTCTGTACTTGAATCACATCTTGTCAGGGACTGGCAGGGCTCGGACAGAGCCAGCCAGGCACCGTCTCTCTCTGTATGACCTTAATGGATTCCCCTCTGTAACTGAAAAACGTCCATTTTCTATCTCCCTGGCATTCTTCTCCACAGCCCCCAGATACAATAGATTTTTTTTTTTTTTTTTTTACCTTTCTCTCTCTCCGCTCGCTCATGTCTTGTTTTCTGTGGCGAAATGGAGTGAGTCAGAAAGTGCAAGTGAGAGAGTGAGAGCGAAAAAATGACAGCGTTCGTTTTATTATGCCCATTTAGCGTGTTTGTGTACGATTGTGTGCGTCTTATTGAGTTTCAGTGACATTGCGCTGTCGGCAGGTATGGGTGCCTTTCTAATGACTGATCCGCAGCCAGCATTATGAAACATTTCCGTATAAGCACAAGGACATCTGACTACAGCAACAACCAGCCTGATGCTTCAACCATTCACATATACTTGTCTCTGGTGCCATTAATGCTCGAGGGCATACCATTCACCAGCATGTATCATGTGCATATAATGGTTCGTCCAACTCTTATTATCATACTCCTGACTGTGTTGACACAGTATGGTATGGTTTTGCGTAATGCTGTGTCTCCAGTTTGATATGGTGTGATAGAAACATACTGGTGAGGTTCCCAAACGTTTAGTGCTGACCTACATTGAAATGGGGGCTGGCAGGGGTGCTGGTGTCTGCAGGCTTCTCTGTGATTTAAACAGACCCACAAAATGTTCCAAAAGAGAGTGTGTGGCTGCTGGTTTTGCATTATACAGCGAACACAATTCACCACATATGTCACAGAATGGATATAGATCGACTGAGCATTTTAATGGCAACTTTTGATATTTGATGCCCAATTTAAGTGACAGATATTGGTCTGTGCTAAAGCTCTGCAGGTCGATACCCAGCTCTGCCAGTAAGTGGGTGCGTTTGCTGCTAGCTCAAACTGCACCCCCCCACTACTCCAGCCTCCAGTCTTGTGCTTGTCACATATTTGTGGTATGGTTATGTGTGCCTGTGCTTTAAATGAGTAGGATAATGTTGTATGTGAACATGCAACACCACACCAGCCAGCAGAGATGCCTCATTGCCTTAAGGACTGTGTCTAGCAATGTCTGTGCAGCTCAGGGGAAGCTGGCTTTTACAGGGATCAGGGTTGGTAAATTATGTAGAGAACAAAATGATTAAGCAGACACATTAATATATAAAAGGGAGTGACAAAAAACAGTTGACAGTAGTTTGTGTAAACTGTCTACATCAAACAGTTGTCCATCTGTTTTGTCCTTACGGAGCATGTGGAGGCTCTCCCTCTGGGCCTGTAGATGCATTACCCACTATTGATTTCCAGTAGCTGCAGCCAGAAGTCCCTATTACCTGTCATGTGTTGTATGTGGTGGGTATTAAGAAGAGAGAACAAGATCAGAATGAAGAACTCTCATCCTATAGAATTTAGAGGATGATCTCAATACCTTCTCAGCACTATGGAGTACATTATCGATTTGCATTGGACGATGAGGAGCCGCTTTCAGACACATCACCTATAGCTCACTAAAACCTGAAAATGTGTATATTTGATTGTGTGTCAGTGTGTTCATCACACTTGGCTTGTTGCTTTCTGTTATGGATATTTTAAATTATGATATGCACAGCACAAGCTTATAATCATCCTATTAGAATAATGACACACATCAATCCATCAAGATCCACAAAAATAAATAAGTAATAAGGCTGTCAAAAGTAATAATTTGCCATTGTTATGATACTGAATGCACAAGCTGTTGAGCTCTTACAAGTGTGCCACAATGCCGTAAGCGAACTCATTAACGAAAGTAAAATGACATCAAACTGTTATGAGAGGGTGTTGACCTTTTCACAAACTCCAAACAATACAATGAGAATAAAAAACATCATTAAAAGTGAGCCGTGACACACTGTGCTAAGCGTCTGCGTTTATTATGGGCTGTAAAACAGTTGTTGCGTGACATGATGTATTGCAAAAGACACCCTTTAAGATCAGATTTGCCGTGTTTAGCAGGGAAATTACATTAGCTGAAATAACAGGGAAAAAATTTTTAAATTATAGCGAATGCATTGATGCTGGGGATAAGAGATGTGTCATTATCGGCTCATTCCAGATTTATGACGCTTTATGGTGAATTGTGATTTACTGTCATGCAGTTGGGGCATAATTACAACATCCTCATGATGTGCGTGTGAGGGTTTATAATCCTACTGTATAACCAGCAATTTAAGTAAAATGTTATTGGAGCTATCCTTGGGCACAGGTGTGATGTTATTATGTGAACACTCACTATAAAGTGCACTGCAGCCATCTTCAATCTAGGATTATAGTTTTGCCAATCATGCCCTACCATCCCTTTATCTTTCCCTCCCTCTTTCTCCCTCCGTCCCTCAATTCATTCTCCAGCCTCCATCTCAAACCTACTTCATACCCAGTCCTCCCTCTTTTTCATGTCCCTCTATCTGTCTGCCTGCCACTCCTCCGTCTAATCATTTCTCCTGAGTGGGGCTAATTAAAGGGGATCTGACGGAGTGCGCTGACCACAGGAACATCAATCAATCTCTGTCCAACACAGCGAGCCCCCGCTGACTCCCCCTACCTGCTGCCAACGCGCACAGCTCCGCAAAGGTTAATTGTATTCATTATATAAGGGACAGAGCGAAAGAGGGAGACAGAAAGAGAGTGAGAGTGCCGTCTAAAGTCACCCTGAAGGTTCTGGCTCTGGGGTGAAATCTCGGTAGGCCTCAGCGAGGTTAAACTTGGAGCACCGACACCACCTGTCAGCTATCTCTCTCTTAATGCCTGCCTCTTCTCCACTCAAGCTATGATGTGAGTCACATTTTGGCTTTTATGTCACTCCTTTCTCTTACACACACTCTTCCATCATCTATTCACCTCATCTCACTTCCATCTACGCATAACACATATACGTAATTGTGTTAATTTATTGTCATCATTTAGTTGATGGAACATATGAAAGGAGTCACACATCATTAATACAGACTCCTGATTAGTTGATTAAGCTTTAACAGACTTTGGGCTAAAACTCATTTAGTCCTTTGGGTCCGTCTGCTGCTGCCGCTAATGAGGTTTGATTTCAGATTTCATTTTTTCTTATAGATATTAACAGCCTTCGAACACATCCAACCATTTGTTATTGCAGCGCTGCTTCCATTTGTTAGCAGCCACTCCCAAAGCACAAAGGCAGCTGTCCAGACATTCTCAAGTTATCAAAATAACACAGGAGAAACAGATGTTAATAATCCAACATATTAGCCTGATGATCAGACTGAATTGCTGATTTTGTATCGTTGTACTATTTGAACCCTATATCATGTTCCTGTTGTCGAATTTCCATCTCTGAAAGGTGTTGTTATCCAACGACACAGCCCCCCGCCTCGACATGGTCAGCTGGTTGCAGGAATGATTGCTTAAGCGATGCGTATGGATTTTAGAGATTTTAGATTTCGTGAGGCAGTGCAAATTTGAGTGCATACTGCCCAATGAATGAGCCATATGAAAGCACTGATGGTCGCTAGGATGCTATATAGAATGATGACATCCCCATGCTTAATTCCCTCTGCAAGGCTCAGATCGGTCTGCAACCAGACTGCCTGCCAGGTACGAATTGTCCCCTTTCTGTTTGAGTGGCAAAGCAAACAAGTGGCTGTGGAATGAGTCAGTGATCTTGCATGTTGAAATGTTTCCTGACGCATACAGACTGGTGAAAAACCTGGACTGAGTGGATTAACAAAAGAAATGCAGCCGTTTCTGTAGAGAGTGGGGGGGGGGGGTCTGAATGGTTTAATGAGTATGAGTGGTAATGCTCTCCTCCACCATCATCAAAACACTAAACAAGAGAATGTCTTTTGGAAGAATTGTGCTCCATCTGGTTCAGAGACTCGTAGACATTGAACTTGTTCTGGCAGCTCCTGGTTGGATGTTGGTTTTTCTTTAATTTGTCACCCATCGGTATATGATCATTGATGAGTCAGCATGAAGTGATATTTCATCCCAACTCTGAAGGCATATAAGCCTAGTCCTACTTTAAAAGCAGAGTTTTTGTCAGCATGATCAAAATCACAAGGACTTGAAAAGACATTCTGGTTCTCTGTAGACAGATCTGTTCAAATATTTAGATTTTGTTTTACATTCATTTAGTCAACTAAGTGTGTGGTTAGCTAATTTTACATCGCCTCTTTAAAAGTATCATTTCATTTAGCTTTCCTCTTTAGCCTTCGGCAATTTGTAGAACCCTTTTCCTGAATTCCTTCAGAATCTGTAATGTATATTCAGCTGACTGCAGAACAGTCAAGAGGAGTGCTGTTTGTTTGTGCATCACACACAAATAGCGCTTTTTTTTAGTATGATGACTCCTATTATGTGTCTCCATAACCCTCAAATGCAGCTTTATTTTTTCAAGTATTCAAACTTTGCTGCAAACAGCTTGTTGAGAGCACTCCTGAACTTTCGAATTGCTCTCTTTTACTTCTCTTTTATTCACTTGTGCTCTTCCCAAACATTTATTCATGCAAAAAATAACTCTTTAAACAAAAGGGTAAATCATAAAAAAAAACCTTTCAACAAATTGCATGTGGTTACTATAGAAACCGGTACATCCCATCACTGAGGGTTATATGCAGGCATTCTGCCTGGCAAGTACGGTAAGTACTCTTGAGCACATATCATGCGGGAATGTGACAGCAAAGATGGCAAGCGCGCTCATTGTGGCAACTGTTTCACCTCCCACCAGAAGTATTTATTTTGACAAGAATGTGTTGTGCTAGAGTGACTCGAATTAAACATGTACAACTCGCTGTAGGCTAATTCACAACTTCTACACGTTGTGCTGCCATGTAACATGCCATTAGAGACCGTCTGTGCAACCACTTTAACAGTTGGCCGCTCCGCGTATCTCCCACTGCAATGCCATTTATTAGTTATTGAAAGGCTGTTAAGAAGCTGATGCCTGGCGTTCTGAGCAGTCTGGATGGCAGATCTCTGAAATGAATAACTTGAATGGCTCAAAATAGACAAATGCAATCCTGCACCTCTCACAGATACTGTGATGTGTTGCAGATGTGGAAGAGAGGCGCACACAGTCAAACAAACACTGATCACTCACGAGTATCCACGGGACTCTGCGTCTGAAGCCAGTAGCCCGTAGCTGTTAGTTCACGTGTGATGCAGAAGTGATGCTTTTCTGACAAGGTTTTACACACACACACACACACACACACACACACACACAGAGGAGCATTAGGGTTCAGTGTGCGCTTTTCATAAAGGCAAAAGTGCACACTTGTTTTCAGTGGCCACTTGTTCATTGTAGCGTCCTCCTGGCTGCATCAAGCTTTGAGTCTTGTTCCTGCTGTTGCAGTGGCAGCTCAGTGAATCATACAAATGGCGATGTTGGCGAACACTTTGGGAAAGTCCATCCATGAAGGTATTCATGTTGTTGCGCTCAGTTGCGCACACGAACAGCAACAGAAGCCACTGTGTGAAGAATGAAACGAGGGCTTGAGTGCGAAGTTCAAACCAATCGCTGCATGATGTGGGTGTGATTGTCAGATTGTCACTTTCGGGAATTTTTTTCATTTTATTTTTCCAGTGTTGGAATGATGTGGGAGTGGGGGTTTCAGATGCTGTTTAACAATCCAACAAGCTAGTTGTTTGCAGCATGCTGACGCTCTTATATGTTCTAGTGAAAGGTGTGTATATTTTACCATACTGAAAGTGTAAAAGTTGAAAAATGAGATGTGTCGAAAGCTTCTACGAGTGTATTTTTACTCGTTTAAAACTGTGTCTGCAACACATTTCAAATGAGATGAGTTGAATGATGATGTAGGTGTAAATAAAGTACAGTTTTTGCATAGACAACAACATCTATGGAGATATTCAAGATATGTTTTTAATTACAGGGTTTAGTGGAGGGTTTGCAGAATCACTGAATTCCAGCATGTTGATCATCCTCTCTTGCCATTTACTCTTTTGGCATCAGCTGTATCACCAGATGTGGCTCCAGATATAACTTAAATCAAGTCAATTGTTAGTCTACCCAACACACAGCAGCTATATAAAAGTGTATGCTACGCTGCCTCCACATGGCAGGGAGGCAGTACTGCCACCACAGCTGGACACTGAAGTCAAGGTCATGGGGAGAGTGTCAACTGCTGGAGACACACAGCTTCAACCTTTGTCTTGTTTTGTGCAAATGTGCACATGTGTGTTTACATAGAATAAATTTAAATGCAAGTGTTTGTTGTCTGTGCCTGTCGATGTAAGTGTGTGTCTTGGGGGAGAGCTTCACTGTGGTAGCTGGGTTAACCTCCCGAGCATCATTATCATTGGAATAAACAACAGCTAAGCTCCAATGTCCTCTGTGCCCTTGTTCCTCTATTAGATGGTCTTAAGTGTGTGTGTGTGTGTGTGTGTGTGTGTGTGTGTGTGTGTGTGTGTGTGTGTGTGTGTGTGTGTGTGTGTGTGTGTGTGTGTGTGTGTGTGTGTGTGTGTGTGTGTGTGTGTGTGTGTGTGTGTGTGTGTGTGTGTGTGTGTGTGTGCTCAGACACTGATGTGTGTTTGTGCCTTTTCAGCACGTTCGTGCTTACAAATTTGCGAAAGCCTGTGTTTGTGCACTTACATAAGTACCCTTTTGATTTCAACTTTTGTCTTAATTAGTTTACCAGTTTATTGCAATTTAAGAGAATCCTCACTCTTTTGTGTGTGTGTTTGCTTATTAAAGGTACCTAATCCCTTCGCTGGATCGCTCCCATGCTGGTTTCTACCGCTGCATCGTGAGGAATCGGGTGGGAGCCCTTCTGCAGAGGCGCACAGAAGTGCAGGTGGCCTGTAAGTATCAACACGGGATGCAGCTGAAACACAGATGAATGGTGCCAGTGGTTGTATTAAAGGGTGGATGATAGATGGATACAGAGAGAGAGAGAGTGTGAGTGTGAGTGTGTGTGTGTGTGTGTGTGTGTGTGTGTGTGTGTGTTTGACTGCATGCAGAGTACACAGTATGTCCACACTCTGTTTGGTTGCCTTTGTATCAAGGACTGACTAGGGAGGGACAGATGCTGGCAGGGTGAAAGATCTACCTGCGCATCATTCGGGGTGTTATCGACCCGGACAGCTGTTCCACCCAGCATTCCCATTAGATTGATACTGTTGCCGTGGTTGTTTTTAACTTTCCTTCATTTCAATATGACCGCCGCTTATTTCATTCTCTCTCCTTTGTCAACAACATCTGTCGTTTCTTGGCGAAAATGGGGCTCAGATGCGCCGTGTTTCTGTAAATTTCCAGCGCCACTTTTAGGCTGCTCAGCTCCCTCATCTTGTTAACGAGCTATTACAGACGTGCCGCAGAGGTGTCTGGAGTGTTGTCACGTTGAATACACCCCCAGTCCCCACCCCCCCATAGGCACAACTGTCCTATGCCCATTATCCTGCCTTCCCAGGGTATGCCAGGTTCATTGGCTTCCCCTTGTTCCAGCGACATTTGAGTGGATGTGACACACCTGAGTGAACAATGCAGCCAACCAGGCGTAAGAGAGAAAGAGATGGGAGGGAGAAGGAGCGGGCTAACAGTCCCACCGGTCCACTTCTTAAGTATTGGACAAACATATTGTAGCTGTAGCCAACTGCTTTCTTCTGCATCTCCTTCTCTTCCTTCATTCTGACTCGTCCTTGCTTCCATCACTGTTTCTTTTTATTGTTGCTTTCTTCCCTCTCTCTTGACTTTGTCTGTTGTCTGGCCACCACTGCTTTCTATTTATTTCTTGGCTTCCACCCCGCTGTTATTCTCTTTCTCTTTATTCGCACCTCTTTCCATTTCCATAATTCTCTTCTTCCCCCTCATCAGCTGCTCATGAAGGGGTACAGACCGTGAGGCAAAGTAAAAAGGAGAATTAAGGACACCTGCAGAAGAAATGGATGAGACAGACGGGAGGGAGAGGGAAAGATAGAAGGGAGAGATGGGGAGATCTCTTTTGCAAGCTATTCCATTGAGGCAGCACAATTAGGATTGCCGAGACACACCTCGGAGAAAGGGAAACATGCCGAGGCATTAGGGTTTATGGAAGGGGAGGAGGACGTCACATCGCCGAAACTGCAGATCAAAGTCGGGATTTGCACACTTCCCAGATTTTCATTTAAGCTAAGCACCACAGCTGCACCGCAAAGCCAGATTACCTTTTTTATTCTCTTTGAAAGAGAGCGAGGGAGAGAGAGAAATAAGATTGCCATCGATGCACAACCACTCCAACACCCCCAGTTCAAACCCATACCTTGATCCCTACATTTTTCAAATATATTATTATTTCTGAACGATGTTAGACTTTAATTGAGTGTTTGATGTTATGTTCAAATGATTTCAGCGTAGTTTTCTTTATTGTTTCCCTTGAATTGAAGAGACGGATATACGATCCTTTCTCCCGCTTCTCGTGGGGCTAAAAAAAACTTAGGCTGTCACTTCTTCAAAACCCAAGTCTGCACTTTATCTTTCAGACAGCGTCGCACGAATAAAATACAAAATCTGCTTGTTACTGCTGCCCCATAAAGGTTTTCTGTCAGCATCAGCCAATATGATTGCAGCAGAGAATTGCACAGCTGAGATCGAAGCAACAATTGAAGTTTGGGCTGATCGACGTGAAATCCATCAAAAATTCGCAACCTGCCCATTGATCTCACTTACAAATAGGCAGAGCATGGAGCAGGAATATTAGTGCAGTATTTTTATCAGCTTTTATGATATAATGAGGCATGGGGGGAATAAAACTGCTGTAACAAATGAAATGTATTAGGCGATAATAGAATAGAGGCAGCGCTGGTCATCTACTATGTTGAGTAATGCACACATTTAGAGTGTGATCAAGATTGATTGCCCTCGATGCATCCACACAGGAGGATTCGGAATATGAATATGAGTCTATTTAACGTCCCCTCTCTGTCCCTCAGTGAGTCATTTCGTCTTCGCTCCTTCTAGCCTTTCTTGATGTGCCGGGGAAACCATGGCAACAACACCGCGCTGTCCATCAAAGTGGCTCGATGCAACATTTCAGAACAGAAAGCAGATGGCAAAAGCTCTGGGCAGCAAAAAGTCAGAAGCAAGAAAGAAAGGGAAATTTGTGCCTGTGACTCTGCATAACCTTTTTCTTTCTCACTCTTCTCTCTCGTTTGTTTGTTTGTTTGTTTTTCTGTAGTTATGGGCAGTTTTGAGGAGGGTGAACGCAGCCAGTCAGTGTCTCAGGGAGAGGGTGCCGTTATCCCAGCGCCACGCATTCGCAGCTTCCCCCAGCCACAAGTCACCTGGTTCAGAGATGGGCGCAAGATTCCACCTAGCAGTCGCATGTAAGTACTTTTATTTTTAAAACTTGTTTGGTCCTGCAGAGTCTTTTTTGCGTTTTGCTCTGTATTTCTGGCCTAATAGTTTTTGGTGCTTTGTTTGTTCCAGGGGGCCGTTGAGTGCTTTAGTTTGAGAGCGTCTGTTCCCACCTGTCGTTTGTCATTCATCTTGGTACATTTCGTGCTAAAGGAGAGTTTGAATTTCTCCTGCAGAAGGCTGGAGAAAGGCCCAAGACCAAAGCACTTTTGGAGCTGTGTAGAATGAAATCGCCCTTTCGTTCCTCATTTTTATTTGAAAAGAAACCTAAACCAGCCACTTTTTCTTCAGCTTATCTTTGACTCCATCTCTCTTCATCTTGGTCTCTGTGTGTTTCTGAGGGCGCCTATCAATGTATGCCAGCCGGCAGCGGTGGTGCTCATGCGGCACCATCAGTGCCCATTTGGGCTAATGAGCGCTGGAGCTGCTGACAGTCTCAAATGGGATTGTTGTTTTGCTTCCCCGTTCTGTTCATTTAAAATAGAAGGGTGTAAATGGAGGGGTCGATGGGAAAGATGTCCTCTCTCTCTGTTGTGATGTTTGCCACAAGAAAGCAGTTTTGGCCAATTTTGGTACTGAAGTTACATTTTCTTTCTGTGTTCTCCAAAATTATTTATTTAGCATTGCACTCCTTTTGAAGATTTGGGCGTGTTATGCCAGTAGCGGCTAATGTAGCGTTGAGCTGCTAGCCTCGAGCAGAGATGAGGACTGGCCTACAGAGGTCTGGTGAGCCGCTTCTAACACTCTTAACTCCACAACCCCAGCTTCCAGGCTTGTAGTTTTCCCAACTGTGTGAAGTAACATCATGTGAGACAATTGATCAGATTTCTGGGTGACTGGGTGACTGATCTTTATATAACTTTTTTCATATATGTAGTAGTACTTCCAAGACCTGTAAACAAACTTTGATTTGTAAAATCCAGCTCTGGGGCTCAAAAGTGGGTTTGATGTTACGCAGCATTATGGGCATGGCTCCTTTGAATGACAGCTAGCCGCTAGCTTTCAGCAACCAGGCTTTATTCAGCCTGCCTCAGCTCCACCCAACTCTTTACCCATTTTTGGATTCGCCAGGACTTCGGCAGAGTCTGGCACTGCCAAGATGGCAACCACCAGAATCGCTGTCACTTAGCTCCATATTGGCTCTTCAGAAGCCTATGAGTGACGTCTGTGTTTTGTACGGTTTGAATTGTCTCCAAAAAATGGCACAATTCTTCACAATATTCATATTGACAGCATATTGACTTATAGCTCCAATTAGATCTCTAGTGGAGATGATGAGCTTCTGTTTCTCCTTCGTTGATTGGCTTTATTGGATCCTTTTTCTTTTTTTTTACACACTGCTCTGTGCTCCTGTCTTGTGTAGGAATACTTTGTGGGTGTGTTCCTTCGCATGTGTGTGTGTGTGTGTTAAAAAGGCACTTATCCCCATCTCATCACATCTACATTTCTTCGCAGTGGGAGGTGACCTTGCCCTTGGTTAGAGTGAATCTTTCTTATCAGCTCCTCATCATCAGTAATCATACCCTGACCTAGAATGACAATGAGACAAGCGCCCAGACTGACTGAGAAGCTGAAGGCTGCAGCTGGCCGTGGGTAGGCTGCTCGCTTCGATTTTGTTCTGACTTCTTGTGGAAATCTGGATTACTTTTGAGAAGTTGTTAAGAAAAAGGTCAAACAACGGTGACATGCGGAGCTCATGGTGTGTATTAAGGCTGCCACAAGTTGGCATTTTGAGAGGTTACTGTTATGAAAGTTGGTCGAATGATTCACACACTTTCAACTCTTTATTAGTTTCACATTTCTCTCGTTCAGCCCCTTCTCCTCTCTCACTTATTGTCTCATTTATTTCCTGTCGATGTCTCTCTCTCCTCCCTCCTCTCTCTCTCTCTCTCGCTCCTTTTGTCTCCATTATCGGCCACCCACTGTGTGTACTTTGCTTCTCTTCATCCTCGCTTCCTACCCTCTAGCTCTGAGAATGCTAATTCCTTGCGCACCACCAAGGTCACTGTGTGCAAATGAGAGCCGTTGATAACAGGCGGCCTTTTTTATTGAAAATCACTTAATTGAATTTGATTCGTGCCACTAGCGTTGACTCTGTAGAGGCATCAAATTCCCACTAGTCGGGGAGATTGAGAGAGCGCCAAAGAGAGATATCAGCGCTGAACCACAAATGTTACCTTGATGAAGGCTCTTTCCAAGGACTAGTGCTCTCCAGAGTCGGTTGCAGCTGTGTAGTCTCTCTAAACATTGTCACATTGGCTTCTATACATAATGGTTATAGTCATTGTGAGACTGGTAGTTCTATCTGCAAGATCTATACATGTCAGGTGTTCATGCTCCATAATGAGCCAAGTTACAACGTGGAGTAGAAGTGACGGGAGGAAGAGGATTGGGTAAAAATTGCCATGGACTACAACCATGGTGACCATTTTCTTTCATTTATAATATCCCTACTTTCCTACTTTGTGTTTTTTTACTCGCTCTTTTTGTGTCTCCCCTCATTGTCCCCTGCTCCCGCTATCCCTCCTCAGGTGTCATAACTTTAATTTGCAGACTCTCCAGGGGTTCGTCTTGCTGCTTCTTCTCTCTGTGCTCTGTGTGATCACACCTCAGCAATGGAGGAGAGGTGGAAAAACAGCCATACCCAGAATAACCGTGGTAGCCTAATCACCTCCAACCAATCTAACCCACAGCTAATGAAATGTATGCCTTCTCTCCAGGGTGCTCTACATCTTTAATCTTATATTATTTCCGTTCACATTGTGATCAGTTTGGCCTCTACTGTATGTGTGAGAGTGCTTCTCGCTGGGAGTTGCGTCATACAGCAGGAGGGGGTGGTCTTGTCTTATCTTGCACTTGTCTGTTTTTTCTCTCAGTAGAAAGGTGGCAGAGGCTTGAAAATTACTCCAGGATGGCACTTGTTTGTAGCACTGACTTTTGTGAGATCGGGTCCTGTGCACACTCAGCAAATCCATCTCTTGATCTGACACGTTGTCGAAATGTACAAGAACATGTTATTGGTGCTGCAAACGTAAGGAACGCTGGGATTAGGTTTTGATAGTATTTATTAAAATCTGAATCAAGTATCAAATTCATTTATCAACTGCATATCCTCTAAATAACAAGAAAAACCTCTAAATTTTTATTTGTTCAGTGCAGGGACGTCAGCATCCAGTGTATTTGTAAATTAGCAAATATTACGCTGTTGAACACTATTTTACCAACTTTGAAAGGGATACAAGATTGAACAGGTGATTGGAACCCAGCCATCAGGGTCAGGGATGCAAGTTAACTCGTACGTAGTACAATGTGAACACAATACACCACCCAGGGCCTGGATGTGTAAAGGAAACCCACAGAAACTTACAGAATACAGCGTTTTTTGCTTCCCTGCTGCTGTTTGCTCCTGGCAAGGCAGCGTCTCACTGTGCCACAGTGCCTGCTCTCTCTTTGCAATGTGGCCTCTCCAGCTGTTGTTCTTGGCATAGGCAAAGACGCCTGTCCTGTCTCTCACAGTTCACCCATAAACTTGCAGATTCACTTATGGTCTTTGCTATACTCTTGTTTTTCGCTGTCTAGGTTCAAGACATTGTGTCCTTGTTTTACTTGGTGCTGAAATGTACAGCGGGGCATTAGTCTAGCTGCCCTGCAGTGGGTTGGTTCAACCTGAGCCCTCGTGTCTTTGTTGTGTTGCGATGTAGAGTGGGATGCAAGGAGGAAAAGAACTTATTTATTTCATTATTCTTCCCTTATTGAATGGGGAAAACATTTGGCAGGGTCTTTTCCATTCAGCTGGTGTGATTTGTTGTGTTATTTTGGAGACTTAATGCCGTGTATAATCAGAGGCTCCTTCAGTAAACACATTTGCCAGGAATTGTAGAGCTGCTGGCTGGAAGGTGAGTCTGCTGCTGGATATAGTGGTGGACCCAACCTTCTCACTATTTCTGCTCTGACAACAACTTACTACCACTACCTGCTTTTCTCTTCCAGAAACTTTCCATTGACACTTGGGCATGGATTTATCTGCATTACACTGAAAACAACCTTGTAGAGGTGTCTGTTAAGACAGAACACAGAGGAGTCTGACCTGGAGGAGTCAGTGGGAGGACATCCCTGACACACACACATTGCAATTCTCCTGAGTAATCTGCTGTAGCTACTGATCAATTAATGGCCCCTGCCTGTGATGCTCGGGTCCTGTCAGTCTGCTATGGATTCCCCATTAGTCACGAGGGCCAGTGAATGGCCAAGCCCTTCCTCTGCATTTCACTATGCCCAGCTACCCAGCATTAGTCGCAAGTCCAACAATCTGCAGGGCAAAAGGGACATGATGTGAAGGCAGCGAACAACTCGACATCATGCATGGGTGTGAAGAGTTGGGCTACAACAATTATTCTCTCTCCAGATCAATCTGTTGGTTATTATATCAATTAATTATTCTGTTGTTTTGTCTATAAAATGTCTTGATTTGTCTCCCCAGCAGCAAAAATATTCTATTTACAATGATGTAAAGCAGAGAAAATCAACTAATCCTCACACTGGAGAAGCTGGAACAAGCAAATGTTTGGCAGCAGAAAAATCGAAAAATGCCTCAAAACGATTTATTGTTTAGCAAAATAATCTCCTGCTAATTTTCTGTCGACAAATCGTTTCAACTCTAATGTTGATAGATGGATCATTGGGCTCGGTCGGTGGAAGGATTTAGGGATAGCCTGTTGTGTTTGGTCTTGAAAAACACTCAGCAGATCAAGGCGGATCACACATCGCCTTGAGTTCATTTATGTCACTATCTGACCTTGCGGAGTATTTGGGACATCCTTTTCTTCCTCACAGAGTTTGGTTTTCAGAACATTCAACCAACTGGGAGCAATGGGGGAGCAGAAAGCTAACAGTGAGCCACAAATCTCTAGTTCATGCCCCCGGTGAGAAAACAAGTGGCTGTTTTCATGAGCAGCATTCCCTTACCTCTTTTCGTCTCTCTCACTCCTCCATCTCTCCATCCCCAGGAGCTGTGGCTTTTTCATCACAGGTCTGTTGAGCAGTAGGGCATGCAGCCTGCTGCTAGCTCTCACTCCTCTTTCCCTCTCTAACGTTATGTTGCCTTCGTCTGTCTGCTGGCTGCAGTTTGACTCATACCTTAGCCAGCCATGTGAGCTGCTTGATCCTGTCGACCCTTCTCCGTCTCCTGGGGGAGGCCATCAGCCGACCGGGGCCATTTGTCTGCATGTAATGGAGGTCTGAGGCTGTAGAGCGAGGTTAGGCCTCTCACGGCCCAGCGGAGAGGGACAGCCACGACAGATGCCAAAACAGTCCCAAGCGTGTGTGTGTGTGTTAGAACAGGCACGGCTCTGTCACACTGTGTCAGTGCTGGATTAACATGATAAGATATGCACACAGACTGACAAACTCGATGGTTGAACAAGCAACAAAGATGTGCTCTTAAGCTACTTGTTCAAGATGCAGAGTCCAGGGACGATGCGTTCTTAATTAAAGAGAGCAACCCTGGATCATTGTTTATTTAATTTCCCTGTAATGTAATTTATTAGCAATAATGAAAATTACAGAAGGGAAGCAGCAAGTGGCAAGTAAAACATTTAAACTTCCATCAGTCTGTTTCAATCAAACATAAACCCTCATCATCATTATTGACTGAAGCGCTACAGAATCATTATAATGCTTGCGGTCATTGAAAAGCCTCCCTTGACACTAAACATAAACAAATTAATCCACGAGAAAGTAATTGCATATGAGACTAACACTACTTTTTGCTGCAAGAATAACTGAGGTTGTACATGAAGTACACAGTTAGCCAAGATGTTTCTGAGTAACTGTCCAGCCTGCCAGGCTCTCTTGTAGACCACAGCTCTTTCTGGAGAATAATAATGGAAAAGGAAATTGGGTTGGAATAAAAAGGAAAAGCATTCAGAGACGTAGGAATAAACATAAAAACCAGACAGAGACAGAGGCATGTTCGCACATATCTGATTTGTCCAAATTTCTCAGCTCTGTGGCTTGATAAATCCCCACACGATGCCGGGTACGTGGTAAGCCATCGTTACAAGCAAGCCTCAGACAGCTGCTCACACATCACTGAGAGACTGGGGAGTTGAATAAGGATGACCAAAATGCACTCAGAGAGAGAATGAGATAGATAAATAAAGCAGCATGCTAAAACAAGATATTACTTCAGGAAGCCAGTCCACAAAAAAAAACAAAAAAACAATTTCATTACCTCATTTATCCAAATTCTTATCTCCCTACTCCGGCTCCCTTGATATACATGTGAAGCTATTCAGGATAATTGGCTTACCTTTAATTTCTTCTTGCATCATGTGCTCTTTGATCCCTGAGGCCTGGCGAGCGCAGGGAGAGGTTAGATCTGCTGAACAAGCTATGTAACAAAGTTTTGTTTGACCCCCACCGCAGGACCCCTGATTACAGGCTGAGGAGAGAGAATGCTCAGCAGGGGAGCACATTAAAATTAACTAGCCGGGGGAAAATTTGCCTCCCGCTCACACTAACATTGACGAAATCAGGAATTGCTATTGATGATGGGGAGACACAACACCAGTTCCGAAAATGTTCGGATGCTGCCATTCAGCCATTCCTGAGCATGGATGGAGCGAGGTTTCACCACTTTGTGAACACTATTGTACAAAGGATATTACTACATGGGCTCAGGAACACTCTGTCAACATTGTCAGTAAACACAGTTTGTTTGCAAATGAGTACATTCTGTTTTTATTTACATTTTACAGCAACTTTTTTTGGATTTGGGGTTGTTTTAGTTGAAACCTGACGGGGTTATTGAGTAGAGAGTGGTGTTTGGAGGCAAAAGAAATGGAGAAAAAAGAGAAAGAGCCTGTCAGGTCACATCGTACAATGCTTGACATTATAACAGATACAATAGGCTGTTTCCTAGAGATGATGTACATCTCGGCCGCCTACAACTTAAGAGCTCTGCCCTGTATATTCATCTTCAGGAGTTTCTTAAATGACAGGTTCGCTAAGCCCTGGATTGTGTCCCTGTTTTAGAAAGGTCCTGGGAAGTCACCTGGGATTCATTCAGCGCTTTGGACACTTCCGCTCTGGCCACATCCCTGAAGGGATCCATAATTCATGGCTGTGCGTCCAGGATGTCACCGCTCCAGCGAGCTAGCATTAAATATTTACCGTAGATCATAAGCTGCAGCCATTGAGGCCTGCCAGCCCCTTTAGGAAGACTGTTTTCAGCCTCAGCATGCGCGGGGAATCCCAAATGAGCCCAGCGACTGCAGCTGCTTTGAGATAGTTGACAATCAGTCAGTCTGGAGATGGATCTCATAAGTTGTCGTACTGTAAATGCTAATAGCACAGGTAGCTATGTAGAGCATACACATCATATCTCTGCGCACTGTCAAATGCTTTTTCCTGCATGACTCTACAGTGAGAGCATGTGAAGGTTTTTATATGTGTGTGCACACCTGCATACATTTTATGTGTGTGCTTGTGAGCATTATTTTTTCTTTCCACATTTGATTTTTTTTTCCCTCAGTTACTCATCAGCTCTGTTGCTTCCTTGATAAGGCACAGCAGGCCCTTGGTTTCCCTGCTGATCAGTTGAAGGATGGAGGAACAAGTGGTTGGAGAAGTGCAGTGGTTTGGATTGGAGGAAGGGAGAAAGAGGAGGTCATCAGCTGTGAAACGCAATACAGCTGAAATTTACACGACGGGGGTGTTAGTTTTTACACTCATGCAGCAAGCAGCACAGTACTTCTGTAGAAGAAGCCATTACTTGCAGGGATTCAAAGATTTTTTTTGTTATTGATTACTAAGATAGCTGTTATTCCGGATTTAGCCCTGCTCTGGGAACTTTAAAGAAAGCATCAAAGAGAAAATCAAACAGAAATGTCACAGAGTACAGAGGGTGGGCTGGAGCCACAGCCATTTGAATGATATTGATTTGTTTCTCTGACAGAAGTATTTTTCTGAAAGAGTAAGCTTCCTGATTGGGTTCTGACTGAAATTCTCTTTTGTTCGACAATGTGAGAGATTTGTGCTCTGGTGTGTAACCGTGTCTGAGTCTTCAGCCGTGTCACAAATGTATGAAATTTGCATATATATATATATATATTTTTTTTTTTTTAAATCAATAGGTTATCTTATTCCCAAATGTGGTTTGGTAGTTTTGTGTCTGTCAGGGCAGGCAGCCAAATATCGTTTCTTCACATGACCACACTCGGCATCGGATGGAATGGATGAAGTGAAGGAGAGAGGTGGAGTTGCACGGAACAGTAGATGGAGGGATAAGGCCAGAGGAAAAGATGTAGTATGTGGAGCAAGGCGCCCAGTTGGAACAGGCTATCTACCTCCAGATTGTTGAACAGGCACAGATAATAAGAAAATATTGATTGTAAACATAGTCAGGGGGCTGTAACATCAGGCGGCGGAGAGGAGGGAGGAAGGTTTCTCCCTCACTGTTTGCTACATTGACGAGGGAGGACTTGATAGAGACAACAAGACGCCGTGCCTCCTATAGGACACCTGCCGAGAAATGGATCAGTGTTTATTTATTCAGGCATCATTTCAGCAACCGACAGGAAGACACCATTGTTTTCTGCCAAAAGTGTTTAGCTGCCAAAGCTCAGGCCACAGGAAGCAGAGGGGTACAAATAGCCAATTAAAAGCTCTGAGTTAATACGCAGGGCTATTGTATTTCAGAACAGACCATAAGGAGAAGTATGAACAAGGGAGGCTGTCAATATTTCTGCCTTGCTCAGTCAGCACCAACACATTGTTTACACATCGTAAATCGATATACCTAATGCAGCTTGAGCAGTGTAATTAAAATGTTAAAATGTTTAATGCCCTTTTCAGCCGTGGGATCAAGTGTGGACACACAACCAGACAAACATATTTAGCGGTAATTAGGCAGTGCGACGCTACCTTTGACGGCTGAAGACGTATTAGCAGAAGCTTTTTCTGAGCTTCTTGATTTTGAAATTCTCTGTCTCGATTCCTTCCACTTGTTGTGATTCTCCTCCTTCGTCCTCCTGCAGAATATCTTAAAATACATTTAAAAAATAAATAAAACCTTCTGCTTTTCTTGTTGTCCCCCCCTCAGTGCCATCACTCTGGACAACACACTGGTCATCCTGTCTACAGTAGCACCGGATGCCGGGCGCTACTACGTCCAAGCGGTAAATGACAAGAATGGAGAGAACAAGACCAGCCAGCCCATCACCTTGTCAGTAGAGAGTGAGTAACCAAATACTCTATACATGCATACTGTATTCTTTATGCCCATACAATGCACAGCCGCTACTCAAGCCCTGCTCATGTTTAACATTACAGTATGTTTTAGGAGATAATGTTTAATTTCTAGTATTTAGTAACTATGGCTGTCCATAAATAAATGTAATGGAATAAAAAGTACAATATACCCCTCTGAAATTTAGTGAAGAAGTAGTATGAAGGTATATGAAATAGAAATACTCATGTGAAGTACCTAAAATGTGTGAATCTACTTAATTACATTCCACCACTGCAAATAATGTAATATATAACAGCATAATGTAACTTAGGGAACATAATTCAGAAATTTTACATTTGAATGTAGGATTTTACTTGTAACAAAGTATTTTTTAGGTATTTTTTGCTGCTGCTTTTACTCAAGTAAAGCATTTGATCCACCACCTCCACCACAGTGCAACATCTTAGAAGCTCAGCCTTTGGGATCAGATTTCATTTCATTGTGGTGAAGTGCATCTGCAGCCATGTTTACACTTAGTTGCAGATGTGCACACAAAGGCGGAGAAAGCCACGGGGACTGGGACAGGAACAGACTGTTGTATTGCCAAGTAGTTTTTAATATTCACCAGCCTCCTTAGCTTCCACAACAACAACACAAAAAAACAGAAGCTACACAAATCAAACCAATTCAACTGGCTTCAGCTCAGCAGAGTGAAATATAAGAGGAAACCTAACAGACAGCGTCTTATGACATGGTAGACTGGAGTTCAGTATGGAAGTGAATGCAGAGGGTGAGGGAAAGATATTACAGTTGACAACACAAGGGAGCAGAAATAGCCTGTGGCACATATGGAGAACAGTGGCAGAGTTGATTATACTAGTACGAGTGCGTACTCCCAAACACACACAGACGCGCACCCTCTGGGTCAGGTTCGATAGAGAGCGTAGCGGGAGGTCTCAACTTGGCAGGTCTCACAGAATCATGCTATGCATTTACATGAACATTCACATATGCTCCACATATGCACACACAAACACACACCCACACACACGCATGGACGGACGTACAGGCTGCTCGGAGAGCCAGCACTGAGAGTTGTGTGTGTTTGAGCGAGTGCTTGCATTTTTCATCGTGTGTGCTCGTGTATCCGTCAGTATCTGCTACAGCAGCTGTTCCTGCAGCGACGCCTCTGACAATGCATTTCCCATGAGCTTTCCTGGCTCCGACAGTGCTTGCCTAAGACTGGGCAAGAGCGAAGGTCAAGGGGAACTCGGAGGAGGCTAGTGTTGCTCATGTCACGGTTTTCGTGCTCAGGATGAAGTTTGAAAACCTTGGTTTTAACTTCAGCCAAGGCACAATTTGGCTGCTTTGTCATTAACATTGTTTTAGCTACTAAATGGATATGTGTGAGGGAGTATGTGAGTATGCTCTAGTGCTAATATAATCAGCTCTACCGCTGTTCTCCATATTTGCCCACGTTTTGGGACATAAGCTTATTGGAGTGCAATGAGAAGAATGATGTCAATATTCTGTTGGTGCAGAATTGTACAGAATTGCGTTAAGTATGTGTTTAGCCTTGCTTAGCGTAAAGACTGGAGGCAGTGGGAAACATTTAGCCTGACTGTGTTAACATGAAAGAATCAATCCTTATATACATTATGTGAATAAACCATCTTTAGAGTTGTTGTTTGGCATACTTTTTATCATTTGAATAAGAGCCAGGCTAGCTGTTCCCACCTCAGTTTATCTTTATGCTAAGCTAGGCTAACCATGTCCTGACCCCAACTCTGTATTTTGCACACAGACATAAGACTGATGTTAATTCTTTGATCTTACAGCAAATAAGTGTATTTCCCAAAGTATCGAGCTATTCCTTCAAAGTAAACTGATTTGAAGGACTTGGGTTTGTCCAGTTGAAAAATGAAGCAGTGTTTTCTGGTGACTAGCAGTCAGACCACGACATTGTTTAAGGTGTGTGTGTGTGTGTTTGTGGGTGCACACACAGCCCGTATACAGCATTTAATGACCCAAGATTGGTTAGATTGAGTCATGACAGCCCCTGTAGCTACATCTGACATGTGCAGCCACAAGCACACTCCCAGGGCTTGATGGGATTGACGGATCAGTGTGAGTTTATCACAGACATGACACATCTCAAGCAGCACACACATACACTGTGCTCTCACTGCCATGGGCTGTCTTTCTCCGATGCTCAAACACACACATGCTCAGACCTAAACTAGTTTGCACATGTAGAGTTTTATGCACATATGAACATGTGTGTGTATGCACGCACACACTGCAGCCTATTTGCCCCTTTAGCTTAGTGTGTGTCAAGCTGTATTTTTCTATCCCTTATTCTGGTTCTCCAGCAGACATCTTATTATGCACAGTCAGTGCACTGTCTCGTCCTATTCGGCCCATCTCTCTGTCAGAACTCGGATAGAGTGTATGCACTGGTCAGTTTCAATATGTCACGTCGATGAGCACCCACAGACTGCACTGGGTGGAAATGAAATGTATAGGACATCACCATCCAGAGATCTGCGCTGTATCTACTTCTATTTATCTATCGAGGTCATTGCTCTCTGCTTAACTTCTCCATGTTTGTGTATTTTTGTTGGTGTGTGTGTGTGTGTGTGTGTGTGTGTGTGTGTGTGTGTGTGTGCGTGTGTGCGTGCGTGCGCGCTGACCTGTTTGTCTGTCTAGATGTTGGAGGTCCAGCGGACCCCATTGCCCCCACCATCATCATCCCTCCCAGGAACACTAGTGTGGTTACAGGCACCTCAGAGGTCACGATGGAGTGTGTGGCCAACGCCAGGTAAACATCCAGGAACAGCAGGGTCACAGATCAGCTTGCAAAAGGGTCAACGAGGATAATCCAGAAGAGGAGCTGTCATAGGGACTGTGTTTTTCAGTAAAAACTGTTTTCAGCGGTTTCTGCAGATTCCAGTGAGCGCCGTTGTTCAGCACTAGAGTAGAAACAGATGCACAAAACCGAGACAAATAAAAACAAAACTGTCTGCAGGGCTGGATATGATTAGTAGTTTTTTTGTAAACTGGGTAAAAATACTCTTTATCCCACTTGTGTATCCACTTGGGGTGTATGTGCCAAATTTGTTTAAGTTGTACATGTTTGGTGCCCTTTGTCCCAGAATGAAAATTCACTGCACTTCATAAAACTTATCTTAACAAGTCATTTTTGATGAATTTCTACGCTTTTTTTGGTACAATAACTGAAATATTCCTTGCGTGTTGAGTGATTGTTGTAGTCGATCCAGAATAGTTTCTCTTGCGTCGCTACTTTTCGTAGTGTT
Organism: Chaetodon trifascialis; assembly: GCF_039877785.1. Lineage (NCBI taxonomy): Eukaryota > Metazoa > Chordata > Actinopteri > Chaetodontiformes > Chaetodontidae > Chaetodon > Chaetodon trifascialis. The sequence goes on along the minus strand of NC_092076.1, from coordinate 4,872,689 downwards.
CTTTTAAGTCGAAATAAGCAGTAACAAAGCAGACTCCACTAATGACGTCCCTTGACTCATGAAATAGTTCAAATTGAGAACAGTTGGACTCATCTCAGCCTATAAACAGATATACTTTCAGATTTCAATAACAGATATTCCAGCAGATTTTACAATCAAGCACAAAGAACAAATGCTTACGGGAGCACTGACATTAAAGCGCATCTAAAGTCTGCTTTTCAAACTTTAGGCCTCTTATCAAGCTGAGTATCTCGTGGCGGAAGAACGGCGTGCTGGTGACCAGCGGTTTGAGCGACTTCAACCGCAGGCTGACCATCCTCAGTCCCGTGGTGAGCGATGCTGGTTACTACGAGTGTGAGGCCATTCTCCGCAGCAGCAGCGTGCCCTCAGTCAGTGCTGGGGCTTATCTGCATGTGCTAGGTAAGAATTATACGATGAACCATGCTCTTGTCTGTTGAAGTAAGCCCGCTGACATCTCGCCTTAAAACGCACATTTGTGGGTACAATATCTCCCCATTGCACAAAAATTAAGCCTCTGTTCTCAGATATTCATGTGAATGTCAATCAGGTCCATGCAGGTTTAATCAGACACTGCATTGCAAGTTCTTTTTAAGTGTTTTGTTTTTTTTTTCAGTGGCCCCTGAGGACAAAAACACACATAAAAGTGAAAGCACAAACATTAAGCTCCAAATCCACATCCAAATGAGCTTTGATGGGAAAGCGTCAATATCTTTGCTGCTGCTAAGTCAAAATGGGTTCATCATTCCTTTCCCCAGTGTTTTGTTTGTGTTTTGATATTCGCAGCCATTATCTCAATGTTTGTGCATTTCCCCTTGCATAGTATGTTTTATTTATTTATTTATTTAAAAACTCGCAGCACGTTCCCTTAATGTGTTTTTTTTTCTTTTTCTGCCACTTGTCCTTAAGGTTCACTGTCATTTTATTTTTACCTTTATTATTATGCACAAAGTTAAGTGGCAATGATGTGATTAGTCATAATGTATAATTGCTGTATGTGCTTTCATTATCAGCATAACAACCAAAATGAAACAACAGTGTTTCTGGATTTAGCTGTGGTACATACATCAGGCAAACGTGTGGGAGGAAATATGTATCATTTACCTTTGCAAGTTCAAACAAAAGAGCTGGTATGAAATTGATACAGTTAATACTAGTTGCATTATATGAATCTGGCTAAAGTATAATTGTGAAGTCATGGGGCAGTGAGGGGAAAGTGCTATTGATTCAAAAGGGAGAAAGCTTATGGTTGGCCTCAAGAAACTATTTGATATAACACTGCTTGAGTCATTTTCATCCCATCGCGCTGAAACACTTTGATGTTTTCAAGGTTGTGATGTGATTCAAAGGACAAGGTGTAGTCAACTTTTCCCTTGATACAGCTAACTGAGCCTCTCCTCTCCCCGTGAGTTTGAAGGATACGTTTTAAACCATTACAGAATTCCAATTACTGCTTTCTTCAGTCAAACTACTGTATAATCGCATTATTTTCAGCCACGCTGTGAGTAGTTTGCCCCCATGAGGAATACATTTCAAAGCAAAAAATATTTACGCTACAATACTTTATCCGAGTGTCATCAATTACAGGCACTGTCAGTTTATTTTTGCGATGATTACAGCAGTTTCGCAGTCTTGCTTCTTATTTTAGCAGTTTTTCATCCTGTCTCTCCTTTTCACTGTGTCCCCCAGAACCACCGCAGTTTATTAAGGAACCAGAGAAACACATCACGGCCGAGATGGAGAAGGTGGTGGACATTCCCTGTCAGGCTCGAGGTGAGCAGTGTGCACGCTTGTGACGGTTCCTGTCAAAATGTGCAATGTTTGACAAGAATTAATTCGTTTAACAAATTGGAATTCATGTGGTTTTAAACTGAAAAATTCAATGAGAAGAGGAAGCGTGACCCACTGTCTGTAAACCCCACCCTCACTCACGCTCTGCAGGAGTGCCCCAGCCAGACATCGTGTGGTACAAGGATGCTTTGCCCATCGACCCAGTGAAGACGCCCAGGTACAGGGTGCTGGTGGGAGGCAGTCTGCAGGTCAACGGCCTCCTGCCCGATGACACCGGGATGTTCCAGTGCTTTGCCAGGAACTTGGCAGGAGAAGTTCAGACGAACACATACCTGGCTGTTACAAGTGAGTGTTCCAGCTGCTCTCCACACAACGATTTTCAGTAATTACCGCTGTGAGAGCACAATTTGTTTTGTTAAAAGTCAGAATGAACTCAAATTAAATCCTTACACAGCTCTCCTGTCAGATTCACAAAAGAATGGCTTTTCAAAGATGGAAACCAAATCCCACCTAAAAGAAGGGAGACTTCATAGTCCCCAGAGGACGTTTTTACATGACGATATCAGAAATATATCAAACATACTTGCGCTCTCTCAGAAAGAAATGTGTTTTGAATATCTGGACTTTCTTATGTGAAGTATGCCTACACTGATTAAGTTTGCATTACTACAAAAATAGACTCAGTCTCAATGCCATATTTAATGCCTGACTCTAATCACTTAAGTTACTGTGATTGTGTAGATTTTTTTTTTTTTTTTCTGAACATGTGCCACTGCTGGAATATGAAAATCGCTGGTAATTTTGCTGTCGCTGTGCATCTGTTTGCCAAGTTTCTGACATCTAATTTTCTTCACTCTGTCTCAGTTCCTGCTGCCTTCACTCCACGCTACACCGCATTATCGAAATTCATGATATTCTCTCTCGCTAACTCACCGCTTCCATCGCTATCTCCCTCCCTCCCTCTCTCTCGCTCCCTGACACCATCTCCTCTTCCAGATCTCATCTTACCGTCTCCCTTTTCCTCACACATTCGTGGCCCCTCTTCCCCGTCTGTCCCACTCCCTGTGCCCTGAGATCAGCACTGCTCCTATGACAAACTCCCTGCTCCTCCTTCCCTCTGGGGAGTGGTACAGTTTTCTGTCATCCTATAAAAGCTTTGATTTATTGCGTATCACAAATAGGGATTTTAGTTATCTACATATTGCCTCTTTCAGTCTGTGCTACTCCCTCAGTCATTCTCCCTCCTCCTCTTCCTATATTCGCTATCTCTCTCTGCGGGTGCAAAAAATAGACCGGCAGCAGACAGTTGTGGCACCGAGGTGAAGGCTGTGTCAATCCCTGAAGAATTAGTGGGACAAAGCATTGACTAAACTCTGAGACGCAGCAGGCTGCTGCTTATAAAAAATGCGTTTGAAGAGGGGCTTTGCCACAGACAGTTATTCTCTCACCTCCATAACCCTCTTACCTTCTCTATTTACTGTAGTGAGCTCTCTCTTTATTCTGCGTGCATGTGTTTTTCTCCCCTCAGGCATTGCCCCGAATATCACAGCCGGACCCTCTGACAGCACTGTGATCGACGGCATGTCAGTCATCCTGCACTGCGAGACCTCTGGAGCTCCAAGACCGGCTATCACCTGGCAGAAAGGTCTCTGTTACATGCACACCTAGAGATTACGACACCTGTTATCTATTACACAAACAGGGGACCATAGTTTGCCGTGGCTTAACAAATAAAGCCTGATTGGATTCCCTTACCAGGATTTACTCTGCGCCAGGCTTTTCATGTTTTCAATAGCAGATCAGGGAAACACTGTCCTTGTTTTTCCTCACAATCCCCTCCCATTCTGTTCCTGAATGCCTCATTCTGTCTTCAGTTTTCTCTATTTATGTACCCCCCTTCTCACCTGTGTTTTCCTCTTCTGCCCGCTCATACACTTAGGTGAGCGCGTGTTGGCCAGCGGTTCAGTCCAGCTGCCCAGGTTCACGCTGCTCGAGTCAGGCAGCCTGCTCATCTCCCCCTCACACATCTCAGATGCCGGGACTTACACTTGCATGGCGAGCAACTCCAGGGGCATTGATGAGGCGTCTGCTGACCTTGTGGTCTGGGGTGAGAGTGGACGAGGCCTTTCACATCTTTTTAAAAGTGCATGTGTTTGATGTGTTGTTAATGTCCAAGCAATCCAACAGAGGTCATGCCATATTATTATAAAGCCATGCTCAATTCCCTCTGCTACAAAAGCACTCTTCTGTGCAAGTTTGGAGTCATCATCAAAGTGTTTTCTGCAAGAAGTCATCAAGGAACGAAATACAGACGGCAGCATGTCATTTCAACTGAAATGAGTTTTTTGAAATTTGTTTGTCATGCTTTATTTTTCTTCGTGTTGCATTTCTCAGAAAGGACAATTTGTTTGCTGTTTTCTCTTCCGTTAGTTTCCTCATTTCTCTCCGGCTCTCTCTTTCTGTCTTCTTTTCGTATCCACAGCTCGCACCCGGATTACAACCCCTCCACAGGACCAGAGTGTTATCAAAGGAACTAAAGCGATTATGGCCTGTGGGGTCACACATGACCCCAGTGTAACTGTCAGGTAAGGATACATTCACTGGAACAGAAGCAAGTTTAGTACATGAAGTTTATTTTGATAGCTCTTTGTTAGAATGGATGTCATAAAGTGCTGCACAATTAAAGACAAAAGCAATGGAGATAAAGGACCAATACGATGAGACAGAGGGAAGTCTAAACAGGTGCGTGGGTCTTGACTTGCTTTTTGTAGGTTAAGGCAGGTGTTATCCTATAGCTCTCCTATTGTAAACAAATGAAAAGAGCAAAATCAACAATCAGCCACTCAAAAATGTATGGTTTCATTTAAAACAAAAGGCTGAGTAATTTCAGAAAACAGCAGGACAGTGTAGTTTTTTATTTTTAGCAAACGTTACTCAAGCAAATCGTGCATTTGTCAGGGATGATTCAGTTCAATTCAGCTGTGTATTAATACGCAGCTGAATTGACTCACCACCCTCTGTGTCTCATTGATGTGTTTTTAATTGTTTTGGGACAACAATGGAGCTCTATGGCACAGAGGAATAACCTCAGGCTTTGGCTAGACGGGCACTACTTATTAGTGGGCTACATTCATCGTCGGTTTTGATCTTTGTATGGGAATATTTGGAAAAGAAAAATATGAAACACTGCCAGCCTTATCCTTTAAAGATGTCCGCAGTGTCCGCAGATCAAAAAAGAATGCATTTCAAAGTTAAAGAGCCTCAGCCTCAAAGCCATAGCATCCTTTGGTTTCAAGCCGGGAGCGAGCTTCAACCAACAAGCCCTGATGAGAAGACTTTTACTAATGTACGTGGGCACCTGACCATGCACACAAATCTTCAGTTAGATTCTGATGCTAACCTCCATTTGCACCTATGGAGACGTGTCTGTGTATTTGTTATGCCCTACACCTTTAAGTGAATACCTGAACAAGCACAGTTGTTGAACCTTTTCGGCCAATAGCTCTGTTAATGAAGACGCTTCAACATTAGTCATCACTTGCTGTATTGTTCTCTGTACCCATGATTGTTAATTAGTCACTTACCACCCTGAGCACAAAGTATTTATTTACTTCTCTGTATCTTATTCTATGCTGCTGTTGTGCTCCACTTCCCCCGCAGGAGAGTTAAGGCTTCCACCGAATGCACACAAACGCATAAATACATGCAATGAAATATAAACACAGCTCAAATACACAAAGGTGTGCCTCTGACAGACTCGTAGTTTGTACAAAATCAAACGCAGAAACTGATTAAACCCGTCTGTTGACCGCCGACGTGCATGTATGCCGTTAAATGAAAGGCTCGCACACACCTCCTGCTTACAACTGCAGCCTAAACCAATGCAACACACAACCCTCGCAACACAGCTTAAGTGAACTCCAGGCTTGTAGCCCACATCAGTAGCGATCAATAGACCATTCTGTCCCTTTCTACTCTGAAGAGAAGGCTACATCTGACGCTGCGTTTGATGAGTGTTTGATATACAGCCGTCAGCCGCTATGATATGCATGCAGGGCAGCTCTGATGGCGAGTTTGAAGAGACGGGGGAGAAAGATGAAATACCTCGCTAATAACATATTCCTCTGGGATTGTGCCGGACTAAAAGACAAGCAAACCCTCAGTCCAGTCATTGTTTTACTGTCAAAGGCTTACCATCTGAAGCTTTAGGTCACATTCCAGCAGGTGGAAACTAAATGATGTAAGTCAGGTTCTGGAAGTCTAGTAGAGACTATTTTTGATGGATATGCTCATGCACACAGTTGGGCACAAAGGAAAGGTTGACTTAAGAATACACTTTAACATACAGCACGGGTGTTTGTCATTGACACTAAGTGAGTCAGCATTATCGCAAACCCCTTTATATGTGGTGAATTCCATTTGACAGAATGTTTCTGTCTGCCTGTGCTGCCAATAGATTCATCTTTTAGTAAAAAACTAGCTGTCCTTACTAATGTTGTAGTAAGTCGACTGCTGAACATGTGCACGTGAAACTCTCAGATTACAGTGAGGCTGGAACCTGAGCGTATCTTAAGCAGCTGTCATTGTTTTGATGTCACTTGCGTTTACCTAAAATTTGCCGACTTGAATAAAAGTGTTAAAGACGCCTTCCGAGTGAGCAGAAAGCTGTTTTTGCCTTCTGTTATCTGTGCAGTCTTGCCTCAGTGTGTGCCGCCTACAAAGGATATGTGTTTGTTCAGGTGCACTCGCAACTCTCCGTCGACCCTGTGCAATCACGCTATAAAAAAAGACATTTTTTTCTGTCCGTTAGTCACGATGATTCGTCATTTAAGATTTGGTATTGCAGGCTGTGGTTGGAGCAGGTTGGAACACTTTCTGTGTTTCCCTTTGGAACTCACCAGCAAGTGCTTGAAATGACTTTTGATTCATCAACAGTCTTTGAAAATGGTAGGAGGCTTGTACTCCTCCTGTATAGTCATAATGGACAAAAACGTGAATAACACCCAGGCTGACAATAACTCATAGTTCAGAGCTCTGCCTCCAGACTTCTAACAGAGAGGACGCATTACTTCTGCACTGGCTCCACACTTCTTTTGCAATTCATGTTAAGATTTTTTTATTCACATACAAAGCTCTTAATGATATTGCACGTACTTAATATTTCACCATCGGACCTTTTAACCCTGAGGTCCTAAAGTATCCCACAAAACGAGTGGAGACACTCACGCTCGGACTGTGGAACTCCCTGTCCGCTTACATTAGTTATGCTGGCATTATTGACATTTTCAAAAATCGACTGAGGACCAATTTATTCAGGCAGGCATTTAATTAATGTTGTACATTTGAGTCTCATTTTTACCACTTTTGTTTCTCTGCCTTTTTATTGGATGTTTTATCCTCTTTTTAATAATGTTATTTATTTTTATAGATTCCTCTGCTGTTTTGCTGTTAATGCTGTAATTTAACGCACTTTGAGCTGCATTTCTGTATGAAAGATGCAATATGAAAGAATGAAGATTCACCAAATGATAATTGTGATGATGATGATTTTGATGATGATGAATGACAGTACCAACAACAGGCCAGCTGACCGCTGACTTTGTGCTCCAGGCACGTCTGGGAAAAAGAGGGCTCGGTGATAAACGTCCAGTCCATCCCCCGCATGCGACTGGACGCAGACGGCACCCTCCACATCTCCCAAACCTGGTCAGGTGACATCGGCACGTACACGTGCAGAGTCACGTCTGTTGGCGGGAACGACTCGCGCAGCGCACACCTCCGTGTCAGGTAACTGCCCTTCACCACATGTACACAAACACACATACATGTACACACCAGATACGCACGCTTCCACGTCCAACCTTTCGCTGCCATTCTGCCTGTTCTTACTGACACCTCTGACTCATTTCCACTTAAATGACACCTCACTGTCCCCAACTCGCCTGTCTCTCATTTTCACCCGACACACTTCCAGCCCCAGGGGACCCACCCCCTCCATATTGCCTGTGTGTGATACTGCACGCACGGACACACACTCGCACTCACGCAAACACTCGTGTATTGTTTTTGTCGTCTCAAATCTTCTCTTACTCCAAAACTTTGCCTGCTGCTGTTGCACTTTGGCACACAGTGTATCACTGCAGAAAGGATTAACTTAATATGAATGAGACGTCTAACTTTCTGTTTGCCAAAGTGATAGAATGACTGGCTGATTGTCTGTCTCTGTCTTTGTCCCCGTATTGGCCGTTACTTTCTGTATCTATTCATTGCAATAAGGTTTATCAACCAATCTGTCTGTGCTTATCTGAATTTATGGTTGAATGAATTAATGATCCCCAGCTTTGGCCTCGTTTATTCATGTCTTTGTCTGTGCCTTTTCCTCCTATCTGTCTTCGTGTGCCTTTCAATCCATTTCCCCCCTCTGGTGATGTCGATCTCATTTTGTTTGCCTGGGTGTCCATCTTGACAAAAAACTATCTTTGCTGTCTTGTCTTGCCACATTTCATCACCTGTCTAGCTGATCTCTCTGTTATAAAACATTCAGCTTTGTACAAGAGACATTCAGAGAAGACCGAAATGCTCTGTAACTCTCTGTCCCCGCGGAGGATTTGCTGTGATAGGAGAGATTCTTTTATTTATCGAAGTTGTCCCGATGCTCCCTGCAGGCAGCTGCCCCATGCCCCAGAGAACCCTACAGCCATGCTCAGCACATCTGAAAAAAGAGCCATCGACCTGGCCTGGGCCAAGCCTTTTGATGGCAACAGCCCCCTCATACGCTACATCCTGGAGGTGTCTGAGAACAGTAAGTCACATCTTCCCAGTATTTCCCAGTCATGCATCCATCCATCCATCGCCTCCCTCTCTACCTACTGTGCTTTGTTCCCTTTGTGTTATTTAACATAGCTTTAACATCTATAGACTATTTATAACAAGTTGAATTTGGGGGAGAGGGATCTCAGCTCTTGGGATTGCAGCAACGAGTGAAGAAGTCAGAATTTGTTTTGCTTGTTTTGACTTCTTATTTCCATGCAGCCAGGCTTTTATGATGTCAATGTTTTTCCCAAAGTGCAAAGCAAATACAGCACAGAACTTGAAAAAGAATTCAAAAGCATGATCAATAAGGCTAATTAAGAATGTCCATCAATGCTTTTAATCTGAAGTTGGATGTGGAAGCTAGTTTACTACCTTAGAGCTGTGAATGTAACAAGTACGTTCAACTTGAGTCGATTCGCTGTAGAACTGTGTTTGTCTTGTAATCCGGAGCATGTCGTGCTCTTGCTATTCTGTTTCTCTTGCCTTTTCTCAGCGTGACTTGTTTTATTGAATTAATTTGAATTTCAAATTGTGACCTGCCGTGACAGAATGATTGCAGGCATGTGAAAGTGAAAATCCCCTCTGAATATTAGTGAAATTGCAAGAAACGTTACACTCGTCCTCACAAAAAATGGGCAATTTTAGGGAATGTTAAGGTGAATGGTTAGCATAGCAGTGATGAAGATGTGTGTACGTGTGGAGCATGGTGTAAAACTAGGTTTTCTTTGTTCTAGATGCTCCCTGGGCCATCCTGCTGGCCAATATTGAGCCAGAGTCCACAGCAGTGACGGTCAATGGCTTGATCCCGGCGCGCTCCTATCAGTTCCGCCTCTGTGCCGTTAATGATGTGGGGAAGGGGCAATTCAGCAAGGAGACAGACCGGTGAGCTAAAGCCAGACCCTGTATCTATTCCTCCTCCCGCTGCACCTCAAGACTGTAACAGTGTTTTGTCACCTTCATCCAGGTTATACAAAATGTTTACATTTTTCACCAAAACACTCCTTGATGGTCATGTGACTTACTGGCACACCATTTGATTAGTAATGGCAATTAGAAATCTCAGAAATGTCAAAAAAACCGAATCATCCACAGAACTTTGTGGTTGTTGGTAAACAGTGTTTTGTGCTCATGAAATGCATTTCCTAGACAACCAGTTTGACTGATCCCTTCAGTCAATAGTCAGTGAAGAGGGATGTACGTGTAAGGCTACCAAAGCGGATACACACACAAACATGCACAATCACCTGTCAACACACATTCACACACACACACCCACACACACACACACACACACACACGCCCACGCGCTCTCACACTCTGAAGGCCGCACGATGGATTTGGGTTCGAGGCGACGTTAGGTTTGGCCTCTCTGCAACCTCACACAACTTCAAGCGCTCATTGCTTTCTCCCTATCCCCCGACCTCCTCCCTCCCTCCACCAGTCTGTCACGCTGCCTCACGCTGCCAGCTCCCCAGCCAGAGGAGAGCCACGGGGGGCTCCGTCTGTGTGTTGCAGGGGGCTGGCACTGAACGCTCTGTGGTGCCATTTGGTACTAAGTCGCCACCACTGATCTCACATCCGTCTCCCATACATCTGCTCTGCAGGCACTTGTGGTGTTATAAAACATATAGATGGTTAAATTGCTCAGATGTGGTTTTAATATGCGGGGGGGGGGGGCACTGGGCATATTTTGGAGTGCAAAAGCACATAAGGATTGTTGAGGGCTATTCATGATGGCAGCAAAGTGGTGACGAGGGTTTGTGCTTGAGTTGAAATTCTACATGTATTTGGCTTTAAATAGATATGCTTCATTTGAGCTGTCTGTTACATTATTACAAAGCTTTATGGTTTTAGTTTGAAATACACTAAAGCTGTGCGCATAATGATTTTCAGAGAGAAAATGTTCTTTTAATCCTATTTCTAACCACCCTCTGTCTGTGTGTGTGTGTGTGTGTGTGTGTGTGTGTGTGTGTGTGTGTGTGTGTGTGTGTGTGTGTCCCTCAGCGTCGCTCTCCCAGAGGAGCCACCCAGTGCACCTCCTCAGAACGTCATCGCCAGCGGCCGGACTAACCAGTCCATCATGATCCAGTGGCAGCCTCCACCAGAAAGCCACCAGAACGGCATCCTCAGGGGCTATACTGTCCGGTAAGATCCCTGGTCTTCCGTCCCTCCGCTGGCACCTGTCCATGTCTTACTTACAAGCTTGCATTCAGTCTCATGTTCTCCTTCAGGTCCTGTTCCACTCAGAACAGATCAATCTCAAAATGTATATTTTGGAAGGGTGGCCATGATATTTTTGGTTGATTGGTGAGTTGATTTCCGTGTGAAGAAATATGGAGACACAATCAATTCAAAGCCTTCTCTTCTTTTGAACACCGTCACATACTGAAATCCTCACCAAAATGTTGTTGATCCATTTAATACTACTTTCGTGTTCCTGTCTAGTTCCAGTCCTTTATCTTGCTTTGGTAAGCTGCTAGAATGAAGTCACACTCAGTGTTTTTCATTGAAGATCCCCTGCAGCGTCAGTTAACACGCGTGCTTAAAAAATAATTCAATCTGAGTGAAAACTAAAATTTAATGACTGTTTTGACTTCAAAAAACTTTAGTGACTCTAATGGGCAGAGTCAGCAATATGTCAGACTGACTGTAAACCCTGTAAACATGTAATTAGTTTGGTTTTCTGTCAGGCTTTTTATTCATTATGTACAAATGAAACAGAAGGTGTTTTCTAGACAAAAGTCAGTGCTGTCAGTGGTTTTTAATTGCTTGTTTGCTGGTGCTTTGTCTCCCCCTAGCAGGGAGTCTAGTGTACTGCAAGTCTTGGCTCAGACAACAAAACACTGTGGTGTCCTCTTCTTCAGTGAGCCGTCTAAAACACAGGATTTTAATCATCTTAGTTCTTGGAAAGAGGCCAGCATTTAAACTTGATGTATTTGTGCCTCAGGTACCGCCTGACTGGGCTGCCTGTGGATTACCAGATCAAGAACATTTCCAGTCCAGATGTGACCAACCTGCTACTGGAGGATCTCATCATCTGGACTAACTATGAGATTGAGGTGGCTGCCTACAATGGGGCGGGTTTGGGCACTTTCAGCCATAAAGTCACTGAATGGACCCTGCAGGGAGGTGAGCACTCATATCATCGATATCATTGATCTAAGGCCAAAGCTGATATGCTGACTATTTTCTTTCTTAATTGTTGAACATGTCATTTTCAGGGAGTCAGCATTTATTTGTGTTAATTTTCAGCAAGTGTCTCTTTTAAGCATCGTGGTTATTCATGATTAATAAGGCTGGGATGCAACATCCTGCAAGTGTAGCACTTGCAACAGAACTTCTTCTACCGAGCATCGAGTTTATTTTTATCTCCATCTAAAAGCCAGTGCTGACTGATGTTCAGCTGCATTAGCATTAAATCTTTGTATGGACCACACAAAGGCGAGACATCCCCCTGAAATCCATAAGCAGCTCACACAGTCACAAACAAACCCACAGAGAACCTTGGTATTGGGTGTAAGTGTCGTCACAAAGAGAGTGATGGCAGCATCTGCCCTGACCTGTGCAGCGCCGATCAATACTGACATTAAAATAGACGCAGGCAGACTTCCAGCAGTCAACTGAAAGGTGCTCTCAAACCTTTGTTTTCTGTCTTTCCACTTCTATTTTTCTCCCTCCTCCTTTTCTTCCCCCTTGCCCCCCTTTTTCTTCCTCCCCTCGTCCACCTCAGTACCCACCATTGCCCCGGGTAACGTGCAGGCCGAGGCGGTCAACTCGACAACGCTCCGTTTTACGTGGACAGCCCCCAACCCTCAGTTCATCAACGGCATCAACCAGGGCTACAAGGTCGGTAGCCGCCGCGGCACCATCACCACCAGCCATCACATCCATTGACAGAACTGTCAGGGCTGAACTTGTAGCATCACACATCCTGTGTAGGAGGAGGGAGAGAAAAGCCAAGAGGCAAAAGATATTTGGTTCCAGCGTGAACAATGGACTTTTTTCACCCATTTGTCAGTCGGAGGTCATTCTCTTCTCTGTCTTTGCAGCCATTTTTCTTATGTTTTATTGTGAAGCTGCATGCATGTAATGATGAATGTCTTCATTATTTTGTCATGGGCTCATGAATACAATATAGTCCGTCTCTCTGTCTTTTTTGCATACTTCACTGAAACAAACCCACAGGGAATCATAAAGCCACATCCATAGGGTACTTCTATTTTTCCGTTGACTCTGCGGAGACTTAATTATGTCATTGGGCTTTTTTTCCCCCCTGCCTTTTTGTCTCTGTGTTCAATAGTGCTCCACAGGCCTTACTCAGCTGGGTGCAGGGGTCACTGTACAAACTCAGCCTGAATTTTAAATACCAGTTTTTTTCTCTTTGGAGAGACATTAGCAGCAGCGAGAAAAGGGGAGTTAGAGAGTGCGAAAGGTGAGAGTGAGGCAAAAGGAAGAGTTTCAGGGAGAGACAGACACAGAGAGAGAGTGGCAGGCAGTCAACCATCTATCCCTCTGAAACCCTCTTGCCAACTCTTTACTTCCCTGGAAGCTCCCTCACTGTTGAAACTGGAAACAAACCCAATAGACCTGCCATTGGGACTCATTACCGAAGTGCCTAATTGGTCATTTCAGGTCCCAATTGTAGATGCTATATGGTCCCCAATCATCGGCATGCATGATGGGATGCTAGCCTTCCTCTTTTGAGCCTCTCTTCCTCTCCCAGTCTTAGTGGAGCTGTTCAGCCATTCCTTCCCAGTCAAAGCCTCTTCAGGGCATCTTTCTAAATATATTTGGCAGAGCTACGATGCCAAATAACTCCTCAGCATGGCTCAGGACTACCGGAGAGAGACACCACTGTTAGTTTTGTGAGAACAAATGTGCGAGAATTCCAGAATCACAGAAAAATGGTTAGCTGTTTTAGTTTAGTTTTGTTTAGTTATTTTCAGCTGTCTGGTTAACTTTATCACACTGACTTCTTTAGCTTCTTTTTTGTCTGTTTTTAGTTGCTCGCCTGGGAGCCGGTCAAAGACGCAGAAGTTTCTATGGTAACAGTGCGACCAAACTTCCAGGACAGCGTCCACGTGGGATATGTGACAGGTCTGAAGAAGTTCACAGAGTATTACACGTCTGTGCTGTGTTTCACCACACCTGGAGACGGCCCCCGCAGCCCGCCCAGAGCATTAAGGACACATGAGGACAGTAAGCGACTTTTCTTTCACAGTTTTCTCTCCCACGGTAGCGAGGGGACACGAGGATCTCACAGTAACACATCCTCCGGGCAAGATCTATTATTCATGCAGAACGAAGTTGTAGAGGAGTGCTAATGACTGAGTATAGTCTGCATTCAGCCAGGATCATCATAATTGGGACTTAGTTCCCTTAGAGATTACTGGTTAAGCTTTAAAAACTCTTAATTTTTCTTCAGTTTTGCCAGCATTGACCTTGTTTTTGCAGATTTTAATGTAAACACATTTAAAATGTAAATACTGTCCCCAGTTTTTGGCTATGGCCAGTGTTCCAGCGCATCAGCATGAATGTTCACCGTATGTAGAGTGTCTCATTTGCCCGTTGGCCTTGCTCATTATTCTTGTTTGTGCCTGTCCAGCCCCTGGTGCTGTGGGTCACCTGAGCTTCACTGAGATCCTGGACACCTCGCTCAAAGTCAGCTGGAGTGAGCCCGGCGAGAAGAATGGAGTCCTCACAGGTACATTCACTGCACTCCTGAATTATACTCGTAGTAAGGCAAGAGAGGCAGGAAATAGCAGTTTGTCCAAGGTGGTATTTGTCAGAGCTTTACTGAAAAAGACTATTCACATGAGGCAAAGGTAAGGCAGAGCTGAGACTGGAGGGTTTTGTTATGTGCTGCTTTACAACCTTATTTAGTGATTCCAGTACATGTGGCTCTTGCGATGGGTACACTTAGAACAGCTACTTTATTCGTTTGTTGTTTATTTTATGTGCGTCATTGACATACGACTGCCTTTGCTGCATGATCTTATAAGACACCAAATATACCGGTGCAGCAGTGAGACAACACTTGTGAGAAAATAAAATAACTTCTTACATAAAACATTACAGTGCAAACAAAGAACATTGTCTCCTCTCCCAAGCTCTACAAATAAAATCTGCCACAAGAAAGGCTCCCTTCCTGAAACTCAAGTCTTTTATAATGGAAGAGGTAAAAAGAGATGAAGGGCATTTTATTAAAAAAAAACAGAGCCCTTGAATCATCATATTCTATAAAGAGAAATAAAACATCAAATGGACTGTTTTCAGTTTCATCCAAATTGCATAAAAACAAAGCCGTCCCTCCTCAGGGAGACCATTAAACTTACCTGTTTCTGTGGCTAATGATACTGTACCTGAATGTAACCGTGCATAAAGAGATCTTCAGCTTTTGCTTAAATTTTGCTCCTCCTAACGTTATCTGCTCAATGTTTTCTATAAGTATTTTTGCAGTTTGGATTTATATCAGATGGTACATCAACACATCGTCTTTCCATAAGGAATAATTCCTGGTGTCACAAATCAGATACTGTAACCTGTTTTGAAAAATGAAAAGTAGTCATCCCACTTGTCCATGGATGCACGTGCAACATATCGTGATTAAATATCTTTCTATTGGGCCACTCATACTTCTCTTCCGGTTTACTTTATTCTGCACAAACTTTGGGTAATGAACAGCTGCCCGCCAGTGACATTAATATTCAAGTGTTTACAAAGGTTGAGATTTAGCAGCATATTGTAAAGTGCTTTTCCAAACCATTTTAAATGTGCTGCACACTCCCAGGAGACAAACACTGACATGCCATGTGAAATTATTGATTTGGCAAGAAATGTTACCTAATGCCTTATGCAATCACACGAAAAGAGCTGCTGGCCAAGGAGCAAATTGCATTAACTTTGAGAGGGTAAGTGTGTGTGTGTGTGTGTGTGTGTGTGTGTGTGTGTGTGTGTGTGTGTGTGTGTGTGTGTGTGTGTGTGTGTGTGTGTGTGTGTGTGTGTGTGTGTGTGTGTGTGTGTGTGTGTGTGTGTGTGTGAGAGGATCGGAGTGGGTGGAGGATGTGTGTGCGCGAGGAGGTATAATCACAGGCTGATTCAATTTTTGATGAAGTTAATTTAATATCTCTGTTAGCTGGCCCCGTTGCATGCGAGCTTGGAGTGACTATTGTAGTGAAACTGTTGTTGAATTTTCCCCGTGAGGAATCTCGGCCTGTCGCTGTCAACCCATCTCTGCTGCTCTTCAGGTTACCGAATTTCGTGGGAGGAGTACAACCGAACGAACACCAGGGTTACCCACTACCTGCCGAACGTCACCTTAGAGTACAGAGTCACTGGACTCACCGCTCTCACAACCTACACCATCGAAGTGGCGGGAATGACCTCCAAAGGTCAGGGTCAGCTGTCCTCCTCCACCATCTCCTCTGGCGTCCCACCAGGTGAGTACACCCTAGATCGCAATAAAAACTTATTTTCTCCCAGGCTGCTCAGTGATGCCTGACTCTGAGATATCTGCATCCACCTCAGTACATCAGAGGTGAATGAAGTTTCATTTTTTGTGCTCACAGCACTAAAAGAAAACTTTTTGAAAAACAACAATCTTGACATCTTTCCATAAACGGTGTTTAGTTGTGGATTGCCTCTGGCTGTGACACCTCACTGTCAACAGTTTTCATTACTTTCCGCTAAAAGGGATGCTTCAGAGTATTGCACCTCCATAATTTTGGGATATTATCAAAATCGAATCGAATCAAATCATGAATGCCGGACTCCACACTGCTTGGAGTGCAGGATTTCTGTTAACATTTTTAAGTTTCAGACCAGAGCCAGGATAACCCTGATGACGTCATCAGGGTAGATTTCAATCGCCGGGAACCTTTATTGCACCTTCCTGCATATTTACTGTTTCACGTTGAACTTGGTGAACACACTCCATGCTGTCTGGCGCCAGGCACAATGAAATCGTACCCCAGTCACCTCAGCTGGGGCAGGACCCAAAAAAAGAAGAAAAAAAGAAGCACCAATGCAAAATAACAGCTCCCACGAGACAACCGAGCGAAATTACAGCGTTTAATGATTTCATATTTGCAAAATTGCGTAATAGAAATACAATGCCCCTGTCAATTACTACAGCAGCATTCAGAGCGGTACATCTGTGAAACCTGTGAAATGACAGGCTGTTATATTGAGCAGAGCAGCAGTTACAGTCCCCAGAACGGTGATTACACTCTGCGTATATGTGTAAAGACAACGCCTCTGTGCCTCCAAGTGTACTGAACAATCCAGCGAAAAAGCCGCCTCAATAATCAGTCATGCAAATGATTTAGGGGTTGTAATTTTACTATGGCATGTGTAATCTGCATTTCATTGGGGTTGAATAGACCCGCATTTAAGCAATCTAGGAAAAAATTGCTTCGCGTACCCATGGGTGTAATTATAGCTTTTTAATATTAGCACGCTCTCCACACTCCCAACATGCCACAGTTAATATCTTCAGCTAAGATTTATATGAACTGTATGTTGTGGTGGGTTTAATGTTTGTCTTGCGGTACACTTGAGGGGAAAAAAGAAGTGAAGAATTAATTATTTTATGCACAAGCACATTCATATACCTACCTAGACACACAGAAAGTGAAAAACATCCCTTTGTACGCACACAAACAGCGATATTCATATACATAAAAATGCCCCCCTGCTGTTCTTTGAATTCACCATTTTCAGATTTGTTTCCCCTCCAGGAATCTCAGGGAATAATCCGTTCTTATTGTTTACTCAGCTCAAGTGTAAACAGTGGGGTATCAGATTGAACCGTATCTCCACATAACTGCAGTGTAATTGACATTCATGGCATTGTCTCCGCTTGTGTACTGTGTGTAAGCATCTTTTCCAAATCTAATCTGCTTTTGCTTTCTTAGCTGAAGTTGGGTGCACAGGGGAGAAGAGGAATAAGTGAGATGGCTGAGAAATTCATCTGTGTGCAGTATCTGTGCTGCCACTAGAGGGCGCTGTGGTAGATAGATTAGCAAAGTCTGTAGACCCAAACCACCCCGTGTGAGAGGCAGCCACATGAAACACACCTGTACTTGTCATTTGTTCCCCCGCTCTCTTTGGCCAACTCTGGCTCTTTCATCTCTTTATAGAGCTTCCTGGTCCTCCTACCAACATGGCAATTTCCAACATCGGCCCACGCTCCGTCACCCTGCAGTTCAAACCTGGCTACGATGGCAAAACTTCCATTTCCCGTTGGCAAGTGGAGGCCCAGGTGAGCCAGAGCTGAAGTTGCAGTTTCCTTCATCATGTGTTATTGCTTTTGGAGTCATCTTCCTCATGATGATTCCTCAATACGGTTTCCCATTGACTTCAACCAATAGACACATTTGCAGTGCTTGCACACTATCTGTTGTATCTGTCATGCTCTGTGTTGTCTCCCAGGTGGGTGTGGTAGGAGAAAATGAGGACTGGGTGATGGTCCACCAGGTGTCCAACGAACCTGAGGCTCGCTCCTTAGAGGTGCCAGGCCTCAACCCATATACCTTCTACAGGTAGCCCACCGGAACTTTGCCTGCTTCCCCATGTCTGCCTCCGTTTATCTGAATCTCACCATTTTTTGGTTAATAAATAACCTGTAAATGGGCCCAGAATTTGACTAAATACCCAGCTCTCCCAGCAAGGCGGCTTCACTGCACAGGACGTACTTACACAACACCGTGCATTATTATAGCAATATACTGGTAGGGATGAACCTGCTCATGATTTCCCCTGTATAATCTAAGGCCAGATATCACGGAAATTTAGCATGTGCGGACTGTGACAAACACCAGATAAGGTATACGTGCGCCTCAGCATCTCGGCTAATTTCAGCATATCCCTGGAGCCTTATCTTCTTCCGTATTCCTTTGATTTGGATGCAAGCTTGTTATGGGTAGTGTGATTTTAAAATTATTTTTACATTGCGCACATGATCTTTATCTCGGTGCAGTCTGCTTGTTTTCCATAATCACATTCAGTATAGCTGATGAACATTTGACTGTGCCAATCCCTGAAGACCTGCAGCAGCTATAGTTCTCATCATCCCAGCGTCAGTGCTTCACATTTGAATAGAGTTCGAGCTCACGTTGGATCAGATGGGGGTTTTTTTTGCATATTCCGGCTGCAAAACAAATAAACCACTCATGTTCATCCTGTATTCATAGTCAATGCTGTGATCTCAGTTCAAGTGCAGTAAGCCTCGCGTAAGAGGAATGCAAGTACCACAATGCTGGGAATTCACTTTGACATGCCAGATTTTGAGGTGTGATTTCCGTCGAAAAGAAACCTTCCTTTTGCAGAAGTCGCATTTTAATGTTGTGCTCCAAACACCAGGTTCCGTATGCGTCAGGTGAACATCGTGGGCGTCAGTCCTCCCAGCCAGCCCTCCAGGAAGATCCAGACCCTGCCAGCTCCTCCTGACATGGCCCCCGCCAACGTGACCCTGCGCACTGCTAGCGAGACCAGCCTCTGGCTACGATGGATGGTGAGTTAGGGATCTGCTTCCCGTGTGCATAGCATTTCAGAATTATCCATTACTTCCTCAATCTAAGGAGTCCGGCTTGTTTTAACCCACTTTCCTCTCCGTCCCTCTCTCAATATTTGTTCCCAGCCTTTGCCTGAATGGGAATACAACGGTAATGCAGTGCAAGTGGGCTACAGGGTTCAGTACTCCCGTGCGGGCTCACAGGGCCGGGCACTGATCCACGTCATTGCTGACCGTCTGGAGAGAGAATTCACCATCGAGGACCTGGAAGAGTGGACGGAGTACGAGGTCAGGGTCCAGGCCGTGAATGGCATCGGGACGGGGCCGTGGAGCCAGCCGGTCCGAGGCAGGACGAGGGAGTCTGGTGAGTCAGCACATTATCTGTCATCCTCGGTGAAAAACTGCTTTTCTGATGTATTGATCTGAGAGTAGGAGCTTAATTACTCGAAGGCACATTTGATTTATCATAACCAAGGTGTTTGTTTCACCCCTCAATCAAGCCCACAGCAACACACACATTCCTTTAGACGTACCATATCCATGTGTTGTGTGATTTTCTCAAAAATGACAGCATCCTAATTACTTTTCTGTTTACTATTTCTTCCAACATGTCTGCAGCGTTAGTCATATTAGAAGCAACAGACGTGCACTTTACAGTTTACACTTTGCCATATGTCAGATTTATGTGTGAATCCTTTCAGCAGCCCGCCCTGTTTTAAGCAAAACGCTTCTTTTCCCTCCACTTCTGCTTTCACGTCGCTCACCAAACGTTGGGTAGGCAGGAGTGGAGGAAGGAGTCTGAGGAAATTGAGAACACATGGACTCAAATGAGGAATTCCTTTGCTCTTTTTTTCCACTCACTCCAGCAGATTCTTAGGAATCAGCGCATTATGTCCAGGGATGAGTGCCAAGGAAGAGAAAAGGCCAATTCTTCAGTCTTTTTTTCTTTTCTCTTTTCAGCAGGCCTGGAGGGTATACCAGCATATCAGAGGCTATGTGCAAACATACGATATAAACCAGAGCAGATCACTCAAACGGCATGATGAATGCATATATCCACACAGTAAATAAGCATAAACACAGGGAGCATGAGAGATTAAGTTTTGAGAAAATGTGACAAACAACGGTCTATTCAGGCTCAGTGTTTTCACCTCTCTGCCCTCTTTGTTTTCCAGTCCCCTCCTGTGGACCCACCAACGTGTCTGCCTTCGCCACCACCTCTAGCAGCATCCTGGTGCGCTGGTTTGAAGTTCCCGAGCCAGACAGAAACGGTCTCATTCTGGGCTACAAGGTCTGCTTGTGATTTTAATGTTTCACAGTTATTCGCTGTTTATTTACCGAGTCGGTCGAAGACCTCTAACCAGTTTATAGAAATGTCAGCTATTTTTGGGTAGTGTGCAAAGCAGCAGGGTGACGGTGTGTGAGGTGAATTCTCCTACTTCATTTGCAAATGAACTTTTCCCCCAACTTCTCCCCATGTCCTCTCTGCTCCCTGGATCAGGTGGTGTACAAAGAGAAGGACTCCGACAGCACAGTCCACTTCTGGACAGTGGAGGGGAACGGCACCCACAGTGTCCAGCTGACCGGCCTGGGGAAATACGTGCTCTATGAGATCCAGGTCCTGGCTTTCACACGGATCGGAGATGGACGGCCCAGTTCTCCACCCATCCTGGAGAGGACTTTGGATGATGTGCCGGGACCCCCAGTGGGTATCCTGTTCCCTGAAGTGCGGACCACCTCAGTCCGGCTTATTTGGCAGTCCCCCTCACAGCCCAATGGCATTATACTTGGTTAGTAACATGCAAGATCCTGAGATTCTGATTGAGAAGATGTTATTTATTAGAAGACTTCCTTTATTCATTTTGTCATTTTACTAGATAATATAGAATCTAGTCTAGAGATGTCAGTGTCTTTTGCAGTAGTGGTAGTAAAAGAACTAGAAACTACCAAATACTACACACACAGGCTTCTTTATTTAACTTTGATGTAGCGTCAGGCCCACAGGTGTAGTTCCTGATGACTCCCAGCATACTTCTGTTGTGTGTTTTTTCAGCCTGATGGACTAGACACTGTCAAATCGTGTTATTTTCCAGCCTTGCTGCAAAGGGAGTCGGATTCTCTTGTAAGCTAATTGGGGATTTCCTTGTGAGCGTTTGATTCATTATACATGTGAAGATCATTTATTTTAAATTGTGCGGTATGACACAGTAGCATGCAGGAGCAGATGCTAATGGAGTCATTTCAGAAGAGACAAAGCTGCCTGTTGCACAGGAAAACCAACATAAACAACAAATGCTTCAGATATCTAAAATGCACTTTTCAGCCCAGATTTAATTTAGCATTGAGCTCTGTATGAGTTCCTCTCTCTTCATCAGAATTACACGTTTACAAGTTATTCCATGAAAAAAATCCTTTCATGCCTTACAATGGCTTAGATTTAACTCTGCACCTTTGCATTCATGTAATGCGTACATGCAGATCTAAGCAGTTCCCACATTTATCTCCACCCACCCCTCCACCGCTCGCCTGCAGCTTCGACTCCGCTCATCAAACACAAAGTTCATCAGCAGCTTAACTATCTGACAAAGTTTTTTGAGTAACGTGTGCACTAACTTCCTTCTTCAACACCCCCAAGCCATATAAAATGTCCTGTCAGCATTTGACGTGAATCATCACGTAACTTGGCAGGCTAACGTTGACTGACGTTATCTAGCACGCTGCAGATTTGTTTGGACGCAGTAAAACAAGAAAAAAAATCTTTCTGATTGACCAGCGTGTTGGCTCGTACTCGCTGTGTCCCCAGGATAAATGGATGGAACAGCATCAGGCTTTAATAGAAGTTTTGTGGAAAAATGCTACCGCAGGCTGCAGTTTGACTCTCAGGTTTTCAGATCCTTTGGTAATACACGAAGGCTCAATATTTCTCCTTTCACAACTTTGCAACCGAACACAGAATACGTGTCTACCATCATTTTGAAAATATTGAAACCGATATGTAGCTACACCTGGCTTCTCCTCTGATATCCCTCATTTCACTGTAGCCCCACCCTGCAAGTTGACAGGATTGGTTCCTTCAGTATGTGACGTATGAAACCCTGGCTGTCTCAATCCGTGTTTCTGAGACTGTCATTGGTCCACTGCAGTTCCAAGTTGGAAACACTCAAGCATGGCGTTGACTGCTTATTGTAGCATATAGACATGTTAGCAAGGTTGAACACTTGAGGGGGTCTTTAACATTGTTTGTACCCACCTTCTATCCAGCCTACCAGATCACATACCACCTGAACTCCACCAACAGCAACACAGCCACAGTGGACGTGCTGAACCCCAGCGCTCGCCAGTACACGGTGACCAGCCTCAAGCCGGAGTCCGTCTACGTGTTCCGCATCACCGCGCAGACGAGGAAGGGCTGGGGGGAGGCGGCAGAAGCGCTGGTGGTCACCACGGAGAAAAGAGGTAATCATAACAAGGTTTACCATTCCTGAGTGTGTGGTGTATTTTAATACGAACATATTAGAGTGCTGGATATGCATCATACAACAATCATTTGAATGAGCACACACGCAAAATAAATCATCATCTCTAATGGTGTTAGAGATAGTAGTACCATCATTTGTAGTGCACGAGCAAACAGGAAACACAGTAACATTGGCATGCATAAGCCTGAGCGCAGACAGGTGTGTGATCTCAGTAATGACACGACTTGTACGGAGCTGTGCTAAACCGTCTTTGCGCTGAGTTCATTTCCAGTGAACAGTCCAGTTAGCAGATGTGTTTTCTAAAGGAGTGTTTGTGCCCTGTGGGTGTTTATCGGAAGCGCTCTGATGGAGTTGTGAGAACCAATCAGTCCATCTGCTTCCCTCCGGGCATGTTGAGGATTGTTTACTCTGCAACTTTGATTTCTCAGCTACTTTTCATTCATCAGAATCGCACATCTTTTCCTTGTCTGTGCAACTTAGCCCATGCAGATGTAAGCGAGCTTTTTTCTTCTCCAAAACCATTTCTAAGACCTCTAACCTTTTTTTCTCATTCTCCGTCCTTCCTTGTGTTCCTCCTCCCAACATCCATTTCCCATTCATCCCCTCAACCCTTTTATCCCACTCCATCCTTTACGCCCAATTATAATGCCTCTCATCCAAACCCTCTGTTACCCGGTGTCCCCTTCCCTCATGCACACCTCCTGTCTTTGTGTCCGTCATTCCAGCTCGTCCCCAGCCCACCAGCCGTCCCATGGTTCCCCAGAAAGACGTTCAGGCACGCCAGGTTTTGCTGTCGTGGGAGCCAGGCAGCGACGGCCTGTCCCCCGTGCGTTACTACACGGTGCAGCTCAGAGAGCTCCCTGAGAGCAACTGGACAGTCCACTCTGCCTCCGTCAACCATGAGGCCACCTCCTACATAGTGTCTAGGTAGAGTGGGCTTTCCAGTTTTTACATATTGTTTCTTGCATTTCTTCCTCTTGGTTACAGCAAGTGTTTTTCACTGAGTTCTCCTTAGATGTAGAGGATGATACTAAATGAAACAATGCTTTATCGTCTCACAGTCCCCACTGCTACATTCACTCAAATATTCCCTTGGCTGCCGTATAGTTGGCAAATAAGTAGTATCCTTATATGGCTGTTTCCAGCATTACAACCCGGTTAAGAACATAAACAATGGTTTAAACTTGTCCAAAACCTTAAGGGTATTAGCAAAGAAACTCAGCAAAAGCTGCAGTGAGCATTAAGGATCCCAGTTTGATTGAAATTTGTGCCTTGTATTTAGCTTGAAAAACTCCCGCAGTGAGATTACATTTCTCTTTTGAAGTCTGTGGCTTAAAAGGTTTAAGATCCAGCGTTGTAGTTATTCATTGAGGTTGATGTGCTTTCCTGCGCTTCCACCCCTTAGGCTGAAACCCTTCACATCATACCAGTTCAGAGTAAAAGCCACCAATGACATCGGGGACAGCGAGTACAGCGAGGAAAGCGAAGCGATCACGACCCTACAGGATGGTAAGAGTGACATCACGAGAAAAACCTCCTGAGTCACAGTGTAAATATTTGATGAGTAAAGTAGAGATCTTAAAGGAACGTGTCGACATTTTGGGAAGCAATAATATCACTCACACATGAATGTATGGTAAACGGACTACAGCCAGCAGCTGGTTGGCTTACCTTAGCATAGATGAGAAGAATCACCAATCAGCTCCTCTCAACTCATGTATGTTTGTTTAATCTGTCCAAGTGTAAAAACAGCATTCATGCGTAATGACTGTATGAATCAGCCTATTGTTGTGATGCAGACGCTGCTGGCAAAGGCAGCAGGTGATGTCATGTGCGCACCATCTGCAGTTACCGTGAGACGAGAGGGCAGCGTTAAAACCTCGGAAAAGTTTGCCAACTGAGAGAAATGTTCTGTCGGCTAATCTTTCCAACTGTTATTTTTGACTCATCTGTCAATGGCTCTTGTGTTTCAGCTATTGTGTGTTTATGCCCCATGAATGCCACTGCACACGGCCGGGTTTAGCATCTTGAATTGCGCACATTTTCAGCTCAATTTAGCCCATTTTTCTCACTTTTATTGCCGCAGCACCCGACGAAGCGCCCACAATTCTCTCCGTCACGCCACACACAACAACGTCAGTGCTGATCCGCTGGCAGGTGAGTGGAGACAGCGAAACCGTTTGTTTTATGTTTCATTGTTTGCGAAATCCATGAACGTCTGAGAAAGTGGCCCCTGATGAGAGACCATGACATTGCACAAGTAAGTCTATACTTACACACTTTCACACACAGCCTTTACTCTGTGTGTGACTAACAGAAAACACCCTCACTCACACTCACACCTGAATTAACAGGTCATAAAGAGGAAAACAGGAGGCTCCAAGCCACAATTTTATTTTTATGGAGACCACTTGTAGAGTTTATAAGGATAGAGAGGTACTTGTTTTCTCTCCCTGCTTCTCCCCTCTGGCTCCGCTCTCTCATGTTCAACCGTGGGGGATTTCTCCACGTGACTCACCTGCGGATGAGCTCAGTCTGAGAGGGTTTTTTCTTTCCGTGTGACTCATTTACTGTAAGCGTCCTCAGTGACGGTAAGTTCGAGACAAAACACGGGGCGATGAAGTGGAATTTCACAGTGAGGAAACATACAAGTAAAATGCCTGTTAAGGTGAAATTAGCAATTTATATGTCCTCATTAAAACAGGAAAACTGGGTCACATGCAGGATTCTCAGCTATTTCTGGGCCTCATTTCTGCAGAGATCAGCGACATCAGACCTTAACTCCCCATCTTTTGCTTTGTAGCCCCCCTCTGAGGAGAAGATCAATGGGATCTTACTGGGCTTTCGGATCCGATATCGTGAGCTGCTGTATGACCGCCTCCGCAGTTACTCTGTTCGCACCATCAATGGCGCGTCCACCTGGGCTGAGCTGACTGGTGAGAAATCACTGCATGACAAGCTGTAGTATTCTACCACTTAAACTTCCTGTGCTTCCTTACACAAATACATTTTGCAGAATAGCATTTTCATTTAGAGTTGTCAGAATGTGAATTTAAAGACACGCACCAAGGAAGGAAATTTGCACGTCAGAATTCATTCAGAGTAACGTATGGGCAAAAAGGGCTATTTTCTCTGCTGCCTTTACTTCAGTAATATTTTCATGCAATTATGTGACTCCATCACAGTTGATTATTCCTGCACAGTCTTTGTGTCAGCAGCACTATTATTTGCATGAGAGGAAAACTTTCACACAGGCCTGTTCCGTTCCCAAGATCTCCCAGCTGGTCTTGACACTTAACAGCAAAACATTTCATCTTGTGATCAGTAACTATCAGCTGCAAGCTATTATTAGGTTTACTCAAGAGCTGCTCTGTTTCTGCTGCGCCGTATAACTTAGCCTATAATTTTACTCTTGTTGAGTCATTCTGCTCACTCAGAGCTGTGATCACTGGGATTGTGTAGGGGTTTCTTTTGACAGTAGTGATGCCCTTCTCAACAACGAAAATATCGTACTTTGGACACTAATACTATTGTCTCTGCACTACCTGCCTTTCGATTCAACTCTTTTGCATTGCTTTTTCTTCTCCACCGCAGCCCCCTACAGCATCCAGAATCTGAGTGATTCAACTCTGACCCAGTATGAGTTGGACAGTAAGTTTTGTTATGTCTCAGTCTCACAAAAACGCACACATGCACATTTGCACTCAATGATTCAATCCCCCAACTAATTAGGTTTTAAAAAAAAGCTGTCCGTTGGATGCTACCATATGTCTCAAGTGCCCTGCTGCCTTGAATACCGATGGAGGAAAAGCAGACTGTCGAGCAAATTAACACATTTGGCTGCTTATATTCACATCGCATCGGTACAAACACTTGTACTGAAGCCAGTGGAGGCACTCTGTCTACAGAAATTCTTGGACACTGAGTACACAAGCTTGCATAGTTCAACACAGTCCAACACGTAGCTTATTTGGATGAATAAGCTGTGGCCACATAGTTGTCCTGTACCCTTGTAATTATACTGAAAATCAGTGCTCAATTCTCAGCAGCCCTGTTGTGTGTGTGTGTGGGTGGGTGGGTGAGGGATCGTTTCCTTATTATTGTCCCATTGAATTTTACTAATTGTTTGAGGCTCCAGGAGGGAGGTGCAGGGATGGGGGAATGAGGCGGTGGGTCAGCTGACCTCCTTTTGGGTGTTCCAAACTGAGAATGCTAAATGAGAGTTAATTATAATTCCTGATGCTCTTGTTTTACTCCCACTGCAGAGCTCAGTAAACACAAGCGCTATGAGATACGCATGAGTGTGTACAACGCCGTGGGCGAGGGGCCAACCAGCGCGCCACAGGAGGTGTTTGTAGGAGAAGCAGGTATGCACGCTTCCTGTCGTTTCAGTCAGCGCAGACTCATACGGCAGCCGCTCCCGACGACGTGTTGATGTGATCTCTGTCAGAAGCTTGCTAAGATTAGGTTAGGTGAGAAACTTCATTGTCCACAGTGTGGTACGTTGTCTTTGGCTTTACAACAATCAGTATGGGTTACAATTAAGACAATAACAAAAAGCAATAACTTATGAGAGCTCAATAATAGGCAATCAGTTCAGTTGGCCTACTACAAAAAGTACAGTGCCTATTTCTGCAGACATAATAGAGCTATACAAACACAGCGAGGGGTGAGGTGAGGGAGTGGCCCTGTATTGTTAACTATGTTTAATAATTTGACAGTTTAATTGCACTTAGGACAATTGCTTACGTGCAGACACTGTTTGAGGTTTGTGGCAGTCTAAAGCGTCCTCCTGAGATAAGCACTTCGAATCCGGGGTGCAATGGATGAGACAAATCACTTGTTATGCCAAGAGCTTTCTTTTTGGTATTCAGTACATGTCTGCTGCTCAGTTGCATCTGTGGTTTTCAGGTGTAATTTGTCTTTCTTAAATCCCAGGGCTTTTCTGTTTAGGCTGAACAGTTGAGGCTTTTCTGCTTTAAGCTATAACGCTGCCTGTCTACATAATGGGTATTGGGTAGTGATACCAGAAGCTGAAACAGACTCTTACAATGCATGTTATATAACAGTGCCTACAGCCCCACCCCAGAATGTGGCCATTCAGTCTGCAACAGCCACCCAGCTGGATGTGACATGGGACCCTCCCCCTGTGGATGCACAGAATGGAGACATCCAGGGCTACAAGGTCAGAGTCACACTTTTCTTAAACTCTCCAGCAAACACTGCCAAGTGCCACATTAGACACATTTTATGGGCTTACCTCTCAATAAGGCAGCAACGTTGTCTTCTGTTTGTACCATTATATAAACATTTCAATGTTTTTGTGGTTCACAAGTGACTACATCCATTTGATGTTAATCACCATTAAAGGCACATTTTTACACTTTTAGCCAGCACGGTTTTCCAGAGGGGCGTTCAATGAAAAGTTTAGTCTGCTGTTCAAGACAACATTTACAGGGAATAAAAAGAAAGTGCTTTCTCTTAGGGGAGTTTGAAATGAGACTGCGTTTCGTAGAAGCAGACGTAACTGCATTCCCTGAACGGCATCTGTAGACAGATATTAATATATATTTATGCCTCTCTTATTCCGTGTAGGTTTACTTTTGGGAGTTCCAGCGTAAGAATGAGACCGAGAGGCTGCGGACTCTGTTCATGCCTGAAGGAGGGGTGAAGCTAAAGAACCTGACTGGCTACACCACCTATATGATCAGTGTAGCCCCATTCAATGCGGCTGGGGACGGACCCCGCAGCCCACCGACGAGGGGGCGCACACAGCAAGCAGGTATATCAGAGCGCTAGATACCTATAAAAATGCAAATTTCTTATTCTCCATGAATGAGCACAACAGTCAGAAATACTGCAATCATGCAATGTTGTAAAGCAAATATTTCTGTATGTAATGAACACGAGAGAGAGGTGCTGAGAGAAAGAAGACAAGCTGAAGACAAATGAGGTAGCAACGTGACTAAAGCAGATAAATTAGAACACGCACAGTCGTGTTCATTCATTTGTCATATTTATGTGGCTGGTGGTGGTGCTGATGTTAGTTTGGAGAACCCTGAGAGTTTTCTCAAAGTGGATGAGTCAACCATGAGGAAAGAATTTGTTGTGAGGATGATGCTAATCGTTGCTGTCAGCATGCCAAACGATGTTAGCGGAACCACACACTGAGCAGAAGTTCCTAATCAGCAAACCCACTCGAAATTCATTTGCTGAATCTCCTGTTTTGTCTGAAAAGTAGATGCTATGAAAATTCTTTGAGAAAGCGTTCTGTCTGCAGGCACGCTATGTCTGCACAACATCCCCAAACAAACCGCCTCACAACACTGCCCCCATGCCCCTTCCCCATCTTTCTTTCTTTGGTAAAACTCCTGTTTAAGAGAAGCCGCTTTTACCATTTTGGTGCATTTTGATACTGCATCTTGGCTCAGGAAAAAGGAAGAGAAAGAAGATGTTCACAGTT
Organism: Chaetodon trifascialis; assembly: GCF_039877785.1. Taxonomy (NCBI): domain Eukaryota; kingdom Metazoa; phylum Chordata; class Actinopteri; order Chaetodontiformes; family Chaetodontidae; genus Chaetodon; species Chaetodon trifascialis. The sequence goes on along the minus strand of NC_092076.1, from coordinate 4,843,612 downwards.
TCTTGGTTCCCCTCTTGGGTCGCTGTCCTGAGAGGAGCACGAGGATGTCAAGCTGGAGGAGGGAGGAGCGCAGTGGAGATGTTTAGACAAAGGGCCTTTCTGCATTTGCAATAAAAAAAAAAGCTCTTGCAGCAGCAACCCTCATAGCCTCAAGTTGGTGTAGATGTTAATATTTCCACAGCTATTCTGTTGTTTGCCTGTAGGGGATGAACTTAAGTTTTCTTTGTTGAGGTGAGTTAAAAGCCAGTTCAGTGAGGCTTCACGTCGCCTAGAGATAAGTTAGCATTTACAGAAGATGAAGCCAACTAACAAAGTAGTTTGTCTCAGTTCGCAGTTTTTTGTCCTAACATGTCCTGCACAGCTGGAAAATAGAGTATTGATATAAGGTATTTGCAAACATTATGTAGGCTAACTATAAATATAAATGTGTGATGCTGATACTTTGTCTGACGGTTAGTTGAATTTATGATGCTCTGTAGTTCACACAACCTTTGCAAACGTGTCGATGGACAACCTTCAGAATCTCTAATGTAAGCCAAGTTTATTGGCATGCATCTTTTGACCTTTGACCCCTTTTGCTGCAGCTCCCAGTGCTCCCAGTTTCATCCACTTCAGTGAGCTGACCACCACCTCGGTCAATGTGTCCTGGGGCGAGCCCACCTTCCCTAATGGCATCATCGAGGGCTATCGTCTGATCTATGAGCCCTGCACACCGGTGGATGGTAAGCTGGGTGACACTCTCCTCTGCTAGAAATGGCTGCCGGCTTCTATAAAAGCTTTATGCACACTACAAGATGGATTGGGATTACGGATTAAAACGTGTAGAGTTTGACTTCTGTTTAGATCAATTTCACTTTGTCAGAATCTTGTGGTGTGCATTTTTCTTGGGCTATGAGCTAATCATCACCTCAGCCTGAACAGCTTGTACATCATCAACCTTTTACACATCGTCTACTGCCATCGCAAATGATACGTGACTACAGTGCCGAAATGCAAAACATATTTCCCACAACTAATTCCATTACTCTGTGTGTGCGTGCGTGTGTGTGTGTGCGCGCCTGTGTCGAGCGTGCTCCCACACTGCCTGGCCTGTGTAAGACCTGCTCTAAATGTGGTTTGTTTGTCTAGAGTCCTCAGTGGCCTGTGCCGACTGTCTTCACTCCCCCTCCCCCCCAGGCGTCAGTAAGACAGTGACAGTGGATGTGAAGGGGAGCGGCCCCCTCTGGCTGAAGCTCAAAGACCTGGCCGATGGCATCACCTACAACTTCCGCATCCGGGCCAAGACCTTCATCTACGGGCCTGAGGTGGAGGCCAACATCACCACCGGCCCAGGAGAAGGTAGTGGCCATGATGTGTGTTCGTGAAAATTCGATTCTTTTTAAGTCTTCATTTAAATGCCCCACTTCAACGCCTTATTCTGCCTCAGGAGCCCCCGGACCCCCTGGAGAGCCCTTTATCACACGCTATGGTTCGGCCCTGACCATCCACTGGACCAGCGGGGACCCGGGCCGCGCTCCCATCACACGCTACGTGATCGAGGCCAGACCTTCAGGTGTGTGCCTCGGCTGCACAAAGACGCTCCACATGATCACCACCCCAGTCATGAAGTTGTAAACTTTGCTTTGCGTTTGTCCCCTTCATAGTTTGATTAAGGAAAGAGGTGTAAAGTGTCAGCGTCTGCTGCCGTAGTGTCCGTGTCACTGGTATTTTAATGGGTTATTGATCGTGGCGCTGCAGTCGAGACAATTGGCATCCGGTTTCAGTTTTGATTGACAGGTCCTGGCAGGGTGAAGAGGATGACAGATGGGAGGTGACTCACAGGGAGGGATGTGTTTCACCTTGTTTGAGCAAAAATTGAGTGAGGTGCTGAGAGCTTGATTTTAAGGAGCATTAGCAGCACTGTTGGTGATATATATCATAGGCTGATGCCCGGGGGCGATGAAGATGGTTAAAGCAGCCTCACACACCCTCCTTCCACTCATCTTCTCTTTTCCATATGCCAAGAGCCATAACTCTCTGCAGTGTCATATAACCTGATGAGCTATTTTTGTCTTCAAATCAAATTACATCAGCTTTTCCAACTTTTGCCAAAGTTGAGAAACATGACAGATGAACCCTGCTGCTTGTTTATGTTTGTGAACCCCATTAAAGGAGTCAAACTTACATTGATGTTTACAAGCAGCGCGATGTGTAATAAATGATCTCTGGCAGGATTTCCAAAGCAAACATCAAGCCATCTAACATTGCTTCATTTGAAATATGGCTGCGCTGCTATTTATGATGTAGATTTGGTTGCTGTAAATTTTACGGGAGCAGTGAAATTGATGGATTGTGTAATATTTGTAAGAATTATGAATTACCGCGGGAGCTGCCAGCCAGACCGAAGCCTTACATCAAACAAACAAACAGCCCGTTAACAAAGACATATTGGCATTGTTCAGATGTTTTACAAGAATCCAGTCTGACCTCAGAATTATTTTTTAAACTCCATTACAGATGAGGGATTGTGGGATATCCTAATCAAGGACATTCCCAAGGAGGTGACATCACATACATTCAACATGGATATCCTGAAGCAAGGGGTCAGTTACGACTTCAGGGTCATTGGAGTGAACGACTACGGCTATGGCTCCCCAAGTCTACCTTCTCCTTCTATATCTGGTGAGCTTTCATGCGTTTGTTGGTAGAAATTTGAATAACCTTCATTTTCGGACTAAATGAAGTTGTTAAATAACCATGAATTTCAATTGTCTGTGTTGCGCCCAGCCCAAAAAGTGGCGCCCTTCTACGAGGAGTGGTGGTTCCTGGTTGTGGTGGCTTTGGTGGGGCTTATCTTCATCCTGCTGCTGGTTTTCATCCTCATTATCAGAGGACAGAGCAAGAAGTATGCCAAGAAGTCGGAATCAGGTGAGTGCACACAATTGCACAATTAAATGGACCATTTAAGTAGTATAGAAGCAGTGTGCCTTGTTTCTAACCCAGAGGCATGGAGGGCCAAGAATCTGATGACTAGACTTTTTCTTATAAAAGGAGTAAGACTTTGCAGTTTTCTATACTGAGCTGTGAACTTGGGGTAACTTTCTGAGAGAGCGCTATATTCTAATTCTGAATGAATCAGATAATTGACGGAGTAGCAGGAGAATAAAAAGGCAGGGGAGCAGGAGTAGGGGGCAGACTTGTCCATTCAGTGCAGCCCTGACATCAGCGGGTATTTCCCTCAGCTCAGCACTTCTGCCATGGCTGTTTAGCTGCCAGGCGCGGGGGGGGGGGGGGGTCCCTGCGGGTCACTGCCCATCTTTCTGACTGACAGAGGAAAAACAAGAGGTTCCTTCTCACTCCAACACAAAGACGCTCTCAAAGCCTCCGTACCCCCCCCCCTCTAGGAATCTGGCCCAGGCCACTGGACCTACCCAGTGGTTTTTCTTTTTCTGTGTGTTTGCGTAACCACCAATTGACCTCAAGTGGCCCTGGAGCAACCACGGAGGTCCTGGCCTGGCTGCCGTCCACCATAAGTCTTAGGTTGACTTAAAGTGTTTTTAACCTGTAACATGGCAAGCAAGGAGCCTCGCATCATTAATCTGCTAATGCAGAGCAGCATGGCCAGTTTGTCAGTCTGCGTTCATAGTGTTAGCTGTTCGATTCATCATGAGGGACACTTGGAGTCAAAAGAGTTGTGTTATTGCCTATTCACATGTGATCCACAGACAGTGTTTACACAGAGGGGCCCCCTCATTTATCATATACTGAGGCATTTTGTACATAAGTCTCTGAGTTTGCATACACGTGTCACTTTATTTGTGATGTTATGTTCTATGCACAGTGGCCTTATATAACATTTCTCCTTTGTGGGTTTGATATACTGTATAATCTGTAAAACTTTCCACTGCGGTACATATCTGTGGTTTACCTGAAATGTGAAGCTTCAGACTCATATTTAGTGATATCTCACATAATGCATTTCTGCATTATGTGAAAGTTCCCTCCTTTGTCAGCGTGTGTTTTCATGAAGACATTCAGTATAAGAAACAAAGCCGCAGACTTGAAGTTGAGTCAGACTAAAAGCTGTTAAGCCGGCAGCGGAGGTAGTGACAGAGCAGTACTTGAAACTTGAAAGCTGTTAATGTCCCTGAATAATAATTTATATAATGACAGTCCACACCTGGCTACACACCATGTTTACCCGATTTAAAGCTATGTAATTAATACTATACCCAGCTTTACCCTACATGTAATTTCCTTATGAACACTTGAGACATGTCCTAAAAGAAATAACACCAGGTCCAATGGTTCGTCCATCTATGTTTATATTTAGCAACATTACTATTTAATATCATTTGTCTGTTTATCATCCTTTATTTCCTAATTTCGTTCATTCACTCACTCACTGATCAAGCAGTTGTTCAGCTCCATTCGTCCTCCCAGACACTAACCTGGCTGTCCGTCTGGCCTGTGGTCACACAGTGTCTCTGTATGTGTGTCCAGGGAACAACTCCAACTGTAACGCTCTGACCCACGGAGACATGGTCAGCCTGGACGAAGGCCGCTTCCCCGCTCTGGAGCTCAACAACCGGCGGCTGTCTGTGAAAAACTCTTTCTGCCGGAAGAACGGCGTCTACACCAGGTCAGCCATCCGCTCCGACAGCTTGTAACCCAAAGTGCAGATGATTTTTAAGCTAGAAGCTTCATTTACAGTCAAAATTAAATAACATATGGTCAAATAATTGGGTTATTCATGGAAACTTAACCTCATGCCTGAAAACATTCCAGCTCCCTGGAAAAAAACCACTCACCTCCTGACAACTCGGACTCAAATCCACCCGTCCTGCTATTTAAAAGCAGCACATGAACTGACTCGCTACGGATTCCCTTTTAATGAGCTTCTGTATTTCAGTGAATCCCAGCTGTAAGACATGGAGCATGCTGAGACCCTGGCCTTGTTTAAAGCCAATCACTCTGACTGACACCTGCACTAAGAACACTGCAGGGAGTTATAAGCCCAATTTTGGATCTGGCTGTCTGCTTTGCATTCGATCATTTGTGCCTGTTTTGGGAAGAGGAGGATTTAGACTGAGCTGCAGTTTGTCAGCAGTGACTCTGTTTCATATGGATATTATATGCGCATGAGTCTGCATATCCATATGGTGAAAAGCACATTGTTTGTGTATGAGAACGCGTGAGGAGTTTGTTTGGGTGTGTGCATTTGTATGTGAGTGTGGCCTTGAGGACAGATCAAAGCAGGTCCAGGTCTTTGAGGAGCTTCCAGGCAGCTCCGTATTTTGTCTCCAGCTTGAAGGGGGAGGCAGGGAGTGGAAGAATGCACAGATGTACTTTCAGAATCAGCAGTCTTTGAACTCAGCCCATAGCAGAGGAGCCCAAATCCCAACACCTGAGCCTCCGATTATAGATTAATGCCACATCTTGATCTCCGGGCTCAGAATACCAAAGACAGGATGAAGTCCTCTGCCTGATACCAGGATCAGAAATCAAACACGTTCTTAATCCGACTGTATTCACTCTAATTCAGAGCTGTGTCAGGCAGCAAATGCCATTTACTGTTGATGTTAGTCAGAGACTTTCAATTCAATTTAACAAAACAGTCAATATGCATGACAGAGGATTCAGTCACCGTCACAGGGAAGTCAATGCAGTCCACTTTTGGTGACTGACTACTTAATCTATCACTACTTAAATTGTCCATATGCCTTTTTAGCTCTGTAAAGAGATTACAGTGAAAGAATAGTAAAATAGTGCCATAGTATCATGCAAATTAGTAGCATATTGGCACTTCATTAGTCATTATAAAGCACTATTAATGCCTTATTCTGCAAGACCATATTCTACAACACTAAGTGATTAACTGAGAGTTTTCCCTCAATGGCCTCCTGATTACAGCTTATTGATAATAAGGAAGGAAGCTGATTAGTAACTGATAATAAAGAGCCAATATTCTACTAAAATGCAACTAGTTACAGGGACAGTTCACCCCAAACTCAACAATGTGTTTTTCCTCTTACTGTACCGCTGTTTATCCATCTAGATAGTTTTGGTGTGAGTCGTCAAGTTCTAGACGTACTGGCTGTAGAAATGTCTGCCTTCTCTCAATTATAACGGAACGAGGCGGCACTCTGCTTTGTGTCGGTCAAAGCTCAAAAAACATACATTTGAGAAACTCAGCAGCACTGTCTCTTTCCAGAAATCATGACCCGGTCACCTTGTGAGCAGTTTCATGTAGGAACTAGTTTCTCTCTGCTGAGCTACACCCACCAGCTGTATCACTGCATCTGCTCCCCCTAAATCTCTGGCATCGCTAGCTTTCAGAGATTAGTTAATGAGCGAGCCTCCTGTAGATGAGTTTCATTATATTCAAGAGAAGGCAGACATCTCCACATGTCCAGAACTTGTAAAAAGTATTTTTGATTTTGGGGTGAACTGTCGCTTTAATGGTTAATATGTAGTGTGACCACAGCTGATTCTGGTAAAAAGAAAGTAAACAGTGAAGCTGTTATGTGGTCGTATGCTTTATGTAAGACATTAATCCACTCTGTCAGCACATAAACTGTTGCTTGGACTCGCACACAGGAGTCCAAATGTGTTTCGGGGTTGCTGCTGTTGTGACAAAGAGGGAGGGATTAGCAGCATCGTCCCTGCGTGGCTTTGTATCAGCCTCTTTCTGCAGTTTGAAAACTGCTTTGACACACTGGTTTGGGGTTTGAGGAGGTCTTGCTGAAGTAATTCAGCGTAGATTAACATGATTTTAAACACTCTTGAGTGACAAAGCTCTTCAACACTTCAGAAATGTTAATGAGTCCCTACAGGCGATTGTAGCGAGAGGAGGGCCTGATAATGAGCAAAGACTGGGGGCAGATTTGATTTCACCCCCCGGCTCTCATTTCTTACCCGACATACTGCTGACTGAATTTTGCTGCGAGACGATTAAGTGGACCCTTCTCTATCCAAGTGAGAACTGATAAATAATTTACGCCTCACTCAACAGCGTATGAGAGTCAAGGAGAAGAGGTGAAAGTGGGCTGAGCTTCCTCAGTGTTTTTAAACAGGCAGTTTATCATAATGTCCCAGTGGGCTCTCAATAGCATTGCTCCACGTTGGCTTCAGCTCTTTGTCTCGCTGCAAGGACTGCTGAGGAATGCAAGCTGGTAAAGGTTACAGTGGAGAGTCCTTTTGGGAATAAGTGCAGATAGGAATTCGGTGCTGGGATTAAGACTTTGTTGTCTTGTTTTCTGGGTTAGACTGCGTGTTGTAAAAACTGGATCTCTGGGGGGAATCGTTCTTGGTCATTACTAAAAAGAGCGTTGTTAGAAACAAGATTATGGAAAGATGCTGGAAAGTGCCACCCACAGCTGGGTCAACGACGGCTTGTAATTCCCGTTAATTACTTTTATCTTGCTGCAAAGACGAGCCGGCACTCATTACACATTTACTTCATTAATATTTACTGCATTCATAACACCCTCATCATGTTTTAACTGCTGCATAATTGTGCAAACTCTAATCGCTAAGAGAGAATAATCAAGCCAGTCAGAAATGTACAGAAAGTGCGTCTTTAATTTAGTGAAGCTCATTAAGCATTTACACGAAAACATCAGAACAGACAGGAGACATACGCTCTGTGTTCAAAAGCACATTAATACACCATCTGCATGTAAAACATTCATTTCATCCGTCGAGTCCAGCTCGCATAGTACAGCTAACAATCCTGTTTCAGAACTGTCAATGTTGCAGAGGAATATAATCCTAATAATTATACGAGTCATTTTCTTCATTTTTATCAGCTCATACTTTGTGAAATACTGCGTCTGAATCTTCCATCAGTGTGAAGCAGCTGTTTCATCAGTCCAAGTACAAATGTCGGTGTCACATTTAAGCACCATTTCTGATTCAGTTTCCTGTTTTCGCTTTGCCACGATTGATTCTTTTGCAGCCATCAGGTCAAACACTGAGTTTACATTATATCACTGTAAATTGAATATGTTTGGGTTTTGAACTCTTAATATGACAAAACAAGCAATCTAGCGTCACCTCGGCCTCTCAGAATCATTGTAATTGACATTTTTCTGTATTGTCTGCCATGTTAGAGTAACTGATTAATCAGTCAAGAGAAGAATAAATTATTTTATAATGAAAATAATTATTCAGTGCAGCTCATGTGTTTGACAGTCTGTTGTTTATTGTAATTGCCTCGTTACATGATGCCGCAAGTTTTTTCATAATGCATTTAAACTGAGCTATCGTTGCAGCCATCACAGCCAAATCTCATCTGTTTAACACGAGAGATTTATTCTTAGTGGTGAGAACAGCAGCTCTCAACGCAGCCGTCCATCTTTATCAGAAGTTAGTCAGCAAAGTCTGCCGCCCTGTTGAACGTCCTCAAAACGCACACACAGATATGACACAAACTGTAGTACACTGTATATAAGTACCTCTCCATTGTACACATTTCTTTCCTCCACTCAAGCTAAGTGAATTAATTTAGTCTAATACAACTCGTCGAGCGTAATTGAATTACATCCTATGTGATTTCCCTGTGGAGTTCTCCATTTTGGCCACGCCGCACTCGAAACGCCGCCCCTGCTGAAAACTGCTGGAATGCACCCACAGCATTTTTGAAATGCTTTCAAAATATATTTATTTGGAAAAATGCAAATGTGGTTTCTGACGTGTAAAGTAGCCCTCGTGCGCGCTGCAGCAGATCCGCTGGCAGCGCCTGGCGGCCGACGCTACGGCCCAGAAAGTCAACAGGAGTCAGTATGTCGCAGCAGTCTCAGCCAAACCAGCACTAATCAGCAGAAACAGATGGGTGTTTGTTTAGCAGGACAGTGGAAAGTACGGAGGAGCTAAGGCACCAAGAGCTTTTCTTTTTTTCCTCTCATATTTACTTTAAGAACCCTGACTACAGCAGACCATTTTAGGAAATGTTTTTCCAGTATTTCATCTTTCTCCGTCCCCATTTTCCCTCATTCCTTCCTTCTGTCAGCTCAACACCTCGACCCTGTTCTCACTCCACGCTCCCCTGAAGGGTCCTCCCTTTGCTCAGCCCCGTCACTTACGCTCTTTAAACTCGCGTCTGACTGACACATTTGATCGCCGCAGCATGCCGCTGACAGTTTAATCCGCGCCATCATTCATGTAGCCTCTGATAACATTTGCCAGAGCAAAGCCGGAGGCTGCCATTTATGTGATGACCCCTTGAGCGCCGCAAGAGTTGAGTTTATAATTTAATCACAAGAGACCAGTGGTTTGACATTCCACAGCCCACAGTGAGGACTGAATCAGGGGGAACTATTCAGTCCAGGAGAGACTGGCTGTAGGCAGTTGTCTCATGAGTGTCCCATGACTCTCATCAAGCTGCACTCCCACACACACAGACAGAGATACATGTGAACTTGAAAGGAAGCGCTTACCGTAACGTCTCAGACATTAGTGAGAATGAAAGAAGCCTGGAATCAAAGCACTGCTGTCTTTGCTTTTTCAGCAGAAGCCGCTTTAGAAAGATTTCAGTAGAGAAGTTGATTTTTGAAGGATCCTTTTAAAACTTTGTTCATAGCACAGCAAGTCACAAAGTTAAAGCTGAGATCTGGCAGCATTATACAGCAAAGTGAGTGCTTTTTAGACCAGAATCAGCCTTGTGTTAAAACAATGCAAGGTGCTGCGTTTGTGGGGTGTGTGAGGCGATGAAACACGGTCCAGGAAGTCCAGTTTGAGTTAGAGATCTGTGGATTCGAAGGTTTTCACACACCAAAACACTGCGGTTTGAGACACTACTACAGGGTTACTGCAGGATTTTATGACTCAAGTTGTTGCAGAGGCAGATATTTCACCTTTCACTGCAACAGCCACAGGGTGAACAGCAAAATAGAACATTCGTGTCACAAAGTAATCTACCGGTATTTGATTGGATGGATGACTTTGTGTTGCAGAAAAAGCTGAGCCTGGTTTTTGTGCAGAGCCAGAGTGAGCCTGAACACAGCCTTAAAACATCAGCCAGGGTGTAAACAAGCCCGAGTTATTTTAGTGCACAGGTTAGCACAAATGTCGCGGTTGTCATTCAACATATTTGGTTTATAAAGCCAATAGCTGATGGAATGAAAGACCTTTTGTGTTTTTGTGCCACCAGGCAGGTAAAACCTCCCAAATGAGACTCAGTGGTAAGATGAGCTGTGCTTTCTGTGCTCTGGCTTATTTGGGGGTAAACCTCAGGGTCAGCGCACCAGAAATACCTGTAATAGTCCTTAACTGGCCAGGAAAAGTGTGTGCACACAATTACAATGAGCATGGCAGGTCAAAGCTGAACAGGGAGGTCAGTCGGGTTCGTTTCAAATCTTTCTGGTCATCCGACTTCGTGATTTCAGGCAGTATCGTCTCAGATCTCACTGCGATGAGCAAAAACTGCAAAAATCGTCTTTTGAATTTAAACTGATTTTAAATCATTATCACAAAACACCAAAACTGTGTAAGGCTCAGTGAAATTCTTCAGTTAACAACAACAAGCAGCTGAATTATTCAGCCTTTCTCTGTTTTCATCTTCTGCCCAGATCTCCTCCTCGGCCCAGTCCAGGCAGTCTTCACTATTCAGACGAGGACGTCAGCACAAAGTACAACGACCTGATCCCCGCAGAGAGCAGCAGCTTGACTGAAAAACCCTCTGAAATCTCAGACTCACAGGTGCAGTAGCAACTCCCGTTTTTCATCTGTCTTTTCTGGTCTGTGTAAACGTTCAGCGTCTGCCTGCATAACGTGTGTCTCCATTACGTGTTCGTACAACCCTGATTCCAAAAAAGTTAGGATGCTGCGTAAAACATAAATAAAACAATGTGATGGTTTCATAATCCTACAAAGACTATGTATTCAATGTTTGACCTCATCAGCTTCTCTGATGGTTGTAAATATCTGCTTATTCTGAACTTGATGCCGCAACATGCTTCAAACAAATTGGGACACGGGCAATTAAAGACTGGGAAAGATGTGGAACGCTCCAAAAACACCTGTTTGGATCATTCCACAGGTAAACATGTTGATTGGTAACAGGTGATAGTATGATGATTGGGTATGAAAGGGGCATCCTGGAAAGGCTCAGCTGTTCACTACATTGGCTCAGGAATGATAATATTTTGTTTTTATTTACGTCTTACGCAGCGTTTCTGGAATCAGACTCGTACCTGTCTGTGTGCATATTGTCACGTCCTTGACTTCCTCATGAATTCAGCTTTGCATTGTCAGCTGTCAGTTTTGTCTCAGTCCATACGGTCCACACGGCGTCCTCTCAGTCGCTCACCTGAGTGTGCTCGGCCTGCAGAGGTTATATGATACGGCTACAGTAATGCACAAGGAGAGATGAGAGATAAACGGCTGTGCTCGCTGGTGGTGAAGCAGTTTTTAGACCAGGCAGTGACCTGTGGAGGAAGTCACTCTGCAAACATCCACCTATGATCCAGGCCACTGCACTCAGCCACAGCACTTGTTATGTAAGACAGCAAGGGCAGATGCTCTCTTTTAGGCCTGCTTACATATTGGAAGTTGCTGCTCCAGCCAGGCAGCCTGTCAAACATTCCCAATGAATTTTCAGCCAATAAAGTCAGTGTCAATAAAATAACCTGTGAGGAAAACTCAAACGCTGTATCGGCTTTTCGCCCCGGCTCTTCTTCTGTGGTGGAGCCGACCCTCATTAGCGTTCTGAGGAGTCTAAAATCATTGTTTTGAAACTCTGTTGAATTTCTAAGCAGACACTGTCAGGACTGATAGATGACTAACAGCTACTGCTAGACTGTCTCACTTGAGGCGTTTTGCTGTGTGCTGAGCCAAACTGCTTTTGCCCAGCGAGAGAGTCCAATCGATAAACGGTGACTTTCTGTCAGTCTCCCTCTGTCTTTTGCTTGCCGCCCACCCTCATGTCTCTGATTTCCTGACTTTAGTCCTTTTTTCATTTTCCTTTTATTCTCCCTTGTCCTTTTATCTGAATTGTGTTTTCCCTTATGTCTGGTGTATATACATATTATATTTAAAAGTTGTTTCTGTTTCTGTGTGTGTCCCCTCCCTCCCTGGCTCTCCATGGTTTGGGTGATCTATCTTGCGGTTTGCAGTCTGGTTTTGATGCTAGTCAGATGAAAGCGGCAGGGGGGAAGTCTTCCTAAACTCCCTTTGCTTTCAGGCTTCCTTCGGTGCTTTCTTTCATCTAGGAATTCTTTACTCAAGGCATTTCCCAAATTATCTTGGAACATCTCTCAGCAAGATACATCCCCGGTGTGAATTCTGCAGCCAGAAATCTCTCCCCGCCTGGCCTTATCGGGATCTGAGTCCTATTTGCAGATCAAATGAAAATCTCCCCACAATGAATTGCTACGGACAGGACCTTTCGAAGCGCGATAACATCCCCTCAAATGAATCATTTCGTCATTTCATCACCTGTCTGACATATCTACCGTTGGCACTTGTGTATTGTCAAACATGGCCCTTAACGCAGTAACTGCCCCCCTCAGCCCGGGATGACGACGCCCGCCTGCTGCCACACTGCACATTCGAGCGGCCGATGTTGGCTTTGATGGGCTAAAACACACAGAGCCCCGCCTGTTACCCCAGGGCTCGTCCGCCGCGCCCCTGACAGGCCAACATATCAGCACCCAATGGCGGTTCGGAGAAATCCAGGAATGCTCTTTGAAGTTTCATTGAGCGGATAACTCTGAGCTATCAGTATGACATTGTGCTGTCTGTCCTCTTTAATCCCCCGGGGCCTCCACCAGCAGGTATAAGTTGACTATTGTACTCCTCCTCAAGAGAGGATTTGGAGGAAGCTAACACTGACTTGGCAAGGCAACAAGGCCACCATTACTGCTCCGCTCCCCTGCAGGTGGAGCCCTATTGACTTTTTTCCTTTGGAGTATAGGCTTTCTCATTTTCCAAGGTTGTCTCTGTGGCACTGCCTTTGTGTGTCATTTAAGGCCGAAACCAGTGGAAGACAGACGATCTCACCTCTGAGTCAGAGATGGATGGTGGATTGTGCTCTCTGCAGAGCGGCAGTCCGTGGGAGAGGGATGAAACTGTCTGCTTTCTCTTACATGCTTTCTCTCCTTTTTTTCCCCGTCCTGCCTCTGTCTGTCTCTGTCTTTCTCCACCCACCCATCCCCTGTCTCTCTTGTTACCATAGCTTTTTTGGCTGGGGCTCAACTGAGAATACTCTCTGTAATGTTTGGATCGTCTCTAGTGGCAACACACTTTGTTTTGACTGGCCCTACTTAAAGTATGATGTCATAGCCCAGAATAAAAGGAAATTATGACCACAATTAAATTCTATTTATGTATTTTTAATAATTAGATGGTGTCTCATGGTATGTGACAAAGGATAGTGGAGAGAGACAGAAATGGCGAGCAAAAGGAGGAACTGTGAGACGTAAACTAGCCTCATACAGTCCCTGAAACTACAAACTGGTGACAAAGTAAAGAAAAAATGAGAAATAATAGTAGTCCACCAGTCTGGGGCACTAATGCCCAAGAAAATCTCAAATCCCTTGATTATAGTTGTTTTGATGAAATAACATACATTATAGTCGTGAGAGCGGATCGGAGCTGCTGAGCAGACCTATACCCCCCTCGATGATGACCGAATACAGCTTGACTTTGATGCAGTAGATGTTTCACTATGTGCCCAAAAACATGTCTTACAGTTCCTGTTCTTCCTCCACTCTGATCTTTTTTTTTTCCTGCTCAGAAACCGCTGCACACAAAAATGTATCTACTGCCAATGTCTCTTTTTAATCCCCCTTCAGCCCCACATATACTGTTATTGTCTCTGTCTCTGGGGACCCCTGCTGCGTTCACTTTATCAATGAGAGTGGCGTAGACAGCCCCTCCTTTCCTCCCCCTCCTCTTTGCAGTAATCCATAACTAGAGGACAAAGGACTGACCCACTCTGTGGTATTGGGGTATGCATCGGTTTGCGGGGGGATGGGGGTCATGCTTGCCTGTAGGTTGCTGTTTCAGTCTCATGTCATCACAGACACCATAAGAGTAAAATTCAGTTATATTCAAAGCATTTTTGACACTTGGTTAATCATAAGATGCTTTGTTGGCCAACTTTAGGCATAAATATGTATAAAAACAAGAACTGGTTGAAAGCTGATGTGACATCATATCCATTTTCAGGCTGAGGTCAAAGGTCAAAGTTCTTGCCCTATTTGCCAATAATGAACAATTTATCTCCAGCAAATAGTAATCTTGGCCTATATGTGATGTACATTGATTGCCGTATATCCAGTGTTGGACAAGCTACTTGGAAAATGAGCTAAGCTACATTAAATGAAGCTTCGCCCCCCCCAGAGAAATGTAGCAAGCTCAGCTGCAGCAACTCGGCAAAAGTGGTTTAATACATCAAAGCTTTTCTTTTTACTCTGAACCAACTTCATTCCCAGTCAAATTCTGTCTTAGTGATCAATAAAACTGTCTGTCAAGCAGAAAGGCAAAAAAAAAATGTTAAGTTCATTGCTAATAAAGCAGAAAGCTGCGCTCTGCTCTCACTGCTCCAAAACCAATATAGCAACAAAAACAAACAAATGTGCTCCACATAATATCAAAAAGCAAGTATTTGTTTGATTTTCTAGGTATTTTGTGTACGTGTGTCCATATGCTTGGCCAAACTTTTAACTAAAAATTTAATAACTCAGTCCACTGCAGCAAAAGAATGAAACCCCAGACTCCCTCAGGATCAGTTGCTCTCCCTCTGCCTTATTTCCATCAAGTAAACTCAGGCTTGTGTGTCTGTGTACCCCTGCAGCAGAGACGATGTCGGCGTCGGGCCGAGGATTGCTACGTAATGTCACGTACCGATCCTTAACAGTGTTTATTTCAGACTGCAGAAGAAAGCTCTGCTGCGCTCCAGCTTCAGAAATACTTGGGAAAATGTAGCTTGTGTGTACGCTATCGCACTGCTCGATCAATAACAGAGCTAAGCTAAGCTGATTGAGAAAACAGCCACGCCACCACCTTAGAAATGTAGCTAAGCTAGTAGCACCAATACTGCCCAGCACTGCATATTTCTCCCTTTTTAGCCCCCTCCAATATTAGTCTCCCTCCTACATTGTTAGTGAGTGTAAACAGGAACACGGGGCAACTTTATTATGCTGATGATAAAATACTGTCAAGAGGTTTCACCAGTTAATTGGATAGATTTCTTAATCTCTTTTCTCTGCTTAATTTAACATCATAATGATGAAAAGATGTTTAATAATTGTAACTGGCAGGCTGGTATGTGTCTGTCTTACACATATTCTTGCATAAATAAGGTGCTGGTGGTTCCCTTGAGGCTGAGGTGCAATGCTGCATTTCATGCCTTAAGTCTGTTTCTTTCACACCATTCAGCTCTGGTAATTAGCTTGTAATGAGTCGAAGCAAGGAGCTGTTTCACAGGCCGTGCTGCCCTGGAGGCACATCGTCAAGCATCTCCACTGTAGGTTCCTCATTTGGATCCTTGAGTTATTTCTGTTAAACACTGGTGATGAACCAGAAGCGGAGGGAGGACAGATTGCACTGCTGTATACTTGCATGTCGAACATCTCAAGAGTCAGAACATCTGTTGCGCACACTTCACGACCAAGCCGAGGCGGGCAGGAGGAGGATGCAATTCACTGTGTCAACACTTGGTCTGCATTGGCTCTTTCCCTCTACCACGCACGCATGCACGCACGCACGCGCACACACACACACAACTGGAGTAGTGTTTCATCTCAATGCAGTGTTAATTCTTTTAGAGTGAGGTAATACCACTTGAAGTGGATCAGTATGTCTTGTTGGTCCGCTGTGAATGGATCTTGTTTTTGTGTTACTGTGTTGCTAAACACACTGGCATGACTGGAATGCTTTTCAACACTGGTTTGCCTCAAGTGTTTGCAACTGGGTAGCAGTATTACAAATGGACAACAAACACCCGCAGCCACCGACGCAGCCCACACCCCTGCTCTGGTTATTGAGAGGAACAAGAATATAAAAGCAAGTAAAGAAGAGAGTAACTTGTGATCCACTTGTTGAGTTGAATGTTGAGCCAGTGTCTGCCTTTGATTATTTTAGCAAATAAGAGAGTGTGTGTGGGGGAAGGTCTGGGGGGGATCACGTTCCTTTGTTTAGAACCAAAGAGGATCAAAAAAGTGGGATTTTTTTTTCCTCTTATGATTCAACACAAGCGTCGTCTGTTTGTTTATAAACCCTGCTGACAGCTACAGGAGAAAAGCCTTTGTATAGGGGGTTTGGCATAGGATGCATGATCCAAGTAGAGGCAGAGGGAAATCTGAGCCCACCGACATATGTATCACATATGTGCTGTGCGATGTCCAGCATGAGAGCTGTGCTGTGGAGTGCGTGCCAGCAGCCATTATTCTGTGTGAGGAGATGGAATATGATAATAATAATGAGGAGTGGGAGAGACACGATAATCAGCACCATCTCTGCGGTGCGCTGCTCTCAAAAGAAAAGGCCTTTTGTCGCTTTACTTCGCATCCAATGCTCTTCGGGAAGTTCTCCAGCGACCGTTCTGGCAAAGTCGACTGAGCATTAGTTCACCACAACCAGGTGATTAATCACATGCTAGCTGGCCAATTGGCATCGCGCTTTCATGGCAATTAGTTGCCCATGATCAATCCCCACTGAGTGTTCAATGATCACATTGGTTTTTGTTTGACTGGTGGAACCTTTCTTGACATGAATACGATGAAAGCGCTGCCTGCAGCAGGAGGAGCGTCAGTGACGAGAGCGCACTGAAGGTTATTGTCATTTCTCCACAGACGGCAGCTTGAAGTGAATTCAAACTGACTTAAAGAATGAAGAAGAAGAACTCTTCTTCCTTCCCAGCGAATCCTGAAATCACACTTTTTGTCTATGTTTGAGAATGCACTGCACGACCTGTGTTTTTGTTTTTTTTTTTACTTTTCACACCATTCACACAGAATGGCACAAAGGATCTACAGTATACATGTATGACATATCTATGATATTCTCATCATCATGACTGGTCCATTTTAATCATTCTGTTATGGTGATGCACTGTAAAACCCATTGTTTTGTTCACCCATAGGAGGCGCTGGTGTTTTCATATGGAACAGGTGGCCTACATACACTTCCACTGCATTTGGTGAGGTTCCTGTGGCTGCCTGCTTTGAATGTTTGTAGCCTGATAGGTGACTGGTTCCAGTTCTTAGTCCCCATCCAGTCTCTTCCTTCAGACTCCCATTATAGGTTTTATGTGGTATTCTGTGCTACACAACACCAAACCCCGCCTTGCTGGCGTCGGGTGGATACAGAGATCCTGAACACATAGTTTGACCCTGTGACTGATTAGTTTAAGTCCTCCAGATAAATTGACCTTTGCCATCTTGTGTTGATGGTCCGTTTACAATGCACGCTTCAGTAACAAGTCATCCCTCCGTAATCATGCTTTGACCATTTTTGGTGTCCGTGTGATCTTGTGCTGTGTTGTCAGTGTAAGTGTGTGTGTGTGTGTGTTGTTTAGACAGGGACGATTGTGAATTGATGACTTTGCTCAGAATAACGTCATGTTCATTTACATTTATAGCCTCAGCATCTCTAACTGCTCCACATGGAAACACTGCAGAGTCACCCCCTACTAACTCCACAAATCAATGCCTTTTCTTTGTTGTCTTCCCCTCGCAGGGCAGCGACAGCGAGTACGAGGTGGACCCCAACCGACAGAAGACCCACTCCTTCGTCAACCACTACATAAGCGACCCCACGTACTACAACTCCTGGCGGCGCCAGCAGAAAGGCATATCCCGGGCACAGGCCTACAGCTACACTGAGTCCGAGTCGGGCGACCCGGATCACTGCGCCCCGCCCCCGCTGCCTCCTCTACCTCCGCTGCCCCCCCAGCTCAGTTCACCCAGCCCCCAGCCTCAGCAAGCCCAGGGCCAGCCCCAGGGCCAAGGCAGCCTGTTCAGGCCCAAAGGTAGCCGGACTCCCACCCCCTCCCAGCAGAGCTCCAATCCCCCTAGCCAGCACAGCACCCTCTACAGGCCCCCCAGCAGCCTGGCCCCTGGCTCAAGGGCCCCAATCGCTGGCTTCTCCTCCTTTGTGTGAAAAATGCTGAAAAGGACCTAAAGCTTTCTGGAGATATCAACCCAGCTTGTGTCGAAGGAGAACATAGCAACGCGCAGTCAGCTCAATCAAGTCATTCACACTTTTCCTTCCTTTCATTACTTTTTTTTACGTGTTGTCTTTAGTCAGCCTGGATACACGCAGAACAAGACTATGAGACTTTTAGCAGCACTTTTTTATCGTTTAATGTGTGGAAGTGTGCCAGTGTAGACTTTGAGTTCTCTCACCAGTTGATAAAATAGTCTCTGCAACATCTCTTCGCTTTTATTTTGCTCATTTGAACTATTTGCATGACTTTCTTTCCTCCTTTTTTTGTTGCTTTCTTTTTTTTTGAACACACTCAAATGCTAATTTCTTTGATTCTGTACAGGTCACAAGAATCTGAAAACACACACATATAAATATATATATAAATATATATATATATATATATAGTAGATGTACCTAGAACACAAAATCAAGTCAACGCAACGAGTCTGCGTTGATGGAGACTGAAATAACGGTATGATGGAGCCATATTGTGGACGTGAAAGGACGTGTTTGGACTGGATGAACTGGATGTAAAAACAAAAAAAAAGGAAGAATTTAAAGACAGACGTGAATGTGGGATTCATGCCAAATCGAACAAATTTGAACGTGTCGGCCGGGAGAGCAGGGAGGCGAAACAATCATGCATTTCCATGGAAGCAGCTCTCCGGCCTATAGCACACAAATGCATAGAAAGGTCGGGCAACATTCGGCCGCGGCGGGTCAGACGTCGGTGACTGTGCCGGACGGATCCTGCAGATATATGAAATGAGTGTATATCTGTTCAAGTGTTTAAGTCTTTTTGTGAGTGTGTTACAGTGGATCAAAGATGCCTTGATAGAGAATCGCTTATTTATGATACCTGGCACCGGTCGTGACTGAACTGCTCACTGTGCCCTTGACTGGCATCGTGACGGCTGGCCTCGCGCTACGTGAGCCTTCTTTTAATCCTGACGGACGTGGGCTGCGGATACATTTTGCATATGCAGCCCATGTTTTTTTTTCCACCCTCCGCTGGCTCGCTTATACACACATCAGTCTCATTCTGCATATGTCTACTGAGACGCTTTCCAATCTAAGAGTGTCGAGCTGCAGTAGTGTGGGACACTCACATGTGGGCACAGCTGCTGGTTCTGCTAAAATGGTTAACAGTGTGATTTTGCTAAGAAACAAAGGTTTTTTTTTTTCCTGTTTCCGCCCCTGCTGGTGTAACTCTTCTGTCACTGAACACTATCATGGGGCAGCGCTGGGCCTGCACCAAGAGATGATGTCATTGAATTGCCTCACCTCTTTCCCTTTTTGTGTAATCAACCACTCTGTACTATTCAGGTGTGACTGTACTGTCCCAAATGCTAATGCGCGTGTGCATGTGTATGTGTGCGTGTGATTACACTTCTTGTGTGTAAGCTTTACAGATCATTCACTGTGTGTCTGGTTATAAAGAGATTGTCCTGCAGCAACTTTAAACCTGCCTGGAGTAACGCCACAGAGGGCTGGCGCCGTCCAGCCGCCTGCCAGGCGCACTCATAACGCTATAGTGAAGACTCAGTGGTGTGTTCCTAGTTTCCATAGTTCAAAAAAAGGAAGAAAAAAAAAATGTCATCTGCTTTTACAATTTTTTTTTCTCTGTGGGGTGATTTCAGTGTACGCAACAAAAGCTTATCATGCAGAATCTGAATGAATATATGATCACAGTACATTTCTGAAATAAATTATTTTTGAATGTTAGCGGTTCTGGTACTCAATTGCAAACTGTGCAGGAGAGCTTAAAGAGGATTAGGCTCATTAGCGCTGATGGGAAGATTCACGTCATCATACAGTGGTAACCTCGTGTAAAGCTGCACTCGGCCTGACAGCAGCTCTCAAAACACACACACACACTGCAAACTCTCTCACCAAGATCACCAGAGGAATGGACGTTACCTGAAGGTAGCACCAGTTCTAGAAGTGTGTGCGGGAACATAACTGAACCATGATGCGGCCTGCCCTCCTTACTTACTGTTGCTTTGCATGTCAAGCTTTCCATTGTCCATTTACACGAGGTTGTAATAATAATTTTCGAAACACTAGGTCTTTGATTCCTTACAGAAATGAACAAAAGCAGGCTTCTCTTTTGGCTGACGACCATGACGAAAATGATTACCCTGGTTAGCAGATTTTATACAGTAAGTGTAGCTAGCAAACGTAAGCTAATGCTAATGGTTAAGCTATGCAACTTTCAGACATGGAAACTATTTTAAAACGAGAATCCTCTACAAGGATCTTAAATATGTACTTGAAGGCTGTGTACATGATATAATGCTTAAAGACTGAGGCTAAAGCTACATCTCCTTAGCATAACATCAGCATCCTCACCAGTTGTTTGGATGCTTGCTGTTGGAGAAAAACATTCTTCGTTAGCTTGATTCTATGCTTTGCTTGTATTTTCAGAACGTGTGTTTCACTTCTACCAGAGAGAAGGATTTGATGACACAAGGATGAAGCCATGAATTTGGCAAATTCAATGGTATCTGACTCAAGTCTGAATTCCCCAAAACAAAGAGCAGGACTTTGAAAGTGACGCTTGATTACCGCTGTAGGTAGTAAGCTAATTAGTTGTTTAGTAGTTTAATCCGTTCCTCACACGTCTGCTCTTGTGTTTCAGGGTTTTGAAAGACTCCAAATTCTCGAGATACCAAGTTTGGCTCTTCTTAGACGCTGATGCATGCCTCGTCAGCATGTGGGAAAATGCAAAGCTTGACAGGTGTAGTTACACTCCCTAAGCTATGATTGCACAGGCAAAAGATTGTTTGAGACGGTAAAGAAATGACTATTATTATTAGATTTAAAGAGTCAGTTTGACATTAGAGCAGCTGTTTGACGTCTGATTCAAATTAGCTCTAACTGGACTTCCACCTTGCATCCCTGTGACGGAGAGCCGTTTTTACTCTGAACATGGCTTCAATTAGTATTTCCAGTTAATACTAATGTGAACGTGTTAAATACCCATCGTGCCACAAAAAGCACCTTTCCTTTAATGACATGTCCTAAAACGCATCAAAGGAGGACACGGACATGATGCCAGCAGTGCTCTATGTATAAATGCTTGGTGTAAGCTTAGGTGGGCTCTGTGGATGCCTAATTAGTTGATGATATTCCACCTAACCTTGGTGTTACTCAGAGCAGCAATCAATTAGATCAGTGCAGATGCTGTGAAATCCTGTTATCTGGCTACAAATGTCCCCGTCTGACTTCTTCATCTTCCTCTGTGCAACCCAATAACCAGAATTCATCAGCTCATCTTCTCCCTGGTCGACTAAACTGGCTCGGTTGGCCCATTAAACCCATCAGACTGCGCATAAAGTGATGCTTAAATGCATTTAAGGCGTAAGCAATGAGTTGGAGTTTGAAAGAGCGACTGAACTAACAGGCACATCCTTGCATGACAGAAGCACATGTACGGTGTCAGATGGTGTTAGATGCTAATTGGATCACAGTCAACTTGATCCAAGGCTAACCTACTACACACATGGGCAAGAGAAGAGAGGAGATTAGATGGGATAGGACGGAGCAGGGAATTGGAGCGAGCGCGTCCAGGGCGCTAATCTCTTTTTTGAAAACACATGGGAAATTTCCCCACGACAAAAGAATCACAGACAGGAGGTATTTCATTCGCTGAAATGTTCATTTCCCTCCGTCTCTCTCCTCGCTCTCCCTCAGGAAATGAATGACAGAAAGGAGCGAGCTGGTGGTCCCTGTTAAAAAGGGAGCCCAAGGTACTAAATAGCCCTGATGAGCTTTGAGAACCCGCAGTTGGAATATTAAAGGATTCAGACAGAAGGTGTAGTTCAAAGGAGTTTGAAACCCTGAATTTAATTGCCTCATTTGTGAGCTTCACTGAGGGTGGTGTGGGGATTTGAAGAGGATATACTGGCAGCGGGAGAAAGGATACTAATTTAAAAAGGGGATGTTCCCTGAGTGCCTTTCATGAATGCCTTTCTAATGTACTGTTTGGTGGATGCTTAAATTTGTTCCTGACTTAATGTGCATTATGGGAAAAGGCACAAAAATGACCGTAGCCGTTTTGGTGAGTCCCTTTGCCCCAGCCAACCTCGCTCTCGCTCTAGTTTCCACAGTGTGTGGTTCGAGCAAGATCTACTTAGGGATGTGAGGCAACTGAATTCTGTGACATAAATTGCTGAAATTGTTGGATGAAGTCATATTTGGTCACAATTATTTTAATCCCCGCTGGTTTGTCCAGTTGACCACTAGAAAAGAGAGTCCCTCGTGTCCCAATTTCTCACTGCAGCCTCTCCAAGCTGTGTGTGTTATATAACTCATAACACAACACCACACAAGGAAGCAATAATTGAATAAGGGGCCCGCTTGAGGGGAACGTACCATCAAAGTTTTGTGCTCCTTCATGCCCTCACTGAAGTTCTGAAGGACCCAAATAGAGCTCCCCATAAAACTCTGCACCACTAATTGGTCCAATAATATAAGACCTGATGATATAGGTGGGCAAATGAGGCTTTAACAGACAGGTGGGCGTCAGCGGCGCGACGAGAGTTCACACCTGAGGACCAGATGACTGCTGTAAGCGCACAGGCACGGGCTCATTTCTACACCTGATTTGCTTTGTGTGTGTATGTGAAATTAAAGTACATAATCTGGAAACTGTCAAAAATAATTGGAGTGAAGATCACCAAATCTACCCTAATTACCTTCATGGCTGTAACTTTGTAATATAATAAATCAAAATGTCTGGACCTTTAATTATAGTAATGGGCGACTCTGCAGTACATTTGCTCTAATGCTACAAATCATAAGTGGGAAAAGCTGATGAATTTTATGGTCTGTGCTCATGCTCAGATGCCACATTTCTAATATTTATTGAGAAGCTACTACATGCCCACACTGTGTCAAAGTTTGAGCTGGAGTATTGTTGCAGCCATGAGAGAGAGTGGAGTTGTTATACTGTACTTTTTTTAGTAATTGCTTTATAACTTGAGACCCACTTTTAGTGCTAACATCTAAAATGTTCTTACCAAATCTTTTTTTATCTGAGGAAGAAACCAAAACATGCAAAACACGAAGGCTTGTCAGTTTGCGACGGCAGGTTTCTGAATTATTTCAGAAGACGTAATAAAGAGGGTTCAAAGAGAAACACAGTTTTTCCGTCCCCAGAGACAGTGAAGCTGAAATGCTTGAAAGTTCACTTCAAAATCTGAAAAATCTGCTGGGGTTAAGGGAATAGTTCAACTTTTTGGGAAATAAGCTTGTTTTGCTTTCTAGTAGAGAGACGAGGAGATTGATACAACTCTCATGTCTGCAGGGTAAATACGAAACTAAGAGACGATTAGCATAGCTTAGCACGAAGACTGGAAACAGAGGGAAACTGCTAGCGTGGGTTTGTCCAAAGCCAACAATATTCTGCTTATTTAACACTTTGTTTCATTTATTTAGAGTCACAGTTTAAACGTGCCAAGTTGTGGTTTTGTGGGATTTGTTCTATTTCTTGGCTTTACTTCCTGGATTCTCCGCTGGTTGCCTGGCAACCTCATGGCTAGGACTGGACTCCATTTTCCTGTGCCCAGCTAAAAAATAGTCTGGTGATGGCAAGCAGGATAACATGTTAATAAGTGAGCTTCAGATGTGCTAGTGGGCAAATTTTGTTTCCTTTTAGACTTAGACAGGCTAGCTGTTTAGCTTCCAGTCTTTGTGCTAAGCTAAGCTAACTATCTTTCGGTTGTAGCTTCATATTTATCCTACATTGTTGAAAGTGGTATCAGTTTTCTCAAAGAGCTAACTGTCGATCTACTCCTTTTAATTCAGTGAAGTTTCCTGCCGCTGTGTTGTTTACGTCGAACTGTTTGAAGTCTTATTTCATCGCCATTAGTCCTGGATCGGTGGCCTGGGCGCCCCGCCAAACGGCGCCCTGTCCCTTTAAACCGCAGCAGGAGGCGGTGCTCTCCGGCGCTCGAGAGGAGGGGAGAGGAGGCCAGAGGGGAGGGCCGCTTTGTGAGCCTCACAGACGCGAACTCAACGGACACCGGAGCACCAGCGAGGGGACCCAACTGAATTTGGAGTGACACACGGGCTTCTCCTCCACTGCTGCTCTCCCGCGTTTACGGAAAGTTGAGTGGAATATAACCCAGAACTTCCTCGTCGCTCGGCCCGTAAAGAAAGGTAACATTTCTTCTTCGTGGACTTGAGTGAGCTTTAACTTCTTCTTCTATCAAACTTATTTTAGCTAGTTCTGCGAGTGACGACCTTTAGCAACAGTTCGGCTGTAGTCAGTGTGTGAAATCTAGTCTTCAAACTACTCTGTGGGGTCAGGGAACAGACGCAGGCTGAAGTGAAGCCAACGGTGTGAAATCTGCATCTCATTTGAATGTCAAATCTGCGCCTGGCGGTCTCACCGAGCTCTGTCCCCTCCTCAACGAGGAAAAGAAAAGCGATGTAACATTATGAAAGTCAGCACTTCACTTTACAGGACATATCCCGCTGGCTCAAACGTGTGCTTTACAGCTTATTCTTTACTCCCAAACACTCTTCTTCTTCGCCCGCTTTATCCGCGTCCACCTCTGTTTGAATCCGGAGAAAACAGGTTTTCTGTGGATTCAGTTTGGAGTCATGGCCATGAAATTGTGCAGAACTCCGCAAACTTCTCCAGGGATGCCCAAATATAGAAGTTTTAGATTACTGACCCGATTAAATGTTGGCCACAGAGCACCCATTTTGCAAGAAATCTTTGCATAATTTATTATGAAATTACATAATTGTCTGGTTTAGAGGCCAAAGCCCCTCTAAAAGCTGATGAAAGGAGTTGAATAACAGGGAGAATAAACTATCCCCCATTAGGACCTCTAGACTACAAATCCCTAATAACATACTCATTCATATGGCAGACATTTAATAGTGGGATCTGGGTTGCCAGGTCTGAAATCAGACACAGGGCAGGGTAAGGTTTAATCAGAGCGGGCAGATGGACTCAGAAGCATCATTCTCATCTCTGGGAGTTGCGTAACATTAATACTCTGTGGTGGGAGAACGCATCAAAATCTCCGGGAATCCACCACAAGCACCATAAACTGCACGGCTGCTCTCGCCTCATCCCTCACTCCCAAATTTGTCTGCCTTCCCGTATCATTAGTGAGCTGTTCCTGTTTGTGTTTACAGGCCTGGCACTTGCCTCTCATGGTTCATCATGCCTGATGAACTGGGTCATTTGCTCCAGGATTGCCTCCATGGCTGCGTACCTGCCCGGCCTCATTCATCATGCTCTGATTGGAGGCCGTGGAGTGTGTGCTTGGCTTTGACTGCGCTGACCATAAAGTCTGCAGGCCCGTTTTATAACTTTGCTTTCATTATTACTCGCTCATCGTTGGCAATCAGCCCTTTGTGCTTGTTAAACTGCTGGTCTGGACAGAAGTAGGAGGACATATTGACTAATGGGCTTGGCTTTGCTGTTGTCTTTGTATGACTCTTGCCCTCTGACCCCCGCACTCACACAACCACACCCTCAACACAGCCCTAAGGTGAGCAGTATTTGACATTTTACTTGGTGAATCATTCACTGTATTGGTAGCTCTTTGCGAAGAGAAATGAGGAAATCTGTGGGGGAAATACTTAACTGTGCACCTTGAGGTTGATTGGAGAGACTCAAGCCAAGGTCAGCCTCTGCCTGATCACCGCCACGCCGGCAGGGCCACTTTTCCGAGCTCCTGCTTGCTTTTCTGTGCCTTTTCCAGCGTGAAGAGTGGTGCATTATCACACACACTTCAGGCCTTTCAGCTCCTTATTGTACGGCTTCTCCAGAGCTGCCAGGCAGATATCTCTCCATCAAGATCTATTGTGTGTGCTGCAGAGTCAGAGGGGAGGGAAGCATGTGTGTGTGTGTCATCTCTGACTGTGCTTTTTTTCTTTTTCCTGCAACGGAGGCTATTTCAGTTGGCTCTGGAGGATAGTGTTGCTGCGTAGTGAGGAAGCTGGCTACCTGCCCGACGGTCTGCGCTGAGGTCATTACAGTTTTATACTGGAAGGAGGGCGTGCAGGAGTGGGGGTTGGCGGAGAAGCAGTTTGACTCATTTGCACTGTTTCTCATGAAAACACTAACTTCAGGCAGTTTGACATGCAGTTAGTTAAAGTGGAGGGCGACTAATTTCCTCGTAAATGCACGCTCAGTCGGTATTTTATCGGTGTGGATTCCATATTATGTGAAGGTTTAATGTATGGGGGTTAAACTCTTCACTCTTGTTTATGTGAGGGAAGAAATGCGAATGAGTTAACTGGAGTCAGGTGTGATAACTTGCACTGCATGGCTTTCTTTTGTTGCTTCCCATGCCTCGGGAAATGCCTATGTAAATTGTAATCCACCCACCTTTATCCCATGCTGTGTGGGAGACCGTCAGGGAATGCTGGGAGGACGTTTGGGCTTCTGCATGGCTTTGTTGCAGTTACCTGTCCTGCAAAAAGGGTTGTATAGTTTGGGAAAAACAGAATTATTTGCATGTTCGGAGAGGGTTAGATGTTACCTCTGAGGAAAACAATGGTCATTGTGCCTACAGAAACCACCAAAAGAGGGCAATCTGCCCAGAGCGAAAGGTCATAAATAGATCAAATTCAGAATGGCAGCCATAATATGTAGAAGAATATCACTATTATTACATTATTGGAAAGGTTTCAGGGATGCACTCCAGAGCTATGGGAGACTCCCAGTTTCTGTGAAGTATTAATCACCTCCGAAGTGACGGATGTGTAATTTTTTTCAGCTGTTGATGCTGGGAAGCATCGAGGCTTACGCTGAGCTCCCTGAGGAGGGCTGTTTTGTCTCAGACAATTACAGGATTCACCCCACCCGCAAAGAAAGCAGCAAGGCCTTTGAACTTCGAGGAGGAATCACGCCGAGGATGCTCGAGTGATCTTTGAACACACTTGGAAGCAAAATCCAACGTTGCGTCAGCGGCTTCAGACTTTTCTAGATTAAAATTTACCTTTGAACTTTGAGTCAGAGGAAGAAATTAACCAGACGGCGATCAGTCAGTGAAAACGCCGTCCTTTGTGGCTCGAGGTCTCTTAAAACAAGCAACAAATATTGATTTTCTTCCTTTTGAGTTATTTGAAAAGTTTTTATATATTAAATATCAGGTAACACAAAAGAAAAAAGCATAGATTTGAGGAAAACCTTAACAAAAAACCCTAATTTCATCTAGAAGTGAACTGTTTTTGCTGCCATCCAAAGCCTGTTCTCTACAAAGTTGATGCTATGGTTTGTTTTTATAACGGTAGATACTTCAGATTATCTTATTCTAGAGTCACCCAGTCTGAGTGTTGAGAGCTGAACAGACCAGAACGGTGTCAGCTGTTTCGGGCCAAACGTCCCGTAAATCGACATTCAAGATTTTAGAGAAGCTCGAGCTGATCCAGGCGCAGTGACACCACAGGAGCTTCGCCGTCCCATTGAACAAGAATATATCGCTGCTGTTCGCAGGAAAAGGGGCTGCTTTCTGTTTTGGTTGGGTGCAGCAGCCCGTGTGCACCCATCACTCAGTGGCTCAGATCTGTATCGGTCGCTTCCATTGTGGTGGAAAAATAACCAGTTTGACAGGAATTATTTTCCCGTGCGCAGTCATTTCACTCCTTTCTTGAAAACACCAACAACAGTCTGACTCCTCAACATGTGATTCATTGTATTAGTATTACGTAAACAAAGAGTTACTGTGTGTTTCTAATGCATCCAGCTTGCAGCACCTGTCTGTTTATTTCTTGAGCTGCATAGTTTAAAGCTGTAAGACCTGTTTTGGATGATTGTTGAGTCTGAGATCGGGACAGTCGCAGCCGGCTAGGTGTGATCTTCTCACGTGACCAAAGTTTCAGAACATCCTGTGCGGTTTCTGTCTGATGCAAAGTCACCACAGAACAACATCATCCATCATCAGCCGGCACACCCACCCAGCTCACGTTCTCAGGAGTTTTCCACGCTCACTTTCAGGCAGACTCAGAGACGAATGTGTCAGATGGTTTAACGAGTAATTCAGCGATTTTTGTGCTGCGCCTCTGTAAAGTTGAGGGATTTGTGAGAGGCGTATTTAAGAAGGGAAACTTGGCGCAGCAGAGGCCGAGATATCCTGACTTTCAGTTATCTGATATTATCTGGTCTTTGATATAAGTTAGTCGTCTCCAAGCTCAAGCAAGGGATAACCCCAGTTGAAGTGATGAGAAGTTCATGTACAAAAGTTGTTTGGAAAGCTGTAGGAAGTCGACACTCCTGGCCCGGATCAAGTCTTATCAGGCCTTTTCATGATGGAGACCCCATCTGATCGAATGTTATCATGGTCAGCAGTCATAAACGACGAAACAGATGAGAGTACGACTCAAACACCAGGATTTCCTCATGCTTTTTTTTTGAGAAAATCTCAGAAATTTCCTCTTAACCATAAATTGATGTCACATAATTGACATATTTCCATTCATGTCATTGACTGAGATAGAAAATCTTTGTCAAACCTGCAGTGTGGAGCTGATAATAGACCAGCGGTTTGTGTATATTTGATGAAAGAGTCTGATCTTTTGTGCATTTCAATCCAAATCCAGCGCAGTCACTGCTCCGTCAGCTCTGTCTGTCGCAGCAGTTAAACATTAACCACATACAGTATAACTGCATTCAGAGTTCCTCCACCATGCACAGTATTGCTTTTAACAGCAGGGCTACGGCTGACTGAAATGCTGTCTCGACTACGGCTGGGTCATGCATTGAAAACACGAGCGGCGGTGTGCAGCTGGCCGCTGGGGTCCAGGCTTTGGCCTGCTTACAGTCCAGCGAGCCCTCATTGTTTTGGGGCTCTGCGTGGACACAGAAACAGGTGGTTTCTCTCTCAAGCGTGTACTGAAAAGACAAAAGAGGACTGCTGGCGTAACCGCGGTCACCTCTCTGCCCGCTAGATGACAAATTCAAGCTGGGAAGCTAGTTCAGGAGACGAGAACAGCAACATGAGCTATTGTGGGCTCTTATGGTGGTTGTGTGACAATCCTGAGAGAGTTTCCTTGAGAATAAAGACTCGCACATGTTCCTGCCCGAGCCTCTAGAGGACGTTTCCAGGTCAGCCACTCTGTGCTGTGAAAGGACTGTGCTGAAAAGTTGCAAAACCCTGAGAGATAAGCATCTCAGGCTTTTGTCTTTTTGTCGAAAATGGATGCTAATCACTGTAAAAAGTGGGTGTTGTTCATGTGGGTCACCTCTAAGCCCCGTCCTGTGTGTGTTTTCATGCTTTTATGTTTCGCTTTATAGGTGCATACATGTGCTCTGGGTGTGCCGAATGGGTTTGGTTCCTGTCTTCCTCTGTACTGCTTTGTTTTGTTGTTCTCTCTCCTCCATTGTGCTTTGTGTGACATTTCTGGTTCCTCGGTTACAGAGAAATTGTGTCGGTCGTTTGGGAGTCAGCAGGGTGTGTGCGTGTTTGTTAGTGACTCGTCAAACGGAGGCCAGCTCTCCCTGAGACCCTTGAACCTATCGGCGGCAGTTTGAGCACATTGATGGACTTCAGCCGTGTGTCATATGATGCCATTATGTCGACTGAGGCCTAGTCTGCCTTTGGTGTTTTATTTTGAAAGGCTGCAACTAATGTTTTCTTCAGTGATGTTGTGTTGAATTAATCATAAGCTCAAAAAATGGTGAAAAATACTGAATTCATGTCCCCAGAGCTCCTGGATTTGCTTGTTTTGTCCCACTCCAACACCCACGTATATTCAATTAATGATATATAACAGAAAAGAACAGCAGCTCCTCACATTTGAGACGCTGTAAACAGAAAGCGTTTGCTTTATGGATTACATAACTTTGATAATCAGGTAATAGTTGATGTTCATCAACTGACTAGTTGCGTCTTACTGATATGAGCTTCATCAACACGCCCTCTGGTGAACTCTGTCTCAGAGAGCTGAGCTGCTGTAATGTAATCAATCCTTATATGCTTAGCTGGACATTCCTAACGAGTCCACACACACACAGCAAGCCTGTCCTCCTCACACACAGCGCTAACCGAACGGCAGTGGACGGAAGTAAATCAAGCAAGGACACAGTTACGTTAACGATGTGGCTGACGAGCGCCGGAGCTCGGTCTTTGTCTCCGTCCTGGTTCTGGGAGTTTTCAGCTTTCAGCTGTTGTGAGTTGCCATTATCAGGTTGAAGTGGTCGTGTTTGCCTTCTCTTTTGTCTGCCAGTGTTTTGTTGCCGTTATGTGCCATTAAAGTTGGCACTGTGGGGGTTTATTAACTCATCTTGTCAGTTAGGAGTCGCTGCCAGAGGTCTTTATGGACGGTTTGTGTTTGACCTCGGTGGGGAGGCCGCTGATTAAAAAAAGAGGAGCCGTTGAGAAGTTGACACAGTGCAGCAAACAGTCACTTATCTCAAGAAGGCGAGCGCGGGGTTGTGTGTCCTGCTCTGCAGAGTATTGTCACACAGGCTCCAGCTTATCTCTTTGGTGATTTGGCATATTTTCTTTCCCCTGAGGTCTCGTTCTGAGCAACCTGTCAGTGCTTCTTCCTCTCTTTGTGTGGAGAAATGGCAGCCGAACTGGCCAGTGGACTATTAGAACATATTATCTGTACTGCAAGCCAGTTGTGACGTTGGCATCCCGGCTGTAGTTTGTACTCCCTCTTTGTCTTTTTTAGCACAATCCTCAGTAGAAATTTCGGCTTTGTTTTGTCGTCCAGCAGCTTATTGGATGCTTATTTCAACCACTTGGCCCCAATCCTGCCCTCTGGTACCAGCCATGAATGCTGTCTATTTGTCAGAGACTGATGGGGGGGGGGGTTAATTAGACATGGACTATCATGTGCACGCGCACTCACACAGTACAGTACAGTCCAGTCCCGCCGCTGTGGGCGTAATGAGGGTTTGGGTGCATTTCATGCAGGACACGGTGAAAGAACGTCTGTCGCTGCGCTGGCATGACTGAGTGAATCCAATGTGGTGACACCCTCCGCTGCTCCTTTGAGGGCGTGTTTCTCTTCAGTGCCTCCATCTGTGCCTTTCCTTTCTGCGAAAGTCCCTCCGGCCTCGCTGCTTCACGTGGGAAATGTTGTGCCCCTCAACATTTTTACGCAGGATATTTTTCATGCATGGAGAGGAGGGGTGTTTCTCCCCAAAGCCAACCCTCAGGAGATCTGCTTTGTGCAATGGCTTATTTTGTAATTAAGAAACACGCTTGTTATGTTTTTATTTGCTTTTCAGCCAGGCTTCATTTTTTCCCTCTGTGGCGTAGCGGCCCACCCAGGATCTGACCAAACGCTTTGCCCAATTATGCAGGAGCAGCAGCTTTATGAAGGGCCAGCTTGACTGGAACAGAGTGAAATCGGTTGAAAGCTGTCCTCTGCTTCTAGATGTCAGGATTTGAAAAGATTAAAAAAAAAAAAAAATCACTCAATGTAGTCACGTGGTGATTGTGTTACTGGGGGTGCTGGAGCCATAACAGGAGGTTGCGCAACACACTAAAAAAAGCAATAGGAGATGGATTCTGGAGTCCGACAGGAGGAGGGCTGGTTGGTGGAGCAGTGGGAGGTTGGTTTATGTTTTTTTTTTTTTTTTGGTTGTGTTCTTGGGTGGACGGAGGTGCACTGTTTGCCGTCGCGAGCTCCTGCCACACATCGAGAGGGCCGGCTCAGGCACGCCGGTTTTATTTGCTCACGTTGAACGCGCTGCCCTTAATCCTCCTGTGTGGCACTGGGGCCCTGGAGGCTGATAGGCTACAGTTTACACACATCCAGAGGGCCTGCAGGACTTGGGCTGCAGTCCTGCTGATGTAGGTATGTTTTCCCGGCCAAGCTGAATTTGTCTCCCAAAGCCTGTTTACATGATGCGTGTTGTCAGCCTGCTGTCCAAGTCCAGCCTGTGGCACGTTTCACTTCTCTTCAAACTGCTCTGTTGCCACCATTTTTAAATCAAATGATGGAAAACGTTGTCATATTTGCACAGTTTCTCACATTTCAGCCAGTCAAACAGTTTAAAGGCTTGATGCACTTTTCCTGCCAGCACGCCACATGATTGCAGGGCATAATGTGACTTAATGGTGGCAACACCCACATAAGACAAACTTTATTTTTACACATGTACTCTCCAATTATGACGTTTTAAGAGTGTTTGCATATTATTGAGGACAAACTGATGTTTTTCTGTAATGTCTAAACGTTTTAGGGCGCTGAGCCAAATCTAATAGCACCCGTGTGTTGCGTGAGCACAAGTCTGTCGACACTGAAAATTTAGCTAATTAAGGTATTAAGCAGGCCCCGAGGAGATTTCATTTGAATCAAACAGGGTTTTGTTTACATTCAGCCACAACCATTCTGTTCATCCTTAAGGTTAAATAAACATGCTGAACACATTTCTCCCTCAGAAAGCATTTTCAAAGGCAAAAAAAAGAAATTAACTCAAGAAGCTTTGTCTTGAGCCTTTAACTACAACTGACTCTTCATCAGCAGCATATAATGAAGCTATTTATTAACTACTTATACTGTACTCCACTGAGGACGTGCTGTGAGTTGTGGTTGGAGATACTACTTTGGCTCAAGAATGACTGTTCTGACACCTCCATCTCCTCCATCTCCTCCCTTTTCCTCCCCTTTAACTGCTGCATCGGCTCAACACATAATACAAATGCTAAACATGCTCTACAGGGCCGCCGCTGGTCAAAAACACAATCTCTTTTTAATTGGCTTAAATGATGAATTAACTTGCAAAACAAGGCTGGCCATGATAGACTATAATGGGCCATTAGGCAGCTGTCGAACCCCGTGGACATTTGAATGCTATTTCATTTTATAAGTCTTCATTTGTCCCAGTCATGTGTTTGGCTTTTAGAGTATTTTTCATCTTAATTTGTCACTGGTCAGCTGTGCTGAGCCAGTACAGAAGGAGGGACAGTGCTGTCAAGAGTGACTACAGAGCATTCCAGGTGTGTTTGTATGATCTGGAATCACACCTTGTAATAGACAAAGTTATACACGTGTCAAATAGGCATGTTCCTCGACAAATGGCATGTGAGACCACATCCTTTTGTCAGTCTGTCCAAGATATTTCTGCCATTTGTCATACAGGGTTAGTTTTGGCGGTGTGACTGGATATGAAGTGAAACAGGAAGAACTGGTTCCTTCTGCTGCAGAACAAAGGATCGCTCACTGCACATTTTTTAGAGCTCCTTCTGGTCTGTTTTCAGGTGTCTCGAGGCTCAGCTCAATGTACGCTAAAAGGCTAATTCTAAAAAAGGTGGCATGCTGTGGAAAATAGGAATAGGAACAGGATTAAGTCATCTGCAAACAAACTGTTTACAGGCAACCGTTTTATGAAGTGTTCCTGAGTCCATGTAGTAACGTCCTTCATCCGGTCATGTGTTCACAAAGTGGTGGACCTCGCTTCGTCCTCGCTTGTGAACGTCTGAGCCTTTTCCAAATGCCCCTTTCATACCCAATCATGATGCTATCACCTGTTTACCTGTGGGATGTTCCAAACAGGTGTTTTTGGAGCATCCCACATCTTTCCCAGTCTTTAGTTGCTCCTGTCCCCACTTGTTTGAAATGTGTTGCAGCATCAAATTAATAGAATAATAATAAGCAAATATTTACACAAATCAATGAAGCTGATGAGGTAAAACGTGAAATATATTGTCTTTGTGCTGTTTTCAATTGAGCATCTGTCAAAGAGGATTAGCAAACGATTACATTCTGTTCTGTTTGTGTCTTACACAGCATCCCAGCTTTTCTGGAATCAGGGTTGTACAGAAACAGTGTATTTCTTTATCCGTTATCTGTGCTGTGAGTCAAGGACGATAAGTAGGTGTAGGACTGGAGGGAACTTTGAGGAGCATGTAAAAACACACTGAGGTGAGATAAAGGCTTTGCTAATGAGCTCACACCAAGGCTACAGCCACATGATGCAAGGCAGAATCAGGTTCATACATAGTCAATAAGGTCTCCTAATTCCTTCATTTTTAGCACATTTCTAGCATCTTTGAATCATAATAGTTTGTATATATTAGATTTATATAACCGTTTTATGCTTAGATGCTGAGTGTGACTGATAGAAAAGGATAAGTAAGATGAAAATAAATCAATTTGTGGATGATACATGTTACATCCTAAGCTCCTGGCGGACAGAGATGGGCCAGTGCCTTTGACTCCATCAGCCTACTCTCCCCCCGTGGGAATCCCATGTTTGGGCAGGAGGTTACGGGCCTCTCAAAGAAGGGCCAGATGAAGTTTCCCGACGTCCTTTGTCAGAGTTGAGAACTTTGCATTCTTATGCAGCTCCATTGATTAATTGATTAGCAGTGTCATAGGATGGTGTTGGCTGACTCGAATAAAACATTTACATATCAATGTTGCTGACAATGGGGTTGAACAATGGAGATTCAGGCGAGTTCAAGGTTAAACAGAGCAGAGGTTTTCTCTCTGCTCAGACAGCAGAGTCTCTGTGTTAAACATTATATCTTGAAAATGATGAAAAGGACTTGCTACTAGAGTGACTACTAAAAGTTTTGCTTGCACAAATGGAATTCAGGAATTGGATATGGAGACTCTCCTGCCAACAGGAAGTTTGAAGTCAGAGCAATATTCAAGCGAAGAGTTTTAAGCTTGGCAGCGTTGAATAGAACCATGCATTTAGCAGGCAGTTTACTGACCTATCAGGTTAAGATCACAGTCATTTAACAGAATTACTCATTGACTTTGTAAACATCAGCTCACTCTTGTCATTTCTTCATGATATTCACTTTTTTTTAACTTCTATAGATGTCCAGCGAACCTGTCAGACAATAGTTGGGGTCCCTTCGCTGTTGTGTAATTACCCTTTACCTGACTCCCTGTAACTCCTGCATGGATGCTTCCACCCTGTGAATAAATGATAGTCTTTCTCTGTCTCGCTTCTGAAAAATTTAAACGCAGTCAAAAATAAAACCAGAAACTCCTGCAGTCAGTGCATGCCGGGTGGTTGAACCTGACACTAGCCGAGCTGTGATTGGATAAGCAGCCAAAGCCTCTTTTTGCCTGTTCATTGGGTGGAAGGAGAGAAAGTGGCCCGAGATAGCTGAGGACTGTATGGCGCCTGTGATCCACAGGATTACAACAGTGAGACTGAACGCTGATGAGCATGGTGGTTGTTATGATGTCATTCAGCTAGCATCAGAGTCTGCCAGCAACATAAGATGCTCTTAATCATTCATGGCCCTGTCACCACTTGTCTCAGTTTGAGCTGGAGTCATGTGGCACTTTGAGTGCTCGGTTACATAAAGGCTTCGTCACGGGCTGGCACCGTGACTGAGCCAGTAGTTCTCAGCTAAAACAAACAAGATAATACTTATTACCTCTCCGGGCATATTTAGCGCTCCAGCGCTAACATGTTTGGCTATAGGTGTGTGTTTTTTTGCCTTTGCATTGGCAGATGTGTCCCAGCAGTGTGGTGTGTTTGTTTTGCTTAATGAGCCTGTGAAAAGATGGCTGAGGTGGAATTTTGCCCCCAGCTGAACTGAGAGCGTTTGTGGTATGGACCATACTGGCTAGACTGGAATCTCTGGTCATCAAGCTGACATGCATTGATGAGCAAACAGAGCTATGGCTGCACGTTTTTGTATCTGTCTAGACACTGAAACGAAAGAACTTTTCCACATATCCATACTTCACCTCCCTGCCCTCAAAGTAAACAAAGTGGAATAGTCTACTCAGTCATTTCTATGCAAAGGTCTAAAATGAGAATAACTAAAAGTCTAAAGCTTGAGATGTTAGATTGTCACATGATGACCGGAAACCACTGAAGCAGGAAACTTGTTCCACTTTGCCTGACAGTTCAACACCCGCCCTGCAATTGTGAAAATATGCAAACTTTACAAATATGTAAGAAAAGAAGGCCAAAAATCACATTGGCAGTCTTGTTATGGTTCCTTTTAAATAATCAATCAACAAATATCCTGAAGAATTATTGTTGGTTTCTTTGTAGATAAAAGAGCTTGGTCTGTACCAGCTCTATATGGAAAGTGTCCTGAGACAACTTCTGTTGTGATTTGGCGCTATACAAATAAAATTGAATTGAATTGAATTGAATTGAATTTCCTCCCATTTCTGTAAGTATGAGCAGTGTTTTGCGTTTTCGAGTATCTAAAGTAAGATCAGGTATGCTACATAAAATATGTAGCAGTGCAAAGTTAACCTCAATGCCTGGCATTGATTTGGTGGAAACATATTTCCCAAAACAACTGCAACAGGATGCGTAAATGGCCCCTCTTTGTGTGAAAGAACATTTAGCACAGCCACAGTTTCACATGCAGAACATTAAAGCGCCTTTTCACATTTTTAAAGTGGTCTCTGGAATGTTGTTTTGAAACTGCAGAATGCAGAGGACACTGCTGTTCGTCGTGATTTATCTTTTAAATAGCTCTGAAAGGCTGGACGTGAATATGACAGCACTGCCTGCAGGCCGTGCTTCATCTTTTGTCATGCCCACAGTAATGGGGTCTTGATGATCGGGGGCTGGGCTGAAACTATTCCTCATCAAACATCAAAGGGGCCCCAAAGACATAAAATGGGCCATTTCCTAGAATGACTTAAGGTGTGAGGTTTGCCCCTTTTTGATATTTGAGCACCCACTGGCATACTTTATGCAGAGGTTGAATGCCTTTGAGTGACAAGGCACATCAAACGCATTCCCCTTCAGATATTGCACCGTGGCGATTGCCTTATTGCCCTGCATGTGGCCACCAGGAAGAGCTAATCCATCTGAGCGAGCTGATCTCTCCATGTAGGGGATAAAATCTTTCTCTCCGTGTGTCTCCGGCCGGCTTAGAGACAGGAAGCTAGCTTGGTAGCCACTGCTCGGATCTGGTGTTGCCATAGAGAAATACAAAACCGTGAGCCGCGGGGAGGAACGGATCAGCTGATGGGTTGTCTTGAGCGGTCAGGCGCACACTCAGCATCCTTTTTGTGCAGCATATACTAACTGGCTACTGCACAAAGCATGAAGTAATAAAGGCTTTAGCTAATGATAGATCATACTGCATTAATCTGACCACTATGAGTCACCTAAGAGGGCGTTTGTTTGCTCGGTGCCATAATCTTATAATTTGGCACCCAGTTGCTGTTTAAATAGCTTTTGTAAGAGTAAGCCCATTCCAGTTGTCACCTACAAGGGTGTGAACTTGAGCTCCAATGGCTTTTACAGTAGAACTTGAAAATAAACTTTTCAAGTACTATTGTGATTTTGCCATTTGTCTGGCCTCCTTTTTGTTGTGGAGACAGCGCACCACTACAACTGCCTGAAGAAATCTTGAATGAAGTTGTTGAGTATTGACGATAAACCTTGGCAGTGGGTAGAGTTCAGCTCTCTTTGGGGATGATCTCTCTTTTGAAAGAGGAGCGAACAAAACAAAAAAAAAACAAAACACAGCGCCGGCTTTTATCATCCATCAAACCCCCCTCTGTTCCCTCTAGTGCTACAGTTGCCTTTCCAATTGAATGGGTTCTTGTCAGAGATGCAAATGTTTTCATGGGTGACGTTGCTTTGGAATATTGTTGAGTGAAGCCCCCATTCATTCACAGTGGGGATACGCGTACGGGCCCAGAGCGTGGGCTTCAGCCCCCGTTTCAAAGCACTGAGCATGATGGGATTGCTGTCTGGCTAAAACAATTGGAAGCCTTGTTAATGTCAGCAGCACATGGAGCTAGTGGACTGTAGCTAGCACATAAGTGGGTGTATAAACCTTTTCTCCACTCGGTTCTGTTTTAAGATCATGTTTCAAGGCTTGTGCGACCTGCGGATAGTTTGGTCTAAGTGCTGGAATGCGTCATATTATCAGCTTATTGAGTCAAAGATAATCAGAGCAAGTACGGGATCAAAGTGACCTGCGTTAAGTCAACAGGACCCTGCTTTCCTCGCATTAAAAAAAAAAAAGCCTTTAATCTGTGACTTGGCCATCGGCAGAGCTGATAGATAAACGTGCTGAGAGTTGCTCATTGATGTGTGATCAGTGACAGAACAGAATATTCTGTTGAACAGGCTCGAATATCTCCTCCAAGGCCAAAGAGACAAATTCCAAAATGTAGAGAAAAACAAAGAGCTGGTGTTGGAGCATGTTATCTATTGACGATAGGAGGGTTGGAACAAAACGTAGCAGATGTGGACTTTCTGAGCTGAGCTGTAAGTCGATCCACGCTGGAGAAATGCTGTTCCACTTCTTTCTTTTTTGCCTCCTTCATTCTTTTATTCCTGCCAGCGTGAACTGCTCGCGCTCCCAGTATCCTGTGTCTTTCTGGTTATGTAACAGCCAGAGGCCTAAATGGGAACTAAAACACAGCAGTGACAGCGGACACTGCAGCCACTTGAAAAGCCGAAGGCGACAGCAGCCTATTAGAGTTTTTAGACGCAACTCAAAAATGTACCAGAAGTATTGTGGCGACACATTTGAATGGGACGTTGTTTGGCCGTGGTCAGCTTCAGTGGGGGCATTGTCACTGGTTTGAAGTCAGGCGAAGGTGCTGCGAACTTCGAACCAGAAAGCTTTGTTTACCGTTACATAACACCCTCACAGACTCTGCTAGTTTAGAGCCACTCAAGTAAAGCTTCATTTTGAAGCTCTGGCAACAAAAAAGTTTCCATACTTGATGCAGATCAGGACAGAGTGAGCTATGTGATAGTGGGCGATGAGAAATGAATAGCCGTGGCTCTTTAGAGAAGCATTTAAAGTGCTATTTCACATTCTCATCTGAATGGAACGGTGTCTGTTATTAATTGCATGTTTCCACATTGCCCTCTGAGGTGCATAGTTGCGTTTGGTTTACAGAAGTGCTAATGTGGCTTTAATGATCTCTATTCTTCTTCACAGGCTGATTCAGCAGTTAGATGAAACCAGAGTTGGAGGACCAGAATGGCTGCACACATTAAACACCTGGAATTGTGCTTTCTCTGACAACATCTCATCCAGTCGCCAAAGAATCCTGGAAGGAACTCTCCTGAAGACCTCCTACAGAACCTAGTTTCATTCCTTTCTGTGGATTATAAGTAAGACTGCCATCATGCCTATTCTCAAGCAGCTGGTGAACAACTCTAACCAGTCGAAGCGGCGGTCTCGGGCTGACCTGACCGCAGAGATGATCAGCGCTCCACTGGGGGACTTCCGCCACACCATGCACGTTGGCAGGGGAGGAGACGCCTTCGGGGACACTTCATTTCTGAGCACCCGATCAGGAGAACCTCCCAGGGAGCCAGACACTAAGCAGGACTCCCCGGGCCCCAAACCAGGGCTGCTGTCCCGCACCTTCAGAAGCAGCAAGCGCTCCCAGTCGGTAAACCGGGGGGACAAGTATGACTACAATATGATGGCGCCTTCTGGTGGTTCGTCCAACTATGTGAAAAACGCCATATCCCTGCCCTACCTAAACGACGAGGACACTAACAGAGGACCCCAGCTGCCGAAGAGCGTTTCCTCAAGCCCCATGAAGAGGCTCACAGAGATCGAAAGCAAGCCAGTAAACGGAGCGGCAGCAATGGCGACGCTGGACGCGGAGTTCGACGAGCGGAATTTCGGCGAGCTTACAGATTTGCCTCCATCCATGCCTAAAGGAGGCGGCATGAAGCACGCCGAGTCCATGATGTCCTTCCACATTGACCTGGGGCCCTCCATGCTCGGGGACATCTTGAGCGTGATGGAGAAGAAAGGCTGGGAGGAGGACGACCTCGGCTACGAAGAAGGCAAGGGTAGCGAGGGCCGTGCGTCGCCGTCCCACATTCCCCACATAGATGATGATGTGGAGGAGCAGGCGCCTGCGAGGCCGCCTCGCAGCATGTACCAGCAGAAGGCCATGGTGGAGCCCTACACCCCGGAGCTACACACCAGGAACAACCACCACAACCTGGACAGCTGCTCCGTGTCCAGCTGTGGCTCAGCCGCGGAGGAGAAACCTCAGTACCACCTCCACGACGGCGACACGGACAGTGCCAAGTACAGCTCGCCACGTGGGGAAGATGACAGAGATTTCACCTTCATGGATGACGACGACGATGAGATTCGAGTGTAGGCGAAACTGGTGTCACTGCCAAGAACGGTCTTGTGGGACACTAATGGAGAGGAAGAGTCGCTGGGAGGCTATCAAAAGCTGGGAGAGGGAGGGAGTTAGAGGCTTCTTCTAGATCAATCTAATCTCTGTACACTTTGTTCAACATCAAAAATAAAACCAATTAAGCCTTATTCACTGTGCTGTAGTGAGGAGATGTGAGCCGAGTGCAGACCGGCTCACAAAGTGGCAACATCAAAATCTGAACTTATCATTATTGAGAAATTCTCCAGTTTCAAATAATACCAGCTCCGTGTTCCAGCATCACGCTTGTCAAAGGTGCATCAGCAAAGAGGAGAAAGCAACAGGCCACTGTGTATGAGCGCCGCACTCCTTTTCAGAATTAAAGGGTGACTGTGAGGTTAGAGGACTGTGCCCCAGCTGTCAATCACATGAATATCACATGTGGAGTGTGATGCGTGAGGTGAGGGGAGGATACGCAAGGTCACAAACATGGTGTGGATGTGTGCTACAGATTCCCAACAAGGAAGAGAGACAGAAGGAGAAGTGAAACTCATATCTGTGCATGGGAGTGATCACGGAGCTCGATTTGCCAATGACAATGTTTTGGCATGGACACTAAATAGATGGAGTAGTTCAGTACTTTTGTCCACAGGTGACTTCAAGGGGTGATTTCTGCTATTTTTTTGACTTTTCTGTCCATTCAGTATGTGGAAGTTGGTCTTCTGTTGTAGAGCCTGTTGTGTTTTGAGTGTTAGCTCATCACGTTAGCGTCACTTTGCCGCCGTCTCTCTTTGGCAACGTCTTAATTCTTTAAATTCGCAGACAGCTGTGGTATTTATTCATTCATTTTCAGAAGGGATGGCTCGTTCTTAATGTGCACTGTTAGGTCTTAAAAGTTCTGATTTGGGGTTTTTCTGCTATGTAATGAAAACTTCTTGGCGGTACTACAGAGTGAGCCTGCTTCTTTCCATAGAAGCTTGCGACATGGCACTTAATTATCGGACTCAAGTCACGTCACTCCTGCCGTCACTGTCGCGGTGAGGCTGTATTAGTTGATGCTTCTGTACGTAAAAATGTGAATTGTCAAAAAAAAAGAGGCCTTTTGTATGTGTCTGTTCCAACAGGACAGAAGTGGTGATTGTGGGTAATTCCATGTATTTCTGCG
The DNA here is from genome assembly GCF_039877785.1 of Chaetodon trifascialis. Lineage (NCBI taxonomy): Eukaryota > Metazoa > Chordata > Actinopteri > Chaetodontiformes > Chaetodontidae > Chaetodon > Chaetodon trifascialis. The sequence continues at coordinate 4,802,283 of NC_092076.1, read as the reverse complement.
TCGTCGCATCTCATTCCACATCATTACCGAGGTCGGTAGGATTAGCAGGTCAGCAGAGAGTTTGAAAGGGAGTTGCTGCAGTCGGAAAAAAAGGTAAAAATGAAGGAGCGTATTTAAAACACGCCTCCTCTCTCCGGACATGTGTTCAGGCTTGTCTCTACGGGAAGCGAAAGGATGGAAGAACATGTGTTATTAGAGCGCAGCCACTTAATGGATGGGCATCAGGTATGTCTCGGGGCGGTGCGAGCGGCAGATATTCCCTGAACTGGCCCCACAAGTGGTGATATTCACCTCCTCTACTCAACCCAAATCACACAGTAGGAACAGATGATTAAATCATCCAATCATCTTACGGTTCCCAGTCTGCTCATCAAATGTGCTGGATTATTGGCCCCCAGCCAGCTGGAACTGCTCCAGGAACAGCAGGGTCAGGGGCAGACAGGTGGGCTGTTTCTCTTATGGCTTTTTTTGTGTTTCGCCGGCTTACTCCGCCGGCTCCTCCAGGTTACTTTCAGTTATAAATAAGACGGAAAGACTCTTTTCTCTCTGGTATCAATGATTAATGTCTGACCTTTTTTTTTTTTTTTTTGCTTTTGTATTTTGTGTTCGAAAACTAATTGCCACTTTGACAAATGGGAGCTTTGAATTTCCTGTGGTGGCATTGATGCAGGGGTGTGTACACAGAATCAGGATGCTGTGCCATTCTGCTGTGGGTGATTTTAACATCCTGGAGTCACGTCTACGCCATCAGGTCGCGAGAAGTTCTGACATTATAAGCGACCTGGAGGAAATTGCCAAGTATGCTCTAACCATATTAGCCGCTAATGTTAGCAGGATGTTTGATTTTTTTTTATGTATAGACAATGCAGTATGATTTGAGTCAGACCTCTTTCATATTCTGATGTAAACGGGCCAAATTTTAGGATGTCTTTCACTTCTCTTGTTCCATTGTGGAAAATGTGGTTCGTGGATTGTTTGGGCAGCTGCAGTCCTTCATGTTCATCACCAAGAAATGGACACTTTAAAAAAACAAACAAAAAAAAGAACAAAAACACTCCTTATCTGCCGCTGTTTCAATCAAGTAATGTAAATATGATTTGTGCCATCGATGATTACAGAGAACGCTCTTTGTTATCGGCAGTGTGACTCTGTGGTCGTAGCGTGAGAACAAGAGGAATGTTAGCAGCTTGAACACTAAATAGCACATTTGGGGCCAAATTGTATTTGCAAGTGCGCCGTGAAATCCTCCAAAAGTCTGGCAACCTACGGCAGACCGGCCGAACGTGGAAGAGGTAAATAGAGAATTCTGAAAAAGTACCCTAAATTACTCCAAGATACTTCCTTGTAATTGTCTTAACTCTCTGGCATTTGTGGTGTTTCACTGGGAAACTCCTAAGTAGGCCAGAATAAACCATATTAAGGAATTTGCAAATACTTTCCGCCTCAGGTCTGCTTAAAGTTTTCCGTGCCCTGACAGAAGTGGTTTGGTGAGTGGCAAAAAAAGATAAGGACTGCGAGAAACAACTGGCTCAAAGTTCAGCTGTAGAATGTTTAATTTTTCTTTTCTGTTCAGTGGCTGTAGTGTTATGCCAAGTATGTACTGTTTCCTTTTCCTCATTCTGGTTTTACAGCATATTAATATATATTTACCTTCCTCACTTTCCTTTCTTTGAAATAACAGCTATATTTTTCAATAAAAGAGAAAGCTGGTAATCTTCAACTACGGCTCAGCTGCTTTTGTTTAATCTCTAATAAGTTTGTCGCCGCAGGAGGCCGCCTCATTTTCGAACTCTGTGGCGAGTTCGTTCGCAATCTGCTTCCAAAATAGGCAGAACGCTCACTGAAATCTGACCTTCCAGTAGACCCAAGAATTTTTACTGAGCGAGCCGTTGAAAGAGCTCCAGCCGCACTCAGTCTAGCAAACACCCACTTGGGGTGGATTATTCTACATAAATAACCCTGAAATGAAAGATAAAACCTTGTTTAACAGATTCCACATTACAGGCAAGATGAGTCTTGTTAGCTAATTGGAGGCCTCCAGCCTGACGCTGCTCTTAATGAGCTTTGAGCCTGGTTGATAAAACATACACATGTAGCATGTTCTCCATGACGCGCAGGCGTTAAAGACGACCTTCTTGTATGATCTAATTCATTTCGTCTCTGAGGGAGAGGAAGGAGCCTAAATGGTGCATTCATGGTGAACGGAGAGAACAGTAGATTAGCTGCATCAGATGTTTTTCCCTCTTTCTTGTTTTTCAAGCACAAATCCAGTTTTCTCCAGTTAACGGCCATCTGGATATGTGATGACGCGCAGCATCGTCTCCGTTATTCCCTCGTCGGCCTCAGACGTGCGCCCGAGCCAACGCTGTGGCGTTTCTGTTCTCACCTGGGTGGAAACCTGTATGTGAGAGTGTGATGAAGGCAAGCTGAGGTATTAAAACGCAGACTGGAACAAGAGAGCGAAGGGAAAAGATCCTGAGTTTGCTTTGGATCGTTTCTGAGAGTCTGCGCAGGCTGAAGTTCACATCCAGAGGTTTTAACTTTCCACAAGCAATGGTGGAAGGTATCTAAGAACAAACGGCGAATACAAAACTATACTGTATTTACTTCTTCCAGCACTCTCCCAAAGCAGCGCTCCACCAGCAGAGCGGCATGAAAACCGACGGGAGCTTCGGCAGATTCAGCACAGCTTTATTAAAACGGATAACTTTCCCTTTCCACTTTGCAAATCACTCTGAAGCTGCTCTGCGCAGGCCGAAGAGACGACCTGAACTGCAAAACTTTTCACTGCTTCAGGAGACAAAAAGAACTCATGGACGTGCTGGTTTATCGGTGTGCTACTATCGCCATCTAGTGCCACTTTCATGCTAATACAGGTGAAGTTTCTGGAGTGTTTTTCTGCAGAAACAACTTCCTGGTGAGCCATGCATGTCATCCAAGGTCCCATAATTATGCTTAAATATTACATTATGGCCACAGGTGGCCGTCCGTCCAGCCAAGTTTAGCTTCCCTGGGGTTCGTGCTGCATTCATTACCACATTTGTGATGGATTTCAGCTTAGTTTTCATCCAAACGCGCCCACTTTTCACTTCCTTACACCAACATCTGTTTGTGTTTGGCAGCAGATATTTTGCAGACGCTCAGAGCTCGAGCTGATCCCTCAGACTCGTCTGGAGGACAAACTATTCATGGGTTTTCAATCCTCATTCTCACCTAACAGTAAAAACAAACAGCTCACAGCTCCCAAAGTGTGAAAATGCTCTGGGAAATCTAAAACAGCCCGAATCGTAACAAGCAACTTTTTCCGTGAACATTTTTAGAGGAAAATGCAGGATTCTGTTTTACATTCAAAAACATCTGAGCATGAAAAAGTATGTTTTCATAATGTACATCAATGAGGGATGAATATATATAGATTTTTTTGTATATTTTGGTGAGGAGGCTACAGTAATTTCTTCTCACTGTGGCTCCAGAGGCCGTCTTATGTTTAATGAATTGCCAGAATCAAGAATTACATTAATTTTCTCTCAGTTTTTATCCTCCAAACGCTTCCTAATCATCAATAGCACTAATATCCTCCCCTTACGGCTGGCTTGTCATTAACACAAAAAGCATACAGAATGTATTTTGCATGGACAGCTAAGAGGATTTCAACATTGTGCTCTCAGTAATGTCTCGTCTTTGTTTCAGTCAGGAGGACAAATAGCTGCATCAGAGCGGTGACTCACCGCTGCGACCACGTGGGACAGTCAGTGTTCCTGCCAGAGAGATGAAAAATCCTCCTGAAACATTAATGTCTGTGTGCGCTGGTGTAAATATTTACCCTGCTTTCCCTCTGGTTTGGTACAGCGCGCCGTGTTGTGCATGTGTTGAACGTGTGGGTTAATTAACCGAAGGGGCCACAACGTCACGCTGCTGCTGCTGATGATGATGATTTTCTTCTGTTCTGAGCGTCTTTCAGGATTTCTTTGAAATGCTGCTATGCTAATAACTTAATGTTTGAAGGTAAAAATCTGTAGCTTTTAGATTCACTTTTTATTTTTCCTGTAATAAAGGTTTGGTGATCATTAGACCGGGTTATTGGAAGGCGCCATCCTGATCATGAAGACCGTTTTAAACAGTGACAGAACATTAATCTTTAGCGTAGAGGTCCTGTGAAGCTGGTTCACCATATAATGATTAATTATACACTAATTAACTATCATAGACTCAGATTTTCTCTCAAAAAGTCACTCAACCCCAAACTGATCAGTCTCACATAGATGTTATTGCTGTTTATTCTCTCACATGTAGAGCCATTTACTTATTTTCTGATCTTTATATTTGCCTTAAGTTGTATTTTCTTTCCTTATTGATTCCGTGGTTTTAAGTTGTTTTGTTTGTTTTATTCTTGTGGTTTTTGTGTGGTCTCTGGGAAGACCAGAGACCACTTTGTGGAAGCTAATGGGGATCCAGATAAAGAGTAAAGACGAACTGCATACGTTGTGATTTCAATAAAGGCTTTGGCCTTCGTGTTTTGTAAAACAGAGAGATGTTGTAGCGTGATGTGCTTTCCAACTGACCTTCAGTCCTCCTTCAGTGTGTTCACAGAGTTCTGTATTTATTTTTGAGGATAAAATTGAGCCGATACTGAACTTTGACCTTCCAGGACAGCTCCCTCTGATGTGTCTGAGACCTCCACCTCTACATCTACGTCTGCTACGTCTCAATGACCCAATTACATTGTATACATTATACAGTTTGATGTATGTCTTCAAATTGTGACTGCGACCAAAGATAATTATTCAATATTTGAACAACATTTCTTATTGAGTTTTAAAAGATAATCAACAACAGGACATGAAACATAAAAATCAAGGTAACATTTTATATTAAAGGTGCACATATTGAATAAACCAGTTGCTTACCAGTATGCATATTAACAGCATATCGACTCTTTATTAATCACAAGGCATATACATCAAAATATATAAGCAAAATATAAAAAGCACTGATGCCTTATTCTGCATGACCATATTTTACTTCTACTATCAGGCCATTAACTGAGACTTTTCCTCAGTAAACTCCTGATTACTGCTTATTTCTCTCTAAGTAAGGAAGTCGCTATGCATAAATTGTAACCTCCAGATTAAGTGATTTTTAATGACTAATAAATAGCCAAGAGGCTACTAATGTGCTAATAAGCAACCAGCTAATGATGAATATGTTTACCTTAATATTACTGCTAATTGATAATAAAAAAAAGTTAGTCTTACGTGAATTATGACCTTAATGACCTAACCTTGACCCTTATTTACCCCTTACCCCTTCAGAATAAAGTTATGGATTTATATCTAAAATTTAATACCAGTATCTTCTGAAATGTTTACTTGCTTTTTAATATTATTATAAGTTTCTCGCTGTGAAATGTTTTGATGTCATTACAGTGAGAGAAGCTTCGAGGGCACAGTCAGAAAAAGGTGATTTTACAGTGTTTAATTATGACCAGTAGATGGAGCTAGTGGTTGCTGACCAGCAGCATTTTTCCATTCCCCGGCTGATTGTTCCTCCTTTAAGCAGGACAATGGCTGTGACTCCAGGTTTTTATGGCGTGCAGAGCACGACTCTGCACACGCGTGCATGCATGTGTTATTTTTGTTCACGTCGCTCTCTGCAGCTGCCGGCCACAGCTTAAAGAAGGACGATAAAAGCACACGCGCAGCTTTAAATATGTTGGGATCCATTTTTGTCTGAGGTCTCTACCCAGTGTTGACTTTGTAGATGGCTGGTTCCCACCTAACTTCATCCTTTCTTTGATGGTGATCAACCTATCAAAGCATCAGATTGGAACATTACTGCGTCAGCCACTACGCCCTCCTTGTAATTCTCACGGATTGTTGTTGGACTAACTTCATGTAACCTGGAAAGCCTTTGTGAAAACACTGGTGTTCTCACAAAAAAAGAACAAACCTGTCAAAACCGAACAACGCCTGAAACATTCTTTGTGTCAGTTCTTAGTTTAGTTGGCATTCCTGAAGTTGTTTCTCCCCATCTGAGCGTTGTTATTTTTCTTGGAGCAAAGGCGCGAGGACAAGCAAATTCAAGGCTGTCATATATTTTTTTATTTTTTCAGTCATTTACAATGAAATAATTGTTTCCAGGTGTTGAGAGATTCTTCCACTGTGGAGGTCACGTTGGTGGATCAAATCCTCGTGTTATAATGCGCACTTTAAATCAGATGTTTACACTAACATGCTTACAGTTTGGTATTTATTCTAAGCAGCCACATGTGTGAACTCAGACAGCTGTGAAGGACGGAGCTGTTTTAATAGATACATTAATGATGCCATCAAATGACTGATTCAACTTTATATTTCTAAGGACCTTTTGTGGGAAATTGATACATACTTCATGTTTGGTGGAGCAGATTAGACATCACTCAAAAATACCTCAAAAGCCTCTTTTCGGAATATTTTTACCTTCACATGAATTTATTAGTGATACAGTGCTGAGCACTGAACACAGCAGGGGCGAAGCCCCTGCTGTGTTCAGTGCGAAGCACTGAACACTATTGTTCTTCTGCGTGTTTCTTCTTCTTCTTCTTCTTAAACTTATTATTATTCATCATCCGTACTTTTTTTGATTCGCTACTAGTCTGAAACGATAGCGAGCACCCAGGCGAATGATATATCAAAACGTGCGTCTCGATCGGGATCGGTGTGCTATTATTTTTCTCTACAGAATACGCGTTTTTCGCGTCGTAAGACGCGAAAAACGCACGAAAAAATCCCATTCAAAGTAAATGGGAGACGGCGAAAAATGCGACAAAATCTCCCCCTTTTTCAAAGGGCTACTGCTCGGGCATACTTTCACCTAGAGACGCCGTTTCAACTTTAAAACGTAAAAACAAGTCTCATCTATAGGTGTATTAAGTCTCGTTTTGATAGGTCGTATAGTTTTCGAGCAGTCGCAGTTCAATGACCGTGAGCGTTTTGGGAGAAATTGTGAGTTTATAATGGGTGTGTATTGCACGGAATGTTCGCGCTAGAGTGGAGGGGATTAACTGCCAGAGTGGAGAGAAGCTCTGAAAATTGTGTGAAACTTTCGTCTTTCCACGCTCCTCCAAAGCACAAATTTCGCTCTACGAGTATGAAAATTTCCAGAGTTGTAGTGCCGCTTGCGCTGATTCTCACGATGTGCCTGGCTAAGCGATAGGACTTGCGGTTTTTGAGTTATGATCCTCTGAGCGAGGAGAGTACCTCTGACCTCGCCCATAAGGTCCAATACAAATCAAAAACAGGAGAAACAGAAACCAACCATGTTTTTAACTCGCTGTAAAATCCGCAATTTTGACCCCAGCGAAAAAACAACGTGATCAGCGTGTACAGCAAAGCCTTGTGGCTCTGACGGTGAAAAAATTTTGGCAATAGGACTTTCGGTCTTTGTGTGAGAAGCGTTTGTTCGAGGGGTGCGCAGAGGCCAAATTCAGACATTTCTGTGTCTGCTCCTCATTGACTCTAATCAAATGCATGTGTGTCCGCACCTGTGTCTGAGTGGGTGACATCATGGATCAGGCCACCTCAAGTTTCCATGGCAACCTCTGAGCCTGATTGCCTCTCCCACACACACACACATATGTAGCTTTAGCTGCAGCTGTGCAGCTCAGTCAAATGATCAGTTCTCCATTAAGCTCTGTAGTGACATGCTAACCAGCCACAGCCAAGCTACCTACTGGTGAGTTGTATGTGTTGGTGATGTAATGAGTGATGTTGGCCTGTTAGCGTTAGCCACAATGCTAACATGCTAATGCTAACATGAGGTCCTATGAACTTGTTGGTGCCTGGAGGTATACCTGTTGATGTCGGTTTGGCGTGCTAACATGCTAATGTTAGCATGCTAATGCTAATATGCTAACATACGTTAAAATGAATGTTCATCGCATTCTAATGGGGGTTCAGAGGTTTTTAATGTGATATTTGACATGCTAATTTTAGCATGCTAATGCTAACATGCTAACCTTGGCTAAAATGATTGGTAAGGCATTATAATGATGTTTGAGACCTTCTCAATGTGTTTTTTGATATGCTAATGTTAGCTTTGCGTTGTCTTTTTAGTACTGGACACTGACCTCTGTCAGCAACACGGCCCGGCGTTTGCGCACTGTATCACTCTCCAAATTTCCCGCCGAGGGGAATTTGTCTAGTTTTGACTGTTCTCCTCTTAAAATTAACCGGGAAACACTGACTTTAACCTGAATTCGGCGCTTGGCGTGGGTCATTTTGGACGGTTAGGATTACAGCTCATGTGTTTTAAGAGTTTCCTGAGGAGAACCTCTTATGTTGAGTCCTTTCATGTACTATCACTTAAAAGCACCTTTGAACAAACAGTGAAAATCACTCCCAGACTGGTCAACTATCGTTTCCTACTTTGTTTAGTCTGAGCGGGCATGTAATCCTTGTAATCCACCATTTTTATCCTTGACAGAATTGCATTCACAGGCAAGAAGAAGTAACAGAGGAATCGTGTAATTCATGTGCACATCAAGCAGTAAAAAGAGAAAGAAAGTATGCAGAAGTGAGCTGGAATGACTGGACACTTATTTGGCTCATGTGCATGTGATTTGTTTCATATTATTTTATATGTGAACACGATGGGGAGTTGCCAGGCAGAGGGTGTGATTGCAGCGTGGGCTGAGAAAAACAAGCCAGATTCAAGTGTGCACCATCACCAAAGGGGTCTGAAGCCGACCGCGTGCACCTCAAACACTTAAATATTTAGTTTAGTCGAGCTGAGCCAGCCGATTAATCTTCTCAAATGAGAGAGTGGCCAAACAAACCGAGATGGGTGCATAACGAGTGTACGTTGAGCTGTGACTGAGCTTCATGCAAAGGACATGAAACAACGATGGACTGCACGAGACCTGCAGAGCCGCTTCCCCTGCTTTCCGAAACCTCTCAGAATATTTCACCGTGAAACCGCTCTGTTTATAGCCTCCATCGACATATTTTGATTTTGAGAGCTGTTTGAAATTATCCATCAAGTCAAGGTCCAAGGTCTGGCACTCATAAATTACAATTAATGAGTCTGGCAGGTGTTTTTTTTGTTTTTTTTGCAGGCCGTCTCAGCTTATTTAAGCAGAGCGAAGCACATTTGAGTGAAGGGATAACAGCCACACGTTAAAGGCTCACAGCGGAGGACTCTGGAATAACAGAAGTTCGGAAATGGCCCCCTTGTGTGGGTTTGAGTGCTTGGACGACGCCTTTTTTTTTTTTTCAGGCTTTCAGCGGATTTCAAGCTCTGGGAACCCTCAAACCAACGAGAAACCATGATGGGAGTTTGTCCAGGTGGTACAATTAACAGCTGACCTCCCGTTCTTACCCCCTTTTCATACTTTAAATGTTGGAAATGAGCATTTCAGTCGCTCAACTTGCTGAACAGTGAAAAAGTGACCAACCTTATGGTCTTTAATCAAACAGTCAGCACTCTTTTTGGCGTAACTCGCCATTAAAGCCCAGATTAAACGGCATTTTGAGAGCAGGAAGACACACTAAGCCTTAGACAACAGGCGAAATGGCTAGCTTGGTTAGCGGTAATCCAGAAAAACTGAGTAATTATAAAAAAAACAAAAAACAGAAATACACTATTACAAAACAACTGCAATAAAAAGAGAATCTGCAGTTAAAGCAGCAACAAGGGGAGTGGATCATAGATGTCTGTTGATATCTGTTCACTTGCAGGCTGCTGTAACAGCATCACTTCAACTGCAGCTGCTGACGATCTGCTGCCAGTAGGGGTCGCCACCATACATCAACAAAGCAAGGAGGTTTGAAAAACTTCATTGAAAGTTCACGTCAGGCATCCTGTGGAGCTACGCAGGTCGTGACCGCGTGTTTTAACGAAATATTCTGCACATAAAGGTCTGCTGATGAAACGTTAGCGGACAAATCCCCCCCGAAGAAAAGCCGGCTAGACAATTACAACCATCAAACAATGAATGAAATGTCCCGCGTCTGCCTTTTAATCGAACTGATGGCGAATGTAAATGACGCATTAGATGCAAGCTGTTGATGGTTTCTTTGCTCAGACTGAACCCAAACGAGGCTCAGAAGAAGTGCAGCGTGGCCCTGAGTACCGGTCTGCTCTGGAATGCATGGAGAAGAGCTGGATGTGATTATAATAATGGTACTTGGTAATGTGGCGAGCTCTGGTATGTTGGATATAAAGGCCTGGCTGTCACCCCTGTTTAAGTAAACATGACAGCATAAAGTCTTTTGTATTTACTACATTCAAGCAGCACTGGTGTCCCAGAGAGGAAATGTTGATTCTTGGCCTTTAATTGATTGTTCTTAGTTTCAAGTGCTTTGTTTTGGAGTGTTTTTTGGGACCAGTAAGTCAGTTAAATGCCAGGGAAACCTGCTGCAGAGATATCGAGCGATTAGACAGGAGCTGTTTTCGCACAATGTGAAATTGCCGAGCCCTGACATGCCATAGCTTCGCATCACCACTCCGACATCACACATCCTGTCTGTTACCATTGAAAAACAGGCGCACAGTTCCTGTCAGTTTCCTCCTGGCGTTTCCTGCTGTCAGTCGAAGGGTCCGAGTCGACACCCTTCGCGTCCCCCTTCTGGGATTTAACCTCTCGCAGGGTGGAGAGGGTCAGCTTCCTTCCCCATGAGGAGGCTTGGACAGACGGAGGAAGGGAAGGAGGGGGGTGCACGGTGGGGCTCCATCTTTGCCCTGGGATGAGGTGGCAGAGAGGAGACCCAAGGTATTTACAGAAAACACAGGCGTGCCCCGCACATTCCCTCCCTCTGAATGAAAACGCTGGGGCGGGGTCGAGAGGGATTTCACAGCGAAACACAGAGGAGGAAATGGACTGGACGGATACTTCACTACTCCATCATCCGCACCTCCCTTTTCCTCTAGTGTTTATTTTTTACCAGATGTGCATGAGTATATGTGTGTGTGTGTGGTTGAACATATCCTGAGGAGGTGTTCCTATGGTTTTAGCTGAAGCTCCAGGATTTGAAGAGCTTGTCGTGAAGCCCTGTGTGGACTCAGAAGAGCCTAATATCCTCCATGATGGCATCCCTCCACCCACCCTTCATCCTGCATCCAGTGATCCTGAACTGTTCATTAATGCTGGCTCACGACTGCTGAGATTCAGCACAACATTATCAAATAAGCTTGAAAATTGAGTTATTTTCAGCAAAACCACAAATGAGATGTGACGGTAAAACGGTCTCTAGTCTAATTTACAATGACGTAAAGTGATAGGTGAGACAGACGGTCGCCAGAATAAAGATTCAGGTGAAAGGTCAAGAGCTCTGTACACTAATCAAATCGCTAACATCGCTAAGGCCACCGCTTCCTTTTCAACATCGTTACACTGTAGACAGTAAGAAAGAGACATTGATATTCGTGAGTCCTCGCTGGTTAATCTCACACATCTGTGACCTGCCTCTGCACTCTGGACCTCTGCCTGAGAATGTGGTCCTCATTGGTACTCACAGGGATTTCCCGTTAGGATGCAGTGCTGAATCACTGGGTTTGCTTCAGGACGCATTCCGTCTGAAGGGCGGACACCTGGTCATCCACATGGACTACGATGACGGATGACGATACTGTGCTGCCTTCGCTGCCTTCGCTATGTAACGGCTTTAGATTTTAAATGCTGATACTGAAACACAATGCACACGCCTGTGAGCTGAATTGGCGATGCAAATGCATAGTCAGGAAGACATGTGACTCTTCATAGGCTCTATTCAGAATCCCTAACATTTACTGAGTGGGCCCCATCTTGACTGACAGCGGTCACAGCCACTGGTAGATTAATGAGCCACGTCCTCAAAGTTCCTGTACTGTTGGTACAACCCCACAGGCAGGGACTTCATAGGGGGGTAAAATAATGCCCCTGGAACCTAATTCAGACCCGGTCCCTTCCTTTGAGCTCCCAAAAGGAACTCCCAAAAGTTGCTATTGGTCCTGCTTTAAAAAGGTCTCAGTTCTACTTTTGGCAGCTCTTATGCATGACAGTATTTGACTGATTAAGCACAATAATAGGGTGGTATGGATAAGCAGTGATAAAGACGCTCGTTAAACCACAGAATGATTCAGAGTGTGATGATTAACCTCAATCTTTCCCATTTCCAGGAACCTTTTCGTCAAGCATGCAAGTGGCAAAGACGTTTGCACGAGGACCACACACAGCAGAACGCCACATCCCCACTTTAGGTAAAGGGTTTATTTACACGGGCTCTGCATGCATCCTCCAAGTGAAAAAAGCAAAACCAAATACATCTGAAAACAATTTCTCTAAAGCCAAAAAACTAATGAAAATGACTTTTCTTTCTACAAAAACAGTAAGAATCATCCAAGGAAAAAGTGGCGAACCAAGCAGCTTCTTGGTTTGCATGAGTGCTTCGCCGACAGCCTCAGTGACAGGAAGTCTGATGGCACACAGCAACGCCATCATAAGTCAGAGCAATTTATGCCAAACCAGTTTAGTAATTGTACTCAGAAGCCATAAAGCTACACCTCTTCACACTCCAAGCAGAGCTGCAGAAGGTCAAAGGGTTGCTGATGTCTTGGCTTGGAAACCAAGTCATACGAATAATCCACAGATCGGGCCGGCCGGGTCATAGAAATTCACATTCTGATTATTAGCAGATGGGTTATGGGTGGGTGCACAGCAGAGTAACTTCATTGATTACTCAAATCTCCCGACATGCAGACAGGATTGGTGAGGATCTAATGTTAATTAATGTTCTGAGTTCTTTTAAACATCCAAAAGGTCACACGCAGTCCAGGTTCATAGATTGTTTGGTGTAAAGCAGCCATCCTACTGAAGAGTCCATCAGAGCCTTGTAAAAAAAACAACTTTATTTCAGAAGCTGAAAGTTAAATTCTGTCTCCTCTGAAGAGTTTCTTCTTTATACATCCCACATTTGCTGCAGTGACATCACTCGTGTATGGAAGCAGCCTCTCTAATCATTAAAGTAAACCTCCAAAGGAAACACTCATATATCAATACAGCGCACAGTAAAGAAATCACCTGAAAAATGCAATATAGCCTACAGGGACCGGTAGAGGCGCAGTCTTGAAATTGGGGAAGATAATTTGTTCGGGTAGGCAGCAGGTGGATGATTTATGTGTATTCAGAGCCGGTCTGTGCATCACTACTGTAAGCCCTTAACCATATGGATTCAGACACGGCATGTTGCACCTCTTACACTGTACTTTCAATTTCTAAATCTATTTCTAAGTGTGAAATAAAACTTGCCTGTCAGTGCATTGAAATCCAGCCTAATTAACACCCTTTTCAGACATTCAGAGGCACTTTGAAGAGAATGTAAGAGAAGTAAGAAAATAAGCAATTAAAAGTTGATATAATAGCCTGTGAGCAGCCTCCTCGGGTTTATTATGTTTTATTAATTGGAACTACTCAAGTAATGACTTGTGGCCCTGTGGTCAAGTGAAATGGCCTTCATGATCACAACTTTTCTCTCTGCCTCGATAAAGAAGGATCACAGCTTCCTGTGCAACGTGTTAGCTCGGTTTCTTTTATCAGTCAGAAGCTTTTTTTTGTTTGGAGAACACTTTTTCTGACACACAGAGAACCAGTCCCGTGTTCCCACACCTGCCTTTCATACAATTTTCATAGAAAAATGTATTAAAAGAAGTATTGAGCAAAGTCGTGCTAATTGAATAATCATGACGCAGAAGCCTCAGAGCATCTGTGGAAGGATTGGAGTCATTCCTATGTTCCCAGTGTCCTCTGCTCCCAGCGTCCTATGTTCCCATTGTCTTCTTTCCCCTGTGTCCTCTGCTCCCAGCGTCCTATGTTCCCATTGTCTTCTTTCCCCTGTGTCCTCTGCTCCCAGCGTCCTATGTTCCCATTGTCTTCTTTCCCCTGTGTCCTCTTTTCCAAGTGTCCTATGTTCCCTGTGTCCTCTGTTCCAAGTGTAGTATGTCCCAGGGTCCTCTGTTCCCATGGTCCCCATGCTCCTATGTTCCAAGTGTACTATGCTCCCAATGTCCTATGTTCCCAGGTTCCTCTGTTGCCAGTGTCCTATGTTCCCGTTGTCCTATGTTTCCAGTGTCCTATGTTCCCTGTGTCCTCTGTTCCCTGTGTCCTCTGTTCCTGGTGTCCTATGTTCCAAGTGTCCTCTGTTCCAAGTGTACTATGTCCCAGGGTCCTCTGTTCCCATGGTCCCCAGGGCCCTGTGTTCCAAGTGTACTATGCTCCTAGTGTCCTATGTTCCCCTGGTTATCCGACACTAACACGGAGGAGCTCACAAAGAGGAAATTTCACACTGAAAATACAGTAAAGTTTGAAGCTACCAGCTCGACTTGGCTAACTCAGACTGCTGGAGCATCACGTTAGCTTTAGCTGAACATCAGGAAGCGTATTTGCAGGTTTCGCCGCACAGCCAGCAGGATCGGAGGAATGAATGCAGTGACCGGTGACTCTGTGTTGTATTAAGACAGACCTGGAAATACCTGAACCTGTCCTTCAAATGAAGTTGTTTCAGTCAAGGTGCAGATGTGACCTATGACTGCATAAACACAGCCTGAGTGATGTGATTACATGTGAAGCATATTTGCATAAATCCAGGATAGCTTTTCACCGGCTGTAAATACACAACCAGGGAGTGTAAATTATGGCGGCTCTTACTGCAGCAGTGACCTGCCTGATATCTTGTTGACTGGTTGCCCTGACACACGCAAATACAAGCCCATGATGAATGCAAATACACGTGGACCACCTCTTCATATTATTCGAGCGGTGAGCCTCGTGGCTGTGAAAACCACACAGTGAATTTCGGACACGTTTAGAGGGGTGTATTTATAAATGGCAAGCCCACCCAGCCTGGCATGCCTCAGATGCTTTGGGTGTTACCAGAACTGGCACCAATAAAGGCCAGCAGCATTCCTAAAGCCATCAACATTGGATGCAAAAGAGCCAGCTTCGACAGCATTTTGTATAATATGTGAGGTCTCGCGTATTGTTCGCAGGGATCTCTCGTAAAGCCAGAGCAACAGTTGTGATGTTTTTAGTGGAAACGGTCACTTGACATTTAAAGGGGCTGGGTGTGTCTGCAATGCTGACTGACATTAGTGTATGTCAGGTCACAAGGGCACCACCTTCCTCTTTAGCGTGTCCAGAAAATAGCCGCCCTCTCGCTCTCATTCCACACACACACACACATGCACACATCAGGCAGATTTGGCTGCGATCCCTCCTTTCCATGGTTTCAAAGAAAAACGTCCACTGTATTTATTTTCAGTGTTGCGCCAAAAAGAAACTAATGCACGACAACAGCTCGAGGCTTAATAGTTTGAAACCACTCAAAAAAACAGAGAGAACGTAAAGTGGAGCGTTATGGAGCTGAGCAGCAGTCGGTCTGTGAGGGAGGTTTAAGTCTCTACAGGTTTTGTATAAAAGGCAAAACTCCATTTTCACAAAGTTTAATTTTTAATGAGATCAGGCTTCCAGATGTCTGACTTCATAATTCATCGACCTCATAACAACAAATCGTCTGCAGACATCACAAAGCCCTCAGCGTGGGATGCTCTCAACGATGCAATTTAACTATTAAATTTAATTGTTATCCTACAACCTACACCTGTCGGCAGCACTGACATAAATGCACATCCCCAACAACCTGAAGGCAAGTATCAGTACACCACTGCAAAAGGGAAGGGATCCAATTATGCTTTGGCTAAATGCCTCAGGCTGAACTGTAGCTTCAACTGGAATCCAGGAAACAAAATATTCACATGTAACTGTGCGTTAGTTTGGAGAAAAAAGCTATGTGCTGTACTGTATGTGAGTGTTTTAGGCGCACAGTTTAGGAATTTGTAAGCTTTAGAGTCGGGAAATGACATTTTTATGAAGCAAACTTTCTCTTTGTCCTTTTCGTTCGCCCCACCACCACCCCTACTTTTGATCCTGGCATGAACAGCAACGGCAAAAAGCCACGAACAGCATGAACATTTTATTCATAATATCACTAAAACTCCACAGAAAGAGACAAATAATCTGCAAAACAAGACCCGCCGCCTTTTATCTGAGTCACAGTCGGGAGCAGGGTGGGAGCTTGTGTTCATGTGGTCTTCATGCACAGATGAATCAGCTCATTCCAATTAGAGAACAGAGTCATTTTTAAATGCATGCATCAAAGCGTCTTGCCATCATGTGTCTTCAATGTTTGCCTTTGTAGGAAATTAGCTGTCCCTGTCAGGGCTGCTGGCTGCTGGCCTGTCTGCTGCTCATTACTGCTCTAATGACCGACCAGGTAGCTCAAGCTCGCTCACCTTCCCTGTTTGTCTCTACATATTCCACCATCTCTCCTCTTCCAGTCATCAAACCCTTTTCTCCTATTTCTTTCTCTGTTTGTCCTCCTTTAACTCCTTGAATAATGTCTGGTGACAGGACGACAAAAGCATTTGTCATTCTTCTCAGGCGCGAGCTTCAGCCCCAGACGTGGCCTGCCTGCATCACCTGCAGTGTCTGAAATAGCCCAAAGCTGCAAGGGGGCAGCAGACAAAGGGAACAGTGTTCGACTCGTTCCCTCATATGAAACACAGGGGGCAACAGGGAGCGCCTAGCATGCACTTACACAGGATACAGTGCACTGACAGCGATTTGAGCCCCCTCATCGAAAATCCAGGGTCCTCTCAATTTGCTCCCTGTATCGTCCTTGTATAATTATCTGTTTCTACCTCGCACAGTTCTTGTTTTCTGACCTCTCTACCTGCCTCCTATTCTTTCCCTGTCTTATTCTCTCACAGCATTTCCATCCCTTCCTCCCACTTCTCATTTTCCCTTTCTAGATTTACAAGTTCATCACCCCTCTCCAGCCAGGCGGATGCCCTCTACTGTCCTCGCTCAGCCTACAGGGAGCATTTTCCAAAAAGCTCTTACAGCCTCTTCCCACCCCTAATGCTCATAGCAGTCACTCCCACAGGATTCTCATCTGCAGACGGGGGGGGAGTAAATCTACGCTGCTTCATTGAACTGTGGTGACCATGCGCGTTCACACTGATCTGCAGTCAGTAGAGTCTGCAGGCTAACACAATAACAGCCACAGTAGGATGGTGGTATGATATCAATTTGCAAGGTGGGAGAGTGTCGGGTGGGCTCATCATTTTCTCTGCTCAGCACTGGCAGATGGAAGCGTAGTGGGGGTTTGGATCGGTGAGACAGTTTAACTGCATGCGACACATAGCGGCCCTTTGTTTGCCTTAGTAGATGGGGCACTGGGCTGCTATGCTGGACAGGATGCCAGGATAGCAGCCAGTCATGGCTAATAAACGACATCAAATAAACAGTGCAGCAGCAGCAGCAGCAGCACCTCCCTCATACAGGCAAACACTTATGCAACAGTTCCCCGTCTGCAGACCTTCTAAGGACAAGAGAAGACAATGTGATTTATTTCCTGTGCGGCCCCTGCGATTGTGTTTTTGTGCGTAGATCCAGTCCACGCTAGGACTGCCGAGCTCTCAGACCACTTAGCTACAGCGTCTGGTTGCGAGCGGTCCATGGTGAGCGAGGCACTGTAATCGTGAGCACAGCTGAGTGTGTGCGCCCATGTTTCTGTGGTATGGGAATAATAACGACAAGCTGCCAGCCACAAACAGAAGCAGCATGTGTTCTGCAACTGACCAGCCAATAAAGAGCTTTCTGTCACTTACAAACTTGCAGCACACACAGGTTGGATGCTATATACAATGAACATAGTAAACAGTCTATGAGCAAGCTCCTCAGCACTTACTCCACCTACTGGCTCCTCAGATCTACCGGCCAATCACTGCTCTCCATTCTGTGCTGTCAATTAAAATCCAAGGCTGATCGAGCAATCAATTGCAGCCCCTAGAAAGTGTGCGATTTTCCCTTTCTGCTGGAATTTCCTGCTTTTGCGACTACACCCATTACACCTCTGTGCAATAATTTGTATTTTCACATTTACCTGTTAATTCGATATTTTAAGTCTTGTTCAGTGATGGCCTTTTCTCTTAACAGCCCAGAGGGGATGAAACTTTGGTTTCGAGTTGTATTGGGTGCTTGAGCTCTTGAATTGCAGATCTGATTTAAACATTTATTTTAATAACTTTAAATGTACATTTAAAGCTTTCTGTAAAAGCACTTTGGTCAGTATGTGTGTGATTGTCAAGCTCTGATGCATTACTGACAACCAACATCTGTCTATGTGTCTGTCTATGCTTTGATAAACTGCATCTGATCATGAACCTGGTCCAGTCCAAGCTGTTGTTTTACTTCTGTTTGATTTAAATAAAACTGAGCATGAAGCATTGATAATGCAGCACTCGATGGAGGAGCTGTGTGATGTTTGTGTGTTGCTGAATACGTATGAATGTCTCTGTGCGTAACACATCTGGAAATGTTCGTTTCTCTTCGAGGTCATACATCCATTTAAACAGACAGCTGAATCCATGGAACTGGCAGGGGTGTGGCTGCTTGCTAATTCAGGACCGTCCCCTCACGTCACTTCACCATACTGAGTCGACACAGCCACCAAATTAACGCGGACATCACCACCGACGTGCCTCTGGTTGGTCATCTGCAGCTGTCCAGGGTTGAGTGCGAAGAGGTTTTCCAACGTGAGGAGGGTGAAATCCAGTCCAGTGCAGCTGTGCCCTGCTGTCCTCAGCAGCGGGGATCAACTACGTGGGCACGTGATGCCCGTGCTGGGTGAACGAGAGGAGAGTGAGAAATGAGGCGGTAACGCATTGAAGGTCTTCCTCCACTTCCCACTCTGGCTGGGAGAAACGTGCAGTGTGGTCGGAGGCCTTGGGTGGTCGCACCAAATGCTGCATGGAAAGAAACCGTGTTAAACAACCCAGAGTTCACCACAGCGGCTTGTGTTACATGCAGACCCAGAGCGGGAGAGTTGGCAGCACTCGCGCTGAGGATTAGAGTCAGAAGAAGCTGAAATAACAGCGACAAGTGTTTACTGGTACTAAATATGCTTGGATATGATAAATTCTTGACAGTTCAGCTCTGGAGTGACACTAGGCATTCCCTTACAGGCGTCCTCCATATGAAAACCTTTAGATAAGAAAGAATTTAAGCTAAAAGATCATTCCACTAAGATCTTTACTCAACTAGTTTGATATGAATTATCAAATATGTGGTCACTAACAGGTTTCATTGTCCATCCGTATTCACGTCTGGCTTTGGGTTCAGGCCAGATTTACCTCTCGACACCGGCCCCTGGACAAAGTGCTGCAGGTCTTACTTTTGACCTCACTTTTTCTGACCTTGGCTCCACCCATTGAGGTCAGTGATGCATTCCCAGCTGCCGCGGCCTGTCCTCCCTGCACACAAGATGAGGGCTTATAGCTGCTGCAGATGCACCAGAGCCTTGCATGGGCTCACTCACATCTCATGGCACCCGCTCACATGGCGCATACAGCTGACATGGCAGCACGGTGCTTGCACACATACTAAAACACCGTGATGACCGCTGTCAGAATGGGCTGGAGCGAGGGCCAGTGTGATAGTTTGGGTTGGGAATTTGACTCACTCTCAGTGCCCAAATTGGAAACCATGTGGCCATAATCGTCACATGCCTACTCCATTTATGTTATGTTGGCATTCTTAATTGTGAATTGTCATATCAATGACCCACAGTTTCATTCTGACAAACACATCCTACAGCCTGGGGGCCCAGAAAAATGAGAGAGGCAACATTTTGTTGAACAAAACTGAGAGCTCCCCCTGCGTCCATTTATGAGCCAGTTAACTTGACAGGAAAGATAAATGAATTTCTCTCAAGTCCGCTAAACATGTTGACAATAGCCCCATTCTACTTCAGTCCAAATTTGGGAAAAAGAGAACAATTTGAAAGCTTGTGAGGAGCTGTCAACCAGATGCCTTTGGCATTTCAGAGGGAGAAGGAGGGCGCAGGGGTTGGAAAATGCCTCTGAACAAAAAAGCCATGGTTTCAAATGCCTTTCTCCGCCTTGTAGTGGTAAATCTGAATCTTCCATGGCCTTTTGTTTGGCCGGAGTGAGCGATTAGAGAAGAATTCAGACAGGGAGTGTGTGCAAATGAAAGAGAAGACAGTGATATTTTATGCAAAAATGCGTTTTGGTGGTCGAGTGCACACTGTATATTTACACAGGAAAAAAGCAGCAACAATAGACAACAGCACCACAGCATAATGCACTCAAACCGAGAAACCACAAACCAGCCATTCTTACACTTGTTACAGGGTCACTTAGGGGGTAAATTTCACTTCTCTTTTTCACACATGCTGTGAAGAATGCTGCCATAGAAAAATGGCAAAAGAGAAAAAGTCAACCATACATTCTCTGAGGCTGATTAGAAGCTTCTTAATGGCGGCAGGGTGTGTCTCTCCGGAGGCCTAACACGAGAACATGCCTTCGAATTCATCTGATATCTCACTTGATGCACTCTGACCTTTGGCAGTACGCAAAGGGAATGCACGACTAGGGAATGCTGTAACTGCATCTGTGTATACTGTATGCTGAATGTATGTGCACGCCTACTGTGTCACCGTACAGCACATGTGCTCAAGTCAAACTAAGTCTGCAGCATCTTTTTTAATCAGAATTTAGAGTTGACTGAGGGTGCTCAATTTACTTTTGGGTATCTATTTAAAAGAAATGTGGATGAGTGTCAACAAAAGCTGAAACAAAAGCGAAAAAAGGACTAAAATGTGTCTAATTTTGAACCAAAATTTACCATAAGCTCTCTTGTGGCACCTGCTTCAGCTCCCACACTTGAAGTGAAGAGTCATTGTTGAAACAGCATGTACTGCTAATAAAAAAAAGACTGTTTCACACGTCCAAACTCCAGGCTTTCAAATAAAGACATCAGCGAAAGCTTTAGTAGGACGTTCCTGCCAAAGAAGAACAGGAGGGCTGTTCTGCCTCCAGTTTTAACAGTGGCAAGCCTCTCCGCTTGGACACAACAGTGTGTTTGGAAGGCTATTAATCGTGTGGCTGAAATGGCCACAGTCACCGAGTCCATCTGGACCCAGCAGCCCCAGTCCCAGTTCCAACCCTTGTTCCCATGCTGCCGAGGTCCAGCTGTGCACAGTCTCCCATCAACACTGACAGACACCTCTTTGTGCGAGAGGACATCGACTACGACCGGCTATAAAAAGGCTGCTGCAAATGGAACATTTAACAAGTGATTAAAGGGAATGATGGGGCAGGAATATGGCGGGGACGGTGCATGAGGAACAGCAGAGGAAAAAAACAAAGCAAAGCATTAAAGCTCAAACACCCGCTTCCTCGTTTCCTTCCTTTCTTTATTTGTCTTTTTGACTCCGATGCTCAATGCATTTCGCACCTCAGCTGGCCACATGTTGAACATGCCTCATTTCACACCCTCACTCCTAAGTGGCACCACCTCGAGGAATGCAGGGTCCTTCCCCTGATGATTAAGGCTCCAGATATCCCTCTGACCATTACTTGCATGATCCTGAGTCATTGTGCAACCATCTGAGGTTTCTATCATTCATATTCACTTCCTGTCTTGCCTAGATGACAAGCACAAGCTGCCTTTTCCCTAATTTGGGGTGGAGGTCTGTGTGTGTGAGAGCAATACACACGCCCAGGGTGAATAATTCAAGTCCTGAGTCAGCACGGAAACATTAGACTTCTCTCCCCTTTATAAATGCATGGACAAAAATAGCTAGGATGACAAGCAGCTGCGACCTCGAAGCACATTGTTAACTCAACTTATAGATACTTGGGCTGCTTTAAAAACCTCACACAGGTGTAAAACAAGTTGTAACAGAGCATCAGCATGAGGATTTTCCAGGGTTGTTAGGAGACAAATCAACAGACAAATCCAATATGAAGAGGACCAGCACACCAGTGGAGCTGTTAATTGAAAGCAGTCATTGGGCTGGGCCAGAGATTAAAACACAAACAACCTCATAACTCCCCTTGAAGCAAGTTGTCAGCGCACTACCTGCACTGACCAGCAGGGGAGCTGTCCTGCAGAAAAGAAAAACAGTAGGGGATTCAAACCGGGGGATCTCCAGCACTGGCCTTATGAATGGTTTAAAGTAGTTGGCACAGAGAGGGCATTAACAAGACTTTGCCATGCTTACAATCCACGATCACCTCGAAACAACGATCACTGCCTCCATATAAATAGCGCAGAATATATGATGGTCATGTTGCATGGCAGTGTGACAGGGAGAGATTCTGCTGGGTGTTTTCTGTCCAGGCCTCTCCTGTCCTGGCCTGTCCTGGCCTGGCCTGGCCTCTCCTCCGCTCTGCTGCGCGCCACACAGTGGCTCCAGTGGAATGTGATGACCACGGCCTGGACAAAGCCCTGCATTCATGGCCCCTCGTCCCACTCTGGAAGTTTGCGACTGGGAGCCTTGATCACAGAGTGGGGGGTGGCCAGAGTCCATCCACCCCTCGCCTGTTCTGTCAGACACGCGTTGCCCACCCCTGCACCACCACATGACTGCCACCCGCAAACCTCTGTCTGCTCCATTTCAGTTCATTATCTTTACTGCTTTAATTCCTGCTGTGGATAACGTAGCTGCCATTCACAGCAAAGACCCAGAAACAAATACAGAGGAGGAGAGATCTCAATCTTTCAAAGAGTCACAATCAAAAGCAGCTTGGGATGTTTTCTGTCGGATTAGCTGATTTGATAAAATGACAGAGTAGTGCCATATCATAGGAAGAAAAAGAAGAATTATCCGTTACATGTGGCAAGAAATGGAATTCATCCTGTAACATCCCTTAACCACTAGCTGCCCCCCATCCTTTATGCTTCATGGTAGTATGAGAGACTTCAAACAAAGGCGGAGGGGACGCTGATTGCGAGTACACATTAAGGAAAGCTACATCAGCGCGTCTGTGTGCATGGAAACGTCAGCTCCAGTGCAGGTTCGCAGGTAATCACATGAGAGCAGATAACATGAAAAAGCAATGCACAAGCATCATCTGCTGCCTGGCTCTTCCTGTCTCCACTTCTATCTAATGCAGTATCCATTTGCCTCCTTTGTGTAGGTAATATAATAGAGCCAGTACTCTCTGCCTCAGAGGCTTCGCCGCTGAACTCGCCCGTATCAAACTGCAAACACAGTAGTTACCATGCAACCCCACACAAACATGCACAAGGCATGCAAGCATGTTAATGGGCTTCTTATTGCTATGCAACATGAATATTCTTGATAGACATTACTAACAACTGTGCACTGATTTAAAGAGAGAACATCAAGCCTTATTCCCTTCGGCCACAGAGCTCTATTGTTCTCCAGACTATTAAAAAGCATCAGTGAGCCACACCATGGCACTGGGTGACAGGTTCCTTCATTAACATGAACATGGAGCTGTGTTTTCTTTTGAGGCGATGCCACACACATGGTCGTACTGCTAAATACTCCAAATCTGTGGGAAAATTCAGCATGTAGTCTTGGTTAAGTAGCTTTTGCCAAAAGTACAGAGTCGTTTTTAAAGAATTCTGCTTTCAGTCGGCACCAATGGACTGACAGCGCTGAGATCATTCAGACTTATTCACTGTTGGTTTTGGTCTTTTCATGGGATTTGTTGACAATACCAAAAATATAGAATATTGCCGAAGAGTGAAAAAAATACATTATGGCTGAACACTTCCCAAAAAATGACCATCACACACTCACAGCAGCAAATCTAGTGGAAAGCAACCCACGCCAATGTCTGCTTTTTCATTTAAGCAGCTCTGATCACTAATACTGCCACAGCAAAATGAACTTAACTGCCTCAAACACTCCATTTGTTTGTGCAGACAATTAAGCGACAGTGTGTACCCGCAGAGATGTCCCACTTTTTTCTCTACAGTTGCATTTCTGCTGCATTTTTGCCCCACCCCTGCAAGAAAGAAGAAAGAAAGAAGTGAAACTGGAAGACAAACTCCAAAAAGCTAAAGAACAGCCGCATAATGAGGTGCATCACGGCTCTAAGGCTGTGTCAAATGACCTGGGATGAGCCCAGCAGGCTCCTGTGATTTTCCCATCTGGATGTACCATTACCTCTGTGGGGGATCTTTAATACTGTCATCAGATTTAATGGTTGATTTCCTCCCCTGTGTTCCTCTCCAGGTGTGGTCACCCTCCTCGCAGACTGCTCCATCCACAATTCATGAGAGGAAACCGATGCCATTACAACGGCGGGCCTACTCGGACAGAGAGGGAAAGAAAGCTGCAGGTGTGGTTTACCCACTGAACCGTGCAGTTAGAAGAGCAAACAAAGCTCGGTGGGACCGCTGATAGGAAGCCTTTAAAAAGAGGAAGCTGTGGCGGGTCGGAGCACTGGATCAAGCAGGAAGTTTGCCAGGTTGACTTAGAGCGGGCTGGGTGGTGGACGGGTGGGGGGGGTTGAAGAAGTGAAAACACCAGGGGCCGGAGGGGGAACAGAAAAAGACTTGTTTTCACAGGGTGTGAACGTTTAGAAAACACTCCTGACCTCCTCCCCTTGTCTATTCTTACCTGATAAGCTGAAGGTCAATGGTGAAAAGCGAAGGCTGTGTCACGGCCTGAGGAGGCGTGTGACATGACAGAACTGTTGACGTGCGGAACTACTTGCTTACTTTATGTGTGCAGTTATTGGAAATCTCCAGATTATATGGGTGCTGCCATCTGATAAGAACTGATCTGTGGTTTTGCAGACCTGATGTACTTTAAGCACGTCAGATATGAACTTCTCTATCTATGTGGCCGTTAAGATAAAGGAGCCCCTGGGCGCTGTCACCTGAGAGCACTCACAGCAGGTCGCCTATTTTGCCTCCTCTGTCCAAATGTGCACGTTCACCGTATTGCATCCAAGCCAAAATGAGAAAAAATCTAAGGGTCAGACACCTCCGAAAAACCACAAGACATGAATTATAGAAATTATGCTCCCTCTCTTTCCCTGCTTGGGCCCCTTTTCATCCCCAAACTATACATCTTAACTGCTAAGAGGACAGAATACCACATATGGAGAGGATACTGTGTATTTCAGGCCAACATTTAATTAAAAAGTTCTTCTTTATTGCGTTTTCATTCCCGTGAGCATTGCAGCCTTCAGCTCAGTGTCACTGCGCTCTAAGTGGAGCGGACAGCATGCTTGCTCCCTCAGACATTTCCACTATGCAGTAATTCACAACATACTCTCCTGGGCCACAAGGCAAGGGTGTATATATAGGCTCCTCTAACATTTCCCTCACGTTCTGAAGCCGGTTGAGATTTACTAGGAGGCACTTCCCCAGCTCTATCGAGGAGATGAATTTCATACGAAGGCTGGCTTTCATGCCTCACGGGGGGCATATTTATAGCGGCTGAGATCAGGGCGGCCGAGGCATGCGGGGTGGCCTTCTTCAACCTAGCCATGTTAAGTGATGCTGAGGCCGCGGGGGTGGAGCAATGACATGTCATTCCATTCTAAATCCAAACCTCCATGTTTATGACAATAGTAGCCTGACCACGAGCCGCAAAAGAGTGCACAGAGCGGCTCCTTTGAAGTCGCCACCGAGCCCCGGCCTTTTAAATAGTGGACACAGAGGAGGCTTCGGGGCAAGCAACATGAACCTGCAAGCTGGTCACATAGCCATCATGAGCGAGCCTAAGATTACATGGGTGGCAGATAGAGGAGGATAGAAGAGATAATGTATGTTTAGAGCAGGACGCTGGAGGCAGATCATATCAATCAACACTTTGCTTACTGCAGGTGTATCGATATTAGTAAACTTGCACTACAAAAATGATTGAATTTCTCATTTTTCTCAAGTTTTCTGCTGCGTTTTAGTATTATTTCCGCATACTATGACTTAATTTTTAGAACAGAAATGAGCATCAGGTAGGAATTTGTGACATGAAGACATTAAATGTTGTTTCTAAGCACAGCAGGCCTATGTTATGAATTCTAAATGCTTTGAAAATTGTGATTTTCCATCCATGATGCAAACATTTCAACTATCTGCCAACACATCAACACACGTCAAAAAATGTAAACTGGGCCTGGGTCCGCGTTCAACACAACGTCTTATGCTTAAGAAATGATCTACACCATGCAAAGATAACTGGTTCTTGACGTGGCAACACTATATAATGAATGCAAACACCAACTAGTTTAAACATGTAGGTTAAATGCAATAAAATGTGTATATTTCACAGAGCAGCTGAGTGACTCCTGGCCACAGCTTTGCTTGTCTCTGTAGTGGAAACCAAGCTATCGTCTGTCCAGCCCTGCCTCTTCAAAACAGATTAGTGTAAATGATCCTCATTTCCAGTGGTAGGTAACACAACACAGATTATTATTCTGAGCTACAGGGGTTTGTGTGGACTCTTCCTGTGGCATGAATCATTAAACAGGCGACTGTAATCCATACAGACAGTGAGTGCGGGTGAGCTATCTGATGCTGCCTGGACACCAACTGAACTCCTCTGCTTCCAATGCTCAGATTGCTCAACTTCTGACAAGAAATTCGATGATTTGATGTCTAAAATGTGAGCTTGCCTACAGAAACGCTAGTTTGTAATGCTGTAATGTCCTCTGCTAAGTTAAGCAGAGGACAAGAGCAGTTAGCATCCGTGTTCATATAAACCAATTCACAGCATCTATGGGGGATTATTGTGCAAGGATTTCTAATATGTCCTTGAGTGCAGGAAAAGTAGGATGATTTTGCAGGGAGCCATTAAACAGATCTCCTACAACACTGAAAATAAAAGCAAAACGAATCAGAAAAGAAACATTACAAACATAAAATCCTTAACTGCACTGTAGTGACATTTTCTTCAGCTTACTCGAACAAAGTAAAAGCACCTGCTCAACATTAATCTGAAAAACCCAGGCGGGCTGTTTCAGTAACCTGTGGCAACTGCTTCTGTGTCAACAGAAATCTTGGACGGGCAGCTCCTGCAGCCCAGCACTGTGCAGCGCTATTGGCTGGCTGAATGAATGACTTGCAAACTTGTCTATCTATTATGCATGTCAGTTTACCTTTAGTGCGTTCTTGAGCTCATTTCCAGGTAAGCGCAGCTGAGAGGTAGCCTGTCTGCATCGAGACTTGGAGTATCTAAAGAAAAGCTCCGGTCAGCTCGGTAAGACATTTCTTTTTCCTGCTTTGATGCTTTTTTTTGGTCGTTTTGTTTTTGTTTCTTTTTCTTCAGATATCCTCAATGAACCAATGACTATGCTGTTTTTGTACGACATTTAATGCCTGCTCCATTTATCTAAATGTCTCGGCTTCTAATATATCTGCATTTATGTGAAGAAAATCAATCGCTGTGAGACTGAAGCTGACATGTAAATATCTATTTCATGCACTGGACTCAGAAAACCAGGGGCAGCCTGAAGGGAGGCAAACATGGAGCTGATTGGATCCACTCTGACAGCCACGTACGCTCGGCCAAAAACCAGCCACTTTCTCCCTGCCATCTCCACCATGGCATCCAGCTATCGCAACCCCCAGCCTGCCTTGACCATGAATCCCAGTGCCAACCTGTGGAGGACCAACAGCTATTACAAGAGCGGCAGCGTCGTCCCAACCTCCTCCTTACAGAGAGAGAATTTGGATCTGGTTCGAGCCAAGACCATGTTCTACCCCTCCAACAGGACCGCGCTGACCACCCGCTACACTCCCGACGACTGGTACAAGTCCAACCAAAACAACTACATGGAGTCAGAGTCGGCCCGCAAAAGCGCAGAGAGACTGAGAAGAGACACCATAAGGCTGATGCAGGATAAAGAGCAGCTGACCAGACGAACCCAGGAAAATACCAGCAAGAACATTGGCGAGCGGGTCAATGACATTATCTTCTGGAGGTCTGAGCTGAGCCATGAGATTGACAACATGGTGACGGAGATAGCCGCCCTCACCGAGGTCAAGAGGAGGCTGGAGAGAGCCTTGGCAGAGACTGAGGGGCCCCTTCAGGTGAGGGTGGATTGAATATGCTTAAATGAGTGTGTGTGTTACCTTGAATTTTTCCCCTCTGGTAGGGGAATATCTGAATTTTGAATTTTGTGTTATTGGAACATTTTGCAGGGAGTATTTATTTCTTCAAGGACAAACTGCATTTGCCTTGAAATCTTAACATCCAGCTCAGGCCTCAGCTCACTCACGTTATCCTTCATGCATATCACGTCTCTGCGTGCGTCACTGTATCTGCGCTGAAACAGTTTTGACTAGGGTTCCCGGTTTGGTTGTAGCAACAGTATCTGTCGATTAATTAGGTCACCTCGGTGCTCTGGTCGTTCATGTCACCCAGAGTGAGTCACCTTGATCGAGCTGGAGATCCGGTGACACAGACAGCTTGTCAGGCTAAGATCATGTGGCAACAGGTTTTCTTAGAGACTTCTTCAGGTAACTGAAACTGGAGAATGCAGCTGATGCATTGAACTATACACCAATCAGCCTCAACATTAAAACTACCTGCCTTACATTGTGCCACCTTTGAGGGCGTCCTGGGGTGTCTGGTACCAGGACGTTGGCAGCGGATCCTTGGGGTCCTGTGGGTTGTGGGGTGGGTCCTGGATCAGATTTGTTCTGGCGTATCCCACAGATGCTTAACGCTTTGGGATCTGGGGAGGTTGGATGCCGGGTCAATGCTTAGAGCTCTTGCTGTGCTTCTCGAGCAGTTCCTGAGCAGTTTTTGCAGCATGGCGGAGTGCATTGTCCTGCTAAGGGAAGCTATTGCTATGAGATGATTGTAACGAGATGACAGGTTTTAATGTTGTGGCTGATCAGCGTGTTTTCACGCAGGGACAAAGACTGTACATCCACACTTATGCATCGGACTGTTCCTCAACAAAGAAAATGCTGGACATTCAGTCATTTCTAATCGTTCCCTTTATGCAACCATCTAAACTTGTTTTAGTCGTGATCACTTTGTCAATAGGTGTCTCAAGAGTGTTTGTACCACAGAGAGAAGCGGATGTCCATCGATCTGGTGCATGACGGTGTTGAGAAAGACCTCATAAAGGTAACGTTGAAGCGGCAGTGTGACTATATGTACCTACGTGTGACCAAGGAAAACAAATAAGCACGTTTTTAGATATATGTATTTATATGTTTTATTTACCTGCACTGCAACAAGGAAGTGGAAGTCATCAAGTCATGTCAGGAAAGAATGAGGCAACATCTGGACAGAGCCACCGCTCAGCTGGCGTGAGTCTGGAAGATCAATTAATAAAATATTGGTTATGGTTATTTCCAACACTGTGAAGGCTGACATGTCGCTCATACACTGTTTTGTTCCTGTATTGCTTTGCCGGATCCTCAGGTCAAACCGAGCTGCCCAGCATGAACTGGAAAGAGACATGACTGACAAAGTGAAGGCTCAGAGGATAGATGACAGGTGTCACCACCTGAGGAACACGTCAGATGGTATCAGCTACTACAGAGGGATTGACAGACTGGACCCCTCGTGAGTTTCATGTCATCAAATATTAACTGTTCAGTTTCATCACTTCAAACCAGCCGCTAACAATTTCTCATGTTTGTTTAAACCAGCTTGGCATACTGGACTGGCATCTTTATTTAAGTTGTCTATCACAGAAACGTCTTTTACATTCTTTCAAAGTCAAACTGGCTTCCTATTTTGTTGTCAGACTAGGTTTAAACATACTATAACAAGTCTACAGCCATGCTAACGGCTCTGTGAAACTGCACTTCTGCCATGTTTCTACTGCATAATATGACTCAGCTTTACATGACTACACTAATGAAAAAATACTTAAGAATATTTTATTCCATTTCTGCCAAAGGATCCCCTGATTTGTACACACTGGTCCTTTCCCCTGGTCTACTAGTTTGTGAGTTAGCATGCTAACATTTGCTAATTAGCCCCAAACAAGACAAACAAAGAACAGCCGAGGCTGATGGGAATGTCATCATTCCTGCAAGTACCAGGCTATAAACCAAAGGGCAAATTCAATTTCTAACTTAATGATGATGCTTCAAATTTCAAGGCAATTCATTTCAGTTGTTGTCGAGACATTTTACTCAAAGCCACAAATGTGAACTTCAGGATGACACTAAAGGAAACGTCAGAGAGGTCATTAGACATTAGAGGTCATTAGTATAATAATAGCTGGGATATTTCAGTCTGGACCAAAATGGTGGACCAGCCCACAGACTGACAAACCTTTTCTACAGCCGTACCGCTATCATGGCAAGAAAGCATAGTCTTCTGCATAAACATGATCAGTGTTGCTCTCTTGTCTGTCAGACTCTCTTTTCCAGATTCATGGTCCAAGTTCACAGATGACAACATCCTGCTCTCCCAGAGCGAACGCTCAGCCTCCCACAAGCTCAGGGACGAGATCGAAATCCTGCTGAACGCCACCTCCAACGAAATGTGGACCCAGTTCAACAGCGTCAACGTAGCCTTCACGAACCGCATATCAGAAACTTCTGATGCCAAGAACACCCTGCAGACACATCTGGCTAAGGTCATGACCTTCAACAGGGTCTCATTTCATAAAAGATTTAAGATTTCTAATTCTATCTCGGCCATGTGACGAATCATACTCTATTTTTGGCTGTAGTTTTTTAATTTCTTTATGAATTTATTATTATTTAAAAATGAAAATCGCCTGGGATGTAAAAACATGGATCAAAAGAGGAAATCACATGATTCCATGTGAAGGAAAAAAGCAAAATGTATTTGCTTTTTTCTATCAGTCAGTAATTAAATTTGCCTATTAGGAAGAGATCATGTGTTTGCAACATTCCTTCTCATTTCGGTACAAAATGCAAACAGTAAATGTAATATATTCAGCACTATCTGCTAAAAATATGCAAAGAATGCAGAATATAAGACAAAACTTTATAGTCCTCTGCACAGCCTGGAGGGATATTACACTGCATGTTGTGCGTGTTTACTGTGAGGCACTCTGCTTAAAAGAGACGAATGGAAATAGAGGTTTTGTTCATGTCCTACACTGGATCCCATTGTTCTCAGGTTAATTGCTGGGGGTTACACTCTGAATCCACATTGGCTGTTGGACTCTGA
Organism: Chaetodon trifascialis; assembly: GCF_039877785.1. Taxonomy (NCBI): domain Eukaryota; kingdom Metazoa; phylum Chordata; class Actinopteri; order Chaetodontiformes; family Chaetodontidae; genus Chaetodon; species Chaetodon trifascialis. The sequence goes on along the minus strand of NC_092076.1, from coordinate 4,771,303 downwards.
CAGCAGCTGTGATGTGAGGCACACAGTCTTTAATAAAGCTCAGTCGCTGTCAGTTGTAAGTTAGTGATTCAGTGGGATTGAATTACATTAAATGGGTTTGGACAGAGCAGGCCACTGTGTTCAGCTGATTCAAAGCTTGCAATGTACAGTTTTTACTTGCTCCTGCATTGTCACTTCATCCTCTTTTGTCCTTATTGCCACCCTCTACTTCTCTGACCTATTTCCTCACAGATGAAATGCTCAGATGTCACTACTGTGATTCAACAATCAGTTCATCTTATGTCCTCACTCAGACTCTGCAGGAGATCTTCCAGACCGAGATGCTGATTGAGTCTCTGAAGAAGGCCCTCAGAGACAAAGAGTGCCCGCTGAAAGTGGCCCAAACCAGGCTGGAGGAGAGGACTCGCAGGCCCAACATCGAGCTCTGCAGGGACAACCCGCACCACAGGTACTGAGCTCTGCTTCACCAGTGGCCAATTTACACACTCATAAGTGTCTAATAAGAAAAAACTCTACAAACAGCATCACTATACATATCAGCAATGGCAAGTATTATTTAAGCAAATTTAAACCATAGATAGATTTGCATATTTCTGTCCACAATATTACACTTCTGCTTCTCTTCACCTTTCCCCGTTAAGACTCGTGAGTGAGGTGAGGGAGATCGAGGACACCATCCACAAGCTTCAGGAGAGGCTGATGGAGGCGGAGAACACCCTGCAGACTCTGGTCAAGACCAAAGTGACCCTGGAGCACGACCTGTCCGTCAAGGCCAACTCCCTCTTCCTGGAGCAGGAAAAGTGCATGAGCATGCGCAAGAGCTTTCCCAGCATGCCCCGCCTGGTGGGCTACACCTAAATCAAGCCAATAGAATCAACTATGACTGTTCTGATGGTTTTGGAGTGATTTAGAGGGTGGTGTGGGTGATTTGAATGTAAGCAAAATGACTTAACTTTACAGCCACTGATGTCAAAATCTTATCTTAAACGATAGATTATCTTAATTTTGAGTATTGTACCTGAAATGCACAAAACGAAAATTAAAAAAAAAGTTGTGTTGTTGAAGAATCAGCTGCTGTGGTGATTCGCGCAATATTTACGCCTATTTATTGTTACGTGTTGACCTCTAGTGACTGGAGTAGTCACGATGGGAGCAAGAGAGGAAGTCAGGTGATGTAGTGTAAACAGCAAGAAAGGCCCCATGTGAAGGAAGGTGGGGTGGATGGATGGATGGGCCAGGACTATGGGTCAAAGGATGGGATGGGTCAAAAGTGGAGAAAGAAATTCACATATGCATGGCGTGTGCAGTTTCCCCACCTAACTCTGCATGCTGTGTCGATTGTGACGAATAAAAGATGTCTTCGTCTTCTTCTGAACCAAACGCAGCAAACTGAGACTGTTTCACAACGTTAACCATGTGACAATGAACGTCCAGTTTTACTGTTGCGAGTGCTCTCCAGTGTTGACTCAGTGTTTCCTAATGCTTTGATTTTGCCACCAGTTACGTGGTAAATACTAGTTGTTATCCTTAAAAAATGCTGGAAACAAAAGTGTTTATTTTCACTCTATTTCTGAGCCTGAAACCCTTGATTTATAATGTAAACCCTGCTTTAAAGACCAAGCTGTAACATGGTGCAGCACGACTGTCCGTCTAAACTGGGATTCATCAGCGACAGGCCACAGCTTAGCTGAGCACAAGCAGCAAACCCTGTAGCTCATGTGACTGTAATCACCAAACAAATAGCCTGGATTAGCTTGTGCAACACAGTCTCGAAATGAAGACAAATATGTCACTGAAGGTTCACTCCTGTTCGCTCTAACTGACCTGAATGCTGCTTTAGGGCAGCGGTGACATGTAAGAGAAGGTTTGACTCCAACGTCCAAGTAAACACCTTTAATTAGAAAATATGGATTGTGAAGGACTTCTGTGCCTCACCCACAGGAGGAGCTGGGCAAACAGTTATAAGTTATGTATAAAACCTCACACCCATCTTAGGCCTTAGGTCCTGTCACCCTCTGTTCCTTGATTCCTTCATGCTTCTGTACTGAGACGGCATCTAAAGGGTTAACCCCACCTTGATCCCACTCATTTAAAGATGTGAAGACCATCAGTTTCATTTCGGTTTGTTTGCTCAGTTAACGCCATTCAGAGCCTGAACCAACGCTGAACACACATAAACACTGTCGCACTCCTTAACCCAACCTTCCTTCGTCACCGCACAGCCGGCATAACCTTTGGCTTTATGGAGGGATGTAAACTTTGCTGCAATCACCACTGCCGTTTGAGTTTAATGCAGTCTGTACAGTAGTAACTACCACTCCAATCCTTAAAATTGATGACCATCTTCTGGTCAAAGGACTCAATTGAGACTCAGAGGTTTCAATTTGAGAGAGCGTGAGCAGGCAATGTGAATGGAGATAGGCGTTATCTGGACTGGCACAGTAATCAGTGATAACAGAGGCATCCTGGAATCTAAGCTTTGCCTCAGATCTATTACGAAACCTGGTTCCACCTCAATCCTTTCAGTGGCTGCAGCATTAAAGTAACAGCATGTCAACATCTCCAGTGTAAATAGAGTCGTTTTACAATGCAGATTCCTAACAGGAGGGAAGGAGTGTCCATAGAGATAAACCACTCTGTGCATGTGTGTGCAACTTGCACTTTGATTTGGGTGTAATGTTTTACAACCATACTGTAGGTCACCGTCACAGTGAGCCGCAGAGCTCTGTCTGCTGTGCAAACAGCATTGTGTTTGACTAAAACCCTCAGGAGCGAGTCAGCTGCAGGAGGTCTCTGCGCCATGGTTTCCTGCATGTGGAGTGCGTCTAATGTGTGTGTATGTGTGGGCCCTCACTCGCGCATTCCTGAGCCTTAGCATTGCAAAGAAAGGCCTCCTGTTGTCGAGCTAACATCAAAAGACTCCCTGCTCTCATCGCCTTGTAATTAAACACACCGACAGATAGCGAAGAGTCGAGGGCTTTCGGCCGTCTTCCCCCTTTGCTTTGCTTCTCCCTCGTTCGTGCCTCAGAAATCTGTAATGGAGGCGCCCATGAGGAGTCAGGTCAGCTAAGTGGAGTGAGCCCCTGCTTCTCTGCCTCGCATGCTTCGCTTGAGGTTATGGTTCTGTTTCTGGACGGGACACAAATAGGCCCTCCTATGTGACCTCCGCCGCCACCCCCGCATGTGGGGAATGTACTCTGGAATTCTCTCAGCAGTCCAAACATATTGGCAGTTTATTTTTAACACCCCCTCTTGTTATAGATGCCCTGCGCCCCATGTTATTTTGTGTTTTTTTACATACCATCATACCGTACTAAAGAGCTGATTGCTGATCATGTGAGGCTGGTGTCAGTCACTCCGCGCTGGAATTACAGGCTTGGACTGAGCGTGCATCATGGAAAGAGAAAAGTGGTGGACTTCACAAATATTTGTTTTACTCTTGCTTGAGAATGCCAGTTTAACAACTTTTTACCGCTGATTGCTCCATTGTGGCCACTTGACCTTTACTTTTAGTGTTTCTTACGGGTTACTTGATTACATTATTGTTGATTTATTAGGATTTGTGGCAACAAGGGGGCAGATCTCCAAAACAGACAAAGCCCTGACATCTGAATCAAAACTAGAATGACCGCCTCATGGGTGTATTCCTCCATTAAACGGTCCAGTTAGTCAGTCATATATGTGGTGAAGCCTTTATTACAATTTATTTAATGGCATTAAAGTGTATTTTTTGGCGAAACAGAAGTTTTCACTACATTGACATGTGTGAATCCAGTGATTAATCTCCAGTGAGAAACATGCTGTCCTCACTCAGAGACTGTTTCCATCAGAGGACTGATTCATCACACGGTGCAACAACAATCACTTGAAGATCATTATCAGCAGAACCAATCAGCTCGTGGTGACTACAATGCTTCTGTAAATGTGGATACTTCACGCACATTTTGACCCCGGCGGCACCAAAGATCTGAACAATCAGCACAGTTTCAAGCTGAACACCCAAGATTAGCGTCACCAGTTCAGTATCTGACCAAATGTGAAACATGGTCACAATCTGCTCTTCTGTTAAAGAGTTATGCAGTTGAGTAATGGCCAGAAAAGAGTTTTTGCAGAACATTATGATGGCACATTGAAGCTGACCTTTGACCTTTTGGTATAAAAAGTCATCACTTTATCATTTTATCCGATGAGACACTGGACTGTAATCTAATTGGCTCATCCTTGAGTCCAGGTGGGCGCTTATGCAAGATATAATGAAATTGCCTCAAGCCCTTCGTGAGATATATTCTCTTGAATGGGACAGAGATAAGGTCAAAGTGACCTTGACCTTTGACCTTTGGTCACCAAATTATTGTGATTGGTTCATCCTTGAGTCCAAGTGGATGTTTGTGCCAAATTTTAAGAAGTTCCTCTCAGGCGTTCCTGATTCATCACTTTCATGAGAATGACATGAATCACTAGTCACTAGAAATAAACCCTCACATCACATGTAGTCATCTGATTTAGTATTACTCCATAAAAAATGTTCAATCAATGCAGGTTCAGCTGTCTGTGTTAAGCCTAAATCAGCTTTAAAAAAAAAAAAAGATATTTGTCCTCGCTGTACTTCCCTTTTTGAGAAACGCTGCGCACAGATTTATCCATCCTTTGTGCCAATTCAATTTAGAGCCTTTTAACATGGTAACCATAGTGAACAAGTATCATCAAATTAAATCCTCCTCATGGATGCCCAGATCTATCCAAAACATGAAAAACATACATCAAATCCAGGGCATTAGAAAACACATGGAAAGACTTACATTGGCAACAGAGGGAACATAACTGTGAATAACATGTATGTAAGAAACAAGTTACCGCTGGAAAAATATCCATGTTACCTAAAAATGCTGCCATGCTTTTACCGGAACGCTTTATTTAATTCTCTCTAGCTCAGCGATATGCAACTCTTCACTCTTCATCTCCAGTCATCTGCCTGTTCAGTTTAAACTGAACTCTCAACATTCATGGGAACCAGCTCTTCCTGCAGCTTTGGGATCGGCGCCAAAACTCTTGAGTTTTCTCAAGCGGCTGTGCGGCCGCTGCGTCGTTGGGCTGTGAAGTTTGCCAATTACTGTAAGCAAATATAAAGCGAGAAACTAAGCGCGAACCCGTTGACTAACTGGAGGTAGAGAGGAAGCTGGAGACAGACTGATAAGACTATAGTATCCGATGTGGTTTTCCATACCAACTGCCAGCCCCACGCATGGTGGCTCTGCGCTCGTGTGTGACTGCTGGCTGATCCTTGCTCACGTGAGAAATCTTTATATCTTTTTGTCAATCAACTTTAAATTCCCTCAGCATTCTGCACATAACTGTGGCTCCAACATGGGGAGCCGTGATAAGCCAGACAAGCCCAACTGCTAACCAAAGTTCAATGGTCAACCACGTGGATGATACATACAGTACACCGTATAGAAAGCAGAGGTCTTGTGGGTCGTTTGTGTGATTGAGTGGAATTCCGGAAGAATCCATAAAATTGATTTGTGACTCCAGTTCATCTCCTTCTCCATAAACAGATGAGTGGGCGGATAATAGAGAGGCACGGAGGTTAGGATACAGCGCTGCACTCTTTCCTGCTGAATCACAGTGGCATGAGGATGACGCAGAATTATGCGCTGTAGCCGGACTTCAAGCAGCGTTTATTAGAGTGTTGTAAAATGTCTTGGTCTGGAACAAAGGGGACGAGCACAGTGCTCAAGAGAAGAAAGAAAACAGGCCCAGGTCACACCGGCGAATTAAAGAGAAGCCGGTCAAAAATGCAGTTTTTCTTCACACAGTTTGCAAATTGAAGGACGCAGCGATATGCTTGAATTATGCTCATGTGATTTTAGAGATGTCATCTGACGCAGGCCTTTCAGATTCTTTGAGGTGTTTCCAGGAGTTTGCTTTGCTCATGCAATCATGAACAGTTGCAGCAAGATTTTAGGGTCAAAGGTAGAACTAATGATTCATTGGCCTAGATTGAGCGGTGATAATATAGCAGCAGCATACTGTAGCATCTTTGGTACAGTTTTCAAGTGAAACCATTCACTTTTCCACTGGCTGCATTTCATTATCATCTTGTTAATCTGAGCTTTTATTTGGATCCGACCCACAGACGAGGCCGTTTGTGCTCACACCACAGATAATCTGTGTGTATTTAGTGTGTTTTAAGGGCCAGGGCTAGTTCACCCCTTCGATGCCGTCACTCTGCATTTAGTCTGATTAAACCGTGATGACAAGACAAGGGTTCTGAGTGGCTTAAAACTTATCGACACACAAACAAACATCTCTCATCCCTCTCTCAGCCTATCTGTCTCCCCCATTTGCTTGCCCTTCTCCTTTGTGTTGCTAATAGCCCCGTCTCCATCTCGTCTCAGACTGTCTGTGCAGCTTTTACTTGCATGTTTAATATTAAAGGTACAGCGTGCAGGATTTAGGGCGATCAGTTGGCAGGAATTAGGAATTTTAATTAGTGTATAATCACCTGAAAAATAAGACTTTTTGTTTCCGTTAGCATAGAATGAGCCCTTTTTATCTACAGAGGCAATGTTACACCACAATGTTTCTACGAGGCACTGGCTATAAGAGAAGTTTTCAGCTTGTTGCAATCTGCAGCCTCACCTCTAGATGGCACTAAATGCTCCACACTGGCCCTTTAAGTATTTGTTTTGACTACAATTGCAATTACTGCTTAATCTCTCTCATCTATGTGCGTGTATGTGTGAGATTGTTCTAATCTGCTGAGCCAGATCTGTAAACAGTTCGGCTGACCGGGGCCATAGGAGATCAATGTGAGTTGAGGGGGGCAGTCCGACTATTCAGCAGGATGGGGGCTATTAAACTACTGTAAGTCAGCTCACGGACAGACAGCGGCACTTCACACGCTGATGACAGGACACCAGGACTGACCCGCCTTTGACCGACAGCTGCCACAGCCTGCTGATAGGCCTTCCCTCTGACCGGACCCGCCGTCCCAAAGCCTAGCTGAGAAACATCTGCCAAGTGTGAGTACGAGCCCTTTATTATCACAGTTAATTGTGGTTTGAGCCAAGACAAGCAAAACTGTGCATAATGCAATCAAGCGAAAGAAAGGGAGTCTGCCACTTTGTATAAAATCAACAAGAGTGGAAGATAATTGCGATAAAAGGGCATTAAGGGCCCATCTTTGGTGAGGTCTTTTTGCCACAGCTTTTCCCTCATGCCTCTCTATTTTACAGATCTTATCTGGATATTTGGGGGAAAAAAACACCACTTATGTCAGCCGCATCTGTTTTAACACTCTTCTCTGTGTGGGCATGTGTGGATGGAGTTACTGTAACTCAATCACGTCTACTCTCCGCATCCATTCCCCTCTGGCCGGGGTCCTATCTACGGTTCTGGTATGCACTCTCACAGTCTGCCGCGCTAACGTGAAGATAAGTCGTACCACTTTAACGACGGAGGTGAAATGTTAGACGCCATCCCAGTTGTAACATAATTCAGTATCTCGGGCTGAATGTTTGTTATGTGGCTCTCTCCCCATGAGAGTTTGGCTTCAGCCCCAGCTTCACAAACACACTAAACTTAACACTCCCATGTCCACTCAGCCCACTGATTGTCAGTCTTTTACAAACATTGACATATAAGGGATGGGAATGGGGAGCGTCTGCACGGCCACGCCACAGTTTTAACAAGAATTCTCCTCTATAAGTGACTGTAAACCTTTTCTGTTGACCAGTTCACAGCTCATATAATCAGAGATAAGGCCTGACGATTCAGTAAACACCATAGCTACACTAGATGAAAGACACAGCAGATATCAGCTGCGAACAACAGAGCAATCATGTCTGACAAAGAGCCACTTCTGTGCGGCTCAGGCTGAGAATGTCACATACTTTGATTGCGGCAGAGCTCCCACTCAGAGCACCACTTCACGGCTGTGATCTGGTCTGGGAACTGTCCCCTCTTTCGTGTGTGTGTGGACATGAGCGCGGCGGAAAGGCCTCCGTTTTCATGCGAGTGTGTGAAACACGCGCGGAGGCAACCAGGAAGTGTGAGCTAAGTGGCGAAGAACAGAGTGGATGTTGACAGGGGTTATCTGAGGTCGCAGAGCTCCTGAGCTCCTCGACCAGCCGGCCGAAGCGGAGAAAAGGGTCGTTTCATTATGCTCATTATAATCTGTGCAGGGCATGAAATCAGTTTTGACAGAAGTGAGGGTGTATGCGTTTGATGACGCACAAGGATAATATGTCTGGTGTTATCAGGAGTGCATAAAGAAGAGTCATCCCAACAATCTGCTGCAGCTAAATGATCACTGACAACAGATTTATGTTCTTATTCCTCTGAACTCCATGCAGAAGATCCTGAGGGAGGTAGAGATAAGAAAGTCACTTTAAAATATTTACAGTTTTGACCGCTCCCTATACTCCTTGTATATTCCTCCTGGAATTCCATTCATTGCAACACCCATATTTATAAAACTAAGCTGAGTGCATGCTTGCTCATACACATTAACAGCAGGGGCTGCAGTCCCCGTTCAGGGTGGAACGCCATCTCACTCCCACTGGAAATGACTCACGTCAAACAGAGGAGAGCCCCAGATGCTATCTCTCTCTGTGTGGTGGTGCGCTGGGCTTACCCATCCATACTTTCACACTCGCTGTGAGTCATGAGGCTGATATGCACGACGAGCAGAGGGAAACGATCCACGCTACAGCAGTGTTTGTGTTTCAAATGCCAAGGCAACGAACATCTTATTGTAAAGTTTGTAGGGAAATAAGACATTCTGGAGAAAATCCTTACTGGACTGCAGCCTATAGACACAAAATCACCACACATATTAGGTTTTTAATGAAGGTGTGTAAGCTGCTCTGCAACATACTGCCAATTTTGTGATATCAACTTAATGTCTGTCAAAAAGTTATCTTAAAAATGCACGTTGGATATATCTACTTCTGCTCGTACAAGTTCTATATTAACTCATCAAGCATGATCAATGAACGACATTCCAAATTACAGTGTATTTATAACTTGTAATAACAGCATTAAATCTGGAAACAGTATCTGAGAGAATAAAACACAATCCTCGAGAGCAGATCGCTGCTTTTAGTTACCACGACAGCCAAACATTGATCAGTCAGGTCACCATACACACACACTACAAAAGTGAGTTACTAAGGCAACCCGTGCGCTCTTACGCATGGAGCATCTATATTGGGAACTCTGGCTGAGGGCCAGAGGGTCACTCCATGACGCAGCGACGCACGCAGGGCGTTGTTCTTCCATAATGAGACACTTTATAACAGCACGTCAGCCCTGGCATCAGTCTAGTCTGACAGCGACTTTCAGGACTGAGGGACTACCGCGGTTGGACTCTTTTGGGAAAACTTGCTTTTGCTACTTGCGAGCCTGAAACCTCATTTCTTATTTTTTGTGGAAATACAAGCTCTCCGCTCCAAGTAAGTGGAGTTTGGTCTCTTCTAAACTTCCTCATGTTCAGCTGCTCTCACAGTCTGTCCCCCGCGGATTAAAGAAGGAATCACGCTTCTGGCTGGGATACCCGGCGCTCCATTGCGCGCAGATTGAGGACTGATGTGTAATTAAGCCTATTTGACCGCTCAGAAACTATTTTGTCCCTTAAATACACTTAAATTATGCGGAATTTTACTCTGTTACCTGCTTTTAAGTGGTTCTAGCATTGCTTTTTTTAATATCCTGAAGAGATCAGCGGTCTTAACTCAAATTATTCAATTTTGTAGATGACTCAAACCGGCAATTTAAAGCCAACTTAAAAGAACAGAACGACAGACAAGAAAACAAAAGACGCAGTTTGAAAAGAGCCACAGTTAATTTTGTTGGAGTAAATAAAAACAGATGTTGAGACCAGTTTAAAGTTTAATCAAGTCGCCAAACTTGCTGTTAAGTCAAATGAAAGGCGCCTGAAGCCAGCTTCCCCAGTATGAGCGACTTTCTCTTAAAAAGTGATGTGATTGTTGTTAATGCGCTGCACGCTCGCCATCCGGGTCCGGATGAGGTTTCTCTACAGGCTGTGCGTTTAGAGCGCGCTGCAGAGACACACCCATGTCCCCGCTGCCTGACACACTGTCTCCTCTTCTCATTGCTGTCCAGATCGCCTGCAAAGATGCTGCTCCTACTACTGGGAATCATCCTCCTGCACCTCGCTGCTCTGGTCCTCCTGTTCGTGTCAACAATAGTCAGCGTGAGTGAAACTGCCATGCGTCTTGTTTTTCTCTCTTTGCTCAAACCATATTAATCATATGATTAAATATAAATACAAAGTGCACAGTCACAGGCATCTTACGCCTGCAGGAGGATATACAATGCTGTAATCTGAGATACACTCCTTATCATTAAAGACTTAATAGCTGCATGTTAGGAATATGCATTTTTCTGCTCCATTTGCTGCTGCTCTCCTCACATTACTGACCAAGTTACATGTTGCTGGCACCAGGTATGGACGACAAGTGACACTAGTACCTCAGACCTCTGGATAAACTGCTCCACTACCAATGGAGGATACCACTGTGACCCAGCATCAACCGGAGGTCAGACACCTGCCTTAAATTTGACTACTTGCCACTTATTTACTATGTGTTTACAAAACAATGGCTAAAATGTTGCATGGCTGTGCTGCTGTGATAAGTTCTCAGGGACTTTTCAGGTTTGCTTTGGACAAAATGATCTCAACCTAAAGTCTTGATACTGTAGCACTGGAACCAGTTTAAACCATCCACACTGACATTCATGGGGGGGCTTGAACTTTGCAAAATGACTTGCTGGAATCCAACATTTAGCATGCTGATGATGTGGGTGTGTCACGGCTCCTCCGGGGCTCTGGTGCCATCTAGGGCAGAGAATGTGGCAGTGCTGTTTTCGAGTGCTAGCTGATAGGCTGCCGCCGTATAAATAGTCGTGGTGTGATGTCCATATTCAGGTCTCATGTTGGGAGCCCACAGTTACAGGAGTCTAGGAGTTGTGGACGATCAGGGTGGGGCTGCAGAGAGTATTTAAAGTTTTAGATCTATGTGTGTGACAGAGTGTTTAGAAGCAGGGAGACCTTGGACTACCTCATGCAGAACATAGCATACTGCCGGTGGGTCACACCCAGTGTCAGACCATAGCGTCCAGTGTTAGTTTGCAGGGATCACTGGGGCAATTTAAGGCAGCAGCTGCAGCAGTGCAGAGATTTATTTAGACAGACAGCCACCTCCATATGTTTGAACTAGATGCATTGATTCCACTGTATTTGAACATTTCCCTAAAATGAATGATACAGCAACTCGTTCCTGTGAGCCCACTGTTGAGCAGCAGTATGTTTTGCTGCTAAATGTGCCGTCACAGTGGTGCAAGAGGTGCTGCCTGCAGCGAGGTGATGTCATTTGTCTAGAATGAGCCGTGCTCAGCCAGTGTGTGCTTTGTCAGGGCAGCAGCGCCTGCACGCTCTGCCAGGTAGTTTGATGGCGCAGCCAGTTTGTTTGACTTGCTTTCATTCGCGACTGACGCACAGTGTTTATTCAAGAGGGCGCGTGTGCCCGGCTCTGTGCTTTGGCTTTGGGAGATGGAAGATAGTGGTCTGCTCTCACGTGGGGGCCAAGCCTGCGTTCAATGGAGCTGTCAGAAGCTTTGCTGAGCAGTCAAGTTCCTTCTGAAGTGAATCATAATTGTGGTCATCACGGTTATTTTTAGGGCATCTCTGCAACTTCTGAGTTTCCCCTCGTGTTGACTTGGATACAAAAACACTGGCTGGGTTCCATTATGATGAGGCCTGAGTGAGAGATACTCATGTCACAGTTATCACATGCTGAGTTTGTGTTTAACATCACGTCCACACAGCCAGGAAAATGACTTCATAGAATTCACTCACTCTCTAAAATTAGCTTTTGAGGAAGAATGTCTCATGCCCCCGCTCAGGCCTACAATACATAAACAGCGTTGAAGTGAACAGTTCTGCAGTTTTCTATCTGATGCGCACCACTCAGCAGCACAGCGGCATGCAGGGCCTCAGAATAGCAGGCAGAAAGACAGCAAATATCAGCTTTCCTGTTTGGAACTGCAGTGAAAGGCCTCAGCATTATAAACCACAGCATTCATGTAAACATTTGAATATGAGTCATACTTGCTTATCAGTAATATTCTGAGCCCTGAACTGCGCCTCATGCTGGGAAATGCCTCATGTTACTGTTTCCTACTACTGGTCAGTGAAGGAAGGAAGGAGGACAAGATGTATGTTTATCAGATGTATGATGTATTGGTGGTATTTATGGCAGAGCACTATTCATAGGACAGGGATGGAACATTTCACTCATTTGTCAGCGTGGTGTCACTCAGCGTTACGTCTGAAAACAGGATCATTACAGTGGAATCTAATTGTTGCTCTGGTGCCGTATTGTGCTGGTCGCATTTCATGGACGGAGATTTGCGGCGTGTCATGTTTCCTCCCTTATCTCACTCCCCAGCCAGTGATCATCAGGACATACTGGAGTGCTGTTATTGTGGGTAAACTGACTCCACACTGGCAACCCTGCACAATCACTCAGGATACTGTTTGTCTTTGAGTTATTTCAGTGTTTCTGCTGAAAAACTGACTGGGGTGAAGTAGACTAAGTTAAGGGTCTGTGAAGTGTTTTTATTTCAGCCCGCAGTGTTAAAATGTGGTTAGTCAAAGTCATAACATCACACAAAGCATGCTGTCTCCTTATTTAATCCTCCTTTTTGTTGTGAGTGCTAATAAATAATGCATTGTGCCTTTTTTTCTCCCATGTTGCAAGCTCCCCCATTAAACCACATCATGTTTTTGATTTACATAATGCAAGAGAATCAATAAACCACAGATGTCTGAGAACGATGAAGGGACAATTTGAATGTCAGAGTTTAGCAGTGGCATGCATACGAACGGAGCCATGATCAAACCCCACTCTTTATGGACTTGTCTGGAATATTTGCAGACAGAAGCAAATGGGCAGACTTGCGCGATGGCTGGCGATGCCCAAACAGGCCGAGGCAGTCCTTCGTTGTCATGCGCCTTGTGACATGGTGGCATTTTATGGCCTTGACGGCAAAAAAAAAAACACAGCTCAGAAGAAGAGTTGGACAGATGGGGGGAGGGACAGAGTGTGTCCTTAGGAAACCTGAGAGGCCAGGAAGGATAACTCTCAAACAAGAAATAGACCCTACTTGGAAATCCTGGGATTCCTGGCATGGCGGCACAAAGGAGGCACACACATGCAAACACACTCAGATAGACAGCACAGATAGACGGTCTTCCCTGTCGATACAGGTGTCTAATGGGTTAATGGCTTCCAGCCGCCTGGCCTTGGAGGACGAGCAGAAGCGATCAATGTGGTACATTTAGTCATGGGTCCTGCTGTGAGGTGCACACAGAGCTTTTAGGAACAGGATACCCAGGTTTCATTGTTATGGATCCATTACCCATTCCCAGAAGTAAACACAGCCAGGGGCCGGCTCATTACTTTCTCTTTGAGAGGATGCTTAAATTCAGCAGAGATGCAGCCATTTGTTTTTTCATTTGTCTCCACTTACCCTTCCCTTCTCATACACTCATTAAGTCAATGTTGTATACAAATGATGCTTTGGATAATGATGGTGGGTCAGTTATTGACAACCCTCTCCTTCTTCTCCTTCCTCCCCCTGCAGAGTGGATTCAGGCGGTCCAGGCTCTCATGATCCTATCCATCATCTTCAGCTGCCTGTCCCTCTTCCTCTTCTTCTGCCAGCTCTTCACTTTGCAGAAGGGCGGACGCTTCTTCCTCACCGGAACCTTCCAGATCCTTGCCAGTGAGTTCAGCCCCCTTGACACTTCCTCACTAATCCACCAACAACATAGCTGAGATCAGATAGACGACAGAGAGATCAAATAGACATGATACTGGTGTATTTCTGGCTAGTATCAACACAAACCCTGATTCCAAAAAAGTTAGGATTCTGCGTAAATCTAAAAAAAAAAAAAACCCAGAATAAATCATTTGCAAACGCTTTTTTGAAGTGTTCCTGAGCCCATTTAATAATATCCTTTATCCAATCAGGTGTTCACAAAGAGGCGAACCTCGCTCCGTCCTCGCTCATGAACGACTGAGCCTTTCCAGGATGCCCCTTTCATGCCCAGTCATGATACTCTCACCTGTTACCAATCAACCTGTTTACCTGTGGAATGATCCAAACAGGTGTTTCTGGAGCATTAAACATCTTTCCCAGTCTTTAGTTGCTCCTGTCCCAACTTGTTTGAAATGTGTTGCTGCATCAAATTCAGAATAAGCAGATATTTACAAGAATCATTAAGGCTGATGAGGTCAAACATTAGTTTTCAATTGTATTTATGTTAAAAAAAAAAGAAAGGATTAGAAAATGATCACATTCTGTTTTATTTCTGTCTCTTTTTGGGAATCAGGGTTGTTTTCTAACCCTAACCCTCAACATGAAAAATCCAAGGATTTTTGCAGGATGCTTCTATATTTTTTCTTTGATTAATCTATTGATCATACAGTCTATTAAACGCCAGAAAATGATCATATCCAAGCTTCTGAAATTGCTTGACAAAAGTCATTCAACTGGCAGTGATGTAAGATGGAGGGCAGCAAATCTTCACATTCAGAAAGTTGATACACATTCATCCTGATTGCTTGACAATCAGTTGATAATCAACCAAGTGACTGATCTCACCAGCAGCCCTCTGATACACTCAGAAGACCAGTAAATCTGGAGCAGCTTGAAAATACACTCACGTAAATCCTCCTGCACAGACAAACCAAAAGCAGACGCTCACAGTGTCTTCTGTGGCCGAGAATTAAATTAAGAGCGTCTGAGCCAGTTCCTAATGGTTTAATGTGCCACTTGTCCATTGTACTTCATGCCCTTTGGTCAGAGAGGCTCCACTGCCGGTCCATTGTGTCCTCTCTTGGCAGCCCTTTCCAACATCCCCGGTTTGCTCTCCATACTGCCAGTGCATTGCCTGGCACCCAGGTGCCCACTCAGCCAAACAGGAATGACACTGGGCTCACTGCCAGCTGCGCAAGTTGAAATGTCAGGAAGGCTGGCAGCGCAGGGGTCTGACAAACAGGTCGTGATCAGGTCGGACAAGGGAGGTGGGCAGAGCAGGAAAGCCTTGGAAAGGCTGGAGTTCAATAAGCATGTGATGTAATGTGGAGCTTTCTGCTCGCCTGCACTGCCAGACATCGTTCTGCCCAGGACACAAAACAGAGAGCACAGTCCTGCCGAGAAACCCGATCTGATCGTTGCACAAGCATTGCTCAGTGCCCACTCTTTTCCCTCTGTGCAGGTTTGTTCGTGATGAGCGGAGCCATCATCTACACGGTGATGAGTCCGGAGTGGGTGCCGGAGACGGACAACTTCGGCTTCTCCTACATCCTGGCGTGGGTCGCCTTCCCTTTGGCGCTGATCAGCGGACTCATCTATGTCATCTTGAGGAAGCGAGAATGAGCCATCACTCCATCCCAGCGTACCCAGTGACCCCCTCCTGCCCACCTGTCATCGGTCTCCCTCTGAAGTAGAAGTTCTGACACCTGAGCACCAATGGAGCCTCTGGGCCAATACATCCAGATCACAGCGAGGGGTGGGGGGTAATACCAAAAATCAACATGCAGACAAACACAAAAACAACCAATACTGTCTCAGTTTAAAGATGTATATAGTATCTATGGTTTAAAACCTATTTATAACACTTTTTACATATATGTACATAGTTTTTGTGTTGCTCTGTCAACGGATACTCGAATGAGCTTTGTTTTAGCTGATTAAGTGCCTCGTGTTTGTTTGTAATGATGAAATAATTAGATGCTATTTTGTTGTGTTTTCTTTTTTTGTTGCCTTTTTTTGTTTCTGTAATTGCCAAAGAATTAGTAAAACAGAAAAAAAGTTTCTTGAAGTATATTAACCAAAGTGCATGTATAGAAATAGAAGGGTTAGAGGATTTTTTTTTTTTTTTTTGATGGGCTTGCTTTACAAAAAGAGTGGTAACATCCATGGACGTAGCATAGCCATGACATATAGATTTGGTCCTTTTCTATTTGTGAATTTGCAAGTTTCAGTGTTTTTATTTTCGGTATTTTTCTATTTCTTATTTTCAACAAAAGATGGTGCTATGTATTTATCATTCCTATTACTGACGGCAATCATTTACAGCAGAGTTGCTTTGTTCTTGTTTAGAGTCAAACAGCTTGCCATGAATTAAAGTGAGAATCAGACAGAGGTACACTTGTACATACAATCAGTGCCTGATTGCTTCTTTAGGGAACACAGCCTGTTTCACACTGCAGTGTCTGATTTTTTTTTTTCTTCATCAGCTACTGTAAAAAGAATAATAATCGAGTTTGGGGTGGTATATTGATGAAGTCAGAAGTCATTTGGAATGTCAGTATTATTCTGCGTGTTGGTGCAGAGTTGGATCACAGTGAAATGACTTTATGTAAGCTTTATTTTTACCCTCAGTCGCCTTTATTTTCCCTCTTTCTAATATCTGTGATCACCTCGCGTGTCGGGCTGTTAAAGTCTCCAGAAGCCAATTTAGTAGAACATGAAAAACACGACACCACGGGGCATTATAGCCGAGGAAAAAGCATACATTTAACATTGCTAGAAACAAATGCCACCAAGTTGAAGCCATATAAGAAAATACCAGATGATAAGAAAAATATATTTAGTATTAACTCTACGTGTGAGAGAAAGGACAGCGAGGTTTGCAGTGATGACACAAATGTCCGTTTCACATACTTGAAGTTTGACATGCTGCAGTCTCTGCCCACTGACGTCTAGACGTTTTCCTCCTCTACTGTATAAAACACTGTTTATATGTTGTGCATAACACATGTTGATGACAGTCTAGCCTAAAACACTCACTCTCTCAATAAAACTACTCTCACATTATCTAATACTGTGTATTCCACTATTACAAGGGACTGGATTCACGCTAACACTTGGTGCATGTGGAGCTAGAAATGCCTGCCTGTAAACTCTGAAACACGCACCCCTCTGTGCTGCAGAAGCATCATGTGGAAAAACTGCCAGTAAATGGTAACAGACATTAAAATGAAAGCAAACTCAGAACCATCTGTGGCGACGAATCTGTTGTGATTGACAGTAGCTGCATGTTCGCACGCGATGAGGTGAATCAAAGATGTCAACAACCGAAACGCAGCATGTAAATACTTCTACCTTACAGTGTGCCATCATACACTTGTAGATCAAATAAGCTGCCTTCTGCATGTGATTGCAAATGCTGTACACGACTTGTGTTACACACACTGGGGCAAAGGCATGCCCCCCCCCAATGCCAGTTATTCAAAACATGCAGCTAGTGTTTCATTGTCAACAGAGTCTGTCCTAGCATCAGAAATAAGAGGACTTGGGCATGTCTTGAACACTGCTGAGGGTCTGTCCTCCACTTGACATCTCCTGTGAGACCCTGCGGCCTTCCGGAGCAGATCTATGCTGTGGTGGATTCAAGTATTTAATTCAGAGCTTACACTAGCTAGTCTGCTGTGTGTTTTTAGCGTGATTACTGGGTTCAGTTAGAAGAGACTGCCTCTAATGACAACTGCCCGACTACTTTATGTATAACGACAGAGTTCAATTGTCTTTACCATGTTTACACCTTCACTTCCAAATGCTCTTGACGTTACTAAAGCTACTTTGAGTTTAATCATTAAAGGATGTTTCTTACCACCACGATGGAGCTTTTTGTGTCTTTCAGTAACACTACACCTACGCGCAACACAGCCGAGCCATGTTTGGAGAGGCGACGGCTGCCTGTTGCAGTGATAGAAGACTCAACTGTCACAAGCAGTGCTTACAGATTATGGCTAATGGTTTGTGATGATATCCATTCCTTTTAAAGACAACGGTCAGCCCATAACCAGCGTTTCTGCTCTGAGCTGATGAGCGCTATCTAAATCTCCAGCAATGAAAGAGTACTCTCAGAAGGAGGATTCTTGTTGCAGGCCTGAGAGGTCACAGCCTCCTCCCGCCTCCCCCTCCGACATACTAGTGCTGGGTGAAATGGGGACACTGAGTTCTGGTCTGTGTGTTTGTGTGTGTTACTTTAGCTCTGAGCGCCTGAGAAAATCTGTATCCCTGTGTGCATATTTCTTCTTTCCTGATGTCACAACGTTCTATATTTTTGGGGTAAATAAGCATAATTCCACCCAGAAAATCTTTGCATACTTTAAGGCTTGACAGGCAGTTAAGCATGTCTTGTGCAATACTGCCATCTGGTGGATGCTTACAGTAAAAGCAACTAAATTCATATACCACACTAGGTTAGGAAATACTGCCTCTGTGTGGTACAATATGAGCACTGCAGTCCTGCCATGATATTCTGGAAGTCTCTTGGGTGTAGCAGGTAATTTGTTCTTATTAAAATGTGTTAAACCTCATTAATTCTATATATGATCATTAAGGCTTGCGTAAAACTGAGCTTGTTTGTGTGGGTGGATACACTCTTCCATTAGTATGCATGCATGTGATAGAGAGAGGTGATTTCTCTTACTTGTCTACTCTCTATTACCCCTCAGTCAATCTAATAAACGCTCCTCCTCTTCCAGAGTCATTATGAAGGCTTTTATGGCACAACACATCATTAGTGGAAAAGACAGTAGACAATGGCCTTTTCTACTTTTGATAAATTGTTTGATAAATTCAGACAAAACATGGTAAGATCACTGTGTTACCAATTGAAATATGCAAGAAAGAGGTGCAGGATGAGGTCTGGATTACACTGCACAAAGACAACCTTCATCTATTAGTCACATGTAAGTGAGCATAGAGCTGGCAATATTCCAGTCTGGAAGATGAGATGTTGCTCACGGACACTCTTCACCTACTGGCCAGTGAGCAGGTCCAGACTCTCATGGTTGAGATTTGAGGTGACTCACATCATTGTCAGTCAACCCCCTTCATTCCCTACATGGAAGTATCTGCATGTGTCTCCACTCATTTATTCTGAATTTTACTTAATTTGTGCCCCATCTGTAACTGCTTTAACTTGTGGCAAATGCAGTGCGCCTCATGCATTTTTACATCTGACGTATTTGGAATTTCTACCCAATATTAGTGAAATGAATGTAGAAAAGCTAATTGGGAAAGACAAGTGCAATGCATGCGAGCGTGCCCCCGAAATGCACTCCTGTCTCTCTCTAATCCGCTTCACTTGTTCTGTAAAACCTGGACATGTCTGAATTGACCGAGCCCCCACACAAACACAGTGACTGCAAATGTGTGGCGGGACAAAGCAGACAGACACCAGACATATTCATCACGTCACCCTGAACCAACACCAGTCTGGAAAGAATTGTCCAGCCTGCGTCACATTAACTATAGTGATGATGACAGAGCGACGTTCTGTCATAGCTTACCATTTGATTTAACCACCACCTGGTTTTTAGCAGCTCCATGAACACCATAAGCTCCTGCCTTCAGACACTCTTTTCTCAAACAGTATTTCTGCACACACTTAAATCATCCATCGCCACATGTGTGAAAATAGCAAAAGATTGACTTAAAAAGAGTCGGTGCATTGTGTCTGTCAAGTACTGACTGATACGCATTATTACCTTTATGCTTAATAGGTGTCTGGGGGTTCCATGCATCATTGCTTTGCGTCACGGGGTCAAAGACAAGCTTTTAAAACAATCACTTTTCCCATTAATGCCTAAAAATTCCCCCTGTCTTGTCCTATCCCATCCAATGTCACTATCATCTCCTGCACCCCCCTTCTTCTTCTTTTTTTTTTTACCTCGAGCCTACTGGGAGATAATATTTTCTAATTTCTGGAACACAATGAGGGGGATGCAAACAGAAGGTCCACCTTAATCTATCACAGCTCCTTCAAGGGTGCAGGGGTGCACAGTGACAGGCACAAAATCGCAGAGCCGGTGGGGAGGAGGGCAACAGAAGCAATTAAGGCTCATGAAATGCAAATGGTGCTTTATGGAAAGGGTTCAGGTTGGGGAGGAGGGCTAGGTCTCTCCTAGTCTTGCTGCCATCTGCTTGCCATCACCACCAGTGGAAGAACCTCTGGGTCTCGGTAATTTGTAGCTTTAATAATTTTCTCCCTCAGTTGGAGAAGGAAGAAGGAGATGGGGACTGAAGGGGGCCGAGGACGTGCAGCTGGCTAAGATTAGATTTAGATTAGCTGGTCAGATCACATGGTGATCACATGGTGATCTGACCTCTTTCGGTTTAGCACGGGCATAAACGCACTCGCATGTTCACACGAAAGCATGCGTACATGTGCATCACATGTGCTGGCATACACACACACTCTTTGCTAACACCCCGGCACAATGCTTGCCTATGCCCCATCAAAGTTGACCCTGATCTAAGGTGTGCTTCAGGCCCACTGGGTCCATAAATCCCTGAGGATGTCTGGAGGTTAGTTAGGAACATGATCCCTGGACGCCGGGGGCCGAGCCGTAACCCCAACAGCAGATTCAGCACCTAACTTTCCCTGGAGCGCTGTTTGAAGGGGTCAAAGTGGACACAGTGTGTTTTTTTTGTCTTTCTCCCCAATGACACGGCCATTCATTTGTCATGTGGGACAGAAGGACCTTATTGAACCTTACAGACCCAACACTCTCTAATACCCACCATACTAACCCATTCCAAAAGGTCAAGGCTGGGTCAAGGTCATCAGCACACATACCTGACCCCTGACCCCATGAGCGTCCATCATGCTAAGGAAATAAAGCAAAGATTGGCAGCTGATGGAGTCAAGGACTAAATCAACTTCAGCCCCTGCCATACATCAAAATCACTTCCACCAACATGCACCGACACTGAGGCCCTAATCACTTTATCGGCAATGAAAGCGCAGAGAAGACACAATCAGATGGACTGTGGTGGCTTTGTGGTGGATTCAGAGCAGCCGTGTGATGTGCTTCGATGACGTCAAAGTCAGCGAATGCACCTTTAGCAGCTGGGAACATCAGTGAGCACACGATAGCGAACAAAACAGCTCACGCTCTGCCTCATGAAACCGAAGTGGCGCTTGTAACACTTAGAGTGAGGGGGAAGTCATGCCACACGCAGGGTTTTTCATTTGAAAAGCCATTTGACAGCAGTCCAGCCAGTGTTGATCGTCAAGTCATGCCTGTACAGCATGATGGCCACATGGCAAGACAGTCAAACATGTGCCTGCACCGGATTTTCATTTCAATGCAACCCGCTCTGACAGGGGCATGATAGGAATCTCTCAGCTCTATATGGAGCAAACACACAGGCAATGGCCTATTGTAACCGTAGCATTTAACACTCACGCTACACAAATACACAAAGGCACAGAGAAATGGTTGCAGACGTCGGCGTAGACAAAAAGAACAAAAGTTCAGGCCTGGTTTGAAGCAGAGTGAACAAGGCTGCTTTTACTCTGCAGACAGACAGACAGACAGACAGACAGACAGACAGACAGACAGACAGACAGACAGAAAGAGACCCCCAACTCTCATGAAGTCCAGTAAAACTTCATACTGGTCGGATGGACGGCAGTAAAAGCTCTCTGAATGGTGCAGATGAAGCCTCATAAATTCCCCAGGCAATAACAGGGCCTCCTATGAGAATGGAATACTCAGCAGCCGCGTTATTTGGAGCTGCGCTGCATTTTAAAGTCTGACAGCCCCATTCGCTGGGGGTTATGTAGATACTTTTTTTACGATCTCTCCATTCCACGCATGCACAAAAGTATTTGTACGCACATGTATGTACGCACACGCACGCGGCAAAGATTGAGAGATATGGGCAATAACGTTAAGCAACCGCAACATTGGACTTAACATCTGAGTGCAGCAAGTTCTGTGCCCATCATTGACAGCAACAGGCTCTAAATCAGCCAGATGGAGCAGGAGCAGACAGCTATATGAGCCAGAGATAAAACTGCTGGGACACTTCAGGGATGACAAAGAATTAGGAGATCAAATTCCCCTCAGTGTGCGTCTCTTTTGCATGGAGCAGCACAATACCACGCGCGCCTCCGTCTCTGCAGAGTTCAGCAAAACGCTTGGCGCCTTCAGACCCAGGAAGCACTACAGATAATGTAGTGCCTTGTCATGCAGCTGCAGCAGCCTCTCCAGGCCTTAGTCTTCTCTGTACTAATGCTTCTACTGATATTAATATAACCGAATATGATCATCTGCGAGAAACAGCCACAACAGTAATATTCTATCAAATTTAAAAGTGCACAGAAGAACGTTCTGCATCCAGTGCCAAGCTTTGCTACCAATATCTCGACAGCACGCTTTTGCAGTGACAAATCTGTATCAGCAGCCAAACAAAGCATGCTCTAGACCTCTTAAAGGACACCCTGAGATGAATACCCAAATGATTTATTTACCGCTCTGAAAGGCACATATGCAGCTCCTAATTGTGATATCAATAACTGAGCTGAAGCGAAAAGGCTCGAAAAGAAAAAGGGAAATCTTTTTGTCCTTAGAAACACAGGGATTCTGACCTAAAGGCTAATGAAACCGTGATTAGTCAACCTAATTAGTTAGCTACTTTCCCAGCTTTTGCATGTCCTAAAATCACCATTCATGTACATGGAGAGACAGTGTGATTAGCAGAACAAAGACGAATGCTGTAATCTTCCCTCAATGGAGTGTCTGCCACGGCCCGTCAGGAGATAGCAGGCCGGCGCTGATAGCAGGCGGACCGTCGGGCTGGTAAGTGCCCATGTAGCTGGGAAAGCTGTGGAATCCCAGGACAAAGGAAAAGGGTTGAGGGAAGATAAGACAGGACACAGTGGCATGAATATCCACCGCAAAGGCCATACTGCATTATGCATGCATGGCGACAGAACAAAGAGAAAACATACAGCACACTGTATATACATACAGTGCACAAGCTTCATGCATTCAATGGAAAATCACATTAAAATGCAAGTCCAATCCAATATCATTTCTGCTCATCCACCCCCACGACATGTTATTATTTGAGATTATCCCTATCAAGACAGCGCCATGATTCCTATTCACCCAGTTTAAAGTGAACTGCTCTCCTCTTGGCAATCAGGTCAGCTCAGAAAAAAGTGCTTCTAGTGATGGAAAGTGAGAAAAGTGAGAAATGATCAGAGTAAGTATATAAATAAATATGATACTGAAAAATGATATTTAAATCCGTCATTTTGGATGCTTTTTTTTAACAACGCCAATAAACACAACAATGGTTTTCAGTTGATCTGATCATTGTTTTGTCAGTTAATTGATTTTTAAGCCATGGAAATTTGTGGACAAATAATAATCGTTGAGTCCCTTTAGTTTCAGAAACATCAGGCGGTGGAGGCCGACTGCAAGGTTCAAATGCAAAAGTCCACGCTGTAAATTCAGCATTCATTTTGTGGCTTCTTCAGGCAACATTTAAATGCTGTTTTCCTGTTTTAATCTCAAATGCACAGCATTTTTTATAGATTCAGATTAGAGCACAGTAGAGTCTGCATAATAAAGCCTGTTTGTTTCACAGGTTTAATTTTTCTTCAGAAAATCTTCCGGTGGATCGTTCATCACAGAGACGTGTTGATGGGCTGCGGTCAGATATATGTGTGTGTGCAGAGGCTGAATGGTTCTGCACAGGACTGTTGGTTTGTCTAGCCCCCTGTTGGCCTGACCCTCAGAGCCTGCATAAAACCCCTCACCCTTCCTGAGGAACACTGTTGCACTTGCAGTTGAGCGCTGTAAATCACACACACACACACACACACACACACACACACACACACACACACACACACACACACACACACACACGAATGTCTGGATAATGTTCACACTGCCACCACTCACACTGGCTTTACCGTAGCTCCATGCAGCATTGGGAATTCTGAGGACATTCCCCTCAACACACACACACACACACACACACACACACACACACACACACACACACACACACACACACACACACACACACACACACACACACACACACACACACACACACACACACACACACACACACCACTCAGCCCCTTTATGCTTTCTTGCTTTCTCCTTCTATTTCTCCCCCTAACAATCAAAGGCCATATGGCAAACATATTCCTACGGTTCATTGGCTTTTATGGCTGTTGTTTAAAGAATGGGCCGTAGCTTGGTTGAGGGGTGTTCCGGGGGCCAGTTTGAAGGGCAAAATAATATAGTCTGCCCTCAGTCCATTAGCGAGCCTTTATTTCTATTAGCCCAGTCACTAGGCACTCTGGGACCATTGAAACAACCCCGGTTAATTAGGAAAGAAAAACACGAGCGCGTAACGTGTTTTAAAGCAAAGTAGATCGTACACTGCCGGACGGTTTCTTCTGCACCTCTGCACTTGCTCCCTGGGTATCAGTCCTTTTATGCGTCATTTAATTACTTCACTGGAGCTAATTGTGCTTCACTTGGAGATTCAGCAGTCGCGTCAAATTGATGGCTAAACAAAAAGTGATTACATTCGCCCTAAAGTGTCTTAATCATACATGAAAGTGACTTTGGGCTCCTCTGTGGTGCCTGCATGAAAGTAATTTACCCTACAGCCAAAGTTAATGGTCCACAATATTTGGCGAGAGCGCACAAGACAGCACAGGGCCACCAAAGCTAAAGCACGCCGGAGGTGTTAACATGGGGATATTTGCAGCTATGTTTTCCTTCACTGGCAGGGAGCAATAATTCAGCAACATTTAGAAAACTTAAGTTGCCGCTTAATGCCTTCCACTGATCCAGAACAGAACCTCTGGTGACAACCCTCAGACTAACGTGTCAACTTTCCCAAGAACGAGCTGCCACAACATTTGAGGAAAATAAACACAGTAATTAGGAACTCAATCTTCAAGGCATTTCGTGGCGTTTTGGCTCATTCTGCAAGGTGGAGTTTAGAGCTTGCCCTCTCTCCTTTCTTTGTGTGGTGGCTTTTTACAGCGTGCTGTAAGTCACTTGGACAGCGTCTTGCACCCCGCTGCTGACCTGCATCTGGACAGCATCTGGGGTCACCCAAGTCACCCTGACAAGTGCTAAACCATCTGGAAACTTCCTCCTTCGCATTGAGGGGTCAGCGTGAGGAGGCGTGATGAAGGGGACTGCTACGATGGAGGAATGAAAGATGGGGGTGATTTGAGAAGGAAGAAACAAGACGGAAGAATACGGCAGACAGTGATTAGCTGAGAAAACGTATGTTTTGCAGAACTGATTTTAACTGTTGATGATTATCATGCAGCGTATTCAGCAGTATGGGAGATTAAATACTCCTCTCACCGCTGAGCACTTTAAAAATGAGAGGACCTCTATTGAGAAATCCTCCACTGTTATGGTTTATTAAGTACTTTTGGAAATGATTAGATGTTAACAGTTACCATTCCCCCGGGGTAACCATTCCCAAAACATTCTCCTCGTTCTCTTGAATTTTCTCCCATTTTGTCCGTTTCCCAGCCGACATGGGCTAGTCGAAAGGGTCCCTCTGCATTCAGATATGCAAACAGCTTCTGGTGAAGGGTGAGGAGTCAAGAGAAACATTCCACTCCAAATACAAAACAAGTGTCCTCGAAAAAGAGCGTGATGCTGTCCTGGCTAGAGAGTGCAGTGCCTGACGTGAAAGGAAAAAAAGAGGGATAACATCACACAGACAAAAGAAGGAGAGCGGTGAAGAGGGAGCTCAGAGCCCCAAACTACTTGAAACACTTAAAAGAGTCCTCTGTGGAGCCCTGGGGTGGACTCAGCACTCAGGATGAAGGATCCTGCTCCAGGAAGTAAACAGGACCCTGTGAAAACAGAGTGAAATGCTTTAGACTCAGAGGACGGATTGAGGGATAAAAGGGGATGCTACAAAGGCAAAGGGGGGGGGGGGCAGTTAATCAAGTGATGAGGAAGTTTGGCAATGTAACGTGAGGGAGGAAGGGATAGTGAAGGACGTTGAAGGAGTGATAATTGATAACAGATTATAGAGTCGTTAGTCTCAGGTGCCAGCTGCAGGACACACCAGGTTGTTGTATCCAGAGCTAATTGCACCATGGGAGGTGCAGTTACTGAGCGCTATTGTTCCATGGCGGCTGCGTCTCCCAATCATGTAATTAAAGAAATCATTAGGATCCAGACAGACAAAAAGATGGCATTAGACAGCGCATATTGTCTCATTGCTCAAAGTCAGCGGGGAAAATTACATATAGAAAAAGGAAATTGAAGGAGTATTTGAAACAAATTAGACTTTCCAATCCTTGAATTTAACGTTATGGTAGTGACATTGTCTTAAGCGGGGAAATCACTCTTGATGAGCGCTCACACAGTCCGCGATGGCTCCGCGGTATTAGCGGCTGTTCAGCTCTCTGGGCCTCCACCGCTCACGGGGTAGGAAATAAAATCAATATGGAGCAATCATTCCTTCTCAGGAAAGTAGACTGAGGCAGGAAATCCAAGTGGTACCATACGTGATGTAGTTTAAACTCTGGCACCGCATGTGTTCTACACAACGAGAGTGCGGCTCAGGTTTTTCTGTCCGAACGCGACCTGAGAACAGAGTAGTAACCGAGCCGGACTGGAACCCAACAGGCATTCTGGTTCTTAATATCCGAACCCGACCCGCCTGCAGTTAATGTGAGCTGAGGCACTGAGTTGGCGTTACCCTGCATGCTGCAGCCTCTCTCCCCTCGCTGTCATATCTCCAGTCTTCCACATAAGATAAACAACAACAATGGTTCCTCTTTAAAATCAAAGGCATGTAGAACAAGGGATTTTTCTATTAGGCAGCTTTCATCGAGAAGCCCTCTACACGATGACAGGGAATCATTACTGACAGGATTGGGAATTGTTGATGCTGCTCATGTTCTTCAGTTGTGTGGAATCAATAGGAGCTCTTGGTTCATTCACTATTGAGCTAATGGTAAATGCAAAGGGACCCTGGGAAGTGCTGCTCATTAACAGAAACTAGCTTTTAATGATGTCCCGTCTCATTCAGGCTGATGATAAGAATTGATCCTTCCGCTGCCCATTGACTGCCTACTGTTCGACCTTTGGACCCTGAGTTTCAGTGGTTAAACTGTAAGCCTGCCCGAGCTGTTTTATATGCGGTCAGGCGCTCTGCATCTGTCACTGTATGCCCACACATGAAGGTGGTGGAGGTGGAGAGCGAGGACAGAAAAAATGAGCATGAAGATGATAATGAGAGGTTGAGCAGGGGGGAGGTCAGCGATAAGCCTAATGGCCGATGATGAGGGTGAAAGTGATGCCAACGATGTTGCTGATGATGCACCCATTCCAAACCCTGGGGCACTGTCTCCCAGCTGATCCCACAGGCCTCGTCTATGCCCTCCTAGATGCTGCTCCATCCTCCCTGGTGACCCGCCATAGCCTGCAGGCAGTAGTGACAAATGACTGACAGAGCAATGTTGCTGTCCGTGTTCAGGGACCCCGTAAAGGTGCTCTGTGGTCATTATAGAGGACCGGGGGCATTGCAGGGGAAGCCCAAAATGACCTCGTCTCCGTGCCCTGAGCTCACCTCTTTATATGCTAATGACTCTACGAGGCTGTCTGATGTGCTAATTTGTAACAGCTTGGCCAATCAGTGGGGAGCTCGGTGGTTGCCATGGTGCCACTCAGCAGGAACGCCACGGCACCAGGGTGAGTTCTAAAGGCGGCAGGTGGACAGCAGGGCTGTTTGGTTCCTGTCCTGTCACCTCACCTCCTTCATCTGGCTGCGGGCACCAGCTGTGTCCAACTTCCACATGTCACGACCCCAAGATGACCACCGTGGAGGGGTCACTTTACCTCGTTTAGCTCTGCAGTCCTCACAGTTTTGTGTAAAAACACCATTGTCCGGTGTCAAATAAGGACAAATTTGGAGGACAATGCAGAACTGGAATTTGCAGGGGACAGCACAGCAGGCCTGAAATGACTTATTCTAGAGCTGATCGAGATTAAATATAGTAAAAGACTGCATTAAAAACTCCTCACAGCATTAAGCAGATATCACTATGAAAAATTAAACTCTAAATCTATGCAGAAAAACCCAGTGAATCCTCAGTCACACTCACAAGTGTGTCCAGCAAGAACTAAATAAAGAAGAACAAGACATTCACAGGTGCTTTAAATGCACCATTGGAAGCAGATGCTCTCTTCCCCACTATTATAAATATTTAAACTTTAATACATTTAGATACTTTGATCCTTCAAGCTCAGGAGCTTAATGCTATCTTTCCCAAATATGCAAAAAATACGGACTTTCAAGGGTAAGCACATTTTTTTATGCATGTGCGGTAAGATATGCCCATTTCTGTGATTGCAAGAAAATGGGGTCGTCTGGGGATAAGAGCTTTAG
This sequence comes from Chaetodon trifascialis, assembly GCF_039877785.1. NCBI lineage: Eukaryota > Metazoa > Chordata > Actinopteri > Chaetodontiformes > Chaetodontidae > Chaetodon > Chaetodon trifascialis. Next base: position 4,742,992 of record NC_092076.1, on the reverse strand, counting down.
AAATGAATAAAAGGCCATGAGCTGACATTGCTGGTGATGGATTTAATTCATATAGGACACAATGAGTTGAAAAACCACCCCCCATAATAAAATAAATGGCAGCACGATAACGTCTAGAGGCGTCAGAGTATCATTAAGCTAGATTCACAGCATTTTAACCTATGCTACATTATATTTGTCCAGCATTAAAAAGGTTAATATTGTGGTCATAGCCTCTGATTTTAAATAGAGCTGCGTACGCTCACAGCTGCTACTGGAGTTAAGAGTAACCACAAGTCAAATGCTAATTACAGTTTATTTCTTCAGAGAAATCCAGTAAATCACTTGGGGACATTTGGGACATTTGGATGCTAATGCGAGTAAGCAGAATGAAAGAGGTTATCCCCCACTCTGAAAGACCGCAAGTGCCCTAATCCACAACAATCACCTCAAAATGAACCAACTTTCCGCTGGAGACAGTGGCTCAACAATGAGACTCAGCTTCCTTTCAAAGCACCATCAGATCAGTCATTCTGTCATTAATGAGCTGCTGTAAAAACACATTGTCTTTGCCAGTGGGAATGAGGAGTGGCAGGGGTGAGGGGAAGAGAAATTCTCATTCACAGGAAACTTTCACTGTAAAGATTCCTTCCTCCCCCTCCTCCTCCTCCTCCTCCTCAGGTCTATACTTGCGCTGCTAACTAAGCCTGGGCTCCAATTAGGCCATGCAATTCACTGAGAAGGGAAATAATTGGGCTGTTTGCCTATTAAAAGATGAGACACTGGACCTTCTGGTGACTCCAAAGAAGCTTCTGGGTTCTTTTTAGGAAAGATGAAATAGAAAGGGTCAGCGAGACAATAGCATTAGGTATCCTCCCTCACCGAGGCCTACACAGCCCTTTCCCCTCTAAATTGCCAGTAAAAAGAGGATAATGGCAGATTGATTAGGCCTAATGGACTAATTCTTTAACTAACGTCATTTGCTAACAATTTTTCACTCTTTTCCCCGTCTACTGTGCTCCTTTAGCAAGAGGGAAAGTGCTTTCATATGTAGTAAATCAGACACTGTGAGCCACATTAGCCACTAAAGCCCTCACTCTGCTCAGCAGCTCACAATACACTTTTGTTTCTAAAAATATTGGCACTTCACCAGCAATTACTTTTGAAAGAGAGTGTCACTTGTTAATTGCCCTTTAAGCAAAAACAGCTACATACATTTAAATGTACTTTGTTTGACAGATGATGGATTGTGCATGCTTGTCATCTTTCCCTCGACCCAAAGGCCGACTAACATTAAGGGACCTTGCTGGGATTCTTATGCTAGCTGAATGGGTTTAGAGCCCCATCAATCTTTGCCATGGCTTGTAAAAACTAGCCTGTCAAAACACTGCAAACTTGGCATGGCCAGAGAACAGTTTGCACTTATCAGAAATTAAAGGGCATAGCTGCAGACGTCACCGGTGTACTGTGGCTGATTGGGGCAGGAAAAACTAAATGAGCATCATTAACTGAACATAAAACTCCTGCCAGTATGTATATGCCATACAAAGGGGCATTTCTTTGGGCCTGTTGGTTTTAGCTCCGGATGAGAAGACAACATCTTAAAATGTCCTTAGTTGATGGGATTACGACGCATCAGCTAAAGGAAGCTCAATTATTCAGTCCCACCTTTACTTAAAAAGTCTAACAGCCACAGCTACCCCATGTCACTCATGATGTATATTTGCCAAATTAGGGCCCAATTAGAAGTAATGGACCTTGCAGTGTAAAATTTATTACCATGCGGATTTGATTAAGAACAGCAAAGGCTGCAGACTGATTGTTATTTCGGAGGGTAAGCTTCAGTGTTTTAAAGTGTTTTTAAAGGATTGCAGAGACGTTTAAGAACTGGCTTCACAGAATGGATATGTGGAAAGCAGCCAATAATGACTGATCTAAAAAAAAGAAAGAGCAGCGGTGCTACCAAAACAGTATTTTCAATCTTGGCAAAGCACTTCAGGGTAAAACTTATCCGCCATCACCTCAAAACAGCTTCATGTTTGCATACCTTTCTTAAAAGGAACCCATCTGGGACCAGGAGACGATGATGGGACAATGCTAATGAGTAAGTACGCTGAAATTTGTTAACCCTCGTGTTGAATCTCACTGGAGGCGGACAGAGCGGTGTGATCCACCACCAAGAGTTCAGCTGTGTTTGGTGTCCACAGGTTAAAGATTGATGTCTGCCCTAATCCCCATCTCCTCCCACACGCACACTCACTTTTCTCCCTTTGTCCCTGCGACCCAAAGCAGAATCAAAGAGTGCATTGAACAGACCTGGAGTGCCAGCACACCCCATTGCACATGAAATACTGATCCTGGTTCCTTTCGAGCCTTGAGAGGTAAGCGCTGAACTTTGAGGTCCTCATTGTCCCGGTGCACTTTGACACAAGGCAACAATGGAAGCCCTATCTCTAGCTATAACGCAAGCTCAGAAGAAGGGGCAGAAAACCATTCAACCCGTCATTAACCCTTCTGCCTGGCTCTGGAAACCAGAGAATGGGGTAGTTCCACCGTAACACCCTGCCCCATACACCTCATACACCACCCTCCCAAACAGACCAACTACCCTCCAGCGGTACAGCCCCCTTTTGTCCTATTGTACCATGAGTGATGGATTCTGGCGGATGGGAAGAAAATGAGGGCCGTAGAGAGTTTCGTAGGCTTGATTGGCAACTTTGGATATGCAAACTGTCAAGAGAGAAGGCAGGAATAACTATGGAACACCTAAATGGGCTGGGTCCAAAAGGAGAGAGGGCAAGGGGCATGGTGTTGACACATCATCATAATGATAAAGAAAGAAGTCCCTGTAGAGAAACCTTGTGTGCAGCTTGGCCTTTTCTCTGGTGGGTTAACTTGATCTCCTGTGAATGTTGATGGAGGATCATGCAGATATTTCGGGGGTGTAGAAGAGGCTGACAGTGTTTTACTGAGGCCTCTTTTGAAGCGCTGGGGCATTAGAAATGCTAAATACCAAGCTGGACACAGATGATCACCATAGCCCGCGGCAATCAATAAGTGAATGGAGACCAGGTGGTGATGGCGCAATTCAGAAAGAAAGGAGGAGGATGCGGATTTTACCAAGAGGGGCAGGAACGAATACACAATGGAGGTTAAAACTGGGAGATCATAAAAGTGATTGGACGCTCTTGCACACATCAGCGGCAAAGCTTTGATTAAGGGCAAGGCGAGATGGAGGAGGATCAATAGATGTGTGTCGGATCTCAAAGCCCTGAGGATGGACGAACGTACAGGGGAGACAAAACCAGCACTGGGTGGGTCACATGGGTCTCTCTCACAGATCATATCATCTGTCAATATATTGAAACTTTTGTGCTAATTTTGCACATGAAAATTCATTAAGCGTGAGGGTTTTGAAAATGCTTTTGTAAATCACTATCGAATCCCCACAAATATAAATCCCTTTGAAGACAAATCAAATCTATTTATATCTAGTTTTTAACATTTGTAAAGGAGCTAAACATGGAGATTCAGTGATACTACATTGACCTGATTAGCAAGATGATTGTTGGTTTTGTAAAAGACCAACAGCTGATATAATCTGCTGCTGGTGATGCTTGTCATATCCACCTATCACCGGCTAAATCTGAGAAGCGTGCTGACTGGATGTTTCGTACGTTACATAGAGGATATACGGAAAGAGCGAGCAGAGCTTCATTAAGACAAGCTGGAACCAGACTCCAAATTAAACAAATAGGTTGAAATTTCTCTATGTTTGATAAGTGCTTTCCTTTTGGTTTAAAGCTGATTCTCAAATCCAAACATGTTAATAATATTGCTGAAACCAGCATAAAAATGACCCACCTGCATGCAATATGTTTGTTTTAACGATAGCCATCCTAACACTGAAAAATATTCCACCTGTTCTTTAAGCAGGCTAATGTATTAATGACTCTGCTCTGCACACCATGTGATCCCAGCTGCTCCGCCATGTCTAATGTGATCCAGGTATGGGTTTAGCCTTCACTTAACTCTAATCCTTGCACACTTGATACTTTCTTATACGCGACTGTAATGCAAACATCATGTGGAGGCTTGCCGAGCTGCTTAATGTGATTGCAGAAGGTGGGGGAGGCAAACATTAAAAGATAAGCTTTGCCCGTAAACTGTTACGCATTAATGTGGATCAGGTGGAATCCCTTTTCTCCTCACTCAAGAGAGCTGCATCCCATGAAAAGAGGAGCGCAAGAGGATTTAACGTCCATGTTGAATGAGCAACAATATGAAACAATAAACCCAAGTGTTTCTTATTTACCGTATTTGGTTTAATGTGTTTTTAAGTGTGCCAGTGTACTTAAAGGCAGCGCTGCCATATGTCGGCGCCTTGCTCTAGTTAATCAAATGATAAATCACCAATACAGAGCAGCTGCTGTACGCCGTGGCCACAGCTACACTCATCTGGATTGATTTAAAGAAAACGCCAGCATGGGCAGATTGTACCATATTCTGAGAAAGACAGAACTTATGACAAGACAAAGAAAAGCGGCTTTGACACTGTATTTAAACATTTCTTTACATTAAAAATCTTGATGCAAGTCACTTAATCGCTTTACAAATGGTCACGAAGCAATCTGTAAGTGTAAATTATGTAAATGGATGCTTGTACACCAAGTTGAAGCTTTACTTAGCATCATTTTTTATCTGTTCAGTTCTAATTGAGCCCATTCCCATTTTTCATTTACATTTGCAATATCAGCCCGTATTGATATCCCTTTTGGATTACATGGTTTTTAATGAACTCAACATCGGTGAGCATAATCATAGTCATTTCCATCCACTGAATGTTAATCATATTTTGCTGCGCTGGCTTTAATTACTGCCGTGCTGCAAGCCGCTGCATTTTTTAATGTAATTAATTAGCTTTTTATTCTGAGTAATGCCAGGATTTTCTCAGCTGAGTGTTGCAATGCTAAAGAAAAATGTTAACAGAGAGATTATGCTGTAATTATGAGCTAATAACCAAGCGATCAATATTATTAATATGAGTCCGGATTCCTCTTGGTGGTCTCGCTGATGCAGAATGAAAATCTCAAATCAAATCATTTTCTGTGGTGAGGAGATCCAACTCACGATTAATGGCCACCGTGGTTTTGACCCTCGCACCCTCTGAGGTGCTACAAATGGGAAAAATTGAAAAAATACCCTGTGAAGTTTTCGCTGAAAGTTTTTCTTTCAGTCAAAATTCCTCATCAACAAACACCGTGTGTGTCCGTCAAGATCTAACAGACATACTGAATCCATTTCCTACCTCATGATATGGTTTATAAAAATCTTTTAAAACCTTCGAGTCTCCTCTTTTGCTACTTTTTCCAACAAACCAGATGCTGGTCTGCAAACAGTTTGGCGTTGTTGACATTGTGTGCACTTGGATTTGCAGTCTTCTGCGGATTTACCTGAGACATGAACATTATTTGAGACTCAAGATGAGACTTTTTTGCTATATGCAAGAAAAATATGACACACTGGTCGAGTGATAGCCGCCTCTCCATTTCAACAAAATCCTTCGACTTCTTTAGCTCTCTTCCATCAAGGAAGAAGAAAACTGGTTTATCAACAGCAAAACAAGATCTAAAAAACTGAGGAGGTGGTGTGTTTATGATTATCATATCATTTTACAGTTGTTAAAATAGGCATCCACTCACTTTTACTCTGGCTGCCACTGGCTACTGCTTTCAGAAGCTCTGCTCTCGCTGAGTTCCTGCAACTGGCCACATGTTTTCATCCAGCCTCACATGCTGTGAGGTTGTGTAATTAATAGAAAAACTATAACACTGCGGTGAAATGTTTCTTTAAACTTTCTTAGAGTGACTTTGCAAAGCCCAAAGGGAATGGAAAGTCATTGAGCTGGATGAAATTCACAGCGCTCGTCCTTTTATGAACCTGGTCTAAGGATCGTTTCACTTTGAACCTGCGAGCTGTGGGTGATGATGAGCCACAGCTCCCCCAGTGAGAGTGTAATTACAATGATCTCAGATTTCTAACCTCCTGTGTGTGAGTTATGGGCTGGAATTTAAATAATCTATCATTTAGCCACCTGGAAAATGCTTTGCCATGCTTTGTGCTCGTTTGATATCACAGAGTCCCTTCATGTCGGCATGGAAGTGGAGACGAGGACTGATTGTAAGAGGCCCAGTTATCCCCAAGCCCATTGCTCCGCTTCCTTAGAAGACAATGTCGCTGGCATTTACTTTATTTGCATTTCAGGTCAAATCACTTATTCTACAATAAAGGAGACATACAGATATACAGCGTACATTTCACATGAGGAGATATTCACAGGAGATCAAAAGAAGCATGCTCTTCGTGCGAGCTATTCTTTGCTCTAAAGATAAGTCGCCATACTCACCCACAATCCTTTGCAGACTTTTCAGAGCCCTCAGCTTTTTTTCGAACGCAGATTTAGAGACAGTTATCACATGTCAGATGACACCGAGCAAAGACTAAACAGAGAGACAGCTTGAAAGCTGAAAGTTGTCGTGACTCCTGCTTTGTGATAAACTTTTCTCTCAGCACCTCCATTGTGCTAAATCTAAAACACACGTGTTTTGCAAAGACAGTCCACATTCATGTGTGTTCTGTTTGTGACTGCGCTACACTGTGTGTAATTCATCTCATTATTTTGGCTCTATTTGTTCATTCTGAAATTAAAAACAGAGTAAGCAACAGTGCAACACGGCCTTGTTTGTGACTCGCAGCTCAGCGGCTGTTCACTGTAATCGGCACAGACAGCGAGCGCATAATAAACACTGGAAGAGGAAGATAAGGTTTGTCTCGCCGTAAAACTGTTAATGCTGCAGTTTTACTGGAGTGGCACATGGCAGGAAGGCAGCACTAAATGTCTCCGAAGCTTTATGATGAGTTCGGGGGAAAAGAGAGCGAGTTGGAGCTGAATAAAGTGTTGTGAAGTAAGAGAGAGAAAAAGAAGAAGACACAAAAGAAGTCAAGAGATATCTCCACTTCCTCAAGAACCACTTTTCCTCCCCTGTTCACCCTTTTCCAGTTTTTATTCAGCAGAGGCACTTTTTATTTGGTGATCCCTGCGCTTACTGGCTGTCACAGCAAGTTTGTTTTAATAGCGCAGGTCCCAGAGTGTGTTTGAAATGACCCACGTATAAATGACCACTGGGGGCAGCAAACCTTGAGCAGCTTAGTCTGTCAGGAGAAGAGAGCAAGTCACAGTTTAAAGCACACACATGAGCTGAGTCATTGGAAGCAATAATACTGAATTAATGACTGAATGTTGTCTACTGCATTACTTGAAACGCAGACTTACACCGACATCTGTCTTTTGCATCACATCCAGAACATGCTGACATCATTTCCTGTGAACCCTGCATGGAAAGGTGGCTGTTGAGAATGAAAGCTTCTAAAAAAAAAAGCCAATTACACTGAATGAATTAATACTGCAACGATAGTGGCCATGGTATGAAAAGTGGGGTTTTGATATAGTGAAAATCTTTGGGATTATAAATCAAAAATGGTCCACAGCCCTGCCGCAGGGGCCTTTTCTTATTGCCATTTAAAACAAGAAAAATGAAGCTATGATAGTAATCAGTATTAGATGCAGGTGACCTCAAGTGCCTCCATGCCAGCAGCCACGCTGCTAAAACCGCCACATGCCGTTATTCATTCTGGAGCAAGTGGGCCAGTAACCACTGCAGGTCCCAAAAGGTTTTGCAAAAAGCTTCTGAAATGTTTGCTGAAACCACAAATGCTCGAATGTGTGACTTTGGGAAAAACTGAAGTAGGGTGGAAATGTTTCTTTTCCATTTTTCGACCTGGGTGATATTTGTGTTTCGAAGGAAATACTCCAGCGCTAACCCCAAGTTATACTTGGCACAGAAATGTGTGTGATCACACATCTATAGTGAGTGAGGTTTAAATTTAGCCCATCAAATCATGGCTGGGGTGTCGAAAAATACAGATAATATCTAGGATGAAAACAGAAAAAGTTTTTAGGGAGGTTTGAATGACGAGTTTTACTCTTGCTTTCTCCGAGGTTTTGTTGCCAAGATTCATTCACATCCCCTCCGTCCATCCGTCCATCCATCCATCCTCTGAGCCATAAGAGTCTTCTTCATTATCTGTTGAATGCTTGCTTCATTTGCCCGCTCAGCCCTGCCTTGTTTGAGGGGATTTGAGGGGCGAGATTGCTAATCCAAACTTTGAACATGAATCAGCGTCCAGGGGGAAGGCCTCCTGGATTCCCAGCCTCTTTCTTATGATAATGGTCCAATCAGTGAGGCCGGAATGATGAAAATGCCAGCCAGCTTATCTCAGTGGGACAGCTTGGCGGTGTGGAGGGAGGCCGTCAGAAAGACAACAAGAACCTGTTTTGAAATAAGGAGGGTGCAGCTCTTATTTCTGCTAGTGGTATCTGTGTGTTGTTTTGTACGTGTGTGCACATATGTGTGTGTACGGCTGTGTGCATACACTGCAGGGTGAGGTAAATCGCATGAAAACCGTGCTTGTGCATGGTTGTGTATGTTGGTATTTGCATTTGCATGAATGCACACTGGGGGAACAGGCCCACAGGGTCTGTGTGTGTGTGTGTGTGTGTGTGTGTGTGTGTGTGTGTGTGTGTGTGTGTGTGTGTGGGAGGCATGTTTATGGATTTGTGGTGTTTATGCTTGAATATGTCCTTTTGCTTAGGTTGGCTGCGTGGGACAGGTGCATGTCTGCCTCGCAAAACACCGGGCATCAGGCTCACATTTCTGAAATTGATCACTGCTGACCAGGAGATAACCTTTTCCATTTGAGGGCTGAGCAAGCTGTCAAAGCACACGTGAACATGCATTTGTTCAGCACTGAAGGCAGCTGTCTAACACAACCTGAACCTTCCGTGCATATCCTGTATTGTACAAGGTGTCGTTTTCGGAAGCATCGCCTCCTCCTGTGCTGATCTGTACTTGAAACCGATTACGTGATATGAGTGAACTTTCCCTGTGCATGTGTGTGTGTGTGTGTGCGTGTGTGTGATTGCCCATGCCAGTCTTACAGATATGACAACAGGTGCCTTTAGTCGCCGTCAGCGTGCAGCGCTCAGGGTTCAGTCACATTGCAGATACGTTCATCTATGGGAGGTATTACGGCATTTGGCATGAATGAAATGTGTTAACTATCAGTCAGGTGGAGGCTCTTGCCAGCTGGGGAGGAGCAGAGGATGGGACTGGATGGGAATTGGCTGTGTGTCTATCACTGTACATGCGAGCTAGAGTTACAGTAAAGGCATTATGCCAGATTATGGGGCTAAGCAGGGGGCACTGTCTGTCTCTCCGCTGGTGCTTGGAGAGGACTCCGGCTGGACTGGACACACAGCTGTTCCTGGCTGCTCTGCACCAGACACTCAGGCGTCCAATAAAACTGCACGCGATGGATGTGTGTTTTTGCGCATGCATTAATATTTGCCTTGTCGGAGTGCCCGTCCCTGTTCGGGTTGCCCATGTGAGCTCACGTCCAATTACGAGTACGTAAGCAAGCAAATATGTGTGTACGAATGGGAATGGCCCTCTCATCGCCCACTTTCCCACTGTGTGATGAGGGATAGCGGTCTGTGATGTGGTGACTAGAGCCGGTAACTTATCCAAAGTCTCCCCAGGGCTGCAGCTCTGTAATGAGAGGCCATTATCACTGGTGAGTACACTGCACTGGAGATAAGAGGGGCCCAGCCTGCGGGCCAGCAGCCCTGTTCACTGTCACTACCCAGGAATAGCCATATGACGCTTGTATCTCCAAATTAAATTCTCTTCCCCTTCAGTCTCTCTTGCCACCCATTACCTCAAATGTTCCTGGCCAGTCTTTATTTCACTCCCCTTCCTGTTTATCTCTTTTCCTGTCAAGAATTTTTGCCCAAACTCTCTCTAAAGCCTCAGGATTGGCAGGGCCCAGGTGGGATTGTGCTTGTCAGTGGTGCCGGTGGGAGTGGATAACGAGCGGCCAGAGGAGCGCGGTGATTACGAGCCCACCCGCCCTCAAAAAAAAAAAAAAAAAAAGAGCTCACTCCATCAGAGGATAGGAATGGCATCTGCAGTGTGCCGGCGGAGCTCCATCCCATGAGCTCATCTTCTATAAGCGTGAGTGCGGAGTAGAGACGGACACCGTATCCACAGAGGAGCGCTCGTGTTGTGTTTGTGACCTTTGGGCCTGCTCGAGTTACATAATGTGTGAAATTTTAGTGTGACATCATGTACATAATCATTAGCACAAGGTTGCAATTTAATACGAAATGAAAATGCATATTGGCACAACAGTTCCTGGTAACCTTTTACAGTGTCTGAGCTTGAACGAGAGTAATTTCACGAAGCCCCACGAAGTCTCACTAACAGTAAGACTTAGTGGAGCACCAACAGTCCTCTTTTCTTGTATCATTTATCAGTTTGCTTTTGAGTTTTCCTTTAAGCATCGTCTCTGAAATTTAAATCCCTCTCAATTTACAGGCTGAGAGGACAGAGCATCCGCCGCTGTCGACTTTCATTTGCCCCGTCGGACACCGTTTGCATTGGCTGACGTTCCACACTCCCAGCCAATCACAGCAGTTATGCAGAAGCTGATTGGCTGGAGAAATTTTACTAAGCAGATACGAAGGAGGGATGCTGCTTGTGTGTGCGTCCTTATCGGCTCTGCTCACAAAGCCACTCTGAACTGGAGGGAGGATGCGTGCAGTTATAGGAGCGTGTGCTGGGGGAAGTGTGGACACACGTATGGAAACTACAAACAAGCACACACAAACACATCCTGCCAAAGAGCTGAATTCACAGCCGGTGACTGACGTTGGCCACTTAAGTTCAAAATTTGACTCAGAGGATTGGTGGGGGAAGCAATTCGTTTTCAGATTCATCCTGTTTGGTTGTTTAACTCAGTTTCAGCGCAGCACATTCAGATTATTGAAATTAGCTGTCAGTCCACATCTGTGAGGCTGCCGGGTTTTCTTTGTGTTGAGCTCTCCGGCAGTGAAGACGAGTATGTGTGGACGCAGCATTTACAAACCTGATGGTGAAATTAAATTTACAATGCAACAAATAAAGTCATAAAATCAAGGTTAGAGTAAATATGAAGGAGATGAAATTGCAAATAAACATCTTATTGAAACATTTAAATCCTTAAAACTGATTTAATTTAAAAAACATATATTTTTATGCTTTTGAAAGTCTTGAATCTTTATCACAGACAAACATTGAGCAAATGAATGTGCCTGAGCTGCATAGCACAGCTCATGTCTCTCCCACGACCTTAAATCGCCTCTTTTATAGCAGATTGGCTCTTTAAACTCGATCGTCTAATGAATTTCATCTGCTTGTGCTAAAGTAACTACTAATAATAAGTAAGACGCAGCACTGCAGTCAATTGAGAAGAGAAATCTGAGGAAATGAGCAGAGATCAAGGATGGGCAGCTTGTTAAATCTGAGCGCACTGCTGAGACATGAGCAAACCCACAGAATATAAAAAAAATAGAAAATCTTTCCCTTTTGCGTGCACATCTGTGATCACAGAGGAAGAGCAGAACATGATGGGGCGATTACATTTTGAACAAAAGGACATTAAATGTAATTATGGAAGTTGGCGACTGGAAAAAAAACACTGCTGAGATACATAAAGTGGTCGTAGTCTTACATGGTACATTGCCTCTAGGCTGAAATCTTAGGCAGTAAAATTGCTGTTAGAGCAAATTAAAGCTCTGGACTTGACACAGAGTGCTTATTGTGCAAGGTGAAAACACTATTCCTGAAGTTAAATGGAGAGAAACTTAGTGGTATTTCTGAAGGTTTTGTGTAAAGTCACATAATTCAAACATGAAACTAGAAAAAGAAGCTTGAAAAGAAAGGGGACATTTTCCTTCATGCACATTAAGGGTGAGATCCACGGTGATCCGGCTCTGTGTTGGCTAACATCTGGCTAATGGATCCTGGTGCGTGGGGTCCATATGATGATACAGTCTGTTGGCCCTCATCCGGCCCGAGCTCGGGGTGACGTGAACTGCTGTCTCACTGCTTCCTGATTAGACTGTACATAAATTAAAAGCAATGGCTGACACGTCCTCAGAGCCGCCTTGGCGAAACAGAAAAGACAGGTGTCCCTCTGGCATGACTTTCCATGCGTGTGTGTTTGCACAATACTGAGGAGAAAGGAGTCTACAGTGTTAATCTGTCACACTCTGCCATGCCTGTCTACGTTCAACCAAATGTTCATCAATCACACGTGTGCGGTGAGCACGCAGACATTCACACACACACATTTTCGCCTTACGGTGCCAGTACGTCCGCCCAAAAGTGACTCAGGCCACCCGCCGTCAACGTCCCCTCCTCTGGCATATGTGGCACACCAGACCATCTAGAGTGAAACCAAATGGCCTCGCAGCACCGGCACATCCGCGGTCATCCAAAACACTGACCCCAAAGGCCTTCCAACTGTGGGCCACCTGGAGCCCCGAGCTCCCGAGTCAGGAGAGGAAGGCCACATGAAAACCCTTAAACACCATCACCCTCCTCCAAACTCCACCCAAAACATGCAATAGTGACATTGTGACGGTCAGCGTTCTGGGAATACAAGAGCTCATCAATCATCGATTAGCTCACGTTTTTATTTGTCGTGTCAAACGGAAACATGCGAACACTTTGCTCCGCTGCACTTCCAAGCTTCCCTTTCTTCCGCTCCCATTAATGCTCGATTCTCCGTGGTGCCGCCCAGTTTAACCACGCTGCAGATGCACAGCTTGCAGAAAAAAAAACACTTCCTTAGCTTTGAGAGCTGCAGGCAGGTGTGAAAACAGGCCCGCGGTGAGGAGGAGGAGGAGGGACGAGGAAAGGAGGAGCAAAGAGGGAGGAAGAAGTGAGGTATGCTACGCTCCAGTTAAGGCTGTGGGCTCTCGTCTGTGGCTCCTTCATGTGGCAGAAGCCCATTAATCATTCGTGTTCACTGACAGGACCTCTACAACACACAGAGGCACACACACTTACACCCACACACACACATACAAACATGCATGAGCACCCACACGGCCGTGCCTCCACCCCTGCTGCCACATACACAGAGGAGCATGCCCTGCTTTCCCCTAAACATGATCATCTTCCCCCCACGTGTATCCCGTCAAACCATCAAGCCACCCATCCATCCATCCATCCGTCCATCCGTCCGTCCATCCGTCCATCCTCCCGCTTTGATAAGCGCTGGCGACTGCTCACGAGCCATCAAATCTGCTTTTATTTCCTTCTCTACTTGGCAGCTGTTGAAAAAGAACACAATCTCAGCATCGCACCAGAGAAAATAAACCGAGGGCGAAATGCTACGTAAACTGTGAAGTGACTTCAAAACAAGGCAGAGATGACAAACAATAAATCAGGTTTCTCAGTAAACACGTGGGTTCACAGAGCGCTGTTACCCAGAGAGGCTGAAAATAAAGCTGATGATAAACCCGAATGACTGAAAAGACTTTCTGACAGAGGACGGAGAGGCGTTTTGTTGGTAATACATCATGTGTGGCTGCTTTTGCGTGAACTTTATGAACTCTGCAACATGGAGACTTCTACTGAAAGCCTTTCATTTCCACTTCCCTCTAATGTGGCATGAAGCAAACAGGTCTGGAATTTAATATCTGTGAGTCCACTTATGTCATTCTCATATTTTTCTATTTATTTTACACCCGGAACTGTTATTGTGAAATATTTCCCCTGTATTTTAATAAAGGTTCTGCTGTTTGAGCTCTGTCACAGCAAAAGAAAAAGTCTGAGTCAACTTCATGAAGGTGTAATAACCAAATCCACCACTAGGGGCTACCTACTCCACAGGTTTCTCCACTGCAAAGCAGAAACACCCCCCAAGCTTCAGTCAGCAACCACTTCTCATGACAAAGGATTAAAGAGTGAGTATATTACAGAAAGTGTGTTATTCCAGCAGTATGCATTTCACTAATGGATCCATCAAAGTTTCAACCGAACGAACGAGAAGAGAAGAAACAGAAACCCTAAGAAACATTCTGAATTTGAGGCGGCGCGACCGCAGTTTTCCACATTAATCCAGCATGTGCGATTGGGCTGCTTTTCATTTCTGTGTGAAAATAAGGAATGTGAGTTTTTTTCTGTTCAAAGAGACAGTGATTACTCGGCAAAATCATCCACAGAGATGAGAGGGCGAAATGAACAAATTATACCCTTGAAGTTTCCTGCGAGACAAACAAAATATGCGCTTTAACCCTTCAAGCCAGGAACAGGCGGCCGCTAATGCATCGGCACGGTGTGAGATACGCCCCAGTTGCAGCAGTGAATGTAAACAATTGCTGTTTGGGTGCATAAGGAACAGATGACAAAGATACAACGCTGAAGATGTGTAGTGTTGTTTGTCACACCGTCGATAAGGACCGCGGCGAGCATGACGGATGGATGCTCAGGACGGAGGACAGACAGAAGCTAACGGTAAGAGAAAGTTGGGTGGAGATAACTGAATAGATTAGAGCAGACAGTGAAAACACACGGGCCAAAGAACGGAGAGGTGGATGAGAAAGTAGAGCAGCAAGAAGAGTGTGTGTTTAAACACCTTCAAGCACAATAAAACATGAGAGACCATCACATTTAACTGTATATACTGTTTAGCATTGTTTGGATGTATTGCTCATTTCATATTTTTGCACATTTAACTTGTTCTGCTTGTCCTCATGGAGCAGCATGTCCTTTTTTTCCTCTGCAAGTACACTGAGTGCAATGTTTAAGCTGGTGTCAAATTCCTTGTACGTGCACACATACTTGGCCAATACGGCCTGATTCTGATCACCAGCGTGGAAGACCTGTGAGGGATGAGAGAGATTTCAATAGTATTTTCCTCTTTGCTTTTCACCTTTACGTGGCAGAAATTACAGGATTAATGAGGTAACTATTTCCTGAGTCCTCCTGCCATCTGCCCCCTTCAAAGGCATTTCACCGGTTGGTGGAGAGGAACTCGAAAACGCCTCGCAGGCATGTCAGCGCTAATTGTTTCCCGTTTAGCCAAATCAAATAAGTGACATCTTGCAGGGCTGTTCAAATACGACTGTGCTGTTAGGTACAATATGAAAGGGATTTGATAAAACCCTCGCAAGAACCCTCAGGGGGTCCACTGCACCCCAGATTGGAAATGTCTCGTTCAGTCTAAGAATAACCAGATGTTTTGATGCTAATATGGCGTAAATCCATTTACTAGCTGGCAGCAGGGAGAAATTTTGCTATTCCCAGATAAATATCTTCAGGGCAAAATAACCACTAGTGGTCAGACTCACAAAATAAGGTGATGGGAATAAGGATCTAGTTTAAGACTTAAAATCGAATGAAAAAGCAGAGCAGATACCATCAAGGACTTGCAGATGTCTTAACTGTGAAAAATAGCTATTTTGACATGATTATTAATGTAATATGTAATCAGAGACTAAAATAGCTCCAGCTTTGAGTCTGTTTTCATAAATATGATTATTACTGTGACAACAGAGGGGGAGAAAAAAAAACTTGGCTTAAAAGCGATCTCTCTCTTTTTGCCAGTGTTATTACATGTGCAAAAGTCACCATCAAACTGGATTAGGGGAATAGGATTGCGATGCTCGCCTTTGATCTGCCAGATTACAGTAAATCTTCCACGGCACAGAATGAAAAGTTAGCGAGAGAGAGAAGGGAAACAGAGACGGGAGGAGGGGATTCTGCAGGGGCCCGATATCCACGCCGTCTCCCAGCTAAGCCGAGTTCTGCCCCCCCCTCCCCACCCGCGCCTCGTGCTTCCAGGAGATTTGGTGTGGCTGTGATGTCTGAGTCCAAGGAGACACAATCGGGACAGTTGCTAATATGGCAGCCGAGAGGAAAAAAGAAGCAGAGATGGGGAGAAAAGAGAGAAGAGGGAGAGAGATACCCTTCATTAATGATGTCTCTGTGTACTCCACCCCCCCAGTTTAGATCCATTTAACCGCACATGTATGTGGAAATAGATCAAATGCTTCCATGAGATAAAAGCTCGCAGGCAGTCAGTCAACAAAACGGCACTCTGGCACCATTCTCCCTCGACGCTTTAATCTGCGATATGCTTATTTGATGTGGGGTGAGTGCAACCATTTGAACGAATCTAATACATTAGATCTCCGGACGACGTCAGAGTGCGGTGAGATTAGAGCTGCTGTCTGTTCATCTGTGCGGATGAACAAGGCTTGATAATAGCTCCGCTAATTAACTCCAGACTACACTGGAGGAGTTGGGAGCTGGCTCCTGGCTAATTGCAGAACAAATCCCCCCCCGCACACCACCATCTCTATTTTACTCCCTCCTACACTCCCTGCCACCTCGACAGCATGTCCACTTAGTCATAATGATGATGTCCTTCGCGGAGCAAACCTGGCCTAACCCTGATCCTCCCGAGGAGCCGTAACGAGACCTTCAGCACGGCCGTCTCATCTGCTCGGCTGTCGGGAACCCTGAGATCCTTCAGCGATCTCCGTAATGAACCTCTCTCTGGAGCCAGCCAGGAATTAATCTGCGAGCGGCGGGGGAAGGATGGAAGAAGAAGAAGACAGGAAGACAGACAGTGAGGAGGAGAATCAGGGAGGGGGGAAATAATCACGAGGGTGTGAACGAGAGAACATGACATGTGAGAAAGAAGCGTTCAAGGGAGTTTTTAGTGCCAAAGACATGGAGTATGGCCCAGAGAGTCCATTAATAATTGCTCAGAAATCCTGTCATCGCAAGAATCCCCTTATTACACATGAGTCAGATGGTCCTATTACAAGCCGCCGCGCTGCTGGCGTCGCTCGCCTCTCTGGCTAACGACTCAGGACAGGCCCACTATCAATGATACTTTGGACATTAGATTAGTCATCAAGTCAGAGGAAGTCCGGATGATTGCAATGTCCATCTTAATAAAAGCAGATGCTTTCCCACATCCTCCTACTGTCCTTCTTTTTTCCTCATGGCTGCCTGTTAGTTTCTCTTTTTCTATTACTTGTATATTTCAGTCTGTCCTCCCATCTCTTATGTTCTTGAACTCATCATCTTTGCTTTTCTCTATGTCTTTCCTCTGTTTCTCATCTATCCTCCTCCTTTCTGGCCTCCTCTCTCTCTCTCTCTGGTCCCTGTATGTGTGTGTTTGCCCAGTGTGCAGGCTCTGGGGTAAATAGCTGGAAAACATTCAGACATTAATCAGCCTGTCGCCAGACAGCGCTGACATCACAGGCCGAGCAGGATAAACACACACAGGCACAGACGTGTGTGTCCGAGCGTGCGTGCGCGCACACACACACACACACACCCACGCACACACACTCGCAGGTAATTCTTTCTGAGGGCACCTCGACCCTTTTTTCTCTGCAGCCGGATAAACAGGTAATCAGTCTGAAGTGGAGCACTAATTGGCGCACATACTGTACGTGTACACATCCGCAGACGTGCAGGCGCACATACACTCTGGTGGGGCTGATTTGGTTGGTTTGAGGGGGACAGTAAACAGAGGTGACCTCATGTTGGTGATCTAATGGGGTGTCCAAAAGGAAAATGTGTGCACAGCTGGGGGAGGCTGGGCGGCGCTGGCACTGTTAGCTGTACCCCGTCGATGTCATATACCTGCATGTTTGACGTGTCATTCTTTCATTTTACATGCTTGGAGGAAAGATGCGTTCATATCAAGCAAAAAAAACGTGCAGATTTGACCCTTGGTGTCTTTGAATTCTGTATTTAAACACAAATGTAGCTGACCACCAGTACAATAAAGAGTACTACAGTACTAGACTCTCAGCCAAGAAACTACTGTTCGTGTCCTGTGACTTATTTTGACTTACGTACATAAGATCACTGACGAAACATACTGCACTTTTGTCACAAGATCACTTACTTCATGTATGTAACAGAAGTTAACTTACCTACATAACTGAACTTATGTAACTAACGTACTTATCTTACCCAAAACACGACCTTTTCTTAAACTTAACCAAGTCGCTTTAACCAAAATGTGACTACGAAGGTCACCTGACACAGTTCACCTGACTTTGTCCTTTCCTGCACATCCAAAACTGATCAAATGGGCCATCTCTTGACAGTGTAAGTGCATGATATTAAACTGCATTAAGTAATGCGGCAAAAGCTGAAAGTGTCAAATTATTCCTTTCAGGCTTCAGCACCAATCCTGATTTAAGTTTGCATCCGAGGACAAATAACCACCTTTTCCCTCTGCGCACCCAGACAGTGCTAAACTCTGATTCACTGCCTCATAGAGAGCTCTATCTTTCTCTGTGCCTTAGAGTGCTCAAGGCTCAAAATATATATGTGATCAACCAGCAATCATATGCTTTTATTATGAATAGCTTGGCTTGCATTTCTCTAAATGTCCTTCCATATAATGCACACACTCTTTGTCACACAGGCTCCAGAGACTCAAACAGAGTCACCCAGACGTGCACTCACACTCACAGATGTTAACACAGAGGGTGTCAGAGGGTTGATGTGGTTAAGTCTGGGTCGAACAAAGGAAGATACGGTTGCACACCCCCCCCCCCCCCCCTCCATCCCTGCCACAAATGACCTGCCGGGGGATTATTTTATAGCAGTTACGGGACAGAAGATTTAGGGAGCAGACACGCACCTCGCCTCGCACCTCCCAATCCCCAGCAGACGCCCCTTTGAGGTGAGGGTCTCGGCTCTGGTGGCGCAGAGAGCTGCAAAGGTTTCACTACATCTGCCCCCAGTCTGTACACACAAAGTGAGCACCGAGTTCACAGGCACGAGTGGAAATAAGCACCTGGGCTTGTTGTAGTCATGCATATGCGGCATGCACTCACCCTCCAGACACCATTATCTCAGCAGAAACATGGACAATTTCCAGGTGGAGGTGTTTTTTTTTTTCTTTCCTTCTCAATCCATGAATTATTCTCTTGCTTTCTCTGCCTCTCACGCTCATGCAGCTCCTCTCTTTCTTGCTCATAACTGTCCAATTACCTACAGTATCAATCTCCCCAAATACAGCCACTGAGCTAGCTGCACCCATTATGAGCTATACATCATTACCTCAGGAAGAATGGGAGATCCTATTTAGAGCATGACATCCCTTTATTCTGAGACGTTCAGGGATCGGGACTGTGTGTGTACAGTATGTGTGAGAAAGAGACGGGGTGCAGTGCATTGTGAACGTGAAGCCTGAAGAAGCTGAAAACGAGTTAAATATATGCATACTGTAGTGTGTATTATTCAGAGGCATGCTAAATGAAGATGACATCTAGACGTTTGTAATTCTCTACCAGTGCACCAGACTAAAGAACAATGCCCTCCGGCCTGAAACCACAAAAGCCCTTTCAGCGAGGTGATGTGCATTTTACAGTATAATTGCTAAGATACCCAGAACACGGTCCCTTTCAGCAGCTCACTCCTTTTCTGCATGTCAGGTCTATAATCATTTAGTTTGCAGAACAGACATGTCAATTACATGGATTTGATGTGGGAATATTCATGTTTAGCCTGGATTTGGGCCAAATTTTTAAGATTTTTCTTACCCCCAAAATATGACAGATTAACCAGATGAAACAAGTTTTATTCTGCATTCACTGAAAAGACACAGTTCGCATTAACCTGGGCGCTCAGACAACGCTCCCAGTAAAAGAAACAGAAGGGAAGAGCAGCGAGAGAGTACAAGCTGCTGGTAAAGCTCCAGAGACCCTCATAAATGTTAAACTACATTTAATATTAAAAATACACAGCGATAGATTCCTGGACTTTTTCCAAAATATCCCAAAACTGATCCATATATTTGAATTAAAGTGCATTTAAAGTTATAATCCTTAAGATTTAGCTTGACACGTATAGATCACTGTACACAGAAGAGCAGCTTGCCCATCTGTGTACAAGGTGCCCGGGCTGGAAGCGACACGTGAGCGTGGTGAGAGCGAACCACAAAAGCTGCAACCGAAAACCAAAGCGACGATCTGAGAGAGCTACAAAGCACCAAAGAGCTGAGGTGCAGAGCCAGGTGACATGAAGACTCTGAATTATTTCTAACTTTAAATGCTTAACAAGCATCAATAATGTGCCATCATGCTTGAGAAGAATATTGTCCTGTGGCCTAAAGCAGCGCTGCAGTGCTTGAGCTGTGAGAGAGACAGAGCAGGACAAAGATGCTCCGTGCTGGCAGCCCGTGGGTTCGGGGTCTTAATCCGACGCAGGCAGAGCAGCCAGGTCCTCATAAGGGCTCTTTTCATGGAACTGTGGGGCCTGGTGCTTTCTGGGGCCTGGGGTGCAGGGACAAGCCACCCCTCCCCTCCCTCCTTCTCCCGCCGTCCATACCCTAGTCATCCTCCTTCCACCCCTTTGTGGGTCTTTTCCACTTTGATTTCATGTTTGCCCATCTCGTGGCTCAGAGACGGGGCGAGCGGAGACATTCCACAAAAGACCCCATGAGACGCAGCCCCCTCCGCTTCCTGCACTCACACCACATATACATAAAAACACACGCCCTCTCACACACACACTGCCGCTATGGATGCATAGGTAAATGTGTGCGCAGACACGAGCGTGCACACACTCCCATATGCTCACCTAAACCCCTTGTTTCCACTCCCACCCAAGGAAAGAAAAGCTTGTGCCAATTTACCACAAACAAAGGCTTCATTCTGTTTGGGTTCTGTTTCGGGGGTGTTCAGGGGATTTTCTGTGAGGCGCAGAGCGGTTACAATCTTATGTACCTGTTTGTTGACACTTTCATATTGTTGCGTGTCCCAAATCTGCGGCGCCACACGAGAAAACCAACAAACCAAACCCTGTCACAGCTCCCAGGCTGACGATGAACCCAGCAGCCCACCGACCCATACGGGGGTCCCCTCAGCTGTTTCTCTCCCCCACAGACTGTGAGCCCGTCCCTGGCCGGGGGTCCTGGGGTGTTCCCCTGGGGAGCCCCAGAGCTGTGGGTGTTAGTGTTGCCACTGGGGCTTTATAGACTCCCTACTGAGAGCATCTCCTTAGAACAGACAATGGGAGGCATTTATTCCCTGGGTGACCGTGCTGACCCCCTAAACTCACTCCCCTAAATCCGCCGGGCATGGACTGGCGGCTCCTTTCAGGAAGCCTTTCACAAGGCCTCACAAAGCGCCCTGGCCCATGGGCAAGCCTCCTCAGCAATGCATCACATATTATACACATAGAAGATAAAGAGCAGTGTAGACGTAAGCAAGTTTGTGTCCCTTCCATAAAATAATTATAAGATCTAGATCCAAAAAGTGATAAAAACCAACAATCGAGGAGTAATTAGATTTAATTATAGCTTTAAAGTTGTTTTTGCAGACATGTTTCAGGAAGTGTGGTAATTAAGCGTGCAACATTTTCAAGAAGGGGTGTTTATGACTGTCCAGCAGAGCAGCTCTTCTTCTCGTAACAGCCCCACTGAATTAACAAGAGAGCGGCAGAGAGGCAACAAGAAGTCTGGCAGTCAGTATGAACCAACAATGCACGCGTTCGCTCCGCTGATGCGTGCACACAGGAGAATCAAACTGCTCTCATCAAAGGAGGAATAAAAACATTCTCTATTTTCAGCCTCATCTCCGCTGCCTTTTCTCATCCTCCGTGCTCTTCCCGTCCCCTAACCTTGTTCTCTCTTTTCAAACGCATCTCCCTCTTTTCAGCCTCACTTCCTTTCCCAGTTTGTATTGTTGTTGTTGTTTCTTACCCCCCATTCCTCCTCTCTCTTTCACTCAGCACTTTTAATTCCACCCACTATTTTCTCCTCTAGTCTCAGCGCAGGGGCGCCATTTCAATTGGGGGGGATGTTTGTGTGTGAGTGTGTGTGTGTTTGTTCATGTGAGTGTGTGTGAAATAGGGGAGGGGCAAGAAGGGGAGAGGGGAAAAAAGAGGTTAATATATGTGTGTATATTGTGAGAGACAGCGTGAGCGAGAGTTGGACTTCTTTTTTGCGTGTGTGTGTTTGTCAGTGCGTGCATGTCTTTGTGCATATGATGGAGATGGAGTAAAGGGGTTTGCCCTCCACTTTAGTTTCTGCATGTATCCTTTTGGGGACCCCCGCCACAAGGAAGAGGCTTTCTTTCATTCTTTTTTTTGCATTCCAATGCATCCTATACACTCTGTAAGACCCCGTGAAATGCGGAGAAAATAGGCCGAGTGGTATGAGTGAGTGATAGACGTCTCTGTTCTTCGGCTATAGCATTCTTTTCTCTAGGCTCCTATTTATTGGCATTTTTTCAGCCGGCGGAAACAGAAAATCACTGCATTTGAGAATGCGGCGTGGAGAGAGAGCCCCCAAATCTCACGGTCGGTTGCAGGCCTGCTGATCTATCAGTGAGATTCAGCTCGAATCTGATAATCTGAGTGATATCGTAGAAGAAAAGGTTAAAATTATAGCAATGCTATTTCTGTATATGTGATTGAGAATTCAGATGCATTACAACTCGGGTGAAATTTTAACTTCTCTTTCCCATTTCTTTGGGTTAATAAAACTAAAAGGGAGCGCACCTGGCTTAGCGCGGCTTGACCCATAGACTTTACACTGTAATGATGTCATGTATGTAAATATATGAGCTAAGTGTTATCATAACCAATGGAGACAATGGGCAAACCTCTAAAAATCCAGAAGATCAAGATACATAAAAGATCCAAGTTGTAATAAACCAGAATTATACTTTCAGTGGTGACACAAGTGAAGCATTTAGCTAGCCTGGATGGTGTATGTGGTGGGTCTACAGGAAGCTAGATGTGGATTCAAAAAGAAATTATGGTACAAAATCTTCAAAAACAACAACAAAACAACAAAAAAACATGTCAAGTATCAAGTTGTGGTAACTCTTCCACATTTTGCTGATTGGTTTTAAGCTGTTATAGCTTGAAAAATTAGAAATACTAATTATTTTTCACTTTTTTCTGAGGAGTTCTGTGCATGATTTCATAAAAACATAACTTGAATGACTGTCCAAATGAGACTCCACTTTTAATTGAATTGCCACACACGGTAACTTCATACCGTATTATGATGGATGCCCAAGCTCAAGCCTGTTTAAAACCTCTGCAAGACGAAACGCAACAGTCTACAACATTTGCATGGTTTGGCTCATTATCGGCACTAATGTACAAAACACATGATTTATAGACCTACAGCAGGCAAAAACACTGATTTGGTATTGCAAGACAAAAGGAGTTTCCATTGGAGAATACAGTAATGTGTCCTCATAGGCTTCCAAACACTGAACAGATTTTAAAAGAAGAAATAACTGCATACTGTACTATTTGTGCCTAATTGCCAATGTGAGATTTAGGGAGTGCTGCATTTGTAAACAGTTGCTCATTTCTCAGAGAGCACTTTCTGAATTTAAAATCCACGAAAGGTAAAATGTAAAAGCTGTTTCACCATTCGGTCTACCAAATCATGACCTCGCTATCTTCGCTATAGTAGATTCAGCATCTGAAACCCGAATTCAAGTACTCTATGAAAACATTTACCAAAAAACGATGACATTTTAAAGGAGTGTGACTTTATTTTATTATTGTTAGCATTGGGGTTAACCATAACCCTCAGCAGCAGTTCACTTTGACAAGCTAACATTCGTTTCTTGTCAATGAAAAGTTGCACAACATGGGACAATTGGCTTTTCCCGTACATGAAAGTAAACAAGCGGGATCAGATCTGTTTTGTTTCAAAAGAGAAAGAGAGCTTAAGTCTTTTGAACATTTCTTTTTTTCCTCCACTGGTCTCACAAAGGTTGCTGAGACACAACATGTGGTAAACTTAGACGAAACCGCAGAACGCGCCACTCTAAACAATACACCACCATGAGAACAAGCTGCCATCTTCCACTCGATGGTAGCCACATGGGCACTTGTAAACAGACGAGCATGTTCCAAAATGCTGACTTGTTAACTTCCTCAGGATGGACACACACTGCATGAACTTTGGAGGAGTAAATAATCACACACCCTCGTCAGAGTTTCAGTTTGTTTGCACAAATCCCTTTAGGCAAACTATGAATAGGGTTCGGTTTGTAGTATGAACATGTTCTCAGACAGGAAACGTTGCTCGCTGGAGGAAAAATAAATGCAGCTTGTGTAACAGAACAAAGCAAAGTGAGCATACAAGCTGCTCCAGTCCACAAACCGATAAAAGTCGAGGAGAGCAGCTTCTCAAACTTTATCAACAAAATGTAACCTTAAAGGTTACTGACGTTTAGCTGGTTCCTTTGAGGTTAGCCTTTATAACAAACACCGCTTAAGACTGGTGTAGACTGTCAAAGACTCATCAGGGTTCAGGCCTGCAACTGTGTGTGTCTTGCCCTGACCTGGGAGTGTCTGTTTATTGTTTGTCCATGTGCATGGCCGTGCCTGTGTGCGAGCGGGGCCCTAACCCGACCTGGGGGTAATAGGTACACGAGGGTCAAGCATGCCTGGAGTGTAAAATATGTGCAGCAGGTTGTTGCGTGAAGTCTCGGTGGGTGCGGAGGGGTAGAAGGCAGGTGGAGAGTCAAAGGGTTAAACTAGAACAGGTTGGTAAGAGTGCAGGCATGCATGTGCCACAGGTGGTACTGAAGAGCAAGTGTGCAAAGTCAAAGGGGGTCAGTCAGTTCTGAGTGAGCGTGTGTGGCTGTGCGTTACTGCACGGCATAAGGGTCAGGGTTAAAAAGACACGGTTTTAACGCTGTGAAATTAAACATTCGCCTTAAGGTCTAATGCAGATTTTCCAAAAACGCATGCATACGTCCCACTGCATGAACCTCTAATGTGGCCACCGAGATTTGTGTGCCCTTGTTTGTGTGGGCAAATGAGAGAATTTCACTCTTTGTGCAAAAGAAACCTGATTGGATGAGGGAATAGTTCAGCTAATGCAGTCCTGCTGAGCTCACGATGAAATGAAACATTTTCGTCATGTGAACCAGAGGTGACAGTGATTTTTCCCCTCCGCGGGGCCAGCAGGCGTTGATGCAGCAGGCCTCACACAATGGCCCTAGCTGCAGCACATATATCACCGAGTACCCTTGAACAGTGGTCTGCCCAGTCGAGTCTCACAGAGCCCCTAAGTGGAATTTCTGCATTTACGATCATTTTCCACATTTCTCTCAAATGCGCCTCTCCCAGAACCCCCAAGACTCGTGAGATATTCTGACAAAACCTTGTTCTCTTACCCTTCATGGCATCAACATTTCACACTAACCAGGGGCACCAGCATTGGGCCCACTGCCTTTCTCTGCAGAGCCTTGAATTGTTTGATGTGAGCCAGCCAAGGAGAGAACAGTGGGAGTAGGTGGAGGCTGCATTCTTTCATTATGGTTTCAGCGTTGGCCTATAAATCTTTGTTAAATTAATCAGGTGCAGGGTCATCCCTCTGCTGTGTCTTAAGGTGCACATTAGCGACTGGCTGAATGCTTTCACAACTGCGAACGTGAACAGGCTATGAAGCTGACTGGCACTGCAAACCTTAGCGATAAACTAATTGCACTAGCATATTCTGTATGTAAATGCTGCAAAAACATGAGAATTTCCGCCCGTCTGCCTGCAGCAGTCTTCTCTTCTATCCTTCCCCCTTGGGAAGATGAGAATGTAGGTGAAGGAGGCGGGGAGCTCGCTCTCCTCCCCTTGTAAAATCACATTTTCCCCTCCTACTTGAAAGGATTTCTCAGATTTCTGGAAGCAACGGCACACATGCGCACACACACACACACACACACACACACACACACACACACACACACACACACACACACACACACACACACACACACACACACACAGAATTACACAGTCACTCACACACACACACACACACACACACACACACACCATGAAGGTTAGGTACTTTTTTTAGACATACTAATAACAGACTAACACTCTACACTCTGATCTTCAAAGCAACTGAAGAGCAGAGGAGAATGAGGCCATTGAGAAGCCCATTGAGGGAGCTTTTGGCACATTTGAACCCACTTAGCCTGTAAAAGAACACTTTAATATTTACAAATCGCAGTAAAACTGCATGCAGCACAAGGCAAAAGCCAATTCAATTCTGCAAACATAAAGTCTGAGTGAGGAGAGTTAATCTACAGGCGAAGAATGCAATAAATAAAAACAGCTTTTACTGTGTCGTTTTAGAGGCTCGTAAAAAAGGAAAAGTTTCCTTTCTTCATCTTCAAGTGTGAACTTAATAGAATTATAACCTTTGAAACTGCATCGGATGCTTTATTCCTTTATCTTAAAGTGGTTTGCGGACTAATTTTCAACAGTATCGACCTGAAAAAAACTTCCAACAGTGAAGTTTACTGCTTTGTGAGAGCCTAAGAGCTTTGTGGTTTACTGTTGCTGCTGTCAGATCAGTCATTTTCATTTTATTTTTTATTTTTTTTTACAAGAAGGCATGATGATTTGAAGGACTGAAAACTGCATTTCAGAGACTACCCTGCTGCCATGTTTATGTGCAGTATATGCAATACAGCTTAAGTTGAAAAAACAAAGTCCGACTGTTCACAAAACTTCATTGCCAGTTTATTCAGCCATGGGAAGTAGCAGTACTCATTTAGCCTACAGTGAGGCCCAGATTATGTTTACAACTGGCATTATAAAGCTGTCTTCAATGACAGACTCATATTTCATATTCCGTAGCAGATGATATAAATGCAACCGGAGCATCTCAAGAATTTTGGCAAGGCCGTATTTCCTTCAGGAAACAATGTCGCGACCGAGCTCAGCTGCCACTCAGGCTCCTGAGGTTTCCAGAGGGCCAGAA
The DNA here is from genome assembly GCF_039877785.1 of Chaetodon trifascialis. Taxonomy (NCBI): domain Eukaryota; kingdom Metazoa; phylum Chordata; class Actinopteri; order Chaetodontiformes; family Chaetodontidae; genus Chaetodon; species Chaetodon trifascialis. Next base: position 4,716,271 of record NC_092076.1, on the reverse strand, counting down.
GGGGCCAAATCAGTCCAAGGATATGCAACGTTCTTTGTTGTAGGATACAGATTATATAATATATCCTGAAATCTTGGACTTGATGAGTGCATCAGACAGAGCGTCCATAAAAATTTTGAAATTGCTGTAATGACAGGGAGAAAAAGGCAGCAGAATCGGAGCCCGAAGCTTCTGGATGGAGACTGAATCCATAAAAGTCGACCAACTTGTACCCGTCGTAAAACTGGTCTCAAACATGCAGAATTATCCTGCGTCAAAGTCTGCTTTGGTTACTGGTGTTTGAGGTTGTTTTGCAGGATATTCTGCTGATTTTAACTTGATTATAACTTGTTCCATAATAAAACTGCACATTAATGTTGCTAATGTGGAAATAAGGCTTGTGAGAAATCTCTCACCACATCCCTTAATTGGCTGTCATATTACTTAATGCCCATTGTTTGGATCAAACGATGCAGCTGACGCACACACACACACACACACACACACACACACACACACACACACACACACACACACACACACACACACAGGCTAAAAGTCGTCATTAAGTAAACTAATGAGTCGTGCCATTCTGGCACTCGCCCTGATATTTGGATCTAATGAGCTGAGTGTCCACTGAAACTTCCATATTGTCTGTTTCTAGCTTCCTCCCTTATTGCGGGCAGGACTAAAAATCACAAACACAGGCTCTCTCTCTCTCTCTCTCTCTCTCTCTCTCTCTCTCTCTCTCTCAAAGGCAAAACAACCCATGCATTAACCACAGCTCCATTTCCCCTGCCACATTCATCGAGGAAACAAGTGGGTTTAATGGAGATCTAGTTTGCTGATTACAGATTACTGCGGTAAACAACATCCCTTGCCTCCAAATGAAAAAATGCTGCGAGTCATAAAAGGTGATAAAAGACAAACAATAACAACCGGTGCCTAAAAACACAAACAATAGAAGGGAAGCTCATTGTACCCTGCAGGGAGCTGCGCTAATGCAATATAATGCTTCAGTCATTACAGGCAACTTTCCCAAAGTCTTTACAGATTGTGCTGCCGGTAATGACTTTCAGCTTAATTTCGAGGCAGATCAGGTAAAATTGTTGATTGATTTAAATGTGAGTGATACGAGGGCTAGCCATGAGCATGAAGCCACGCTGTGTTGTAGCTGTAGGCGGGGCCCACAGCTTCTAGGGAGGAAAGCAGCAAACCACAGACAGAGCCTGAAAAGATCTGCTAGAGTACCTGCATCAATTACCACCATTACTGCACATTACCCAGACCCTCATTCTCTTCCTGTGTGTGTCTCCTTGCACTCATAGGAGCTGGGCTCACCACTGCACCTCGGGCTACCCAGGAGTGTGTGTGTGTGTGCATGTGCGTGCACGCAAATGTGTGAGGGGAGAACATGTGCATGTGCAAACTCCTGCATGCACATGCCCATTTGCATGTGTGTCGCCGGGTAATATATCATCTCAGCTTGAATAGACCCCCAAGCCAGAAGTTAATGAAGTGAAATGAGACTTATTAGCCAAAAACCTTTAAAGTCACTGACAGGCGAACGCAGGGAAATAAAGACAGCCTGAAATTATTAATGACAACAGAGATGTAGGTGCACAAAGGGAGTTTGAACATGGGCTCAGTCCACAAAATTAATATTAATTTCCAAAGGTTTTTAAAAAAAAAAACTAAACTTGTGCACTTTTCTCCCTCAACATATCTCCATCTACCTCTTCAGGGTTCAAGCTGGGACAAACACTGATTATTCCAGGTTTTTGTGCAGAGAATTTTGCCCCCTCGTTGCCCCACAGTGGATTAACACAAGAGTTGACACTATCATATGATCCACGTGGTGCACATTTCTCAATGGCTTTATTTCTGAGGCGAGCGTGCGGCCTGGGTCAGCTAAGCCAGGTAATGTTCAGACTAATTGGACAGGAATGACCAGTTATCGGGCTGATTACTGCCACTCCTCATCAGGTAATGGCGGCTCAACGGGGGACCGGTTCTCCCTGACATGCAGCACATGATTGAGAGTGCAGCATTTGGGGGGGGGCGGCAGTGCCTGCTGGCCGAGGCTGCTCTGGGGTCAGCCAGCGAACAGGGACGCATTTCTCATCACTGTCAGAGATTCGGGGGGAGCCCTTACATTTGGAGGCCCCTTGATCGAGCAGCCAGTATGGCAGACTTCTGACAGCTTGGCCATCAAAAATGGTTGGAGGGATGTTTGTGTATTTTGTGTGCTCTTGTCAGAGAGATGGTGACTGGGTGGGTTCATGAGTAGAATCCCTTTGAATGCTAAAGCTAGGGGCGTCAGCAGATGAAGATAAATTAAAAGATCGGGTTTCACCCCAACCTTTCCGCAGACCCCAGGGCTGACCCTGTGCTCTAAAGATGCTTTGAAGCCTGATACATGTGGTTGCCTTTGACTGAGGGCTCACAGAGAGGCAGAGGTGTTCAGGCTGGACCAAGCAAGCCCCTCACTGTTCTTTGCCCTTTCTTTAGCCGGGGCCTTAACCCTGTATTGGCCCCACTGGCGTTGGCTTAAGGGGTCATTGAGACTGGGCCACTCGTTTCACCTACAGCCACAGACCTAAAGGGTCCCAGGCTACGCTCTGACTCCACCTTTGTTGATGCTCCCGCTCATGGTTTGGATCATGAAGTCAGGGTGCGCTGGATGAGAGATTAGACCTGACAGACATCATGTTTCTGATCAGATGGGGCAAACATGTGATGGTTGACCCTGTTCTAAACAAAAACAGCCTTGATTCATGAGGTTTATCAGCTATGGTTATCATTCAATACGCTGTAGACTAAGATTTACAGTATAAAAAAGGTTGCCGTTCGTTAAGTGTTAAAATAAGTTATTTATAAACCATGTTAGGTCCTTACAACTTCTGTTGTCTGCCTTGTGGCTCATCAGATAACTTGTATTTACATTGAGTATCACATATGGTAAGATAAGCCTCAAAACGCTTTGATCTCCTCCTTTAAAGCATTGATATAACAGTATTTGGCCTGTAAAAGTGATTCCATTTAATCCCGGAAATGAAAAAAAAGGAGGACTAGGCTTTCATTGTAAGTTTCCCAGCTGCATCTCCTCACATTCACAGCTCTGTCAGACAATAACCAGGGCTTACCTTTTGCTCACCAACTTCCCATTATAATAAATGATTCAGCTGCACTCACAAATAACTCACTTAGCGGCAGAAATTGGACTGAGAGCTGACCTAGTTTTATCTCGACCCTTCCTTCTCCATTTTCCCCACATTTCTTCAAGAAACAGAATGGGGAATGTGAACAAGGTGGAGTGTGATGTTAGCACAGCCACAGAAATGGGCATGAGGTGAGAAGTGAAGAGTTTCCAGGAGGAAACTATTGTCTGGGCAGGAACAGATGGGGGAAGATGGGAAATTTGGTTTGTCTGTTGGTCAGAACAAGCCTACAGCCTCAAAAGCTGCTCTTTGATCACATCCCAATGTGGACTTCTGAAGCGAAATTCTGGGGAATTTAACAGTGGTCAAAAGCTGGTTATTCTCTGTGATGCCTGATCTGTATTAAGGGTTGTGGTTGTTTGGTTGCCAGGAAAACACAGCAAATAGGTTGCGGGAGGGTGAACATATGAACAAAGGCATAAGCATTTAAGGTAGGGCATGCTTGAAACTGTAGGGTAGAGCATGCCAAAAAACCTGCCTTCATAGAGAGAGGAAAGACCCAATGATCATTGAAATTGGAGCCAATAAAGCTGGACAATCTTTCCCCAAATCCTTCAAAGCGTTGAACTTGTTTGTTTATGCAAACAGACAGAAGTAATTGTGTTAAAAATGAAAAAGAGAGCTTGAGAGAGAAGTTCAAATCCTGACAACCCTCACAGCTTCGCACTCCTAAACTCACGGCATGAAGCGGACATGATTGATGGATTGTCAGTTTCGGACAGTTACAGAAATGTTGGATGGAAGCCCTCCAGCTCATATGCTGGAAAGGTGTAGAGTAAGGGTTTCAGACTGTTCAATCATCCGATAAGCACCTCGGTGGGAGCGTGCCTTCAGCCTTCAGTTCACCTGAACTGTGCAAAGACCTTCCTCCTGTGAGGTGACATTACCACGTGGCCATCCACACATATTCTGTAGTCTAATTAGTTTATTCTACCAAAGCACATTTTTCATCTATACCCCAACAGCACTGATCAGCCAAGTCATACCTACCCAACTCTAAGATATAGATATAGCATATACATGCTGATGAAGCATAAGTTAAACTTTATTCTGTGGGACATTAATCTAACCTCCGTTGTTATTGCTTTGGTTCCCACTGCTCTGTTTCATCCTGACAATTAAGACAGAATTCATGAAAAATTTTGGCTAGTTACGCTGAATCAACCTTGACAAGTGCAGTTTTTCTTCGAAAGACCTAATGCGCCACCATCAGCTAATTTCAGCACTTTTGCAAGGTCAGCAATTCCCAAACCAAAGCACAAAACACAAGTTAGGTTTATTCAATCAAAACTTTCTCTACCACTCACCACTGTGACTGGCCCCAGACTTATCACAGAGGGCAGAAAGGAATAGATGGAACCTTTTAATGCCCTGCTATTGCCTCTGTGGGTTCAGTTTTATAGCTCTGCTGTCTCCGTCTCTTGGCCTCACTATTGACTACTGTAGCCTGCAGGCTAGAGGGCACGTAGTGTAGATGTCTGGGTGGGAGTGGTGGCGTTGGGCAGGAGGTGCTTGGGGAGAGTGTGTGAAATAGCATCCATGAATGAAGCAGATAAAACGGGAAACACGCTTTAATTCAAACAATCGAACCTGTTTCCATTCAGCTTCGCTTGTTTAATTTAGACTTGATGCTGTTAAAAACCTGCAGTAATCAGGATTTTATTCATGTTTGTTTGACAGGGTGAGGGAGGGGAGGCAGGGTTGGTGTCTGCGAGCAGAAATGCTTGAATGTCAAATTGCTCTTGCAGACACTGAACCGGAGAATAGCGGAGATAGTCCGTGTCATCTGTGTAAGCTTGTGCGAGGATAATAGAGGGGGGATGCCTGGCTCTCTGCAGACCTCTGGGACCAGGGAGGCTGGAGATAAGCCACCTAGCATCAGCACCCCTCATTCTATTTCTGCCTGCTCATGTCAAACCACTGGGGTCCCCTGTACTGATAACCCCATGCGGGGAAAGAACCTTTTATGTAGCCTGTCTGAGCCGTTCACTACACCACACGCACGGAGACAAAGATTCATGCCATTTCCTGTGTGAATGCAGGAAATACATCCCATGAAGCCGATTCAGCCACCTCTGCCTACTTTTCCTGCAAACCACACGGGCTCAGAGTATAAATCCTCAAAGACAGGCAGCAGTGATATAGTGAGAGTCTAACTAGGTGGTGTGAAACAGTAGCTAAGAGGGAGCATGGCCTGAGGCTGCGGGTCAGAGTTCTCCTGGGGTCATTCACAGCTAAATTGACTAGCAGAGACAGCAAAAGGGAGGGAGAGAGCAGGAGTCAAGGAGAATGAGAATGAATGAGAGAGACAAGGAGACAACCTCCGGAGCCATTGATACAGCCCCCAGGTCTCTTTGATCTATCACTGCCAGCTTCCTGAAGTAAACGCAGGCTAATTGTCTGGATGAGGTTGAGATGCTTATCTGCGTCCGCCTGTCTGTTCCCTCCAACGCTTCGCTATGTTTCTTCAGCGATACAGAGGAGGCCAAGCTTGTCGGTGCCAATCAGAGTCCTGGAGGTATGGATACACACAACGTTCAGCTGCTTCAATCCACCATCAGCCACCCAATGAATCGCTAAGTCCAGGCCAGGTTTGACCCAAACGCATATCTCTTAACCTTTTAATCTGGCAAGCGCCTCACAATTAATGCAAACCTGATAAAAAAATAAAAAAAACAAGTTTTAGAAACCCATTTAATTGTGCTGTAAACTTATCTTTTAATTGCCTGCTCACTTTATTAAAAAAAAAAAAAAAACGAAACTGGCTTTGTTCCTAAAGTTTTGATTTCAGAGAATCAACCTTCATCTTTTATTGTGTTGTCGCTTCTGTTTTCCAACACAATAACCAGAATAACTGAAGGCATTGTACATTTCTGCGAACCACGGATGCTGAAACTTTACATTTCTTTAAATTCAAATTGTACATTTCAGCGTTAATGTTGTGACAATACTCTGGTTAAACTCTGGTTAGGTTTAGGCACAAAAAACACTTGGTTCGGGTTAGGAAAAGGTCATGTTTTGCCTTAAAATACCTGAGTTTGTCACATCAAACATGGCCTGAAAACGCCCCACATCTCCTTAAAAATACCTGAACAATGTCACTTTGATACCTAGTGTAGAAATGTTGGATTACGTATGACAGTGCAAATTTAACATTTGCAGAGGCAGAAAGTCAACATTTTATTCTGGGGACAGGGCTGCTGTCTTCTCAGTGGTGTCACATTTGGCCTATTTAGTTTAGAAGAAGAAGATGGGTAAAAAGATGAAAAGACAGAATAATGAGGCAGAAAGAGGAAGAATTGCATTTTCAGAGCACTGAGGTTGAACTTTTGGTAGACAGGAGAAGGTGACTGGGAGGTGGGGATGACAATATCGTCCTCTTGATCTCTCCAGCATAAATATTGGTGCTGATGCTGTAATGGGGTTTTCCTCATGACCCTCCTGCAACAGAGACCTCGCAGAGAGCCCTTCATGTGGATTCTGCTTCCCCTCCTGTGCACCCCGAGCCCACACGAGATCAGACACCTGGGGTCTCCAGGGGGAAATAACTCATCCAGTGATGACGCTACTCACTGCAAGCCTGATTGGGTTTAGTGATGCCTGGGGGGCCGGGGCCAGATAGTAAAGATACATCAATTCAGGGGCTACTGGACACACATCACCGCCTTGATCTTGGAAGAACTGGTTTCATGCAGATAGTTGCATTGCTGAAACATATTTATGGTGGCAAGTGAATAAAGAGACATGTTTTTTAAAGACTGCCTGCAGTTTTTTTGCGCAATTATTTTTCCTCCTCACTTGGATCTGGATCATAGTCCCTCAGGAGATTCAGCCTCTCCCCTGCTCTCCCTGGTTTGCATGCTATCATGTCTCTCTCCCTCTGTGTGTTTTTCTGTCTGTTCTGTGTGAATGCTGGGCCGCCTCGGCTGTGTTTGCGTGGTCCTTCCAGGTCGTCTGGCTCAGGCTTTACCTACAGTATCTGGGGACACCTGAAGCTTCTCGGCATCCTCCTGCATCCATACTCTTCACTTATGTTTTACAATCTACATATATCTGTATTTTTGTCCCCAAAATCTGTACATATTGTGATTTTTGCTGATTTCTGTTGCTCTTTCCGAGGACTGCTCCTTCTTTCCCCCCATTAAAGGGTCTTTTTTCTCTTTCCCTATCCAAATTGAGGGTCTGGGTGTCATATGTCGTATAGATTGTAAAGCCCTTGAGGCAAAATGATTCTGGGCTAAATAAATAAAATAGACTTGACTTCATATTGTATTTAATAACCTTCAGCATCTATCTGAATGGCACTCATAGACTTCATTCAATTTCAAATGTAGCCAAGGCAACAGCCCTGTTATGTGGGTGGGTCTGCTCTTTGTATGCAATAAAGAGCAATGGAAAAAGCCAATGCAATTCACACAGCTGAGGGTGGAATTTGTTTATGTTTTCATGTGGTGTGTCCAGATCTGATTGATCTAAAATCCAATCAAGCAGTATTTGTAAAAGCTTGTTTTAAATAGATTTTTTTTTTTTTTTTTTTACCACCACACATAAAATCTAATTTACAACTTCATCATATGCTCAGCAGCCTTTAACAGAGCCAGTAAAATGAGGATATTCGGCTTTACAAAAATATTTTCTCTTTCAAAACTGTGAGTGGATGAACATGCTAGGAGCACTTTGCGCAAGGTCACAGATCTGCTTGTGTGTTTATGTGCACAGCATGTTTGTATGAGCGCGCATTTAAGTCTGCGCATTCGTTCCTGCAATCATTTGTATACATGTGTGCGTGGAGCAGATACAGCCTGCATCATGGACCCGTCTGCTTTCTAGTAAATGCATCATTCCACCTCGGGCGCAGGACTCCACTCTGTCACTCATGGTGACACATTGAGAGGCAGCCCTTCTGCCCGTGGCGTACAGAAGGGATCACCGCCCTGTCACTGTCTGTCACTCCGGCTTTGTCCCCCGTCATGCCCCCACGCTGGCAGGTCGAGGGAGGGGGGGACCCGTCACGAATGGTGACAGACTGACAGGTGACAGGTGAAGCTCGCCAGACAGCAAGTGCCACAGACACTCAAACCTTCATACATATCCCGGCGTGGTTCGATATGTGTGTGTGAATGTGTGCTAGCATACAAACACACACAGCTGCTTTGTTTAACAGCACTGTGGTGGGATTACAAGGTCACTTTAGGGTTGAAATGACTCCCTCTGAGACCTTTTGTGTAACTTCTTTAACAGCGGGGGTATCAATCTGAATGTCAAAAATGGTAAAAAGTAGATATTTAGGGGGAAATCTTAACAGCTTTGAATACAACATGGCCTCAGTTCTGCTCAGCGATCATCCCGACTCAGTCAGACCTGCTCGGTTCTCCCCAGGCTAAAAATCCACCACCTGTGACTGCACATCGCCTCCAGCTCCTCATACTACAAACGGGTGTTTTTTAACCTCCATATACACATTCAGTACATCTTCTTACTCATTTAACTGCTGATCAGACACTTTGTTCTTTCTCTGCTTTGCTTGATTATCATTGTTTTCACAGCACTATATGTCCACGTAAGGAATAAGTAGATATTTTGGGAAATATGTTTATTTACTTTAAGTGTTCAATGAGCTGATCGATACTATTCTCATGTCTGAGCACTGATAATGAAGCTGGAGACAAGAGACAGTTAGCTTAGCTTAGCATAAAAACTCAAAGCAGTGGGAAATGGCTAGCCTTGTTTTATCAAAAAAAAAAAAAATCTACCAATCAGCACCTGTTCAGCTCACTAATTAATGCATTATGCTTTAATGCTTTTTATGCTTTGTTATGAGAAGTTCTGTGCCGGACTGTTTCCTCTGCAGGTGCGGTGACTTCTTGGAGTATGAGAGACCGTGTCCACCAAGGTGTTTTTTTACTAGCAAGCTGAGACACTTGGGCTGCCATGACAGGGAATTTCTGCATAACTAATGTGTTGCAAGTACCTAATTTTGCAGATAGTTAATATTAACGTCAAGTACTGACTTTAAAGCTACTCGCTCCGGATGAAGGGAGGGCTGAAGCACGCAGGGAGAGCACAAGTCCCACCCCTCCTCTTCTGTGATTGGATGGCTAAAAAGCACTAAACATGCAGCGCTCAGTGCAGAACGCACCATCAGTGCCTCGTCATGCTGCTGGCGTTTGTAGCATAGCGTAAACAGGCGGCACTGCCATTGCAAAGAATAAAAAAAAACACTTGTGGACACATCCCTTTATCATCACTATTTGGTTGCCACGCAACCAGCAGAGGCTCCAGGAAATGGCTGTGCACAAATTGGACAGAGCTTCCTCAGCTAAGTTAACAGTCTCCTGGCTCCAGCTTCATATTTAGCTCGCAGACTTTGTATCTAACGCTCTGCAGGATAGCAAATAAGCTAATTTCCCAGAATGTCAAAGCATTCGTCTAACATCGCTTCACCTTTGCACTCACTTGATGTTGCTCAGTAAGAGTAACTGACAGCAGTCTAAAAAGCAAAATGTGACTGTATTGAACTATGCATTATAAGGTGGTGATAATATGTATTCAGATAGAGGCTATAGAGTGCAAATCGAGTTATATAGAGAAACATATTCAGACTTCGCTAATGAAATATACATGCTGCTGATGCTACCACTGTATGTAAAAACATCTGCAGAGACACTCAGAAGAGTTCAGCACATAAGCATATTCACAAATACATATACGCACGCACGCACACACACACACGCACACACACGCACACACACACACACACACACACACACACACACACACACACACACACACACACACACACACACACACACACACACACACATAGCAAACCATCTTTTGATCCCAGTCTACCCTGCTGGGATTAAAACATACCCACTGCAGTGATGCTGCTGATGCTGTCAGATCTAAGCAATGACTGAAAGTGTGTGTATACCTTTGATGCTGGAATAAGCTTTGGCTTCTATTCAATTTTTCATGCTCGAAAAGGCAAACACAAACACTACAAGGGCTAAATACTTCGTTCAAAATTAGTGTATTTATTAGTACGACTATGAATCTTTTGTTCTCTCTTAAATTAATGTCATCTGACAAGTGATGATGTTGAATAATTGCTGAGAAAATATAAAGAGACATCAAGTTATTTATGTGTAACCGAATTACAGCTAACATATGTGGACGCTCCAATACGGGATTAGATTTACAGCTCTCTTTGTCGCTCGATGGACTTTTAATGGCCATTATTGCTGCTGCTTGCGGTCCCAAATCGAGCATTAGACCTTCACTGTGGCTTGAATCTAACCCGGTGCCAGAGGTTGCACCCAAATCATTGCATTTGACCTTATTCTCCCATTCCATTACCCAGCATTCCCCGTGGAGACAGTAGCAGTCCCTCAACACTTGAACTCTGACCCCGGCTCCATCAGGAGAGGAGCCAATAACAGTGAGGGAGGTTTTATAGGCACCCAGGCTATGTGAATTGTCTCGCCTTGCGTCTCAGAGGGGACATACAGTCATAATGATAGCCTATGAGGTTTGGCTCTGAAATGTGATTTAGTTCTTATTACCTACAGTCGTATGGTGTGAGGCAGCATTTGTCAAGGGGGTGCATGGAAATCTGTGGCCAGCCGAACATCATTCTGCATCATGTCCACGAAAGAGAAAATAAAGCGAGGCAAGAAAATGTCTGTACATCAACTTGGCATTAGAAATGGAAGTTTTCTGCTCATATCCTGTGGGGTTCAGGGGGTGTTCATACCCCAGATGTGGCATTCACAGCATCACAAGTGTATAATGTTGCATGCTATCACTCTGTATGCTCTTGTCTCTGCCCCAAGCAGTATGACTTACTGAGGTTTCCATGCAAGTTTCTCCTCGTTTCAGCAGCAGTCTTGCTTCAGTGGTTCTATTAGTACAATATCTGGTTGTGATACTCGATACAGTAAAAAATTAACAAACAGTATATTAGGTATGTAGTGCAGCAAAAACAGAATTAAACATACTATTCACAGCACATACACAGGAGCTGTTCCCATGGGGCGCCGAGAGAAACAGCACAGTTTCATAGCAGCTGCAAAGAAGAGCTTGGTTGGTGGTAAATGGCAAGAAATGTAAAAATGACATAATTAAAGTACAGCAAGAGCGATGGCAGCTTATGTGGCTTGTGTTAATGTATGTCTTTGTACAGAGAGACAAAGAGAGAGAGGCAGAGAGCAGGCGAATGCATGGTGACCGAGGAGGCTGACTTTTTGAAAAACTATTAGTTGATTTTTCAAAGCGACTTTTCCCAGAATGTTTATGCATCACTGACTTATTTAATTGCCTTTCTAATGTTCAGTATACACACACATACACACATCACTGGCTGAAGGTTAAACTAGCCTTGCAGCTTTCAGTGTATTCTTTGCTGGTGATTAGGGTTCCTTGATATTGGCAAAAATCATAGTCACGATTATTTTGCGCAATACTGAAATCAAAAATTGCTTCATTTCAAATATATTTTATTCACAATTGTCAGAAGTCAAAATGATGACAGAAAATAAAATTCAGATGCTCCTAAAGCATAACTTTCTTCATCTTTTTGCTCCGTTCACCTCCTCTCCATGACATTCTGTGACAATGGTAATACTGAGTTGCTTGACATATGATTCTGTCCCCATCGTGTCCCCATCAGAGACACTGAGAGAAGCTGTCGCCACAAATTTAACGAAACACGTCACACGAGCCATCAGAAGCTCCTGTAGACTAAACTGGTCTAATCAATCAATTTAGTGCTGACAAACTCTGAAAGACACTCTGTAAACTGACTTGAATAAACTCACTAGCCTAGCAACATTAGACCACAAACAACCCATAATGCAACATTCTGTGTGAGCCAGTGTTCGACTGGTATTCTCTCCATTCAAAAACAATATTTGATGTTGTGACCTAATCCTAAATAGTAATTCAACGCCAAATTTTGCAGACATTACGTCAAGAAAAACATATTATATTTGGGCCTGTATGGCCGGTATTTGACAAACTGCTATGCAAAATGCAGTACAACAACCGACAGACATCTTTGTTTAACACCAGGGCGCTGATGCAACAAGTCAACATTCACTCTACTATTTTGTGCATGAGGACGAGAGGCAAGAGATGCCTCATGCTGTGGCAGCTCAGGCAGACTGAAAGAGTTTGGGACACGCCTTGTGATCATACTATGACATAAATATCTGGCAACCTGAAGTAATCCTCTTCAAAAGTCTAGTTTCCTGAAAATTTGTTCAGGAAAGAGGGAATGGAAAATGCAAAAATGAGTGCAAGCACACTCAGACACACGACTGCAGAAAGCGCGTAACACACACGCTCACATCCCCCCTTTTAATGAAGAATAAAGACAGTTTCAGTACAATAGCTGGCAAGTGTAAAGAGGGAATAAAAGCCAGGTACAAAGGAATGAAGGAAGTTTAAAAGAGGAGAGAGAGAGGAGGGGAAAGATGTATGTTTTCACCGTTCACTGAGTCCATGGCAGGCCTGTGGGACTTGCAGAGATTGGTGGGGATATGAGAGGAGCAGCACTTGAAAGCCCAGCCAGAAGTTTAAGATGTTCAGAGGGAGTTATTGGTCGCCTGCTCTTCCCCTCCCCTCCCCTCCCCTCCCCTCCTCTGCCTCCCTGAGCCTTTTCAAGCTGCAGGCCTACAGACGCTTTCTTCTTCTCTCATCCCTTCAAGAGTCCTAACATGCATGACAGGTACAAGAGAAGAGAGAGGCTGCAGAGGTCTAAAGAGAGGAACAGGAAGGGATAAATGGGGCGAAGCAGTGCAGGTGAAGGACTCGTGACAACAGAGGGAGATGGAGAAAGTTGGAGAGAAGGAGTCCCTGCATCCTTTTTGGTGGCATTTCTTGGTAGGATGTTTTATCTCACATCTCATATAAAAAGATAAATAAGATGCTTTAATGGTGCTCTCCACTGCCACGAGCACGAGGACACCTGAATAAAGCATCAGGGTAGTGCGAAACTTTTTAAAACCATAAGCATCAACATGCTGCTACAACAGCCTCCACTCTTCTGGGAAGGCTTCCCACAAGATTTTGGAAACTGGCTGCAGGGATTTGCTCCCATTCAGCTGCAAGAGCATTAACAAAGTCGGACACTGATGCTGGGCGGTAAAGCCTGGCTCGCGGTCAGTGTTCTGGTTCATCCCAAAGGTTTGGATGGGTTTGAGGAAGTTCTTCCACAGAAAGCTCAGAAACTAATTTATTTATGGACCTAACCTTGTGCAGTATTGAAACATGTCCCTCGACACCAACAAAGAGAGAAAAAACAAAACTTAAAAAACTGCAAGTGTCCCCTAAAACATATTATTTTAATACAAAACAGTTGGGTATTACGTAAGGTAAGGTTTAATATTTTGAAAGGTGCCGTTACATTGAAAATATGAATCCACATATATCAAGTAGAGCAAGTATGTGGTCAAGCACAGGTGAAAAGTATTGTTTTTCAGAGAAAGAAACTGGTCATACCTTCGATTCTTTCATCCTTAACGCCACCCTTCTGTGACCCCATTCAAATTTATTAGCTTCTTTGAAAAGGGTTTATCTCGAAAAGGGATGTAATATTTGTCTCCACCAGCCCGAATCCCAGAATCAATGAAGTTCAGGTGTGCAGTGGAAGGGAAGACACAGGAGTGCTGTTTCAAGTTTGTAAGGATGAGTTATTGCTCCCATTTCTGTTCCGTATAACAATGATTTGCATGACAGGTCTGCAACGGTCGATGAGGTCACTGGCGGGGGGGTTTAAAGCAAGGGTGCTTATGGTTAAAGATAATAAATATTTCTATGACAAGATGAGAGTAGAAATGACAGATGGTAAGAGGTATTTTTCCCCCTTCCCAATGCCATGTGTGTCTTCTATCAAAAACTCCATCTTTGAAAGGATGACCAAAGACAGTAAAGAGGTTCAACTCTGGCTCAGGGAGGAAAAAGGAAGAAAAAGTTTAGCTCTTTCTCTCAGAGGGCTCTTTCATAACCATTAACTGTGTGATGACACCAGCGGATATTCAGATTGATTTACCATCGTCTGGGGATCACTTGGTCTGCGCAGAAGTCTCCCGTACCAAAGATTCATTTGTGTTCTTAATGAAAGGCTTCCTGCCCCAATGTTTCTCCAAACCAAAATCCACCTATTTTATACTTCACTTTGATTGCTGTAATGGCCTTATTTATGAGGTCACTGTTGAAAGCCCTATCTCATTGGTAGTTCTTTAACCACAAAATGGACAGAGAATTAATCTAAAATCTCCAGATCGGACACTCATTTTTCAAAAAATGCAGCAGTGCCCCCAAAATCAATGGAGTTAAAGAATTGCCACGCTGTGAGATAAAGGGCAATTTGTCTGGAGAGTCTTGGCAAAACTCCAGTTTAATATAGGAAAAGAATACCAAAGCCAGCAGATCAGAAGGCAAGACTACAATAGAAAATAAAATCAGAATGCTACGCGGTTACACCACTTATAGCATCAAGACCCTGTGTTAAGCAATTACTGTCCCATATACCATTATTGATGCTGACATATTCACCCTGTGGAGGAGCCTGTGAGGTAACATCAAAGAAGTCATCAGCAGTGACCCTGACCATGCCTGAAGCAGAGGAGGCATCAAAGCTGCAGAATCCCTGCGTCAAAAGGAAGTCCACTACACCAGCCTGATTAACATGTCACAGGAAGACGGGGGCCTCTATAATCAGCCTGCAAAGGTGATTAGACCCCAAAGTCCCCTCACTCTCTCTGAGCTGAGGCGAATGCCGGGGAGCCAAAGTCTCAGTCTGGCAAACAGGTCATTTAGCTCTCCTCGCAAAATGGATGTAGACACAGTGTGACAGTGAAGCATGAGGTTATGGTTTCTAATCATAGCTAGGGAGGAAGCTGACGGGCACAGGCTGAGACGCTGGAGAATGGGGGTCATTTTACAAGGAATCAGTGGGTTCCCCAGACTCGGGTCACCTTTGACCCTACAGGGGCAATGACCTGTATTTTCCCATGGTGATTCATTTCCTCTCTCCCCCAAAACACCTTCCCAACCCCTGAACACAGTATGTACACAAAACACATGCCTGTTGCTATGGAGACAGCTGTGGATCTTGGTGGGATGGTGAGGATGAATTTTGGTGGCTGGACTGGGACCTAGAAGAGGACTCTGAGGATGTGTCATTAACCCTCAGTGTGAGAGCAGTGCAGGGTGAGGCTGACATTTAACGCTGAGAGTCGAGGGACTTGACATGTATATGGATTGAGGGGGAGGCAGCATTTTAGCCAAAAGTAACTGAGAATGGCCTCAAGGTGCAACTAAACTTAGCACAGCTTGCATTAAGGCAGGAAACAGAGGGTAAAGACCATGTCAAAAAAGGAGATCTTTGTCATTCAGTGCCGATCATGGATGTGTTTTAAGATGGCAGCTTGTAAAACTTTTATGTAAGACCCACAGACCAACTATCAGAGCTGCAGACAGTGGACTTGAGACTTTGGATTACATAAAATTTAAGTTACAAAAATGAGGACTTCAGGCTAATCCTGTGTCTAGACACACAGAACGCTAACGTCATGCTGAATCGACTGTCCATACCGGGTCTGTCAAAGCGTCAAGCAGCAATGAGAGCAGCCAAACGTACTTCCTTTTCAATGCCTTTTTATTGGGCATCAACCCCACGTTTACACGTGCATTATCAAAAAAATAGACTTGGTCACGGTGAGACATGAACCTGCACGGCGCCGCCGCAAACAGCTGCATAAATTAGAATGAGAGCAAACCTCTTGCATGATATGCTTGCGGTCTAGATACGGGGTTGCTGACTTGGACTTGACTGCTGTGTGACTTCACTTATTTGACTCCCCAAAGCCTTGTCTTGGCTAAAGACTTGACAGCAGAACTGTTCAAGCTAACATTCAAATCAACCAATTTTGACAGGTATGGCCGGCCTTGCATAGTCACGCTGAATTATTAAGCCTCTGCATCAGCTTGTTCTCAGCATGGTGACGACATGACATAGCCCTAAAACCTACAGTATAAATGCCCAGTTTATTCTTCTTAAACAATCTTTGACTGTCATGTTGTTGATGTTGGTCGGTTCTTTCTGAAAGCTCCATGTGAGGACAAACTCCAAACAATGAGTCATCCATTAATGGCGCTTCCATTCCAGCTACAATCAGGACCAGAGACTCTCAAGGCCGTGGAGTGGGAGTCGGGGTGAGGAAGGGCTGCCTCGCCTAAGCCCCCAGAGTTACAAGAAACAGCCAAATTAATCCCCTCACCCTCATTCTAGACATGCATTATCCTCCACTGTCATAAACTTGGCTGTGGTGAAGATTCACAGCAGCCTCGAGCTCTCTCTCTCGCATGGCTTTCCTTCCTAATTGTCTGTATGGCCGAGACCTTGACCAACGTTTTTTCTCATTTGAAGTGTCTGAGATCTACAGATTGATCGCCAACGCAGGCTAATAATAACACAAACTCTTCACCCTCGGTTTACTGAGCGAAGACAAGACTGTAGTCCTGATGGATTTGCAGGAAAGCCAAAGTAATTAAATGATTTTCCACTGAATTAAGATCTTTGTCAAAGAGTGCACGCCAAACTGAAGTAAAGCAACCTGGGATTAAAAGAATTTCCTGCCAATAGGCTGCCAAAGTCATACCAAGAAATTCCTTAAGTAGAGATGGCCATAAGGATTCTTTTGCATGCACATTATTTAACTGATAATCAGTTTGAAATCTTCAGAACGGAAAGGAAATACCAAAAAGCTTTGCAGAACGAGCTCTTAGACTGTACAACATATGCTTAGGCCCTGATAGATAATGCTGGATGTGGTATTAGAATATTTCAGTGTTTGTTGTGCTCTCCGCTGACAGTAATGTTGTTGCTGCTGCTACTCCGGCACATACATCACATCACAGAAAAGCCCTGCTTCTGCGCCAATTCAGTTAGTGGGAAGCAGCAGCGGATGTGAGCCAAGGTTATGAACAGGAGGACATCAGCCCTTCTGATAAAGTCCGGCTGTTGTGTGTCCTTGGCCCGGTCCTCCTCAACCAACAGCGATACAGCATGATGCTAATGTTGTCATGGCTGAAACACTCTGCTCATAACAAGATCATTCATAACCAAAGAACAGAGGGAAGAAGAAAAGCAATCAAAGGAAAAGCTTAGGACCTTATTTTTCCACGAAGACAGTCCCCTTTTGCAGAGAGTCATTAGGTAGAAAGTCTTCAGACACTGCCATTGCTTCTGGGAATAGATTTTATTTCCTCCTCTTTATTCTCAACGGTTCACTGAAAATTTCATTTTGGCTCAGAAATAATGGAAACTGGGTGCAAGTCGGAATGGTAGAGGGAGATTGGCTTCTCGAGTGTAAGGTGACTTAAGTCTAACGCCCACCTCTCATGTACTGACTTTAGCGTAGATAAGGTGATGTGTATGGTTTAGTCTGTGGAGGATTTAGACTGCAGAATAATAAAATTAAGAGATCATGAAAACGTTTTCATTACTCTCATTCTATTATGTTCCAGAATTTCAGTCACTCTTTGATTAAATGGCAAGTTAATTAAAAGCCTATAATGAATTATACTTAAGAGCCAATCTTCTCAACCTGGTTCACAAAGCTTGTAAACTCTTTTATTCAAACCAAACTTTGCTGGAAGACATGTGCTTAAGCTCAGGTGTCGTAAGCTAGGGGCTAAAAGAAAAAGTCATTTTTTAATAATGAGACAGCGGCATGCTCTCAATGGCTGATTTGATGCCATTAAGTAATGTTTCCCAGCACAGAGAAATGTTCCCCTCGGGCACGGCGTTCTGCTGCAATTTGGCTGATTAGATGGACTAGGCTGGTATTTATGGGGGGATTGTGTTTGATCCGTTGGCTTCAATACGCGAGGATGGTGGGGGAAAAAGGGGAGGGAGGAGGGACGGGGAGGAGTGTGCAGAGGGTGGATGAAGGGACACACGTTCATGTCCGCAAGAAAATTACATGAAACAAAAAACCCTTTATGATGGAGAGAGAGAGAGGGAGCAAAGGAGATAAAGGGGATAAAAGGAGGAAGTAAGGGAGGATGAGAAAAGAGAGGGTGACGGAGCGGGAGAGCAAATATGGTGAGGTAGGTGGAGAGCACAGGCTTCATTCTTATTATAAGTCACTGAGGCAGAGGACAGCTGTGGCTCCTGTTGCTGCTGTACCATGTGTGTGATTGCTGGTTATTGCAGAGGGGCCACACCCCCATCGTCTCTTGGTGCTTCTCCGGGTCTGTTTGCCTTTCACTGTTTTCCCAGTCCTTGTCCCCCCTTGACCTCGTTTTAACTTCCTCTCCCTGTCTATTTTTTTTTCTTCACCTCCATTCTCCCTTTTCTACTTTTCCCTCTCTCATTTCCATTCTGTTATAGCAGGACAGGATCCAGGATATCGATACGACGACACCTTCGCTTTCTCCATCACCATTTCCTGCGGATGGGACATATTTCCATACCTCCCGCTCTCTCAGACCACTACCTCTGGTGGTCTCATCAGTGTGTGTGTCAGCCCTGCTCGACCACCTCCCTGCTTAAGACCGGTCCAAGTAAAACCACAACCTTTTTATCGCCGACCCATACTGGGCTTTGCACCCCTAACCCTCATTTTTTCTACCTTCGCAGCAGCAAAGACCTTTCATAAAACAGCATGCTCTTAAAAAGCCAGACTTTTGATAAACAACATCTTCCAATATGCCCCCCCTAGCCATTTATGATGTATAAATAAGTTGCAAAACACCATTAATTAAACATAGGGGTTTACAGCAGAAGCCTGTCTCTGCTGCTGGGTAATAGTTTAAGGGAAGGAGGCTGTTAAAACAGTGCCACCAACAGAGAAGACCCAAGACACAAAGGGAGCCCACACAAGCTGTACGTTGTCTCTCTGTCTGCCCCAAGGACAGTGAAGCCCATCACCAGGAAAAAAAAGTGTTTGCATACATTCCTGAGTGGGTTGCATTCGTTTCACTGCTGGAGAAACTATGTAAAAACCCAACAGTGGGAATAAACATGTGACTAAGTGGGCTGCCTTATTACAAAGTCATGCCAAGTACAATAAAGGGTGGAATAATGGACCACCTCTAGTGTCCGCTATAATAAGCCATAAAGCATGCACCAAAATTCAAATTCTATTTCTTTCTATGCCAAATAGTCCATCATCATCTTCACTGACTTCATTGAGCCAACAGTCGAAACCACCAGCGTGGTCGTGTTACTTCAAACATACACTGAAAAAAGTTCACCGGTTAGATTACAGTACCGCAGGGGATGAAAAAGACGCCAAAGCAAAAATATGGTATACAGTATATGGTTTGAAGTTATAAGAACACCTCCCTAACACCATGATACGAAACCCACATCCACCTTCCCAGTCAATCCCTTAAAGACAGCACGACAGCTGACTTCACAAAATGTCGAAGCGTTGGGATTAGTAATGTGATTACTGAACTTTGAATCGTAATCCCTTACAAACTGCATCCACTTACTCTCTGTCCTGCTTTCTGTCTCTCACAAACAATCCTACATGAGCACAAGAACAAGGACAAGTACGCTGAAGAAATGTCAATCTGCTCTGATGGCTGACGGCTGCTTATTTACGTTTTTATTTCTTACATTTCCTTTAAGATTCCAGTTACATGTCCATTAACAGCAGTGAGCTGTTCTGCCTACACGTCAGTTCATGGGCTTACATGCACACACTTCACACACACATACACACTTCTACTTCAATTTTTGAGGGGACCCTCATTAATATAATGATCCCCGAGCCCCTTATTCCAATCTCAACCATCACAACTGCATGCCTAACCGCAGCTATTCCCCTAACCTAAACCTGTTTTTAACCTAAGCCTTAAAACCACGTCTTACAGTTCAAACAACCCTTTGAAGTTGTGAGGACCAAAATGTCGTCACTTTCCAAAAATGTCCTCATGCTGATGGGTGTAAATTGCTCTGGTCCTCACAAGCATGCATGCACACACACACACACACACACACACACACACACACACACACACACACACACACACACACACACACACACACACACACACACACGTGTTGTGTTTTTATCACTTGTGGGGACCCTAAAATTTAACGATTTACATTAAGGGGACCTGCATTTTGTCCCCATAAGGCAGGTGAGTCCCCACAATGTGACTGTGTAAACAGATTTTTGTCCCCATAACGTGATAAATACCAGGTCACACATAGAAACACACACACACACACACACACACGCACACCAGTGAAACCAAATCTGCAGCGCAGCTCATCTGGCTTGCAGGTTTGTCAGATTGTTAAGAGACATAACACTTATCTCTTCTCCACATCTGAAGCTTGGTTAGCGAGTGCCTGTTCATCTCCAAAATAGCCTCCAACGGGGCCAGGGTTAGCAGAGAAAGGATACCCGCCCGGCCACAACTAATCATCATGTGATGAATCATTTGAGCCGAAGCCCTTAGCTGTGGCTAAAGGATCACAGATTGCAGCTCTTGTCTCCTATAGGGCCCCTGAATCTTCTTGATTTACTGTATCCAGCCTGCGAGTACAGGCTGTGCTTTCTGACCTGCTCTGCTCCGTTTCTAAACCCATATGTGCACCTGGAGGTGGAGCTGAGATGGGCAACAGTAGATAAAAAAATGCATGTTTTCAGAAGAAAAAAGAAAAACATAAAATGTGACAAATAGCTTTTAAGTGGTCGCCACATCGTCAGCCCAAAACTGTCTTTCAGCGAGCCTTTGAAGCAGAGACACAAACAGTAAGAGGATGAATTAAACAGGAAGTGGGAAGTTTCAGTAAGCAGGAATTTTCCGTTTGTCTTCTCATTTGTTTTTTCTTGCCTTGCACATCTAGACTAATTGGCAAGCCTTGAGTTAAACGCACATGTTACATTATGTGGCCACCAGAAGGGTTTATTTTGAGAGATTTAGAAAAACAAAGCCACATACAGGATAGATCCTCAGATCTAATTCAAGCAGGTATAACTGCACAGTTTTTGAATGTAAAATATTGAGGTATGCATCTGTTCAACGACACTCGCCTTTCCAGGAACTCTCACAACTAGCTTAACCAGAAGCTGATGGAAAACAAAACAGAACCCATGTAATTTGCAGTTTACTTTTCTCTGTTAATAATTCGGGGACACGGTGATACACGTACACCCAGCCATTAATTCATAAATGAGGTAATGTACTGAGACAGTAAATAGCAGCCGGGGATGTGCTTACGCAAAACCACTGTCATAAGAATCTCTCGCAACAAACCGGCCTTTGCCGCCGTACCTCCAGCCTGTGCCAGCTGCGAGACGGTGGCGTTGACAGAACTGAAACCTACGAACCACTAAGTGGTAAGGTGATGCTGGGCTGCTGGCTGAAATGGAAACTGTGCGCAGGGTAAACATTTACACAAGCTTGATGAGACCTCGAGCATCCGGCACACTGCCTGAGCCATATATTCCAATCACATGCTCCACGCCTGCATGCTCCCCCATGCTGTGTGCTGACACCCACTTTAGCTCAGTGTGCCCCATTTATTTAACTGTAAATGGAGCAAAACAATTGAATTGTAGCTTTGGCCACACTTTGGCTGAGATGACTAAAAGTAAATCTCGACTCTGGTTGATTGCCTGAGGAGACAGATTAAATGGGGCAGGAGTTTGAGGGATGGAAGAACGCTCTCCAAACTCTACAAATGAGCCTCTGTACGCGAGAGAAGGTTAAATTGTGGTAATTGTTTAATTGCACGGAGAGAAGCTGGAGGCTACCTGGCAGCCGCTGACAGACAGATGTTGCATTGGCAGGTGGGAGATTGACTAAAACTGAATTTGCAGCAACATGTAGGCCTATTTATTTCCCACCCTTAAGCTTTTGGAAAGATTAATTAGAAAGATTGGTTCCTCATAATCTAGGTCAGATTTGTCAGTTTATTTCAGGTTGTTGGTTAACTCGTTGTGGTGACAGTGAGCTGCAGAGAAAAAGAGAAGCAGCCGTTGTGATCGTGAGGCCGTCTGCAGATTGTGCTCTCGTCTCTCGAACCCTCACAGCCGCTGAATTGAAGGATTCTTTCTGCTCTGACTGAAAAGGTTTAATTTCTATTTACAGCTTTATTTCCTCAGAATGAAGGGAAGCAACTTGATGCGACGGTTGCGCTTATTTGTTGCTCTTCAACATGCAATTATGGCTGTGCCCTTCATGTGGAGTCCTAGCATCATGCTCCGAGCTCTCACGTACAAAGACCAAACCACATTAGTAGATTTAATCAGAGCAGGCACTTAACATCTTCCCGCTCTAAAGTAAGACTGCTAAACACATAATTGTTGTGTTTAAAACAGCTACGAACTCAAGGCCATTAGACTGAATATTAAGGCAGAAATGCTATAGAGAACGAATGTCTTGCAGAGTCTTGCAATGCTGAAGAAACTCAAAATGTTACACCAGTATTTTCAATTCTCCACCTCTCTGCAATGAAAACTTATCTTCAAGCCCTCACGTGGGATCGACAAGCTTTTTCTTTGGACACAGGCCTCAGTAGCTCATGAAAGGAGACGTTATATCATATCTCGATGCGCCTCTGGGCTGAAAAAAGGCTCCTGTTGAAAATGTACTGTACATCAGCGGAGCGAGCACGGGCGACGCCTTTGTTCTGCACAATGAGCTCTCTCAGTATTACTCACTATCTGATGACTGAACACTGGCTCAGGCTTTTGTTGGCAGGAAAGACACTGAAGTCTGGAAGAGCCAATCTATCTCAGAGCAACAGCGGACTGTAAGGCAGAATCTTATAAAGCGACGGATCGCTGAGGTGTCGCACCGGAGCCACGTGACGTTTCGCCGTAACCGTCGTGCAAGGCTTGAGTGGATGAGTGTGTCAGGGGAAATGAGTTAAGTGGATTTGTGCTGGAGTATACACGAGCATGCATGTTGAATCAAATGCTGTTTGTATATTTGTGTAGCACCTTTCATACAAAACACAATGTAACACCAGGTGCTTCATGCAATAGAAACAACCCCCCCATGCACACACATAGCAATCAATGAAAGAAAAAGGACAGAGGAAAAGCTATCGTGAATAAAAACATAAATAAATAGACAAATAAATGAATCAAATTCGATTAAAAATGTCTTGAGTTTGCACATTCTCTGCTGCCCCCAGGTTTCAGGAAGGCTGCTCCAGCACAAAAGGTGTGTGTTTACATGTCTCCGGTCCAAAAACGTGACAGTTTTGTGTGTTTGTGCACAAAAGCACACATATACAACATGTATGCCATCCTTTAAAAAGGTGCTATTCACTTGAAGCAAAAGAAAATCGTAATTTTCCGATTTGACCTCGAACACTTGTGTGTCAGCAGCCAGCCTGAGAGCTGCAGCCTCGCTCTGCAAGTCTTGGTGGACAGGGGCCAGATTTACAGCACAGGTCTGTGATGAGGAGGGCTGAGGTATAAAAGGTATTAAACCTGGGCAGCAGCACAGAAAGAGGGGGCTGGGGGCGGGGGGGGGCAATCTGATATTGGGCTTCCTCTAATCAGCCAGAGGCTCCACATTCCCTCAGGCAAACAGGATGCAGAAAGTCTGAGAAATCACTCCCTGTACGAGCAAGAAGGAGGGACGGAGCGAGAGAGAGAGAGTCAGAAAGTGGGTGGGGGTGGTGAGACAGCCAGGGGCATCTAAATAAACACAAACCAGATGCAGAACATGTAGGACACGTGTGTGAACATGAAACAGGAGTGTGTGGATAAGTGCTTTTAGTAATATGTTTACTGCGCATGGGGCTGAGGGCGCTGATGATACGGGCTGTGTGCGTGCAAGCAAATGTACTTTTGTCTCTGCGAGGAGCAATTTGACTTTGAGACACCAAGAGTGAGGACATTTTTGGAGCGTGAGGACATCTTGTTTGGGTGCCATTTGAGGGCTGAGGGTAGTTTTTATGGTTGAGGTTGGCGTTACGTTTAGGCTCAGCTGAGGGTGAACTGAACTCTTCTGCTGTACTCTACTACTACTACCTTTTTAAAGATCGCTTGAAGATTTGCCTCTTTGGAGAGTATTTACTCACATTATCTGCTCTTTCTCGATCTCTCAGTCCTTCTCGGCCTCTTTGTCAAAGGCACCGGCCCTTATGTGTTAGCTAAGGCTGAGGCATATATTCTGACTTCTCCTGCTCTATTGTGTCTTGGATTGCACTTCGTGTGTACATACACCAAATGAATAAATGTAATATTTGTGGCATGCAGCTGTGCTGGGGGTTTTGGGGTTAGGGAAAGCATGATGTAAACAAGGCTGTTCACACGTATAGAAGTACATGCATGCATGTTTGATCTCGGAGAGAAGAAAAAAAAATCTGCAATCTGCAATTCATGCAATCAATAATCTAAAGTATTTCACTTAATATTTTCCAAGTTTTTTTTTATGTTTCTTCAAAGATAAAGAAAAAATGAATAAATCATGGTTGCCATCTACAAAGATGACTTTTCATCCTGAGCAAGTTGTCTAAAGGACCTTACAAATGATTTTTTATGCTTTAGACTGTTTCCTAAAAATCCCATACACTTTGCATCATAGCTGATCATTCTGCAACCCACGCTGCAGCACTCCAGGATATTTTTGAAATCTTTTGAAACCTGATTGCGTTATGTGATCAGTCACAGTGAACCTCAGTTGCATTATTGTCATGAGGTAATGCCCTGCAGACCACTGCAACAAAACGTCTGACTTTAACACCAGAGACTATCATTAAGTTAATGTTTCCTGCTCACAATATTGATAAATTGCTCAATCTGCCCATCATGTAACAATAGCTGATTTTCATTTAGTGCAAATGTAAATGCAAATGAGTGGCTGCCTCAGGCTGTACAAACCTAAAACTATATAGAAATAGAAAACTGCATGACTATAAAGTACGTGACGTGCTGTTTAAAAGGGAAACCTGCAAACACACTTGTATGTTTCTTTAACACTTTAAGGAGCTAACGTTAAAGGTGGGGTGAGTCATTCTGGAGGAGGATTGTTGATTTTGCCGTCTCTCCATCTTCATAATGTGATCACATGTTAGCACGCCAGATTTTGGTCCTGTGCATGAGCACAAACGTCATTTCAAACACACTAATACAATTTTTTCTCCAGAATGACTCACCCCAACTTTAAGTCAAAGTAAACGTGAAACCTCTTTATGTCTGTCATCTCCTTCCTCTATATTTCCTCAAACCTTGAGAGACTGTCAAGCCTTCCAGAGTTTTCTGAGTTTTCCTAGTGTGGAGCAAAAGAGCAGTCGGTTTATTCAAATGTGAAGTTTAAGCCTAATCCCATCTAGCCTTTGATATGTGATTGAGACGGCTGAGAGCTGCTGCTTCCGTCCTTGTTGTGGTTCCTGACACTGGACCACAGAAGATCTGAGCCCGGCCGACCGAGCAAAAGAAGATAAATTCTTCCTCGTCCTGTTTCTGCCTCCTCGTTTTCCTCGGAGGCTAGCAAGAGAGCAAATAGTGACGTCGCTGGTAAAGTAATAGTCACCGAGCAGTTAAAGACAAACCTCCTGATGAGTGAGTGCTGTGACGGCCGAGCCGACATTGCAGGACTTTGGGCGGAGGGTGTGGTGTGTATGTTCTGAGGCGCATGTTTTCTACCAACCAGCGAGCCAAGCACCCGGCCAGCCCCACCCTTCTCCCCTCCTGAGAGGCCCGTGGTAATGGCCCTCAAAAGTGTTTGAAATAGTTGGAAGGATGACACACGCAAGGAAAAGAATGGCAGAGCCAAAGCAGCATGAAATAAACTGGCCTCGAGGAGAGACAGAGACCAGAGAGCAATTTGTTTCCCCTTCTGCGAATTACAGGCCGGAGCCAGCCACTGTCTCTAAATGGGAACCAGCTCGGTTCTGCCCAGACACCACTATTCGGGCACAGTAAGTGATCTGAGTAGAGAAAAACACCAGCCAAAACCCCACGTCTCCTCTGGGCTATGAAGCCTGCCTGAAAATTCTTGGGTGTTCCTTTTAAAACAATCTTTGAGAAGACTTATATAAGTGTACAGTGGAAATATCTAATATGGTGTCAGGCCTGTGAGGCGTCTGTTTTGTTTTATCAGTATCATATTTGAAAAACCAGCCACGTGTCAGTCAAGACATTCAGCTTCACGCACATACAGACAAACTGGACTCGCATGCAAAAGCTTTGTCCAGATTTCCCTTTAATTCTCCTCTCCTCTTCTCACTAGTACTATTGATTAAAAATGACTGGAAAGCTGACTTTCTGTGCAAATTCCACAGCTCATTTCACCGCAACGAATAAAATCAGGGACTTATGCAGAAATAGCATTGTTGAGTTAATTCCCTTCATTAGCTGAGCCCACTAATTTCTCCAGACATGACTTAACACATGCAGGATACGAATACAGAAATGCTCTTAACCTAAACCTCAAGGGCTCCACATACAACAGTGTTCAGGAACCCAAAACAATTAGAAAAAATGAATAGAGCTGCGGGTTATGTGTCATTAAAGGAGTGCTGCAGTTTGACAAAATAAAGAATGATTTCATTTGACGGGAAGTTAGATGCTGACAAAACGTCTTGCCAAAGCATAGCACTCATGACTTGGATGAAAGAATACCGTACAGCTCATGAAGCGACGCTGTTTGATGATACGACAGAGGACGGATAGCGATTTGCATTAAGACGCTGAGTCAGAGAGCCTCCCTAACCGCTGACCTGCATAAGCTAATGTGCCAAAATTAGCTGATGAAATCTCAAAAAAAGAAGCAGAACCTCTCAGTAAATTGGCAAGAGATGGCGATGAAGCTGATCGGCTGAGCAGAATACTAATTATGCATCAGGTTTACTTGATTATTTCAATTTCACTTTATTTCAGTAACATATCTGGAGTCTATGGATAAAGGCATGATTAATTCTTAAGTGAAACAAGTGTTTGTCCCCAAGTGAAGGCATACATGACTCATCTGACATGCCTGGACCATTTGTTTTGTAAGAGGAAATTGTAAACACAAGAAAATTAGTGACTGTTTGTACAAGTGTTCCTTCGACAACACAGGCCCATTGTCCTACCCCAGTATTCAAAAATCCCTCCTCTGTGTACTCCTCATCATCCACTTTATCATGTGCCCGACCTGCTTCAGCTGACCCCAAAAACCATTAATATCTTCTTAAAGTTGCAAAGTCAAGTCATGACGTTCCCCTCCCCCTCGGCGTGGACTTTCAGTCTGTCTCTAAGCCATCTCCATGAAATTTTAATTCATGCTGGGATGGCAAATGCGATGACGGCTTGCATCTAGTCTTTGAGGTTAAAAACCTCACTGCATAAAAGGAACATTAATGTCGTTCCTTCTGAGGTTATTATAGGTTAGACGCTGTCTTCTACCATGTCCCGCACGCGTGACGACATGTTTGCTGCGGCTGTTGGCGCACGCGTCTTAGATGAGTCATCGGCTGGAGCTCGAATCCAGTTCTGCTGAGTGAGCGTGTCATTCCACACATTCATTACAGCGAAATAAAGCACAAAACACACACGTGCACACGGTGAAGCTCTGTCCGCCGCGGGTGCCGACGTCTACGCCATCATGACACAAACAAAGTGTCTGGTCACTGATGTCAACAAGCGCAAACCACAGCATCAAATTAAAGATGCTAAAATGGTTCCCCTGAGTTTTTTCTTTCAACCGTATGGGTGTGTGGATGCGAGAGGGACAGAGCGTTTCTACTTTAGGCCGTGCCATATACGATTTCAACCAATCGCAGCCGGTCGGTTGGGTTTTCCACTCACATCTTGTGCCCCTGTGGCCACTTAGCTCATCTTGTCCTCTGGAAAGAGATACTTATTCAAATGGATTAATCACCAGAGGGGTCCACTTTGAAGAAGCGCGCAGAGACGAAATGAAGGGGTAGAAAGACGGTTGGAGGAGGGTGGATATGAGGGGATAAGATGCTATGTTGTAGCCAAGGCAGCGGGGAGGATTTCAATAGCAGGCTGTTGGCACCGCGACGTGGCTTAAGATTCCTGGCATTGCCTGCATGTCTTCAGGGGGCTGTCTTTGCGTGCCCACCATATTAAGGTGGGCCAAGACCCCTCAGAATTCAGCCCATATGCTCCCCCTCTCCCTACCCAGCAGCACCCTGCGCCTCAGCCAAAGCACACAATCTGTCCCGATTACCGGCCTCCCCCCTCATCTCTGATACTGGCCTCCTCTAAAATATGCATGTGTCTGGTTGTCTCTGCTGCACTATAATAACTCAGCTGCACTACGAACCGCACGGACCCCACCTGTCTGTACCTCTGCCTTCCTTGATCTTTGACTTCGCCGAACGCGTCCAGCAGCTTTCGGGGAGTTCCGTTGCAACTGCAAACCAACAAAGTCACCTTGTGGCGCTGCATTTTAAAAGATGAGATTTACGAGAGTTTCATCGCAGGGCGCAAACTCTCTCTCCGCGTCCTTGCTTTTCAAATCAGGTTTTGCGTGTCGGCTGGTCGTCCATCCATCATCCAGCAGGGGTGTGACATCAGAGCCCTTCACCATGCCAAACCAAAGCCAGGGCCAGGCAGACTGGAGCTGCAGTTTTCATGGTGCCTACTAGCTATATTGGACATTCTTGGCTTGGTGTGGGGGTGAGTGCAGCTGCAGACGACCCAGTCGGCGGCGAGCCTCTGATGGCTGTTTATTCAGAGTGCCCCACTAATGGCCTGCTACATGTAACCAGGACGGGCCAGGCTCGCACTGCGGTGGCCACATGTCTCTGAAAATACTGATGAGCCGATGTGCCCTCATGTCCAGACTCGCAGACACACTTGGGCTGCAGCTTTGGACTATTTCATCATCAATTAATCTGTCTGTTATATGTATTTGCAGTGAATCTTTGACTCTCTAAAATGTCAAAAACGAATAAAAAGGCTCTTTAGAATTTCCTAAAGACCATGCCGACCTCTTCAAATTGCTTGTTTTGTCCAACTATCATTTCAAAATGTAAAGATATTTCATTCCAGATGATAAAAACAGACAAAAGCAGCAAGATGTCGTATTTGACAAGTTGGAACAAGCAAATATTTGGGTTTTCTGCTCGATAAATGACTTCAAAATGATCAAAACAGCTAATCTATTCCACATGTGACAATTATACACAAACACATGCGTTTAGCCCTACACTCAGGCACCAAAGCACACAGAAAAAAACCACTTGTACACATTCGTATATGAAAAACAAGTATTTCCTTACTTCCTCCATATTAAGGAATAAATGGGTTTATTGATTGCATTTCGTAGAAATACAGGAAAAAACTCAACCTCTGGTGAAACTCTGGTGACACGTTTACTCAAAATTAAATTCTATTCGAGTCCAAACAGCCAAGCTAATGCAAAAGAAAAGTAAGACTAATACACCTTGTCCAACAAACCTAATACTGGTTCTCTGTTCCTGTCGGGTTTGCTGTTGACTCTGCTGAGCATAGCAACGCATGCCATGTTTGTCTTGCTTTGGAGATGATGATGCTGGCATAATAGACTCCTAGGACAACAAACAGCCTCACAAAGGCGAGTTGAAAAGGGCTAATGAGTAACTGCAGGTCAGGATTAGTGAAATATAGGCCTGGGTGGGGGCGGCGTTTCATTTTTTTTTAGCCTGAATGCAGCCGCTTGGTCCTGGCTCCCGCCTTGTGCCATGTTGAAATACTTCCTTTGCTTTTACATGCTTTCATTAGACCCTGAGTGGTCATTAATCACAGCACCCCTGTTAGACAAGCCTCTGTGAAACAGAGGGAGAGACTTAATGATGGTTTATTGCAAGAAGAGCTCAACAGACACAAACACTATAGGCAGGCTCAGACAGCTTCACAAATGCGTGCAGACGCACAAAAATGCAATGCAACCAAACACACATGCGTGCAAGGACGTACACACACTGCGCTATAGTGTCTCTGCATGCGCTCCACCGTGCACGGTCTTATCATTGATGAAAAAAAAATGTGCCAGAGGAAAGATCTTAATATCTGTGACAGACGTCTAACCGCCATATTTGATGTGGCAGGTTCAGGTTTCGCTCTCCGGGGGAAACTCCAGCAAAATTCAAACAGTGCTACAAAATCCACCCGTTCAGTGAGACATAATCAGTCATGACGCAAGTAAGACAACATCTAGTTTCCTTGGCCAACTGGAGGAATGGCTAGACTTTGCAGAGCCCGATGGCGAAGCTCATTTTGAAGAGCGGCGAGATGACTTCTCCATACGCTCAAGCTGTTTCGGAAAAGGATCTAAAATGAGCTCGTCCGTGCATCGCCAAAGAAGTCCCGCTGACACGCCACGCTGTTTCAATTTCGACCCGGGTGCAGTTCAGTCTGACGTCAGCAGCGGCCAAACTCACGCACCAAACCTGATGAAGTAGTTTTTTTGGAACGCTCCACCCTCATCCAACGCATTATTTAATGTTAAATTGTCAATTAAACTTTTATGCTCCGACGGTGGAGAAAGCCACAAATCTTCAGCTCCATCTTTTATTCATCTGGCCTAGTTTGTGAGACACATAAAGACTTGCAGCACCTCAAAACTGTCCGCTCATCACTCCAGACATATTTTTTAACAGTCTGCAGTAACATCCTAATGTCCGCTGATTGGATGGCTTCCTTTAAGGTGAGGCTCTACATCTAGGTCACCTTGTATGCTGAGTGTTGTGTCTTTGCATTAAGAGTGCAACACTGAGATGGAGCAGAAGCAGTTAAAGACGCCGGAGACAAAAGTTGGGAGAAAATCCCCCCCCAAAAAAAGTGGGTTTAGGAGTCACACCACATCAATTCTGAGCAGAATCTGCTTCAAAGCTGATACCTCACAGCTCATTTACCTCCGCAGTCATTTTTCATTCAAGGCATCCCTGACAGCCAGCGAGGAACATGCACGATACACACTCGCAGATGGACACCTTTGGCATTAAAGGGAATCTAAATGTATTCTTACAGTATCAATTCTACCCTTCCCAAACATTTAATAGCAGCCAGCTGTCAAATACCACTTCATAAATTGAAGCGATTCTACCCGGATTCATTCGAGCCGAACAATGATGATAAAACACACGCAAAGAGAACATAAACATGTACGAAACTCGGGAGCCTTCTGTGAGCGTTTGTGTGGAAAGATTTTCAGTCTGTTAAACCTCACGAAAATGAAAACACATTCACAACTTGGAGGACAGAATCTCCTTTAAAAAAAAAAAAAAAGGGGGGAAGTTTGTTCATACTTATTGGCACAGTAGGCCACAGGAAACAGAAACAGAGAAGTTCACATTCCCCATTTGGAATCCACCCGAAAGCCCATATCCATCCTTTCTATTCTCCAGCCATTAAAATCAGGCTGGGAAATAAAATCCAGAAGCATTTTTGGAGAGGAATTTGAGAGCCGAGCTGAAAAAAAAGGAAAATGTTCCATTTCACTCGTTCTTTTTTTCCTCCTCTGAAACAGGAAAATAAAATCTTTATCACACTTTAAACATAAAGACACACATGCTCAAGACCTCAGGGAGCTCCTGTCACCTTTAAAGCTGTATAGGATGGCAAAAAAAAAAAAAAAATCTGTCTAATGTTAGAGCATTGGTCGGATAAGTATGTGAGAATATACGGAGAGATTTCCTCCTTCAGGACAAGTTTTCAATCAAAAACAGTAAAATAAACTGATTTTCCAGGACAAAAACTGCTCCTTTCTGGCACCGTCATTTGTGGCAAACCCCATTCTCCCAACAGGTTAAACCGAAATCCACGAACTGTCTGCAAATACCATTTGTCTCAGCTCGAACTCATGGCTATATAGCACATTAGTGAAAAGTCTCCAATGGGACAGATCAAAAAGAAACCGTAAAACATTACAGCTCATGTTAAGTGCAAGGTGCATTAAATTCCCTTTTTTTTTTCTCTGTCCATTCATGGTCAATGTTACTTAGCTTATGAAGCCCAGTTTTAGTGAATTGTATGTGTGTGTGTGTGTGTGTGTGTGTGTGTGTGTGTGTGTGTGTGTGTCAGTAGGAGAAAGGGCTCCTTGGACGCTCTTCATGGCCGCGACATTTCTTCCTCTAAAACTGTAGGCTATATATTATTGGCACCATTAAAACCTGCACTGTACTCAGGAGATGATCCAACAGCATTACACCCAGGCCACCCAGCAGAAATACCCCCTTTAAAGATGGAAATGGAAGAAAAGAAAAGAATGATGTCTGTCGTTGGGTTTTAGAGCATGCAGCGCCTTTGATACAGGCCAGTCGACTGTAGCACAGACTGAAAGATCCCATTTTGCTCTAAGGAGAAAATAATGCAAACCAGCCACGGGAGGGAGGGAGGGAGGGAGGGAGGGATGGGAGCTCACATGCACGTATGTGGAAGATCTGCCACAGCGGAGAGAGCCGTCCATGCTTCAGTGTGATGAAGACATGGAGATGTGGTACGGAATCTGGGAAGCGTCAGTGATGACGAGCAACCACAGAAGCGGACGCCACGCAATTCATCTCTATTAACTCCCATTCACCTCTGCTTTGAACTGTCATTTGACTGGATGGAGTCTGTGTACGTGTTGCCTGAGCAGCACTGGTCTGCATATACAGGGCCTACTGTGTGTGTGT
Source organism: Chaetodon trifascialis (assembly GCF_039877785.1). NCBI lineage: Eukaryota > Metazoa > Chordata > Actinopteri > Chaetodontiformes > Chaetodontidae > Chaetodon > Chaetodon trifascialis. Next base: position 4,683,463 of record NC_092076.1, on the reverse strand, counting down.
GTGTGTGTGTGTGTGTGTGTGTGTGTGTGTGTGTGTGTGTGTGTTGTGTGACTCTTACCAGCCATCTGAATCTAATTTGATAATGACTGCATCTTCCTCAGAAAAAAAATGCCATCAACTATTTACTGCCTGGAAAGTGATAGTAATAAAATAAATAATCACTATATACTATATATACTCTATACAGCTATATATTTATATACACACACGCATATATACATACATATACTGCATATTGATACAGAGAAAAGAAAGAAAACTTGATTTTCAGTTCTGGTGTTGTGAGGAGCGTAATTTCTTAAGATTTCCAAACAGATTTATTGATATTTATTCACTACAGATATGAAGATCATGATATTATTAGATAGAATAAAGAGGGCCATTTGTGATGCAAGAAGTTAAACAATCAATTTCCGTAAATAGTTCATAGATTAATTGATAGTGGAACTAATTGTTAGCTGGTTAGTTAAAATGCTAAATGTTAAAATTCAGCACGTGGACTACTTCTATGTCTCTCCACTGCTTGAAATACTTGCAAACAAGGAATTTCCTCTCCTTCATGTCCCTCTGGAGTAGAACTCAACTGAACACATAAAACGGGCTTGAACGCGGTGGTTCAGTGTGTCTGAACAGCATCCGCGGCCAGAACGATGATGATGTGTTAGCTGGATCAGTAGTGAGGGAGAGGGATGATCCCTGTGAACCATAATGGCCCCGTTTTCCCCCCGGACCCGCTGAACAGGAGCCTAATGATCTCTGAGACCAGATGAGACACATCAGACTAAAGCCTCCTGTGTTGGATCACACAAACACACACACACACACACACGAGCAAACACACAAGCACAATTAGAAGCATATGTACACGAGAGCACAACAGAAAGCTCATATCATACGGGTAGCGAGTACTTGGATGTTGATATTTTGCACCTGGGTTATGAACCGCAGCAGCTCCAGTTACATAATTCAAATACTCACTTACGCCTGACTATCTGGCAACCACTGGTCCCACCTTATGCAGCTGAAACCACCAGCGTCAGCGCTGAGCAGAGGTCTGCAGAGCGACCAAGCAAGAGGATAGATTTTTAGGGGTGCGGTGGGCAGACAAGTGCCCCAACTCCAGACATCCACCGTCTGTCCGCTCATCCGCTACCCAGGATGTCACTCCATTCATCATCCCTCTGCACGCCACGCAGCTCTGCTCAGCTGCATTCTTCAGTTACAATCAGGCTTTCATGCTCATCCTCTGATGACTAAGCCAGACACTGGAACAGACAGTAGCTCCTCAGTTGGCTCTCGGTGGAAGGAGATTCGAGGAGGCCGATACACTATCCAGCGAGCATCTGCCAATCCATGCATGTGAAACTATATCTACACGGAGACTGTGAGAAGTTGTTATCCGGCATAATCCGGTGTAATCTATGAATCTAAAATAACTGCGAGCATGTTTTAGTGATACAACAGCCTGCGCAAAAGAGCGAAGATCCTTTGATAAAGCACGGAAGACAGGGGGGAAAGGAATGCTGTTGGGTTGAAAAGCAGGTTTATGACTCAGTGGAAGCTGGATTGATTTCCAGCTGAGAAAAGCTCAAAAAAAAAAAAAAAAAAAAAAACTTTTCAGGTCTATGAAGGAAGATGGATGTCCAGTCGGTCCTGGGGGTGTATAAAGTCCATTTATATGATTCTCAGCAGCTTAAAGAGGAGGGGTGTGGCTGCTGGAGTAAGCCTCTTATCATATCCTGTGCTGAAGTATTTGTATTTGACAAGCGTACGCAGAATAATGGACTGTTACAATAGACAACAGCTAAACAAGCTGTTGTCCCCCCCCCCCCCACAGTAACGCCCTTTCCCATCACCTGCTCACCTGTTCCTCATTTCCCTCATTTCCCTCATTAGTCCTGCAGTATATATACAGTTTCCCCTCTGTCTTTGCCAGATTGTCTAGTTTGCATCCGTCCTGGCTGCCTGCCTGAGTCTCCTGGTGCCACTTTTTTTTTTTTGGTGGGGGGGTGGGGGGGCTATGATTATTACAGATTAATTCCTCACTTTAACAATTAAACGTTTCATCTATGAAATCTCGGAAGAATCTAAAAAGGCTTTTTATTTATTATCCTGGAGGACTAAAAACAGCAGTGGATATTCACATTTAACATGTTTGAGCAATTCCATTTATTGCAAAAAATAAACAAATAAATAATAAATAAAAGGTATGCACAGGGCTATGGGGTGTTTTTCGGACAGAAAGCACTGACATCCAGTCCACACTCCACAATGCAGGGTGGTCACCTCGATCAGGGAGCTCCCAGTGGCTCCTTCTTTGCCATGTGGCTCAGCAGCGCTGCTGTCCGATGGCTCAGTCTTTATTGTCCTCACTCGCGGTGCTGTTAGTCACTGACTCAAACTCTACTTTGCTTTGTTACCCTTTTCAGTGGTGAACTGTGACTGTAAATAAAGATGGATGACGCGTCTCCACTTCCTGCCATCTTGCGCTTGTTACATCACGTGGAGTCTGCAAGCTGGGATTGCCCATACACCCGCCCGACTCACGGTTAGCCGTCAATTATGACGTTACACCCCCTTTTTACAGCTGAACATGCAGTTTTTAGTTTAGTTCATGTCCCATCGGCTATCGTGGAGGGTGGGGTTTATGACCCATACTGCAGCGAGCCACCAGGGGGCGATCGAGGTGCTTTGGCTTCACTTTAAGGTAGCTGTCATGTCAACCATCTTGATATACTGTCATTGGTTGCGCATGACATACTGTAAAATGTAAAGAAATGTCCCCTATGGAGCAGGAGGTCAGTCTGATTGTTGACGGAGCCACAGAGCGCTTCCCGTGGAGCTGAGAGGAAAACCAGACAAAATCTCCTCGTGACTCTTCCACCATCCATTGATGGGAAAGATGACATCAGTCAGTGGCAGAAGAGCAGAAAATATACAGACGGATGACACAGGGAACGCTGTCAGACTGTGTGGACATAAAGCATGTCTCCCCTGTGATTAATCGAAGTTATAAAGATGAAAATCAGCAGTGTTCCTTCACTAAGCACAACTGATCTGAAACAGCTCAACCCAACTAGCTATAAAATGGAAAATCTGAGCAGCGAAAATCCTCCTTTGGATAACTCATTTTAGAAATATGTCATCTGAAATTATTGTAAAAGCGTTTTTAATGATAGCCTTTGTAAGAAAATCCTTTGATGAAAAACCTGCTGCGGCTCTTTGCTTCTTCACACAGTAAATGGAGAAGGTAGCGGAATCCCGTACCTGTCATATTAAGAGCCCTCAAAGCTCTCGGGATGTGTTTCTCAGGAGGTGATTCAAAGTTACAGAGCCGGCGAGCCTCCCGCAGACAAACCCAAACAAGAAGAAGATTTACAGATACCCCTGTAGCCTGGGTGAAGTTTCACATGAGGGAGAGAATAAAGAGGCTGGAGAGATTACCCCTCTCGACACTGATGGGGAGATTAGAGGACGGTCGGGTTTTGAAGTCATGCGCTCCGATGCTGCTTTTCTCAGCAGCGGCTTCGCTTTGGAGAAACGTCTGCGTTGGATCACCAGAAAGCAAACCGGTATCAGTCCTGACATTTCCTATCAAGAGCTTTAATTGATTGATTCTTTTGGAAAACAGGCCTTCAGTTCCGCAAAAGGTGCACATGTTGAATTTATTCCCCGTTCGTACGACAAGAGTGCTGCGATGATAAAAGGCCGCTCAACATGTGCTGAATGTGAAAAGAAAAAAACACTCATGGGGTGCAGAGCAGGTCAACAGCTCCACGGCGTCACGTACAGAATTCCTTTGCCAGAGTAAGAGTCTTCTTCCAAGTCCTATTTACCTACGATTATTCATACACAGGGCCCCTGCAGTGGAGGGGGGGCGCAGGGAGTCGGGTATAAGGTGAAAAACAAGAGTTGAAATGGCCGAGGGAAATCATTACCAGCTTTGGCTTCAGAGGAAAAAAGGGAAATCCACAGCAGAATTCCAAGACTGGAAACTTTGCTAAAGGGGCTGTTCTGTAATTAAGGAATTTGCAGGAGAGGATGCGTCTCCAAAAACGTGGAATACAAAATACTTTCAGATTAGCGGGTCCCGTCCTAGCCTTGCTTCGACTTATTATTCTTCTCCTAAAACCACTGTACATCTGATAATAATAACAGAAAAACACAGCACTTAAATATTTATGTAACGGATCCCTTCGATTCGAGAGCTAAATAGCTGCAACTTAACACCTCTCAGCATTTCCAGGTGGCATTATTGTTGGCGCCGCCGTCGCAAACGCAACCATATCGCTTTCGCTTTCCTCAGAACTACCACCAACATGAGACACATCCCATTTGTTTCTAACGCCAGAGAAACGATCAACACCTCTTTGGAAATAAGAGACAAGAAAGCAGAAAGTTCACTGAAAAGGCAAAGTGAAAACGTTATAATTTCGTATGGAGCGATGACATTGAGAACTGCTTCGTTCAAACGAGTAACTACAGCAGGCGTTGGCGTCAGGTTGGAGGGGAATAGAAGAAAACATTCATTCAGTCAGTCCATAATGAAGACATAAAAGCAAATTCTTCACTTCCTTTGTGCCATAAATTGAGCCTTCATTTTTGTGCGGATCGTACCAGGTGGCAGACAAACTGCGTCATCAATCTAGTCGATCCAAACACCAATGGTGACATTACTTCATAATAAGTCTTGCTGATACTGTGTTTAACTGGCAAGTCTGCATCAAAACCAAAGGGGCTGCCATCACAAACCAGTTCATCTTAATGCACTGATCCATCGACCAACATGCACGTTGTTTCTGTCCACGTGACGCCAGTGACGCATTGAACTCCAATCAGAAACATCTTTGGAGCGATCGGAGGGAAAACTTTGGATGGCAAACGAAAAACGAGGACTGTACATGTGCCTGCAAGCTTGGAAAGATCCGCCAAGCGAGGCCGTGACAGGTGGAAACAGTGGAAAGCACTTAGCCGATGTGCCACTGCAGTAGCTGTTGACATCCCAGCTCAGACAGAACAACAGCAGTAGAACAGACCTCCGGATGCAGCCCCGTCCGGTTTTTTGCAGGCGCCATGTAGCATCAAACACAGCCTGCTATTTCTGCTCCTTCCCTTTGCCGTTTTCTCTCATTTCACCTGTTCCACTTTTGTTTTCTTTGCCTCTCACTCCTTTTTCTCTTCACCACCACCATCTATCTTTCCGCTTCCTCTTGTCTGGCACGGAGACAACAGTATCTGGCTCTAATTCCAGATGTCATAAAAAGTGGGCGAACGCTTTGTGAAAGTGATTTTAACCCCGTGACAACTTCTAATATGATGATTTATCGTAGCCAAACATGTGTATACGGGCGTGCGGGCATGTGCTGCCGGCCTGGCTCCGGGCTCGTGTCAGCTCTGCTTACCACATCCTTCTCATGATGAAAAAAAGATTTCATACCTTATCGACTGCACTCCTTTTAATGGTGTGCATGTGCATGGAGGAAGACCCAGTCTGAGAGTATCCACAACAACTGCGGACAAAATCAGCATCAATCATTTGAGGGAAAATCCCCCAAATATCTGTGGGTTTGGCCTTTCCCAGCCGCAAGAACCCCAAAAATCATAATAGACACATTTATTCTTGCTCCGGCTGACGCGCCAGCCAACGTTTGGATCTTCATTGATTCTCTCTAGAAATCTGCTCCGTTCTTTCGCAGTTTATCAGAAGCAAATCCAAAATGGCAAGAGGAATGTGGAATTTAGCTACTGTATATCTATCAGGTATCCACGGTTATAATATTTAGTTTCTAGGTTTCGCTGGCCGACGGCAGGCCTGAAGATGTGGGTGAGTTGGGAGCCTCAGGCATTGAATAACTGCAGTGGAAATGAATTGTAAATAACCATAATGACTTAATATATAAGTAAATAAAACTTTCCAAGAAGCTCAACAGTCACTTTTTATTTAAAACAATTTTTGCATGGTTTACAGAAGAAAGGAGAAACATCAGCACAGCGTGGGAAACAAGTGGGTTTTACATTTCTTGGTCTGCTGACTTTATTATTTAATATCTGATTTATCCAGATTTGACAGTTTTCTCTTAAAAAGCCTGTCATTAATACTGGCGCTCCATTTTATTTCCACCATCTGTTTGGATATTATTATTATTTTCATTACATGTCATTGTTGGGTATTTTATTCCATTTTATTTTTGTATTCTTTCAAAATTGGCTGATTTTGAAGTCAGGTGATGCAGCATAAGGAGCGTCCGTGTCCCATTTGTCAGTGTTGACCCATTTTAAGTTACGTAGCGAACTCACATTACATCACATACGCGCACACCGTATCGTTTCCTGAATTTCATTCTTCCAAGCACGGGTTTGCGGATGTGTATTGTCAACCCTCCTCTGATATTTCTACCTGTCGAAGCTCTTTTCAGCGTGATGAGCCAGATCAGACCCTGACTCCTCCAGTCCGGCTGACCTTCTGTCTTCCTGTTCAGCCGGGTCCTGGAGCCACCGGTTCCTGCGTGGGCTTATCGGGCTGATAAGAACCTGTTCCTCCTTCCCAGGGAACTCTGGAGCCGTCAGGCCCGGAGGGTTCTGGAGAGGATAGAGGCTGCCTCTCAGGGCTTATCTCCCCTTTACCCAGCAGTACAGAGCCAGAGCCAAGGCCAGCCAGGTGGGCATCCCTGTGAGGCATGTCAGCAGCATGCCAACCCTCTCACACACACACACAGATACACACACACACACACCCCTCAGCTGCCAGCCCTGGGCCTCTTGCCTCCTTCCCTTCCATCACTATCTACACTTGGCAGCCGGGGTCAGAGCACAACATGGAGCGGATATTAGTGATATGTGGGAGGCTGCAGCAGAGCCATGGCACAGAGCGCTTCTTCCTCACCAGCTCCTCTTTGTCTGTGTCCACACTGCTACTCACTACTCTGCTGCAGCAACAGTTTCTCTCAGGCTGGTTAGCCTTACACAGAGTTATGGTTTTATTTTCTCAGATGTTAACCATCATCTCAATACAATAGCGGTGACTGGGGTTTCCTATATGGTGCTGACAGTCCTAAAAAAATGGCTTTCAAACATTTCTTTGGTAGAAAGTTGTTCTGAGGAAAACTGGGACGCTGTCTTTTTGGAAAGACAAAGATGTTAAATATTTTAAATCTAATTTTTCAACCTCTGAGCTCCGTGAACTCCACTGTATTGCTGTGGCGGCTCAGATGTTGCACAGATATCTGCAAATAAAAGCAAAACTTGCGTGCAGCTACTGCATATTGCACATGCCTTTAGGTTTGGCCTTAATCTATGTTTCACTCACTATTCAACATCTTGTCTGCACCAGAAAGCCCTTAATTACCCTTTTTTCAAGTGTATAAATCCCATATTTGTGAATCATGGCTGCCCTTGAAACAGTCAAACAAATGAATGTACTTTCAGCGGAAGCTTGAAAATCACAATGACGTGTGGCACCGCAATAACAGCTGGACACGAAGACGAAGGGGCAGCGACTTCACTGTCGCTGCACAGTCAGCAAACCTCACATTTAGGCTGAAACTTCTCCTCTGCTACTTTTCGCTTGCGGGCTCCTCCTCCTCCTCGATCTCTTCCAATTCCTTGGCAATTTCCCTGAAAATCCACCCCTAATCAGATAATGTGCTGAATATTGGATTTTAGAGTACGGCGAATGTTTACACATGTGGTAACGCTGATTGGCCCCCTGGAGTGACTATTTGTCATTAGGAATGAAAGAGGTTCATTAGAGATCGTAGCCAATTGTTAGTCTTCGGGGCAAAAGATGTTTTCGCAGAGGTGTCGACTCAGCAGAGCACCAAAGGTAACCATGGGGAGCAGATTCATAAAATATGAAATGTTTATTTTTGGTTTCCTGAAGGAGAGACAGTTTTTTTTTTCCATCACGAAAAGATAAAAAAAACAACAAAACCCAGAAAATAATCCACTCCAACTGGCTCACAAAGACCTGATAAATCCATCTTCACCACACTCGACCACAAAACTTAAAGAGATGTTTAAAATCGAAACATATCAGCGAGATGTGTGTTTAATTCTTTTTAACTGTGCTGCAAAGAGGATGTGTGTGCGTCCTGCCGAGTGATGATACCTGCCGTCGCCTCAAGAGGAAACAGCTGTCTGATCACCTGCCTGCAAATCAAACGTACAGTGTGAGGAGGTATTCATAGAGCCGACATGTGAGTATGTACTGTTACAAGAGTTTTTATCCTTTAAATTCTCCTTCTGAATTGCTACTTGAGCTCCAATTTAAGATTATTTCATTATTGATTAATCTGCTAATTATTTTCTCAATTAAACAATTAATTGTTTCGTGCATAAGATGAAAAAAAAAAACCTGCGTGGAAACTCGGAAAATCAGGAAGTATTGAAAGGTTTTTATGCTTGGTTGAGGTGGGAAAGTTGGGACAAAGTGCAATGGAAACAGCCTTATAAATAATAATAATATCATAATAATAAATAAATCATGTGACTAAACATCCAATGAAGCAGGAAACATTACATTTGTATGGTGCAAGTTAATATGAGCAAACAAACGTCAAATTTCCATTTGTTTTCTGTTTTTCATCATGTGGCTCCTTCTTCTTCTGCAGTGTTTAATGGCACCTGACTGGAAATTAGCGACCCCTGCTGTTCATTTAGATGAACCAGCTCCTTATACTTGCACAACAGTAGTGGATTGTGTCAACTTGTTTTTGCAAACACCCTGTTGCACATAGAGCATTTGAACCTGAGACGGTGGGCTGTCCAGGGGGCCAAGATGCTGCTATTAATCAGTCGGAGGGGTATCGTTCATGCAGTGCCACCACATAGCCGAGGTCCACACACACTGTCTGTCTCTCCTTCCTGTGATTGTTCACATGAACGACGTGAAGCACGTGAAGCTCCACATGCGAGCCTGCACGAAGCCCATGACATAACTGCCGTGCCTATGCAGCTGCACACTCGCCATGTGCCACTAAACATAAAATGAAGCCAGGCAGAAAGCGCTCCGCTGCCGTTTCAACCTGTGTTTACTTTGCTGCCGATCACATTTCCACTCTGCGGTTGAACTGAAAGCGCATAAACCTGAGAAAGCGCTCAGGAGACATAATAGATCATCACAAAGTGGCCTGCTGGTCTGCATATGTGAAGGTTAGCAATGTGTAACAAGCAAACCGCCTGTTCTCACTGCACGTATGAGCTATAAATACATATTAAATTGATTTGGTTTGATTTATTTCAAGGAAAACAAATATCCATGTTGGAAAGGATGCATGTCTAAGCTGGGAATAACACATGAAAGCAATAAAAAAAACTTATTTCCAGTATTTACAGAGTAAACTTTAAACCTTACACTGACTGCCAAGTTTAAAGGAGCTACTTAGAATATTGTGGTTGTACTTATACGAGAGTGAGGTTCAAACAAATGAATGTTTTGGCTGCTTTTTTTTCTGCGTCTCCGTGACAGTTCAGACTCTGCTGTTTGTTTATCATGAGCGCTGCCAGGCTCCTTACATGCATCTGACCAGCGACCATTTTCTCTTACAAACAACCGGAGGTAAAAGGACATTTTTATGGTTTGTTTTTGTGCCACAGCGCAAAAAAAAAAAAGGGGGAAACCTAAGATTTTTCAGTGGCATCCAATGGCATTTTTACGACGCGCCCGCAGACTAGCACCAGCGCACAGTAACTGCTGGAAGAGAAACAGCAGCATTGTAGTGGGACGGAGCCAAGGGGCGGCTCTGGGCGTTTAATCACATGACAATCAAAGAATTCATTTTCCTCGCCTTGTTTCTAGTGAACGCCCGCTCTTTCTCTTAGAATTACATTTTCTTATTTATATACCGCCCCGAAACTGACCAAAGGAAAGCTCAGAAAAGCATACGGGTGCTTGTTCTTTGTTAGGATAGCTGCCCTGCACCTGCCTGAGCATTTCTTCAGTCGGTCAGAGAGCTGGTGAGGGCTGCTGGAGGTGGAGGACAGAGGCGTCAGAATGATGTAAAGGGTGGTGGGAGAGGGCGGTGCTTTTGGGAGGGGGGGCACACTGTGATACCTCAGGGAGTTTGATTGACAGGTGCAGACAGGGATTGTGGCAACAAGTGGACTGCAGTTACTTCAGCTGCACTGCGAGGGGGGAGGCAGGAGGGAGAAAACAACCTCAGCTGTGACGAATCTGCGGGTTCAAAGGCACCGACTCAGAGAGGGGAATGAGGAGGTTGTTTGTGTGTGTGCGTGTGTGTGTGTGTGCGTGTGTGTGTGCGTGTCATGGCAGAAGTGTTTTGAATTAAAGAAGGGATGCAAGGCTGATAGTGATCAATAAGGAAAGTGTGCGTTTCCTACAGAATTTGTCCATGGAAACAGCTTGTCTGCATTAAGACTGCTGGGCCAATTAAAAATTTAAAATGTGTTTTATGATGACTGCGCCAGCTATGTCATGTTTTTCATATAATGCTCGCACTGGATTCAAGGGCTGCAACTGACAACTATTTTCCAGCATCTTATGATTTCATGCTCCACAGACCAAGAAGATCCCTTAAAATCAGTCAAAAAACACACAAAGATGTTCCATTTACAATGATACAAAACCCAGAACAGCAGCAAATCCAGCAGTCACTCAAATAATCTATGAATCTAGTTGTGAGAGTAAACAGCGAGGCTGGATTACATGCATGCAATCTGTACTTGTGAATCTCTTGTGTGTGTGAACTTGAATACCCCACCACTAACTAACACTGAAAACTCCTATATATAGAGTTAATTACTGACCATAAATATATGATGGCTATTGCTGAAAACATGCCAAGCATAACCAGTAGAAAAAAATGGGTCCGACTTCACGAAAATCTCAGACTGGAACTTTAAAACAATCTTGAACTGAGCAAACCCACCAAGATCAAGATCTATTTTCCTTCATTCACACCGTATATATTCAGCTGTCTTCCATTTGCATTACATTAGCAAACCAGAGTTTTAATAAAAACTGGTGTTTTCTTGTCATTTTTCTCACTGTCTAGTAACCCAAATCAATTTGATTTAATTAAAAAAAATCTCACATTTCTCAGCTGACATGCTCACTTTCCTCAGATATGATCAAAGAATAGCACACCCCGTCCTGCCCTCTGACAGTCCCGCCGCCTACTTCCCTGACACAGTAGTCTACTTTGATAGGAGGGAAAGAAAAACACCAAATAACGCTTGAAAGAAACGAGAATTTGAATTATCTGCTCAGACAGAAAATTTGGATTAGGGTTTTCCTCATTGTTTTGGTTGGCCAGTGTGTCTCGATCCTGTTACAAAACCGCACATACCTCTCTGTGAGGCGGGATGGGGGGGGGGGGGGGGGGGGGGGGGGGGGACCAGCAGTGGGGGGAAGCAAAGCCCCCCCAGAGGAGAGACACCTGAGCAGGGGAGGTGGGCACCCCCGAGAGCTCTCCTGTTCCAGCTAAAACACAGACTATTTAAGAAGGAATAATAAAAATGCCTAACCTTGTTAAGCATAGGGGCAAGTATTCTCATAACATTCCCATTCAGAGGCACGGGGGAATTCAGTCATTGGACGGTTCGGGGCTGAGCTCGCATCACAGCGTTTTTACGCCGCGCAGCGCCTGCAGCAACACTAGATTGCCTTTCCTAAGCCTCCCAAGTAATATAGGCTATGCGGTGTGAAATGGCAAGAATGTTCCAATGTGATTTGACATAAGGGGAGGATTGTTTCATTTCAGTCTCTCTTTCTTGCTCCCCCTCTTTCTGTCGCAGACGCATGCAGACAGACGTGGTGCCTGTCCTCTGAGACAGGCAGTAAAAATGGCTGGCAGTTGTTTCTTCTTCTTCTTTTTTTTTTCATCGGTTTGGAGAGTTGTGTGGCGTGTAATTGGCAACTCTGGCCTCGGGATCTTTGAGCAGATAATAACTGTCTGAGGAGGGCGTCTCAGACCAAATGTGCTAAATTCATTACCTGGGACCATTATTCAATTACTCCACTCTATTAGGACATCAGTTATTTGCCGTAGCACTGTACCGCAGCCAAGATAAAGACGAGCACCCGGCTCACAGGGAGAATCTGTCTTCCGTGAGGATGAAAGGCAGATTAGACAAGACTAACAGGGTGTGACACAGTGGAAAAAAAGGGTAAAAATTCAACATTTTCCAAGCTCAAGTCACAGTTTTGCAAAAGTGATTGTGAAATGTCTGCAGAAGCAGCAGCAGGAGCGCCGCATTGGTGTTGTTGGAGGAAATCAGAAATGAGACCAAACCACAGCTTGTCACACCATAACAATCAAATGTTTAAGCCTAGCAACACAACAGGGTGAGTGAACGCTTCCTTGGGGAAAAAAAAAAAAAAAAGCACAAAAAGTCAGAAACACAGATGAGAAAAGAATGTGTGCGAAAAGAAAAATCCAAATGTTTTGTGTTTAAAGATGGAAGAAATCAAAGGCCCTTCTCAAACAGAACAAAGGATCTGACATCTGAGATATATAGAAGTATTTTTGCAGTAAAATACGTGACTAGATAATTTGGGTTAACGGTTCGCCTAATTGAAGCGACACTTTGATGCTTTCGTCTTGTGAAATAAACTGTCCTTTAATGTGTTTTCGCATTCCTACAGCAGCACAGAAAAGAAATTATCCTGAGAGTCTTTAGTCATTTTTTGCAGCTAAAGAACTTTAACTATTTTAGGGAAAACACTTTTTGGCCAAGAGTGTGAGAAGAAAGAGCCGGGAGTCGTTTAGCTTAAATTAGCATAAAGGCTGCGAGTGAGGAAACAGCTAGCCGGGCTCACTCCAAAGTGCAAAAGTAGCTCTAAAGCTCAGAAATTAGCATGTTTTATCTACTTTGTCTGGCTTTTGTGTTTTAAACAAAGACTAATTCTGTCATTCTGAGACTCAAAGTCATGTGTGGCTGTGCTCAGGTGCCAGTTTTCACTTCCTGGCACAGGTGTGGAAAAACTAGCTAACAGAGGCGAGAGGCAGTCTGCTGGGTAAAGCTGTCCCGCTGACATGGAGCCCCCACAGACTGCAGAGAGGAAGGCTACGAAGGTGGGAGACGAGGGGGGGATGGATGGCCCCCAATGGTGCAGGAGCCACACAATTTCATGGCGTATTTTCTGCAGATGTGTCTGTGGTAACTCATGCGAGGGTGCAGTCCGGTCACTGACAGGGGTCAGGGATGGATAGACCCCCGAGTCCCACTGTGGAAAAAAAAATGTTAGCTCTTCACGCTCACTTTCAGGCCACAGCACAGCCATACTTTTTAGGAAAACAAAACAAAGAACTGTAAGCCTGTCCTTTAATGTTCTGTCATCGGGCAGTGGCGTTAAGACAAAGAGGAACAAACAGGGACTCTGAGCTTTAGGGGATCAGACTGCGATGAAGAGGAGCTGAGCGTAACGATGCAGGCACAACGGCGCGGGGGAAGGCTTCACTTCCCCTCAGCTGGGAGCTTCACGGACACTCTGAATAACCTAATCAGTGCATTGATCACTTTTTAAAACCAGACCTAAATTAGATTTCGCTAAATAATCCATAAATGCTGATGCATCTGCTCCGGACTCTGTTAACGTTAATGCAGTGAAGTAAAGCAGTCGTGGAGACGTCTCTCAAACAAAATGACAGATTTGGGTTTCATCACGTGATTTTCACGTTTTTACTTTTGAAGTTTGAGAAACAAACACAAAGGCCACGAGTTGAGGGGGGGGGGGGGGGGGGGGGTGGAGTGGAGGCATACATGTGAATGATTTCCCCATTCACCTGAAAGCACGATGCAATTTCCCCTGAAAGGTGGGAATTTCCCTGAGGATGAGCCAATAACATGCTTGGGACGCATGATCGATGTGATTCGATGGCTGATGAAAATGAAGCAGATGTTTTGAAGCTGAAACATTCATCTTGTGTGGAGCTTTCCCGACGTGGCAGCTTTCCTCCATCTTAAAAAAAAAGTAACGGCTGATGAAATGATATCATATGACACGGGGAGGCGATTTCTCCCAGAACAAGGTGAATGCATTCGATCAAATCGCACTCCAACGCTGCTAATTTGATTAATGTCACAGTATGAGGCTATTAGCGCATTCGCAGGGAGTCAATCATGCAGCGCATTTTCTGATTAACTCGTGGAAATGTACACAATGAGACACACCTGATTGTATGCGTTCACACCACGTGCACAGCCGGAGTTCACACATGCATTGATATTCGCGGCCTCATTTCTGACCGCCGCTTGTTTTATCGCACCTAACTGCCTCAGCTGTGCGATTTCTGCCTCATCCACCCCACCAGGTGTAGCGCTTTACAGTGCCACCTGTAGAAGCCCTCGGGATGCCCTCCCTGCCTGCTAAAAACAAAGTCTGGGATTTCCCGCATTCCCAGAGCCGCCTCCTTTCTTCCGACCATGATTTCCTCGGGCAGAAGTGGGACGATCCTCCCGTGTGTTTGCTTCCATTCACGCTCACCTCTCCGCAGGTAGAGTCTGCAGGACCACATGCGGCGTGCAGACAGATGCCTGTTTGCCGTTTCTAAAAATTCAAGGGCAAAAATGAACTTTGGACTGAGCTCAAAAAGCAGCTTTCCCAGTGACCTTCCACAATGTCTGAAGGACTATTTACGCTACTTTATACTTCTGCTCCACTACGTTTAAGAGGATTTTAGAGGATTTAAGACGAGTGCTAACATCAGTCACATCAGCAATGACACAGGAGTTGAAGCATCCGACCAATCCCGGGAAACACCTGCGAGTGACTGATGGATACCTGATTAACATTGCATGAGATCTGCAGCCTTTGCAGCACATTTAAAAAGAAAAACTGAAGAAATGCACATGAACTAGCTCATTTTAATGTGAGCGAGCTGAACTTTGAGCGAGCTCTTGTGAAGTGTGAACATGCACAATACTGGTAAAAGACTGTTGTTAATAAATATAGCATTTAAAGTGACATCCACGTGCAAAATGCTTAAAAAATAAAGCATGCTGTTGTCAGAACAGTCTCAACTTCAGATAAAACACTGCTGCAAAGTTCCAGACTAATTCTCTGCACTGTGCTGAATGTACAGCGATGTGGGTGAACCCCATTCCCATATTTCACATTTCTCAGATAACATACTGTCCTCCTGAAACTTCCCTCTGACCCAGGCTTATTGATTATTTGTAAAACCAGGCAGAAATCCAAAGGACACTGTGCAACGGTTCCACTGA
This sequence comes from Chaetodon trifascialis, assembly GCF_039877785.1. Lineage (NCBI taxonomy): Eukaryota > Metazoa > Chordata > Actinopteri > Chaetodontiformes > Chaetodontidae > Chaetodon > Chaetodon trifascialis. The sequence continues at coordinate 4,668,277 of NC_092076.1, read as the reverse complement.
ATGTCTGCAGCATTCTTACCATCCACAATTTATTACAGCTTAATGGTAAATTGTCCAAACCGTCCTGCTGCTCTGCTCTTGGCAGAGATCAGACCACCACACTCTGGACACCCTGCTGTTTATAGATCTGTCCACGGTGATAGATTGCAGATATTGTGTGGACTTTGTTTCAGCCCTGGTGCTGCACCTCACCTGACTGTCTCCTCGAGAGGCACCGATCAATAAGAAACCTCCCCTGCTCCTTAAATCAAACCCTTCCTGCTCCTTTATTGAACACACGCGACGCCATCAGAGAATACACATCTGATAAATGCCAGATCAGATGAGATCAGATTTACAAATAAAGCTCGATTTCTTTATATAAATCTGATCTTTTTTCTCTTTTATCTCATTCTCAAATGACAGATTGAATTGTGGTTGCTTGTGCTCTCTCCCACACAGGCATGTCATAAAAACATCTTTGACAAATGACAGATCACAGTTTCACATACAGTGTACAGTGAAGAGAGGCGTACAGCAATCCTGCAGCACTGCATTCTTGCTGGACACCATGCAGTCGGCCCCCATGCATCCTGCAGGGCATCAGCTGAGCCCAAAGCCATCTGCCCCCATCAACCAAGACCCACTAAGGCACATGCAATCTGTTGCCTGCCAGTCAAAGGACTGGTCAGTAATCTCCATGAACCTACTGGTCCAGAAACAGCCCACATTACAGCTTCTCTGTGATGATAAGGCTGAATAGTCCCCCATAAACTGCCCTCATAAACCCACGCCCCTGCTCCCTTCAGCAGGGGGCTAATCAGTCCGACCAGGGGAGCTGAGGTAAAAGTCTGGGGCTGGAAGGGCAAAGAGACGGGGGTCGACTGGGGAGGGGGAGCAGCCAGACAGGAGACAGGGAGCCACTGTAATCACAAGAGGAGGAGATGACGACTGCGCCGCAGATTAAGTTTGAAATGAGACAAGAGAGAGGGGGAAGAGTAAGATGGAAGCACGACAAAGTTTGCTGATGACCTGGGTTCACAGATAAGAGCACGAGTGACTGCATGGGATAAGAGAGTGGAGGAAATGTGCAGAAAAGGTAGAGCCTTACAGGAAAAGAGGATATAATGCCAATCAGTGGGCCAAAGGGCCTGCGCAAGGAAGAAGAATTTCCCCCAGCGTTTATCTTAATGCCTGGATTTAAGGTTCAGGGGGCTCGGAAGAGTAAAGACTTTGAGGGGTTCATAAAAGGACAGTCTGGGAGGATTAGAGAGATCAGAAAAGTCCCTTTTGCTACCTTACATAAGTCACAAAATGCAAAGTCAATTCAGATTCTATTGGATTTGCGCTTTTCAAATCAAACTGTACGACTTCAATCAAGCACACTCATCGCCGCTGATTCAACCGGAGGCGAGGAAGCATGAGGAGCGCTCAGCGGCCGCTGGTGAACACGTTGCATCACACGGGCGAAATGCGAGGGGGGGCAAGGATTAGCGTTCACCCCTCTGCTCGTCCATCTGCACCATCCATCTCGCTTGTTGGCAGGTTGGCATTTCAACCTGTTCGCCCTCCGCTGTGATAGCATTTAACATGCACGTGCACCGTTTCAGCCCGAAACGTTTACAGAACAATTGTGATCGCTGATCAATCACTTGGTGTGATACATGTTTTTAATGACGAGCAGCTTTGAATGGAGAGCGTCTGTGTTTCAGGGACATAAGAGCCAAGATGACTGATTATGTACAAATAAAAACCATAAAAAGCTCATTTTCATGGATTTTGTCACGGTTGTTTTCCTTCTTACAGGCTTTTGACATTTTGCCATGAAGGTTCAAATGTGATCTAAACAGGAAGCACGCTGTTGCCATGGTGTTTTAACTGTGGCCTACATGTTTTTTTCAGCCCATATTTGTGTCATTTGTGGTGGATGACGACTACGCTACAGTTCCTGTTGGCACTGGATGTCCAGGAAACAATCAGCTGGATTGCTTTTGACTCTTAAGTCTAAATTTGATTTGAAGATATAAGAAGCATCCATGATTCGATTTGACTGAGTTAAGGTGCACATTATTTCAATGCATACTGCACCAATCAGGTACAAAGGATTAAAAATATTTGGGTTTCAGAGTGTTGGCAGGACATGAATTAGAAGATGATTACCTCTCGCTCTGGGAACTTGTTCTGTATAATTTGCTCCAGTAAGCACATGCGTGCCTGCAGGCCAGGCCAGATGGCTGTCCTCCTCTCTGCACATCCAGCTTGTGACAGGAAGTGTTCGCCTGTGGCCAGGATGTGATCGGTGTCAGCACCCGGGCCTCACCGGCCGCTCATCGGGCCAGCCGCCTGCCAGGAAACGCCTGACCAATGGGCTGCATGCGCTGGGCTTTACCACACCAGCTCTGTTTGCCTGTTTCGCCCTCTGTTTGTTCTCGTGGTTGATTTTAATGGCCAACCCGTCGCCAAACGGGATCAATATTTACTGCAGAAAGTTAAGAGTTGGAAAAACAAAACAATCAATCTGAAACAGAGTCACTGAAAGTCAGGAAAGCTGTAAAAATATCTGATTTCCGTTGACTAATGTGTGACAGCGCATACGAGAGCCAGGAACGACCGTACGCTTGATTTTTAACTGTTTATTATCGTTTCGATGAAGAAGACCGAGCGGGTGCGGCAAACCGAAGGCGCTCGAAGTGAAGTTTCCGCTCCGCTCTCGGCTGTGCAGGACGCGGTTACATGAGGGATGAGCTGGACTTTGCCGTTGGCTCTGCTGGAGATGGATTCAATTAAAAGTCCAGGTCAGTGTGGAAGCCACCTGCTCTGATTTATGTGTGCTTGTTTGTGTTTGTGCGTGTGTGTCTTGGTCCATTCCTTCCTGGCTTTAATATGTTACATGTGTTGTGTCTCGTTGCTGAAACTCAATTTCTGTGCGAGTGGAAGTGACTGTGCTCAGTTTAGTTAGCTCGCTAAAGCATCGTTCCTGCAGTAGCAGCTTGCAGTGTGCGTACAAGCGGTGCACAGGACAGGAGAGGCCATGTTTGAATGTTTAATGCGACGCTGTCTGAAGCCACATTCTGCAAATTAATCCCCATTTCTGGCTTCATCTTGCTCTAATAGATTAAATCAGATTTCAGTAGTCCACATCAAACTGTAATGATGCCTTCAGGGAAATTGGACAGCAGAAAATAATTGAATATAGATAAAAATAGAGCAGATACCACTGAAGATGAAACAACACAAGAGGATAATGCAATTACAATCCAGCTATCCACAGAGCAGCAGGTGTCTGCAAATGGAAACTCTGCAAGGAACAAAAAGAGAGTTTGATCTTTGATTCGCACACATGAGCTGCACATTGAAAGCGTTTTCACTGGATGACACACACCTGTGGAACATCTGCTCCATTCAGTGCGCCTCGCACAAGTGTGTAGCAATCAAAGTCTTCCTCCACTTAATATTCTCTGTGTATAGGAAACTTTTCTAAACCGACATTACAGAGTGCGTCACAGGAAGCTACAACTTGCTAACAAGACAATCAAAACAAAAAGTTATTTATGAGTCATATTTACCCTTTTTACCAGAAAGGTATCATTACAAGCATAAGATTGAATAAAAGTTGGGACAAGCCATTTTCTACTTCCACCTCGTATTTTAATGTCCATTTAAAAGCAGGAATAATGTCACATGTGGCCAGTTTTTTTGTATTTTCTCAGGAACATGTGGCTGCTTATGCAGCCATCATTCAAGCTGACAACCTCAGCCTCAGCTTTCTGCTGATACCCTGGTGAAGCACAGAGCTGCGGGCCGAGCGGTGACGTTTTGGACGCTGTGAGCATTTCCACATGGCGCCATAAAGGATTGCGCTGGACGGATGCTGGACTGGTTACAGGTGGAGCCGCAGTTTGATAGAAGTACCAATCAAAGGAAGAGAAAACCAAATCAATCAACACAGAGTATAATATATATCATAATACATATCATTTGTTGTGTGTTTTACCATGCTAATATACTTCATGGGGTCGAGGCTCAATGCCAAGAATGTGGATTCACTGAAGCCAATGAAACCAATGAATAAGAGGCAAATATTTAGTGAACTCTGTAAAGCCTCATTTGTTGTAATGTTGCTTGAATCTCTATAACAACACACAAAGAGGGGATTCAACCAAGTGACAGTTCACTTTGTTTGTTTGACAGGGACCATGGCTGTTGTTATGCTGATTGACAGCAAGACAGATCGACTGATTTGTGTGCAAACTTTACTAAAACAGCGTGCAGGATGCCGACATCCAGCCAGGACTGATGGGGTTAATGAGTTTCATTTTAAGACAATATTTCTGGCAGCAGTTTTAGGTTTATTTTTTTTTAGAATCAACACTGCACTTACTAATGACACCAGCCCTGCCTCCAGTAAAGAGCAACATTTAATAAGGCTTTATCTAACAGGAACTGGAAACATGTTAATGGGAAATGCTTTAACTGGCCCTTAAATCAAGAGGATTAGGAGCCATATGTGAGGTTCTCTAATCTCATTTGGGAGGGCCCCGAAGGCTCACTGTGCTGGTATGTTTTACATTAGCTGAATCAAACGCTCCACGCCAGTGAGATGCCTTACAGGTCCGGCTCAGGATCCACGAAGCACAGAGAGCGTCTCCAAAGCGTCGAAGCAGGCAGAGGAGAAAGAAACTGCTTCAGCTGCAGTGTAACTACTCCATCGCTCCTGTTCGCCTTACATCACCTGTCCCCAGCGTCAGACACAACTGAGAGAAGCAGTTAAATATTCATAGTATACACATATTAATAGACTATGTATTTTCTGCCCAAATTAACTGCATCTCATCTCGCAGGGTTCGCTCATGCAGAAGTTGCTCTATATGAATATTTCAGAGAGTCTCACTCGCTCCGCACGTCCTGAAGTATTAAAACTTTGCATGGAAATTTACTGAGATGCTAACAGGTTTGCATTGAGGGGTGGGTGCAGATAAGCATCGAAGCTTATTGAAGATTATATACATGAATTTCAGATGAAAATGGATTGCTTGCTCCTGCTTTTTTCCCCTCCTTAGCCGCACTTACAATGAACTTTCATTTCAAACTGAACTCATGCTGAACTTTAATAATTTGTATGCAGTATTCCTGAATCACTGCCGACAAGAACATAGCATTTGATGTATTCCAGCAGCTACAAGACCAATTACGCTTGAATACGCAAATTTAGGCCGGCAACTGCGCTACAGTTTCCTCACGCAGATGCCTTTTGCAGCTGTGCATGAGCCGACCGGTCTATGGTTGGGTTGTGGGAGCGTTGTATCATTCGCTTCTACTGATGGGAAAGAATGCAAATGTAAAACTCGAGGATTAAACCCTGGCATCTTTAATGCAATCAGCTCAGAGGGGAACAAGTCGAGGGTCAGGGTTTTAACCTCATAACTAAACGCCATTCCCCCACTTCTTCTTTAAACGAGCGCGAATGTCCAGAACACAACGAGCCCATGATGAGATTCTGGAGGCAACTTGAAAGCCACGACGCAATGAGATCCTCAGCAAGGAAGAGATTAGAGTCAAGGTCTGTCCATCAACACACCAATAAATCTGAAAATGTATGCCTCTTGAAGACGGACTGCCAACTCTATTAGCTCCAAGTTGGGAAATGAGGTGGAAAATCAGAACCACGTTAAAGTTCAAGAACTTTTTGCTTTTATCGGTCGGGAATAATTAGCTGAAGGCACTGGGAGACGACCAGATCATTCCAAAGTCTGTTATGGCGAACTAGTTTGTGTATGGAAAATAGTCACAGTGGAGCTAATTCCCATTGCCATAAAATAACTCTTTGTGTAGCTCTCTGATCACCCACACAGCCAGCTCTTAAAGGCCGACATTAAAATTCACCCTCTGATTTTAGCCGATGAAGATTTTATATAGGAAGACTTCAAAGGCATAATATGCATGGACTCGTACAAAAGCAATCCCTCTCAATCATCAGCTAGGAGCCCAGAGAAGTGTGTGGCGGTGTATTTATCTGCAGAGGACCTGCCCTCTGCCTGATTTTCTAATTATTCTTGCTGTGGTCTGGATGTTTCTGGGCTGCAGCCTTTGGGCAGTGGGTGTTTAGCCCCCAGCCAACAGGTGAGACCTTTAGCGGCGAGCATCCAAGAGGAAACTACAAAAATTGCCGACGCAGCACCAAAAAAATGTAAATATGGCAAAGTGAAGCACCAAGGGGACAAAGCTTGTTCCAAGACGAGAGTGAATCCAGGGCTGGCTTTTCTAGCGAGCGCTGACAGAGAGGATGGGGATGAAGAGCGACGCAGAGTCCACTTTTTTTTCAAACTTTTCTCAGTTTGAACCGACAATTCCTGCGTAGTGTACCTTTAAAGTGACACAGTCTGAAGACATTTGGCAAATGCTTCCTGTATCAACCATCATCTTGCTGTAATAGATTCAATTTCAGTACCTCATGTCAAACTTTAATGATGCCTGTGGGGAAAGCGGACAACAGAGAAGAACTGACAACTGCTAACTGCAACCAAACAACGTGAGAAAATAATGCAATGAGCTATCCTCACAGCAGCAGATGTCTGCAAATGAAAAATCTTAAGTTTGCTGAGGACCTTAGTTTGCATATTCAAATCACCTCATACATATACTGTGTACTTATACTGCATGTGCTGCCGTGTATATTGTCCGCTAATTAGAATTACATGAAGACATATAAGAACCAGGATTGATCTAAATGGGGAGGGCACCACAAATCAAGGCTGACAAAAAGACCATAAGGAAAAGCATTTCTCAGAGAACATCACGGACAGCAGAGAGGATGTCGAGTTTGATTGGACAGAACAGGAAACGCTGATTTAAAGAATGCACAGAACACAAAGGAGGTTCAGTGAAAGATTGGGCTGCGACCAAAACGTCTGGGCCCCAGAGAGCCAGGACGGGGGGCTCCTCAGGTGTTTTATCCATCAAGAGGGCTGCAAGACTGGAAAGGTGAAACAGAGTTGGAAATCTGTTGGTATTCCCACCATGACTGACAGACGCAGTGTGGGGAGAGAATCCAGAGAAGCTGACAGTGTTTTCATTTCCACACTTGGGCGACTGTGCACGCTCAGTCATTTATTATCACTTTATGTTTATAGTGTGCACCAACAATGCTGCAAATCACGCAGGCGTCATCGGAAAATACACAACATTTAAATGATTGATCCATCTGAGGCAAGTTTAGAGTAGTTTTCAACAAATGTGCACAAGGCATGATGGAGGCTAGCATTTCATAAATGATTCATTATGTGCTGCTCTTTGATTCAAACGTTTACTCAACCCCTGGGGGGGGATCACAGGTGAGTCTGGATATAAAAAGATGTTTCTCCACATTGAGCACAGACGTCCAGGAGAGGCCTAATGATGGGCTGTTAGAAATATCCCCTTTACAGCCACGATCACATGCGTTTCAGAGCTCAAATGTTGTGTCCTGTTGCGACTGACTGCTTGATTATTGGGTTCAGGGAAGCGTGGTTTGAAAGGAATATGCGTTTTACATCTGTGTTTATTCTGTGAGGTACTTTCAGAGCAGTAAAAGGTGAGAAGTGACAGGTATGTTATGAGCGAAGGGGAAAAAGATCCGATCGTGGCATTAAAAGGTGCACTCAGCTGCGCCGACGTGTCCAGAAAGAATGTGCGCGCGTGAAATCGATGACAGAAGATGCGAAACAAACGGACCGCGATCACCTCGACTGCTAAATCCGTTCCCACACCCCCCCTCCATCACAGACCACTGTCCATTATTCTGCATACCAATAAAGAGTGGGTCACTGCTGGCCACTGTCCATTCAGGACACTGACCTCACCCTCCCCCCTCCTCCAGGACAACGGAGGCTGACCGCAGCCCATTGTGGACTCATTGTAATGGTCTCCAGAGAGAGACCAGATTTGGGTGGCCGCCCCTCAGTGATTGTTGCTGGCCTGACCCCAGCAGTGGCCTGTCCAAAACAGTGGTGGACGTGCAGCTGCAGTTAGCCTGGATTTGTCCATTTAAGTGTCCTCGTCTGCAACAAAAGGCATAAACACCACGGGACATCCACTCCAGGAGGGGCTCCTCTTCACTTTCCGCTGCCTCTCGTCTTTCTTCCAGGAAAGACAGAAAGTGCTGACGCAGTCAGGAGCCTCCAGCACCATCTGGACTCGGCTGTCGGTGGAGGCGTCAAACCAAATGCACTTTACTTGAGTCGATGCACGTATCTGATCAGAGAGTTGTGAAATAATGAGGGCTAAATTCTATTATTTTGTAATGAATATCTGACCATTTATCCGAACGTTGTCCTGCACGCTGCTCCGGTCTCGGCGCTGGCTATCCCATCATCTCTCTCTCATCTCTTTATCTCTTTCTCCTCTCATGTTCTTACATTTGTTATCTTCCATCCTTGACTTACATACTCAGCTCTGATTGGATTCAAGTCCTGGTAGCTCTTAAGTTGTATCATTGAATAGAGAAGCAGTTTACTGCAACCATTGACTCATTTCACCCTTTTTTCCCCCCATTCGTGACAACTATTTCTGCCACTTTTCTTGCAAACATCGGTGCCACACTACGAATGCCTTACAAGAGAGACTGAACATATCCGCCATTATCGCCACATTTAATGATTATTGAATCTCTCCTCCTTCATTTGGAAGATCAGCGCAAACACTTTCTAAGTCTTTCGTCCTTACTAAGCTCTTACTCTCCTTCTATCTTCACGACTTTTATTCCTCCTCTTCTTTCTTTTTGCCGCCTTCCCCTCACAGTTCCCACCGCTCTGTTAACGCTCGTTGTCTTGCATGCTTTTATCAAAGAAAACTTTCTCCAGGAGTTTTTCTGGCAATATGAAATTTCCCAGCCTGTTATCTCCCCGCACCTCCTACCTAAGGAAGTCCTAAAGGAAGAGCTCCTATCACTTTCTATCTGCTGCTGTCTCCTGTCCTGCGGAGACCTGTCACCACTCCCCCCCTCAGCCACTAATGCCTCCTCTCTGTGTGTTTAAAGGGGTGATAACACCTCTCCTGGTGCCTGTCGTCGGGGCAGCTCCACAGGGCGCAGCGCGGCTCCCTCAGCTCTCTCCATACATGGCTGTGAAGTGACGGAGAAGCCCTGGGGCTGCCAACCAGCTTGTAGTTTACTTCTCCCCCATTTCTCTCCTCATCCCCGCTCTCTCCCTCCATCTCTCTCGCACCCTGTCATACGTTCTGGCACCTTCATCAGGGGACACTTCAAAAAATAAACACCGGCTCTTCCTCCTGCCCCGGTTCTGCTTGTCGGCGAGGGAGAAACGTAACTGCTGAAGCCACTGAGAACGTACTGGATGAGCTGTGTGAGGGTTTGACTGGGGAAAGAACGTGTTCTGTCAAAAGAGACGACACTGAACTTTGCTTAATAAAGTGAATCTGCTGGGAAACAGGTGAGTCTTTCGCCTTAAGCAAAAAGCAGGGTGTCCCGTTACAAGATCGATCAAATAGCGCCGTAATCTGGAGCGTTATTAAAACATGAGAACTGGCTAAGTAAGGAAAAAATAGCTTTATTAAATTTAAGAATTGCTCAGAGCCTTTAACCACTAGGGGCACTGTAGAGAAATGTGTTGATGCATTGTTTGCATCACATGTTCTATATGCATGAGGATCCACATGCACGCCACGACCAGGGTTGCTGAGACGCACATGACATCACCGGGCTGCAGAACGTAAATGGCGGTGATGCATACTGAGCATCGGCTGTGATAAAAGGTAGCAATGGCAAAGAAAAGAAGTCTGTAAGCTGATGTAAACGATGCAGATTTCAGCAAAATGAAGTCTCGTGTTGGCGTCGGAAACCCTTTGGGGAACGTTTGTAAATTTAAATGTTTTCATGTGATTGTTTCGCTAAAAGTTTCAGCTTTTTTTTTTCTTCCAGTCACCAGACGGTCGATTGATGCACGGCTCTGTTGTGTTGCCGTTCCTTATGTTCTCCCAATGGACTGAGCTACAGATCCCTCAAGGATCAAGACGGACCTCAGCTTAGACATGAAAGATTGAACCACTGACTCACGGAGCGTCGGCTACGCGCTCTCACTTGACCTTCTATTGGCTAAAGGTCCGAGCGACGCCACACCATCATCATCTAAACGATCACACATGGCACGACAAGCTGGGACCAAACGCTTCAGCGCTGGAGAACGGAGTGGCAATTAATGAAAAAACACTGCAAATTCCCCGATTTCTTTTCTAAAGTGCTAAAGAAGTCTCTTCATCCCTCAGCCTCCACCTCTTATCACAGCACCACAGTCAGGGTGTCAATAGCCGAGCCTCTCTTCAGGGGCACAGCAGAGTGATTTATTGAGCAGGGTCTCTCGGCTCAGTCGACTCCTCTCTCACTTCAACAGCTGCCTTGTTTATTTAAGACAAGCTTTGTCACCTTGAGCTTCTCCTCTCGTCCTCCCTCTCTCCTCCTTCGCCACATCCTCACATCTATCTCCTCCAAACTCGCTGATGCGCTCGTGGCACAGCTGGTTGAACTCAAGTTTACCTTGAATAAGGTTTTCATGAGTAAAGGATGACGAGGGAGCATTGTTATTTGAAGTGAAACGTACAGAAGAATTATCAGCTAAATGTACTTAAAGTATTGAAAGTTTCTGTAGAATGGTCCCTTTAGTGTTAAACAGTGTGTAGATTATGTCACTTGACCCTTAAAGCTGATGCATTGATGCATACGCAGCATTTCACTGATGAAGCTGCTTAAAGTGGAGCCAACTATGCTGCAAAGAAATCGAACTACAATGAAATAACTTAAAATTAAGTCAATAGATGCTTGTTTTTCTATCTTCTTACAAGGCATTTCACTTGAATTCTTGACTTACTTATCTTAAGATATTATAACTTCTCACTTTTATTTTTTAATGGGTGACTCACTTAATGGTTGAAAGTATAATTTCCAGAATTATAAAGCTGATTGATAAACGACGACAAGGACAAAACTAGTTTGTCAGAATTTCTTTGTATCCAGACAAATGTGTTTGCTTTTAGTCTGTGTGCTACTTGAAGATAACTGCGGCTCTTTGAGACTTGATATTGTCACTTATTTTAAAAATCTTGGTAATTAAAAATTTTGCTGTTCTGCTGCCAAATAATTTTGCTTAATATTTTAGTCATTTTATTGCTTTTTCGTCCTGTTTTTTGCCGATTTAAACTAAAAGACAATTCTGCAAGAATCTGGTGCTAAAGATCTTCTTTTCTTAAAACATGTCAAACAAGTTCATGTTAGTACAGTTCAGCTTGTTTTTGATTCAAATGAACTGAAAACTGGCTGCATCATGAAGGCCTTAAGCATTAAGAAACAAGGAAACCTGATTTCAGATTGATTTGCGTTGAAGACAGGCTGCACTATTCTTACTGGACTGTTGGATCTTTGGACATTTTCAGAAAATAAAGGTTTAGAGCTCAATTATAGACTAAAATGACTCGATAAGAGGGAGATGCACGAAACAAATGCATCAAAATTTTGAAGGTAATCACATTTTACTTGTAACTCAAGCTGAGACATGCACATGTGAAGTAAGAGAACATGAAAATACCAACGCAAATGAACTCATCAACAAATAAAATGCATTTAGAGAGAATTTGAGTGTAAAGGCTCAATGATCGACGGACTTGTCTCTGTAGCTTTGTGCTCTTGTGTTTTCTATGCAAATGTGGTTGTATATTGATTAGATATTTATCTCCCAAGCTGTTGAGGGTCCTGGCTGGGGTCTGCAGGGGCATCAAGAGCAGGGACCCCACGAGGACAGGAGAGAGGGCCTCTGTCCCTCAGGTCACTGATTAAATCTGAACATGCAACCACGCACACACACACACACGCACACACACGCCTGTTGCAGAGTGCTGGTTAATACTGATCAGGAAATACATCCTGGTCATCCATGTCTCATTCTCGTTATGTAAATTCTACATATTATACAGCTTTTTTCTCACCACCGGCTGCTGTAGGTACCTGATGCACATCATGAGTGCTGTGCATGTGAGATGGACACGTGAGTCCTGGTGTTACGGCTCTGTAAGAAGACAGAAGCTCGGAGAACACACGCAGGGAGGAAGGGAAAGACAATGGGGGGGGGGAGGCTTGACTCTTGGAGACTATGGAGATGCAAATGAGACAAAAGACAAAAGCACGCTCAAAAAAGTGTAAATGCAAATAAATATGCAGGCGTGGAGCGTGTGCGGCCACACACACAAGAACGGGCATCATCTGACCTTTCATGCCAAGCCACGAGGGACGAAGGCCCCCGCGGTCCTGTGACACGACCTCAGCATCGTATGGGGATTCCTTCGCTGAGCGAAAGCAGCTCCCCCACAAATCCAATCTCATATTTGCCCTGAAATTAAGCTTGAGCACAACAAAGGGACAACCGAGTGGGAGAGGCACAGGAAGAGGGGCACATGCATCGACGAGGGTCCCAACTCAGTGTGACATCCTTTCTAATGATCGGCACGGCAGATGGTGGGAGATAGACGCACATGTGTGCCCCCCGTGCATCTCAGGCCTGTGTCGCCGTCAGCCGGCGCTCTGTGGGTTGGCTTCTGAATTTATCTGCAGGATTACGCCCCGATAGGCCAGAACAACAGAAGAACAGTTTCACTCTACTGTCTGATCATATCCAATATCTACCATCCAGGGAAATCATAAATCAGTTTAGAAAATGGCAAAACTTCAATGCACTGAATCAACTCGAGCTGAAACAATCAGCTGATTAATGGATTAGTCGATCAGGAAGCTAATAAACAGCGCTTGTTACAATCAACTGGTCATCTATCAAACAAAGACGCCAAATATTTGTTAGTTTTAGCTTCGTAAAACACGAGGATTTACTGCTTTTCTGTTTTAGATCAAATTGAATATTCATTCATTCCAAATCTTCAAATATTGTGTAAATAATGTCTTTGTTTGTAGTTAGCATTATTAGATTTCTTTGGAGAATCGTTGGCATTAATGGGAAAAGGTCAATAGCTGGACATGTTTGTAACCGAGTCCACAACTTGAAGTGTTTGTCCTCAGTGTGGCTCTCTGGACGCACACGCAGCAGGGGACTGATTTGCTTTGGAAACCTGATTCATTTCTTTTTCTGTCCCTGCAGCACAAACGCCGAGGAGCGAAAAGAGATCAGCGCTGCTGAGGAGGAGCTGTGGGGAGAGCGGGAGGAGTGTCTCCGAATGAGGAGGAGATCCATCAGGACAACCAGACCCTGCATCTGTCCCCTGTCTGCTGGCGTCCCTCTGCCACCAAGGGGACAGCAGAAGGGGCCTGGGGAGCACGGGGGTAAGCCCTGCCAACCCCCCCCGTGCCACACACACACACACACACACACACACACACACACACACACACACACACACACACACACACACACACACATGCACACACACTGAGTGGCAGCTCCGTCTGGGTCAACAGTGCACCCTTCAGCATTCCAGCAGTGAGACAGATCCGGGGGTGTCGGCTCACCTGGGTTTGGCTGTGTGGCATAGCAGAGGACAGTAGGGGAGCAGCGCGGCCGTCCACAGTATTTGTTTAGCTGTTCATGGTATCAGTGATGTCTTAATTTACCCTCCTGTTTGCAGAGCCTGCAAGTCGCGGCAGTTAAATACGAAGACGTCTGCCTGGCGCTTTTCAGTGAAGACAAGCTTTCCAGGACGTGGACGCATTTGAAAAAAGAAGTAAAACGCATAAACAAGATGCACAATTATTTAAAAGAACACAGAAAAGCAGCAAATATGAATCATGCCTGCTCTTTTCCGTGCCTCAAAAAGCCTGATGTACCGCTGATCTCAAGGTTTAACCGTCATGTGATCCTTTTCTGAGAGACCTGACTTCCTGGCACATCGTGTCCTTCATGATCGCAAACGAAAGAAAAACACTTGAGAAACGGTGGACAGCCTCTCTCTGGGCATGACGGAAAGCAGCTGACTCAAGCAGCCTGGCAGAAACAGAAATAGAAACAAGTCTTTTTATTTGTTCTGGTATTCTGAGGTGGACAACAGTATTCCAGAGATCCTGAAACACTCGAACCAAAAACACGTCAGCAGCTTTTTTCGGGACATCACTTCCAGCTATTTTAGCTACGCACTTGTTTGCACATCATGGCTGCCCTGCGTCATCGGCTGTGCAGCTCTGCAGGAACGAACGCTACGTGCTCACAAGAGGACATTACGCGCATGATGGTGAAGCAAGAAAACACTTTTTGGTGGTCTCGTCCCTTCAAAAAGAAGCTTGTTTGCAGCAACATGTTTGTTTGTTAGCAACATTAGACATCAACTGTTACCATCTTCTCTTCTGTTAAACTGGGTATTGTTCTGGAGGAAAATTTGTAAAAAAGTATTAACAAACATGCATTGCAGGTATTTTACACTTAACCCCGTCGCAGTACTCGTCCACTATTAACTTCAAATACTCTTGGAGCTACAGCTCAGATAACTGGGTGGCTGTCATGGCACCACACCGTGATCTCCAGCCCAGGTTTTTGTATGAGACACGTGTCCCTGGCGGCCCCCTCCCCCGCCCCCAATTTATAGGCACAAGCACTCCCAAGTTCCCCATCATGCCACAGCGAGCTTACAGTGTAAAGGCTGAGCAGACAGACATCTCCCCCCCCCCCCCCCCCCCATGACAGTGGCATCCATCTTTAAAGCCGGCCGTGCCGACTTTACTTGCTTTCACGTGTATTGATCTATTTATGTGTTTACTTCTGGCTTGATTCCTCCTCTCGCCCTCCTCCGTCTCATCCGCTCCTCGTCCGAGCGCCCAGGGATCTCTCTCCTGGTTTAATAATTCATGAATGTTCGGGCCGCTGCTGTAATCCTGACTGACACTAAAAGTCTGTCTAGATTTAGCGTCATGAAATTTTCATCGGTAAATGTACAGTGGAGCTCCGTCTCTCGCCTCCCTCTCCTCTCTTTTAAAGGGGCACTCTTGCTTTTACTGAGGGGCCCCCTCCCCGCCCGTTTGCACGGCTAGCCTCATTCTCTCACTCACATGCACACTTGTATGAGCGTGAACATGCAGAGGCGTGCACACAGCGGCAGGTAACACACACACACACACACACACACACACACACACACAGAGGCATAAATAGAGAGGCAGACAGCTCACAGTCCCACTTTGCTCCATCTTGATGGGGCTATTTACTGTCTTACATCTGGACTCATTTGTTCATCTCTGTAGCAGCTGAGGAGAGGCACGGACCCCCCCGAATATAGAGCGGCACACAGAGCAGCGACTGGATATTTCAGTGTGGACGTTCCCACAGGAAATCAACATCCTAACCGAGTGTCGGTGTCACGTTTTAGCCAGTGAGCAACGCTGAGAGGCAACCCATGCTTGACTCATGAATTAGCAGGTCTGTCGTCTGTCGCTGCGCTTTCAGTCCTCGGATCTGTTGAGGGACGTTTTTAATATCGCACCCTGAGGTTTCACTGTCTGCGCTGGGAACAGCCATTACAGCGAGCTAGCTCTTGTAATTTGCACCATTTGGCTCAACCTGCAGAAATGACCTTTATTCCAACCCTATCATTACACAGACTGATATTCAAGAGATATATATGATTTATTTTTCTTATTTGTTTGTTTGCTTTGGGTTTTGGGGCATTCCAGCCTATAGTGACAGTAGAAATGGGACATTGTGGTTGAATGAAATGCATCTTAACCACTGAGTCACCAGGATGCCGCATTCAATGTTTGATTACATGCACTGCCATGTTAAACTGCTGTATTTCTACATGTACAGTATGGTTAAGGAATGGTTGGAGTTGGGAAACACAGTTAAGGTTTAAAGCATTAAAATAAAGTCATGCTTATCTCAACATGGGTTTTACCTGCATAGAGGGAGTCTTAGTTCAGCGTTGACCTCCCATCCTTGTATTCAAGTTCTGTTTTGCCTCCAAAGAAGTGAACTCTAATCTTTGAAACACGTCAGCATGTTTACAACCCGTGCGCTCATCTGATCTTTCATGTTTGTTGCCTTGTTAAACCCGTTTCTTGCTGTGTCCTCACATTCCTCGATTATAGCAACCACTTTGGTGAGTACACAGTTATCACATGGGGCGCTTCCCAGGCCACAGCTAACAAAATAAAACTGGTTACACCTCATAGTTTTCTTTGTTCGACTCACTCACACCTTTACCTGCCGCTGCTCTGAGGGCACATCACTTCCTGCGCTGGCAATCAATGTCAAGACATTTACATGTGCTCATGAAGCCGTAAACCTCGCTCCGTCCTCGCTTGTGAACGACTGAGCCTTTCCAGGACGCCCCTTTCATACTCAATCATGATACTATCACCTGTTACCAATCAACCTGTTTACCTGTGGAATGATCCAAACAGGTGTCTCAACTTGTTTGAAACATGCATCAAATTCAGAATAAGCAGATATTTACAAAAATCAATGAGGCTGATGAGGGAAACATGAAATATTTTGTCTTTGCGCTGTTTTCTATTGAGTTTATGTCAAAAAGGATTAGCTAATAATCACATTCTGTTTATTTATGGGTCCCAACTTTTTTGGAATCAGCGTTTTATGAAGCTTTAATAAAATCCAGCGCAATCAAAGAAGCTGAATAACACTTACGGCGTTTTAGGACACCGTGACAGAAACGCCCGTCAAACGCAGTGCGAGCGATGTGACTTGATGTTATTTTATTGTGCTGTTAGCATTTGGCCGGCATCCAGTTCCTGCAGAGCTCTGCTCACTCCCACACACTCTTCCTCCACGGCAAAGACCAAAACAGAGGAAGACTTTTAAGAGAAAGGCGGCTCGACTGACAATCCCGTCCTTTCCTGGAGTGAAGGGAAAATCCACACGTAGCGCCTCAAAGCAGCCATTTGTACGAGGGATGAGATTATAACTCTACAACGCGGCTGTTATAATTTATGACAGAGCTCTACATTGTTCGCCCTGAGCTGTTTTTATATTTCGCCGTAAAAACAACTCTTCCCTTTTTTCCCATTAAAAATGCACTTGATGGTTTTAGCGAGCAATCAGCTGATAAGACGCCTGGAGCTTAGCCCCCTCGTGGTATCAGTTAATTCTCTCTAGAAGAAAGAAGCGGAGCCCGGGGAGGCCTTGATAAACTTTCAATGCTCATCGACAGGCATTCATTGTCGGTTAAGTGCCAACCATTGCCACAGTATTAATAGCCGTCTTATCAGGGAGGGAGAAAGGCCTTTTAATTGGCTGCCGGGGCGATTTCTCTCCGTAAAACTCGCCAGTATCAAAAAATGGACGAGCAGGAAAGATGGCCAGATAACCTTCTGACGACAGTAATGTTTCTAATTACCACCCACCTCTGCCTCCATCACCTCCATTTTCCTCCCCTTCGACTGCCTTTCCCCCGACTCACGCACGCTTGGAGAGGGATAAGTCACCCTGAAGAGAGAGGTGGAGAAGCACCACTCAGACTAATGGACAGAATATGGGAGCGAGGAGGGAAAAGGGTTTCTCTCCTCCAGACTCTCACCCCCCCCCCAATTTCCCATTCCTCTTTTTTGCACTTTCGTTAATGCCCTCCTTTTTTCCTTTGGCTTAACCACTTCTCATACTCTCTACTTCGCTCTGGAAGAAAGAGGAAAAAACCAGGAGGCAGCCTCCACCATGTTTTCTCACCACTCGCATCCTGGTAAACTCTATGCACTCGCCAGCAGCTGTAAAATATGCATGGCAACATATCTCTGCTCATTGGTGATTTTTTTTTTTTTTTTTGCTGGGACACATTTTATGCAGGTTACAATACCACCCCCCAACACCTATAAAAAAAGACCACCCGCACTTTTCCTCTCTCTCCTTCACCTCTTCAGCCCCGCTGGAGGACAATCGAATGGAAGCTGTTATATCAGCAGTCTGGCCGTTTGCTTTTATTGGCGCTTATTAAAAAGGACATGGACTCAAGCAGTGCTGAGGTTAGTCTGCTGTCCTCGCTGTCCTCTCCCAGTTTGCTAAACTATCACAGTTTTTATATACAGACACTACTCGATGCCAGTTTTTATCCTTTATTTACATGATTCCGTCTAGTATAAATTTTATGCTATTTCTGTGATCTTAAAACAGCACATTAAAAATTTAGCATGCTGCTAAAAATGTGACTAGCAGTGCTACATTTGCACCACGTGACTGGCTTTCCGCTGGGAGAGGTGGATGTTCCTCTGTGCTGGTTTAGCAGCGTCGTTCACCGCTGCTCTGCACAGGGAGGGTTCGGCGACAAAGCTGCTGAAATCCTTTCCAACAGAGGCAAAAAGCAGATTGTTTCTTACTGCAAGTTCATTTAGAAATGATCATTTTCATTACAACACATTTCAATCATGTCAGGAGCAAAGGAGGAAGTAAGGTGACAGTATTAAAGGGTTACTTTAATACGGGATTTTAAGGAGGAAACCATGATGACCATAAAAATAAATCATTTTTCAACAGTGACTTGTAACTGTTTGAATGATCAGTCATCCTGCCCATCAGCGCATCAGATCAGAAAAGCTATCTC
Organism: Chaetodon trifascialis; assembly: GCF_039877785.1. Taxonomy (NCBI): domain Eukaryota; kingdom Metazoa; phylum Chordata; class Actinopteri; order Chaetodontiformes; family Chaetodontidae; genus Chaetodon; species Chaetodon trifascialis. The sequence goes on along the minus strand of NC_092076.1, from coordinate 4,649,779 downwards.
AGTACATTTTGTTGCTTAATTTGGAGGATTTGATGCTTTAATGCTAAAAAAAAGCTGAGTTAGATGTCAGAGAAGACATTAGTGTGGATGAACCACAGGTCTCTTTTCTTTAAAAATCATAGTTTCATTTTAAAACAGGCCCTGTCAGTGCACTTTCCAGCAAAGGTTACAAACAGGAGTAAACTGTTTTTGCTGTGGCTCACTGACAGTAATGGAGGTCTACAGCACAGAGGAATAAGCTGCATCTTGCAGCACAAATACTTGTTTGTAGGATTAAGTCTGTGTTGGTTTTGGGTTTTTTCGGAGGATTTGTTGACAAATAATAATACAATATCGCCACCTTTATCCTTTAATCTGAGCTAAATGCACGTTTTCTAAACTTCCTGCACTTCTTTAGCATGATCCAACCAGTTTACTGTGAGAGTAACTCAGTCGACGCTCAGTGAGTCTCTGCTTCCTCTGCCCGAGAAGCTACCCTACATTTTGCATATCCTCAGCTGTCACACTCACATATGCACAATGACGTGATGTGATTCTCTGTGATGCAGATACTATCAAAAGCATTATAATCAAATGCATAATCCCCATTTGATTTTTTGTCTTTGAACTAGCGTGAAGAAACCGTTGCCCCGAAGACAAAAAAATGAACGTTTGAACCAGGCTTCAAAACTGGAGTGGATAAATTTAGTCTGGTGAACTATCCACGACTCTGATCGTTTGATCAGAACGGTAACTAATGACACAGAAGGAGGAAGAATGGCCTTTTATCTGTGCGATTCCCATACAGCCTGTGCTACATGCGCACAGGCGCTGCCTCCAGTGCCGAGGCAATTATACCGGCAGAGGGGTGCGGTGAAGGGACGGAAAAAAAGGAAATAAAATCTACCATGTAATGAAGTGATGGCATGTTTCAAATGACTTGTTGATGGCAAGTTACACGTGTGTCTGCTGGAGCAAAAAAAAAAAGCATTAGTATTCAGTATCATGGGTAGAATCAGCAGTCACGCAGTGGACAAGACGTTAAATACAGGTGTGACTTGGTATGGGTGGCAGGCTGCTCAATGGCTTGAGCTAATGTGTTCATCTCGCTCCCGTGTTCATGGTGCGTTGATGGCATGCAGCCAAATGTTGGTGTGTGTGACGACGTGTGTGTCGGAAACAATGACAAATGCACACACACACACACGCTCAGGGTCTCTGGCCCCCATTTGTGGGAAGATGATGCTCAGTGGGCAATCTCAGCAGACAGATGTCAGCGCCTTATTAAAGAAGATGCCCATCGGCCCCCGGGGGCCGGGAGAAGGCTATGAATAAATTTATTACACTAATGTACTGACCTTAAAACTGTAAGTGACGTTCAAACGCTGCAGTGATGCAGGCGATTGATGTAACAGTCATTAAGGAGAGGGGAAAATACACGCAGGAAAAACTGCCTCAGCTCGTGATGCGTCGTCATTCTTCTCTCATTGACCATCTCACCACATGTGCATCCGCGCTGCCGCCATGTCTACTTTGTCCATGCGTCTCCAAAGGAAAACCCCAAATGGGGCCCGTTTCCATGCCAGGACTGGGAAGGCTCGGTGGCAAGGAGTTTCCACCACCTCCATCACCAGCAAACCACCTCAAACAGCCTCTCAGCCATGCAGGAACGCCGGGCGGTGGGCCGGGCCGCTCTCATCAGGGCCTGATTAGGGCTGTGAGTGGGCCGTCGGTCATGGACCAGCAGGAGGAAGTGGCAGGGCAATGGTTTCCAGACTGAAGAGTGCAAGCTATTGACTGTGCAGCACTGGGAGCATTACCATTGAAGTCTGAATGTGACATCACCTAAACAAAGATGAAATGCAGCTCTGTTCTCCCTGAGGCGGAGGCAGCGGTTTACGGCGAAGCCAGCACAGCCGCATGTGGAAACGCTGCTGTGCACACATGCACACGTGCCCACGCGCACACACCGACAAACGTAGACATGCCCACATTTTCCTCCTTGTTTCCCTTTGATGTGGACGCATGCAACATGCGACCACAGTCAGCTCTGACAAAGGAGAGAAATACCTTCCAGAAAAAGTGGAGAGCTTAAAAGACTCCCAGACATTCCTGTTTGACTTCCAAAGCCTCCTTTCAAATGAATTTCCTCTTTGATAGCAGATGAACTGATAATTCCTGATGACAGAATGCTAGCCATTCGATATAAACACCACTGAAGCTGAAATGATGTGCTGAAATACGGAATCTTTTTACATTTTCCTCGCTCTGATCACCAACAAATTGACACCCGCTTACACCACTCTCTCTATTTGCTGCCTGCTCTCACACAGCATCCTTCTCTCCAACACATTATCATGCCAACAGCTGGGCAAGAACCCCTGCTGACACGCTGTGAGATATTGCCTCATCTGTTAGTGAATGCTTTAAACATTATAAAGACCCATTTTTCCAGCACAAACACCCAGGCTGTCTCATGCAGGGGACTAATGCTAATGATCAAGCATTAGATGGGACGATGATACTCACTCATAGACTTGGGCTAGGCTGGTGTGGCGGTGGAGGTTTTTGTTCCTACTTTTCCTCCTCATCAGAGGGGAAATTGAAGCCATCCGTCTGTGGAGATGGGGGCTTCCAGCAGGGACAGGCCAATTGTCCCTGATGATAACGCGGGTTGCCGGATCCTCCCGCCATGTGCATTATTGATGGCCATCAGTCGGCGTGTGTCTGACCACATTTAAGTGTCTCAGCAGGGGGGGTGGCGCAGTAATCAAAATACACATACACACAGCGCTGTCTCCAGCTCATGCAGTCCATCATCAAGTGTGCATCGACACACTGAAGCCGGCATTCACGAGCGATGAGCACATGCAAACAAATACACACGAGGATGCAGGGATGTGCTGTACGCAGGGACCCGTTCACAGCCACGGTCACGCTGGATGCGGGTGAGCAGGATTTCGTTTCTTTTTTGTCTGAATGCTACATTACGTTAAAATGCTGCACAGGTTTTAAGCAAATTTTCGACATGAATCATCATCGGCTACCTTGATGCAAATATATTCAAGAGAATGTGACAAGAGTACATAAGTAATAGTGTCACTTCCCAGCCAAGGATGACATTTGTGTTTGTTTTCTCTGAATGAATTTGTCACTTCTAATCCACATGAACCCCGCGGCAGCTCTGGTGATACAGAGGGCGGGGAGACGTGCAACACGGACCCCCATCTGGACAGCCAGGAGAGTGGAGCCGTGATTCAGTGACAGTTTGACACGAACATGAAGCAGACACAGCAGCTACAACGTTAAGATGGATTTGGAGACTCTACCTGTCCATCAGCCGCTATTCCAACTTCTCCTCTTCAGCCATGTGCTATTTTTTTCTCTTTTATAGCATTTCCACTCAGTTATCTATGCACAAATCGCTAAAATGCATGTAAACAGGTGGACTAAAATGCACCTGCAGTGTTGCTTATGGAGGCCTCAGTTCTATCACAAAGGAAGAAATCATGTCTTCTGCCACATGCACAAACAGGCTTGAATGTTTTCAGTTCAGCACCCAAGAAGGAAGAAGACAAGTCAGTGGTGTGGTTTTTAAGACACGCAGTTCAGTAAAGAAACATGAGGTCATAAGGAAGTTGATTTATTATAACACACAGCTATATATCATAAATTTGAGGTGCTCATTGGATAATTGGTCATTTATTCCTGAAAATAATAAGTCATCTAAACACAAACGTTTGCTTTCACACGAGACACAAACCCCAGTCACAGATGCACCGTATAACCACAGTGTGTGGATGCAGAGCTGCACAGCGTGTGTGTACAGCGTACAGCATGTGTGCAGCACGCAGTATATAAATGTACACAGTACAACAACATTACTTATGGACTTGGGTAGCAAACAAACAAGGTAGCGGCTGTAAAGTGTTTTAAGGGCAAATAAATCACACGTGAGAGAAGCAAAGCTTTCTTCTGGAGCGGGAGCTGCACACTGAAGCTTAACATAAACTGGGAACAGTAAAGTCACTCAGACACAAATAGAAAAACCAGACGCCATAAAAACCACCAGCAGCGCTGATCACTCGCAGCGAGGCAGCCCTCGCAGGTGCATCAACACCAGTCAAAAACATCTGTCTAACATAGTCATTTAATTCATTCTCTTTAATCACTACAGCCCACCTGCCTTCTCCTCACCTTTACATTTCCTCATTTTAAAAAAAACAGCCCCCCGTTTTGGCCATCGTGAGACAGACAGGTGTGTGAGCCAGCCTGCCGGTAATGGAGACTCATCTATAGAGCCAGCAGGGGCTTCATGTAACCAGAAGGTGGGGGGGGGTTACACTTGTGCGGCACACACTATTCCTGTCAGATACCCTGTCATGATGGCACAGACATCAGCAAACACGAAGCTGCATTCATACATAAGAGGGTATGACAGACTGGGAGCAAATGAGCGCTGATGTAAGACGTGAGCAGGCTGTCAGTCTGTTCTCCTGGGCCTCCAAACATGCAAATACAAATCAATCTTGTAATCTACAATCACTGTATTTATAATTAAAGAGAAAATTTATGTGTCACACACTGCGGGATCGTGGAGTTTCCTGTGAGCAGGTATCCCAATGCACCCGGCTGTGCTATGTGAAAGGGGGACAAGCTAAAACCTGATCTCAGGTTGGATAACGGCGACGGAGGTGAGGCGTAACTGGCTGATCAGAGGAAAGCAAACCTGATAGGGCAGCTGTATAAGGCCCCACTGCAACACCACCTTTGTTTAACCGGTCATTACCCCCGTGTAAACCAGCACGGGCTTCTCCTCAGGTGCGTTGGCTAATCTGCTTTTATACCCGCGGTGATAAGATAGACTCCCTCTTGATCCCTGTGTTTCCTCTCGCCGTAACATCTCTGGGGCTGAGCCTGTCGCAGCATGTCTGACATCTGTCAGACAGAGGAAGCAGAGGGGAGGGGGAGGGGTGGAGCATGATCCAATGAGGCCCCAGACGTAGGGCCTGTGGTTGGCGTGTGGCGGATTTTACTCTACCTGAAACCAGTTCAGTCAACTCTTTCTTGAAAATGCTGACTGCAGTATTAGGCTTCTTCGTGATCCAAATTTAGATGTAAGTTCAATATGCAGCAAAAGAAAGCACACTTCCTCTCACACGATTCTTGTGAAAACCAACTTTCTGTGAAGCAGGAGGTCACTTTTTGATCTCTTCTGCTGTAGTTTGCCGACTGTGGGGAATTCCACTGAGACAACCCCGCCGTCTTAGACGTGCACAGGCTCTTCTTTATCTTCCTTTCTCGCCTATTTCCACTGACACACGTATATATGCAAGTCTAAAATTGCTGCATGTATTGTGCCAGCAGCCCCTGACCCGATCTACTATAAAAAGATGATGCTGATTGTGTTGTTCATTGCAGTCAGTTATGACTAGGAAGCCAAAAAACACCAGAGAGGTTGTGCAAATACAGGAACACATCACCTATTTCAAACACCAGAAACCAATTTTATAAGAAATAAGATACTATGAGTGTCATCAATACTTAGTCAGAACGGCAGCAGCAGGCGACAGAGTTCACTCATCATGTGTCGAGAGTCAGGAGGGTTGACAAGGCGATGGTGGAGGATTCGGTGTCAAAGTAAAAGCACCTATAATATAGGTGCTTTTACTTTGACACCAACACCTTCAGCTGCGGCACAGGAGTGAGGCTGCAGCAAAAGCTTGACTGGAGATCAAAGTTAGCGCTCTACAGATACCGAGCCTCATGGATGAATATCTTTTCTTGTAAAATGTCCTCATAATCTTAGTCTCAGCTCCTCACAGCTTCCACTCTGCATCTTGCCTCAAAAAACACATTTTTCTGCTGTGATGATTATGTGATCAGCGAATTAGCAGGACCTGACTAAGCCCAGCTGGATTGGGTCATGGATACTAGGAAGACGGGGACCTGTGAAGACCTCTAACCGCCTCTGGAAAGTCCAATATAATGCAGGTTTTTTTCATATTTTAGGAGAAGCGGCTGAGGGTGAACAGGTGCAGACTGAACAAGGGGTACAGCGAAGGCCAAAGTGCAGGATTGCGTGTGAAGCCATCCACCAAGCCACCATTTCCTTTTTAAAGAGCTGCTCCATGGTGAGCTCTCAAAGGAGAGCAGGGTAGACAGCTAAATTTTTAATGCCCCCCCTGCAGCCCCTCTGCCATGTTTCCAGCCATTGTGACAAGCCTGTTTGGATATTGTGCAATTGCTTTGCAGCAGCTTGAAGCTAATATGATCAAACACACCACACAGCAACCTGCTCTGGAGGCAGTGTCAAGGGATGGGAGAGGGAGGGGAGAAGGGGTTTGCATCAGGGGGGGGGGGGGGGGGGGGGGGGGGGGGGGTGAATGGGACGAGTCAATGGGGGTTTGCGTGTCTAGCGCTGCCAGGTGTCTGTTTCCCATCCCGGAGCCCAAAGCAGCAGCGACTGTACCCAAAACAGCCCAGGAGGCACCCTCGATGACAATAAGACATCATCCGCAAACGCTACAATTACCCCCTGTCATTCTGCTGAGCTTCTCTGTTAATTACACAAACCATTTCCTTTCAAGATGGTTGGCTTGGCTGCCAGCCCGGAGATCTATCATTCCTGTATCTGCTTCTGTCGGACCCGTGAACAGGTTAATCGGGTTAGCTGTGAGTTAATACAGGTGGCTTGGATTCAGGGGACAAGCTGAGTGCTCGCCAAGAGAGCATGCTCCACTGCAACCTGCCAAGCCCAGCTTTTTTTCCACCCTTTCTTCGTCATTCACACCACATCCTGTTTGTCTTCCTCTCTGGTGTGTCTTTCAGTGCTCCAGCTGAGCAATTATCCAGCTCCAGACTTGTAAATATCAGTGATGGTTTCTGATGAGAGGCAAGTCGCTACCTGCATGCGGACCGGGGAAAGGGGCTGGGCCTGAAAAGCACCTACTGCTCTGCTTCGATGGATGCTGACAGCCCTGTTTGTGCTGCATCATATTGTGTAACATGGACAGCTGTTTACTTTGTGCGATACATTTTCCGTTGAGGTTAAGTGGCTCTGTGGAGAAGCAGAGCTACCTTTCCCAGTAGCCAATATTTCCAGCTGGCAGCCATACCTGTGTCCTTGTTTGGACATCATCATTGTTATTCCCTGTGGACATTTGGCCTGTTGGCATACAATGAACACAATTTCATCTAAATTTACGCTAAACTCATTCTTCCTTTACTGAACATTAATGCATTTGTTCCCTTCAGATGATGTCTGTGACTGACAGGGAGGAAATGGTTTACCCACTACCTCGCAGCATGCAGGCTGTGGGGATTTCTGCTATGCTCCACTCATTACAGCCCACCTCTTCCTCGGGGGCTGGAAAGCATGAACGGGACCATTCGCTGAGTTCAGCCAATATAAATTGAGATGGGAGATTTAATTGCATTAAAAAATGTTTTATTCCATCCAAGCCTGCGTCAGGAAATTTGATTTGGGCTGAAAGATACAGTATAGTGCTGCATATCAGTTCAGGAATATTTCAACTTATTAACTCCCCATATTTGAATTAGCCCCATTTTGAGTTGCACACTGCAGCAGGGATCGTTTGTTGGCTTTGTTTACGCAACCTAAAAGGGACCCACACAAACAACCAGCAGGATGTGTCAGTCAGATATGGAGCATCTATACCCCTGAGAACACCAAGAGAAAACAATGATTCAGAGCTAAGTTTAACTTTAGAAATCTAGATCAGTCCAAGTACAAACACTTCGCTTGGTAGAGTGAAAGTACTGTAAAATACCTTCAATATGGCTACACACTTACAGACTGCAACCATCTTTAAACAACAGTATTGTGATAATTTTCTCCTTTTAGTTTGATTTCCACACTGCAAAAGGCTTTTTCGGTTTGTTAGAGAAACTGGATCTCACCGACTTTGCTTTGCTGGCTTAGCTTAAAGAAGGAAATTATGCACAGTTTTGAGCCACTGGTTGAGACATTTTGTACAAAATTGTGTGCCAGCATATTCTGAAATCATAATATTGTAGAGCCGTGAGCTACAGCTTCATTTCAGCTGTGTAAGTATGCAGAAGTATCAAACTGTGGTGTGACTTTTGTGATCTGGTGTGATATTTATCTGCTGGGATACATGCCGGCATATGAATTACCAAAATCCCCACGACCAAGAAAACACCCACAATTTGCCACGGATGTCAACATCAGTATCCATGGACAGGTTTGTAAATACATCACCTTCAATATTGTGAATGGGAGCCCTGTTAATACACAGAGGTGTTTCAGAGCCTTGTAAATAAACAGCCCTGGAGGTGTATCTCATTATGCACCACGAGGAAACATTGGCTGCTTTTATAGGGAGTGAGGGTGTGGGTAATGGGAGGGGGCATTTCCGATAAGCAGACAGACCCACCGCTACCAGCAACCAAACCTCCCACACAGCTACGGGTCACCTGAAACCACACAGACCCCCCACCTCCATAGCCGCAGTGCCAGGCTGAGGCAGGAAACAGAAAAACAAAAAATTAGCGAGGACATTTTTTTTTTTTTTTTTTTCTGCAACCACTCCACAGCCAGCAAGCCAGCCCTGCACATCACACACCACCCGCCTACGCCGCTCACTCAGTCACACCACATGTATTGAACAGGAGGCTAGCTACAAGTTGTTTTAGTTTCTGCACGCTTCACGAGAAGTGTAAATACTGAACAGTCAAAATGTTCACAAACATGCTGTTCTCACCTGACGCAGGAAAAGAGATGCATGCCAGGCTCTACAAACACAAACAAGTCCTCAAGTTTCTCAAATCTCTCTGTTTCGGGGGTCTGTTTGTGTTTGAAGGCCAATTCAGGACATTAAGTGTAAAAGTCCTATGAAACTATAAAAACTAAACCATTGTTAAACTCAAATTATGGATGCACAAAAATGCCCTTTCATTCACAGTGCCCACGATGTGCCCAGAACATGCAACCATTTTTCAGGGGTTCGTACTGCATTCCACTTTTTAAGATTGTTTGTACAACTCAATGAACCGAATTGCATGAAGCAGAATTATTACATGACCACAAAGAAGCAGAGCTGATGTGGTGTTAATAAGCAGGCGAGGCTCATACCTGCAGATAAGATTTGGGTTTGCAGGAGGTTTGGGAAGAAACAGCAGCACAAAGCACAGAACAGGAGGTCAGCAGTGAAGATGCATGCATGAAGAATAATAAAGACACTTGACATGTAAGCGCAATGCCTTTGAGCTGAAACATGTAACGTTTGGTGAATGCAAAGTGTGTTCTGCCAAGCCAAGTTGAATTTCCAATCAGAGCTTAATATTACAGGGAAGCAGTTATGTGCAAGACACCAGACATGCTTCAATCCCTAAAGCCAACAGCCAAAAGTAGCGGCCTAGAAAAAGCCAAATAACAGCAACGTGACAGGAATTCATCACAGTCTTTCTTTTTAACAGCATGAAAGGTCCATAATATGCCAAACAGCAACCAAAAAGGAAGCCAAAATTAGCTTGTCCACTAAAGGTAGCTAATCACGGCTAATACCAATGCAAACACTGCACATAGCCAAACACAGAAGATCAGAAATGACCAGCCAGCAACCAACTTCCTGTTAGCATACAAACACCAACTAACCAGAGCCGAGACACCAACTCAAAACACAATGCGAGCACAAGCAGTTAGCATTTAGCTTACCTTGGTTTAGTGGAGCAGAGGTCTTCGGCCTCCTGGTGGAGCAAACCCTTTGGGCAGAGGGTCCTGGTTCAAAGCTGCTGACAATAAAACAATGGCTTCCTGTTTAAAGTCCCCACAGCTGATGTGAATGATGGCAGAAGAAGCAGCAGCAGCAACAGTGTGTCAAAAACACAATCTTTGCTCCAAAAAGTCATCTTGAAGTGACACAATCAGTGTTAGTAGCTAGCTTGCTAGTGAAGTGCTACATTAGCTGGCAGCCATGCAGCTTCAACACTGAGTGGGCGGAGCTTTTACAGCTACCTGCAGAAGGTGTGTTACATAATGTGAGGAGTCCTGCCATGTGTGACCATAGCAGCTAGTTCATTCAATTTAAGGGTGTATTTTCTCATTTGGTGTCAAACCATGTGGATAGTTTTGGCTTTATTTATCAGTTTTTAGGATATCTGTCTCTGAGGTTTCTTCCTCTATCAGATACAGGTATGTGAAAGGTCATTTATGGTGCTCGCAGTGGCCATTTTTAAAAATCCAGAAACAGCGTGCCCCCCTTAACTCCTCTAAATGGCCTACAGACTGTGAATTGAGCTGTTTAATGAATAAATCAGACTGTTTCTGTCGTGGAAACCCATAATGAAAACAAGACATTTTCTCTGGAAGTGGATGTTGAATTTCTTTAGCTGATTGTCAAAACTTTTGGCACCATAATTGATTTTCATTCACCTCCAATTATTAGGGTAGAGGCCAAAAATCTGACTTTTTAAGTACAGTTTGGCAAATCCACCCTTTTATATCCACAAGTCATGTTTTGCCTGCGCTCACACTCCTGGTAAATGGCCATAAAGACACTTGAATTATGGATTTCTCCACAGTGAGGGTTATCGATGCTTTTCATGTGCCACAAAGCAACGTTTAACAGTTAATGCCTGGCTCTGCTAGTACGTGTACATTTTTCTTTAAAGAAATCTAACCTTATTCAGATAGCATGAATGAAAAAGCTGCGTAATGTTCCATTTAAATAATAAAACTCTGGGAGAGAATCAAGGAAATAAACGTCAGGCAGAAGAGGTTTTGGTAAAATATATACTTTTTTATTTATTTCTTCATACAAAGAAATATTATGAATGTTCAGTATTTAATCATCTAGAAACATCTGTTCCATTTTGCTTTTGCACTGTGTAAAATTAATTCCTTTGATGTACATACCACAAAATACTTGATTTACATGTCTTTTTCATTTTTGTACATACAGATTTTCTAGTCTAAATACATATTATATGTGGGTAAGACAAACATTTCTAACATTTTTAGATCTCAAAACAGGTTGAATAAAACTCAACCATAACCGATGCAGCCACATGGAGCAAACCCATGAGCGCCATTTTTTTTTCCTTTTTTTGTCTTTTTTTTTTTTTTAGATATTCCCTCAGTTACATGACCATAATTCAAATGCACTACTCCATCAGTTACAGGGAAAATGTCTGACTTTCCTTCCAGAATGTGACAGCTTGCCATGAGAGGTCATCATAAATGCTTTTTAATAATCAAACATTGCACTAAGGAGAGAAGGGGGGATGAAGGCTTTCTCCACATCACTTCTCACCGGGAGCTTCATCGCTCAGGCAGAGAGAAAGTAAAGAATAGCGCTATAAAAAATACAGCGAAACAAGCCTCCATCTCCCCTGCTACCAACCATTGGTTTGAGGCTCAACCAGGCAGCTGGTTTCAACTGGAAAATAAGAGAATGGCTGAATTAGGGTCATTTTCTGTTTCAGTGACAGAAGCAGGCTAACTGTTGGATTGGATAGTTAAAGAGGCACAACATTGTCTTCAAAGGGAAAGAGGGACCATCAAATTCAAACTTAGTGACAATCCGACCTTTAAAATTGATTTGAGGGACTTTTTGTGTGAGGATAGGTTGTGTACATTCAGTCTGGGCCCCGCTTAAAGACATGAAGCCCTCCTCTGGACGCTAATAAACCCTTCCCATTATCCCTACATTTTCATAATGGCCACCACATTGAGCATGCATAGCATAGCGCAGCACAGCGTAACACAGCATAGCATGGCCGCCTCCCTGTGCCCTTATAATAGCGCGCCACCCGCTGCAAAGAGATGGAGCAGCGCATCAAAGAATGACAACTACGCATTTTCTCCCTCTTGCATATCAAGAATTCAAGTAGAAAGACAAAAAACAAAGAAGTAATGCAGGGAGGAAAAAGCAGAGATAGCGACTCAAGCTGTGTGAAACATGATACCAACCCGGAGGTTTTTCTTTTTTTTTGGCAACAAGTAGAGATCTGGTGTGGAGAGATGAGACGTGTGAGGATGAGGAGAGTGAATAAGGCATAAAGTATATAGGCCATGGACGATGGCACATGAGGTTTTCTGACGACACCGCAGAGGTTAGACGCTGAACCCCGCCTGAGGCAGTTCTTGCTGTGCTGAGAGTGCTTCACGAAAACCTTTCCCCCTCCTTTGATCTCCTCAGTCTGGGATCTGAGATGGGGCCTGGTGGACTCCTGTTTGAAGAAGCGCTGCTTCAGTGAGGCGAAGCCTGGTTGTTGTTTGTCTGTCATCTTTTCGATCTTTATGCTCCATTTCTGACAGATGCGCCTCTGCTACCTCACGCGGAGACTTTCCATCTTAGCGTGAAAACAAGGCACGCGCTCCCCCCGACCCGCGGCACGGCGGCTCCGCTCTCCTCGACAAATCAAATGCCTCTCAAGGAAATTTGATTGAGACTTTGTGTGACCTTTGAACTGAGCGGATAGGGCAAGAGCCTGGCTCTCAGCCAACGGCGCTTCTAATGGGGAGTTAGAGAGCGGAGGCTCGATCGATCTGCCAGTTACCTTTACCCGATTAGCATAATGTTAACATGGGCCCTTATGTGGTCCGGGATAGGATTTAACATTTGATGGATGGGCCATTCATTAGAGAAGGCAGCAGGAGCACTGTGAATGAAAGGGCAGCTGTATACTTTAAGCATGAGTGACACAATGAGGATCAATTAGGCCTATTGATCTACCTGTTATTGAGTGGACGGGGACATGAGGTCTGCAGCTCTGGCCAATGCCAGCGCAGGAAAATTGGATTGTAGAAAACTTGACTGGAAGGTCTGTGCTGCAGTGAAACACGTTACGGAGGGATCACACTCAGAACGACAAGGTCTGACAGCGATGCAGTTATGATGCATACAGAAATGAGGATGCGCATGGACAGGTCTTCTCCACTTCTCTGTGAGCACTCTGTACCCGTATAGATGGTGCTTTTACATTTTCCACCCTAACTTCTACTTCAGTCGTCGCTGATTTTCTGCATTATGAAGCACCGATATATCCACTGAGTTGACAGGACCGCGCAGGAGGAGCGAGAGAATTCAAAATTAACATGAGGAATGTTAAAAACGACATGTGGGCCAGATGTTATGTACAAATATGGTTAGGCAGCTTAGTGAATTAATTGCTTAGAAATAAAAATAAATTATTATAAAATAGATTTCTGTACATTTTACATATATATAGCAATATCTCCACATCTTGCCATTGAATTACAGAGAAAAAAAAATAACTTCTCAACAAATCAACAAAAAAAAAAAGTCTTTCATGATTTTCACATCAATCCCAACCAAAGTTATGTCCTGTCATCTGGTAGAACTTCATGTTGAAGGGCCTGTAGAAGTCCCGTAGCCTCTGCACCACCTCGGGGTCAATGTTCGGGTGGGTCCGCCCTTTGGTTTTGCCCAGGCAGTGGGGCTTGCTGCTGCCCTCGGCCTTCTTGAGGCACGGGAAACCCTTGGTCTGGTTGAAGTAAAAGTGTTTGTCTGTGATGATCCTCTTGAGGCCCAGGAAGTCCTGCACGCGGCCCAGCTCTCCGGCCGGGTCGCTGATCAGACGCTCGCCGCTCACGAACAGGATCTGGCCCATGGGGAAGTACTGCAGCCAGTTGTCCAGGTGCTTGGCGTAGATGCCGATCTGGATGGCGCTCCACGAGGTGTCGATGAGCCCCGTAGTCCTGTTTTTGAAGGTGAGGCTCTCGAAAGAGGGAATGTCAGGCTTCTTGGACAGCGTCTGCGTGTAGTCCGAGATAGCCCTGGTGACGGGGTCCCTCACTACCACGATCAGCTTGGTGTCCCGGGACATGGCGGATATCCTGGCCGGAGCCTCTCTGGTCACAAAGTAGCTGGGGGTTTTCTCCATGGTGATCTGACCCTCCAGGGTCTTGGGCATCAGCTCCCTGCAGAAAAAAGAGACAAAAAGGAAGTTAGGAGAAGGGAAAGGTAGAGCAAAGGCTTGCATAATGCAATCAAGCTGATGGAGTGTACTCTGGTCTGTAATCAATGACTCACTGAGCCTGTTTATCCTTATTATAGAGCTCGAAAACCTATTAGTGTAGGCAGCTTTCCAACATCAACATGCTCACTCACTCATAAGATATCTCACTTCTGACAGAAGGCAGAAAGCCCTTATTTACTGCACGATCAAACACAAGGAAACACTTACAGCAATCTAAAGAAGGCCGACCCTGAGTTTAGCCATATTAGAGATCGAGAGCTGCGTTTTCCCACCTCTGCTCTGACTCCACAACCCCGTGAAACCCCTTTGATTTGCAGCAAACCTGCTCTGCTACCCCTTAATAGTTTTCACCGTGCATAATTTGGATGCATTTTCTCTAAATTAGCTCACAACATGTGCGAAAGCCATTATCTGTTTTGTCTTCCCTCAGCTTGTCTTTCCTCAAACCTCACTGCTGGATGTAATATTCCAAAGTGGTCGGGCTTAATCAAAATTCACCCTCCCTCTTTATACCATTGGAAAAAAAAAAAACACACACACACACACACACAATCTGCCTTGCTGACTCAGGCGCAGTCGTGCCACGGTGCCCCGCCCCTATCGGACCCGCAGCTACAGTGCTGAAAGATGATGAGGCTTGTTTCAGAAAGGGAATCTGTTTTTTGACAAGAGCGGGTTTGGTTTTGGGTGAGGGCTGGCCGATGGGCTTTACACAGATATGTTACATGCAGACGTATAATCAAGAGGCACTTGAGAGCAACTGGTTTTGAAGGGAAAGTGAACGCGCTCTGCTCTCTCAGCATTAGGTTTCAGAATTGGTGGCCAACCGCAGAGTCTAGATTATGGCGGAGGCGATAAGAGCGGTTTGACTGACATTGGGACGTGGATCACCTTTCCCTCACAGGCCCCCAGCCCCAGGAAGAAAACTCGCCCTTGCGTGGGATCAAATGAGTTTGTGGTGCTGGCTGGATGGGGGGATTGTGGACTGGAAACAGCTTGAACTGCTTCATCGCAGAATCAAAAAGGCAATCACACCAAGAGACACACCGACAACCGAAAACAGCAAATAAGCAGTTTAAAGCACTAAAAGGGAGGACAAAACAAAGGACGGTGGCGAGATAACGGAAGGCACTGGTCTATCAGAGCGAACACACTCTCACAGATAAGACTCCTGTTAGCCTGTTGTACCCCGAGCGTCGCTTTTGTTGTTCAGGCTATAGGGCACTGATACGCCATTGTGCAGACAGCACTATTGTAGTCGGTCCCATTCAAATACTGTGTAATCCCACACAGAGTGTTTACACACCGAGAAAGGTAAAAGACATCGAAACTACAATGTCGGGCCCATTCTGTACACTCAGAAGTCTGTAATGCTCAATTCATCCCCAGAGCTTCAGCTGTTCCTCAAACTATACTCTAAAAGCTGGAATCTAGTTCATGTCCATCCAGCTCATGGCTAATTCATGCAACATCAGCTCTCCATCAATGCACATATCTGTGTGCAAGGGAGAGGGAGCGGTGGGGGAAGAGGCAATGCAATGGGTAACGTCAGGTAACCAATAAAATGCCTCATGGAAATGGTGTTGGCAGATTTGTGTAATCCTAATGCAGCGCCAGTGATCTAATTATGATAATATCTTCTTGATTGCTGACACATCAGAGGGATGAATGGAGTCCAGGCCTGAGCTCATTAAAAGGGTATTGAAATCAAAACAGATACAGCATGTGGTTTTATGCAAGAGCATGACAGATCTTTCCGCCAGCAAACCATTTCTGGAGATACAAACGCAAACAACACGCTATCAGCGCGCATTAATTCCCTGCCACAACTTAAAACTGTTTATACAGCACCTCCTCGAATGCCCTCAAGGAATATAAACCAAACTCGACTTAAACTGCCCGCTATTCGTCATCCTGTCGATGCACAATGGCGATACTGCCTGCGAGCTTTTTGTCATTCCTTGTGCTAACATACAAAAAGAGTCCAGAGCCGACACAGAGCAGGCAAATGGCTTCCCATCTAATCCGATTTCAAAATGACAATGCGGCACGGAGACAGGGAGGAGGCCTGAGTTACAATGTGCATAGTGATAGATTATGCTGATCCAAAGCTCAGGGAATGCTTTTTTTTTTTAAAACAAGTGCTGGGGGTTGGAGGAGCATAAAAAGGAGATGGTTGGATAGAAAGAAAGTGGTGAGGAAACCCCTAAAAAGCGGCAAAGAAGCTCAAGAAGAAACCCCCTCCCAATAAAAAATCTCCACCTCTGACTTTGCCCACTCTCTCTGCCAAAGAGGCAAAAAAAAAGGGCAGGAAGAGAGAAAAGGGAACAGAGGAGGGGATTTTTAGTGGGACAAGTGGCTCTTGGAGAAACAATGCCTATTATGCTCTTTTTTGATTTATGAGGTGCTGCTTTTAAAGATCCCGTCAGCAAACAGGCAATTCTGTGACACCGGGCTCTTCTTTTTTCCTGCTTTTCTTTGAAAGTGAGCCATTGTCCCCGAGCAGAGGGGTGAGAGGGGCAGCGGTCAGGGCAGAGGGGCGGGGATGGGGGCCGGGAGGGGAGGGGGGGGGGGGGGCAGATAGAGGAGAAGGAGGAGGCAGCGGGGGAGGGGGGTGCTTATCGAGGGCTGAGTGGAGCACTTCTCCATCCTTCTCAAGCTTGAGTGAGAGAAGCCTTTTGGAGAGCTCTTAAGTGGAACGTGTGCCAAAATTGCCCTGCAAACATCAGCCCGTCCCCCTCGGCGCAGATCCCAAGAACTTCTACCGTCTCACACAGGACGCAGGGGTACTAAAAACTCTAAACAACTGGCTTGACCTCAAATATAATGCTGCAAAACTTTTCCCGTGCTTGCTTGTCCTTTCACGTCATATAAATCAACTTTTCCCCCCTCCATGGCACTCTGCACCTTTGTCCATTGAGAGCATTTCCAAGTTAAAAGACATGCCAAAAACAGCGATAAGACACAAAGCAGAAGCCCTCGTCACATGACAGCATCAAACAGGGGCCGGCAGAGTGGCCCTTTGGCCTCTGTTTTAAGAGCCCTCATCCTGGTGGAGATAAACGGCAGGCAGGAAAAGGGTTATTTCTGTCTGCTGCTTCTGCCTCCCTCCTGTCACGTTTGATTTGATGATAACGGGCTGCCGCTGAGCCGTCCGTGTCACAGCATCCCTGACAAAATGACTGGTTTGCCCATAGACAAAAGGAAAAAGCTATTTGGCGCGTGTCTGTCGATTTTCGACTCGATACAAAAGGTTTTCAATTGTCTCACATGTCTGGTTGTTGAAAGCATTTGAATCTCAAATTAGGGTTTGTTTATTTGAATACAGACAAATCTGAGGGCATTTTTGTATCCGCAAGCGAAGGGAGGGTGTGGCTTTGCTCTTATGGGCTTTTAAAGCTAAAGATGTCTGGTTTCTACGGCTCGAAGACCCCGGAGTGAGTGTTATCTCCTCATGGGAGGTAACACCACACAAAACAACAGCGCACAGCTCTGAGCACAGGCTGAAATAACCAACTGCTTTTGCAATTTCTAAGCGCTGAAATCCTGCGTTTTCTTTCATTTAAACCACTCGTCACCCCTCTCTCCCCAAGGTTCCCTCGACCCCTGACAAGCAGACCTTGAGGTCCGATAGCCAAGTGACACTTCACAAGTGGGAAGAGGGAGAGGGAGGAAATGAGGGGAGAAGCGTTGAAAGGCTCTCTTTCTTTTCCAAGGGCCTCTTACCCGAGCCCTTCACATGAACCAACGTGACGGACGAACAAGCGTTTTCAGGAAACACAAAGAAACATCTTTATTCCTCATTGGACGATAAGGATCCTGAGCGCCTGAGCGCTCCTTCACAGTCGAACATGGCGTAAAAATGATCTTTTCAACCCCGCAGATTCAAAGAAAATGCGTATGTTTACAAGGCAATGAAAAAGCCTTTCTCCTGGTGTTAAAACAAAGCAAAGGGTGATGGATGATACGTGCAGATATGGAAGGCTCAGTGCAAGAATTCGTGGATGAGTCACTGGTAAATACAGTGTTCATTAATAACTGAGCGTTCTCTTCTACAGCTCTCAGCTCACAGCAGGAGAAGCCTGCAAGAAATGGGACTGAGGTGAGCAACATGTTTATGTAACACACATACACACACACACACGATGGCTACGACGGGGAGGCAGGCATGCACGCCTCTGCTGGATCACTGAATATTTTCAAAGTAGCATTTAAGCACATACAGAAGCCAGACGTTTTGAAATATACTCCACTGTGCCTGGAGTCTGACATTATATTTAACCACAGAGCATGGCTTTGGCTGTAAATTAAAAGAATAGAGGAGATGGTTTATGGCGCAGTCGGCCGGGCTCCGCTCTGATGCAGAGAGGCAGAGGAGCTCCGGCTGCACTCACAGAAGCTTCATCTGGTCTCTCTTTCAAGCACTTGGAGTCCAGGTGTTAGTATGTGGCCACTTAGAGCTTTTTGACAGTTCATTTCCTGGCTGAGAAGAACCAGAAGTCGCCGCTTAAAACTGAGATCTTGCAGGTGTGTCTGCTGCAGGAGTGGATCTGCATCTTACATGTCTCTGGTTTGGCGCTGATGTGTGTTTGGGGACAACAAGGTATGCACACCTTTGCACCTGCCTCCGTATCTTCCCACCTGCTTGTAACTTGATGCTCGAAGCTGGCCCGCATGATGAACCCTGAGTGATGCAACAGCTTCATCAACCTGAGTCAATTGTCAGTGCTCCTCCCGAGTTTGAGGTTTCAAATGAACAGGCTTCACTGAATAATGGTGTCACTGGAAACTCACGAAGGTGGGCAGGTGGAAGCCCCTCAGAGTCATCTGTCGGCGAAAAGGATTAATAATGCAGGCTGGCCTAGTATCACATACTTAGACCTGGATGGCCCAGCATGGGATGGCGCGTATCATGCAGCTGTAAGGAGGAGAGCTGTTTGAAGCTAAATTCCTCCCCCAGATTACTGGGAACGCTGCTGTCAGAGAGGCCTGTCAGTGTGAACGGAGCTACTTCAGACTATTCTCTGCTATATCTGTGGCTTAACTAGAGAAACCGATTAGACTGCAGCCACACCAACAATAGCACACATGGGCGGTGATGCACTGGTTAACTTCTTACAGAGGCCAAAGGAGGATGGATTTTTAACTGAAACACTGGGTATTGTTTGTCTCTGTTCCCAGGTCAGTGTCATCATCTAAATTTAGTTCTTTCAACAATGCTGTATGAGTGCGTGTCCTTGTGCATAAAACAGGTCAGGAAAGGGAGGAGGCTAGTTCAGGCTAGTTAGTGCTAATGCTAGTGCTGCTTGGCTTGGGTTGACCATTCCTTCTTATGGCACCATTATATTTCATGATGCTGTCAGAGGCACAGAGAGAGATTTACTTCTCAAATCTAAGTCGATATAAGTCAGAGACAAGTCATTGAAGGTGTCTGACCAATGGTTCCCAACTTTGAGTGCTGTGGATTAAAGTGCTGGCAGCTCCTGGATGTGAGCAACAGGTGACAAGTGGTTGTGAGCAGGCATTGCCTGCAAGCCTAAAAGGTTGAAAACCAATTTCCTAGACCTCTGTGATCCTCTGTGAACTAGAAGATTGAAGCTTTTTTTAGACGTGGTTGAAAATAGACTTCAAGAAGTAAATAAAAAGACACTACAGGTTCTGTACTTAATTAGCACATTTCCGCTAACAAGAAAGGGCAAGAAGGGGGTCTAAGGGAAATGACTGCAAAACAGGAACTAAGGTCAAAGTATAATGAAGCAGCTGCCATTTTAAGCATGTACAGAACAGCAGTGCAATGACCAAACCAGTATCCCTCGTCTTGTTTCTTGCTCAGTGACACTTTGACACCCAAACTCTGTGCTGGAGTCCTAATCTGGTTGATAAATGTGGCTCCCAGACCCTTAACTCCATCAAGAAGTTGCACTATGTCAGAGCAGCCTGGGAATCTACTGACCCTCCACGTACACAAAGCCGTTAACCCAACCGGCGCAACCCGTCCATCCATCATTTTTCACTGGAATCAGGGAGTCATGCTTTGCCAGAGAGGAGCTTTTTTTTTCTTCTTCTTCTTCGCTGTGTCTCATCGTGTGTGTGAAAGAGTGCGCTGGAGAGGGAGGCTGAACGACAGAAAGAATGCGAGGCAACGAGGGAGGAAACAGGGAGAAAAGGGGGAGTCAGGCATCGTGGTCACAGACCATCCAGACTGGTTTCAGGCTTGTACCCAGCCTGGTTTTGGAGGCAACATCAGACACTACTAAAGTAGAATAAATAAATAGAGAACTAACCACCACATATAATGTCATGGACTACATGTCAGACACCCCAACAGCATATTACCCCCAGCCACATCTTCAGATACCCCCCTCTGTTATGTCCTGAAAATACTTAAGTGAGGCTGAGACATTCTACTCTTGTACCACTGTGGTCGCTTTGTGATGGGCAGCTCCGCAGAGGCGTGACAAGCGCAAATTATTCAATTCAATAACCAACTATCATTTTTCCTACTCGGAAAATCTGTTTTTAAGTATATTTGTTGCTATTTGGCACCTTTGGAAAACAACACAGGAATGTGTGGAGCCATAAGGGTTTTTCAGGCCCGGAGCCACATCGGCCCGTGGCCATAAGACGGCTGCCTGGAATTACCCAGTGTTAATAACCCTGCAGTGAAGCGAGGAAGCCCACCATGTGGTATAAATAAAACAGAGGAGCTGGTGAAAGGGATGGTGGAGGGTAGAAAGCAGAAATACCTCCTCCCTTCCTCTCATGAATGTGCATGCTTACAGAAGTGTTTTTTTCTTCTTCAGGCTTTTAAAGACGTTGCCCAGAAAGCTTCATTTTTCTGGCTTAAAAGAGATGAAAGATCCCCTCGTTTTGCTAACACTTAGCATCCCACCGACCCAAGATGGGCTGCCCGACACAGCGATTGGGCGACTCATCCTACAAGCCGCAGCCTGATGCTCTGGAATCCACCACTGGGCGATATTAGCCTGAATTTGTTTAGCGCTAGTAATCCTCACTAATCGGTGTGTTTGCTCTGGGTGTTTGCTGAAGTTGTTAGCCCACAGCTTGCCGCACATTCCAGCGCTCCGTCAGGATCAGGGTGCGACTGACTGACAGCTCGGGCGAAATAAAGCGATGAACCGTGAAAGGATAAAAAACAAGAGGGCAGGCAACAATGCGGGGCTGCAGGTGTCGACTCGGCTTGTGTATGCGAGTGTGTGTTTCTGTCTGTGTGAGCATTTCTGGGTGTTTTTTTGTGTGGGTGCGAAGGCAGAATCAGCCATTCTGACTGATTTCCTGACACTTGACATGCACCAAGAGGCGCACGACTCCTTGATCTAGCTACAGCAAAGATGAATAAAAGATGAAACAGACTCCAGAAGAACATACATGCCACCACCCCCCACTCCCAAGACGCACAGTCACACACACACACACACACACAGAGGCAGACAGGGAGCGAGCAAGCTACTTTGCATCCTGTTTGAATTGGCTGTCATCCGTAACTGCCAGCACACCTTTTTGAAGACAGGTGAACTACAAAGCGTGTGCGCCAGAAAGAGGGGATTTCCTCTCTGCTGCGTGTCACTCAGTGCGCAGAAAACCATCTTCCTGTGTGTTTGGACTATCATTTAGCTTCCATTACTCACACTGCAGCTGCTGCAGGTTAATGGTTTACAAATTCCTGAAGACAGCCTGCCTCCCGAGCTAACGTATAATTAGCCGAATTGAGGAGCGATCGTAACAATTAACCTGCTCCTTTCAGAGATGGGGAGAGTGGCAGCAGAAATCCTCAGGCAATCCGACAGTTTTCTTTGGATTTGAGCCTGGATGTTGTCTCCTGCAATATCTATGAGTGCCCCCGAGAAAAGATAATTACTGCTACAGAACAACAGGCACCGTTTGCTCCGTGTATGCTAGCAAGCAGCGCCAAAAGCAGACATCAGAGAGGAAAGTTCAGTCTCAGGGTTTCGATGTTTCAGTCAGGGGGAGGTTGTGGAGCATGGAGACAAATGTTTTCACCCCTCCGCTGTATCTCTATCAGTAAGCCTCTTGGTTAGAAGTGAAACAGGATCTGCTCGAACTCCGTGCCAGGAAGCTATTTCGTGAAGGACAAAAAATGGAGAGCAGGCGCAAAAAAAAATCAGAGAAATGCCAGCTTAATACTGTCAGCCCCTGGCCAGAAGACTTCAGAGGAGGTTTGTTTCATAAATCTTTTCAACAGCTAATTGAAGTTTTTTTCCTCTTTTTCGCCAGATACCCACTTTGTTTTTTCCTGGTCAGCGCACATCCAGAGTTAGAAAGCACAAAAATGCAGCAGTCCTCTAAACTTTGAGAAAGTTTTTAGTCCGATTTGGATCAAATTATAAGCACAGAGATAAAAATCACAGGGTGCATGTGCCAGATTTTATCCCATTTCTGTAAGCAGAGAAGTACAGGAGACAACAGCGCATGCACAATGTTAAAGTCTGTTCAAGAATAGAAGGAAATATAAGGATGATAAAGAGGAAAAATGATACATTCACACACACTTTTTCCTAAACTCACAACCTAACTTTGACAAAACTTCCATTAAAGCTGTTACCAAGGCAGAAATGAGGCAGTTTGATAGCAGCGCAGCAGTGTTTCTGCCTCCAAAGACGTGCAGCTTCCAGGACTGCCTTCTGATTCTGATCGCTTAAACAAGGGGGAGAAAAACTAACTTGCGGCGGAAAGTAATTGGAAGTGAGTTGAGTTTGGCCAGGTTGTCTTGGAGTTGAGCTGAAGTGTTCTTACAGCTCTGGGAGTACATCTGAACGGAGAGAGTGACTAGTGTCGAGCAGCCGCGGTGCAGAGAGACAACTCAGGGCTTCTAATGAGCTCTGCTCTTTTACTGCCAGGCTAATGGAAACCTCAGGAGACCTCAGTCTGTGTGTGTGTGTGTGTGCGTGTGTGTGTGTGTGTGTGTGTGTGTGTGTGTGTGTGTGTGTGTGTGTGTGTGTGTGTGTGTGTGTGTGTGTGTGTGTGTGTGTCCTCCTTTCTCCCACAGGCAAGCACACTCTCCAGCACCCTAATGGCTACCTCTGGGACTTAATACCTGGGATAGGGCAGCTTTACAGGTTTACTGTCATCACTTTCTCCTCCGCCGCCTTCCTCTGTGCCGCATGTTTTTTCTTCGGAGAGCAGAAAGGAGTTCCCCGACTAACCTCTCGCAAAACCATATGAGACTGTTTGCTTCTTCCAGCCTCCAGAGGAACCTTTTTAATGTGCTAAAGGGTGTTTATTTAGCAGCAATGAATGACCGTTAGCTGTGGAGGGAGGATGTCTGGGTCTGTTCTGACATGAGCAACAACATCCAAATTATCACCTTGTTAAAAAGGGCCTAATTCACTCGAAGCACAGAGGGAGGGTTTGTGCACCGCTCTCGCCGCCGTACGCTTCCTTCCGTCCTCCAGCGCCACTTCATTACGCTTCTTTATGAGTGTTTTTCATTGTTGTTGACAGTGAATTGCACACACCGACTGTCTTTTGCACGAGAACAAACAGGTTGACGCTTTTTCTGTTTGCATCAACCGTTTGAATGTTTGACAGCAAGTTCCTGTCAGGCTCTGAGGCTTTTATCCTCCACTCCAGCAGGAGGTTCCTGTCTGTGGCGGCCATATTGTCTTCCAGGTCTGAGTGGCGCTGGCTGGACACCATCAGGAGGCGAGGAGGGGAGGGGGCATGCCACTCCCCTCTCCACAGGTCTCCCCTTTCACAATTAACCGCTCCTAATTTGGGGATGAAAGCTGCCTTTTCTCTGTTTCTCCACCCTCCGGACACTCTCCGTCCTCAGATGAGCCATGCCAGCTTAGGCAGAGGGGAGCGAGGGCCTCCGTCCCTCCACGCTGACCAAAGGAGAAAGCCGCTCGTGGTCAGCGAGGCGTGAAGCGAGCCCCGCCCAGGATCGGGCGAGCCGAGCGTGACATGTGACACTATTCTGACACATCGGTGGCGCAAATGCACAGCTGGAGAATGGAGAAAAGCGGTTTCTAATAACAAGGGAGGGATTCGAGGATGATGTTTGAGGGAGGACCTGGGAGGGCGCTGAGGGGAAATGAGGTACCGTTAGCAAATAATCCACTCGCCTGGGAAGCCGAGGCGGACGTTTAGCCAACACAGAGGCACAGTTTCAATCTGCTTGTTTCCATGGGGCTGAGGATGTGAACCTGCTGTCAGCTGTACGGTCGGCGCTCGTCTCCGAGGAGCCGCGGAGTTCCAGGAATCAGGAAACCATCAGAGCGCCAGCGCCAAGTATCTGATCATCTGATTTCATCTTCGTCCTCCCTAGAACTGCAACTGGGTTGGAGCCACTTAAAGTGCTCATTGATTCTGTCAAACACAGAATTTTAAAGCAAAGCAAAACAAAAATCTGCCTCGTTTACATAACTCAGCAGGCTTTAAAAACTGTGCTGTCATGCTATTGTTTTCTACGAGGAACGGCTGTAAAGTCCCCCGCGGGGCCTGTAGCATCCAGCAGCTTTCTGTAGCTCTGCAGATGGTCAACACACAGACCCTGTCAGGGAGCAGACGCGGGTCTGACCCCAGTCAAAGGCCCTTAACCCATCTCTGCACATTACCTCCAATCAGGCCTGACCAATCAATACAGGCTATCCCAGAGGAGCCGGGCCGCGGCGGCGTTTGCGCACGCTGCCTGAGCGTTTCATTCTTTTGTGACTGCAGGTGAAAATTATTTGTGGCTTCACAGCTGAGCCGGTCGCAGCCATAATAACACCTCTCTGTAACGACTGGCTTTCTACACAACATCCAATGTATGCAAACACCAGCACAGGGTGTTTTGACGCCTTTCACTGGAGCCCCACAGAACCAGGTGGCCCCTTTTGGCCACTGAGAGGAAGGAAGGAGGGCGAGGTCAGTGGCAACAGAGAGTGAATGGGTCACCTACATGGAAATAGGAGCCCCCCTGCGGTGAGCAGATAAAAGGCCGTGCACCCATCCAGAACTGTCCCTGACATGGCCAGGAGCTGCAGTCTGACTCCACGGGGGTGGGCCGGCCTTTAGATAACGCCTCTCAAACAGCGCAGACTTCCGCAAGCATCCCAAGTCTGATAGCGGAACGTGGTTTTCTTTTTCTTTTTTTTTTTGGGAGCCCCCTTTCCAACAATGCTCCACTTGTCCTTTTTTGTGTGGCGCTATAAGTGGCTTTTACTGCTTTGTGAGTCTGTTTACCTCCACGGAGTTTTATCACAGACGAGATACAAAGGTTGACCGGAGAGACATCCTGCTCGGGGATGGCGCCGATTCAATCCCACCAGCCTCTCGACAGCGACTGAGGCCCAACCTTTGATCATAAACCACATCACACGAGGACTGAAGATTATATAGTTCTGTGTGTGGGCTCCAAGTTACATGGTGCATTAATGTGACCGAAAGGTTCACTAAACTGGCAACTAGAAGCAAACATTTAACCTTAAAAACGTCCTACTGCAAAGATCAGCAGTTTCTGGTAGATTAAAGAGAGTGGAAATTTAAAACAATCACAATACTGCAACCAGAACACCACCCTAATACAACACACACCACCCATGCGGCCGTGAACTGCATGAGGAGGCTCTCTCCAGCATGTTCAGAGCTCCTCGTTTAATGCTAAAGCCACTCCGAGGGAGGAGCACCGCGTCAACACTGCCGGGCCCTGACAGCGAGCTACGAGCAGAGCCCGCGACACGACAGCAAAACCACTGTACAGTAATTATATATCAAAGCCCCTTCATAGCCAATAGGGCTAAATGGAATATGAAGAGAGCGACATGCACCACAGACTGACAGGGCGAGATGAGGGCTGCAGTCAACAAGAGTTAGGGGTAAATAAAATACCTCTGGTTTAAGAAAAGTGCAGCAGCGTGGAGAGTCGGCTTTTAGTTGTGAGTCACACTTTGTTCCAAGTGACATAAGCCTTCAAACAAACTGTAAATATGTAAATAGATATATAACAGGGTTGGAAATGAGAAATGCAACTGCTAAGCTAAAGCTAAAGGTGCTTTAGTGGCTCCTCGACTCTGGAACAAAGCCTCAAAGAAGCCAAATTGCTTAAAGGTTTCTTTAAATCCTGAATTTCTTTTTGGCTTTTCCACACATTCAGAACTTAATATTTTGTGATTTATGCACTTTGTCTTTGTCACTTTGTTGTTTTGCTAAACTCTCTTCTCTGCCTTTTATCCCCCATTTCTCTTCCAAACTTCTTCATAACTTCTGTTGTGAAAAGCACAAAAATTGACTTGTTGCATAACTTTCAATGCCACAAATTCCACATCAGAAAATTAAAAAACAAACTGAGCTCGCTGCTCCACAAAGTGCTCACAGTGCTGACCCTGACCTCTAGAATATACCGTGTGTGGTTTATTAACCTTTTGGGAGTTAACTCGTTGAATTTGCCATTAATGCACGAGCTGCAGATAAGACATTTTTTACTTATCGGCGTCAGATAAAGCCAGTCGACTTTCACCGGGCAGCTGAACAGGTGCAAACAGAAAATGAGAAATAATGAACCAATGTGCTGTTTGCATTCAGACACACTGGCCTGTGTGTGTGTGTGTGTGTGTGTGTGTGTGTGTGTGTGTGTGTGTGTGTGTGTGTGTGTGTGTGTGTGTGTGTGTGTGTGTGTGTGTGTGTGTGTGTGTGTGTGTGTGTGTGTGTGTGTTCCTTGGGGCCAGTTCATGCATGACCTCACTGGGAAAATGTGTACCTCCTGATACAAGGACCCCTCGGTCAAAAGCATGAATCATGTGTTTGTCTTTGGCACAAATAAAAACTGTCAAAGTACATCAGAAATCCACAATAAGACTTGTTATCACCACCTCCATCCATTTTGAAACCTCTCCCTCTCTCTCTCCGCTGCCTCCCCGAGTCCTTTCTGCTCGCTCTATGGCTGCATTTACTTGGTGGCATTCCAGCTCTAAATGTGCGTCCAATGGGGGAGGCGAAGATGGTGCAAGCTAGTCACAATGGCGGATGGCAGAGAGATTGTGCAAATGAGCAAACAAGGAGAATTGCTCAACTCGCACACAAACACAACCGTCTATAACCTCCATAAATGACCCTCAGCGCGATCGGATCATATTCCCACAGAGCAGATTTCAATGCCACGCAATTTTGCCTCTGTCTGGAACATTCCAGCGATCTCTCCAGTATCTGGTCCTAAAGGGAAACTGTGGAGGATCAGCAGTGAATGAAGTATGATTTCCTTTCTCGGTCCATCCTCACCCGAGAAATAGACCCACTGAAACTTTTTTTCCCCGCTGCAGGGACCGCTTCCACCAGCTGTTTCACTGAAACATACATTTCTTACTGCAGCTCTTCCAGAAAAGTATGTGGAGACGGATCTCACAGCTCTGGAGCCCAGTCTGAGTTCTTGTGCGGCACAAACTGTTTAGATATCCTGTTGCGGCATAAAAAGCCTCAAAATCTGCACACTGCTTCCCAAATGAGTTCTGCTTTCAGCCAATAATTAAAGAAAACTCCTCACAATTGTCCTCTGTGTATCTGCCTGCGAGTGAGACCGAGCACTTCTGCTTATTTTTCTGGCACAGAGCAAATGAAAATGTGACCAAAAAATGAAATTTAGCTCCAGACGTGCCTCCATTCTATGTGCTCAGAAAACCTCGAGTCATGACTTCTTTACATGGCTTTGATTTCATGGCCTGAAAACCAGCACACAGCACTTTTCCACAATTCCCCCCCTGCAGAAAAGTTGGAAATGTCGGTTTGAATAGCAGCCTTCCTTCAGGCCAACAGACCTGCAGTAAATCTCTGTTTCTATCAAAGCAAGCACGGGAAGCTTCGCACAAATCAAGGCGCAGTGTCTTTATTTTGTATGCTGCCAGCACTTGGGTCCCCATTGGGCTTTTCTTTTTTTCGTTATGTCGAACATTGCTGGGGCCCCCTTCAAGGTCCTGCATATTTAAACGTGTGGAATAAAAGACCAAATCCGTTAATTGAAGCGACCACAAAACCCAAAAGCTTTTTTTTCTTTTCTTTTTTTTTAATTAATTAATTTGTCAGATAAGCCTCTTTTTTTTTTAACTTCAGAAAACTTTGTGAAAGTTGCGCTTTTATGCAAAAGACGTGACATTTCACAGCACGAAGGTCCGCAAAAGGCCGAAAGTAATTAGCGAATTTTAAGTGGAGTTCCAATAGCCAATCAGTAAATTGATTTGGCCATCGGCTATTTATTAGCCACAAATTAACCCTGTTTATTTGCGGTTGGAATAAAGAAATAAATGCGCAGTCTGATGCGACGTTGGCATTAATCAGATACAATTATCACGAAAGTAAAGGGGAAAAAACGGAGGCAGATTTGAAAACTTAAGCAGCTTTTAATAAGAAGCTGCAGCTCCTCAGTGCCTCAGCTCGTTACTTTGTGATGTAAATGTAAAGGACCGTGTTAGTTTGAAGATGTTGGACGGTTTTGTTGCGGGTTTTGTCCTGAGGAGGATCCTGACTTTGTGTTGCAGCGCAGGCTCTCAGGCCCGTGGAGTCCATTGACATAAGAATGGCCCAAATGAGATAAAGCCTGTCAGGTCTGTAAACGCCATTAGGTTAAATACAACACAAGACAAACACGCTAGAATATTCTGCTTTTTCCCCTCATAAATCTAAGTCTAAAATAAAGTTTGGAGGATTTCTTAGATTTGGATCTTATCACTTTGGGATCAACCAGATTTGTCCAAATTATGGGATCCAGGTTCAGCATTATATCACAACGCATTGCAGGAAAGTATAAAACATGTCTGAGGTCAGCTTTAGTCACACAGGCGTTCACCCAACTGCAACAATGAGATCTGCACAACGTGCGCACATGACGCCAACACCTGCTCCAGAAGCACCACGTTTAATTCAGGTGAACGCGTCACAGCCGTGAAAAAAAAAACCACATTAAAAACAGCTGATTTCCAATTTTTCTCTGTTTAAACGTGTCGGAGCAGCCTGAAGAAGCCTCAGCGTGAAGGTGCAATGTTGCGCTGCGTCCAATAGAGATCACTGCACATCGCAGAAAACAGGCCGGACTGACTGATCCCCAAGCAGCTTCAAATTGTGACACAAGTCAACACTTTTAAAATCACGCTCACGCTCTCACGCGGTGAAAAATAATCATGCGAGCAAACCTAGAAATTACCACTTTTAATTCAGAGAGGATCATCTGAGCCGACACTGAAGCGCAGAGGAGCAGACAAAGCGACGGTCACAGCTGAGGTGTTGGCCCCGTGTTTACTCGAGCTGGATCGCCTCACTTCGGATTAAACTCTGAACTTGCTGGATAATTAGTATAATTAAAAAAAAATCTAAATTTGGCTCACTTTTATGAGCTCCAAATTAACCTATTAAGCAGCGTGGAGTTAATCGTCTTGCTGTGCTGTGACGGTGTTAACGCGTTAATGTAAAAACAAAGCTGAAATGATCATTATTAAAGACAAAACACCGGAATTAAATTTTAATTACAGGCTGCATATTTGACCCGAGGAATTATCCCACTGATCAATATCAGCTCCACCGTTTGGCAGCTATGCTCTCCTGTAAATCTATTTTATAGAGTAATAAAATCATCTGAAATGACACACGTACACGCGTTTTGTTTTCCAGACACCAATCAATCATCATCAGAGCGCAGCAGCGCCACGGAGCCGCATGTACCTGTACCACTCCAGCCCGTTCTCGTAGTTGCGGTCGAAGAAGTGCGGCTCCGCGCCCACGGCTCTGATGTCCGGATGAACCCGCAGAAACTCCAGCAGAGCGCGGGTCCCTCCCTTCTTCACCCCGATGATGATCGCCTGCGGCAGCTTCTTGCTCCCGGAGCCGTTGGAGAAGCTGGACATGGCGCTCGGCTCCGGGGCTCGCTGCTGCTCGGCCCGCATCTCGTCCCAGTCGTCGGCTCTGTCCGTCTCCGGCTCGTTATCGAGCAGGTCTCTGGACGCGGCGGTCCTGATGGACGGCTCCTCGTAGTCGCTCTCTATATCCTCCCACGGCTGCGGGTTGGCCAGCAGTCTGGACACCAGGTCCGTCCTGCTGCTCTCTGTCCTCTTGCCCACCGCCGAGCCGGTCTCCTTGCCCCGGTAACTGTCCACCACCAAACTTGGCATGGTGGAGCAGTAGCCCACGCAGGAGTACAGCATGTATACCCAGATTAAAAACATGATGCTGAGCAGTATTAGTTTCTTCTTCACGGGGCTGGACCAGAGGGCATACAGGCTGTGACAAACCAGGCTATATTCCATAAGCCTTTCGGGTGGAAATCAAATCCCAGCGGCGCATATTGCCCAGAACTCAGTCCCGGTGGCACCTCGGCAATCCTCGCAAAATTACGCACATGCTCACCTAAAGCTAAAAATAAATAAAACTAAGAAACAAAACAAAGAAAACTAATCTAAATATAATCGAAGGGAGAGATAGATCCAGGAATGAAAAGGCGCTGAGGACTTTTTAATCATAGTTGTGGGTAAAATATGGAGAATTGTTGAGCTGCGACAGGCGCACCGCGCTGCGGCTCCACGCTCATCTCACGTTTGTCAAAACTGCTGCGGGAGCGCGAGACCTTATAGAGGCGCACGCGGGAGAGTGGCAGCGGCAGCAGCCAATTGCTGCGCCGGAGGTAAATATGCGGCCGTTTGTTGACAGAAGCGGACCAATCAGAGGGAGGGGTGGGCGTCCCCGGCCGTGGGATCCTCGGTGTGGAGATGAAGCCTGTGAGCGGGACCGAGCAGAGTTTGGAAAAGTTTCTTATTGGGCTTAGAAGCCAATTAAGGCTCGTTTCTCGTGTCGCGATGCGGACATAATGGTTGAAATGAGTTTAGACGACCTTAAATGTTTCCTGCTGCTTTATTCTGACGTGGTTTACACGCTGCAGGCCTCCTGTGCCAAATTTTTATTGTGCGATAAACAAAATAAACTCAAAAACGCTTTCATCAGGAGATCTGAAAACGAGGGAAAGCCTTTGGAAAAATGATGCAAACAAGCCGAAATAATCGATCCGAGTGTGAACACACACTTTGTGAAATGACACACTACAGTTTGGCTTTTCTTCTGGCGCTCAGTGAGAAGTAATGGAGAGGTCACACATCGTGACTTCAAGCTCTGAAATTAAACAGAGAAAAACAAATTAAAGAGGATCCAATCACAAACTGACCTTGTTTTAATTATATAATTAATCATATAATTACTGCTAATTATTTTGTGCACGTGGTAATTGTCCATCTAAAGAATCACGCCCGGACAAACAATAATAATAATACTAATTATGTACAATTCAATAACATTTATGGGAAATTAACTATAAACAATAATTACTTACAGTGCAGTTCTGGTTAATCTGTTTTCCATTTTTACGCCTTCACGGGTCAACTGAATGCGTCTTTGCGCACTTTAGTAACTTTCTTTACTTCTCCAGCCTGTTTTTACGCACGAAAATGACGCTACTAACACATCAAATAAAAGACACTGTATACTGTAAAATAAACAATTTATTCAACAGGTTCAATCTGTTTATGCGCCCCTGCTGACAGCGAACCCCCCTCTTCTCTTTATGCTGTTATTTGTCTAATGAAAGTAATTCTCTGCCGTGGCTTTGTTGTTTTATTATTCCCGTATTTGTGGCTCCCTTCTAAACTTTCAAGAGGCAGCAAATTAGCAGAAAAGGCCATTTAATTAACTGGCTGCATTAATTCCTCGTTTTTCTGCTTCTTAAAAGTGTTAAAAGTATTTTTTACTTCGAATAAAGAGACCGTGTAACATTAAAACTCTACCTACATATGGACCAAATGAATCAGAAACTTTTTTTTTAAACATGCTGCAAACACAGGCTACACACACATTTAGAAACATCTGAGAGCACTTGAAGAGCAAATCGTTTGAATAAGAAGCACAACATTGGGAATATGCCCTTAATTTCCAATTTGGAGAGAAGAAGAAGAAAAGAAAGGAAGCTGGAGTATTCTTCATGTGAGACTGGAGATGAGTCAAAACAGATCTGTAATTTATACCCCGGGAGGTTCAGCCGCGTATGAGACAGAGCCACTCCGACTGTTTCTCATGCTTTAAAACGAACGAACGCGTCAGGCTGAACGCGCACAGGCTGGATTTAGATGGGACTTTTCTACTTTTTGGCTGCATCAAATGATCTCAGAGTCACGCCGAAATAACGGCCCGAGTCTTTAGAAAAACACTGATGAAGAGATCATCTGGGCGAAACGCAGCCAAAGCGTCCTGTAAAAAAATAGCTGTTTTTGAGAGGAGATTCGGTTTTTTAATAATGGTGTTTAATAAAGCCTCTTTTCCTCGTGAGAAACCACCAGAAGACCTGTCGCTTGTGTTTGTGTTCAGCAGTTAATGTACTGAAAGTTTTTCCCTCCCCGATGGAATCAAAGTCATTTTTTACTCTAATATCCCTTCAGGGGCTTAAATGGATAGTTTTACAGTGGTGGTTGTATAGTTTCAGTCTAAATATTGCTTTAGGATCACCGCAGCTCTTTGGGCTCTATTTTGCAACAACCAACCTTTGAAGAGAGGCCAGAGGTCATCCGTCATCCTGAGATTTCATTGCTGGGTTTGAAGAATCCTGGAATCCGAGCTGTTGTACAGTATTTCCCCCTCTGATGTGAGACTCAGTGTGGATATTAAAGCTGCAGCACCGGGCTTGACTGCAGATTGCTGTCCGGGGACTCTCTCCAGTTTACAGATGCATATTTTGCTCTTCAGTTTGTTGACCCTGGCGCGGAAGCTCAGACTCACACTGAAGGACAAATAACGCCAGTGATTTAATGACTGATCAGCAGTAGGAAAGAGACGTTTTTATGCATCCAAAGACATGAAATAAGGGAGAAGAGCATGAAATATTGTTGGCTTGTGAAATAATAACACACAGGTTTTTGAGGGGTTTCCTCAATTTACATGAGAGTAAATGTGATAAATGGAGAAAAATGTCTAACAATTTAGCCGTCAACTGCTCTTTTATGTAAAGTGATACATGATGCATAACAGACCCTCCTGCTCTCCATACATGATTTATCAAGTTACCCTAAAAATACTGATAAAGTACTAAAATTGCCTCCAGACATCCTTTAAGATCTATCAAAATGCGTTGCTTTGAATAATAATGAGCCTGATGTATTAACCCCAGAAAAAGAGTATACTTACTTCATTAAAATGTCATCTAATTGTTCGTTTAAAAACCAATAATCTATGAGTTATCAAGTGTTTTATAATTTCAGAAGTTTGAGCTACTGGCCACAAGATGCACTACTACTTCACTGTAAAGTCTCATATATGCAAGTTGCTTATATCAAGACCAGGAATGGTTATTTGTGATGTTAACGATCTCTGATCCTGCATGGCGGAAAGATTTAGTTTCCCTCTAAAAACAGCGCAAGACTGCACACAGGCGTTATTCTGCACCGGGAAGCTCAAACATCTAAATGAAGGAGCAAAAAGCAAACACATTTTGAAGTGGAGCGGAGCTTTAAATGTCCAAACCAGAGGATAAACTCGCCCAAAACTTTAGTTTACCTTCCATCAGAGCACAACCTGAGCAGGAACGCCTCTGTGGGCCTTATGAATCAACAGCTGGAAGCTCCTCTACAGGCCTCACGCTCAATGTTAAATATAATTCATACGCTGAACCATCAGAAGACCCCAGAAGAGTAAAAAAAGAGAGTTCTCGTGGCTGACGGAGCAGGACAGCGCCAGCCGCCGCTCCACCTCCAGAGGAGCGGATGTTGTAAACCATGACAGGCCATCGCACTGAGCCCTTGAGGTTGGCTTCGACATTCAATCTCCACTCAGGTTGGGTGTGTGCTCTCTCCCCACTGTAACAGCTGGCTCCATCACTCCCCTTTCACCCTCTGATATGAAACTCTGTATCCGGTCAGACGCTTTACGAGGATGTCGAGCCGTTTCAGGTCTCCCGGCCTTGGCTAAATCCCACAGCCCCCTTTTATGGAGGGAGGATGGCAGCGAGGGGAAGGGGACGCTTGTTTCTGCGAGCGCGGTGATGGAAATGTAACCAAATACCAAAACTAGGGGCAAAGGGCGGAAGGGGCGCACATGTTGACTGACAGGTGCGGAGGTGGTCTGCTAAATAGAGCTTATTGGAGGGACCGTGATTGTGCTTAAAGCGAGCATATCCACTAAGGCCATAATTGAAACTTAAATCCATATATCATGCGGACGTTGAGTCAGCAGCACCACCTAACGAGGCGTGGTGCTGGAATGTGTGTCAGTGATTGGGGAGAGGCCTCTACCTCAGGTACACTCATGCACAATTTGTAAGTTTTAAGACGAAAGCCAATGAGTAAATGATGACACAAAAGGCAGGATTACAATCATGACATGTTTATTGTTACAGAATATTTGCCCTGGTTTTTCTTACAGGGGTGATCTCTTCCCTTGGTCTTGGTGCAGGCGAGGCGTGTTGAATTAAAGCATCGTGTAAATGAATAACGACCCATCAGTGCGTTTGCTGAGCAGCGACATAAAAAGAAGCGCACTAGCTGTCAAGCATCGGGGCTCCTGTGAAAGTGGACCAATTATGATCACACGTCGGGCTCAGAATACGTTTATTTTCACACGCGGACTGAAAAACGTAAATCTTATGACGCCATGAAGTCTCTATGTTCGTCACGTATCCTCTTCTTCTATTTTGCATTTGCACAATGCACTGGCAGTGATCCCTGCGTGGATCCATAGGAGCAATTTACACTGTACAAGATCATTTAACATCAGTCATGTACAACATGGAGAGGAACTGGTGGGCCCTTACGTAAATAAATACAGAATGTATACAGTACACACACATTGAAGTACAGCCTGATGTAATAATTCAGTGTGGCTTCTGTAAATCAACCTTTTTCCTGATCTAGATCGAGCACCACATGAGCAGCATATTAAACACGTCGATAAAATAATGTCTATCATCGAGTCCCCTCTGAGCACGACAAGTGGTTTACAGTGGCACTGAGGGAGCTTCTCAGTTAAAATAGGAGTCTTAGAAGTGTCGCTGCATCTATGAAACTAAAGACGCCGGAGGTAGAGCTGGATCCTCCGGGTTTGTGCGAGGCTTCTTGCACGTGAGCGCCAGCAGCAGCAGCATGGGCAGGTGCCAGAGGCTGCAGAAGAACAGCTTGCGGGAGCTGCTGCGGTCGCCCTTGCGGTAGAAGTGGAAGGCCAGGTAGCTGATGTACAGGTTGATGGGGAGGGAGATGACGGGGAAGGTCCAGGTGGTGACGTCCAGCACGGGCGCCACGGCTGTCAGGCCGATCAGGCCCACGCTGTGGCGCAGCGCCACCCGCTTGCACATGCCGGGGTGGGTGACGGACATCATGCGGTAGCCGCCGCGGGAGTAATCTTCCCTTAAGTTCCAGCTGAGAGCGTTGAAGTGAGGGAACTGCCAGCTGTACAGGAAGCCACCCAGCAACAAGGCACCTGGAGGGGAGAGCGTTGGGGGGGGGGGGGGGCAGAGGAGAGATTAAAGAATGAGGAGGGGATTAATGAGCGAGTCTGTGGGACCAATGTGCTGCTGCTTAATTCACCCTGCATGCAAAGCACTGAAATAAAAGTCCTATGCTGTGAATTTTTGGATAAAAGTACACACTGGCTAACAGAAGACAGTACTTTTGATATCACAAAAACACCACAGTGCAAAACTTTCTTTTCTTTTCAGAAATAAACAGTATTTAGAAAAGTTATGTATGGTATGTAACATATTAAAGCAAAAATTAAGCATAATAAAGCCAGCAGTGCTGCAGTGACGTCTTCACGTATGCAAGTATTGTTTCATCTAATGGGCACAAAATGTTGCTGATTAGCTTGACTGCTTCCTACCAGAGTTGCAGCTGTTCTCAGACACATTACGCTGTTCTCTAATATTTAGTGTTTACATGTGACACTTGAAATGAGTTGAAGCAGAACAGACGGACAGGAAGGACAGACGTCTTCGCCTCTCAGCGACAGCGGCTCGTGTTTCACGTCGTGTGTGAACGCGACGAGCAGACCTGTCGGCCGTCCTGTTTACTGCGAGCGCTGATGAGAGCGAGTCAACAGAAACTTCCACGCCGATCAGAAAGCAACAAGCACGGCTTTTCTTTTGTTTTGAGTTTTGTAAACGTGAAATCTGGTATGAAATGGTGCAGCGAGGCTGAGCTGTCCACTGCTCTGAGGCGACAGTCAGAGTGGCTGAGTTTTTTTAAGACCATGTAAGCAGCGTAAATAAAAACTTGTGTGAGCACTTCCAGCACGATGAAACACATTTCATACAGGTGACGTGACAGAACACGCAGCGTCCACTGAACGAGCTGAATAAGCCCCTCAGTCCCCGTCTCTTCGCTAGCTTAACATTACATTCCTTTAGCACACGCTTTTGTCCAACGCGACTTACAGTAAGCACATTCAAACTCCACGGGAACAAGGAACAAAGCTGTACCGGCGCTGCAGGGATCCTGAGCCGTATGTAAATGAAGCTTTATGTAGTGTGAGACCAGGCCTGCTCAGAGCGGTGCTGACGCGCTCAGCGACGCGCCACAGAAACACTGCCATGACATTTAACGACGGCTGCAGCTAACAATTATTTCCAATTTTATACAGATCTGACATTTATTGTAGTGACTGACTTATCGCTCAGTCTATAAAATGACTTGTTTTGCAAACAGATGTTCAATCAAACAGGCAAATACATTTGAGAAGCTTGAATCAGTGAATTTTAGCATTTTTTTGGTTGTCAGAATTGTTGCCAAATCATTTTCTGTTGATTAATTGACGACTTCAAAGCATCAAAGCATCAGACTGAACTTCTGATCACATGAACTGTGTTAAAGATAATAAGTTACCAGATTGCGTTGGTCTCTATAGTACCTCAATAATAGCCTCTGATAATAGAACCAGCTTTTTACCTCAATGGGAAAACTGGGAGGACTGGCCGATTGGCTGCTGAAACTGAGTCGTACCTGGATCCAGACAACCCGTGGCAGCCGTCCAGCCCATGACAGGAGGTATCGCACCCACCACTGCTCCCACCCACGTGTTGGTGATGCTGAGCCTCTTGAGCGGCGTGTAGCAACAGGTGTAGAGAAAGATGTTGAGGGCACCCAGGAAGCCCGTCAAGGGGTTTACCGCCAGCGTGAGGAGAGCGACTCCGGGAACGCCACAGGCCAGGGCGAAGGACACGGCATGGAGGGGACTGATGGACAGAAGGGGGAGAAAAGAAGAGGGAGACAGAGACAGAAAAAAACAAACAAAGGTTAGTTTTAAAGATGAGTTTCAGATGTTTTCTCTGATAAAAGGCAAGTTACAGAACAGAGTCAGGCTCCAACAAAAGCCCATCACCACCATGGGAACTATGGGACGATAAAGTTTTGTGGGCTTGTGCAGACACCAGATAAGACAACGATAGCGCCACATGTTCAACACACACACACGCATGCACGCATGCACGCACGCACGCATGCACACACGCACGCACACACACAGGCAGGCACGCACACAGGCAGGCAGGCAGGCAGACCCACGGGGGCCACACACTGACAATCAGCAGCCGTCTCGAAACGGGAGGCTTAGAGGAAGCTCATCTGATAAGAGTTTGTCAGGAATAAAAGTAGCCCTGCAAGATGAAGAGCATGTGCACACGCCAGAGATCAAAACTCGCTGAAGAAAACCACTGCGGCTCAGGCTTTTAGCCGGATGAGGACTTCCTCCTCCTCCTCCTTCCCTCATCTTTTATTGAAAGCAGTGATGGCAAGGTCTGGTTCAAATTCACCAGTAAATGCTCCATAAATTAAAGAGAGGGCAGATTAAAATCTTGACCAAACGCAGGCCTTTTCTTCAAAAAGCAAACAGGGCTTTTATTTTGGTGGCGTGGCCGAGCAGGGAGATTGGTACATTAATGTGATTAGTGGTGTTATGTCTGTTTTATGTGGGCTGAGGTGGGGCCGTGCAGGCTGGCTATGGGCTGTCGACAGTCTGGCTGTGGGCTGGCTCTGCGGGGGTCAGGAGGGGGAGCGCGTCACATGGCCTGAGGTGCGTTTACTGTCCTCTTCTTGCAGGCTGACAAAGCAGCAGCACTGCGCCAGGTGAACAACGTCAACGCAAAGAGCCAAAGGCCACAATCAAAGCGAGGGATCCACATGCAAATCAAAAAGGATTTATCCATTAGGTTAAAGAAACAGGATGATTCGACTTAAAACTGAGTCACCTGTTAAATATTCAAGCAGTCAGAGAGCAAAGTAAGCAATTCAGAACTCGTGCCTTCCACACAGCAGCTGCAGGGACTGGTGTAAAACTGGGAAAAGACAACAAAGACGAGGCACGGCAAACATAAGGACCATTTCCACAAGCACAGATTTTTCTGTCCTGACAGCCGGAGAGGAGAGCATATTGAACGTAAACACTGAGAACGCTCTGAAATGACTAATCCTGCATGTGTTCCCGCACTGAAACAAAACCTGACACCCATCAAAAACAGTTTGCCTCGCGAGTTCATGCTGCAGTCTGTGTGGAGCAGAGCAAAGACGCTGAGGGAAACACTACATTTGGACAAGATGGGAAACTGCTGACCTTGACAGTTCTGACCCTGCTTCTAAAATACATTAGCAAAATGGTTGAACAGTAAAATCCCAATAAAACAAACCTTAATTGCTGATGAAGACTGACGCAGCAGAAAACTTCAGCATGTCAAATTATGAAAATAATGTGAGTGAGAACACTGTTACTGCGGTGTTATGGTGCCCACATCAGAACCATCTTCAGGCTCAAAACCTGCAGTGTGTCCCCACCTAGCTGAGACTCACACTAAACTTCAGCGTTCCTCCTCTGACCAAGCTCCAAGCTACTCAGCCTCACCACATGCGGAAGCCTCAAACTCTGGAAAACCACCACAAAGGCTGGGGGACAGTCATCCACGTTTCACGGAACAACAATAAAAGGTGGGAAAGATGATACGCTATTGTGGTCCTGACGTAAGGCGGCAAACTATTTCCGATGCTGACATCAGAGGGGCAGACGGACTCCCGCGGGACGGACAGACAAAGCTGGGGGAACACACAAAGCCTCGTCCTGAAGACAACATGGAGACGGTGTAAAATGCGGCCTTCTGATGGCTTGTTTGACAGGACGGTCCGGCCTGCCATCTGCTCGCTGTCTCAACACAAGATTGTATGTGTGACAGAGTAGAAGGGAGAGACAAAGAGTGAGAGATCTAATGTTTCTACATGTCTCAGAGACAGACACACACCTCTCGTCAGGGACGGGCTAAAAGCCGGGGAGAGGAGGCTGTGTTTAGACAGAGAACGTCTTCCATCACCAGCTCAAAGCACAAGAGTCCACTTTTAAACAGCGTGTCAATGGAGAATTCCAGATACTGGGAGGAGAAAGCTGTGGGTCAAGGTCCGGTGGTGCTAACAGGCTGTTCAGCCATAAACTGGCTATTGTTGGTACAGATCAGCTGGCAACAGAAGCATTTAGCCTCCACTTCCAACTGGACCGTTTGAGGGCGTTTAATCCTCTAATCAACAGGTTGTTTGCTTTTGTTCTTCCTGACAGGGACAGATAGGGAGAATATCCTATCAGAGTGGCATGCAAAGGAGGCAGCTTCCCGGCAGGAACAACGGGTGAAGAGGACGTGATGTTAGATTTATGTTTTGTTCATGCATCAGTGAGTATCTGTGCTCCTGAAGGGGCAGGTAGAGATGAGCACATCCAGTCACTGAGTCAGAGAGGCAGCAAAGGAAGGGTGGTCAGCTGACTACGCCCTAACCTCGACCCTAACCCTTCTTTCAAACCTGCTAACAAGCTTCTGATACACCTGACAGGTGTGAAGCAGAGGACTGTCGCTGCTGGCATGTTCAGCGCCATTACAGCTCTAACTAAGAGTGGAACAGAAGGGTGCAGATCACCATGGGATGTGTGCTCAGAGCTGCTGCTTTATTGAAGGTGGGATCTTCGTTATAATATTGCCTGCAAAAGCACATGTGCTTTGACATCAGCAGCAGGTCGCGTTTCACCCCTGGAAAAATATCCCTCAGCAAGGGAAGAGTAACAGCAGCAGACTGCCATTTGTCTGCTGGGAGTTGTACAAAAGGCAGCTTGGAAGGCTCAGTAGCTGTCATTTAGTGCTGCTGGGCCGCTTCCACGCTGAACTGAACTCCAGCTCACGCTGAGCCGCTGCACTCTCTCTCCTCCCGTACGCTCTCCGATCACTCTTCACTGTCTTCTTTTAAACTCGTAAAAAGTGGAGATGGGGCTGCTGTGCCAAATCTGTCACGCAGAAGATCTTGTGGAAGACACTGTTAAATAAGCACAAAGGCGGAAAAGGCTCTCACCTGATTTGTCCTCTGACGAGCGGGCGGTTCTTCGTACGGTTCATGTTGGAGTCGAAGGGCACCTCGAAGTACTGTGGAGACAGAACAACAAGCGGTTTAATGCGGGAGATGCACAACTGTCTTTTTCCATGCGCACACACTGCATCATGAACTCCTGCAGGCAGCAGCAACGATTAGTCATTTTGAGTGTTGAAGCAGGATTCGGGCAACACTATGCAGGTGTGTTCTCACACACCTCCTCCACTGCTGGTCGTGTTAATGTTCCCAGAAATGTAAATCAACTTGGTGAATGTATAATGATCACCGCACATACAACGCGGCCGCCTCCGCGAGCCTTTCTATGCAACATCTGGAGGGAAGCAGTGTGAGAGGAGCCGCTCAAGGCACGGTCGCAGCAAACCTCTGAACCAAACGCTCACCCTACACTGTGAGAGTAAATGGACTGGAGGTGGAAGGTGGAGGCTGTGGGCTATTGGGTGGGAGGTGGTGGCGGCGGTGGGGGGGTGTTCTGGGATACAACTATGTGAAAAACTACTTATACTCCTGTTT
The DNA here is from genome assembly GCF_039877785.1 of Chaetodon trifascialis. Classification (NCBI taxonomy): domain Eukaryota; kingdom Metazoa; phylum Chordata; class Actinopteri; order Chaetodontiformes; family Chaetodontidae; genus Chaetodon; species Chaetodon trifascialis. The sequence continues at coordinate 4,608,932 of NC_092076.1, read as the reverse complement.
TATGATCTGCTCTGGAGGAGTATGCTTCAAAGTGCTCCCAAGAGATTGGCAATGTGTGACTAAAATGCAAACACATGGGGTGCTTAAACGCAGGAACTGGCTAATCTGTGTGTGTGTGTGTGTGTGTGTGTGTGTGTGTGTGTGTGTGTGTGTGTGTGTGTGTGTGTGTAAGCGAGCACACAGATACGTGTATTTGCTTGCCCGCGTAAGAGCCTTTGACTAATGAAGAAAACAGCTAAAGCACTTAAACTACGGAATATCAGGATCCATCTCTTCTGATATATGGCGCACATAAAATATCCAATAAACAGATAATCCACTTTTCTCTTCCTAAACCCCAGTTCCCAGATTTACTGCACTTGTGACATCGGAAAGCCACCATATTATTTAAAAACTCCCGGTGGAAGGCATTGAATTTCATTTTCGTATAGATTTTTTTTGAAGAACATCGGGGAGTGGGCTGCACCGTTAAGGTCTGACGCACAAGATAGGTCACAAGTCTCGACTGGGACTTGGAGGCAAAATCCAAACTCAAAGCAACGAAAAGATCAAACATGCTGGGTGGGTCATCAATGCTCCAAAATGATTCTGCACTGGTTTTCAGTGTTTACATTATGTGTCATTCTGGTTTGCATGAGCCTCTTCAGGACTTCTGGCCAGACATGGATCATATGGATCCAGAGCAGCTACCGCTTGGTCAAAGTGCAGTTATGCTAGTGTTAAAGAGCCTTTGATGGTCATGCCTACAAGTTTGAAAAGCAGGTAAATGTATCTCCTTATTTGGCTCCAGTTACTGCTGAAATCACAGTGGCACTAAAATCCTTCAAGCACCTAAAAACATTCAAATGAACTCTGGAATAAGCTCTGAAGAAAATCTCCTGCTTCCCTTCTCCTGTCTGTGGTTCAGTTTTCTGCAGCACAAGCTAGCTGGACTGAACCAGGCTAATGGACAGCTGTGTACGCGGCTGTGGGACCCCGAGGCCCGGGCTGAGGTGTTAATTCTATTTCCTGGGTCAGGAAATGCGTCAGGAGGTCAGGGGCCGCACTGGAGAGTGAAATGCACTTTGTGGCCGGGCCGGAGCTGAACCTGGCCTCGGGCAGGCCGGGGGCCAAGCTCGCTGTAACACCGCTCACATAAAAAAGGATCAACTTAGTTTCCAATAACATCATCCCACATGTAAAAAAAGGCCCAGATACAGTGCATAACGGTGCTCTGTGCATTGCACCCCCACAGGCATTTAAAGGCACCTGCAGAGTAAATACGAGGAGGAACAAAGAACAACTTTCCAGAGTGAGAGAAGTATTTCAAAACACAGGACCTACAGTGCTGCCTTTGTTTGGATGAACCTGTCGCGTGTGTATACGGATGATTTGATGGGAATGTCAAAGTCGCTCGGTCCACCCCCGCTGCGTGCGCCGTGTTGTCATTTCACAGTTTGTCCAGTTCTGCTCTCGTTCCTCCCTCTCAGCCTTTTAAGTCCGAGCGCCTCATCTGGTTCGCATCAGCGGCCCTCTCAGCCCGTGTCATTATTTCCGCCCACCACCGCCATGTGCTACAGCGATGGCATTAAAATAATTGGGCCATTTGTGTTTTGTGTGCGTGCACGTGTGTGGCTACAGGTAGGTCTGAAGGTTTGGCTCAGAGTGCGCCACTTCAAAATCGATAAGTCTTTACCTGCCTGTAACATTCGGTGGTTACGGCTTTTAACAACCAGCTCAATCTCCAGTCGGGCACTTCTGACCATCGATTATCATCAAATCCATAAATGCAAATCAGAGTTAAACAGAATTGCGATAAACATTATCCCTAAAGTAGTCATGCAACAGTAACATGAATATTGATGAAGGCGAACATAATGTTTTTAATAATATAAAGTATTTCTGTTGCTACTCATAGGTCAATAATTCATATTTTAGAGCTGCAACAATTATTAAATTAATCAATTAGTCCATCAAAAGACAATTAATTGCTTTCTATTATGATAATCGATTAATCGTTTCAGGCATTTTTCAATAAAATTGTCAAATTTTGCTGGTTTTGGCTTCTTAAATGTAAGAACTTTTGGACTGTTGGCTGAAGATGGCACTTTGGGCTCTGGGAAATTTATTTTTCACACTTTGTTGAACATTTTATAAACGAGTTAGCTGAAGTCCTATATTATTTACAGTCTCTCAAGAATGTGTTAAAAAAATGATTTGGATAAAAATTAGGCCATAAATAAAAGGAGTTAAAATAAAAAGCAACACATTTTCTTAATTTGAGTGATGACAGTGTTACAATTATCATCAAATGTATCACTTGTAATCAAAAGATTTGAGAATTGTAACAAAAAGAATGTACTTCAACAGAATATGCCAATACAGAGTTTGATTACATTTTTGTGATCATAGCTCAACAGAGATTTCATTTCATCTTTTCTTTAATTCCTTCTATAATAATTTGCATTGTGTCCTGCAGGATTTGTAAAAACATCTCTGAAGAGGGGAGTGTCAGCGGGGCTTGTTGTGGCATGAACAGTCCAGCGATGTTGAAATTCAGTTTTTGAAAATGTCTATGACGTAAAGGCAAGCAGACATGTCTTTCTTTGTCTGCTGCTCACCCGATGCAGCCCTGCTCGTGTCTCTCACTGACACATAATGACGAGTCTAATTGAAACAGCAGGCTGCGATTTCTTTTGTGAGCGCACTCATGATTCACTCACTGACAATGCTGAGCAGTGGAGGAAAATGGGACATTTTTAAAGGCAGCACACCTACGACAAACAAAGGTTTCTGAAATGGATGAGAGAATGGTTTGGGCTTCAGATAAAACCGCACAGTGGCATCAAGAAGTGCCTGAATCAATACCAACCCCACCCCAATGAATCAGCTCTGGACACACTGTACACAGAGAGGAGGCTGGGTGGCTGAACCGGAAGTTATGGAGAGTCTGCTGCTTTCAATTATGAACACAAACACACACAAAACCCCCATAACTGTAGGGACAATTATCTGCCAGATGATGAGGACGGAAAACAGGCCAGACCAAAGTGAGAAGCAAAGGAGAGGGGGTGTTCAGCTGCCAGAACCTCCGAGCTATCAAAGACAGAACGTGATCCGCTGCCAACCACCAGGGCTCAATTGATAACAGGCTGCAGGCAGGCATTTCCTATTCCAGTGCCGAAGAGGCGGGAGATAATCTGGCTTTGTATCATGATATAATTTATGGTGCCACTGGGCTGCGTCGTTTGGACTATGTGTGTTTAATTTCAGTGGATATCACTTCATTAAGGAGAATGAACAAGGCTGAAAAACTGAAGCGCTTGTAATTGATTGTGCACCAGCCGTTCCTTGTGCTCCCCACGGGGAGTTACCTTACCAACCCGTGCCTCCTGTCTGCTTGCAAAAACAACAGGAAGCGCAGTGAAGGTTGCAGAGGAGCGACGCAGTAACTACACACCGCGCATTTACTGTGTTTAGCCGAGAGGAAACGCAGGCGAGCAGCTGAGCAGCTGCATGGCTTCGGCTCACAGAAACATCAGCTGGCCTAAACAGCACGTCTCGGAAACCCAGGTGCACAGGCTAAAACCAACAAAAAGACCAAGTCGCCACTTGTCAGAATGTCACCTGTTTGCACACTGGGGCTGAATGAGAGACTCAAACATCCACAGGGGTGGGTGGCGCTCCGATGCACGCCAGCCAAGTCTACTTAAAAAAGCACGAGAGCTCTCAAAGCCCCCTTCAACACCAACTGCGAACTGTCTCTGATCAACCACTTGACAAACAAGCAGCCAAAGATTTACATAGATTAAGCTCTCCTCAGAAGTCAATTCAATGGCTCTGGCAGACATTCACAATGTTTTGAAGTCAAATGAAAGAAAAGAAATAGGACAAAAACGACAAGGCATGCAACCCAACTAGTCACAACACAAAGGCGCTGGTATGGCAGATTAAGGTTATTTCAAGGTGTTTCTGTGGTAGAAGTGGGACTGCTGTTCTGTCACAGAAATGCTATTGATGTCTCTTGAGTGAAATGAACAGTCTTGGAGCTATGTGAGCAATGCTGCGATTTTACACTGCTTGCCTGAAGAACCTGTTACACACTTACCAGGTACTTATTAAACTGTTAGCAGGAGCCTGTGCGAGAGCTGTTAAGAAATAGGAAAAAAAAAGTCAAAAAGCATAGAAGACGTGATGGTGGAGGAGAGATGAGAAAGCAGGAAGATGAGCTTAAAACTCAGAAACACAACTTAAAGAGAGAGACTGAACACTGAGCAAACAGTGTGCATTGTAATTAGGGTGGCTGGTGGTTTATAAATGGAGATGTGTGCGATAATGTAGATTCAGCTGTATGTGTTCACGCAGAGAGAATGCATAAAAAATATCATCACAGCTCACTGCATATTAACATGTGCAAGAACTCATGTCGCCATTAGCTCTCTAAGACCCCGAGTGAACGATTCCCTTTATGCTAAAACCATAAAAATGACACTATACAAATGGTTTTTCATCCATAGCCTGCACATGGTTTGGTTGTAAGAAGTCGTAACTTGACACTGGATTTTGCAGTTAAGTGTTAAAAAGAGTACCTCCATCACTTCATTTCTGTCACTGGGAAAATTGCAATATTTAGTTCACACTATCTGCGGTGGAGGTGAAAGATAAAAACAGGAGACATGTGTCCGTGTCTGGAATGCTGCATACGGACAGCTGGCAGATGTTTCTCGGGTTGCTCGCCCTCTGCGACGCTTTGATGTGACGAAATGATAGGGCATGGTGTGATTAGACGTGTGGGGCTCAAAGTGTCTGCGCCGGTTTTCATTCACGAGAGACGAAATCGAGAAAAAGCTAAATCACACAACCTACGACGTGGACATCCTGTCGCAGTCGAGTGGTCCACGTTTTGCACAGTGACTCGTGTACGTTCATTTTGCTTCAGACCTTTAAAAGCATGTAACAAACCAAGCTGAATCTACTGTACTTCTTGGTCCTGAATAGCGGGTCTGCACTGCCCTGCTGCTATACATTCGTCTCCTTTCGTTCTTCCGAGGCGCCCCTGTAGAGACTGCAGTACTCCGTCTGGCCAAAGAGTGGATCACGTCCCCCTTTCAGCTGCGAGCTGAACCCACGCCTCTTCTCCCTCTCTTTGGAGCGGTCTGTGTCGAGCTGCTGGCAGCCGCTCAGCTGGCACGGCCCCCCCTTGATTAATGGCCTGAGTGTGGGACAGTGAAGTGCTAAACTGTCCTTATGTTAATCAGCCAATTAATGCTGAGCAGAGCCACATTACCTCTGCCCTAATCAGTCTGTTTGCCTGTGAAGATATGAGCAGGATCTGGGAAAGCTCAGTGCGGGGGTTCCTCTCGCTGCCTGAGAGGAAGGAGCGGTGGAGCAAAAGAAGCTGGAAACAGAAAACGATAAAAGTAGAGGATTATTCTTTGCCTTTCTCCGAACACGCCTGATCAAAGGAGGCTTTGCCAGCCGCTGCTTTGCCTCCATGAACGACATATAGAAAAGTTTTTGATGTGCAACTTTTTGAGGGCTGTCTATTTCTGACCGCCTTAAGCCACTCAGGCAGGCGGTCTGGGGGAATATGTGGCGTGCGTTAGGAAGTGACGCCATAGCTCATCGTGCGTGCACGTGTGTCGGATCATATCACCGCTGTCGCCACCGTTATTGCTGCGTCGAGACCTGGCCACAGTGCCTCCTAGTGTGAAGGAGGACTCCGGTTACAAGCCGAACTGTCGGTGGATGGCAGCGGGGATGACAGCAGGATCAAGAAAGCCTCTCTCAGAAACAGATATTTCATTACAGGGCGTGTTTGTTTAAAGTCACCGAAGGAGCACCTACCATTTATGACTCCAGACCCGCTTCATAAATCTGCCACATCAGTCAAACTAAACGTCACACCATAAGAATGTTAGAGAATACAGAATCTGTGGACGTTAAACGGCTCGAGTTTCAAATATTAATCTTCACGTGCAGAAAGCGGTTTGGGTATAATGTGCCACTGAACCCAACGATGGCTGACACATTCATTTTCACTCTACTGTAAACATATCTGCTGAGCAAACAAGACAAATTCCTTGGCTGGAGTGGCGGCCAGCCATATCTCCAGTCTGAGCCCGATAAGTTGACATTCTCACTAACGAGGGCATTTCACTCCAGTTCCTGATCGCCATTAGCCGTGCGCACACTCGACTGCTTTCTATTCAGTCTCACACAGTGTGGGAAAACATATCAGGGAAAGCTGAATACGTAGAACGAGGCTCTGTGTGTGCGTGCGTGCGCATGTGTGGTTGCTTGTTTAAAAAGAAATAAACAGTCCTTTCCGCCATCGCAGGGCATTTGCAAATAGCTGTGAGAGTGAGACTGACATGACATGCAGTTTGAAAGGCTCTCAGCCGTTCGGGTGCGTGCGTGCGTTTGAGAGAATGCAAGTGTTTAGATTTTTCGTGCACAGCTGCGTCTGACCACAGCGAGTGTGAATGTGTGTGTGTGTGTGCGTCGGCTTTAATAACACGGCTCTGATAGGGCTGCTGCTGAAGATTTTGAAGAGAGGCACTCCTTGGAAATTAGAACTGATAAGGTGCAGACAAATGTGAAGGCCCTCACTGTTCTCTCAAACGCGACAGCAGCCGTCAGCACCTGTGGCAGATTTGCATTTGCGGCGGTGACCCGTGGCAAAATCCGCCCCTTCATCTAGACAGGCTCATTCAACAAGCCTTTCAAATCAAAATGATGACGAGGACACATAGTGAGGCCTGGTTCTCCCTGTGCAGCCAGTGTTTTCTACACTCATCCACTGCATTACCCTCTAATGATATTAAATCTAAATTCTGGATGAAGGTCAAGCGCCATGAGGAGCAAATCAGACAGCTATGACAGCTTCGTTCACAATCATTGGCTTGAACAGGAAGTTTGTGTTGTGACAGTTACAACTTGAAGAGAGACAACAGGTCTTCCAAAAAAAAACCCATCAACAACAAACTCTTTCCTATTCTCCTGCCATACTGCAGGTAAACTAAAGTAAACCTGATTATCCCTCGTCCGTTTGTTATTTTTATGTCTTATCTCAAGCACTGTGGCATGCTGGGACATGGGTCACGGGTCTCATGCCGCCTGCTTTACGGTTCTTTCTGAAAACATCCTGCAGATCCACAAAGTGACACAGGCTTTACATTGTTCAATCAGCTTCTTTGTTCCCCCTCCCTTTCTGCTCGCCTGCATGTTCTGTAAACTTCTGACAGCACATGCGACTCAGTTTGGGAAATACTTTATAGTATTCTCGGTATAATATACTATGCGTGCGAAGACGTATTTTTTGTGCAGACTTGCAGGTTTTGTCTCTTTAGTCTCTGCAGTGAAGTAAAACTGCTAATAAACTGAATCGCATCCTGCAGAGCTTCACAACCACCTCATTCTTGATCCAAATAGGAAAAGACAAAGAGAGCACATGGTTAATATCAAGGGTCTGCTCTGAACTGGCTCAAAGAAGTAGGAGGGAACAGTCTTTAACCAGCACATTGGGCTGGTGTTAAATAAAAAAACACCATCCAACTGTTACATCCCTGACTATAAAGTAGAGAGACTTGTGGTTTTTCAGTCTATAAACTCAGTTTAAGACAACCCCTAGTGTGCTAACCATCTTCTTTTGAGTTTTTGAGTGACAGGAAACAGAATAAGGAAAAGATTGAACTGTGTTTATATGGGGGTGGAACATCTGCAGATACACCCAACACAAGGGAACAGACGGTAAACAGTGGCAAAAAGCAGCGAGAGTAAATAATTTATCCATGAGTTTCAATCTTGTTTGCAGGAGCAAATGGGATGAGACTGTGTGAACAGGGTAACAAAGTTCCTGTCAGAGTCTGTCCTCCTCCACCGCCAGAGCCGTGCCCCCCCGAGACCCATCCTTCTTTCTGCCGTATTCTCCGGATCCCCTCGTCTCTCTCGCTATCCCCTCAAGTGGAAAGGCAACCAGTTAGCTTCTCGATGGGTTCTAGAAGTGAGCTGTCAACGATCTGTCCTGTGAACGGAACAGAGATTCTCCCTGTCAGGACGCTACGTGACACAGCTTCCAGTGCGTCTGGGGGAGGAGGTGCTGGCTTCAGCTCCTGGGGGCGAGCAATGATGGCCACAAACCCGACAACGACACGATTTCAGCCGAGGCTGGTGCAGAATGGCAAAGTCTTCCAAGTAAATACCCGAAAATGTCCATTTACAGGCTTATTTAGTAAAAAAAAAAAAAAAATTACAAGGCTAGGGGATAATGTCTGTTTTATATGCCTCCTTAAAGATGAAGTTAAAAGACACATTTCCTCGTCTGCTTCCCAGCACACTGCATGAAGGATATAACTAAGCCTTAAACAAAGAGCAATTTTAAAGCAGCAAAGTGCCATTAAAATTGTGGGCTGGTGAGATTGGAGCCACTCTACCCCCGAGTCTCCTTACAAGCCATTACTACAAGACAGACATACAGATAAAAGGCCTACAGAGCAAAAGTACAGGACACCCCCCCCCCACCAGCACCACCACCACCCAGCACCACTACCAGTGCACAGACAGCGGAAATACCAAATCCCCAGGATGTGAAGATCTGAGACAAGGACGCTCAGAGTAAAACACACACATATGGATGGCACACACCCCGATGTCCATCACCCTCAAACTGATTACAGCGGTGTGGGTGTAATGAGTGGGACACACAGCAGCGCTTACTTCCTTCCTACTTGAATGAGTGACGTATGGGGACATTAATGGCGTTCGGAGCGAAACACGTGTTGCGCTTCAAGGCCTTTTTTGTGTGTGTTCATGGCTGCTGTGTTGGAGGCACGTGGGGAGGCACATAATGCCATGGAGGATGAGCGCAGCATGAGTCTTTGCTGAACTGAACCCTTCGTCACGGAGAGGGAAAATAAAACTCAATTTACCTTTTGGGACAAATCTGGGAATGTATAAAACAAGCCAGCCTTAATGACAGAGGCCGGAGCAGAGGTAACAGTCACACAGCCACGCTTTGAGCAGATGCATTGCTTTTGTTTGTGGGCTGACAATGCAGCAATGTTTCTAAAAGCTGGCTTACAGGTGAGCCTCGGTAACGAGCCAAAACAGCTATTAAGACGTAAAAGCATGGAAGGTTAAAGTAATGTTATGCTGCAGATGTAAACAAAAAGAAAAAAAGTGTGGTTTTACAATCCCTTTGTAATCCCCAGGTGGGGTTTAGCTACAAAGCAGAAAGCATTGCCTCATATACAGAGTAAAAGGGTAGGTACAGTTTGGTCTGCGCTGTGAGCGGTAATCAACGGTTGCTGCATGACCGAGTCGGACTCACTGCCGTGTCATCATGCAGCTGAAGATCCTTTTAACTATCTGTAGTGTTTCCTGTGAGGCAGGGACAGACACGGGTCCACACCCAGCCCGGCAGGACGACTTCCTCAGGTGAGAGAGGAACGGCTGGCGGAGGAGGACAGGTGGACACAAGTAATGCTACGCTGAGGCAGAGACACAAAGGCAGACTCGCTAAGCCTTCTGTGCTCTTCAGTGCCGCCGCCCCGTATGAAGGGCAGCAGATGCCGTTCAGCACCGGAAGACTTTAGAGGGGATGTTCAAGAAGCAAAAACAGGAAGGTGGAAATAACTAATAAAAATAGAGCTCAAACAGAAGCAAAAACGAATCCATAGATAAAACACGTCGCCGCACAGCTGGAGCTGGAACTGATCTGATCCAACACCGAGTGTGACACTGATGCAATTCACTCATCTGATATCCGACTGACATCATCATGCACCAATCCAGACTCCATATCCTGATGCTTTCATGCAAAACAAATATGAAAATACGCAATTTTAAGCCCACCATATTTTTTTTGCCTCCCAGAATTCGATGAGACGCACAGGCGGAGCTGGCAATGCGCCGTGAACCCGCCGTAACGTGACATTAGACACGTCTTTAGTTTGGGAATGTGTGTGAAAGCAGTTGTGGAAGTTGTGCTGCATCGTACAATAACACTAAAAATGGACTGATGCAACTCTGCTCGCAACAAGAAACCACTCGTGCTATTACAGATCAGCGACTGGCCCTCTCAGCCTCACCTGGCTGGAGGTATCTGCTCAGGTTACCTTAGGATGAGCTTTCAAAGAATACAGAATAACACAGAAAAACATTAATGTAAGATCACTCGTTACTGCTGGCAAAACAATTTATTTCTGAGTGCAGACACACACTGTGAGAGCACCAGGTTTAACTGAACGTCAACAGTTTCACCCTTCCTGCAGTCTCTTAGGAGACCTCGTGATGCACGCTGTTTTTTTTGCATAAGCCTGGCTAATAAATTCACAGATTAACTGAAACACTGAACTCTGCACAAAAAACCTATTAATGTTGAGAAACAGGGTCCGGTGAAGCAGCCTCATTCCAGTCACATTCAGCGCTCAGATTAGAGCATGTTTTAATGAAACAGGCGTCCTGTCCCCACAGTGCAGTTATCTAAATCACCCGAGGTGCACCCATAACGTACACAGTCAAACGCACCCCTGTCCTTTTTGCATATGCATTTAAGGGAAGATAACAAGAGGAGACACAGCATGGCTGAGTGTGCATTCCACTGGATTTACGGAGATTCACCTCTAAAAAGCATCTGCAGGTTTATGCAGATTGTGAGAAAGAACATGAGTTTTAACATGAACCTGTATTTTTGAGAATGGATCTTGCACAGCAGCGTAGAAAATGTTAAGATGCTTTCCAAAACATCAGTGTCTTTAGAGTGTCCGACAACACCAAACAGTCCTGGCACGGCCACCACAGTCATAACAATATCACCCTCAAGAATAGCTCTGCTTTTAAATGTGATTATTATGAGCAAAGGCAAAAAGCCGCGGTCACACAAAACGCATCCTGTTTTGTATTCTAAATATCACCTGTGGCTTTCTCAACTGCTCACCGTATGCTGCGTGATTACATAATGAAGGACTGAGGGCCTGGGTGGTGGCAGGGGTGGCAGTTAAGATTCAGGAAATTCAGTCTGAATAATAGTCATTGGAGAACAGGCGAGAGCCCTTTTTAAATTTTAAGTATTACGAGCCGAAGCTGAAAGCACGGAAACAATTACTCAAACCGCAGAGTAGTGAGAAATGACAGCGAGTCTACATCTAGGGGGTCTGGTATAAATGTGATGTCTTCATAATGCTCATCTGGTAGGGAGCACTTTACAATAGCGTCCCGATAGAGCTTTTCTTCAATAGATGAGGTACAACATAATGCATGCTTATTCAGAACAGCCCTTTATTCAAAGGGCTTTAAAGGACTTAAAGAAAATGTTCAAATCAGTCAAAGCTGCAGCAAATGAACAACAAAACTAACATTTCGCTCAATTAGCTAACCATCTGACCACATAAATGCTAATCTGGGTATAATTAATCCTGCCCCTGTTAATATTTAAAATGATGCACGGCTCTTTCAGCACATGGCTAATGAAGTTAACCCTGAACGTGCCATTGAAAGATCTCATCCTGTACAGACCGTAAAGCGCTATGAGACAGCCTTGTGATTGTGGGCTAAGTAAATAAATTTGACTATTAAACTGAGATTTTGAGAATGTGAGACACACCCAAGGCTGAGGGAAATCCTTGGTGCATGTGGGTAACCATTTTTGTTTTTCCCTGTGATGCCCTCGCCCCAAAAGCTTCTCGGTTTGAATGAAATTAGCATTCAGGGTTGGCTCACGGGCACGCCATAAACAGGGCTGCTTTTGTTAATTATCCACGGATCTCAGCACTACAAAGAGTGTTCCTACTTGCCTTTGGCTAAGTTACCTTCAGACAGAGAGGGCAAACTTGAGTTTCATGGAAAAAAATAAGTAAAAATACACAAATCCATAAACGTGACGTCTTAAGAAAGGAGATACCTTAAACACATTTTTCACTGGCTCATTGTTTAGCTACCATAAAACCAGAAACGTCCTGGCTCAACATCAGGATGTTTTATTCTCAAGATACTTCATCTGCCCGTTTTTCCTGAAAAAGGTCGAGGCCAGAAGCTTGTGGAGTCTCACAATCACTGCAAAGTCACTGCCTTTTCTGTCGTAATACTTTTACTTTCTTCATGTCATAAAGGGTCATTTTGGGCTGCTTCGCTAAACAAAAACATTTGTGCCACGGCTTGGCAATAATCAGTGATATTACGTCCATTGAACAGGCAGGCATGCAAACCTCTGGCCCCAATCTGCTAATGCGCAGCAGTGCAAAGGGTTGATGACAGGCAGAGAAGGCCACTTCTAAAAGGAGTGCATCTTCAGCGAGCCATTATCACTGTCCGCAATCTGCTTCAGTGCGACACTGCTGCCAGAGGAGCGGTTTGTCCTCTAGACATCCAGGGGCCTCCGCACTGACTGCCTCCACAACGCACGCTGGAGGTGCTGACACGCCACTATCCATTTCAGAGGCGAAGCAGGTCCAGAACGGTCAAAGGAAGCTGAAGCGGCGACACCGACAGCGCTGATGCTGCTACACAGAGCTCGAGAAGCTGCAAAGACAAATTCTGCTATGGTGCTAACAAGCTGACCAGAAGTATTCAGCCTCTACTTTTACCCAGACAGAAAACAGATACGTCAGATTGAGTGTCCAAGATGGTGTAACAACATGTATTCAGCTTGCATGAGGTCAGTCATTGCCACACTCAGTGTGAGGTGTATGAAGGTGCACTGGTGCCAGACAGAGCCCGGGTGGGTGTTGTCCCCCCTCTTCTGACTCAAGTCTCAATGGTGTTAATCTTGCCTTGTTCATCACTGAAACCCATAATCACAGTGTTTTGTCAAAAACTAAAGGCTAATCAGGGAAGTGGAGAGGAGGAGCTCCACCTGCCCATCAGTCAGTCGCGTTCATCCCCTCGGGCGACGGCAGCTCTATTGTGGCAAGGTGTGTTTGCCCAAACAAGCTGCGGCACTGACAGCTCAAAGCCGCTTTGCGTGTGAGCAGCGTTGCGTCTCTTGAGTGCGATCTTGACAAAAGATGACGACAACTCCTACAAGAGGCCTTCTCCTTTTGAAGTGCAAAGGCTCGAGTTTAAGATGAAAAACATGCCAAGTGAAAAAAGTCATGTACGTGTTAATACGCTGTATGTGATGTGATTGTAAGCTGCCCTCTAAGACACAGAAACAAAACTTAAGATGTGAGAGTGCCCATTGTTAGCCTTTATGCTAGCCAGAGTTAGCTTTTGCGTGCATGGAAGGGGAAGGGTATAATTAAGGTTGGGGGTCATTTCCCTGGAGTAAACAATTATTAACACCCAGAACTGACTTTTACACATCATGTGTTATCTGTGACTGCCAGGTCATGCTCTGACAACCAGAGGAGATTTCAGACTGATACAGCTACCATTTGTCATTTTAATGTTTTGAAGTATTTTATGCTTTTATTACTGTTACAGTCTTACCACACTGAGCTTTGGCTCATTGTAGTATATCTTGTAGCATTTGATGTAAATGTATTGTTAAAGGGAAATTATTATCTGAAAAGGCCTCGCTTTAACTGTTTCCAACACTTTCCTGAACTCACTCTGTTGGATTTTATAAGGCCAGTTTTACTGACTGCATGAGGTGAGCTGGTATTTTAAGGATTCACATCAATGGGAAAGCTGCACTGCATAAAATCAACAACCTACAAGTACTTAATTAGACTGCTGCTGTTGTCTGCCAACTCTCTTTTACAAATGAATCGCCTCCAAGTTCCCTGTCCATCCAGTACTTTCCTGAGTGTGTCCTGCACCTTTAAATGTTTTAATCCCTCAGCTGCAACTGAAATGTACAAAATGTGCAAAGACAACGTCTTCATTATAGACAGCTGCTTTATGAAAGATTTAACATTAATGTAAGAACCAGGCCTTTATCAGTGCATCATCTCTCAATACACTGTTTGTGTTTAGTGCAAACATTATTATTATACATTATTAGAAAGGCAGAATATTATTAAAATCTGTATATCTATGCCTCACTGACGCTTTGCCTGGCAACAGTATTTGCTCTTGCTTCCCCTCGGGCATTATCTTGAGGGTGTATAATAGATGGATTTACCCTTCATGACTTTATCAGGGGAAAGCATCTGTCTCCCGTCTGAGGCTGCAAGAGATCCATTTGTACAGTTCGAAATGGATTGGCACCCCGTGGTTGACAAAGACAAAAGGCTTTAAAGAAATTAACTATTAAACAGGGCTGTCTGGTTAAATATTCATTTTAATCCAGCGTCGAAAGAGAGATGTCCACCGAGCCCTTTTTGCTCGCTCGGCAATTAAAAAGGAATTTCCGTGCCTTCTCCCAGGCTGGACTAACAGCTTGGTGGAGACCATTAAAACAAAAAAACTCAAAACTATCAATGTCAGAGATCAGCTTGCTCTTTTGTTTTAACTAAGCTGTTGGAAAACAAGATCTTAAGAGCAGCATCTGCGCAAAGGAGGGGGTCTCGTTTTTTGTGAAATGGCCCGTTTGGCTGAGCCTCTGATGTGTCTGGCCTTTAATTCTAAAAAGGCACCCCGCAAAAATGCCCAAAACCTAATCCTTTGACAGACAAAACACTTCTGAACAGTCAATTACAGAACATAGCCAGTGGAACTAATATGACAAGCACTGATACTTTTACAACTCCATCTGCCGTGTGATATCTTTGAAGCTTTCCACGGCAGAAAAACAAACACCACACACCCCTCAACAGGAGCTTTTCCAGTTATCAATCATCGAATGGACTCTGGTATGAGGATAGTGATGGTGACTTAGAATAAAGGAAAATAAAACTGCATAAAAAGGACAGCAGTGTCATCGTGCTACAGGTATGCTACAGCACCCATTTGAAGCCACGTCGCCAGTCGCTTCCTCTCAGCGGGGGAACAGCCACAAATGCGCTGGAAGGTTTTCATTGTCTTTGAAGAGCGCTGTGGTCGGTGGGGTTTTCGCAGCTATGAGGTCTTGTTACAACTAACGATCCTCTTAAGTGGTACCATGTTATGCGAGGCAACCCAAACTACAATGAGAGGAGCCCGATCCGGTAAAATTGCTGTGGCAGCCTTGAATGTTGGGGCACGGCAAATCTGCCGCCAACACCGCCTGAGGTAGGCTGCTACCACCTACCGCGCTGCAGATGGAGCAGGACCTCCACCTTGAGTCTGCCAGACAACAGCCAACCATCTCAGAAGTGAGTGGAGTACATTAAACACTAAATGCACAGGTGGTGTAGAGATTTATTTTGACATTAGATATATTATCTAATCTATAGATTTAATAGATTTTAACAAGAAACATATAGAAATAACACACCAGAAAGCACTTTCTAAAGCAGCTCATGCCTGCACAACATGCTCACTTCGTGTCTCAGTACATTTCTTGCGATGCTGCTCCCTTTGCATGCGAACGACTTCTTTAAAAAAGCACTGGAGGATAATACAAAAGAGTTTAAGAAAAACCTGATCTGTGGTTTTATGTTATCCTCGTACCTATTATTGACTGGCCACATGCACATTTCCTGCATTATCCATGTAGATGGAAAGAGCCTCAAATTAAAGTGTACTTCCTGTCTGCATTATATTATAAATGTTACACAGCTTAATTGTGCTGATATTACTCAAGTTAATCAAGTATGATCAGTCGAGTTTAAAAACACTTACAGATTCATGCATTGCACTAGATATGCCGGGGGATGGGGGGGGGTGGGGGGGGCGGGGGGGATTCAATATATAAAATACTGTGAGGGAATCTCCAGACTCGACTCGGATCACATTTCAGGTGGCGGCGCACCAACCTGACCTCCAAATGTGTGGATATTAAATGTGATTCACAAGATCACTGCCGCTGCAAATAAGATTAAAGATAAAGGTCGTAACTGTGACAACAAGCCTGCGCTGCGGTAGCGTGTGCTTGAAACTGTATACTGTGGCATCGTTAGCCTCGGAGGACTCTGACAACGCTTTTAAAGTTGAAAGCACGAGCTTCCACGAGATACAGTGGCTTTATGTGATGACACTGAGCTGAGTATTAAGATTAAGATAACACCCGAGCGCTATCAGTTTGAGTGTTTCCATTATTCTGCTGATTAAAAGCCTCTACATGTATCCTCCACACAAAGTTAAATCTTTGTCCTGCCATAGTTTTCATTATGAGACACTAAAAGAACTAAATTGTCTGTTGTTTTTACAGTGTTATGAAATAATTTGACTTTCGCTCTTATTAAACTCAAGTATTGCATCGTTAATAAAGGTTTCAAAGAGTAAATCGGACACATTATGGGACTGTACTGATACTGTACTGCATAGCCTGTCCCCATGTTCTGTCATGTACCCACACAGTGGAAGGGGCTGACCAAGATGCACGCAGAGGGAGGCATGCAGGAGGGTAAATAATGCATGCCTGCACAGGACAAGAGAGGAGGGCGTAGCTTCAATGGGTAGGCGAGGATGGGCTGGGGGCTTGTGGGGGCTCGCTTGTGCGTGCCAGCCTCAGACAGCTCACCACAGGAGAGACATAGACACAAAAGAAAACTCACTGTCATGGTCACCAAAGCAGAAATGACACTAGGCAGCCACAAAACAAGCCGGCTTGAATTTCCATCAAAACAAACACGCGAGCTGACACGGTGTGACTTTCACTACAGCCGCTGTCAAAATAGCCGAGCGGTGCTTAATTTGACAGTAAAAGGCCGTATCAGGTCTGCCAGGGACCTCGGGCTTCCCCAGGGTCTTTTAGGCTCCTGCATGAAACTCTGGTCTGACCCAATTATCCAATTAGCTGAAGTAGTGGCCAGACTGGAAGGTGATGACGGCTGGAACACCTGTGGAGGCCGGCCCCGGTGTGGGGCCCACGGGGCCGGGGGACCGGACCAACCAGCACCTTTTCTGCTAATATTAGGCAGAATTCTGCCCAGCAGGAACAGAAGAGACTCTGTCGTGAAGCCTTTGAGCCAGCTGAGCTATTTCTCTCCCCCGTTTCAGCTGAACACCCCCACGGCTGAAGAAGGTGCGAGCAAAATACAACATGCTAAGAGACGTTCACACGCTAGCAACTTGAACTGGAAGCTCGAACAATTAGAGTCCTTTGCTGCTGGAGCTGACTGTCCTCGCTGATTGTGAGACAGACATGACAGCATTAAGTCTTCTGAGAAACTCTAGATGGTGAAATGCCATTGTTACGTGACTCCGAGCGCTTACACCCTTCCGTCAGTTTCCTAAATAGAGTAACATTTTAAAAGGAAACCACAACATTTTCTGTTTGCCTTACGGGCACTTCCCAACGGGACAAAGAGCAGCCTTGGCTTTTGACAGCTCCACTGAAGGTCTGGCTGCCACTTCCAACAGCCAAAGCATTTTTCTCTCCCTCAAGGCATTTTCCTCCTTTCCTCAAGGTAATTCGACAGTTGTGTGGTCACATACTTGCACACTCCTCTGCCCCTTTAGATGCCGAGCATTAAGGGATTAGACCCGAGCGACAGAATCCATAGGAAGCAATCTTCACTAGGATCTGTCTCTGCTTTGATTTGTTTGACAGGCTTTTGTTTGATTTTTCATATAAGAAGACATCCAGCTTTGATCACGACTAACCACACTAATGGTGAAGCACCAGTTCTTCAAGATGAAAGGGCGTAAGAATAAAAAGAAACCCTGGCAACAGATCTGAAGGTAGGATGTTTTTCTTCTCCATTCCGCTTTTTCTTTTCAGGAAAATGAAAAAAAAAGGATGACCAAAGTGTGAGATCACTTACAAACAGGTGAGGGTGTGTCTCCGACAAAAGGAGCGAATAGAGTGCGTTAGCCCGTTGCAAAGCAGCGCGGAGACCGCCGCAGTGGCAGCGCAACAGGCAATTATGTGTCACACATGACATGCTTCGTGCTTCTGTGTGTATAATTATCTCCAAACAAAGCAGCACCAATAATAACTGTTACGTTGCATGGACGAGGGCACATACTTCTCATACCAGACAAGCAGAGGGAGACAAGATTCTGCCGACGACAAATAAGTTTACTTTCCTAATGATGTTTATCCTTTTCCCCGCTGTTTGAATTAAAGACGCTCCCTCGCACGACGTTGTCTGACAAGCTACTTCAAAGTCAGACTCACTTCAAGACAGGTGGCTAATTTGTCTGAAACAATAATCCCATCTCCATTTCTCGGCAATTAAAAACATGATGACACGCAAAATGTCCCTGAGGGGAGCGAGAGATGGAGGAGCAGAGCGAACTGGACTCGTGTGAAGGCTCGGGCTCGCATACCAGCCTCTCGCCACAAAAAAAGGACTTCTTGGCCTCAAACAGGGCGCGCGCTGATAAATTTCAGGCTAATACACACAAGGCCGTCTGCGAAAACAGAGAAATGTTGAAGTAATATTCCACCAGGATCTCTTTACAGTTCTCTGTGTATTTATCTACAGAAACCATGTGAAGCGTTCCCAAAATACCACACATTCTAGCATGGAACACATTCGACCCACATGTATGACGCAAAAATGAAATCTTCCGACATGCACAATCTAGTCCTTCATATCATTAATATCTGAAGGTCCATTTATACAACAAAATACCAGAAATCTTTCACTATGAAGTTTTATTAGGGCTCCACTTTAATGTAAACACTAAAAAATGCCGGCTTTAAGGCATGCTTGCCTAATTTGCAACTAGAATTCGGTCGATATCTGCTCTGAAATCCACCTTTGTCCATGCTTCACCTTCACTGTGAGCCTGAAACGAGACCTGACCGGAGGAGGCCGAGAGAGAGGCACCGAAAGGCAAATGACATTGTTTCAACGAAATATGAAGCCATGTCGTATCCTGACCTCGGGGCTGAGTTAGTGGAGAAAATGAAGACTGACAGGACTGATGTGAGGGTGGGCCCACAGATAAAGGGACACCCAGGGTACAAACAGTGGCAGCCGCCTCTTACATCACTCAACGCTCTGAACGTCCTGGAGCTGGAGCCTGGGCTCCTCTCAGCAGCGTGAGGAGAGGGGGGACATTTCTCAAATACCTGAGGGATATTTACACACCTGCTCAGTGTGAGGTGGAGGTGCACAGAGGAGCTGGAGCACAGCTCTGTTTCAGCTAACCCGAGCGACGGACTGACTGACACTACTCAGACCTGACGACAAAAACAAAACTAAGCAAACATTTGCACATTCGCATCCATGGATGTAACCTCCCCGAGGTGACGCAAGGGGGGGGGGGGTCAGACTGCATCTCGATTACAGAAATCAAGTTCAGATCCAGGATGATCAGTATGAGTACAGTCTAAGTTTGTTTGACTTGGTGGGGCACTTCATTACTGCTGTAAAACAATGACAGTTGGAACATTGCTGCTGAGGGAAGGATCGAGTAGGAGGGGAGTTGCTGGCCCCAAAGGCAGGAACCTGCAGTGTAATCAAGGCCTTTGCCAAATTACAGGCCAAAGACACTACTAAGAGTTCAATCTCAGGCTGAGGGAGAGGTCACCCATTACACTAATATTCTTAAGTCACAGAGCAAATTCCTCTGGACAACGTCAGCACTAGACAGCAGAGGGAGGTCCCACTTACTCCTGGAATCTCAGTGTCTCGGCACACCAGCCCTCCTCGGTTTATAGCTTCGAAAAAAGCTTTCAGCAGGGGAATAATAACAGCATTACAGTCAGCTCGATGCATTTCTGAGATGTGTAGCAACAGAGGAATGCAGAAGGAGTAAAAAGGGGACGTGCTGGCTCTCCAGCGTTTTCTAGAACACAAGCAGCATTATGAGAAAAAGAACCGCGGATGTGTGTGTCTGTCAACAAGCTCATTCGTGTTTGTATAACATGTCAACAAAAAATTTATTATTCTTGAGAGGACCAACAGATATCTTGCCAGCTCGGAGACAAGTCCTCAACACTTTCTTTCCAAAAGGAAATTGGTACTTAAAAAATAAACGTATGAAAGGCAAGAAACATCTGTACTGTTTACTGCCATTCTTGAAACAATTACACAAGCCGTGTGTTTAATATTTTTTGCCTCGTGGGATCTTTGTAGTTTGAATAAATTAGCTGTGGTTAATCATTCATTTTACCACTTTATCACACCATAAACCTGCATATTCCTGCAGCACGTCCGATCTGTGTGAAGCTTATAATGTTCAGTTTTTGTTGACAATGTGTAGCGGATGTGTTGATTAAACTCCACGGTCAATCAGTGGATGTTGAATCACATTATTCACACATTATTGAGTTTTACATTCAGACAGCTTGTGCTGGGATTGGGTCTACACACGTGGTTTGCAAAGAGCCAAACAGAAAGTATGCACATACATGCTGAACTGGCCATTCTTGGCCTTGTTGGGCCTCTTCCTGAGGAGAACTGACCTGGTTGATTGAGTTGGCAGTACAAGAGGCGAGGCCTGTTCCCAGACATGACACGAAGAACATGGCCGGGTCAAAGGGCACCGGAGCCATTGCGAAGCCAGCAGCCGCAGTCGTGACCACCAGTGCTGAAAACAGAAGCAAGAAAAACAGAACAAATTAAAACGGGAATTTAGAAGTGTCCTTCATTAAGGCTGCAGACGCCTGATTCAGTGTAAACAGAAGAAGAGCAGTGTGAAGGAAGGAGACGTTAACAGTGCAGTTTAATCTGTTGTAGTGCAAATGAATCTTTTTTATTTGTTTGTCAATCCATTCATAGGTTACAGGCACACTTTGGTGGAGTCAACCAATCAGTGCTGCTGAGCGGAGAAGTATGTAACACGACAGCAAACACTCAACTGAATACATAACACTGAGTGAAACTGACTACACGGTTCACGCCTCCACTGTTGATCTGTATGTTCAGTATGTTCCAAACACACTGCAGGTGTACCACTGCTCCAAAGCTGCCCTGGAAGTAGCGTCTTTAGATATTTACTGTAAAAACACAAAGGTTGTTTGAAACATACAGAGCAAACATGAACAGCAGAGGAAGGAGATTGTGCTGCTGCTTCCTGTGACAATGAAGCCTTAGACAACAAAGGTGCACTGATGCCATTTCAAGATGAGACCTAACTTTTCTATGGATGACAGTTTGCAACAGACTAAGTAAGCCCTGTTTTATAGCGAGCGCTGGAAATGCCTCCTGCTACACTGATCCAAGATTCCAAACTAAAGGAGTTATGACTTGTGACTCCTACCAGCCGGTTTAGAGAAGTGAGGAGTCAGAGATGGTATAAAACAGCACAGTCACACACAATGCACTGTGTCCTCTACCTGTGAGTTTGATTTTGGAAAGCCTGGCGTAGATATCTGGCAAGTCTGCCACATCAACCTTCAGCTGCTTCCACTGTTTGTCTAGACGTGCCTCCCTCGCCTCCTCCGACTCCTCGTGAATATGAGGAGTCTCATTTGAAGTCGAAACCGTTGTGGACACAGAATCGTCCTGTGCTGCTGCATCCTCTGTGGTGGCCTTCAAGGTGGGTATTTCGGGCTGCGCCTTACTGGTGACTTCCTCGGACTGTGCCACGGTATCTGTGGCCACGGGGTCAATGGTTGGTACTCTCTGTAGTTGTCTTTCAACGCTGTCATCTCTCTCATCCACTATGGTCAGAACAGGAGCCTGTTTCGGGATGGCACGCTGGTGAAGCTCACTGCTGTTCTTTGATACATACTGAAAGGAAAGCAAGCGCACAATGTCATTTATGGGATTATTTACTGCTATGGAAATACAACTGAATGCAGGCATTTACAGCAAAAAGCAGTTCACCTACAACGGACGTGGAAGAAAGTGCATTAAAACAAGCAACACAACATTTTTAAAGTGCAAAGGGAGCTGAAACAAAGGCTCACTGGGCCCTGTGAACGATACCTGGCGTTTCAGGAAGTTGAGATGCTGGTACGTCAGCCAGTTTGACGGATCTCTTCTGTGCAGCTGGATGAGGCTGCGGGCGGTCTGGCTACATCGAGGAACACTTTGAACTAATTTCTGTTTCACGCTTACACCAACCAAACCTGCAAGGAATACAAAATGCCATGTCTAGACATCAGAATAAATACTGTTGGTTTAATTCAATCTGCTAAATCTGGTAAACACTGAATCAATCTGGGATGAAGCACATATATGCAAACAATGTAAAAGTAAATGAAATAAAGCTAGAAACAGAATCTGACACAATGTGTTAGGCACTAAAAGTCATAAAACTGAAGTATCACCAAACACTCAAAGTTATATATATACATATGGTAACAGAGTTATATCACTTAGCAATACACTCAGTTGCTAACATACTGGGAAAGATTTTGCTAAAGCGACTGCAGAATGATTCTACTCTGCAATAAATCTGACAGTTTGACTCAGAGGTCGTCCTGGTATCTTACACACCACATTCACATCGATGACCAGACTAAAATGTAAGAAATACTCCAGTATAACATAAACAAGACAACCGTTGTACGCTAGCTTTTCACGTTATTTCACAGCACAAAGTCATAACATCACAGCTTAAACGTTGTCGCAAGAAAAGCAGGCAGTAATTAGCTAATTTTGGTATCTGCAGATGAAGTTGACTTCCACCTAAGGTCACTGCTAGCCTCCTGCCAAACATCCCCGGCGCTATCCGGATAGCTATATGCTAAGCTAACTAGCTAGCGTCCGCCTTAGCTTTAAAAGCTGCTTTCAGCGGGAACAAATGAAAAAAGACTTTGTACCGCGTCGGCATGTTAAGCGAAACATCACATATCATTTCGTGTTACCTGACAGTCTGCTACATGGCGCTTTATACATGTTCTCGAATCATAAAGCCGGCTCCCGTTTCGACCCCTTCACATGCAGCGAGCCGCCATTTTGACCTCGTTAGGTAAAGACTAACACTTCCGGGGCACATGACGTCAAACGCGCCGCAGGAGAAAACAACCGAAATAATAATATTCCCTGTATCTAACGTGTATTTATCACAGTACCAGAATGATCAATAATCATATTATAATTACCATAAAATTATCTATTGCTTCTTATATTAATTAATGACTAATAAGTACATTTAATTTCGAATGATATCAAAGAAATAACAACGAAATTATTTGTATTCTGTAGGGAAAATAATATTAATAGGTAATTTCACGGATTTTTTAAAATTTATCTCAAGTTAAGTTTAGTTTAGTTTAGTTTGATAGGGAATTTCTGTATATTTCAATGGTTTTATTTGGCTTTACTTTTCAGTCCCTACATGGCAATGCAGTATTTGAAAATCTTCATGTTTATTCGGCTTTTTTCCACACAAGACATTTTACAGTAACATGTCAACATGAGAAAACCAGGTGTGACAACTCCGAATGTCTGTTGTGAAAGACAACTGGAGCACATCAAATTTTCTATTAATTTCTTTCCCTGGTTAACCACTTCATTTCATGTTCTTGACTTATTTCTTGTGTGGCCTTTTCAGGCTTTCCCCCTTCGTGATGTGTAATACAGGGGTGGAAATAAGCCACCCAGATTCTTATGCATCTTGTCTAATTGTCCTCTTATTATTGCTATTATAGTCAAGCTTCTTAAATATATGACATTTGCTGTGTGAAATTGTGCATCTGTTCCTTTAATTACAAGTACATCAATTTCTCGTGGGGGTGGTCTTCAGTTCAGGCAATGTGACCCACTGAAACTCTGCTTTTCCCACTCCAAACACTTGTGTCTGTAACAGGGTTTTATTATAAGGATTTAATTCTTCAAGGGGAAGCAAATATATTTCCAGCAGGGATCCTTTTCAGGATTTCTAGCACCTGGAGAACTTCAGCTGACTTTTAAATGCCTTTACCTGTAACAAACACTAGTTGGAGTTTTATTTTTTCCAGCGGGCCCTTTAACCAGGAGACCTCTGTCACTGACCAATAAATCTGAGTTGACGATGGGATTCATTTCATTGAAAATTGCCGTCTAATTCAATGTCTGGCCTTTTGGCTTCTGCCCTTGTGCGTCCTCTGACTAGCCCAGCCGTCTGGCCTGTTATTTATGTGTATGATCATCTTGTTGGCCCCGGCTGCCTCGACCAACAAGATGGAAACCTTCTGATTAATACCCTCTCCACTGCTTTCACTTTGCAGCCTTGCTTTATTGAAACAAAGATAATAAAACAGTATGATTGTCTGTTTCGGTGCAGTGTTTCATTTCCTCGAACAATAACATTTTACTGAGGCAGGGGGGTGATTATTATGCTGCTCTGATTGCAGAGATCATATTCAATATGAAGTTAAGACACTGTTGTTTATTTGCTAATTAATTTCCGGTAATCCAGTGTTGCAATTGTCATGTACTATACAACTGTGGCTCATTCAGTATTTAACGACATATATCATTTGTTTTATGAATGGTCATGATGCAAATATCTTTCACAACCGCAGGTTCTGCCCGTGAACTCAAACCCCGCTGCAATCCAAGCCGAGCACCCAATCCTCCCGATTCATCTCATCCATTCCACTGAGCTGCCGGCTCCACCTCCTCTGCTAAGATTGCACGGTGTAATCTTCATGCGCCATCAAGATGCAGGGGCTGATGAATGCCAACAATACACTCTAGGCCATCCCGTGATCCAGCACGAGAGCACCTTTATTGCAGGAGATAACCATTATGTGCTGTTCTACAAGATTTCATTCCGCACTGACCCGGTCAACCTCTTTGCGTTCGGCTTTAATGTGAGCGCTGAAAAGGAGGTTTAGTGCTTGGTTTTGCACCACATTATTTATTTCTAGGGCGCTGTTATACAATTTCAATGTTCCACGTTTGCTTCATTTTGCTTCTGCCGGGCTGCAGAAATACCGTTTCTGAGAGTAGGTTGAAACCTGCCAACTTCATGGCCGTGCAGGGCGCCGCGTCAAACCATAATCCTTTGTATAGCAGTGTGTAGGCTGCTGCTGCAGATGACTGACAGGCTGAACAGAACGTCACAGCCTCGCATTAACAAACAGGCTCATTCATGAGTCCGCGGCCGCCCCTCCTCCTCTGGACCGGAACGGAATAATATTTGTTTATTGCATCAAGGACTAGTTTATTCCCTGCCAATGAGTGTGAGTTGGGGTCGCTCCAGGGAATCAATTCCAAGGAAGCAGAGCTCCTCATCCCGCTGCCTGACCGTTAGTGTGGCAGCTCGGGCTCATGCATTTCAACTGCATAATTTAGTGTTGTATTTGTGCTGTCATTAAGAGTGCGGCTTTAATCTAAAGGTGGAAAATATGTTTGTGATTCAGGGCTGGTGTTGAAACACCATAAGACATGTGAATGCCTTTTCTGTTTCGGATCTGGTGAGTTATTGTTCTAAAGTCAGGAAGCTCTGCTTGTTCAGATCATTGCACTCCAGTGAGCAAAGACAAAGCCAAACATGCTTTTGATGCTCTCTGTCCATAAGGTGGACCAGCAGACAGGACCTGAAGAACAGATGGACGAAAAGGAGAGGAATGGCTCAGGAACAACAGGAGGAGTTTGTGAGGTCTATTCAACCCAAAGGGGTCTTTCAAAGGATCTTTACAGTTACTCCAGCGCTGGTGGTGGTCTCAGTATGAGGGCCTTTTACCACGCTGCTTTCACTGCATCTTGAAAAAATGAAATGGCTGTAAACGTCGTCTCTGGAGACAAACAAAGCCACAAAAGGAGTCAAGGCTTGTATTGTGTGAGGGTGATGACATACAGTTTATCAGAGTAAAAGCAGGCTGATGTCAGGCAGGGAATGCAAGCCCTGTGGTGGGCTCTAGTTACAGGATGGGCTTGGTATTCTGTGCATTTAGAGTCATAGTAAAATACGACTTGAAGACAAACAATAGCCGACGATGTGAAATAGTCTAAAAATGAGCCTAAAGACAGTTTTTTTTCCTCACAAAATAACTAATGACCACTTTAAATCCTTTGTTATCTTAGCCAAATTATTTCAAAATAGCATATTTACTACATTGTAAAGTGGAAAGCAGATGTCAGTTAGATTGATGGGCTAGCACAGTGTTAGGATCTCTGGCTGTCTGGTTTAAAGTGAAGCTGGTGTGGCGACAGGAAAACGGGTCTCTTTAGCAATTTTAAGGGTCCAGGAATTTACTCAGTTTTCTATTTAAAACAGAGCTCCCTGGCACTTAGTGGTGAAAAGGTGACATGTTGAATCAATTGAAGGTAGCACGGGCCCCAGGTTGTGTAAGCAAAGTGCTGAAGGGTCATTAATAGCATTAATAAGAAAAGCTCTGTTACTCCACCAAACAGCCCGCTGGCCCTCACAAAACAGCCAAACCATTTTTTATTCTGGTTTTCCATGTCTCACACTGGGGAACACACTAAGAGACTATAATGAGACACCCCTCTAAGGAAGGCCCAGTAAATGGCATAGTCAAATAACGGAGGCCTCCCAGTCCTGTCATCGCCGCAGTTCATCTGCTCTGATTTACAAGCACTGCTCCAAAGGCTTTAGTGCCATCACTAATCCCACAGGGATGACCATCTGAATGGCAGTGGAGTCAGACCCTCTGAAAAAACAGAGACAGGCAGACAGTGCTGCATAACTCCAAGCAGAAACAGATGCAGAGACGCTCTCCTGTTTATAATTGATTTTCAAGGGCAACATCTTGTTGTCATAGTTTGTCTAATGAGGCCCTGACTGGCGCCCTGTTGCTCGTCAACCACAGGGTGTCAGATGGAGCAACCATCCGCCACCCTGCCCCCACCGGGATGGCACCATGCTGGAATACTGCCATCACTCGTGGAATTTCCATGTGGGACAGACTCTTGTCCTCTTTTAAAACCCTACCCGACTTCTTTTTAAAGGTACTCTGAGTCGGCGAAGCATCCAAAACCTCCAGAGGAGGCCTGCTGTCCGGCACAGCTGCCGGCCGGAGGCTTGCCCTCTTTGCACGGACAACAGGTATCTTCAGACCCTATGGCCGCCAATGTTTATGTCTGAGATCATGGGTGTCTTTGTGGGCCTCCAGGCCTAAGCCTCTAATTGGCCATGGCTCATCAATCACAGGGAGCAACCCCTTTCACCCAAAGTCTCATCCAAACAGCTAAGAGGAATGAGACCCATGGAATGGACTCTCTGCCTCCCAAAGGCCTAAAAGTAGGCTTTGGGAGGGGCAAGCGGTTTGTGAGAAAACCACACTTATTCCAAGTTGATGTCAAGCAACGCATACGTCTGCCCTTTGTCTTTCCCGACACGCCGAGACAACTTCCCCCTCACATTAAACTAAGAGAAAAATGTCACAGTTTATGATACAGCCGAGGAACGCTTTTTAATAATGCACGAGATGCTCAGGCTGGCATGCACGCTGTGCTAAACAAATGCTGATAGAGACTGAAGCTCATTACATCCTTTTAATGTTAGTTCAAGGAAAACAGACAAACATCTGGCTTCACTTTGCTTCTTATTTGCTG
The DNA here is from genome assembly GCF_039877785.1 of Chaetodon trifascialis. Taxonomy (NCBI): domain Eukaryota; kingdom Metazoa; phylum Chordata; class Actinopteri; order Chaetodontiformes; family Chaetodontidae; genus Chaetodon; species Chaetodon trifascialis. The sequence continues at coordinate 4,581,630 of NC_092076.1, read as the reverse complement.
TTTTCACTCAGACTTGACCTCACGGTGAGAACGAGGGCATTTGTTTCATTCGACTTTATTATTTTGGTTTGGGTGGCGGCGCCTGGCAAGTGGGCGGGGAGCCATTTCATGAGGCGTCGCACAAGGTGACGCTCTGCAGTTTGCTGCTGAAGTGCGTCCGGGACCATAATCCAGAAGCCTGCACCAGACAGGGTCAGAGGGGTCACGACAGCTCCTCAGCCATTGTGCAGCGATTACTGGGTTTGGCTGAACTCTCCAAGTCCAGGAGTTGGCCACAGCGTAATGTCGAGCCCACAAATTTGTCAAGAGGAATAAGGAAAAGTCCACAGAGCATGCGGTTTATGGGGTCACAGCAAAGTCTCCACATTTCTTCACATCCAAGGACGGCATGCGCAACACTCGCTGTGTTTTTCCCATCAGTCTGGGTGTGTTATTTATTTATTTATCTTTCCTTCCTCTGCCCCTTCATTCAGTAGTTGGTTTTCTCACAAGTCGAGTTGCCTGTTATGTTTGTCTATGGCGAACTTCGAGGTCATGGAGGTTCGATGAGGAACAAATCAAACAAAACTGGGTTACTGCGCTTCCATTTGCCATATCATAAACACAAATACGCACACTAAACCTCCCTGAAGCCGGTCCATGTCCAATTCTCTTCAGTAACCAAGAGTAATCAGCTGTGTCATCCTCGTCATAAATCTCCAAGTACGGCGGTGGCTCCCAGCCCAGATGGGAATAGGCCTTGTTCAGTCGCACTTGCCTCCGTGTCATAAATCCATGGCCGTCTTCACAGGATCGGTTTCCTGCTTTGTGCGTATCTCTCAGCAGAGGAGTGCATGGGGGAGGCGAGGATATTGCAAGACCGCAGTCTCCTGGAGGAGTCAATTTGTAAAATGGACTGTCTCTTCCTCCCTGCTGAAATAATGTTGGGTTTCAAGGCAATTTTTTACCGACAGATGCAGATTTGATCCCCGTAGCTGGAAGTCTGCGAAAGGAATGGGAAAAACATGAGCAACCGAACTCTTTGAATGAAAAAAAAAAGCTGTTTTAATTGTAGGTATGATCATTTATTTTCCCGCGGTTGTAAATCTAACGGCGGCTGAAGCTTTCTCTCACGAAGGAGATGTGGAAAACAAAAATAAGGGCTTGTTCATTTTGAGGCCCTCTGGTAAATTGAAATCGCAGACATACGGTGAATCTATGGATATGAAAACAGACAATATCATAAAATGCAATTTCTGTTGAGGAGTCGTCCCCGGTCTGTCTGACATTTATTGGTACGAGTGGGAAATAATTTCCGATTGACCTAATCATAAACCACAACCTAATCCTGCTGTTGCATTCGCTGCAACTCCAGTTTACGTGCCTGGGAATCAAGACCTGCTTTCATGACAGCATAAAATAATGGCTGTTAAACATAACAAACAGCTAAAAACACTTCAAATTATTAAAATATACGACTGTGGGTGCTTCAGATATTCAGCAGAATTCTTAGTAAGATCAATTTGAGTCAGCTGCACTCGTCTTTGTCAGACTTTTCCTTGCACTTTCTCTCTTTAGATCCATGTAAAGTGACACAATAACAGTCCCTTTGCCATATAAATTGGCTTCAGCCTAGAGTATATTTAACTTTTTATATCCCTGTCACACACTTTCTGTAATGACTGTGAACCGTCCCTTATTCTCTGAGAAAATGTTCTGTTCTCAGTGGAAACCAGCGAGTGTTACGCGCTGTGTGATAGCCTCGAGGCCAGAGGAGGACAGCAGGTCAGTGTGGATGGCTGCTTGTATGACAGAGGCTTGGCAGCTGCAGTCCGAAGGGTCCTGCGAGGCAGAAAAATGTGAAGCTTTTCTGGATGCAGCTCATATCTGTGGGGACAAAGTGATCCATACGTTACCATTAACAGCCTGGGCTGCCTGCGCTGCGATGGTCGTCCACTCATCAGTCCCCTGACCCCCAACCGCCACCCACCCACTCATGAAGCAGAGGGAGTAATGATCTGATGTGATAAGATTACACTCTCCAGTTAGAGCCATCTTAATCCAATTCATGACGATAACAACATTATCAAAATTGTGAGCATTTTGTAACCAAATTAGCTCATCAAATGCACTAACATGAGGTTTTATTAAAACTGCAATCTGCTTGTGTTACACACAAAGTAAATCTGATCTGAATATGCCCTTAGATTATAATCCTGACTGCAATTTGAAGCAGGAGCTCTGACAGTCTTTAAGAAATGAGAATCAAGAGAGCGAGAATGTGACCCGGAGTCTCGTTCCGCGCTGTAAGTGGTTATGTTGTCACGGCAGCCCTCTGACTCTGAATCCCCCTCCCTTTTTTAAAAAGTGCCAGAATGACAAAGTGCACAAGAAAAGCACGGTGGCAGAAAACGAGGGAATCCTATCAGTGCATGAATTTAATTACCACTCAGATGGCTCCACATAATGAGGAAAAGGTGGACGTGTTAGAGACTTGCATAATTCATTTTGCTTTTCTCATTTAAAGCGGCCCCAGCCCCCATCGCCACCGCTGTATTTCCTGCCCGGAGCCACATTTCTCTGATCTATGATCAATAATCTCTTTTCAACCAAAAACATTTGCATAGTGGGAATTATCTGTGCGGCATAGAGGGAGCAGAGAGGACTCGCACAGCCACTGGGAATACAGGTGGTTGAGTGTGCTTTCATGTTGTGCTCGCTCTTTCTCTCCTCCTAATTCTTCTTCTCCTGCTGTAATAAACGGCAGAGCAGCACCACACTTAGCAGAGCACCTCTTATACCAGGCGCATTTACAACAGCCCTGTGGGCCATTAAAGAGACAATAGTCCATTTCCTAATTAGGCAGTGATGTCGTATCGCTGCACGGAAACATTTGACCGACAGTTATCAATCAGTTGTATTTAATGAATCAAAAATGTGTAAAATTAAGATGACTGTGTTGCAGTAGATCAAACAAACCTGCTAGTTAGCGCTCATTCAACTTAGCACAGAATTCATAAAGGTCCAGTGATGAGCTTCTGCAGCTCTGTGAGGCTTTAAGCTCAATGCTCTGCAGCCTCGTCACCAGCATCCTCATGGGGAGACATTTCCAGTAAACAAACTCACATAAGCTTGAGACATGCAGGACTTTGAACCTTTGCTTATCTTCTCTGGTTTACAAGCATCAGCGTTTGAATTTGCCAGCATTACACCATGTCTGTTCAGCTGTCCTCAGCAGCTAAGACCAGCAGTGGCCATAAAGGCAGAGCTCGAACACCAGCTAGCTCCGTCTATGGACTGACAGGGCCGCTGAAGGCTGAAAATCTCGATAACACTTCACATTTAAGTCTTGTTTCTGTGAAAAAGCTCATCTCCGGTGGCACCATTTACAGAATTGTTGCTGTGTTTACATCAGCACAACCATCGCATGCTCTTTATAAGGCATTTGCCCTTGAGACTTATGGTCCTTTCCAGAGGCTTGTTTCTTTCCTTTTCTTGCCTTTTTTTTTTCTTTTACGACGAGTGCTTTAACCTAAACCACAGAACAGGAACAGGTAAGGTTACCATTGCCTTCCAAAACAACCCATGTGAGCATTTTCTGATCTGGTGCAGCTATTGGCCAGACAGCAATGTTTGCATGCACTTTATGACTGATAATCTGCCATCTCAATGCTTTTGGTTTGGTTAGCGCTGTGCCAATACTGGACAAAGGTCCGGCTGAACCCACTGTCATTGTGATATAAGGAAAAAAGGACGCCCTGGCTTGTCTTTATTCCTCTATAACAATCACAATCATCAACGAACCAAGCAGACCTGCCTTGTTGCACAATCCAAAACTTCCTCTTAACTTTATAGCGGGTGGGTCGCTAACTCTCAAGTTGTTTCAAGTAGCAACAGGGATTTTGAACGGTAACACGCAGCCAACTTCCTGTGATTCAGAAAAGGTTTGGCTAAGTTTAGGATCTGGAACAAGGTCTACGGCAACTCCCATTAAAAAACTGATTACTTTGTGTGGTTCATCCAAGCAAGTTCTTGAGAGTGGCATCTTCTTCACCTCATGCTCGTGTACCAAAACGGGCTCATTACTGCCCCCAGGGGCCAGAGGGAGGACAACACCCACTGCAGATACAACCGCAACTGTAGTGAGCGTTTTCTTGCTCTGTGGACCATGAGGTGTACAAACAAACAATGCGCTTTCACAGTTGCAAAGTGGATTTTAGAGCACATATTGTCATAAAACCATTCAAACGAATGATCACCAAGCGCCTAACAGTGCGCACATACTAACAGAAGCTTAACTGGTGTTTGGGAATTTATTTAGTTAATTAGTGCTGTTTTTGCCAGGGTATACCACATGTAACCCTTTATGTGCCGTCGTGTGTTGGCTGGTAATGCAGAAGCTGTGCAGCGGTCCATCTCCCTGAAGGTCTTTGTCTTTCAAAAGACCTCTGGCTTCATTTCACCTTATTTACAGAGCATTAAAGCTTTCATTAGGCCGAATTCCTGAGTTTTTACCATAAACTACCAATTGCCCGACGTTATGAGGTGCATGTCTCCACACTAAACATTTTACACGTGCTTTTCAGAGGAGTGTGCGTCGTGCGAATGTGCATGTTTGTGCATCTGAGGCGTAATGTGTGCATACACACCAGAAGAGTGTGTGTGTGTGTGAGTGTGTGCAGGATGACGGGACTGGTTGTTTGAAACTTGACCCCGGGGGCCGGTTGGATTCATGAAGGGCCTCTTTCATGTCCCCTTCCCATCCGGTGCCAGACTTGAATCGTCCTGCCTGAATCAAGTGCTTCCTTATGCCAAATATTTACTCGGCTACTTAAGAATATTAAACAGGCCTGTCTGTGAAGGGGTGAAAAACACTGATGGTGTATAGCATGTATGTGTTACGGTGTCAGTCAAACGCCTGCGGCCTTTCAAGAGAAAATAGACACTCTGTCATCTTGTTTTTCTCCTTCCTGCCAAAATCTCCCACCTGAACCGTCAGAGACATGAATTCAAAACTCTGGAGGAATCCATATGAAATCGCTTAATACGTGTATATGCGATATCAGCGTCGGCATAACGAATCGCACTGATTTATTTTTTTTTCCTTCCCAACTTGATTCTGTTCCTTTTGAGGACATTGGTGCCAGGTGGGATAGTCATTATCTGGCATTCACAGGACAGAGCGGGAGGAAGACGGGAGGGATAGATGGACATTCCTTGCTCAGGAATCCTGGGATACTTTATAGGACTCGAGAGCTGTTGTGACGGGCTCAAGCGCTGCAAGTAGAAGTTTAACCACCAGCATTCCTGCAAGAAACAACACACAGAAATAGATGCTGTCATGAAGCTGTGAATTAAGTAAACGGAGCAAAGATGATGTCAACAATTCCAGATGGGGGAGAGGAGATGAAATTTGTCTGCTTTCCCAAAGGTCAATATGTCAGCAAGACACAGGAAGAGCGTCAGATAATGTACACAATTGTGTGTGTGCGTGTGTGTGTGTTGCTGCTAAACACTTCTGTTGTCCAGATTAAGGTGCGCGCACACTTTGAAGGGGCTATAAATACTGTAGGGCTAATTTGATTTAAGCTAAAATGGAAAACATGTTTTGACCTCCGAATGAAAAACAGCTGTGCGCTCGGAGTGGTAGCCAGGTTGAGAAGCCATCTTTTCTTCCCTGTGTGTGTGTGTGTGTGTGTGCGTGTGTGTGTGTGGCACATTGTCTCCAGCTGGATGCCTTTTAGCACAATCGCGACACGTTTGATAGTCTGAGGCTTTTGTTGCCGTTGATCACTAAAACTTGCCGGCAGGTTGAGAACACCTGCGCCTCCGCTGACTGGCTGGCTGCTCCCATCTTAATGAACAAAAACGGATCTGTGATTTATGGCGGATTCCTCCTTTGCAGTCCTTTATCTGCATGTGATATTTTACTGTGATGAATCGGTTATCGTTGAGAGTAAAGTCGAACATTTGTCTTAATCTTTGCAGGCCTCTTTCTCGAAAACAAAACAAAACCAGCGTCGTGCTTTTAGGGTCTAAAATCTGACACCAGAGCCTGAGCAGCACACGCTGCTCCGCAGCAGTCCAGCCTCCTGATGGCTTGAAAATGGTCGTGCCACGTCAGATTGCCTCTGTGGCTAATTGCACCTGTGCTTAGTCACTTGATCGTGATTAAAAGCCTTGATTTCCTTCTGCAAAATTAAATTAGCTGATAAAATTCTGAGTCTGCTGCAGCCATTAAACTAAGCAGATTAGATTTGTCCCTGTCCAGAGATCACTGCAGAGTGTTTGAACACCAGCAGGATGCTTTTGGGAACGTCTGCCCTGCAGACCTTCGCTGGCCTGTACGCGACTCCTCTGGGAACGAAGGACGAGACCACAGACAATCATTCATAATTTGTTCAGATGTGTTCTGACCTCTGCCGCTAACTGTGAGGAATGTCAGTTGACACATGACGGATTTTATTCCCTCATGACAAATGTTTCTAATTACACCCAGAGCATCGCCGCTTTTCAGCTGCAGATGTGTGAGATTTGTTTTTCCCAAGGGCGGCGTTTTTCTCTGGAGTGGAAACAGAAAGTGATGCTTTTGCTCACTCGTGTCATCGGAGCGACTTCTTTGCTGTTGATGCTCATGATAGATGATAAAGTCTGGGGATGGTAGTGGTCATAAACCAACTATATTTTATTTTTCATCCGTTCAGCTCTTGAAACATTTCCACAGCGATATGTTTTCACACCACTCTGCCGTTTTAGAGCCCCTAAATTGAAGACTCCTGGAAATGCTGCTGATCCTATTTTTGATTGACATTTCCAGCATTGCGGAGTCTGGATGGGGAGAAACGATGATGCAGACGCCAGCGTTCACTTCCTGATTGAGTCTCATCAGTCTAGACGTGTCATTCATGTGATCCTTTTCTGGAAGGAGTCAGTTAGCCTGTATTTATCTATGAGTCTTCACTACCAAAGGTTTAATTCAACATAATGAATTACAGGCATTTTTTACCTTGCTGTCGATGCTAGCAGGTGTTTTATAGATAAATTCAAGTGCGATACGAGTGCAAAAACACCGGTCTGGACAGAGATTGTTATGAGTGCGGACATGGCCTGACTGGTTCTCATTGCTGGATTCTTCCAAGAGGTTTTCCATAAACAAAGTGTTTACTGGCAGAACGATCCGGAGGTCGCGCAGGTCACAGCCTTGAGAACAAAGCGGGAGGAGATTACATGTGGTAGCTCACAGAAAGCAAGAGAAACAAAACAGGCCTCACATAACAGCACCAGCAGCGCATCACATCCATTTTTGGACATTTCGTACAAGCTGTTTCAGAGCAGTAATGGATGGAGACAGTGGACAGAAAAGGTAGGAAAGAAGAGCACTCTTTGACTGCCGCTGGAATGTGAGCCAGTTCCAGACACTCTCCCATCATTAGGTGTTGGAGGAGTTTCTGCCAGTGGTTTGGATCATGCTCAAATGGAGGACCCGAGAGGTTTAGACAAGGAAACAAGGGCTATGGGAGACAGTCATATCTAAGACAGGAACGAGAGCGTGTTTAGCACTTGGTGGCCATTGAACCTCCCTCCCATGCAGGTGCTTTGCTTCCACAAAGTGTTATTGCCTTTAGGGAGGAAATCTACTTTAAAGCATAATATTGACAAGACGAGAGCGGCTTTTTGCAGCTTTTGAGGTTTCCTCTCTCCCGAACAGTACACTGCACCCGATGGTGTCCGGGTTGGAGCTTATTTTCTAATACAGGGCAAGCCAAACTTCTACAGCCTTGAAAATGTCCACTGGCCCACAATTTCTACTTTAAAGCTGTCATAAAGCTACTGTAAACTCCTTCCCTACCACAAAACTAGACAGACAAATTTAGCAGCAGCATAGTTTCAAACACAGTGGAGCATTTAGCAGCTAAAGAGCCAGATATTTCCCTCAGGAGAGAAAAACACAGCTACTCGTCCGGTGGCCAGAAACTACACTGCAGAGGGATGCTAATATTGCTTTGTGTCAGCAGAGGGTGTGAATATTATTAACTGTTTGCTAACAGATTAGCTGTAACGACTTCAGAGGTGAAAACATGTCAGTGTTGTGTTTTCAGTTTGCTCTTAAATCCTTATATTATTGTGCCAGAGTGTTTTTTCTATCAACTGTCAATCACACATGTGGAGGATTGTAATGATAGAGGTGTTAAAAAAAACATAGAACATGCTGTTCTCACACAGGAAGTTTTCCTTCGATGCGCTCAGGATGCATCTGCGCTGGAGCTGACTGTGTCAGATATCGATTATGCTCCGCAGACATCGCATGCATGCTAAACGCTCAGCGCATCCTCACGCCGGTGAGTCTCAGCCGCTCGGTTATCCCATCCAGCTCATGAATAACCCAGCTACTTCTCTCATGTTTAATTCAGTCTCTGAAAAGCTGTTGACACACGGTTTATGCCAACTGCCCATTGCTTTTATTACGCTTTTATCACCACTTTGAGGGGAAATGAAGTGTTGTTCAAAGTGCGATCATTACGAAACAACGATGTCAGCAATGTGAATTCCTACCTGCTCTTTCTGCTGCCTTATTGGAGTCATATTAGATGTAACTGGCTTGTGTGAAAGTGCTTGTGTGTGTTTCCCGCTCTTTATTTCCTCTCCTCTTGTGTTGCTATCCGCTGCAAATGTCCCGTGGAAGATGGAAAGTTGAGTGAATTCCCATTTGAACACGGGATCATTTTGAGATGAAGTGATAGCGTTTGTCCTCATGTGTGCACGTGCCACGTGCGTGTTTAGCTGCAGCCGTGCAGACACAGCTAACGTATAGGCATTGTTCTGCATGGGTGGGCAGAAGACCTGGAGGTAATCTCTGTCACACAGCTGCCACCAGTGGCGGATAAACTAGCTACCGGTTAAACGATGGCTGAACCCCAGTGTGGGGGATTTGTCTGTGACACAGGTGTCATATTTAATACCCTCATATATCAATAATTGGCTGGAGAAGAACAGGAAGGAGCCATGTGTGCAGAGAGGGCTCAGACAGATCCCTAAAGATAATCTTGTGTACATTTAAAAGCCCATTTAGCATCAGTCGGGTGGTTCTCTTCGGGGCAACAGTAAAATAGCCTCTGCGCCACATGGAGCCAGCATGCTCCTCGTGATGTTTATTACAGCTTGACCTTTCACCTCACAGGCAAATAGCAATGACTGAAAATAATCTGAATTACATTGAAGACAAGCCCCTCTTAAACGCTGCTTTTCTATATCCCCACACTGCGCTTATGGTAATGAAACACCATGCTATCTGGCACGCATAGACTTGATTCAGTTACAGATATGGAAAAAAAATGAAAGTGCAAAATAAAAAAACAAATAGAGCTGTAAATCTCTCTCAGCTCGTCGTGAGTGATGACCTCAAAAAGTCCGCTGGAGCCGGGACGACAGCCTGAGGTCGACTGCGCAGGAAGGAAATCGCCTCCTCCCAGTTGTCTTTTGATCTGCTATCACATGAATTTAACAACCTGTAGCAGCGGTGCCTTCCTGCACTGTACGCAGCATTTGTAATATTCCTGGGGAAATATGACGGGGGCTGGACACCGCTTTGCTATCACTCAGAGGCTAATTACACTTTCGATTCCCCTTCCAGCCCTCCTCCTCCTCAGAGCTCTCTCTTTTCTAAACCACACATCCATCTGCTCTCTCATGGGCAGTTCACGCACACACATCCACACGGTGTTAAACGCAGTCTTATTTTCCTTATCTGTCTTCTAAGCTGAAGCCGCTGCGCCTCCCCGGCCACGCTGCAGTCAGATGTCTGGCTCCCTCCGTCGCTCCTGCCATTCCTCTCACTAATTTAAGGCTACTGTATGGATTCCTTCAATGTCCCCGGGCAGATTTCCCTCTTCTCACTCTCCCCGATCAATCAATCACATTTAATTGCTCAATTACTCCAGTGAAAAGCTAAGGAAGGAGAGAAGGAGAGGACATTTTGTCAGCTTGGACTGCTTCGAGTCTCCTTTGGTAAACAGACACAGGCTGGAGTGATAAAGTGTGTCCTCCTAAAGGACGTCAGGGGATGAGATTCCCTAATTAATCCAAACATTAGGCGAGCAGGGGCTTTCCACATGCATCAGCCTCCCTCTGACTGTCACACAGAGCTGCTGTACGATGGACTCAGACAGAGAAAAGCATCCGGTGGGACTACACTATTTTCAGAAGAAAGCAGAAAGATGAGATCAATACCACTTATGTTGATGTTTTTATGTGCGTAGCTGGAGCCAGGAGATAAATAGCTTAGCTTAGCATAAACATTAGAAGCAGTTTAGAGGTGTAGGTAGACTCTAGTCTCATATTTAAGACACTGGCATAAAAAGTGTTTTCTGAAAAGTTTTCCTTTATTATTGTGACTTATTCTTGTACACCAAGTTAGACAAATTTACTGAAAGTGAAGTAAACCCTCTCTTTTTCTGGTTAATACAAACTGAAACCTGGCCGCGCTGCACTTGAAGTTTCTTGTTTATTCACTCAAACTGTCATCAGATACAAACGTCTGCATGGAGGAACAGCTGCGAGCGCGAAGCAGCTGGGCCTCTGTCCGACTGCAGACCTTATTGCGGGCGTCAGTCCACCGCGTCGGGCCCAAGTCCTCCCGCAGTGAGACGAGCCCGTTAGTTCCCGTGCACGGCCGCCCTCGCTCTGCCGAGCTGGCATCCGGACCGTGACTCTAATGGGACGCTGGCACTTGCTTTTATTAATGGCCGTGTCCCCTCACTCATAAAAGTGACACTTCCAAGATGAGCATCACCCGTGGCAGCGAGGTCATTCAACTCATCAGTGGCACTGGGTGGCTCTGTGTGTGTGTGTGTGTGTGTGTGTGTGTGTGTGTTTGTCTTTCTCTTCTGTTAATGTTATGATGTTCTGTATCACAGTGCATTACACACTGCCCTGCTTTGCTTACTTAATCCCTGATTTGCATACAACATACGCTCATTTGTCATATTTCCATTCAAATAAGAAAACAAGAGCTTTTCCCAGTAGGACCTCCTCAATGAGTGAATCTAAGGGAATGTGCATGTCCTTGTCTGTTGCTCTCATCTAGATAGACCCATATTAATCCTTTGCATAAGATGATTCATCCCCTGTCTGTCCTTCACTCTACAGTGGATGAAAGACACATTGGACCGAGGGTAGGATTTTAGCTCCTTTGTTGTTCAGTTCGGCGTCTGTTTCCAGGGTGAAGCGAAACAAGGCAAAGGAGGAGCAGAGGTGAGAGAGTGTGAGGCGATGGAGGGATTGTCAGGAGAGAGGAGCTTGATGGGGAAAATAAGCAGCGATTAGCTCATCAGGGCGCGATGGTCAGGAAAGCATTTTTATGTACAGCCTGAAACCTGTCTACTCAATACATGACACAGGGACTACAAGCAGAGTATAATTCTTGTCCTTTCAGGAACAAATTAAGTGCCTTGGACGGCGTCCAGAAGTCTTCCTGCACTCTGCGATTGCAGCGCTTGTTAATTGATTTTCAGCCAGGCACGACGTCAAGAAAACATTATGCAACAGGATTAGGACCAGCGAGATGCCCGGGGGCGCTTACGGTTGTAGTCGGCGGGACCTCCAATTAAATCACTTCTCGGCAGAGGGGAGTTTGGTGGGAGTTGTTAATAATATGCTATCTTTATTTTTTCAGTCGCAGTTGCAGGTGCTTAGGAAAATCTAATTTTACTCCTCTTCCTTGTTTAAGCTTGTTCAGCCACCACCCAATTTTAAAGCAGTGTTTGCTCCTTATGCTGTAGAGCCATGAACATGTAAAGAGTTAGGACGGAGGGAGAAAGAGAGGAGGGGAGGAGGAAAGTGAAATTGAGAAGAGGATGAGCTATGAGATGTCTTTAGTGTGGCTGCTATTATCATCATCTGTTCAGTGGTCATTACCACCTTGGGAGTCTGCTGTCTGGACCAAACCACTGATGGAGGGGGCCAAAGGAGCAGCTGCAGACAGAGCTCATTCCACCTCTGCAAGCTGCCACTTATCAACAGGAGGAGGAAGAGGAGGAGATGGAAGACCAGTCAAAGTGGAGCCGGAGAGGAGAAAAATACGAGGAAAAGGAGATTGAAGGTGTAAACGAGAGAACAGGTTCACTAGATTTGAACTAATCACACCTACATAAGCTGTCAGCGGTTACAGGAGGAGGACAAGGAGGAAATTAAAGAGTCAAAGCGGAGCAACGGGGAGGGAGGAAATATAGGAGGGGAGGTGCGAAAGAGCAGGAGGAATCATAAGGAAGAAATTGCATTAGGGGGTGGCTCCATTATGTTTGAACGCATCAGACCTACGCAAGCTTTTAGTGATCAACAAGAAGAAGAGCTAAATGGTTAGAGTGGAGGAGGAGGAGAGAAAATGAAAGGAGGAGAAAAGACGAAGAAGTGTTAAGTATGTTGTTCCTGGATCCACAGACACTGGATCACCACGAGCCTCAGGTGTGCTGATGATTCCACGAGTGCAGGACGAAAGAAACCAAAAGATTCAGCACAAGCTCGTGAAGTTAAACCGAAAACGCTCTGATCAGCCATTTTTGCTGAATTGCTCAGTTTGAAGTGCAGCAGTTTGGCGAAGTGTAAGCTAAAACAGTCTTCATTTGTCTTCATAAGTACAGCGAAAATGTCAGCCATAATGTTTTGGGTTGGACTGAGCCCTAAGAGGAAGTACTTAAGGTTAAAAGGGAGAGATGACGTGGTTTCCATTTCCATTTTGGTCAAATTATGCACTCAAATGAAAGACAATTTGACCGTGGAGTCTAAATTGAGAGGTAGCATGCGAGAAGCTGCAGCAAGCGTGCGTATAATACTGCAAGATGGGACAGATATCGCAGTTTTACAGATCTTCTGGTATCAATTCCCTCTGCTTTGAAGCTGGATGGAGGAGTCGCGGCGGAAAACGAGCGTGATTTCATTTGCCCCTTCTGTTTTCTCTTCTCTTATTAGTGAATTTATGGATCAGACAGAGTCAGTTGTTCAAAGTGCAGCGCCTGGAACTCTGCAGGCGCCACAGCAACTCAACAAGTTCGGCCACTTTTATGTATCTCCAAGACATACAGTTTTCAGTTGTTTCCTCCACACAAGCTGGAGGAAAATCTAAGAAAAATAGCTGGATTCTACAATAAAATAGAGTGCTGATGTTGGCAGTCTTCCCTAATGGGGCACTCTGTCTCTCTTTTTCTCCCTTTCTGTCTGCTGTTTCCTTCTCTCTACCAATCTTGTTCAGTGCCTAATATGTTCACTGTCCAGATCAGGTTTCGCTGTAAGAAGATCACTTCGCCACATTGTTGCTCTGGTCTCACTTAGTCAGATGAGAAGCACCATTTCTTTCCTCAACATCTCCCCTGTGATGCCACATATTTATGTACTACACTTACAGTGCTTTCATTGCAATTTTTTAATTTAAAGGTACCCCGTGGATTTTTCTTGTGCGTTCATGGTCTATTATCAAAATGCCTTATGGGTATCCTGGAGGTCTGAATGCATTTCCATCCCCTTAAAATATTTGCGAGGCCAAGTTGCTGAATATTTTCGAACCCGCATCATTCACGTCCTGGTTTGCTTGCTGCCAGTCTTCTTCTTCTACACCTTTTTTTTTTTTTTTTTTTGGTCACATTACAACCGTCAATCACTGGCATGGCGTTTAATCTTTGAGGTAAATACCAGGTTAATTTACTGCTATACTGTGCAAATTTTGGGGCGTAGCTAGCAACTGATGAGATGTTTCCAGCAGTTAATTTGCAGTAAGATGTGCTAATAACAGGTAGCAGGTATATATTTCTGATAAACACATCTGTCAAGTATATAAAAGGTTCATACTTCCTCCAAGATCGCTGTTGTTGTTCTAGAAGATGCCTGCAATGCCACAGAGCACGTAGCATCTCTGTTTTAGAGGCATCTCAATAACGTAGCTCTGCTCTGTGAAAGCAAGACGAGTCTATTTTTAACGATATCTGCACAGAGCAAGTTTAGTGAGACAGGAAGTCAAACACAGGAACTGTGTAGTGAAACTGGTGAATTTTCAAAATAAAACACCCTGTGCATCAACTATAAACACAACTGATTAAAACAGACAAACCATTTAACTACCACTTACCCATTGCAGAAGCACAAACATTTTCTAGATGAGAGGGGTTGCACCTGTTTTTCTTAGCGGTTTTATGGGTTGCATTAGGGGTTCTGGTAAAACACAAACAAACCAGGAAACCTCTTGTAAATATTCAAAGTCAAGACTCAAATAAATGTGGCACATTCAGGTATTCAGGTAACAGGTAAACACTGAGGAAAACTAACCAATCATTACTGAACACGACACTGTGCTGATGATGTGTGTATTCTCCACCATGTTCCAGGATTGCATGTCAGGGAAAGACTATTACAGCACTTTCTGGGCAAACCTTGAAAATGCAAAACTATTCTGAGACATTTAGCTGAATTGTCACACACCCTGAGCACCCTGGAGTTGCTGAATCACTACTGTTGACAATTCTACGTCAATTTCTTGGGAGTAATGCATTATTGTTGCACGGTGTTGTGTGGCGCATCCACCGTCCACACTCAGTTTATTGTCACTTTCGCTGTGGATTTTTTTTTTTTTTTTCAGGTAAATTAAAGGATTTGTGAGGCAGTGATGCAAGGCAATGCTGTTTCTCAGTCCACAGCTGACACAGCATTCATGCTGCAATGTACCTGAAGAGACTTTATCAAGTCAAGTCAAGTCAATTTTATTTCTATAGCACATTTACAGACGGCTGAGCTGCACCATAGTGCTTCACATGAAAGTGCCTAAAGTGCAATAAACACAAGAAAGAACTTGGGCAAAAGGAAAAGGGTTAAAAGACACTGACTACAAGAGTTAAAATAAAACAACAACAACAACAACAAAAGATCATTTAAAAGGTAACTGAGGGATTAGTTTGCACCCATTCACAAGTGTCCATGGAGTGCAGCCTGCCCATCAACCTTTGGGCAAAGCAGTGGAAGGAGATGTTATGTTTGACCAGGATTTTCCCTAGAGGTAAAATGTATAGCAGAAAGAGGATGGGACCTAGTAAAGAGCCTTGATGTATGTCTTCATCAACAGCAGGGCATGCTTTTTCGTATGAAGGTCAATTTTTATCCAAGGTGAATGGTTAGCCAGACAATGGTTGACTTTCAAAACTTTTTGTCAGTCATTGTAGTTTCCCATGTGGAAAACACCACGTATTTGGCACTACAAGCCGTTCTAAACAAATACTAAAAATACAGATTGACCTGAGTTTGGAGCCCATATGGTTTCCTGCAGCACTTGTGTCGCACCAAATCGGAGCATCCCCTTCCCATCTCAATTCACTGGATGGCATCAGCTGGTGTGTTGCATAAAGCCGATGGACATGAGCACAATGCTGGTGCGACGCAACGGTCCTCAGGCAAAACGGCGTGGCATTGAGCCTAATAGAGACATCGCAGAGGCCTATTAGCACAGATGGTTGTCATATGTATGCAAATAAGGAGCAAAGTGAATCACGTAGCCCCATCAGCACCACCTGTCTGCCTCACACAGATACACCAAAATCCCCCCTTCAGCATCAACGCACACACACACTACCTACCATCCAAATCCCTTTGGAGGGCCAAGTCTGTTCTTTCCAATCTACAGCTGTATATTAATCAGAGTAAAGACATTAACATGACATTAATCATCATTTTGTTCTTTTTTCCAGAGCAGACATGAGAAGGCGGGACTGGCAGAGAAGGTTGATGGACAGATACGAGCAAAATGGCGCAGAAAAGGGCAGATCCGTTGTTCTTTGTCTTTGTTGAGGATGTGTTGAGGGTGTGCTTGCTGGGGTGAGGTGTTAAGTGTGTGTTTTGTGGTCAAGGAGCATCACGCCCGAGGGAGTTGGCATATTGCCCATTTCTTCTCTGTGTGTTTGTTTGAGGACGGAGTGCAAGCCTTTATACTTTCCTGAAGGTCTGCAAGAGTGAGAGTTCCTCAGTGCCCCCCGTGGCTTTAATGCTCACTTTGTACAGCCGCCACTCAATATGTCCTTTAGGTGATTATTTAAAAGAAACAATCCCTTAACGGCATGACACCTAAAAAAAAAAAAGAGTTGGCATCTGGTGAATGTGACTGGTTCCAGTTAGAATTAAACCTCTAAACCTAGAAGCATTCAGAAGTGATGGTAAAGAAACTGAGATTAAGAGTCTACAGCCATGCTAGCAGCTCAGTGAGCCTGTGTTTAGGCACTGTGGTGCTTTCAGCTAAATGCTAACATGCTCACAATGATGCTAACATGCAGCAATGGAGCACAGGTGGGCTGTCATGAACAGAGAATTGAATTGTGACCAAAACTGTTTTTTGCTCCAGGCTGTAAACATGTTTATTTCTCCTGTAAAGTTGGGCATTTTAATATGGAGGTCTATGGGGATTCAGCCTCAAGTGGCCATTTGAGGGACTGCAGTTGTTGGCACTTCTGGTCACAATGCTTGGTCAAAAACCAAAGTATTGAACAAAGTAAATGTTGGACTGAATGAAAAAATGCCATAAATGTAACAGCGATCCCTCCACCAGTTGAAGCATTTCACTAAAAACCAAAAATGCCTCTGGTGCCACTTCTAAAGCCCGCCACGGCTGAAAATGATCCTGGTGTTGAACTGTTCGGGTTTGCATGTTGCAGGCAAATAAGGGAGTGAAAAATGTCCTTTTTTCTTTCCCTCCTGTCTGTGGAGGATTAGTAATGATTTGGCATAATGGGACCACTATTTTGATAACACCGTTTTGCTGGTATTCCTGATCGAACGCCAGCGCAGCATTGCCAGCAGATGCTTTGGCATAATATTTAGACAGTGGTTTCCCACATTCCACTGTAGTAAGTAGTATGTGAGCTGGAATTTAGCAGCATGTTTTTGTTTTGGAGCAGCCGATGTTACTTTTCCTTCCTCCTTCTTCCCTTTCTTTGCTGTTGTGAAAGACTTTGAACAGAGGGAGAATTCCCAGTGGAGAATAATTACAGCATTTTGTGCTTTTCAAAAAGTCCTAGCGGCTGTCCGCCGTGACAGTCGAAAAAGTGATATCACAGGAAGACAGACCAAAAACAGCTCCCTCTTTGAAACAGAACCTCGGCTATGTCAGCATTTTGACGAGAAAATAACTGGACGAAAATAGAAAAAGTAGAGTAAAAACCTAAAATATTCCATCGTCTCCGCTATCTGTTTCATCTTGTTTAACAGTGGATCTGTGGAGCTTTCAGAAAAGACAAATGCAGTGTCCAGTGTTCCTTATCACTGAATTAAGGCAAAGTAAACTTTGTAATCCCACGCCTTTAGCAGCTTCACACTCACGTTAATCCCGTGTTATACTAACAAAGAACTTGTTCTCCTAAACCTCCACAGGCACAAACTAAGAGAGGATTAGAGCGGAGAAAGAGGGGGATTTAAACGCTGTTAATACACGGCTTAGATGTTTTTAAGTTGTGTACTCAATGCTAACATCCCATTTAGGTGGTAAGTGTGATACACTCACTACAGTGAGAGTAGTGTGTGATGAGGCCCCCACAGGTCCCCTTTCTCCTCCACATCAAGACCCCCACAGACCTCATACAATAAGTTCTTGTATCTTTTACGGCCCCGGTGGACCCACGTCACAAAACCCTGCTCTCCTCAGAGATTTTAGGGCCACAGCTATCAGAGGGAAGTTTTGTGGCACCACTGACATAAACTGCTGAGTTACTGCCCATAAAAATGAGGATAGAGAGAAGGGCCACCCTCTGATGAGTCACCACCTCCATATACTGCATGGACGCTGGGCAGGTGGAGACAGCATCAAGGAGCATGTCATATGTTTTCAGCATGAGGCCAGACCACAGAGCTTTGACTCATTTAGTGCTGTTCATTCTGTCTCTGCTCCAGTCAGATGGCGTATTATCCATTGAGCCAAGCCACTAGCATGGCTAAAAATCATCAATTATCATGTTTTATTGACAAATCGTACTTGCAGTAATGTCTGATTTGTGCATGTGCATCTGCTCCAAAACACTGCATTTACTGTTTCCTGAATAAACTGCTTTGCTTTGCTGCAATAATCTGCTCTTTGCTTTATTTTATCCAATTTCAGAAATTTCAGTCTCATATCTGACACCTTCTAGAAGATTGGTGAGAAAGAGGCAGCAGGAAAGAGAAAAGTGCAGATAAAAAGCAGCTCAATACAATATTTACTACACCAACGGTTGTGTTCACAATCCACAACAGTGATGCAACTTTCAGCAATCTTGAGTGCAAATGTAAGGTTTCTGGTCATCGCCTGCAAAAAGATCATTGGTACTTACGTCTCTGCACAGCTGCAGCGGAGTTAATCACATAGTGTAAAACTTTAAAAGTCAAGCCTTCATTGTTAATGGTCACACTCTCACTCTCACAGGTGGGATTCCTCTCCACCTAAAGTTTACTTAGTGCAAATGTTCTGGAGGCCACAGCTGGAAAAACACATCGAACATGTGATGAATTGAGTGTCTTATGGGTGTTTGACAGCGCTGGATTTGCAAAGCATACAAAATATCCTTTGAACGGGTTATCATCGCGCATTCAGCGGTGGAGATTTTGCTTTTGGAGTCAGTCCGCTCTGATAGACATCCGTCATTTAATTCCTGCCAAAAAAGTGACCTTATTTTGACTTCACGTTCGTATCTGTCTCCTTCACCAGAGACAAAGCAGCACATTGCTGAGATACCTGTGTAATCATGAGAGTCTCTGGCGCCTCTTGGCTTTTGACCCCAGCTGTATTATCCACTCCACTCCCTCTCTGTCTTATCCAACGTGTGGCCTGAGGAGGATTGTCAGCCTGGGCTACGGTAGAGTCGCTGAAGCTAGCTGAGAAGCATGACCGTGTAAAACTGACCTTGGCAGCGGACTCCTTTCTTAACACGCAACACCTACGCTATATGGTGAGACACATCATTTGAGGTAACGACAGTCAAAACCATGATGGATGGCAGACCACATGTGCTCATTCTATTTCGCTAATTGCCTTTTCTAATTTTTCCCTCTGCTGTTGGGCCCAAACAAAGCAATAACATAGATACAGCACAAATTCCGCCTGTGGACTTTTCAAGGCTGCGTCCTTTATTTGTCAAAGTGCTGTGGCAGTTGTTTGGCAAAGGGAGTTGAGTTGGAGTGTGATTAGTCTCATACCTCTCTCTGAAACGCCTCCAAATTTACAGCAGGAGTTCCACAGAGTTAATAAAGGAGCCGGGAGCCTTCATGTAAGGCGGCCCTGTGGATGAACGACGTCTCCACTCAGCATAATGGTGCCTTTGTGCGGCAGTAATATGGAACTTCATCGGTCTGACGTGTCTGCTGGGGCCAAATTAACTTTGTCATCCAGTCTTTGTAAGGTGCTCGCTACATTTATCACTTAGCAGCGTCAGCTTATGGTGCGCGCCAAAAATACTGTTTGCATATGGGTGTTTCAGTGTGAGCGCGTTAATATGGCTTTGATTGTGTGTGTTTTCTTTCCTCGGCGAGAGAGCTACTGATGTAATGAGGAGAATCACATTCGTTTATTCAGCTCATCTAAAACCACACGGAGAATTCCCCTGACGGTTCCCCTGTCTGTCGAGCCAATCAGACCTCAGCGCAAACAGTTTACAAATGGGCTCAGCGAGTATCCCGCTTCCCAGAAGATGTTTAACGAGTTAGGAGTTAATCAGGAGGAAGATTTCTAGCTATGTATCTGCTTTCCTCTTGAACGTAACTGCGATTCCCTCTCATTCAAATCACTGCACGCCACAGCAGCCGCAGCCACTTATTGATAAGTCATTAACACACGTCTCTCCACTAAAGCTGACAGGCTGTCGTAACCTGTTGTCTTCATAATGAAAAATGACAATCGCGCACATCCTTTTGATTGATTAGCGTATGCAATTACTGTCTGGGCCATAGAGCTGCATGAAAAACAGCTCTGCTGCGGCTCCCGTCCGCTACTCTCTGTGACATTTTAATCTACCGGCAGATTAATGAGACACTGGTGGAGTGGAGAATATTCCACTATTGATTTTTTTCTGATGAATCAAATGCCTCCGTTTTAGTGACAGGTTTACCGTATATCTCGTCAGGTCTGCCAGTTTTTGTGTGTGTGCGTTTGTGTGTGAGAGAGGTGTAAATAAAGGAAGAGAGACGGTAGCTACAGTCTAAATGAATGATGGTGTGAGCGGAGTGTGTGTGTTGGCACCCACAGCTCTGTAAACAGACTCATCAGAGGCCTCCCATTCTCCACCTTATTTCTATTAAAGCACGTATGTTTACATATTTGTTTGAGGCTCATGGGAGTCCTAAATTCTGACAGCGGTGCCCACAGAGAAAAAGAAAAAGGAGTGGAGTTGGTTCCCCGGCTCCACTGATTTACTGCTCGGCTTTAATTGAGTTGTAAAATCAAATCCTGAGTTGTTTCAGGAATGCCAAAATGTGACTCCCCGACTTGTTTACAGGAGGAGGCCTGCAGTCAAGGACGCAGACAGAGATAGCGAGCAGAGAAAGTAAGATAGCGGTAGAGGAGGAGGAGGAAAAGTGATGGTGGGAAAGCAGGGAAGATAAAGGGCTTGTTAAAAGAGAGTGAGCAGGCAAAAGAATGGAGACAGATGGAGAAGAAGGGACAGGAGAGGAGGAAGTTGAACAAAGTTTGGCCCATTATTTACAAGCCTGGCCTGCTCTGCCTCGCTCTGATTAAAACCGCCTGTGATTTATTTCACCCGATCTGCCTCACCATGAGACAAGCAGCAGCTCTGATGTGTGAGGCAGAGGAAAGGGGAGGCCCCACGCAGAAAGCCGGTGCAGCAGCATGCAGCCGCTGTGCAAACTCTGCAGGACGCACGCACGTGTAGAAAAACAGACGCGCAGTCGGGCTGCGAGGGCTGATGTTGAACTTGGAATTAACAGCCTTGAGAGGAGGGTTTACAACCCAAACGTTGCGGGCCTTTAACACATCCACAAACACAAACAGTGCATATTTTCCTCTCGCGTGGTGAAAATAAATGACGATGGTGAGGCAGAGTTTTCCAGCGGCGCTCGCTCAAGCCCTGCGTCGCGGCTGGATGGGGCGATGGAAGCCGAGGGGATTTGAGGATTTTATCGGCGACGAGGGGCTAATTTGCACATGATTAAGAAAACACACAGTGTAAAGTCTCCCAGCGACACCAGAGATTCAGAGGGGAGTCCAGGCGCTGGAGAGGTTGACGCTGAAGATGAATGGGGGGAAAGAGAAGGGGGGCGGACGTGGAGACAACAAACCTGCTCCAAAAGACTCAAAGTGAAGTACGTTAAAGCAGCTATTACTTACATTCATTACGGGTGATTACCATGATGGAGACACTCACAGAGGCCCCACAGTTCTTAGGAATCTGTGTCTGATTTCTGTTCACATGGAGAAATAGATTAAGGTAAATATTTATCTTCATCTAATCCTACAATCGTTAAAATGTCATTAGACAGGAATACAATATTGAAAATCAATAGGGAAGCCATTGTTCATCTGGAGTGGCGGTTGCTGTACAAGCACACAGACATTTGTATTTTCTAATGCTCTTACTGAACTCCTGAACCCTCATTACCCATTTCTACGCAGTCCAAAATATCATTCTTCCCTCTGATCATTTACATATGCATCAGACTGTTATTATTTCTATTATGATTATGAGACCCCTGCCTCACATCGGTTCCAAAGAGCACTTAGGGGTAATTAGGTGTAAAGCTTTGCAGAGAAAAATGCCTTATATGGAGTGATACTCATTTGACTGCACGGTATTACACATGGTTGCATATTACTGCGGTTTTCTCCCCACCCTTCCTCATCACTTTCTGTGTCCGTCTCCATTCCTCTGTCGCGTCGTACCCCTCCCTTGTTATTCCTCAGTCGCTGGGAAAGAACAATGCCTTTCATCCTGCATGCCGATTTAACCTGCCTCCAGTGACTCCTTGTGTTTTAACACCGCTCTCCGATGGATACAGGCTGTGTGATAGGAGAGGAGAGGAGGAGTGGGAGGCAGAGTGAGTGACTGGGACGAAGAAGAAGAGGAGAAAGGGAGAGTTTGGAGATGAAGACATCTTTCTGAGACTCCCTGCTGTATAAAATACAAGTAAAAGTGTATGTAAAGCCCATCCCTGATGTCTCCTAATCAGCCATTGTGGCCAAAAGGAGGGTAATCTACTGTACACCACTAATCTTTACACTGTTCAACATGCTAGGAGAATAGCACTACACATGCTAAATAAAGCCATAAAGGACAACAACCTCCCTTTGCTCTAAAAGTAAAAGTAGGCCAGCTATAAGTCCTCATGTCTGCACACTTACAGTAATGTGAAAAAAGCCACCAGAGGCAGCCTGAGCTGACACAGAGGCTCGGTGATGTGCTACAAAATAGTTTACATTAGAAACATGGTGTTTCATTTAGCCAGATAAGCTCGGTTCAGAGGTCTTTGCGTGGGGCTCAGCCTCCCTTTGCTGTCAGTACAAAGCCAAGCTCAGAGGAGGAGGAGAGGAAGGGAGGAAAAAAGGGGTAAGACAGCCTCTAATTAGCTATGCAAATCCCATGCACTGGTGGATTGAGTTTTGAAATGAAATTGGTCCTTTGGATCTTCTCGCCGTCTTTTTTTAATCTCTGCCAGTGTGGCCAGTTACTGTAAGCAGGAGTGGCTTGAAATGGTGAACAGAGAGGATGAAGAGGTTTCTCATTAGAATCAGTCCTCCCCAGTCTGACTATAAGACCCCAGTGAGCAGTTATCCATACACTTGCTGCACACACATACACACATGCCGCTTTACACAACATACGCCTAAACACTGGGCGGTCAGGGAATGGAGGTTTCATCAGTTTTCTGTCCATTACGGCTCAGTGTTCCCACGGGGCTCCTAAGCAGAAGTCTGAAACTGTTGCTGCTCGCTTCTGCAGAAAAACACAAAAACGCGGAGGAACAGACTTTCACGGCCTGTCGAAACCATCCGAGCGTATCAATACTAGAATACAGATACGATATTCTATCTTCAATCCGTGTGCTGCTGCTAATCGTGTTTTGAAATGCTACACTGCTCACGTCGCCAAAAATGCTAGCCTTACCGAAGCATAATCTCTGTTATTCTACAACACGGTCAATTCCACAATGCAGGCTGTATCTGACAACTTCATTTCACAGTCAAAACTGTTCTGCCGTGCCAAGAAATCATTAACCTCAAACAGCGTGGCTGAAATCCTAGCAGTGGCTGTGGTGGGTTTTTAGGGTCCTCAAGGGCCAGGGGTTAGAATTAAACCATGTAACAAGCCAAAATGTGGCTGTACATTAATAAAAACTGGCCAACTCAATTTTCCCCCCTCACGCCTAATCCTTAATACTTTAGGGGTTCTGTCTGAGAAACAAGCCTCGCTTTGTAATAATAAAAAAAAAGCTTAAATCCCGGTGGTTTTGAAAGAGCACGTTGTTGCCCTCTCATAAAAGCTTGAATGTAATTGGACCAGTGCGTGTCCTAACCCCAACAGATCAAAGGTTAGCAAAGCAGGTACTCATTTAGCATGTCAGGGATTAGTTGGCTCAATACGCTGGTTTGGCACAGAATATGTGTCTGGATCAAAGTTATGTCCTCGTACGCGACTTGTAATTAGCTTCTTGAGAGGAGAGGACAGACCAGGAGAGGAGAGGAGAGGCATTTCGGGTTGACGCTGATGAGTTAGAGCTGTGCATGACACAAGGCAGCCCCAGTGGAAAGCCTTCAGCTTTGTTTAGGGAGAAATGACATCCCTCGAAGTTGCCACATTGCAGCATTTGGAGATGTTCCATCTGTCTGCACCACCGCACACTCGAGCAAATAATAAAGATTGATCTAAGTGCAATATAAACACTTCTGTGGCGAGGGCACAATGTAAACCTCTGCTAAAAAGAAAATATATCTGCGGCGTGCACAGCGTATCTCAGTCATAACACACTAAAACACGCTGCGTGCCTTTGAAGATGTCCCTCCCCCAACATGCTGCAAGAAAGGGCCTCTGATTCTACAATATAGAACTTTTCAACAAATACTATGTTTGTGCTAATTAATTAAATGATGGATGCAGTTTATGGCAACCTGGGTCTTATTTTCATAGTTTCAGTCATTATTTCTGTTGATAATAATTATTCCATTTCATTCACAAAGTGGTCTTTGTGGTCTGAAAACACAGAAACATTGCTAAAAAGAAGTTTAATGGGGCAAGAAACATTAGCATTTAGAAATCAGACTTTCAGATTAGTTGTGCAGTAAGGGATTGCACGTTCAGTTTTACCTCCAGATCAAACAGCAGTAATTTCAACCTGTAAAAGGTTGTGAGAATGGCTGTGTATGTCAGAATAATATGCTCTACTACAGCAACAATGTAGTAAATTCAAATAGTACACCCTCACAGGAGAATATAGCATATACCAACATGGTTACAAGTTATTTTTACAATCAGAGGTGATACACGACCATCCTAAAGCCTTACCCTTCCTTTGCCCTGCTCAGTAAGTATATGGCAGCCGACATTTTCAAAGGCAGGACGGTAAATCAGCTGTGAGGACTGTGACAGCTGAGGATGCTGTGTGTGCTGCGTATGTATGCTCAAGTGCAGAGGTTCCTGTTTGCTCTTGTGTGATTGTGTACGTGTGAGGGCCGGACTGGGCGCGGCGTCTGAGGCCTGCAGACGAGACAGGGATTCATCCTGTCTGACTGCGGCTTATCACCGGACTGGCTGTCCCCTAATGAGATATCAGCAACCCTGCATTTAAATGGTGGAGGGCAGAAAAACACGTGCATAAACAGAAGAATGGCTGCCGACTGGCCGATGATTTGTCTAGACGGGTTCAAAGTCTTTCCATAGCGATGTTTAAGTCGTGGCTGTCTCGCTGTTTTCTTCTTGATTTGTGGCCTCTGAAGCTGCTTTAAATTAGAGTAAAAAAAACACGCATACTGGCATGGTTACTCTACGCTTTACTGTCATATTTGCTTCAGATTTAGCCTTTTTGTTCTCAGTAGTTGCATCAAGAACCAGCTGAGATCTATCATGTTGACATGAGTCTGAGCTCGCTCTCAGCTCGGTCATTACAAATGGAGGAAGCGGGACTACAAATGTTTGGAGGCCAATGAGCCATGTCCTCACACTGATCTTTCTAATGCCACGAATGCCCAAACCACAGTGACAATGAGCGACAGTCCACGTTTGGAGGATCATCCCCATTAGGCCTCATTGTGCTTGTATCCATCTCCACATTCCTCTGCAGGCTGGGAGTCAGGGGTTGATAGGCTATGCTAAATGTGATGCATTAGGTGCCAGTGGGTAAACAGAGGCTACCAAAAATGTTATTGCAGCCCTCCACAACAGGATCTAATGGGGATCCAAATAAAGAATAAAGGCTCCAGCATGTGTGTTGCAGTTTTTGGATTACTGATATTGAAGGGCATTCTTTCCAAAGACGAGGGGACTAAAAGAGGGACCCTGCCAACTGCAGTGAGATCCCAGTTGATGCAAAACGCCCGAAAGAGTGAACGCACCTAATCGGCGTTGCTTAAAGAACAGAAAAATGTGTGATTGTGTTTGTGAAGCTGATGTTTTTCCCAGCCCATCTGGAGCCGTCATAGTCCTGTCTGCTGACCTCTGTCGTGAAACGGGTGGCTGTCTGCAACTGTGACGCAATGACAGGAGGCATTACTTTTGACTGACAAGGTGGAGTGGAGGCCGAGGCATGAAATAACAAAGCCCTCGACTTTGTGAGATAAACAGCTCAGTACTTTGTTGGGCGTTTCACAGAGATGACATATTTCAGGGGCATTTTGGGACTAATGCAGCTGCGAAATAATCAGCTGAGGCAAATGTAGAAATTAGCACAACCTTTGTTGGTATTAACGACAAATCAGACTGCCTTGTCTCCCTCTAAAATCTGCATGCCCACCCATCGCCGCCGTTAATCACGACTAGCAAACCATAAGCTGTCCCAAATGCACCGGGCGTGCAGGACGCCAATGAAAAGCCTCATCCAAACAGACTCTGACATAAACTCCAGGATTTCCCAGGTGTTTGGGAGGCATGACATCACATCGCCTCCGTCTGAACACAATGAGGACTTTGAGAGGTGCCGGTGAGAACAGTCAGCAAAACAAGCTCGGCACCATACATCAACAAAAAGGCCCCTTCTAAATAATATGGAAAGTGGAGATGAGAGCCAAAGCGGTTCACAGGCAGCTGAATCCAGTTAACGCCTGGAAAAAATTAGAGAAACATTTGACGGGGGAGGGGGGGAGAGGAGGGAACACACCAGTGTCTGACAATTTGGAGGGGTGTGTGTGTGTGATGACAGCTGAGGGGGGTATACATATTCAGAGAAACAACATTCTTTCTCACAGCGTGGCTCTATGTAGACACGAACTCCTAGCTTGTCTATTTTTTGATTCTGGGACTCTGGAAACAACTGGGTGTTTGTGTACGAGCCCTAAGCTGTCAGCTTTACCTTATTAAAATGTCATTGACTCTTAAACTGCATATTTATGCAGTGTTAACCAGCGCCTGATGGCAGAGCTCGCATATAGTTCCGTTCTGGCTGGCAGGCTGAGTCAGACAGACTGTGTCACCCAGAGATAAGCTTTATTACACAATGTATGCACAGGGCCTGTTTGATTGATGCTTCTCCATTATTATTATGTGCTGGCAAGGTAATGTATTCCAGGCTTCCATAAAAGAGCAGTTCTAAATTAGTTGTGTCAAATTGTGGCGGCAGAAGTGTTGGCCCTATCTCCCCTATCTGCACATCGAAATGAGGTTGCGCTGACATTGTGGTGGGGGGGCAGAGGCGACACTCGGTGCAGTTGCGGCAGCAGGAAGCTGAGCAGCCCTGGATTTTTTTTCCCATTAAATGATAGCTTTTTCAGTCTCTGTGTAAAATAGACCTTCACTCCCCACAGTTCCAGGGTATCAATTAAAAAGAGCAGGGGGAACAACTCTTGGCCTGTGCTGTTGGATTACTGGATGCTAGCTAAGGCTAACACAAAAAATCCTTGTGTTGTTTTGTTTCTGGGTACCAAGCATCTAAATCATCCCTTTAAATGGACATTATCAAAGCGTCGAAGTGCTTTAAAAAGGCAACTGGACTTGCTTCAGGGTCTAGAGGACGTTTCGCCTCTCATCCAAGAGGCTTCTTCAGCTCTAAATGACTGGTGGGGAGTTCCAGGTGTTTGTCCTCTTCTCCACCTTGGGAGTCATTGGAATGATCCTGTGTTGCCTGCGCCTCAAGCTGAAGTGTAGGTGGTTTCTGTAAAAGATTTTGTGGACGCCCTTTCATTCATACCAGTCGGTGAGGGGTGTTCATCCCAACATGTCCAGGTCATGGTACCTCTAAGTGCTTTACAAAAGCAATCAGACTTCAGGTCTGACCCTGCATGAGGATAAATGCCTGGGACTCCTGCGAAACATCTTCTCGACCCTCGAGCAAGTGCAGTCGCCTTTGTAAAGCACTTAGAAGTACAATGACCTGGATGAAGGAGAATCTTCACAGGCATTTCCAAAGCATGGGACTGATTCCTCTCGTGCATCTGCATTCCCCATCCTCGTTGCGTATGAAGGGGAGTTAAGGCAACCTTGG
The DNA here is from genome assembly GCF_039877785.1 of Chaetodon trifascialis. Lineage (NCBI taxonomy): Eukaryota > Metazoa > Chordata > Actinopteri > Chaetodontiformes > Chaetodontidae > Chaetodon > Chaetodon trifascialis. The sequence continues at coordinate 4,554,027 of NC_092076.1, read as the reverse complement.
CCGGTCTTTCATTTTATCACTCTGTCATCCTACGAGTGGTAAAAGTGATATGGAAGGTTGTGTTACGACACCACGTTTTATTCTCATTTCCGCTCCTTTGGCAGTGAGAAGGGGTCGCTTCTTTGTCGGTCAGGCTTTATGGTAAGGTGTGTGTGTGGAATGTGACACTTTGACCAGGTTGAGAATTGGAAGAAAATTGATAAAGCATAGCACCCACATTCATACACAGCACACCGGTGCAGCGTCTTTAGCCTGTGTGGGTGGAGAGAGCAATATGTTTGGGGTATAGAGGGGAACACTCCGGGGAAACATCCACATACCTAACTGTTAGCCCAGATGTGGTTCTGTTTCGATTGTTAGAGCAGTCACATCTGTCTCGGCTCAGCGATCACTGTGCGTGGGTGTCTCCATGTGTATAACTGTGTATAAATATGTCTGTGTGTGTCAGTTTCCCAGCATATGCGCCTGTGTATATGCGTCCGTCTGTGTGTACACTATTTGTCTGCATCCTCACTGGTGCTGATGGATCCCAGTTAATGTTCTGCAGCGCGGGGACTCTCATCCCTTAATAGCTTTAGCAGTTTCACCCAGTGAAGGGTCCACCTGACTTCAGCAAAGGCCACAATCCACAATCCCAACAGTTGAGCCATACACGTTTATGGTCTGCAGTGATTAACTTTAACTGACTTTGTTGTAAAGATAGATATTTAAGACGCAGTTCCGCAGTTGAAGGTTGTGAAAAAAGGTTCAAGTAGAGATGATCACACAGCTTCGACTGATCGGTGTGTTCAGAGCTGGCACTCTGGCCACAGGCGTCTTCAAACTTAAGCGGTATTAAGAGAAATAAGGAAGCATTTACAAAGAATCCTGTGGTCTTTTACCTGTTTTAAACTAGCTGCTGTCTTTTTTTTGTTACTCTGCAACAAGTAACTGGCTGTTGAATGAAATATTGCAGCGTCTGTCTACTGAAACTGGATGATGCATCTCTTAACCGTGATCTAGGTTTTAATGGGGGACAAATCACCACTTGTATAATGTCTGCTGTGGCTCTGGAGGAGCTTTGTCCAGCCTAAAATAATAATAATAATGACATCATCAGGATTATCTCAGCGTTGGTTTGGAGACAAAAAAAATCACAAAAAATACTGTTATAACGTGTAACCCATACTCCCAACCCATATTTCACCTCTGCTGTTTAGACTTGGATCTTTCATTTATAATCTGCTTGTTATGAGCTCTCCAATTTAGTAATGCTAAATCCGTGGATTATATAGTGCCTCACAATGATTTAAAAGACGGTGCATTTAATTATGAATTCAATTTAATGGAAAGGATAATTCACATTGGCAACTGATCTTGGATTACACAACTTTATAAGCTGAACAGTGTGTTTCTGACGTCTTGACTTCAGCAGCTCTATTTGAAGATTCATGGGGGTCTGCAGTTGTATTTGCATGGGAAAGTAAATAGAAATGTTGCATCAAGTTGCTTCCTGAGTCTGTAAGATGCAACTGAACTCGAACCTTTAGATCAAACCTGTGTTTAGGTCATTCAGAGGTCATGATGCACAGTAAAATCCGAGTTTCATAACTAAAGACTTAAAGCTACTTCAAGCTGCAATACTTTATAGCACTCCAACAACAATTTCTATATTTTTCAAGCTAAGACAATCATTTTGAGGCAGTGACTGCAAAGAGGGCAGCCTCATGCAAACAACACCTTGTCACTGCCTTTAGATAACAGCTAACGAGGTATCATCTGCACTTCAGTTGTTATTAACGAGTCATCTGAGGCAGAAATTTAATTACACTTCTGAAAAAACAAAAAGAGAAGCCGACGAATGGCCGAAGGCCGGGATTATTTCAAGAAGCGCCACCGTGCCAGGCGCTGACATTAACAAATAGTCTTCATTACAGGTTTCCATGTGACCAGGCGAGATCTTCCCTGATGTAAATATTGGCACGGTGGGGCGAGAGGTTAGCTCCTCACCTACACATGAAAGATGAAAAAAAACAGCCTTATCGGCAGTGAGAGATGGTGAGTTTATTGTCCGATTGACAATGAAAAATCACCTCAGAACATCATTTCCTACTCATCAGCCCCGTTCAGTGATGTAATTTCCAATGGGAGATTGTGCTTCTGTGAAATATTTAGACATGCTTACCTTCCTAAACTTAAGTAATCAGATCTAATGTGGCGTAATGATCAAATAGTTGCCGCTGAGTTACTCTTTTAATCATTAAGATAAAACTTTAAATAGATTTTAGACGTGGGGAATTGCTTTGTTGTCTGTTGTTTGCAGTTATCAGCGCTGCTAACAAATTGCTTAGTGTACTAGTCTTCCTCATGCCCCTCAGGATGTCTGGCGGTGACATCAGTTGCAACATGATCCCTTTAAACATCGCACCAGTAAATACTCACAGACACGCTCTCTCTGCCAGTCATCCCAGTTCTCATGACCTCTTTGACAAGGAGGACCAGTCTCAGGTGTTTTCAGAGTGTGTGGTTTCCAGCCTGCGTGCACCTGAAAACAAAAAAATGTCTGAAATCTGGCAGCTTTCAAAAGTTTGAATCAATATCACGACACACCTCGTAGATTTTGCAGGAAAATGTGGGATTCCTGTTGGGTAAAATGTAAGGAAATCGCTCTTTTTCCAGTCACTTCAAGCATCTATTTGTCATTAGCAACAGAGCCCTCTGCAGAGGTAAGGCAATATCCGCCGCATCCAGCACCACAGTCTTCTCTATCGCTGTATCTTTGCTCATATACCCTTGAGGGAGTTCATTAATGGGAAGGAGGGTAGGCTAGGATCTCCAAAAACAGCCTCTCTCCATACATCATGCTGCACGCCGTCAGGTTTCCCCGACTCTGACAGCAGCTGCCCCCTTCATCCTCGGCTTTGCTTTCACTGAGAATTATCCTAACTATGCACAACAATCACACAAACTGAGGGTCTTGTTTGTCTTGGACGACGTTCCCGATTCTCACATGTCCATCAATGTAGAAGCTGACTCGCACCTCGGTGTGGGCTGAAGACCACACAGAGCTCATTTATAGACGGAGGGTTTGAGGTGTCATGCCTGGGATTGATATCACTTTCATGAGGAGGACAACGTGATATTGCTGGTGCGTGGGGTGTACTAACCGTGCAGCATCACTCTCTGAAAAGGGCCTTTAAATGGGTCTGATTGCAATGATATCATCAAAGACGTGATTTAAATCCCAGTTGTGGTTGTGCAACATGCCTTAAAACCACAACATCATATATTCAGTGCTGCAGCTAATATAATTTCCATATGGCCTGTGATACTGTATTTTGTCAGCTATTTGACATGAAACATGGTCATTTGCCAAAATAAAGACGGTTGCTGCTCGGCTTGTACTGAACTACATCAGGCAGAAGCCATTCAGTGGAATGTGAGCAGCACAGAAACGTCACACTGTTATTGCAGCCAGGCAGAAAAACACCTGATTCAACAAATGATTGTGTTAATCGATTTTGCTCGGGCTCAATCATCGCATTACGACAGCAAACAGCATGAAGATATCCTGGCCAGATTGCAGGCCCTAACCCTCAGTCCCAACAATTTCAGGCTTAGTTAGCAACACGTTTAATTCAAACTCACGGTTGGAAGGAGTTGGAGGATCTATGCTTTGCGATTCCCCTGCCCTGTGGTGGCTAAAACAACCCACAGCCTAGCTGTCGTCTTTGGATGTATGAGCAGATACTTATCTGCAGGAAATGGCAGCTCAGCCTTCCACATATTGCTTTTTAATGAACGCAGCACGCCTCTGTCCAGCGGGGCTCTAATTGGCTCGCATGCGACGCATCATCTGTGCCGGCCATTTGGACGCCAGTATCAATCCCATATCGCCCAACACCATCTCCACGCTCTGGCCTTGTCCCAGGCACGAAGCGGCGTCAAAAGGTCAACGTAGTGCACATTTGTTCCTGGACTTTGTGACTCTTTGTGTAATGACGCTATCATCTCTTCCTGCTGCCTGGTTATAGAGGGCAAGACTGACAGCTGAGCCCCCGAAAAAGGACGGGAAAGCATTTATCGTCAGTCTGAAAATGTTGAATAAACAGTGTGAAAGGCCCCCAAGCATATTTTCTCATTGCTCTTCTCACTGGTTTGAAGTGGAAGAGGGCTAATCTAACAATCTAACGACAGTCATTGGGGTTGTACACCACAGTGCAAATGAAATATATATTGTTATTGTTATATTATGTTTTTGGATTACATGTCTGTCCGTCCATCTGTCTCATTCTCATGATCGAACGCCTTCTTTCTTCAAATTTGGCACAAATGTCCACTTGGACTCAAGGATGAACTGACTCCTTATATGCTAATTACAGCAAAAATTTCACCCAAATGTCTCATAGGATACAATTATGCATATTTTATACCCAAAAGGTCAAAGGTCAGCTTCACTCTGACATCTTAATGTTGTGAAAAAACCCTTTTCTGGCCGTTATTCAGCATTGTAACCTAGGAACAGAAGAGCAGGTTGTGACCATGTTTCACATTTGGTCAGATACTGAACTGGTGATGCTAATCTTGGATGTCCAAACATCCACGGTTTACAGTTTGTAGCTTCTTTGCAGCGACATCCATATTTGAAGCATTGTAGTCCAGCACAAGCTGATTGGTTCTGCTGATATTGATCTTCTGGTGATTGTTGTGTGATGAAGCTCCTCTGGAGGTGAAGACAGCATGTTTCTCACTGGATTCACTTGAATCATACCTGTCAGTGTAGTGATAACTTCCATTTGGCCAAGAAATACATGTAATACCTTCAGTTAATTCTTCCAAACTCGTCTCTACATACAGTGTATGATGAGAGTGCAGCTGCAGCTTGATTTGCTGGAGGAGCATATCTAGCTTGACTCAAAGGCACCATGACATTATTTTCCTAGTGCCAAGTGCATTTGGAGATTAATTTGGACACTGTTCTCCCGTTTGCGATGCAACACAGTGCCATATGTGCCATTAACCTTCTTGTACCCACACCAGCTTGTCTTTAAACCTGATTACTGGCCTGCAGAGATGGACACACAGCCACACAACCTTCTAACTCAAGCAGCGCCTCCCTCCCTCCCCTCCCCTCGCCTCCCTCCCTGCCTCTCTCATGATCAGCTGCATCCTGCTGCCTCTTGCAGGAAGGAATGTGACACGAAATGAAACACGCCACACACAAGCTGCTGAGAGCCTCATTTCAGATACGACAGCACACGCTTTCCCATCGCGCAGACTCTACGAGATGGTTTGATTTATTCGCCTCCGTGCAGCCATAAATTAATGATGCTTTGTTTTGGAAGCATCAGAGTTTGTACGTGAGATAAAGTCAAGTTTCCTTTAAGATATTGCACCATGTGTAGAAACCAAATCAAAACACCCTCCCAATGAAAAAATACCTAATTATGTTCCATCTCCTCTTCCTCCAAATTGGCTGTATGTTGACATTTTGAGACTATTTAGAGAAACAACCCACTTCAGATGAGCATTAATCTGATTAAGGGCACAATTTATTTGGGTTTCCGTGCTCAATAGAGATCCTTCCTGTTCAGCGCACGGCCGGCCAATGAAGCAGAAGAACCAGACCTCGATGAATGGCCGACAGCTGTGTACATAGAAGGAGTACATTTCCTCCAGCAGTGAAAAAAGCCTCCATGTTTCACTAAAACATTGAGTCATCGCTCACACATCATATACTTGTGTGCAAGTACAGTACATGTGTTCTTTAATATTACAAACAGGCTGTGTACCAACAAGGGGATTTCATCAAATGACTTTTGCATGTAAATGTATTTTTCTCTTACAGGACGCAAGAATAGGTTTGAATTATATTACAGCCGTCTGGGTGGTGAGTATTGTACTGTGTATTTTTAGTTTTCTTAAGTTCTTAAATAATTGAGCTCTTAAGTGGGCAATGCCATTTCAATTTTACTCAGAATGAGACGGTTTTAGGAGATGAACTTCTGCAGCCAAAGAGCCGCTCGGCTTGTGTGGAAATTCAGCTCAGGCATGGAACATGTCGTAAATTGTGTCCATGCAATTTCCATGAGTAATTCTTTTTTTTTTTAACAGCTGCATCTGTTTCAAAACCATGTTTGCCACATGGAGCATTGTACCTTTTGTGACAGTATTTCAACATCCATCGTAAATTTCCACAACTTATTAAATTTATATGCCATTAAAACAGGCTGGTTGTCCGAAGCTAAAGATGAATATTGTCTGGAGAAAAAAAAAAAGGCTGAATTTTACCGTCACGGATTTCAGGTCGAGAAACGTAAAGCCATAATATTGGCAGTAAAGATGTCTCCTCCAAACTGACAGCTCCCAAACCTCAGTTCATAAACCTGTCTAGAGATTATGTGCATGGCTGAGACGCACAGTCTAACTACTTGGCCAGGTCGGCAATGGAAACAGTTTCTGCATGACTATATTCTCACTGTTGATGGTGCATTTGAGAGAGTTAACGCGCAAGTCTAGGTATGGTTTATACATCTCTGTGAAACAACAATCAGGTTCAGATAACTCAGCCGTTCCTGATTTGGTTTCGCCTTGACACATGTTTGCTTTCCCATGACATGCCCTGAGAATTCGTTCAATATGCAAAGTAAAATGCACGACTTTATTCAAAGGATAATAAACAGTTTGTGTTTGTACTCACTTTAAACTTAAAACCCAAACTCTGCATCCAAGATTCCAAAAAGGCTGCGTCAGTGTAACCATAGTGCTGTAATTTGGATAAACGGCGAAGATGAAAGCCGAATTACGTTTTTACATGCCTTCTAGACTGCTTGCACATTTTTCTAAAAGCACCAATGTCTGGGTGTGTAATTACACACTAAATGCTGTTTTTTTTTTTTTTTTAAAGGAAGTATGTGTCGCTGCACAAACATTAAACCCGACTGAAAATGGGCACGTTGTACAATTCGCACCCTTGAGTACCTACTCAGACGCCACTGATGACAACAGTGCTATTAGACTAATCAATGGTCTTTATCAGCCCTCCCTCAGCACAAATGTAGTATGACTATGAGCCGTGATTTTCCCTTCACAGGGTGTTTCACTTAAATCATTTTGAGAGGTCTTAAGGGTGGCAATCAGCTCTGGAAAGTGACTAAATACTTCTGTTCTAAAGTACATTTTTGGGGCGAAACAAGCATTAAAATTTTTATGCTGCTATGAATGTGAATGCTCCACTACTACCCCAATACATTTATTTCACTGCTTACTTCACTTTTAATCCAGGATTAAAGATTAAACTACCTAACAGTACATTAAGTAGTTAAAAGTACTACTATAATATAAAAATGCTGCACACACGAATGCATCAATAATAATAACACAATACTATAATAAAATAATAGCATGACACTGACAGGGGCCATTTTTCTGCATATGCAGTAAGTACATTTTGCTAATTATACTTGTGTACTTTTACAAGAGCGACATTTTAACGCAGGACTTTTACTTGTGGGTAGTATTTATACTTTTACATAAGGAAAGGATTTGAATACTCCCTCCATTGTGCATAATGACGACTTTTCCTTTGTGAGATTCTGAATGCAGGACTTTTACTTGTAATTGTGTATTTTTATACTGTATTATATTATGGCTTTTACTTAAGAAAAGTATCTTTCTACTTCATCAAAAAAAAGAAAAAAAAGAGTGACCACAGAAGTCATGAAAAACACTTTTTGGTGTGAAAGAAACTTGTTTTGGATTCTCTCCTTTCACATTAATCATGTCTGACCCCTCGGATTTATCTTGTGACCTCTTTCGGGGGTCCAGACCAGCAGGTTGGGAACCTCTATGTGGCAACTACATGAGACTTTTCCTTTCGTAACTAAATAAATAATAAAGAGCTGTAATTCTATAAGCTTTCAGATCTTAATTTGACATGAAAAGAAAGAGCGTGACTTTCTTAAGCATCGTTATTTTAGCAGTGTGTGATAAGCAGCAGTGTGAAGCCATCTGACCTCTGTGAGGGAATGCAGGGTGTCATCACAGTCGGTTCGAGGGGGGTTGAGCATCTTTCCAGCGTCAAGCAGACAGAGAAAAGACACGGGGTGTGATTTGTTAAATGCGAGACACCCACTTCTATTGTCTCGGCGACATGGGGGGACATCTGGCACCGCCAATCCAGCCCAGTGTTGAGGTCTCCATCCTCTTTCTCGAGCAGTGAGCTGTGCAGCATTGAAGCACTGCCTGCACATTCTCATGCTAATACCCAAAAGGCAGGAGCAGATGTGAAACATTTGGTTCTGTTCTTGTTCACTTGTAAAGAAATAATGCGGCCCGTTATCATTATTTTACTCTTTTTGTTCTTCTGCGTGTCATAAAAAGGGAGTTGAAGGTGGAGGCCGTCTTCTTTGGTGGCCTGACTTCAGATGCGTGCGGCCGCTGTCAGTGACGGAGAAATGGCCTCTCGGGTGTTTCGGATAGAGTCATCTCGGTGTCTCAAATCGTGCTGCTACAGTGGAGAAACTGGGGACGACGGCACTAAACAAACATCTCTGCCTGCAGGCATGGCAGCAGCTTCTGTCTGTTTGCACACAGCGGTGCTCTGTTTGTGTGTGTGTGTGTGTGTGTGTGTGTGTGTGTGTGTGTGTGTGTGTGTGTGTGTGTGTGTGTGTGTTCAGCTTTTAGCATGACTTAGCATGCATGACTTTAAGCATTCGGGAGAATATTTCAACGATTGATCGATTAGCTGTCACCTGTTAAGTTGACTGTTTTTATATTCAGTTAATCAGTCTGAGCCATTTTTAAGAAAATTCTCTCATTCCAGCCTCTTAAATTGGAAGCTTTTCAGGTTTATTTGCTCCTCTGTGACAGTAAACTGAACATCTTTGGTTTGTGGACAAAACAAGACATTATAGGACATCATTTTGAGCTTCATCAATAGATGTTTTTTTCTGACATTTTATAGACCAAACAACTAATCGATTAAGCGAGAAAAAAACTGACAGTTTAATCGACACTGAAAATAATCATTAGTTGCAGCTTTAAAATATTTTCCGCATTTTATTGCATATTGTTTTTCTGATGTTCAGTCTATTTGTCTGTGCTTTGCATGTCTATTTCAACATTCGTGCATTTCAGTGTGTCTATGCAGCATTTTTTACACTTCACAGTTAATTCCAAATTTATTTTGCAGTGGAAGATGTAGAAGAAGTAGTAGAAGTAGTAGAAGAAGTACTCAGACGCTTTACTTGAGTAAAAATCAATACCAATGAGAAAGTACAAGTGGAGGACCTGCATCCAAAATCCTCAGTAAAAGTCTGATTATCAGCTTAATGTACATAAAGTATCAAAAGTAAATTTTCCACAGAAAATTTGCCTTTGTCTTTTATATAATTATGTATAACGATGCTAGTAGAGCTGTAATGGTTACTTTCATCAATGCTACATGTAACATTTTACTGTTACAGCTGCTTGAAAAGGAGCTAATATGGGCTACATTAAGTACCGCAGTGGTTGACAAGCTCAGGGTCAGGCCCCTCCAAAGGGTCAAAAAATAAAGCTGAGAGGTTGTGACATGATGAACAGGAGAGGAAAGAAGAAAAAGTGTCACAAGAGCTGCAAAATAGTTTTCTTCTTTTGGATTTTTTCTTCCAACAACTCAGACAAATGAAATGTCAAACATGAGCAGGTGCCCAGTAAGTCACAGTGATGTGATCTTTAGAGTAATAATATATTTTATAAGCTCCTCATATGATTTTTTTGTTTTCTTGGTTTGTTGTCAATGAAATTACTGAAGTACTTTAAAATTGTACTTAAGTACAACACCAGAGTAAATGTACATGAACACTTTCCACCACTGGTATTTTGGAGATGAAAATTAGCTCCAATTTGGCTGAGATGTTCTGTATCAGTGTCCCCGCCCACCTGGAATATCATTGGCTGCAGCCTGCTCCCCTCTTCATCTCATTGGCCAGGGAGGTGCCCGTCAAGCAACTTGACGTGCTAGACAAGTTTACAACTCTATACACGTGCGGCTGGTCCATCAGGGCTCGCGGTGGCATCCTCCACGGAGCGAGGACAGAACAGGACTTCATTACCTGAGAGCGGAACTCGGTGCGCGCCGCGACGAGGCACCTGCGGGCTGTTGTTCGGCTATTTTCGGTTAGTTTGGGCTTCCTCACCTGTGTGCAGCAGGTATCATTACCCACTTTTTCTGGAGGAGAGAGGTGTTATCCACAGCTTACTGTGGATGAAGACTCGCTCCTCGGTTTCTTAATGGCAAGAAGACTCGATAATGTGTGCCTAGCATGGCTGCGGCTCCTCTACCGACCACCCAGGGACCGGTATGGTTTTTAGCCGCATCAGTAAACTGGACCCCCCGTCCCGAGGCATCTTCAGGAAAGCGGCGGTCATGCTGTGCTCCCTCCTCACCTTTCTCTTCCTCCTGCACTGCCTCACCGACCGCTGCGGCACCAGCTCGCCCTCGCCTGTCAAAGCGTCCTCCAGCCGGCCTGCGGGGCTTCTGGAGGACTTGAGGTCGCAGAGGACTAAAAGACTGCTGTACGAATGGACCGCCGGGTCGGAGGCGGTGGGCTACGGGGCCGCCAGGCGCTCCTCGCGGGTCCTCGCGGATGAGCGCGCGGGGCAGGTTTTGGAGCTGCGCGAGGAGTCTCTCATCTTGCCTCCTCCGGATTTAGTCGCTTCCCGGAAAGTGTCGCCGAGGTTCGCAGGTAAACTCAGCCCGCTCGGGGAGGGGAGCAAGAAGCTGCCCCAGGCTCTCATCATCGGGGTGAAGAAGGGAGGGACCCGGGCTCTGCTGGAGTTTCTCCGGGTTCATCCGGACATCAGAGCCGTGGGCGCGGAGCCGCACTTCTTCGACCGCAACTATGAGAACGGGCTGGAGTGGTACAGGTGAATATTTTTATAATCACACACGGAGGGAAAACGTACACGACACACATTTTAAACACAATTTTTAGAATACATTTACAGCCCATTCATAATGTCACACTGAGGATATCACAGCACATTAGGTTAATTAATGTCCCTCCTAAAATCTAACTTCTGTATATTGTTATTACTCCTCTAATTGCCACCATGATAGATTGTGTCTGTGCAACTTTTTATTTAGCCTACTACTACATCACTGCTAAAGATTAGTCTGCAGAACCCATAAATCTTTATTTAACATCTCAACTTTTGCAGAAGTGGCCTAATTGCTGCTGGGTGAAGACGCACAGTGGACAGCCTGTTGATTTATTAGGCCACATTAGGCCTGCTTTCATTAGATGCTATCAGGCTGCTCATTTTAGGGCTGACTGCCTGAAAGTTTGGCCGTAGTGGGATCACGGTTTACATCTTGATTAGGCTGGGAAATAAGAGGAGGGTGCATTTAAGTATTGAAATTTAATTAAAGTTGGAATTTACTTTTTCTCTGTTGAAGCATTAATGTCTGACATAACTTCATCTGTTTGTGTCTATAAATTTAACTTTATTTAAAGTTTAGTAGGCTGCTTTGCTAAAGGACAATGAAAGGTATTTGTTTAGTAAACATGTTTTCACTTTTTTCAGATTTATCTGCTTTTAACTCATTTGTTCCATTAAACTAAGAGTTTAATCAAACATACTTTCCTTTACAAGTTAGTAAATTAATTATTAAGAGTTCATGTGCAGGTTACAGAAACTCTTTATGCAGCTTCTAATCTCAATAATAAAAAGTTTTCTTTGCTAAAAAGCCAAACTTAATACTTAGATATGCAGATAAATTACAACACTGTACATTTTTGACAATGATTTATGGTTTCAAGATTGTGCTGGAATCATAATTTAGCCCATCGAACTTTGCATGCTTTTGGTTTTTTTTATTCTTTTTTGCAAACTTTAAGGTGAAAAACAAGTTTTCACCCTTTATTCCAGTTCAGCTTCAGTCTGAATCGGCTTTCTTGGAGTCAGTTTCAGCCTCGCCCGACAGAAGTGAAACTTTAGGGAAACCCTGATCCCACATAAACACACATTTACGCTCCTTCGACGTCTCCGTCTCCTGCGCTGTCGAGAATTTGTGATTGATCTCATCTGTCACTGCGAGTGTGTGTGAGTGAGTGTTGTGTGTTCACATTTCCACAGGCCTGTGGGGAATAATGGCTCTCCCTCTCAGTGGTTCTCTGTGTAATGGGGCATTGCCGACATTGCAGCTCTGTTATTAAGAAGGATTAGGGCCATAATGAAAGGTTACCTGAGTGTCTCAGGAGGTATAATTCACCTTTTGATTGAGTTAACACTGCACACAGCACCCTCTAAAAGCCTGGAGACAAAACTTTTACTCTCCCTCACCGACAGCTCCCTCCAGATCCCTCTCGCTCACCCCCTCTCCTCCCCCAAACACTCTGGCTCTCTCCCATCTCCTCACTCACACACCTCCCTCTTTGTGCCTCTCTGAGAGTGAACATTCTCTTTTCGCCATCACTCTTTCACACCCTTCTGTTTACCTATTCATCCATTGTGGGGTTTTATATCCATGAGGGTCCCATCTATCCCGAGGAGTTGCCAAGATTCTCTGGAATTTGGACGGTGCCTCCGAGGACAGACCTTAGTGCCGGTTCCCCTTAATGCTGTCCGTTTAAAACAGAAGGACCCTTGATTTGCAAAGAGGAATAAATAACTGTTACAACAGCGTGGCCCGCTCTGCAGGAGTTCGTCTTGTCGGCTCTCCTCGACAGCGTCTGAGAGTCTTTCCGTTGATAGCTTTTGTGCGTTTGTGGAAGCTTTTGATTGATTTGAAGTCGTTCGCCTGATTTCACATAGAGCTGTTTTTATGCACTTCAAACGCGCCCGTCGAAAGCAGGAAATCAGTCTGATTGCGTTGCTAAACTTAGCCGGCCGAAATCGCCACAGTCTCGCTGCCTGGGAGTTGGTGGTTTTAAGGTTTCAAGGATGTTTAAGACTCATCTGACGTCTGACGGCTTGAAAGCTCGTGGCACAAACTCCCAAAAACCCAGAGGCAGCTCCACACACGTCCAGTACGTGTTGAATATTCAGTAATACTGTCCCTGATAATAAAAAAATAAAACAAGCTGTGTTTGTGCAAAACAAGGCAGCTTTTCTGTGACTAATCACCGTGCCCAATTTGCTTGAATTATGCGATTCCTTTCATTAGAAACAGTGAATACTTGAAACAGAAAGGCTTCCGTCTCAGGAGACTCTTTGTTTATTGTCGAGGCCGATGCGTGTCCTCAGCGTGAATCACTCGTCTCTGTCCCTGTGGGAATGTGTGGAACATACTTTTAACACCTCTAAGCTCTTAATGTGACGTGGCAACATCTCCAGCCTCCTTCTCCAGCTTTCTCAGAATTATGCTCGTCTGGCTCATTGGGGGAATTTCCATCAACTGCCTAAAAAGTCAGCTGCACACCCAAAGCTGTGATGCAAAAATCTGTAATTTATTGAGGAGGATAAAAGTTGTCGTTCTGACAGCACGGCTGTCATAGCATGAAACATTGGTAGCTTTAAACTTTTAACTTTTATGTGTCCAGAGTCTCCAAATAGTTGTGTCTCACATCTGCATTTATTCAAATCTTGGTACCGACTTTATATATTTATTTTTTTACATTTAAGCAAGGTTTTGTTCCGCCGGTGTTGTGCTTTCAACTCAAAACGCGAGTTTAGCTTTCTGAACAAAACGTCACTCTCGATTTTCTTGCAATAAATTCAGGCCCTTTGTTAAACAGGAAACCAACACCCGGCCCAATCGCCCGGTCGGTCGGTGTTGTGTTTCACTACACATTTCTCACCGGTGTATCCGTATAATCACATACAACCTCTTAGGCTTTTGTTGTGGAAATGGACACTCGGAGTGAACAAGGAGGTCAAGCACAAACATTGTGAACTAAAGCAGAGGTCCATGCTACAGAGAAGTCAGTATTATGTTTTTGGCCTACTTAGGTTACCGAACGCCCAGCTTTCACCTGTCTAGACCCAGCCGCAGTGCCTGTTTGATGTCTGCAGACCGGTTGGATTAGCCTTCCCCAGATCCCTTAATGGGTTAATTACTCTGCATAAAAACACGTGTGACCTGTTAAACACCAGGGCAGCGTGCCACCAACTCCGCCACACACATATTTATCGAAATGCAAAGAAATGCAACCAAGCGCAGCGCAGGAATCCTTCTTTTATACGAGCAGACAAACACACACGCCCAGGCTCTCTGTGTGTCCTGCAGTCATTTCATTTGCGTCCACTCCAGCTTCTCCTCCAGTGTTTCCCTTCATGTATGCAGTCCTCAAAACCACGAGAAAGCGAATGAAAAGAGCACGCTCAGCTGGCTGAAAAATCGCATTAAATTAGGGGTTTCCCTCTTCATGAAACTGGCTTTATTTGAAAGCACATTCTGTAATGGTAATAAAAAGAAGGGTCTTAATCATAAAAGCAGTGACCCAATGGGGATTTGTGTCAGAAAGCGGCGGTGCTGATCTGATCTGTATTTCCGTGCCGTACGGCGGTCTGTGCGGCGAGACGGCTTCAGATGTGAATGTACACAGAACAAGACTTTTTTTTTTTCTGTGATTGAAAATTCAGATCTCAATCCAGATGTAAACATGCAGAATAACGTCTGTGTTTAAATTCCACGAATGCCTGTTTTTTTCCTCATTAGTGATTACGAGTTTTTCCTCCGTTAGCTGGGTTTGTTGACACAACTCCATTAAAAAAAAACCCTGAAGAAAATAGTCACATTTGTCCGGAGCTGACGGTGAAAAGCTGTTGAATTCCCAGCGTTCGGAGTGAGGCAAGCTTCCAAGTTTCTCATATGTTGGCTGTGTTTAGAGTTGGTGTCACTTAATTGGGAGTTTAAACTCTGGCCTTGTTTGCTGCTGCCTGACATTTCACTTATCATTGTGAGTGTGGAGAGGTTTGGAGGACCAGTGGAAAGCATGACACAGCTCCAAAAGGGAGAGGCTGGATGTTAGAAGAAGAAGTGACTGAAGAGCTCTTCAGTTGTGTGTCTTACAGTAAAGCTGTTGCACTAAAGCAGCCGGTCCTAAACGCCAGTAAACCTGAAATTCCCATAATTCAACCAGTTTGACAGACACATTGGAAGCTGTCCGAAACCATGCGACACGCAAAACAAATTGTAACATGCATGCGTGTGTTGTTTATTGTGCACCAGGTTGTCATGACAAAACCGCACAGCAGCTGGAACAAGAGGCCAGATTTAACAGAGACCCCTGTGTGTACGTGTGTGTGCGCGCTCTGCGTCCATATTTATGCGAGCATGCAAACTGTAAGCACCTCCAGCGAGCTTTTGGCGCTCGCTGCTGCCCTTGGACGTAACCCGGGCCAGGAATAAAGGAATGACATGTTCCTCAGAGTTTTAAATACGGCGATTGAGTTGAAAATAGTTCGGTCTTCAGCGACCGCTCCCTTTGCACCACACTGCAGACCAGCGCTGAAATACCTCGCTTGCCTATCTGGATTTATAAAAGCACATCAGCCAAAAAAATATGAAGAACATCGTTTTTATTTCTGGTCTTATGTGTGCAAACCCCGTAAAAAAATGCATCTCTGCGGTCTCACTTTGAGAGGAGCCATTCGTTTCAGCTTCTCTCCGAGGCGCAGTCGAGATTTCTAAAACAGATTTAACCCGTTTCCTCTAATTGATCCCCTGATTGATTTTTGCCCGTTTTGACGCTGCATTGGAAAAACAGAAACGCAATATGAAGCGGAAATGAAATATTCTTAAAGGCCCCTGGAAAACGTGGTTAGACATGCTTCGTCATGAAACAGGATGTTGGAATGTGACTTGTTTCGGAAGGGAGAGGTTTTATATACTGGGAGGAGGTTCCCAGTATATAAAACCTGCAGGACTACCTTTGAGTTTTAAATGAAGTCCTTTCCAAAGTAAACCTTTGGCTGGGCAGCCTCAAAATCGTTAAGCACTTGGCTGAAAATGGTCAGTGCTTCAAGTGAATGGTGCAATTCAACTATAAAAGTTAACGTATATTATGATAATACAATAGCGGCATTAAAAGAAAGCACTCTTTTAGTGTTCGTTTTTCAGGAGCACAGCTACATCTGCTTACAGGGGCAGGTTTGTGGATGGCAGGTGGAGTAGAGAGGCCTGGCGGAGGCGGGTGGAGGGGTCACTGCTGGGGTTGTGGAGGGCACACACACAGCGGACGTAACGTGATCGCCGGAGACCTCCTGAGCATGAGCTCTGAGCCGCCTTTGGATCGTGAAAGTGATTATCGGGGAGTATAATTGTAAAACCGGGACACTCACCTCCTGCTGAAGGCATGCAACCCTCTCATGACTGTAGTCCCCCCTGCTTGCCAACTCCTTGACCTCCGCCACCCCCACTGACATCTTTGCATGCCCTTAGCAGCTGACCCTTGGAGGCCCCATGTAGGGGAGGTAGATGGAAGCAAGAGGACTATCCAAAGCGGTGGCTGTCAGCAGCTGCCCTCTGGCATCCTGAGAATCTGCCCCCCGATGGGTGAGTGAGGACAGGCGGCAGGTGCAGGGTGCTCTGCAGACACCACCTGGATCTCCACCAGACGCTCACACCTGATGCATTCACCTGACGCACCAAAACTAAGAGCTGTTTGTTGTCTTCTTGAAACCCAGCACAGATGAAGGAAGCTAACCGGTCGCTTTCGAACGAATATCCCCGTCCTGTGGGATCCGGAGCTCCAGGAGCTTTGATGAACATGTGCAGAAAGGGTTGATTGATCTGGGTCAGGAGGGCTGCAGAATGTGCCACCCTCAGAGTTCACAATGCCAGCAGATGGTACTGTAACATTAAGATCAGGTTACGTTGTTTCTAGGATTCTGTTGTTTGTTCACTTTCGGGTTTCTGTGTACACTAGTCAGCAACCTGTTTGACCCCGTTGTATCTCGAGCCCGTTCAGCTTAGCAGCTGTCGGTGTTTTTATGAGGCATTAGCCCATACATTATGAAGCATTTATTCTGGGATTCACATTTCAAAAGGAGTACTTGAGGTCACTCTTTTATTGTCCTTGACTGTACAAAGACACATTGCTCTGTAAAGCTACGATGCGCCATGATCCTTTCTGTCGCCTTATTGAGCTGTTTGACCTTTTCCAGACATTATAGTTTTAGGTCCGCTCCTCCCTGTTCTGTTTTCAAGACGTACACCTGAAGCCCTTTGGTAGCTTTGTGGTTTTCAAGAAATGCCCGTGAATGTCACCGGTGTTTATTTTCCTTGAACGCGGTGGAAACCTTCCAGGTAATGTTTTCTAACATCACAGCGGTTCTGCCTTCAGGCGCTTTACAAGCAGTACGAGCGAAATGAAAAAAGAAAGAATCGTGTTGGTAATTTTCTTCCTGTGCTGTATTTCTCTTCCTCTGTGCTTTAGTTTTTTTCTTCTTGGCAGTCCAAGGTTGATGGAAGTTAAGTGTTATCCTTCCACAAACAAAGAGAGACTGTAACCCTATCATTTGGCACTCGAGAGTCAAGGGGCTTTCGACTGCGCTGCTTCTGCTCTCTTCACAGAAGCGAACTAAACAAACCGCAAAACAACCTCCAGAATTCATGCATATCAAGACTTTCAGAGGATTTGCCAGAGTGCTTTAGGATTTTAGGAACGTGCAGCCAAACCCATGTTATTTGGGCACAGAAGGGTCTGGTAAATGATGTATGGATGGAGCATGTATGCGTTACAGCCCTCAGTGGTGCGGATTGGCAGGGTAAACCAACGCCTCAGCGTGATGGATCTCTCTTTCCCATCTCACAGGCAACAGCTTTATCACAGGACAGGGAGTCCTCCATATTTTCCACCAGAGAGAAAAAGACACAGACAGAGAAAGAGGGAGAACCAGAGCTATGGAAAGCCTGGGAACCAATAAAAAGAAGGAAGCCCTCTCCTCTTGGGTCCTCCATTTTCCGTTCCAGCCGTAGTGTTTTCTTTAAAATTCTTTTGCCACATATCTTTTTTTTTGTCTGGCACACATCCCCATCCTGAACTTCAATCCCCTGTAATTTTTAAAAAACATTTAAGTGTTTACTACTCAAGGAAGTTGGAGGCTCATCTTTCAAGCCCTTTACTTCCGTTCGCTCACCAGTTCGCTCTTTTCAAGGGTCTTTTTTTAGGCTTACTGGTTTGTTCCCCTCTCTGCCGCTGTGCTTGAAGGCATGGACTCTGACACCCTCGCCATGTGTGCTATCTCCAGCTGCCTGTGTGGTGATAGGATGGCACCAAACATCCTTTTTTTCTTGCTCCATCGGGGCATGGCCAGTGCCAGCCGCCTTGGCAGAGTCCAAACTACAGACATGGACAGAGGCTACGCCAGACGGCACCTCAGGCACAACCTCTATTCGACTGTCCAACCTCTGTCTCCATGCGAAACACAGAATTATACTGTCGCTAAGCTGCAGGCACAAGTGTGTGTGTGTGTGGCTCTTGGAGTCCATCTGAAATGAGGGATTGGCATTTTTTTGGCACGGCCGACAAAGAGGCCAACACATCGTTTCCTTCAGATGTTATTTCCGAGCTTTCAGCGCTTCTGCATCCAGCGTATTCTGTGTATTCCCGCTCGATGCCGAACAAAGAGTCGCATGGTGGTGATGAGGGAAATAAAACATGCTGAAGATTAGGGTTTGGCAGCAGTATAGACCATGACCAGAAATCCTGCACAATTTTTAAAATAGCTAATAATGGAGGTGGTGAATGGAGGGAGAATGACAGAGTGGCATTTAATCTGCCTTGAGAGCTACTTTATTCAAACAGAAGCACTGCAGATCCGTTGCATGTGCGGTTTTGTAAAGCTACCTGGTTTCTCAAGTAGGAATCCAGCTGTTCAAACAAATGCATTACATACACTCTATTGTATTTTAAATCTGAAAGGTTGCTTTGCACAAAAGAGCCATTCACAGCGCTCTATAGCAGGATTTCTCTTTTCAAATTATCAATTAAAATGTATCACTAATATTTTATGAACTCATGCGGAGAGAAGGTTTACCCTCTGTTTCTATTTCTCATTCATCAGTCAAGTCCAACAAGAGTCGTTACAATCCCAGCTGCTCTATTTTTAATTTTCTCCAACGCTTTATACATTGGGAGAAAAAGATGGTGAACGGCTTTTGCTAACTACCCCCAAATGTCAGGCTGCTTGATTAAAGAGAGGAATGTGTTAGAAAATGAGTTTGCCACCCCAGACCCGTTTATTGATAGATGGAGTGCAACAGCACGGCCTGCGTCTTTTTACATAAAGATGGAAGAGGGTGATAAAGGGTGTGTGTAGCTCACAGGCCGTGATTGATATGCCCACAGAGGAGTGCAAGGAAGCCACCCAGTAATTCAATTAATCTTAACCTGAACACTAGTAATTGCTACTGTAACTAGGTCCGACTGTACATTAGACAGGAGGGAGATTGCTGTCAAAGGAACATGTCCAGCTAATGGAACCAGGAAGGAACATCCTGAGTGCTCTGGAGTTGCACAAAAGGGCTTCCTTTTTTTTCCACCGCTATCCTTCCTCCTAAAGATGAGGATTTGCATGTTAATGAGAAGAGCGGAGAGCAGATTTCCTTCAGTGATGGACCAGTATGGGAGACGTG
Organism: Chaetodon trifascialis; assembly: GCF_039877785.1. Classification (NCBI taxonomy): domain Eukaryota; kingdom Metazoa; phylum Chordata; class Actinopteri; order Chaetodontiformes; family Chaetodontidae; genus Chaetodon; species Chaetodon trifascialis. The sequence goes on along the minus strand of NC_092076.1, from coordinate 4,534,478 downwards.
AGAGATGAATAATGGGAGAGAAATTATGGATGCAAAGTCGCAGAGAAGCTGCTGAAAAAGACACATTCTCGCAATAAAGTTGTGTAATCGTCTGTGAACAAAATGTCAATTCATAGGGATAGTCTTACATTTGTGAAATAGGCTTTTTCCCTCTCTAGCCAAGAATAAGATGAGAGGATCTGTACCACTCTCACATCTGTCCGTTTAATATGAAGCTACAGCCAGGCGCTCGTTAGCTTAGCATAAAGACTGGAGACAGGTAGAAACAGCTAGCCTGGCTCTGCCCAAAGGTAAGAAAATGAGCCATCCTTCTCAAGCCAATATTATTTTTACACTCTATTCTATATAATGTACATATATGCCACCCTAATTTCCCCCATGTTGGATCAATAAAGTTTTATCTTATCTTCTAAAGCTTATAAATAAACACGTTTTAACTAATACAAAAGCCTCTTACTCCATTTGTTTTTGTGCAGATTACGCAAACACAAGATAATGTACAAATTATAGCTTTAGAGGTGCTGGTAGACAGTTTTGGACAGAGCCATCTCCAGTCTTAATGCTAAACTAGGCTAAATGGTTGTAGCTTCACATTGAACACACAGACATGAGAGTGGTGTCAATCTTCTCATTTTATTCTCAGCAAGAAAGCAAATAAGCACATATCCCAAAAGCCGTCGTTAGTGCTCAAACCGGAGCAGAAATCCAGTTCCTCAGCTTCAGGTTGTGCCCCTCTGCACTGCTTTTCATCAAACACACACAGGTGTAGTCTTCATTGACTTCAGCAATCCCACCAGGTCATTGTTTCCAGTTCCTTTGTGTGTAGCGCCTATTGAACTGTACAACAAATGATTTTGGATCGTCAGAAATCCTTTGAACGCACCCTGAGATATTGATCCTATTGTCTCCTTTAAGAGCAGAAGAGTGGTTTGAAGGTGTGGACCTGAAAAGGCAGGAAGACGGGACTTGTTTATGGGCTGGTTTTATGCGTCCTCTGGAAACCGAACACCTCGGGAACGGCGGATAAATCAAGTTTACAGTAAAATCTATTTTTCCTACCCTCCTATGTCCCATTCTTCTGCCACACCTTTTTCTTCCCATCAGCTCGCGTCCTGCCCTGTCTGGACATTACTTCCTGTCACCGAGTAGCTTGAGCTTTGTAAAAACTGACAGTTAGATCAATACCTTATGTTTCATTTCTGCATTATTGCAGTGGTTTGTATTTGTGCAGCTGGCCGGTTCTGGGTCAGCTCCGGCCAGTTTGGACGAAGGGTGTAACAACATCGCGGCGCCCGTGGGACTTGACACGGGCCCGAGTCATTTTGACCGTCAAACATGTGGTGGGGCCGGGGCTCATTATGTCATTATGTTGTCAGGGCGATTGTTTATTCTGACATCTTCATCTCACGCCGTCAACCTCCCCTGCATCATCAATAGAAGGTTATTTAGAGCCAACCGCCAGCGCAGACAGATGTATAACATACAGCATTTAAAGTCCTCTCTGACAAGACGCTTGTATGTTCTTTACCCGCTGCAGCTCCCGCCACCGCCTCCTCGAACACGCCCCCATCAATTATTAATCCAGCCAATTAGCAGGGCTGCATTATTCACCAGGAAGCTGTGATCACATCCATTAACGGCGCTGCCTTGACTCATTGTTACTCTCCCATGTGGCACTTTGGCAGCCCACAGTCCCCCTACCCCCTGTACATACTGGACCACCGAATTCCAGCACGTTCATGTCAGGCTTCGTGCTTTCAGACGTAATAATCAGAGCATACTTTCATTCAATCAAGAAATTGTTCAGAATTCCCTTCAATGTTCATTACGCCTCTGTTTTGTCAGTGAAAGCGATGGCAGAAATTCTTAGTTGACTAAAGCTGAAAAAGAGACAGAAAGTGATGAAATGTATTAGAATTTACATCAGTGAATAAAATCAAAACAATTATGTGAAAGACGCATGAATGGACATGAATTACCATATTAATGCGCTTTTATTGAAAAGACCTGCAGGCATCTTGCACGTCCTGCTGATTAGTAACACAGCATCACCCTCCACCCAGAAATATCTTCTAAATCTTCCTCCAAAACAGTTTTACTGCATCACCATTGTCTTAGCTGCTCATTTAAAGCTAAACCCACACAATGAATTGTGTTTTAGTCAGTAATGATAATAAGCTTTGTTTGTGCAGCACCTTTCATACAACTGCTGCTCTAAGTGCTTTACAACAAAGTGTGTGAACCGACCTCTGAATGATAAGCTGCTCTGCGATGGAGCGAGCGAGCTGCTGTGTGTGAATGACAGCTGTGTTAACAGGAGAGAGCGAGTCTATTAAGGCATGGACTCACATGGACACGTTTATGCAAAGTATCACAGCCTGGTATAAACAGGTAAACCGTGCCCTTCTTGGCTAACACTGCAATAATCAAGAATAGCTTTGTAATTGTGGTGAATTTAAACATTAAAGATGGAGACGGCTGTAGCCTCAGGATACATAGAAGGCACAGAAAATCAGAATTAACTCACTAAAACTGACCAAAACTTATAGTGAAATGACTCAAATTTGACTAAAACTAAAGAGTGTGAACAAATAAAGTCAAAATCAAGCAGCAAAATGAAGCCCGTATCATCACTTACAAGTGAAATAAAGAAAAATTATGCCCCCCCGTCTTAATCTCTGAGGAGGACGTAATGTGTTTGCTGTCTTCCACTGTTTCCCAGGGCTCTCCGAACACAGCGGTGATCCTGATTGCTTGTCTCTGCAATTTATGGACCCTCAAATCTCTGAACAAAATCTCTTCCTGTTTTTCCTGTGTTTACCGGACACACAGGCGGGCAGCCGCACATTTGATAAAAAGCGATTTATTTTCATTTGCTTATCTGCTTAATTGATGTCCCCTGGGCCTCCCTGACAGCCATAATTTCATTACACAAACAATTTAGAGAAGTTTGATTAACACAAATGAGAGTTCAGGGCCTCCACCGGTTTACATGTTGTTCCTACACATGTGGAGTCACGCTTTTCTTCACATTGACTCTTTGTCTGGCTCAGCCCTTCTACCACAGCCATTAATAACCGCTCACAACAGACAGTAGCAAGAAAAAGATTTTAATTATTACTCTATTAATCACAATGAAATGTTGTGCAAAACTGCCTCTGGTTGGAATTCTGCATCCACACAGTCAGGGTGCATGTTTTGTTTGAATCGTCTTTTTGTGATTTAACATGCGTTTCCCACTTTACTGAGTTCAGAATGAGCCAATAAGTCGCTAATTTAAAATCCTTGCCTTCAACCAGATTCTCATTACGGCCATTGAGACGCAACTGTATTGATTTCCTTGTTTAGGATTCACCACAAGCATTGATTTATGGCCCTTCTGAGACAACACTGTGTAATTAGCCTCATATAGTCAATGGTTCACCCCACCACCGCCTCAGCTGCGCTGGTCCTCATTGGTGATTCTGTGCTTTGTTTGCTCTACCAACTGTTATATGAGCGCTAATGGCGAGCCTTAACACACACACGTGCGTGCACTCACACACGCATGTACAGACTGAGTGGCTATCGCGGGCAGCTCTGTTTCTGACATACCATTTATTACATCATATTATTTTCCGCTCAGCCCAGCAGCAGCAGCAGCAGTGAATATTCCCTTTCACCTCCCTGTTTTCGCTCTTATGTTTCTTCTCTCTTTCTTGTATCCAACTGGCTTTTAAGCAGGGTCGGTTCTGGCAAGGCGTAAATCCAGCAGGAGGGATTTCCCCCTCGCCCACAAAGCTTTTACTTCTGGCAATCGAGTGCCAGTGCGCGTTTCTAGCTCTCCCCGATGAACTCTTGGATGCACATTATGGCAAAAAAAATGGCCCTTTAGTGCGGCTCTCTGGGTCTCGAGGTGAACACACGCATGCAGACAGACTCGCTCCAGAAGACACACCATTACAAGCATGTTTGCACTCAGCATATGACACACTTTCTCAGACGCACATGCACATAGTACAGGTACTCACTGCAGCCAGGACTCCCATAACGGGCTCTAGTTGTCTTTAGCTTCAAGACTATTTACTCTGTATGTTTGGTATTGCATTACAGGCCCGTAATGTAAATGCAAATGTGATTGAAAGAGCTTCATAACGGCCTCTGTTCAACTGTCGTGAATATGAATGGCACTAATATGCATTTCGTTTTGGTTTGCTTCTTTTCTCCGCGAATGTGCTCCCCTGAATGATCGCGCACACCCAGCCCCTCCTCATCATTGTCTTTGCACTCTATTTATTTATTTTCTAATTGTGATTTGGACGGAGCGCATTTGTTCCCGCCGCAGCCTCTCTCTGTATGTAAGGCACATCCGTCATTCAAGCCTGGCGGAGTTTGACTCAATAACAGCGCAAATATCCAGCCATTATCTCTCTGCGGAGCACTCCCTCAATGTTAATGTGTTTTTAGGACGATTACATCAATGTGAAATATTGAAAAAAATCCCTCTGATTGATAACATGAATCATCAAGCCTGCGCCCCCCCTCCCCCTTCAACACCCCATTTACCATCTCCGCTGCGATGTGCCGGGGAACTGCCGACATGCAATCACCTGCTCACATGAGAGCGGGGTATGGTGCAGGCTTACTAGCATTAGAACACTGGTTATTGGACTGATGCGGGCAAACGGCGACGTGGGGCACGTCGCTGTGATGCCGTGCATAAATACTCCAGACCTGCTCGTAAAAGAGCGAAGTGCAACATCCCTCATGGAGACAACTGCCAATCTATAGCTGTGCAAGCCTTTGAGTCGGGGCTCTAGCTCATCTCCAAGGCTTAACCATTTGAAAACTGGAGGTAAAGTAGTAAACTTCAAATAGCCAGTTCATCTGGATATCACGTGAGCGGGGAAAACATCTGGCTCAAAAACATCTCTGTGCCTCACGGTTTCTCGCTCCTCGTCGGTGATATGGTTGAAATCCTCGTCACAGTGTTAATAAGGATATTTTCTGATATCTGTGTATCAAGATAAGCCTAATGTATGGAAAATCACGTATGGAAGAATCACACTGAGGTTCAGAGAGCTGAGTTCTACGCATGAGACCGAAAGCTTAAAAAACGAGGGGTTAAGACCGTCTAACCACAACGTTCCTCTGGCCGGGAGCCTTCATCACAGTAATTTCACTGTTTTATAATAATCAGTCGCAGCCCTAGAAAGTTATTGAAGTGCAGTTTAACACACCATAATATCAAAATAAAGAAGACTGGGGCGGGAGTTCACAGGAGGGAAGAGAGCGAGGAATCACGACCAGCACCAGCAGTTCTTTGAAGTAAGCGAAAACGTGCCAACTCCAAATTGGCCACACCAAGAAATCCCCCCAAAAATACAAAAGAGAATACTTAAACATGGCGAATGACCAAATTATTCTAAAAACACATCATTGGCGTCGCTGGCTTGTGTCAGTTTTGTGCCTGTGCTCAAACTCCCTTTCCAGCTTCAGCCTTTTCTAGCAGGAGGAATAAAGAAAGCCCCAGTGCACCATGAGCATTGTCCTGACCCCGACAATGAGGTTCTGCCCTGTAATTACGTTCTATTCCTAAAACCATCCGTCTTTGCTCACAGAGAGCTGACAGGCTAAGACATTAGCACGTTGTCAGCGGCTCCTCAGACGCTGCAGTTCTCCGTTACACTTCATATTATCTTGCGCTCTCAAACCGGCTTCCCAGATGGGGTTACCTCTCTGCAGTCTGGGGAGGAAGAGGAGGTGTTTTCCTGTTGCTCGCCCGCGATGGGGCCTCCTGGTTTCTCACTGGGGGTCTGTTGAATTCTGGGTCACAGCCCGGCCCCAGGCAACCGCTGGCTCCGCTTTAGCCATTCTGTGTCGTTTCAGCCCCTGTGGCATTCCACAGTGGGTAATTTTTCACCTTTTCTTTCAGCGACAACCTGTTCTCCATCCCGCCCCACCTCACAGGCGCTGCTTACAATCAGCGTGAGCTCGTGCAGATGGTGCCGATGGCACCACGATAGCCTCAGCATCACCTGCTCGTCGTGCACGGCACCGCTGCCTCGACAGAAACGAGCTGCGAGAAGTTCCATTTTCCCCAGCCTATTTATTTAATGGATAATGCAAGGGACGCAGAATGGAAATCACACATTCGACCATGTCTTTAACCCCGGCGCCTCCTCGCCTGCCTTCCTGAACTGCACTCATTCTCATCCCCGGTGAGCATAAATCATTTTGGTAACTTGTTATTACCAAGCTCATTATTTATTCTGCAGGGTGTTTAAAGAGAAGCTGCTAAATGTGAGTGAAAGAACATAATCTTCACCTTCCTCTGTCTCTCTGACACGACAATCTGGAAAAAAACCCTGTTTGTAATGAGTTTATAAGAGGGAGCGTCCATACGTGCTAATCTCTGCCCCTCTCTGCTTCTTCTGTGGTGGCGGGGCGGCGTGGAGGGCGCGAGCTCGCCGCTGTGCTCGGCCGTGGCTTGGCACAAAGACGAGGAAAGCGATGCGACGGTGCCAGGCGCTTTGTATGCCGAGCCTGGGAGTGGAAGGACGGAGGGAGGAGGGAGAGGATGAAATAGGAAAAGGCAGGAGACGGAGAGGAAGAGCGGACGGAGACAGTGTAATCACTGCTGCACTCCTGCCTGACTCTTATCCCCTCTCCCAGTACCTCACGCTTCCTATCTGCCTCTCCGGAAGCAGAAACTTGAGCTCTCAGCTGTTGTATCTATCGAATATGTGCAGCTCTCTTTCGCTGTCTTGTTAACTTTTTGTTCAGCTCAGACTGCTGGCATCTTACGTTCCTAAAACTGGTTAAAGTTAACTGTCAAATACGTGGTTTTCATCACGTTACAGCTATAGAATTTCATAAGGAAGCGGTGTTTTACTGCCTTTCGCCCTCCGCTGCCTGCAGACAAAGTGCTGTAAGAGTAAAAACTGCGTTGCAGTTCGGCGTGATGGCGTGAAACCGACACCGCTCGGCCACAGCGTGCGAGAGTAAAACACAATGATGTTCTGAGTTCACAGCGAGAAGATCTGCCAGCCCGTCGACTCCAGCTCTGTTGGCTCAGATGCTACCTGACTAATTTTGGCTCTTCTATATGCTCACATTAGAACAGGACAATGACTCCTTTTCAGAAGTTGTTCTATTTTAAAAAATCCCAGGCGGTTTACAGTCAGAGCTCTCAGAAGTGTGCCAGAAGACTCAGACTCGGGCTTTCAACCTGTCAAGTTCTTACTTTAATTGCGTGTGTGTGTGTGTGTGCAGTTTTGCCACTGCAGTGCTATCGGGATATGTGTGCGCTTATATGTTGGAAATAATGTTGAGATTAAAGCAGATATTCGGAAGATTTGGGTTTCGAGGATGCACATCATCTCCTCAAGCGTTTCATCTGGATGTGATAGTGTCCACACACGCACACACACACACACACATACACATCACAGTCACACTCAGTGTGTCCTCATTCGTTCTTGCCTCAAGTCTTTCATTTTCTCACTCGCGCTGAGTCCCGAAATGTTTCCTATTGTCAACAGTTTCCATGAAAAGACCAAAAGCAGCGCTTGATCCTGCTAACAAGGACAGTCTGTGCAGCCAAAGCCTGATAACATGTTACTCCTCTGACCTCCATCATTGTTCAAAAACAGCTAAAAACACATCTATGAGCTGCACTGTTACGCTGGGCGACATCTTGCTTCATGGCAATGAACATGAAGATCACTGTCACTGTTGCACCAAATGGACCCACAGCTGAGCCTTTTTAACTAACTGGTATTTGTGACTAAGTGTAATTTGACTTTCAGGACTTCACAGATTGAGTCAGGAAGCACTGAGAAACAGACAAACATGCAGGTTAGTAGAGTATTTGCAGCCTTATCTTGACTATAAATGCTACACAACAGGGGAAACTCCTCCCTTAGGTAACCATGACACTAATTCACTCCTTTTTACAGGAGCTCCCCGCTGGATGCTCGTCGAGCTATCTGGTGAAACACAAGCCACGGCGAGTCCCGCTGCTATGCCTCTTCCACAGTATAATGGAAAACAGATGCAGGCTCAGGATTAAAAGTGGCTCAGGATTGATCGTCGAGGTTGAAATAAGTAGTAATGTATCATTGACTCGGGGTGTTTATAGCAGGATAGGCTAATGGAGCAAAGCCTGATAAGAACATTATGCTACACTGACAAAAATAATTATACAGGTTTTAGAGTGAGAGGACAGCAGACATGCATGTTGCTGCATGATTAATGCTGTTTTGTATCAAGCACTAGATGCATTTCCACACTTTTTAACGCACTAATGCTGCAAGCAGAGAAGAAGCCTTTAAGAACATTCTCAAGAGTTTAATGACCAGATCCTTTTCCAGCTCATGAGACGTCGTCTTCAATCTGCTCACGTTTCCATGCACTGATAATGAAAGCTGCACATCTGATTTTACAAGATTGTGTTTAATAAGCCGCCTCCCGGAATACATATTAGATGATATAAGGAAGGGCCGGGGAGCATGGCAGCTGTCTGCAGGGGGGTAGAACAAATACCATCATGTCCTCGTGGAGCTGTTCTTCAACTGAACATCCCAAAGACTCTTTAAGGAGAAAAATGAAAGAACAATACACACAATAGGCTGAGCGCTTGGGAGTTTTCACCCCAATAAAAAGAGAAAATGTCAGATGGTTTAAGTGTTTGCTGGTGAAATCAATATCAGCACGCTGAGCGGAGGAGAAGTGTTCAGGAATGCTAGTTTCAGCGGGAGAAGGCGGAGGGGATTGTCTTTTTGCCAGCCCATCAGTTTGTGTTAGTAGACGGATCTGAAAGTGGACTTCAGTTATCAGACTTTAGCTTTTATATTTTTAAATCACACGCTTTTCTTTCTCTGAGCTCTGGTATTTGCTTCTTCTCTCAACAACCAGAGCAGCAGCAGCAGTGGAGGCACGCAGACGGGATCCGTGCCAGCAGAAATGTGGCTCATAACAGATTTTTTTTTTACTGACAGTCTATGTGCAATATTCAGCAGACTGAAATGTTTATATTGAATGTTTCAGCAGCTTGAAAATCACCATGGTAATGGTCCCAAAGACAAAAGCCCTAGCCTTTTGTCATGGGTAATTATCGCAGAGCGGTCCCCTCAAAGCCTTCCATTTGGCTCTGAACAAATTCACATTTAATTTTGCTCTCACGCATTTGACACAGGGCTTTTTTATTTTTTGTATTCAAATCAGGCTTAAATGTAGAATTTAAATACCCGCCGAAATGGTTTCCGATCGAGGCAAGTGGCTCTCTTTTCTCCTCAGATTATTTCAGTACTAGAAACTATAGAAAAAGGATAAGGAGAGCTACAGAGAGACCACTTGAAATTTCCTAATGAAGCCACCTTCAGTATATAAGTGAACATTCAAGAAACACAATACCTTGGAAATGAGCTTTGGTATTAAACCCAGGTTTAAGTGTCTTATCTCCCACAAGCTGTTGAGACCCAAAAAACTGACTTGGCAGAAAGAGAAATAGCATTGAGCTGTTAGCAAAGCTGATCCCTCTGAAGTGTCATCACCACATGCTCTGTCTCAAACTGCGTGTAGTAACTCTGAACAAGTGGGTCAGAGGAATATGAAAAAGTAATGTGGGCGCTGTGTCTAAGAATCCACTCGAAGACACTGTACATGCAGACTGATACGATACACAGCTACGGTTTGGGGTATATTTAGTGGTTACGTCTTATAGTAATTTGGTTTAATGGAACATTAATCACTAGATGCGAAGCATAACATCATCTGCTGGCGTGCTTTCAGTTTGGGTGGGTTTTTCCGACTCTCCAGGCAATAGTCAGAATCGGTTCCGCATCTCAGCAGATTCGGATGCGAGCTTTCGCCGGGCGTACTCTCGGCACATTTTACACCTGCCGCGGACGTGATCACATCTCAGTGTAATTGCACCTTTCCACATGAAAATCCAGGTGTAAATGCAGCAAAGCAGCACTGTGGACAGCCAGGGAGGTGTGAAATAGAACTGTGTCTCCTCGTAGCCACTTGTGTGTTTTTATAATGAGCCCAAATCGCTGCATCGCCGACAGTGTTAGAAGTGAGACATGCTCATTTTTGTCTTGATCTGAGTCGAGAGAAAATAAACAGCCTCAGGCTTTAGAGAACCAGAGAATGAATGAGAAAACAGTGAATATATATATTGCTTCGAAGAGCAAATATAGAGGAGAAATGGTTTTAGATTATTGTTAACACACAGGAGCTTTGTCTGCTGCACATGGTGATTCATTTTGGCGTTTTAGACGTAGTGCAAGCTTTGTTTATTAGCCACACTAACAACCTGACTTAATGCCGGCTGGTTGGTTCAGCCAGTCCACCACTTGAAATGAAAATTTTCAGGATGAATTGTAGTAACTGAAGTGATTTCCTAGCTTTTTTTTTTATTTTTAATATATTCAGTCCTTCAGTTTATGAATTCCTGCAAAGCGAATTAGCGAATATTAGCATGCTAACATGCTAAACTGAAATGATGAACATTTACGGTCGACATTGTGCTTGTGAAACATCAGTATGTTAGCATTGTGCCAGCTAGCATGCTCACAATGGCTCTGCTGTGCTAGCGTGTCTGCAGTCCTGTTAATGCAGTTCCACTGAAATGCGTTGCCATTAGAGCTAGTTCCATCGTTAGCATTAGTCAGGCCTAAAACAACTTGTGACTCTGTCCCTGACTGAAAGGCTTAAAAGAAGAGGTTTAATAAAATTTAGGGTCTCATTACTGTTAAAATGTAAGTAATGGTCCTGTAAGTACAATATGTCAAAGTTAAAGCAGGAGGTGGTCCCATAAACTGCAATGGAAAAACAGGTTAGGTTGTAATTTTACCATTTTCCTTCATTTTCTCCTTCAAATACGTTTGGCTAACCCGGGGGTTTGTTTCAGACCTGCATGGTGGTTCATGTCAAAATGATCCTTTAAAAACTACTTTGGGAAAAAATTATATAATGGTATAAAATACCAGTTGTAACTGGGATATTTCTGTCTCTGTTTTCTTTCCTCATTCTATTTTTGATCTCCCTCTGACTCTCCTTCTCCCTCCCTCATCTCTCTCACCCGTCTCACCCACCCCACACCTCACCCCCCCGTCCTCTCTGCTGATACGCAGCATGGATATGGAAGTGAGCGGGCTCTGCCAGTTGATGTGTAAAAGGCTTCAGATGGCTTGAATGCATCCTGCCGCCTCTTTGCCTGCCTCAGTCTTCCACCACAGTTAGAAAGGGTGAATAATTCACAAGCGAGTTGCCATAAAGATAAAGCTTATTTTTCCCCCTTATGCAATAAACCAGGGACTTAGACTCAGCAGCAAGGAAAAAAGAAGGATTCTGTTAAAAACACTGCTGATAAATTTATAAGGACATACCGCAAAGCTAACTCTATAAATTTTTTACCAAATCGCATAGCCCTTGTTGTATAGAAAACAAAAAAGAGAGGAAAAACTCAGTGCTCAGTGGTAAGGCGAGTGTCCAGCGGGGAGATTTATTTATACAGGACGATATGAAAAAGAGGCTTTTACTATAGTGTATGATGCAGTATTATTCTTGTACTCAATTTATAATCAAGTTCACCAGGTCGCAAATCACATCGGACTGATTGTTTTTGCTGTCCGCACATTATTTATGAGGTCTCTAATATTTAAGCGTACATGAAAAAACAATTGGACTTTCCAGATGTTGCCAAACATGAGATAAATTACGGGCGAGCCTCGCGTTTGAGGCTACACGAGTGTGAATGAATGCTTTCACTAACTACTGACTGAATCTTAAGACAAATGAGAATAGACAACATAACTTCTGGGGCTTTGTAACATTTCCACTGTTGCTTTTCCCAATTTAACTCTTGTGTTGTTGATTAACTGTCCTTTATTGCTTTTCCTCCATCTAAGCCTGAGGGAGGACAGCAAGCTTTATCCTCCGCAAAGTTTTCCGCTCGTCTTTGTCTTTTAATATCACTGGGAAGTTTTTAACAAAGTGGTTTTATTAATGACACTGAGGTTTACTGTAACTTCAAACTATTTTTCCATTTTCAGTCCAATTTCCTGCTCTCCTCCCAGACAGAACCGGCTTTTGAAACCCATTCACATCCTTTCCGTCTAATTTGAAACACAACTAATCATCAATCTGACAATGAACTCCCTGTTATTTCAAAGTTTTTCATCCACAGTGACATTGTTATCTTATGTCCCCAGTGTCAGGCAGGGTTTCTTTCCTTTCCTACTTATCAAATTCATGCCATTTCCCAGAGGAAAACAGTGGACCCTGTCCTCCCATGTTGTTTTCCAAGAATAGACCACTCTTATCTTGTAATTGTATGTCCCTCAAAATTGCTTCCTACCCCCTGCAGTTCCCATGTACCACTCTGATTTCACTCTTTAATTTCAATAGCCGACCTTGAATAATTTCTACTTAACTCAAAATGCAAACTGTTTTTTTTTTGGGGGGGGGGGGGGGGGGGGGGGGTTTGGTGCCATTTTTCGTTTCGAGATTCTGCCGGTTGCTTTGCTGTAAAGCTGCAGTACTTATGAGTTGGAGTGAATTATGGGAAGAAAATCCAAAACAATGGCCAAGGTTGCATTAAAAACTGAGAAACAGAAAATCGTTTTCAGATGTTTGGTCTGACTCTAATAATTTCACTTTTTTTGGAGTGCTTTATTCATTTTTTTATTGGACCAATTAGCCACATATGGATCAAGGCATGCATAATGTATGTAGAGTTCATACATTTTAGAGTTCAGCTTTCTGCCAAGTATTCATGTACCAAGTGGAGCTGGACGTATGCAAGATTTCATTACAATCTAAGGCAACAACAAGTGATTTCAACGATTGACACTTCTTCAACCCTGGAGGAAGAACTAATGAGTGAAAATCACAAGATATATGGCCTTTGGTTGGAGTGAAATCCTGCACACTGTTTGCCTTAACAACAGAAAGTTCAAGATACTCGATTCTGTCATGGAAGCTGTGCAAGTCAGATGGCAGTAATTCCGTGTAGCCATGTTGGAGGAGTATTTATCTGTCCAGGAAGGGGGGAAGGATTTAGAGCTGTAGTGCAGATGTGCAGGCAAAGGTGACACCGTGCACGAGGATCCAGTGGAGGCAAAAAAAAAAAAAAAAGGTCAGGTGGGCTGAGCTTGGAGGATGTCAGTGTCAAAAAGTGGACGATTATCCCGATCAGGACTGTCTGCTGCTGGGAAGCTCACACCTGTAATCCCTGGATTATAAATGGTCAGATCTGTCGCCATCTACCCTCAGCTGATGTTGAAGGCTGCATCTCACTGCCCACATCTGAAAAATGTGATTAATGCAAAGGGAGTTGAATTGAAGTTCAGCGCAAACATATCATTTTGTCATCCATTAGTGTTTCCATGGGGTTCCCAGAGTAATCCGCAGAGGCTGTTACATGCCAACACCCCACGTCATATGTGTGTCATTGTATGCCTTTATGTGCGGCAGGCAGCGCTGATGGTGATTGCGGCCCACAGGGCAGGTTAAGGACTGTGTTGTTGCGCAAGGTTGGCAGAGCACTAAAGCTCCGAGCTCAGAGGAGTGGGCTTTCCCCTCACCGCACAGCAGCCATTACTCTAAATCACCCTCCCTCCTTCCTCCTCCTCCTCTCTCTCTGACCTCCGCTAGCATCCACTGACCTGGAAAATATCTGCTGAGTCCAAGCCACCAAGAGCGGCGCTGGCCTTTGCTTCGCCTGCAAACAGCAGAAATATTGAGCCAATTACAAGATTATTATCTGGTGGTGGTGGCAGGGGAACACTGTGGGAGTGTAGGTAGGCCTGCCAGGGCTCCCTGCTGGATGAGGAAAAATGAATCAGAGGCTTGTGGGGGAGAAGTGGACAGCACTCATGCCCACTTGCCTGTACGTCTTTACAGCTCCCCTCAATTGACAGATGTTGGCCCAGATCCAGGCTCTTTACAAAAGGATAACACCAGGAAATGACCCATTCAGATCCGATCACTTGTTAGCTTCTCACTCCTCCCTAATTCATATGTCAAGTTGTCATATTATGCGTGCACACGATTTACAGTAAACAAGACCTCATGGCCCAGTCAGACTTTTTTGGCATTTATATAACAGGCAGACTTGAGTCACAGCTTGCATATGAGGGAGAGTTGAGTTAGTTTGCGAGTGAAATTCGTTCAGTAGGGAAACGAAAGCAGTGATGCGTCAGGCCCTTTATTCCGAAGTGGTTATTTTATAGACCGGCCTACAAAGGACGCATTGAGTGATGTACTGCACGTAACTGTGTACATTGGATTTGGTTTTTTAATAGGGAATAGAGCTGCCTGAATGAGTCCTGGCATCCCTTTCGAGCTAGTTAGTTCCATATGAGAGAAATGACGTACAATTACAACATGTGTTATGTTCTGTCATGTACACAAGCCGTTATGTTCTAAACTTCTTAGTCATCCTAAATATTTTTTTTTCCCCTCCAGAACTTAAAGGCATGCCAAAGCAGTGAATTTGATTTAAAGGGAGGCCAGGGTTCATGCGCCACGTTTCTTATTTCGGTTTGGGTCTGTGTCTTGTTTCATGAGTGCATCCCGCTGCCTGTGTTTCATGCATCACTGTGCTTAGGGAGTCGTATTTTAGAAGCACGATGAAGACATCAAAGCAGAATCTGGAACTGCAGTAAATATCAAGCACTTGGACGGTTTGTCATCTGTTACATCACCTACCCTGCCAATAAAGTTTCATTAGAAAGCGCTGCATGCTTCTGCTGTAGAATGGAAAGAAATACCCCAGTGTAGTACACTTACTGTAAAATCAAGTGTTCCTTACTCCTTTGCCCAACTTGAACTTAAAACTTGAGAATGGAAGTTCTTTACTTGTATAACAACATTGGTGGTGTGTACCAGTCACTTAATTGATTAGTTGATCAACAGCAAATTAATAAACATTATCATTTTTCTGGCAAAAATCAACTGGTTCCAACTCCTGAACTTTGCATCAGAGGTCTTCACAGGTCTAAAATTTTGGAACCAATCCAAGATTTTTGAATGCGACATTGATAATTTAACTTTTGAATAATGAGACCTTATCTGAAAGAGGTCCAAGGACAGTCAGACCAGATCAAATAGACCCAAGGATAGTTACACCTAAACCAAAATATGGGAGACCCGAGCATGTTGACACACAAACCCAAGACCTGAGGCAATACAATGGAACACTACCCAATTAGACTGACTTGGGTCCCAGGTGAGGGTTTCTGGGAACCAAGAAGGCCTCCAGTATGCCTCTTTTCACTGTTTTATATGCTTGTAAATTGAATATCTATCCGTCAGCAGTCAAGCTGCATCCTGAAGAATGTAGGTACCAACAATATCTGTGGTTTTACATCTCTTTTTTTCATCACAGGCTCAACAGTATTCTCGAATACTTATTTAAACAATTAATCAAGAATAAAATGATCAACATCATCAATAATTAGTGTCCTAGTGGCCTTAAATGCACGTTTGAATTTTATTTGCCTGAGAACAGAACACCAGTATCCGTTTCATATGGCTGCACTCCACAGAGGAACCTGAAACCATTCTCCCAATAACTATAAAATTTACATCAACCTGAATGCTCGAGTGCTTTGTGACCTCCATACTTGGACTTCCAAACATGACTATCTTCGTGTCGCACACCGTACCACATACCTCACTGACCCTGAAAATCCCCCCAGAGTCCCGTCGCACCAACACACCACTGCTGTGAGTGCATGGACCGCAGAACAAGCTCGATGCACGCCATCAAATATGGATGCTTCCTTCAGTACAGGTTCATTTCTTTTTCATAAAACAATAATGTTCTCTTTCGCATCATGAAGGTAGGGTACTACTGTAAAGGCTGTTTCACAAGTCTACTGGTTCCCATATCAGCATGTTGCCACTATAGGCAGGAAGATGCTCAGGAAGCCTGCATGCATGCTGGCGTCTGGGCAGCCCCCCATTTATCAATGATTAGTCTCTGTGTTCTGTAGTATTGACTTGTCAGCTTAGTAGCCATTGTAGTCCCAGATGGCATTGAGGTTGTTTTAAAGCACCATTATACAGCCTCGCTCTGGACTCTTGGGGCGATGGGGCAGAGCTAATGTGACAGGAAAGGAGCCTTGTCCATGTTCCTCTTTACACAGCTGCACAAGGGGTAGCAGATACCGAGATGACTCTGGAGGTCAGGTGACGGTCAATGTTGCAGGCGGATGTCGAGACATCAGCGCACCTACGTTGCCGCTCTTGCTCTTATCGACCTCTTCCTGCGAGTCCCTCTTGTGCTGACCTCAAGATCTGCTCCTCACAGAGAGCATCCATTCAGAGTACTCAGCCACATAGCATGGGCGTGTTTTGACATTGCCCTGAAGGTAATTGACTTATGGTTTTTAGATCAGTTTCACTTCATACCCTGAGCCCAACCAGCAGCTGTTTTTAAAGCCTGGAACAACCATAAGAAAACCTGGTAGAGATACACTTGTACTGCCACCTCTGTATTCATGACTCCTTTATAGTTTTGGGATTCTTCCTCTAACATGGTTTTACCTTTACTGTCATAACCTCTATCCCAAATATTTCAGAGTGATCATGAACTGATTTCAGCCCACATGTGACCAACAAATAGTCTTGTCCAAATGTTTGTTTCTGTTGACTGAGGAAAAGAGAGTGCCCTCTCCTCCCCAGAAAAACAACACCATCACTCATTTAAGCAACTACCCAAAACATCATGTTAACATCGGACTACTAAAGACCTCCAGCAGTTGAACGATTGATCATCAGGTGTTAAAGGAAAGGAGAGTGAGGAAAAAATAATGTGGCATCATTGAGGGCCATAAAGTTCAGAGAAAGCGAAGGTCAACAAAATGTCAGAGTTTGGTTCCCTAACATTAAACAAGCCATTTTTGGGCCTAAACCTAACCAAACCCAGTGCTGTTGGAGAAGACAATGCTTTTATTTTTGTAACAGTGATTTGCATGATGTTGATAGTGGCATCAGATCAGAAAATGCTCATATTTTTCCCTCTGGAGGGCAGTTACATGTTGTGTTTTCTTGTTTACTTTGGAGGACGCATGTGGGCAAAGCCCTCAGTGAAACCAGCACACCATCACATTCATCATGACAGCTTGTGTCTTTTAGAAATGCACCGTGTTTGTGTAAAGCTCGTCCTCAGCAAAGATCTCAGTGCCCTCTGTCTCATTTCATTCTGTGTATGTTTAACGGAGCATGATCGTTTACCAGCGTCTTTCTGCAAGGCAGAAAAACGGTGCCCATCACACCAGAAAGATACTCGTCGGCAGGAAGAGGCTGTACTTCGATCACACAAATGCTCGTGCTTGCCGTTGCTTGACTTGTCCTAGAAACAACAGATTGAAGTGTTGAGCACTCTTGAATCTTCAGACATCTCAGAAGACCTCCCTCCGTTAGGGTCTCAGTAGTTCTGTCACGGTGGCAAACAGCGTCTACCCTGGGAGCCTGGGCCACTTTGTCAGCGCCAGTCCTCGCTTTAAGCAGCACCAGCCAAGCAGATGAATAATTGACGCCTGCATTCTGTACTTTGGTGAATTTTAAAGCTGTATTCTGCAGAGGCTCTAAATGGCAGAAGGAGGGTGCGTTAATCATTCATGGGCGGCTTTTACCCGCTTTGCTTAAGGTCACTGTCCTGAAGGCAGCTGGGCAGAAGGAAAGCGGAGAAAGAGGAGTGGGAGAAGAGGGGTGGCATGGCCGAACGGATTAGCTTGTCTCCCATCCCTTTTGTGAGCTCATGGCGGAAAGGACTCAAGCACACACGAGGATATTTTGCCAAATGAATGTTAGAACCTGGGGTTATGCCTAACTGAACTTTGCTGGTGTAAATATTTAAGGTTGGATTTATGAGTTTGCTTTCATCACTGGGATTTAATTTCATAGAGGTGAACACATTGAGAATACCAATCTATGACTATATTTACTCTGTGTGTTCAGATTGCTCGAATCTAACTGTTTATAACACCTACAAACACAGCAATTCCCCAAATCATGTTTCAAATAAACACAATATTAAACCACTAGAGCCGTTCTGCGAGGAGGAAAACGCTCATTTCTCACCAGAGGGGAAATTACAGTGTTGACATATTTTTCTGATGTTCCTCCACCATTTGTTGTAAAAAGTGAAAGTCAGGAAGGTGATCAATTATGCTGAGAGGGCTTTTCAGCTCAAATATCAATATTTTATAACCAGCACTACCATAGTATGGGTATAGAGATTGACGTTCATCTTTTCGCGCCATGTGAGAGTGAAGAATACCCTCTTTCAAATGGACCCTAGGGAGTCCCCTTCTTCATTTCAGAAGCCCTCAGGCTACATTAAGGAACACTTGAGGTAGCGTCTGCATTCTATCACCACAAGAATGTCTTTATATCCCGAGCGTGGTGCTGCGCCAAAACTGCAAATCAACATTTGGTTGCACCTCTTGGCTGCTAATTGAGCTCAGAGAAAAAGACACCTGATAGAGATCAAATAAATAAACTTGTGCAAACAAACTGGTTCCAGTGTTATTCTTGATTGATTGGACTCAGAGGTTTTGATGACATAGCCTGAGTTCGTCCAGGTGTGTGTTTATTTAAGTAAGAGCGCTTGTACAACTGTGACAGTTGCTGTGTGCGATTCAGTCCGGAGTCCGGGTCAAACAAATATCTCACTTCCTTTTCCAATCCTTTCTCGATTTTTCTCTTCCCAGAGAGCTGATGCCCAAGACCCTGGAGGGTCAGATCACCATGGAGAAAACCCCCAGCTACTTTGTGACCAGAGAGGCTCCGGCCAGGATTTCCGCCATGTCCCGGGACACCAAGCTGATCGTGGTAGTGAGGGACCCTGTCACCAGGGCTATCTCGGACTACACGCAGACGCTGTCCAAGAAGCCTGACATTCCCTCTTTCGAGAGCCTCACCTTCAAAAACAGGACTACGGGGCTCATCGACACCTCGTGGAGCGCCATCCAGATCGGCATCTACGCCAAGCACCTGGACAACTGGCTGCAGTACTTCCCCATGGGCCAGATCCTGTTCGTGAGCGGCGAGCGTCTGATCAGCGACCCGGCCGGAGAGCTGGGCCGCGTGCAGGACTTCCTGGGCCTCAAGAGGATCATCACAGACAAACACTTTTACTTCAACCAGACCAAGGGTTTCCCGTGCCTCAAGAAGGCCGAGGGCAGCAGCAAGCCCCACTGCCTGGGCAAAACCAAAGGGCGGACCCACCCGAACATTGACCCCGAGGTGGTGCAGAGGCTACGGGACTTCTACAGGCCCTTCAACATGAAGTTCTACCAGATGACGGGGCGTTTCTTTGGCTGGGATGACTGAATGTGTTTTTGTCTGTGGCACTGAGGGCTGTCAGAGGTACAGTAATGGAGTATTAGGAGTACTCTAAGAGGAAAAAATTTGATTTTGAGAATAAGTCAGAATATTTCAAGAAAAGTTGTAATGTTACAATTAAAGTTCGAATTTTAAAAGAATGACATTGAAAAATAAGTTAAATATTTTGTGAATAAGGAGTTATTTATGTCGTCAGGGAATGCTAAAACACCCATATCTAATCTAATCTCTCCTTTCTAATTAGAACATTAGGCTGTTTTACAGTACATATACATATATAGTATATTTGTATATTTTTATGTTATGACTTTATTCTGAAAATCTGGCAAAACATTAATTTAATGGAAAAAAAAGTTCATCATATTTTTCCTTTTTGAGAATGTAACAGCCAAATTGTTACAGTACTGGGTAAAGTTTCAGTCTCAAAATACCAAGAAAATTTTGTCACAATATTGTGATTTTACTCTTGAAATATTACAACTTTCATCTCTAAATATTATGACTTCTTATTGTCAGAATCTCCTGTTTTTTCCCCGTCAGTGTTCCTGTTCCCTCCATCCTCAGCACTAACACTAAGCAATATGTGGCTGTTACAGGAGGGAAAGAGGTCCGATCTCCCCTCGGTTGCACCCCAGATATGCAATATTTCACTGTTACATTTTTCATCATCAGAGCTGCCTCTAATCCACAATCATGGAGATATTTTCCTCCAGAAACATGTTGAGTTGTTGAAGGATTTGCATCTTATCTCCCTGCACTATCTGAAGAAACTGTTTGTTTTTGGTTTTGTTTTGGTCTTTTTAGTTTGAAGTCTTGGCTGTGACACAGATATTGTATGCAGTGCTTCTTTGAGAAGATGGATGAATTCACATTGTGTCCAGGGGCTTTTGATAAAAGCCTTTACTGAGTGATTTAATGCCATATTTTAAATATACATAGCTGCTTTCAAATTTTAACATTTTCTAGCAAAAAGAATATGAAAAGATAAAAATATATGTATTTTTGAAATGTATTTATTCAAGAAGTACCCAAGCAGTATGTATGTATTTTGAATAACTCCTCAGTGATTATTTGCTCTCTTATCATTATCATTATTATTATTATTATTATTATGCTCCCCATGCCTTTAGAGTTTTGTTTGCTTTATACTGAACACTAAAAGCATTTTATCCACATTTTAATTTCAGGTCATCCATTCTAATTTATATTTACGATATGTGGACGAACACTTGGCTTTCAGTTGCAGGGCTGTGAGTTAGTTCAGGGGTCCCCCCCCCCCAACCTCCACCTCCAGTTAATGAAGTTACAGCACTCACTGTTATTCAAGCAACAGCGACTCTGCTGGAGGGAAAAGACCTCCGGAGGGTCTTCCCAAAGCTGTGACTCAAATTTCCTCAACATGCCTCCTTGTGAATTGAATACACTTGATGTCACTGGCCTTCCTTGCCTCGAGGCGATGTGTGTGTGTGTGTGTGTGTGTGTGTGTGTGTGTGTGTGTGTGTGTGTGTGTGTGTGTGTGTGTGTGTGTGCGTGTGCGTGCGTGCGTGTGTGTGTGTGTCTTTAAACCCAGGGAGCATGAGAACAATGGCTGAGTTGTGTTTCTCATTTCTGTCTACTTGTATTGTGAGCCACTCTCTGAAAGCAGATGTGCCTCAGAAGACACAAAATCAACTGTGTGTTTTGGTGTGAGCGTCAGGAAACACACTGTACGTGAGGGGGGGCTGTTACGTTGCCAATCTAACTGTGCTGTTTTGACTGTTGTTTTCTTAAAGTTGTTGGGGTTTTTAAGTCACTCCTTGAATAAAAGATGTTATATGTAAATTATCCACACTGGCCTTTATATCCAATAGTGTATCTGTTTTTCAAGCCAATGATTAACCTCAAAACGTATGCATACTGTGAAATAGGGAAGCGTATCCACAGTGTTAAGCAGAGAAATCATTACAGTGCTGCTCACGCTTCTAACAAGCTCAGCTTCCTGCAGAATCATAAGAGCACTCCCTTGCTTCTTTCCTATCTCCACTGTTACACCTTCACATATTGTCTCTGCTTATCTCCGTCCAGCCTCCAGGGCAGAGTGTCAGAGGAGCCACTGAGGATTTTAAAAGATGTTCGCAACCTGGAAGCCTTATTCTAAGTCTCCTGGCAGCTTCTTGGCAGCTTGAAGACTCAGAGGCACGAGCTTTTCCGGGGACAGATTCAAGAAAGTTGGAGTAGCACTGCTGGGTCTCCTGGCTTCAAAATGCACTTACTCTAACATGTATAATTTAACATAAACAGAGATTATTTATGCACAACCCACAACAATACCAAGATAAACAATTAAAGCAAATATCCAGATATTCTGCTGCAGCACGTCATTTGGGTACATGCTGCTTTTAATCCACAAAATGTTTTAATTACCCTTCATATTCACACTGTAGGGTTTGATCGTGTTGTCAGCTACTCTGCTACACAGAAAATGAGGCAAAAGGTTGATAAAGGGCAAGAAATGGAGCGATTCTGTGACGTTTAATTAGTCTCAAAACTGGCACGCATGAAAACAGATGATATGAGCTCACAGAGCAGCAGCGGCAAGCAGAAATCCTCACGAGGGTACAAGTCTGTGACAGTGGACAGACAGTGACAGGTGTCTTCCATCCTGTCCCAGTCTCTCACTGGACTTATAATTAGAAGTAATGACTCAAGTTTTAGCAAAGTATTTGGGTTAATAAAATTATTCCATATTACTTATGTAGCAGCCACAGCCATAATATGTAAAATACTACTTCCAATAATGTTAAATAAGCTCACAAAGAGTTCATACTGCGTGTTTTGAACACCATCTGAGGAGTCGAATGGTGTGTCTGCTCAGGCGAGACAGTTTTCCAATTTCAAATTCATCAGATCGTCCAGCAGCCAGATCGCTCGGGTTAATCGCACATTGTCACCAGCCTCAAACTGAATATCAAACGGCAGCCAGTCTGGCAGAAATGCATTGGTGGGGGGCAACCAATTTGAGGTGAAAGATGTTCTTAATCTGTGCATTGTCTGCCCAGTTTTAGGGAAGATTTGGCCATTATCAGATAGAAATCCTTAAATAGCTGAAAAGCATTGAGGTGGTTGAAGGTCTAAGTGCTCATGTCAATGATTAATCTAACAAATTAGGACTGTTTAAGCCTGACTGACGCTACTCAGCAGTTAGCAGGAATGCCTCTTGTATATTACCTCCACGTCCTCCTGATGGTTTTGTAGTAAAACTGGAAGCCTGAAACAGCAAACATGTCTTTGACACTCTGCAGGAGAACTGTAATGGTGCATTTATCAATCACAGCTTGCGCCTGAAGGGACAAGCTGTCAGCCTCTCTTCATGCCTTTTTCTGCCTCGACTCCCCAAACGCTCTCCCCAATCTCCATCTCCTCTTCCCTCCTCCTCTGCACCTGTATGTTTTTCTTTGCCAAAGGAGGAATCTCCTGGCCCTCTCCCCCCGCAGTCCTCTGACAGGCACTTTACTAGATGTGCCACAATGAGAGGAGGAAACCTGTTGAAAGTCCACAAATTTCTGAAGCTTATTCATGCTGATCGTCAGCAGAGATGAGATGATGTTGTGACTTCGACGTGGAGCCGTGGGAGCGCAGGGAACGGGAGGCTCATGTCCATTTGTTGACTTGTTCAATTTGCTTGTTATTCCTTCCTGAGTGGGTCAGCGGGGCCTCCTCAGCGACGGCTCCTCACAGTAACATACAGAGACAGTTTTCATCCTCTCGCTCAATTCTCTGAAGGGAAACTAACTATGAAAGAGAAAATGGAACGGCAACATCTGCTCCGGGACGGCGTACAGACCACCCCTGTCAGAGAGCATTCAGCTCAATATCAGAGGCACGGACCTGGGGAGGGCTTCAAGTCTGCATTGAAAAACAGCTGACCGCATGTGGTGGTTTTTTTGAGGGTGGGGCGAGCTGCCGCAGAAAGACAGGCATTTCTGGTAGCTTCACAAATCTCTTTGATCCGCTTTTCTTTTCTTGTTATATTTCCATTTACTCATTCCATCAACACAGCATCACTGGTCCTCGCAAGCACACGCGTACAGGCGCAGGAGCACCTGTGTGGAGTCACCTGGGCACAATTAGCTTTCACCCAGTCTAAGCCACCAAAACCTCCACTCATCCGGACCCCCCTCTCCATACACGCAACTCTGAGCCTGTTTTTGCACACGCAGACGTTGCAGAAGCACGCCGAAAGATGGGTGGGCTCTATGATAACAACCGCCAGCGCTTTAGAAAAACAAGGTTCAGAGCGTGAGTGTGTGCTTGCATGTGAAGTGCCCTGAGCATCTTACAGGCCATGTAAAATGATGAAGCGCAGGGATCAGACACATTGCTTTGAAGAAGAAAGCAGCAGTGAGAGCGTTTGCGAATCGTTTGTGCATCTTTCCCTAAGTGCACGCAGTCACACATGCATACATGTGTCATATAGGCTACTTATGAAATCTCTTGCAAACACACACACACACACACAGACCCACTGGGATCCACGCACGAACGCAGTCGCCATCCACTCGTGCCCCGCGGTGGGACATGGAGGGGATCAGACCTCTGTTTTCTCTGGATCCCAGAAGAGAAGCCCTTAATCCCCGGCCAAGTCTGAGCAAATATCTCCGGCAGGCACGCTTCACACACAGCCGTAATCAAAACAGCCGAGGGGGCGACTGAGTCGCACTTTCAATTTCAAGTTTGCTTCATCTATCGTGGGCTCTGTATCTTAAAGAGAGATCTTGAAACTTCAAAGCAGAGTTTCTAGTGTTATCAGATGCACTGTATGGCCAGATGTAACCGAGATACCTGTGTTTCATCTCCAGGATGATAAGCATATGTATTTACATTAAACATACATTATAGAGCACATTAGCCATCAACAAATAGGGTTTGGCTCATTATGCTGATTCCAGTGAGGCTTATTCTCTGCGGATGATTCCTACTCTGAGCTTCTTTATTTCATTTTTTTTTTTTTTTCTTTATTTCATTTCTGAACCACACTGTAGATTTTCCTCATTGTGACAGAACAGAGAGGTTGTGGCCTGCAAAAAAAATGTACAAAAAAAGAAATGTTTAGCTCTGCTGCAGCAAAACTGATGGTTTTGAGTTTAAAGAAATTCTCTCGGAAAATGACCGATTGTTTGTTCATGATGAAAAGGCAGTTCACCAATGGTTTGCATGCTAGTAATAAAGCGAGGGACTGCTCTTTGAACTGTCACTTCTGTGCCTCGAGTACAGCAGACAACACACCAAATTAGCAATTAAGATGGTCTGGGAGCAGAACTCTTTCCAGACATGTGTGTTTTGACTTTTCACGCATCTGTCCTTAAGACAAGCTCCTTCAAAAGAGCTGCTGCTTTTCAAAGGGTGATAATAGATCCTGACACACGATTAAAGACGTGCTCATGTTAAGCTCAAATTTTCCTTCTCCTGGATGAAAAGCAGGGTGACAGAAGTCTAAACAAGGCGGCCAGAGGAGCCGAGCCCAAGCGTCCTCGAGGGAGCAGAAGTTTGCCTTGTTAGCGGAAGACCCTGCCAGCCCTGCCACTCAGCGCTGGAGCCTTTTAGTCACACAATCACAGAGTACATGTTTGAGACCTTTCTCTGTTTTGTGTCACTGTCAAACTAAATACACATTCCTGTTCTTGCCAAGAGTTAGATGAGAAGATCGACACCACTCGTACATCTGTGCCTTAAGCATGGAGCTGAAGCCAGGAGGCAATTCGCTAAGCTTAACACGAGGAGTGCAAATGGAGGGGGGAGCTGCAAACTCAAAATTCCCCTTACAACTCTAAAGCGCACTAATTGAAGTTTTGGGAAATACAGTTACTTGTTTCTGGTTGAGCGTTCGACAAGATATATAAAACTTGCGGGAATTAGCTTGCGGGAATGCACCTACCAACAGTTCGAAAGCTCACTAATTAAAGGAAAAGTTTGGGATATACAGACATTCTTGCATTAGATGAGAAGATACATAGAACTCTGTATTGTATGTTAAATACAAAGCGACACCCAGAAAGCGAATTGGCTTACCTTAGCATAAAGACTGGGAGAGGGAGGTAAACCGCTAGCCTGGCTGCACCTAAAGCTCTAAAGTTAACCAATTGTGTGCAGGTTTGTCCTCAACTTGAGTCGTGTGGCAATTAAAAGAAAAAGAATTGAAGAAATGTGATGATGAATCATGCAAATGAAATTCAAGGCATACGCTCAGTTATTGGTGATCAGATCAAGAAGCCAAATCCAGTGCAGGGTTATAAACGCAGCAGTGTTTCCAGGCAGTCAGGGTAGGTCCTCACATGCTGAGGTAACTGAATCAGGATGTCACGCACGAAAAGCACGTGGAGGGAACTTTACATTCCACGTAAACATGTCCTGATATAATCAACAGGCTCATAACTGGGATACCACATGTAAAGTGTTTTTACCTGACACACTAACTGACTTCCTGGCTCATTTTGCAATAATTATTCCTCAGTGGTGTGTATATTAGCATTAAAATATGGCAACATTTGTTGTTCTGAAATGGTGAAAATGAGGAGTGTAGCTGGAGACACTGGGGGACGGAGCTGCACAAAGAGTACTAGTTGTTTTAGAGGGAAATTAGCCTGTGTGGCCTGAAACAAATAGCTCTAAATAAATCATCATATACTTATTCCCATTCACTGCACGGTCTCTGTTTTCCTTATGAATAAATGAGAACTCGCCCCTGTTTACCTCCCACTCATTACAGACGTTGGCCCATCACGCTCAGAGGTCCTCACACACGCAAACACACACACACACACACACACACACGCGAATACAGGCCACATTATTGCAGAAATACTCTCCAGCCTCCTTACACCTTGGCTCACTCTGAGCCCAGAAACAACACAAAGTTCCAAACACACAGAGAGCGCACACTGAAGCAAAGAGCAGCTGGTTAATAATTGACGCTGTCGGAGTGCCACAGTGCTGAGCGAAGGGACAGCGTGCAAACACCAACGAAGAAAAGTCGAGGCTCCGATGAGTAATTATTTATCACCCAAGGCTAGAGCTGTGGAGGCAAAGTGTTACCGGAGGGAGCCGACGTGATGAAGTAGCCTTGATGAGAAGCCTTACGAGGTGTTGCGGACAGAGTTAATATTACCTCTCAGACTGGATATTTAGGTGGAGCAGGTCGTGGCACACTTGGGATTGATGTAAAGATAGAGAGCAAGTGATGGGAAATCTGAGCTGTTGGCCTTCATTGCAGTGGATGAGGAAAATCTGTCCCTTTGGTCAGCTAAATTAGATTTAGTCAGATGCTTTTCAACCCGTTTTGGGAATGGGGTTGTTCGTGCTAAGCACTCTATGACATATAACACTGTGTGTGTTTATCTAACTTCACTCCCCATTCTGTCACTCCACCCAACTGACTTTGCCTCTTAGTGAAGCTTTGTCCTGCTCTGACAAATGAGGGTGCCATAGGGGTCATTGTGTGAGGTATGTATGAGCGCCGAACAGAGGCCCATGCACTCATACATATGACAGGTATGGCAGTGTGTTACTTTAACTCAAAGGAGTGTGTTGCCACAGAGGCTTGGGCATAATCAGGTGATGGATTTGCTTCTGCGGATGCCCCAGTAATCAGCGAGGCCGTATGGACGATCGCTTACTCGTGCTGTCAGGTATTTCACCACACACGGACTGTTGTAAGGCATGTTTGAGTGTGATGTATTGCTGCCCATAATCCCGCCTGGCCTTTAAGAAGGAGTCATAAACTTTGTGGACATTTCTTAACACGGCGCTCCTTTCTCAGGATGCTTCGTGGTCGTGCTGGTACACAGTATTTAACCTTTATTTAACAAGGAAAACCTCAGTGAGATTGGAAATGTCATTTTCAAGTGTATCCTGGCTGCGCAACAGCTCTGAATTACAGCTCAGGTGTGTCTTGCCCTCATGGAGTTCCTGGATCAGCCACACCTGATCTTCATCCGATCATCAGTGGTGCAGCAAACCCCCAGAGACTTGTTCCTTGCCATTTGGCCACTGAGCCGTCTGTTAGATTGGTGCTGTTGAGGTATTGGCGTTATTGTGTTTGAGGTACTATCTTGTCACAGCTCTGTTTAGCTAACCCTTTGTCTCTCTGACTGGTTGCTAAGTGTCTTATTGTACTAGTCTTAGTGGCTTTAAGGACGCCTTGCAGGGGTCCTCTGCCTTTATGCTGCCATCCTTTCCCTCCTGCTTTGTGGACAGTTCGGTGCCTGACACTTTTTGTTTCCGTGTTCTGCAATATTAGTTGGTTATTCTCTATTTATCATTAACTTTCTGTTCATAAATATTATTTGAAAAGTCTTTTAGCAGCCTTTTCTTGATGTTTTGGTTCCCTTACAAAAAGGTTTTTGGGTAAGCTTAATATGTTGTGTGTCCCCTGGACATTAAACAGTTTGCAACGCAGTATAGAATAAGGGTCTTTAAATAACATGAAGTAAAATCAGTTCAGTCATTTGTGCTCTTCTGCTGCCCATTCAAAATGCAGAACGTCAGCACTGCCGTGCATGAACCTCCATGCCTTCTGGCCTCCTGCTGAAGCTCATCTCTGGCTGGTGGAAATAAACAGCTGCCACCGTGTGTGATGGAGGCATGGCGTGTGTAGCTGTCCCCAGGTCAGCAGCAGGGTTATCTGTGGGAAGAAGTGCATTGAAAATGGGAGAAATCACAGTCAAAGAAGGTTAGACTGTAAAAAAGCGCCTCAAAGGCAGATTAAGCTCCTAAAACTCCATAACACAGGCCCTCAAATGAGACTGCTTTGACTTTCCACAGCAGTTTATGTTGCCTGAAAGAGAGCATGACTACACTGTACAGTAAGGGATACCGCTGGCATTTGCATCTGTATCTGTGCGTGTCTGTGGCACAGTCCGTATGTGTGTCAGGTAAGTGATCCAGGTGGATGGCAGCAGAGGGGCTCGGGTGTCCTGTTTCAGGCAGCAGCTGGCGAGCGAAGCCTGGCCGAGGTCACCCCCAGGGACCCTGCCCCCTCGTCGCCTACTCCCAGCTCAGCTCCACACTCGCCCTGTCATCGTCATCTGATCTCAGCTCTGCAGCCATCGGAGCAGCAGCTCTGCCGCATGACAATGGAGCTCTTCTTTTAATTATCAGGGACGGTGTTCTCGCTCAAGTGATGACGGCTAAAATGCATTTGTCCCAGTCATGAGACAAGCAGCTCGGGCAGTCAGGCATGCAGCCTCAGAGGCACGGTGATAATTGATCACATTGTAGAAGCATGTACAAAGGCCACGTAGGTGAGTAGTGTTACTTTTAGCCCAGATTATCACAGTGTCAATGCCTCGTGCAGTGGGCATATTTAAAATAACTACAGATAAAATACGTCCTAGGATGAGACATCAAAACAAATGTGTATCAACATTAAGTCTTCATCAGGGTCAAGTCAAAGCACATTATACAAAACACACTACTAACACCTTCCTGTTTCTCTTTTCCTTATTTCTATGGTTAAATCGCCCTTCTTCCGTGCTCTTTTATCTTCACACGGTCACCAGCTTTGTTTGCATGAGGCAATTTTGTGCAATGGCGGATGTAGCCAAAACAGCCCTGGTGCTAACCTTGCTAAGAGGACTTTCTGCATGTTTACACAGAAAGGTACAGTTCCTCTTCCACTAGATTGAGCAGCAAAGGCATCAGAATGCATGACAGAGGTCACTGCCACATAATCCAACACGGTAAAGACGGCAACGCCAACATCACTGGCTTTGGAAGTACGATTCATAATTTAGCTTCACAGGTAGCTTACCTGTAACAGAGAAAGAGAGAGAACTCGTGGCTGGGATGAAGCAGAGGGAGAGGACGTGACATGAAACACAGCATATGTGGGAACTGTTAAGTGCTGTCGTATAAAATGACACATGGGAAAATATTGTAGTTTCTAATAATAAGAAACAGGTTAATTTGTTTGCCCTCATTTCCTTTGCTGACAAATTTTCCACATTAAGATAACAACATAAAGACAGGATGACACAGACACATGAGAGAGTACATGAGAGTGTGCCATTATTATCGTTACAAAGGGTCAAGAGTGGGAGAAAAACAGCAGGACAGACATTCCTTTGCGGTTGGTTCCTCAGGACGGGACTTTGTCCATACCAGAGTGAGAGGTTCAGGAGGATACTGTATGTGGGACAAATTAAACAGGCTTTATGCTCTGGGTTTTAAAGCATGGCCTCTTCAGCTCACCAAGGAAATTGAGTTTGTGACCAAAAAAATGCACTTTCCTCTTAACCCCCTGACCAGCCGTCACAGACACACAAACTTTCTCTTTGAAGGCTAAACGGCAGAAACGAGGGAGGATTGGCTGTTCTGGGGAGTTATGGAAGCCCTGATCCTATTACCCGCCCCCCTGAAAAATGTGTCTGCAGGCCCCAGGAGCTTTTAACCTTTCGCTGCTCTGCGCTTTGATTCATGGGGGCGGTGGTGCTCTCATGTGAGCGTTGCTTTTTTGTCAATACTGGGCTGGCCGCTGGAAAACGTGGAACCGGTGCATTTCGGCCAGGAGGCAGCTCTGACGCTGTCGTCCTGTGAGTGCAGGGATTCCCTCGATCCAGAGAAAAAGGAAGGAACAATGAATCAGGGAGCTCCATTTAAGTACATGGAAAAAATGGCCAAAGGAGTGAATGTCAACAGACGCAGGAAGCACGGAGGCATAATGCTGTTGGAGACGGGACACTTGCTGAAGGCATCTTTGCTCAACAATGTGTATACTAACACTTGCATTTGTTTTAATTAAAGCAAGCCTCGTGCACCTGCAAAACATGTCTGCTAATTGCACTTAGCTGTAGGACTGTCAATGCATTATAGAGGAACAGTCACAAACACGCAAGTAAATGAGAGGCTGGGGGACAAAGAGTTTCAGACAGACACAACAAGAAGTCTTAATTCAGACGTCGGAGAGGGATTCCATGATGTATCATACATTTATGAGACAAACCGATGCACATACAGGACACGCAGACAGGGACAAACTCTCAAACATGTTTATTTGATAAGATTTCCAAATGGTTCATTTCACTCGCGGCGTCTCAGGACTTTGAGTGTTTCCAAACAAAGATGTCTCGTCAGGCAGTGAGGTGGCCCAGAAATGGGACAAATGAGGCCTATTTTGTCGAAGGACATTTGTCTGTATTTAATTCATCGAGTGTTTAAACTGTACAGCTTTTAGATAAATACTCCAAAATCACAAGAAAATCAAGGTGGATTAATAAGAAGCTTAATCAGATGTAGAGGCCTTAATATTTGCTGCTGTTACTTGTGTTTTGTTTATTTTTTGGATGCAACATCAATAACTAAAATGTGTGATACCTGCAAGCTCCTTAAATTCACATTATATTATCACAATGGAGTATCTCAGAATATATTGGCCTGATTTGTGACTCCATAACAAATTCCCACATGATTTAAAGCAGAAGAGCTGACAAAAGCCAGGTCGGCATCCCCGAGAACACTGCTTTGTCGTCGAACAACAAAGACGGGCCTTTGGGTTTAGCCAATATTTCATAACAATCACGCGTTCGTCGGCCTCTGCGATATCTACTTGTGTGGCAGTTCTTAACTGGCCGTGCACCTCAGCTAACGTGTTGGCTCAAATACCACAGAGGAGCTCTGAAAACAGGCATTAAAGCGGGCTAAATCCCCCAAGTAGCTGTGTGCTTAGCATGGTCTCTGAAAGGTATCCAACCGTTTATGTGAAACCTAAGCACTTCTTGATCAAAGGCTCTCAGAAGACTGCGAGGTGAACGAGGAGCCTTGTAGAATTCTCAGCTGATTACTTTTTTCAGCCAGTGCAAAAGAGTGTGTGTGTGTGTGTGTGTGTGTGTGTGTGTGTGTGTGTGTGTGTGTGTGTGTGTGTGTGTGTGTGTCTCAAAAGACAGGAATCTTTCACCAGGGAGAGCGGATTAACACATCAAATCCAGCCCTTCAATCAATAGGGAGGTAATGGAGCGATAGGAAATATGTGCACGCCGCCTGCCTGCACGGTAGATTTAAGCAGCTTTCTCCTTTGCACAACCCAATTTACACACTGTACCACAATCTCACCAAATAAGCCAAGCAAAGACTTACAACAAGTTTTATTCAGTAACAGGAAAGACGGGCAAATGATGTATATAATAATCCTTTGCCAGTTTAGCATGTTAGCATGCTAACATTTGCTAATTAATAAGATATGTATGATAATAAGGATGTTAGCATGGCTAAAACCGAAGGACTGCAGATGAATATTAGCTGTAAGATAACTCTGGCACATAACAATCAAATGGTCACATTTATGTTTAATGCTACATGTTCTGTTACAAATACAATAAAATGAATAATAAATTGACAAAATGTGTGTATCGTAACATAGCTCTAGTGTTGTCCCATTTAAAGCATGCCGTCAAGACAATCCCAATAAAATGTGAAGCTACAACAGTTCGACACAGCTCAGCTCCTGTCAGTAGCTGCAACATGGAGACCTTGTGTTTGCACAAACTTGACCCCTGACCTCTTCCTGCAGGCTCACAACCCCTCTCACTGACCCATCAACAAACTAATTTGTCAATAGTGACCTCTGAGGTCTGAACCGGTCGCTGTGGCTTCTCCACCCCAGCCTCGGCAGATAGCACTCTCCTCACGATCAATAACAGAACTTTGTAAATACTTAGACAACAGATGAAGAGCAGAGCCTTTAGTGCTGACTCATAAATATTAATGCACACGGCTGCCTCTGTTTTATACCAGTTTAGTCTCAAAAGCTAATGTGGTGTTTAACATTAAGCTTGTGCTGCACTCAGCACTTTCTTTTTACCACTGCAATTTAAGCTTTGACTTGTGTGCTTTAGATTGTGGAGGATATTGCAGGTATTCTCCACTACAGCAGAAATGATGTTACCTTCATAAAGCAGATAATAAAGACAAACACACACTGCTGCACAGTTTGTTCCTGGTGTCTCTTAAAACTTTATTTTAACCTCATTATTTATTAGCAGTTTGTAAAGTCTTGCTTATATTTAATTGTCATATATATTAATCAATTATTTGCCTATTCATTAATATAACCCTCACTCCAAAAAACCTGGGACACTGTGTAAAACATAAATAAAACAGACAATATATTTTATGTTTAACTCATCAGACTCATTGATTTTTCTAAATATCTGCTTATTCTGAGTTTGATGTCATCAACATAAGTTGGGACAGGAGCAACAAAAAAATGGGAAAGTTATGGAATGCACCAAAAACACCTGTTTGGATCATTCCACAGGTAAACAGGTTCATTGGTAACAGGTTTTGTCTCATGTGTTATTGTATATCAGTAAATATGATTGCAGCTTTGTTATGATGTTGTGTGTTAATTAACTGGCAGAGAAGTTGACAAATACATTAATAAACACTGAAAATGTCCTTCTGTCTGCTTACAGCAACATTACACTGTTCACATATAGCTTTAATATTAAAAAAGAAAAGATATGAGTGACGACAGGAGATCAAATCCATGACTGGCACACAGGAAGAAGCCAAACGTATGACTGACGCGTGTAGTTAATGAGCGATGGTGGATCCTGCGGCGAGGCCACAATCCACCTCGTCGAGCCCCAGCATGAGGGCAGCTGTGGAAACACTGTGCTCCACAGTTTTTCCACCTCTCCTATGACATAAGATATTAGCAGCACCCTCTTCATGAATCTGTGTCGTGCATGGAAGCAAGAAAAAGAAATCAAAGAAGTCCCATTAAGGTAGTGCGAGAAGACCATTGGTGATTTAATGTTCCTTTTCCTCTCCCGCTCTTCATCATCTCCATTCCTGCACTCCTCCCCCCTCGAGTCCCTCGCGAACAGAATCACTGCCAATAAAATCACAAATCACACCTATCAATCTGGTTCCTCTCACCTTTCTTAAATCTCAGGAGCAAAGCAAGGCATCGCTCACGCAGTCGCTGGAATGCTCAATGACAGGTGGAACATGCAAAAATTGGAGATTACAAGAGGAAAAACCAGAAGCAGGAAAGCGTACATCATTCGTAGTTCAGTGCAGTCCATGCGTGGAGGGAAACAGTGCTTTAAACCATGAAGAGCTGACTGGTGGTTTGAGCTGATGATTTCCCGCCTCTGATTTGGTCTGTTTTTGGTAAAGCTGGACGGGATTCCAGTAAGCGGAGCAGTGCTGTAAGCTCTTATCAAGTACAGAATAGCAACATGCATGTGCACACAAACACATAAACACAGCTACGTGTAACTTTCAGTGTAGCGGGTTTCTTGCGCCCAGCGCCTCCTTGGCATTCAACACGGCTCTCAACAGCAGATGGAGAGCGCCTGCATTAACGCTGATGGTGCTGCGATTCTCTGAGGCCTCGTTCCTGTCGTTCTCTCTTTTCAAGCACTTTGAACAAAAGCGGCATTTCAAAATTGTCAAAGCTGCAGAGGGGACTGTGTGAAAATGTGATAAGACTAAACGACTGCGCTAAGCACCGGGGCACGGAGGAGATTCTGGAAGGTAGAGAGACGGACCTCTCTGGGTTTAACTCTTGACACATTGTGTTTGTGAGGTGTGTCGGCAACTAAATTGGACAGAAACACAAGGCAAAATAGCTTAATTTGAAAGTATGTACGTTGATTGCGTTAATGAAGCCCAACAGTTTAGGGACTGTGTGGAAATTACTGGGGTGGGGAGGGGAATGAACCTATGTTTGACTTTACTCAACTCAACCCTGATTTTATGCTCGATATGTTATTTACTGTGATGTTTATACTGGAGATTAACTCTGTATGATGCACAAGTGTTTCCAAAACATATTGACATATTGTTCATATTTGCTGCTCGAAAATAAACCCCTGGTACAGAGACAATGGTTGTCCTGGACCTTTATGAAACATGGCGCACACAAAAGGTTTGTTTTTGAACTGTTTTGATCCACAGCGTTACTCTTGTTTTTACTGTAAATCCTAGAAATAGATGCAATAAAATGTAATACTCTCAGACTCCCTCTTTGTACTCCAGATCTATTCAACATGTCCTCCAGATTAAACAGCAACACATCATTTGTTCACGTCCCCTAAAATGTCAAATCTGTCAAGTTAATCATAATCATTGTAAATCCCTGTTGAAAAGTAAATCTCTTTTAAGACGCCGCACTGCTATAGCTATGGTTTGGTTAGGTTTAGGCACAGAAATGACTTGACCTGGTTGGGGATAGGGATTTATCACGGTTTGGGCTAAAGTTAAGATTAGGGGAGTCATGGCTACAGTCATGGTTGGTGAGGTCCGATGCTTTGTTGACCTCTCCATCGTGGACTTTGTGACCCTATAACAATGTCATCAGACTGCCTCCTTCTTTTTAAGACAGAATTCCTGTTCTTATGAGAGGCTTTTGTCAGCTGAATATTAATATATTCCATTTTGGAGGCACTTGTTGAAGCAATTGCTGCTGTTATTCACCTTAGGGGACAGCCTCCTAAAAAAGCTGTGAACCAAGTTTCCACCGGTTCTGTCCTTAAAAGGGTATTTTGAATTCATTTGTGCAGGATCTTGGTCACTTTTTCAAATGGAGGGCTCACCTCTGAACAAGACTGTTGGTGGATTTATTGCAGAGTTTCAGCTAATGGCCAAAGCACTGCTAAATATCTCAAAAGTTGTCAAAGTGAACATATGGACGCAGAGGTCGAGGGAAGGCGAGAAGAACATTAAGAGGCATTAAAAGGTGCAGTTTTGACCGTGTGGCTGGATGGAGGAGAGTCAGAGCAGGCTGAGAGGCAGAGCCCTGGCACCCGCACACAATCCATTTGTTCATGGCACAGGCGTTAATGGTTGAGCAGCTCTGAGCCAAAAAACATAAGGGAGCGCTTTAATCAAAACTCGCATGCATTACCTCCGCAGATCCAGGCAAACGTTTGCAGAGGGTGGCCAGGAGGTGAGCAAAAGCCAGTTTGCTCTCTCGGGCGAGAGGATGATGGGGGCGTAACTCTAAAAACAACTCGGGTCCCTGTGCGTGGACCACATGTCGGGGAAATGAGGAACGTGTGCAGTATCAGTGTGGTGGCAGGCGATGGAGGTTTGAACACGGAGGCGGGATTAGGGCTGTCAATAGAGCACAGTGTGGCTGATCCTGTCAGAGCTGTGCCAGGGGTTAAAGACCAGGAAATCAGTCTCACAGCACACATACGCACACATCGACTTAATGCTGTGTGGCCCTTCCTCTGGTAGCTGATGAGGTGTCTTAGCTGATTAATGCCACACAGAACTTTGGAGGTCATTTCCAGGACTTTAATTAGGCCAGGCACTAACTAAATCACACTTACACAATTGAGTTCTCAGTTGAGTATCTCCAATTAGGCTCAGTCGAGGGCCAGGAAACCTGATTACTGTGTTTGCTTGAAGAGTAGTCCCAAATTTAAAGGTCAAGGGGGGAATAATGGAATATCGGTTACCTACTGTAGATCCAGGAGATTCGGACGAAATGAAAAGTTATGCAGGCCATTTACAGTAGTTGTGATAAGTGCAGAGGTTGTTTGGGAGACTCATGCTAAGGCCAGACACACCCAAATCAGATTAACAAGCCAAAGTCAAGTAATTTGACCAACTCTATGGAGAGGTTGATCCCATTTCAACAACGACCCCTCCTCCTAAAACCTACAGGAGCTGGCTTTTTATGGCCTCTAATTAATTGAGCATCAGACCTGCCCACCAGCACATCTGTGACAACTTATCTTATTTGCTGATTCATAGCTCTTCCTGTTTGTAGAGCTTTGCTCAAATAAACCGGGCTGTGCGTCTCATTACATCAGAGGTGAGGGGTCTGTCACGCCCGAGGCCTCAAGTGGAAGCCACACACAAAGTGAAGTGAAGGGCTTCTTGGTTGCCATCGACATAGACTGTATTCATGTATTTAAAGTTGCTCTGACCGATATGTTTCTTTTAACAATGGATCAAATGAGCGTTTGTAATTTTGGCCTATATTCGTATCTAAGGCATCTATGCCCATATTTTAGCAATATATCTTTATATTGAAGCCATTTACTATATTTATCACCTCAAATTGTGTGTAATGTCCCTATTAGCACTAAAATCCTGTAAATAACCCACTGAATTTGGATATTTTATTTATTTATCTTTGTTTACAATTTCATTAGCTATTCAAAGTGTCAGTCATCTGTTAAATCAGTTGTGATTGGCTCAATCTTCACACAGAAGGAGGCCCTTCTGTTCAACTCAGAATGTTATTGGTTTATTTGGTTGCCAGGCTTCATATGGCAGATCGTGATTGGTCATTTCAAATCTCAGTCTCCCCATAAAAACTGGAGGCAAGATGGCCGCCGCTTTCAGGAAGTTGTAACATGAGATACACAAAAGACAAGCAGAAGACGAGTAAACAAGGAGAAAACATCTCTCTGTGGATTGTTAGCACGTTTTGGACTAAACAGTTTTACTGCAGTGGATCTTCTGGACCTTTGTGGATGTTTCCAGACTGTTTCTGTTGGACTGTTATCGATCTGTGGATCACTGAGAGACGTCATCGGTGAGTTGCCGATGTTCAAAAACTTTTGTTTGTCTGCTGTTGGCATTTATTGGGCCTCCCGTTGTGATTGTAGCTTGAAATGGTTTGCACAAGTCGATTCATGACAATCTTAGCTTTCTGATGGTGGAAGAACAATAAGCAACAGGAAATGCTCCTACAGCCCGCAGGCTTCTAGCTTTAAAGCTAGTTAAAGAGGGCCGGTTAACTTGATTTATCTGTTTGTGTGTTTTATAGAACGTGCCTATAATGGGACTACATCATTAAAGCTGTTTGGGAAAAGCATTCACCTTCACCTATTGTGTTGCTTTGAGCTGTTGGCTGTTGGTTGCTGGTACTTTCTGATGGTCATACGTCATTTTGGGAATCGTCATACATGTCGTTTTGGGAGTCATTGGCCTATTGGATATAAGGAGGCGGTTGGCAGGTGGGAGGACATGTTGGAAATTCATCCTGTTGCACCTTAACTGTGACTTATAACATTTATTGCAGTAAAGGAGCACTTGCTGAGAACGAATGGCAATGAATAGAAATCTGGAAGGTGTGAAAAGAAAATTTCAACCAATGAATGTGGAGGTTGTCTTCCTGCTGACTGCTGCTGTTGATGGGTCGTGTTAGTCAGCGCCGCTAAGAGCAGACTGATGAATGAAAGCTGCCGCCGAGCAGCACGTTGGATTAACATATGTGGGTGATGAATTTGGTCTCGGTCCTCGTGGTGCCTGCCGCCCCCCTCCCTCCCTGTCTCTGTCTCCAGCCCACGCCCACTCAAAAGAGCTCATCAAGTGCCATCAAAGCCTGGTGCGGTCAGCGGGAACCTGTTTTCTTTTCACTTTCACCATTTTATGAGCGACCGCAGCGTATTTCCCATGTCTAATTTCTCACCCCGTCTCTCCTCTCTGCCTCCCTTTTCCTGTTTCCCTTCTCCAATCTGTCCTCCTCTGTCACTGTGATGGCATAACGCTCCAAGTATCTGGCTAATGTTTTAAATGTTCAGTTAAATACTCATACTCTGGTTAAAGCCATTCCTCTCCGGGCGAAGGCATTCATAATTTACACAGAGGAGAGGCTCTGGAGGAGGCCGAGAGGAGAGAGGGAGCAGCAGACAACAACACATTAGTCTGATCACCGAGAGATTTTCCATCATGTTGAGGAGAAAGGTTTCATAATGCATCATCGCAGGATGTTTTAAAGCAGCTCAGAGGAAAATGCATCGGGAATGTTGGTGTGACACATAACGCTGCAACTAACAATTATCCTCATTATTTACATGATTAATCGATTGATCGGCTAGTCCAAAAAGTGTGGAAAATGCTCATCGCAATCACCAAATTGACATCTTCAGATTGCTCCCTTTGTCTAACGAACAGTCCAACACCAAAGACTCTTCATTTACTCTTAATTATCATAAATGACTGAAGAGAAACAGCAAATTCTTACATTTAAGAAGATGGAACCAGTGCAGACCCTCAAAGAACAAAGCTGTGAGCATCTTGAATCACCCTGTAGCTTTCTCAGGTCATTTTGAAGGCATGGATAAAGACTGTATGAAAGAAACCCACGTGAAATAAAGCAGCTCATCGCTGATTGACAGGTTCAGCTTTGCTCCTCCTGTGTAAACAATCAAACGTCAGCAGGGCCTCTCTAAATGCAGCAGGACTGAGTTATGTCACAGTCGCATCACAGGTTGTAATAGGTCATTCATGCGGGGAGTCCTTCAGGTTAACTTTTGATAAAGCCTGAAAAGATGTTAAAGTAAATGTACAAACTGGAGCCTGAATCACAAAGCAAGTTCAAGAAGTCAGTTCTCAGTGAAAGAGCTGGATTCATGATTTACTGAGCTAATTAAGAGTGCACAAAGATTGATTGTCAGTCTGTGTTCAGTGCCTGTATGAAAGAAGAATGATGAGATAACAAGTAAGATGGCCTGCTCATGCACTAATCTTGCTTCTTGATAGGCAGAAAAAGAGAAATGTGCGTGAGGAAAGGGATGGCGCCCCGGTGCTCTAACTGTTATGATGACAGGTGTTGAATGCAGCGAGGTCGCAACAAGGAAAACAAAGCAACACAGTGACAGAACGTCTTGTAACACTTAGCTTGTTAAACTGTTTTCCTGCTCTTTGCAGTCGAAGGTTAATGGCCACGAGCTTGTCCTGCACTTGTTTTCCAGCCTTCTCTTGGAATCCCAATAAAAGTCATCACATTTTTGTCTGAGCTCAGTATCCTGTGTTTGGACACGGCAAGGGGAGAGGACCCG
Organism: Chaetodon trifascialis; assembly: GCF_039877785.1. Lineage (NCBI taxonomy): Eukaryota > Metazoa > Chordata > Actinopteri > Chaetodontiformes > Chaetodontidae > Chaetodon > Chaetodon trifascialis. Next base: position 4,495,341 of record NC_092076.1, on the reverse strand, counting down.
CTGAGATCCCTTTCACTAACAGATGGGAACTTGTGGGTCCATTAGGCTGAGAAGCACGCTTCAGCAGATTCAGTCAGGAACGCTGCAGAATCTATTGATTCTCCGGTGAAAAGAAAATTGCAATCCAGACATCTAGTTTACAATTCTTAGGAGCTTGGTGGAGAAGCCATCCTGTTTGTGTGATAGCACCTTGCTGGGAACTTTTTCTCATTGGCAGCTGTGTGGCTTGATAGCAGGAAGATGATGGATTTGCTGCACATTCGCCACCTGTGCATCCGCAAATAAGACAATGGCGATCTGTTTCATATTAAAACTCCATCCATTAAAACAGACAAAATTAAGCTCTGTGGCATTTTCCGTTTAAAGTTTGCTGTTGTTGATCCTGTTTGATCCTCACATCCTGTTGAGGACTCCAGCAGGTCTGAATCAACCTCATGCCCCGACTCCCCTACTTCTGCTGGCTGTAGGCCGTTAATGGGAGGTAATGAGGCAGAAACTAAAAGTCTGTCTGCTGGGTAGAAGTAACTACAGGACTGCTGCAGATGCAGTCACAAAACAGCAATGCAGCTACCTTGTAAATGGTTCAGTATGGTTTAAACGAGCATCCGACAGCTGTGGCACAGGAGGTACGGCAGGGTGTCCACTAATCAGAAGGTTGGTGGTTCGATGCCTGGCTCCTCCAGTCTGCATGCTGACGTGTCCTTGGGCAAGATACTGAACCTTAAATCGGGACTCTTAACGGACTGCACACATGACCCAAAGAGGCAGCCTAAGTCATCAGTTGGCTACTTTTCATTAGCTCTGTTAGCTTCTTTAATGTTATACTGTTGAGGAAAGTAAACCCTATAGAGGTTATTCAGATGTTGAAAACAGTTAATGATCTCTTCACTGTATGTTACCCTCCAGTTTCTGTCTTACAGTTGTATTATTGCAGAAATTTCCCTCTTTAACTGCAAAAGACCTCCACCAACCCAGGTGCTCAGAATCACTATCCCGGGCCCTGCAGGTTGTAGCAGTCATTCGAGAGACAACCTGCCAGCATGGAGAAGGGCGAGATGTAATGAATTGTACAAACTGGAATAACAGCGCAGACTTTCAAATGCCAGCCTTGCCTTGAAGGCGTTCAGGGTGTTGCACAGTTGTACTTGTGAGAGGTGACGGAAGTAAGTAATTGAGTGAAGAATGAGTTCAAACCCTGCTTATTTTCTTCCCTCTGCATGCCTGGCCAATCGCTGCATGACGTGACCTCTGGAAATGTACACAGGGACTCACTAAAACTTTATCAGATCAATAAACATGCATGCAGTATAAGTGTAGTAATACACTCCAGTAGGTGACACTCCTCTAAATGTGGTTGGATGCACACCGTACTCCCCAGTATTTGCCAAAAATGTTATGCCAAAGCATCCAAAAGCATCCAGTCAGCAAGAGTCCTTGGTCCTAAAACACCTTGTTATTGAGTGACATCAGATTTAAAAAGCCATATTTATTCCAACTTAAAGGCTGGCTAAGTGTATGCAAATAACAAGTCAGTACAAAACTGATGGGCAGGTGTGCGTCTCCAAACACACAACGCCTCAATCCTTGAAGCAGACAAGTGACTGCAGCAGCAAACCATGCCATCTGTCAGCCAACAGTAAGAGGATGAAGCCACAGTGAGCTTGTGATCAGCAAAACTGGATGAGGATGGAGAGTAGGAGGCAAGTCGTCCAGCACGTCGCAGTTTGCCGACAGCAGGGTCGCAGTTTGGTACAAGCAGAGTGACTCGTGGAGGCCGTTCAGCCCGGTGCCAGCTGTGCATCGCATGCTGCTGCTGGTCGTGTTCACACGTCAGTGTCTGTTTACAGGTCTTTAGGAGTACAACTGCATGTGTGGAAAAATAAAGCTGTATGACGCCTTTTGCGGCTCCAGAGGGAGACGCATTAAATCTGATGAATTACGTCAAGTTGCATTGTGGGTAAGCAGCAGGTTTTAACAAGGATGAAGCATGTGCGGAATTTAAAAAACGACGACGTCTCTGATTCAGCTGCATCATTTTTAATCCTTTTTTAAAAGTGCAATGACAAATCAGTATACACTCAGTTTGCAGCTGGGTTCGGCCATAATCTAGTGATTACACACCTGCATAACAGCACACCTGTTGTGCAGACTTTGAAAGGGGACAGGACTTGATCTGTGATTGGACTCCACGAAAACACAAGCACAGACTCAGTGCAGACTGGGGAAGGCCTCTTGTTTTAACAAATTCAGGCTGTTCCAGGGGGCAAAAGGAAATTCGACCCAGTGCATTTTAGATGAACTTAATAAAGTGGATATTGATTGCACTGTAGATGCATGGAGCTTCTGTGCATATCAGGAATGACGGGGCAGCAGAAAATACAATACATTGCGCATCAATAACCCTGACGAGTTCATTTTTACTGGGCCTTAAAGGGTTTGAGTAATTGATAACAGAGAAACTAATTTGTGTGAGTGAAATTGATTTGAATGCTAATAGTTTGGAAGGAACACGTTCAGTACAACAGAAGCCAAATAATTTGTACTTAAAGTCTGCAGTAAAATCAACTTTTTTGCCCATCTTTTCAGCTCAGCATTTAAGTTAGAGCTTCGTTTCATTCAAATATTTAAGTGGAGAAAACTCATAATGTGTCACTAATAAGCACATAATGCAGTGCATTAGTAGATGGAATACAAATGTTGTGATCTTCAAATTTGGAAAAGGCATTTTTTTGAGTGTTTCTCTTTTCTTTTCCCTTCTTCTGTGTTTGTTTTACCTTTCTGATCTGATTTGAACCCTTTGTGGCTGTTGATCTTCAGCACACTTCTCGTGCTCACAGGTGTTACTGTTTACCTGCTGACTGCTTGTTGTTAGTTTTGTTCTTAAAAAGGAATCCCACTCGTATCCTCTATGAAGGCATCGTGCCAAAACACACCAGCAGATCTACTAAGAATTAGATCTCCGAAAGTCAACTAAACACGAGGGCTGTGTTTTCCCTGATTTCTTCTCCGCTTTGTTCGCCTAAAACAGGATATGTTTTGTCAGACATGCTCACACAGTAGCCTAGAAAATCAGTTTGGGTATGTGAGTGCCCTGGAGGAAGAAGTCTGAAAAACCACCGCCATAGTGGGACATGTTAGAGAGAGGCGAAGCAAAGACAAGGCTGGGCAGCAATCTGAGTGAGGACAGCAGCTTGTTTGAGAATCCTATCTGCTGTTGGAGCTCCTGCATGAGCTGCTGCTGTGAGAGAGATAATAGTTTTGTCCCTCCTCCAGGCTCCCTGTCTGCTTCTGGTAAAGCAGACTGGCCCATTTTACGAGACAGGAGGAAAGTGGGAGGGGGCCGACGAGGTGGAGGGATGGATGAAAAGATTGGAGAGGGGCTGCTGAGAATCTGGCCTCGGGCACTGAACAATGTCATACTGCCATGATTCATGTGCTGGCAGCATTTCATGCCTTGTTTTGTGGTGGTGGGAGATGAAGCGGTGGTTGCATCAACCTGTATGTGCATGCATGTGTGTGTCTGCGGCTGCCAACTTAGTGGTCTAGCTTATTATAGGATGTAGCAATTATGAACCAACATGTCTGTCTCATCACGGCTCACCTCTTGGCCCGTCAGTCTCACGTCCTTGTGGTTGCACTTCAGTAGTTACAATAATAAATAAGGCCAGGAGAAATTGATTTACGGTGAATCGCTGTGGGAAAAGTTCCCCAAAAGGACTTGCTGGAATAATTAAACAGACGTTTGACGAAGACAGACTGTGATAAACAGAAATTTTGTGGGCAAAAATTACTAACAGAGCAAAAGGAGTTGATTCTTTGTTAATCACATGAAAAACAAACTGTTGGGAGAAAAGTTTTTAACAGATTTGGTAACTTGTTACTCACTTTGTAGAACACAACTTAGACACACAGACAGTGTAAATAGTGGAGGAACATCTGAGTCTGAAAAGTGAAGCCAATGCAGAAGTGCTTTAAACTTGCATTCTCTCTAATGGCCAGCAGGGGGCGAGTCCACTGGCTGCAAAAGGAAGTTCGATATAATGTAAGTTTAAGAGAAAATTACCTGACCTTTCATTCTCCTGATGAGTTTGTCCTCTCAATCACTAATTTCAAGCCATCTTCAACACAGCATGACATTAATATTGTAAATGGTTCCATTTAGAGTAAAATACACAATAAAGTATTCACTACCACCACGGCGTGTCCTCAGATTCTCAGCCTGATCCAATCAGGATAGTCATAGCAATGCCCATCCTCCCCAGCTCCACCCGTTTGTCCAAATATGGTCCCGTCTGGCTCCAAAGATGGTGACGGCAAACTCAAGGCTGCAAAACAGTAGTCCACAAACCAACGGGTGACGTCACAGTGGGTTTACACGTGGGTAGACGTAAGTTGACTGGTGTATCACCACCAAAGGCACCAGCCTCCCCCATGCATCATCTCTCAATTGCCATTTAATAGCATACAATCAATGTGTCATTAAAGAGACTTAGACTACAACTATTACTCATTCACGGTGACTTAAGTCAGTTCCCCGACTGCAATAAGTTTCACTCATGTTCTGCACTGCGCTGATGCAAGTCTGTGCTGGGCGTGTGTACTACTGCAGAGTCGCCAGCGTACAGCATACCTGTGGTGTTTCTTCTCACTGAAAAGTACAGGGTGGTGCAGCTGCTGCAAAACAGAGAGGTTAGAGCAGGCCGGAGTCCAAAACTGAGGCTAACTCTCACTCTGGCTCCAAGCTTTGGATTTCTAGTACAGCATGTGGAAGTGCTTTTGGCTTGGAGGACATCTAGCAGCAAAAAAACCCCACAAAGATAGCAAGAAATGAAACCAAAAAGCAGCCCACGCACGAGGACGAAGGAGCCGGGACAAAGCACATTACTCTTCATTTTTGTCACATCCAACTTGCAACCATACGGTGGAAAAACAACAAGCCGCAGAATTATGATGAATGCAGTCAAAGGGGGGAAGCGGCTGCGAGCTCGTAACAAGCTGCATGCATGCCATCCTTAAATCCAGTTTCATTTGAGGGAGCAGAGCATTTCGTATTAGATTAAATTACTGCTGCTGCCAAATTAATGAAATTTCCTCTGAGATTTCCTTGCGGTGCTCTAACCGTACGTATCTGCTGAGACGGTATCAGTTTTGATGGGACATCATTACTTGATTTGACAGTTTCATGCAAATATTTAATAAGCCACTGTTAAAAACGTTGACCTCAAGGCAGCTTCCTCTCTTGGTTTGATCTCCTCTTGCATGCAGCCAACACCCTGAACTATAACAGGCTTTCAGCAGTGCTCAGGGTTATCATCAAGTCCATCCACCAGTCTCAAGGCTAATATCAATGTCTCAAGGGTGTGCAGATAACCATCATTTTCCTCCCTCTAAACCCTCCTGTTGGTCCCCAGAGTGGAGGCTCAGCTGTCTCCTAAAGCCTGTTTTTACTTCACCCCTTTGCTGTTGTCACAACATTTTCATTACATTGCAGCTTAAGCCCTTAACGACCCCCTTCTAAGACTAAACATGAGGTCAAACAGGGTGTTGCCTGGACAAAAACCAGGAGAGGCGTCAAGAGATCTGCTTCACAGTCACCCTGTGTGCGCCTCTACGCCTCTGGTGAAATCAGCTTGATTAACAAATTCTTCCAGGCTGCAGAGAAGATATATGATCTTTCTCCTCTAAAAGTATATCGGCTCGCCATATTTTGATTTTAGACGTAGATTTTTGGCAAACGAAAGGCTCCCTCCGCCTCTTACTTGGAGAATGAGCAGCTTCTCTCTGTCTGCATGCTCTCCAGAGCTGTTCCACTTTATAGCTCTGTAAAACAATGGATTATGAGCACTAGAGTCAAATCCCACATTTCATGACTCTGCACACACTCCAGGTACCGCTGACTCATGGCAGCCACCACACCGCGTAAGAGCTGCTGTTCCCCTCCAGAATAAACAGCACAAACGTTTTATCCTTGTGATTCACGGTTGATGCTCAGACAAAGAAAAGAGCCGTAAATCCACTGACATCAGTCAGTGTCTACAGGATGTCAGAGATTTTTATCTCTATATTTATTATTTTTGTATCCTGAAATAATGAAATTGTACTGAATTTGTTGGTATTTTGCCATAAAATGCTTAAAGGATGTTTAAAGAGCAATTTCAGGAATCTAAAGTTGAATTTTAGAGGTTGCACCAACAGTCAGAAGCTCTCCTGGGGTGATGCAAGTTGAGGCGAAGTCCTGACTCCACGTTATAAATGTACAGAGACTTGATGGAAAGGACAAACTGGAGAAAAATAACAGAAAGAACTGGACTTCCACCAGCTGCTGCATATGGCACCGGCTAGCTCCAGCTAACATCTGTACAGGCCGTGCGTTAGCTGCTTTGGTAACTGAGGAAAAGCTTCATGGGAGCAATACGTAGGCCGGGGACAGGTGCTGCCTTACAAGACGGGTTAAAAGGAAAAGCTCCTTACAGTCTCGTGGACGTTGGGGACATTGTTTGAGATTTGATTGTGGCTTCTGGCTCTTAAAAGAGGGCCTGTGCTGGATTATTTTTATGTGGAAAGCTGTGGTAAATAGCATGCATTTTTTTTAACAATTTTTGCTGAAAAATCACTGGGCTTGAACAAAAATGCGAGCTCTCCCAAACACGGAGAGGATTGGCTGACTGGCCGTGCCGTGCCGTGCCATGCTGTGCCATGGGCAGCACTGTGGCTCGGCGGTTTGCGCTGTCGCCTCGCCGCAGGAAGGCCCTGGATTGATTTCCTGGCCGGGGCAGGGAGGGCCTTTTGGGAGTTTGCATGTTCTCGGCGTGTTTGTGTGGGTTTGCTTTGGGTTTGACTTGGACTCTGGGCGCTGCTCTGTGGCTGCCCACTCCTCCTAATACTTACAATAGTTTAAATGCAGAGAATACATTTTAGGGATCAATAAAGGGTAATAATTTAACATTTATTTGATAGCCATGGAGCTAAAACAAAGAATAACGTGGTTAAAGGCGAAAATGCCTTGCTAAGGCTTCAACTTTGACTAATCCACAGTGACTATTACACTAAGATATTTTGTTGCCTTTCAGATCATGAAAATTGTGATGGACAGGGTGACCGGGGCATTTATCCCAGATCAGCCTTCCCACAATTAGGGGCTGGATAATTGTCCATATAAACTCTAGACATGACCGCTCAGGTTGCCTGCTGTCTTGTTGTCTGTGGTGGGAAAGCATTCAGTCTCCGCCGTCCAACTCAGTCTTTAATAGTGTCAATTTATTTTGAGCCTGATCTATACGGCTGCAGGTTGTGCGGCTGCCAGCTCTGTGGTGCTGAGTTCAGCAGAGAGACGAGCTAGCTAAGCTCGCAGTTGGGTGTGATTTTTGTATGTGTTTGCTTGGTTTTCCACTGAAATGAAATGATTGATGGCTGCGAAGGCCCAGCGTAGGGCCGGGGCTTGTTTCACAGCCCACAGGCTTCTGAGTCTGATTAACTTGTTTACGCAGACAGAAGACTGGAATGGGTGTAGGCGGATGCAGAGACATGGATTTTTGGACAGAGGAGAAGATGAACAGAAAGCGTCTTTATTAGCGAGGATTCCGATCATCACTCCTCCCTTTGGAGAATGTAACAGAACACGTTTCGGGCAGCAAAGCCGCCATGTTTGGCAGGTTTTTTTGGTCAACAAAGGGAGCATCTAGGACTTTCAAACTGCCTCTCCCATGAAAAATCTGCAAAATGAAGAGAAATAAAGAGCTGCTGAGGTCAGAACATCAGGCTCTTATGATGACATTCAGCTTTAGTTGTTAGGTGTTCGTGTGATATCTTTGGCAGCAACCGAGGCTTCCCATGCAGAGCGTTGTCTTGTGGTCTGGGGTTTGCATTTGAGATAAACCAAAGCCTGTATCACAGCCCACAAAACAGGCCTCACAGCTGCCAATCACATTTTTCCAGCCAGTGTGACGTAGCTCTTCTTCTCCTCTTGTCTTCTGGAGGATTAATAGCCCCAGAGAGTAACTAAGCGTAAGGTTTTTCTCACCATTTTCAGACCAGTGTGAGGTTTTTAAAATGTGACCAGCAGTGGACCCTGGAAGACATTTCTCTTATAGTAACACAGACACTGAGGGGAATATGGCCTCCTGTTATAGAAGACATCGAGTTTCCCTTTCTTCTGTATGAGCAAATCCCTCAAAATTATAGCACTCTGTGGTGTCATCAGAGCAGCCGTCTTAACAACTTCCAAACAGCTTCAAAAGTACTTGCAATGTTATTTATAGAGATCTTTATAGTGAACTTGCATCTCGAGGAGGTTTTAAAACAGCAGAGTTCCAGTATTTCCTTTATTGCACTCCAAATATAACTCCTTGGAGATTTATTGTAATGCCTTTGAGCATTTCCTAATGCAGATAAGAATGCTGCACTGGCATAAGGAAGATAAGAAATACCTCAGGGCACCTGCTCACAGCGGGGATAAAAAAAAACTCCCCTGTGTGCAGGTTCCTGAATAGCCTTTCGTACCTGTTAGCATTACACTCCCTGCTCCCGTCCGCAGCCACAATTAGCTCACCTTTCAGTATAAAAGTCCCTCTTGGCCTGCTGGCCAAGGCAGCAGATGTTACGTTGGCCTGTTCACGCAGACATGCTTGATCCAAGATGATTGGCCGTAATTATAGTCTGTAAGCTGATAGCGGGGGAATAGGCAGCCCATTGAGATGTCAGCCCTGCCAGTGTTTATGAATGCATTCAGGCACTGTCACGAGCGCAGCCTCAGCGGCATGAGGGTTGATAGAGAGAGGGGAGGTAGCTGTGATTTCAATGGGAACACCTGGAGAAGCGGACTGGGTTAAACACTGAAAGGTTTGTAAGTGTGTGTGTGTGTGTGTGTGTGTGTGTGTGTGTGTGTGTGTGTTGGAAAGGGACAATGTTGCAGCTGGTGTCTGTTAGGAGACATATTTTATACATTTCTGAATTTCTCAGAGAGCGTTTCAAAGACCTTGAGGTATGTTTGGCCTTCGTTTTAAAAGGAAATTTTGTTAAATGCCTTCATTTGCCTTCTTGCTGAGAGTCAGAGGAGAAGATTGAGGCCACTCGTGTGACTGTACGCTAAATATGGAGCTACAGTCAGCAGCCCATTAGCTTAGCTTAGCATAGAGACTGGAAGCAGGAGGAAACTGCTAGCCTGGCTGTGTCTGTCTGTTAAAGCTTGCAAATTAACATTATAAATTGCTTGTTTAATCTATAAAGCCCTCTAAAATAACTTTTCTGCCCTTTTGTGTTGGGATTAAACAAATGAGATGTAGCGTGTCGAGCGGGAAACTTTAACAGTGTGGATACATGTGGATTGTTTACCTCTGGACGGAGCCAGGCTTGCTGTTTCTAGTTTTTCTGCTAAGCTAACCAATGCTAAGCTAACCATCTCCTCGCTCAGGCTTCATATTTGAAAGTTGGATTGATCTTCTCATCAAACTCAACTTTAAAAATGTTGAATTATTCCTTTAACTGCTTGTCTAATGATCCCTATTGTCAAAGTTTTACTTGAAATCAAGTGTGTCTTAAAGTATGAGCTGGCCTCCCATCTGCTATGTCCCCACACGACCAGAAATGTTGCCTAATTTATTTTAATGAGCTTTGGTCCCAGCAGAAAGAGGAAGTTTGAAACCTGCTGCAGGGGGGCCATCAGCTATTTGTCATCAGCTCGCTGAATGAATCACAGGCCTGTTGCATCGTCCCTTCAGACTCCAACAAAACAAATTTAAGCAAATGACTTCAGCAACTTTGTCAGCGTGGAGGGAAAAGAGAGAAACAGGGGGGTGAGATGAGAGGGAGAAAAGAAGAAGAGGAGAAAATCAGTGAGGGCTGGATGTTGGGAGGCACCTAATTGTCTACTGCAGCATGTAATGACAAGCTTACTTCACATCAATCTTTCATTATTAAGAGCTATTTCTGTCTTGATGCAGAAGGCAAACAGATCCGTCTTCTGGAGGGAGACACACGGTCTGTCCGCTAACTAACCAGGAGACAAAAGTGGATTAATGCAAAGTGTTGGAGCTAAATTGATGGAGGAAGTTCGTCAGTGGATCTCTGAAAACATGGAAAACATATTGTGCTGACAGTTGGCAGTGCTGGTGGTTGTATAAGATCATAAAATGCTTTGTTTTGGAGCAGAAGATCGGAAATTAATGTAATCTCAAAATGTCTAAGAAGTAATGCAAGTTACACTGTCACTAATTCAAATTTAAAAATTTATTAAAATTAATTTGATTTTAATTATTTATGTCTGTGATTTATCTTTGCTTATTTCTATATTTTATCCTTCCTTTGATTTATCAGCATTTTAATTGCATTTACTAATCAAAATTTGACGCTTACATTGTTTGTAATTCTCCAGCAAAAAGTTCCAGTCTGATCAGACTGATGTGTGCAGTGATATTGAGAGAAGTAACTTCAGATTTTTATTTATATTTCATGAAGAGGAGTGAATCTTTCTGCCTTTACTTTAACATCATCTGAAGTTCACAGTATGGGTCAACTTCTCCTGCGGTTCAGCTGTTCCTGATGGCGTTTTCCCTTTGAGAACACTGCCCCCTATCTTTCAACAGCATACAGCACCCTGTCCTCTGCTGTGCATGAGCCTCAGAGCAAAACTCTGCTGCTGCAGAACAAACATGATAGATGAGAGAAGAGAGGAAGCTAAAGTGAAACTTTTAATTAAAAACTATTGCTTCATTTTGTATGTATTGCATGCAGCACCGGCCCATTCATCAGCTATTAGGGTGAATCAGTGAAACGCCAAAATTGCCGTGAACGGTTGGGAACGAGCGAGCTGGGCAGTGTGCCAAGGCAGGTCGGACGTGGAGATGAGGAGGAGAGAGGATCAAGAGTGGGTAAATACAGGGAGAGAGGGGGAGACGTCTGTGTGGATTTCACTCATCTCCATCCTCCTAATAACTCCACTGGATAAAATATGCTTTGAGTGGAGATGATTACCTCTTTATCACTGTTCTCTATATTTATCCCCCCCCCCCTTCCACTCTCCTCCTCTCTGCAGCTTGTGGCTCCTCTCGCTCCCTCTCATCCTCTCTCTGTGCTCAGGAAAATAAGCCTCAGTCTCAGTGATGCTGCTCACTTCTCAAAAGTCCTGAAGAGATTAGCACTTTGAACTCGCGTGGCTTCATTTAAACTTGAGCACTTTCTTAACTTTTGAAGGTAAAGCACATCAGATGGCACAGAAGTTTGCTTCACAGTGACCTGCTATTCAAATTACTAAAATCCAGCCCCGGAACACCACCCTGTTTAACAGGATAAGGTTCACTTCATTTGTCTAGACGGCGATGGTTCATTTTTAATAAGCTACAGTAGTTGTGCCCGTCACTGACATCCACAAAACCTCAGTTGGATGAGTGTTAGACTATAAGAAAGTACACACACAATGGAGTCAGAGCCGTCTTAGGCTTCTGTTAGGGATGTTTCAGCCCGATAAAGGTCACATGACTCTTTAAGATTTGATTTAACAGCATTTAACAACATTTACCCAGGATACATCGCTTTGCACACAACTGCAGCCCCTTGACTTTACAGAAAGCACCATGTTCAGTGGTGGAAAGAAGATTTACTCAAGTACTTCAGAGCAGTTTTGAGGTACTTGTACTTGTATATTTTTACTGTCAGCTACTTTAGACTTCTGCTCCTCTACCTCAGGGAAATACTACACTTCTCACCCTCGCTGCCTTCATGTGACGGCTGGAGTTATGAGTAATTTCTCAGCTGAGATCTTCCATCAAAAAAACATTTGATAAGCTTGTAAAAGATGGTTAAAGATTAAACCAGCGCTTTCGGGTCGTGACCCCTTGCGGCAAGGCGTCTGGTTGTGGCTCCTGCTCATGTTTCTGATGCCTGTGATACTTTAATCACATTTTATTGATAATATTTCTGTACTTTTACTTTAGTAGGTATTTTCTACAAAGTAGAGGACCTGAATACTTCCATCACTGCCCATGTTGTTGTATTATAGCACACAGCGCACTACTGTAAAGAGCTAGCAGCGCTATGGTGGCCTGAGATCCCCATTGTATGTGCAGATCGTCAGGCAGAGACTGTTTTCCCAGCTGTCTCAGGCACGCCAGGCATGAGAGAACGACGGAGGAGTGACGGATCCGTATCCCTGAGGATTAGCATGCAGAAGACATCCTGGTGTTGAGCAGGAGCGGATTTAAAAGCACTTTGCTGATAATAATGCAACTCTGAAGTCGGCAGACTGGGGAGGAGGACTCGCAGGACGAGACTCTTTGGGAAGAAAGAGCGGAGGGGGAAAAAAGTGCACAAGCCGGAGAAAAGAAAACACAACCTCATCCCTGCGCTCTTTGAACTAGCAGCCACCTGCTCTCTCTTAAAACAACTTGTCTGGCTTTTTTATTATTTTGCTGCTCACCACTATAACACATGCTCACACGGAGAAAAGCTTCATGTGCAGCTTGGAGGAATTTTGTGGATGTTTTTTTGCTCATGTGGTCGTATTCTCCACGTTGAAGCTCTACTTTAAAGGATATCCCTTTGCTGATGTTATGGCATGTGAAATGTCCCATCGTATAGCCTATAGTGCACATGAGATGTTCTTTGGCAGTCGCATTTTATTTGACTGGCGCTTTGGGAAGCGAGTGACGGGAAATCTGGCAGTAATCATTGGATTTAAGTGGGGGAGAAATGCTTCTGCATGAACACAAACATGCGAGTGTGGTCTTTGTTTTTCTGTTGTTGTCAGGTACATTTTAGAAAGAGAGTGAATCATTTGACAAGTATTTTGGTGTGAGGGAAGAACTGAAAAACAACTGACCCATTAAAGAAGCAGGGCTCACCCTGCATTACATAGCTTTATCCCCTCAATCATTTAGTTTCGGTCTTCTTTTCCAGCTTTAATTTTCAACGCCAGCCCCACGTTAATTTAATATCCCATGGAAGTCTCCCCTTGAAAATGAAAGTTGAGCAAAGCCTCACAAAGTTTGCTTCCAGAGCTCTTGTTGTGGGTGTCTAGACATCTCAATCAGCAGTGACACGGAGGCCGTCATGAGGAGATATGTTCATCCATTGCATTCATCTCAGCAGGCATCAAAAGCCCCCGACAGCAGCCTCCGTCACGCCACAGGTGGAGGATACGCTGTGAAATGGCACCATTGTCATGTCTCCGAACCATCTGCCTCACTTTCTCCTGCCCCCCTTGCACTGCCACTTGTTGTCATCACAGAGCAGCCACAATGGGCTGTCACCTTGTAATGAACCCTGAGGGTGCAAGGCACTGATTTAAAGTCCCATTACTGTCACAATACAGAGGGACTGTAGGAATGATGGCTGAAGTACGGCGCTTTGCTGGCTCCGAGCACAGATGGTGCTTTTTCACACAGTAAATGTTTCTGGGTAAACTGTGCCGAGACTGTTGGACAATGAAGGTGAAAGCGTGCGCCGCGGCAGATTGGCGTTCTCTCTCATTTGGCTCCTTCTGGTCAGTAAAACTTCTCCAGGAATCTGTTTTGATGAGTTATTTCTGAAAACATAAATAAAGCTGCAATATTCTGCACCACTGAAGTGGAAAATGAAAACCGGCGTTGAAATTAATACATTACCGAGCCATTTATAAAAAATGCAGGTTCGTCATCAGCATGCACAAACCCTTTGTGGTGATGGAAAAAGAACATGACTTCTGTTCTGGGCGATTGTGTTGACTCTTGTTCCCCCGAGCTGCCCCGTGTCTTCGCTCTCTCCATGTGAGCCGTGTCTGAAAAGGCAGCGAGCAGCATGAGGCTGGAGCGACTGTGTCCGCTCATGTCACATGGCTCTTTTCATCTCTCCATGCTGCCATTATGGCAGGTCAGGGGGTGAAGGGCACCACAGTGGCAAAGCATGCTGGGATACAAGAACTGTGAGTCACTCTCCTGCCGGCGCTCGCAGCCCTGGTGGGTTTGACGGCACTTGTTGCTAGGGTACGCTGGCAGCTGCTTCGGCGCTGCGAGGAAACCAACCTATGGGGCATTAGTTCTGGTCAGACCCCTGGAGGATGTTTTTCAGCACCTGCATTTTAATTCTTCATCTGTATTCAGATGGAGGACCGCAGCAGCCTAAAATGTGTCATTATCATGAATTTGTGGGGTTTTAAACTCAAACTGAAGTTAAAATCCATAGTCAGAAATCAGTTTTTCTCCTTGGTGTTGGTTTTGACTTAGTAGCTATTTATTGGGTCAAACTCATAACTACTAAATGACCAGAAATGTTCATTTGAAGGCCTTTTCTCCAGTGATAGCCCCCCTTATATTGGTGTTTGTTCATGTTGCTCTTTCTTCATAATAAATTCCAACAGTCTCACAGGCAGCTAACAAACTGTGTGGCTAACGTTAGCCACTTCTTAGCCCCATCTGTGATTTGAGCTCTAACATACATCACTCTGTGTTGCACTGTGTCTCCATACAGCACTCCATGTTTGAATCACAGAGTAACGTACAGAGCACTGACATCGCAGGTCTACTCACTGTCATTTGCCATCATCACTTCTGCATCCATTAAAGAAGCTAACAAAGCCTGAACCTTTCATACACTGAGAGAGTGGGAGCTGCAAAGACTGTTGAACTGTTGAAATAATATGCACAAAAAGTAAAGTCTGGTGGCATGGGCTTCATAATTTTAACAATATATTTAAGTTCAGATAATAAAAACCACTTGGTTAAGGTAAATATGATGTAATGCTAATGCTAATTTCCAGTCTGAGGTGATATCTCCACACTGGAAATCAGTCCAGCGGTACCACGCTAACGCTAAGGCCTCACAACAGCAAAGTCTACCATTTTCTCAATTACTGTACTTCAGTTCAAGTTTGAGGTACTTCACAAGCCGCCTGGCAGTTTATGTAGTAAACATAAGCCACAACTTTACCAGCTGTAACATTAATGTTCATATTAATGCATAGTTATAATTCAGTTTTCTAATGTACACTGGGCCATTCTCCCTAATGTGTGCTTTTGCTGTTTGTACTTGCAATACAGTTTGATGCTAATACTTGCTGTAAAGAGGAAAAATATCTCAGTCTATACGTTCTCCAGCCAGTAGAACAGCGTGGAAGTAAACACTGTGTCTCCCAGCCACGCCAGATCTCAGTTGTCAATCGCTGTAATGGCGAACACCCACCCAGAGGCTCCAGGTTTGGACTCTGTTTCCAAAAATGTGTCCAAAAATGTTTTTTAATCCTCTCTTGAAAAACCGAAAACTGCACACAATAGCTGCAGTGTCACTGCAGTTAAGATTTCCTCACGCAAAGAGTGACGAGAATTCAAAATATCAGATCGACTGGAATTTGGGGATTTGAGCCCTTCGCCTGTGATGGACGTGCCACGTGTGGATTTTCAAACAAAAACAGCCAAGGATTACAGATGCTGAAGCTTGTCACATCGCTCGCCCTGCAGGATGAAGAAACGTTTGGATCAAACACAATCTCATGTCTCACTCCCGCTCGGCTTTCCCAAGAATCAGTGAAATGACTTGTGGGAATGGTGTGAGAACGGTGGGAAAGGTGTTGCGTTACACAGTCTGTTTGAAGCACAGCGTCAACACAGATTTGTTCATGAGGTTGATGGTTTACATTTAGCAGGTTGATTAGTGTATCCATACCGTCAGGGCTGACAGGTTTTTGTTTCCTTTACCTTTCTTCTTTTTACGAGATTTTCTTGCCTCCTCCGATGAAATTTGCCACGTCTTCTGCTCGTAACTCCTGCTAACCTGCCAACATTTCACTATTTGCTCTAACAATGTTCCCTCTCTGTTCGGAGCCCCGTCTTAATCCTCCATGGCCAGACGTGGCAATCCACAACGCGGTGCTATTAAACCGATCAGACACATCTCAGGCGCTTTGCCCTGCCAGCGAGAAATGCAGATGGAATGAAATCAAATGGCAACCAAACAACAGTTGTTTTTGTCAGGACTGAATGTATATCTGTCCAATCACGCTGCAGAGCCAGCAGATCAAACCAAATTGTCAATTTAAGGCTGCTTTTGGCCCCTGGCTTGACCTTTATGGAGACAAAGTGGTAATCTCTGGACAGCGGTACGTGCTGAGTTCACACTGTGAACAAGCCGATGAAAAAGGATTGTGCGTCCTGTACAACACTAGCCAGCTCATCAGGCATGCGGTCCCAGCTGGCATGGAGGCAATATGAAACACATAAACCCTTCTGATATTAATGACTCTGTCGAGCTGAAAGCCTCTGATGCTATTCGGAGATAGGCGCTAAATGTCCCTGAGTACTGAGAACACAACATTATATGCATTCATATAAATATCCTCTCATCTCAGCACAAGACTGCCTGTCCTTGAGTTCCCATGAAAATAATAAAGAGGTGGGCCTCTTGTAACTCAATACCCAGATATTGCCTGCAGTGGTGGCGCCGAGAGATGAAATGAAATCAGAACAAGGTGATGACAATGATGCCACTTGTGGTCGAGTAGGAGACTTAAAGATCCATTCCCCTCATATTTCAGCTCCCCCCTCCGGCGTCTCTCTTTAGCCTCCCCTTGGCACTCCTTGACATTATAATGCTGGTAATAATAATCAAAAACCAAGTTACAAAGTGCTTCAAATGAGGCGACCATTGTAACAGCAAACAATGAAACCTGTAGACACTAGAAGGGATCAGATTGAAATCCAGTAAGATGAAAAACTCACTAAATACAAGTGCAAATTGAAAGATTGCCTTATTTTTTACTGTTTAAACTGTTTGTTTCAGTACAAAACGAGGCCTAAACAAGCAGAGTGTACAAGGTTAACATCAACTACATGCAGTATCTGCAGCAGAGAAGCACAACGTTTCATGGATTTTGCTCATGTTTAGTGGATTTTGCCATTTGAGTAAGTTTTTAACCAGGACTGAACTGTTGTGTCACAGCTGAACCGACCGAAGCTCCAGGGTTGATGATAGTTTGGATTCTGCACACAAAGTTTCAGGTTTTCTCTGAAATATTCATTTGTTCTTTCAACTTTTTGTCTCTTAAATCAGGATTAAATTCGAAGAAACTCAACTCTTGAACAGATATGCATTGGCTCTGATGGGGCTAATTTTGCATTTACCCAGTTTTTATTTGCCACACACCCCCATCCTATTTTCCTTTCCTAACACATGGGAAGCCAGTGGAATTCAACCGCTTCTGCGGGTTGACAGGAGCACCAGTGCCATATGGAAAAACTGTGGTGGAGGACAGAGGCTCAGACGTTGATCGGGCATCCCCAACAGCCAGACCCCTAATCAGTTCTTGAGACGAGCCAAGAGGCTGTCATCTCTGGGGGGGTCCCAAACGTCCTCTAACGCCCAGATCTGTCACACACCTGCCACTGTCTTTTACAGGGGCTGAGAGGCAGCTCGTACACTGGATCTGTGCCGATGAGACCAGTTATCAGCCCCTCCTGCAGCACTTCAATAACAACGTCAGTGTCAGGTTCCCCTTCAGCAGCGCACTACACATGGATGGGGGGCAATCAAAGGCCACTCTTTAACATTAGGGGAGACTGGCCTGAGTTTAACCCTTCTCTCGAGAGCCTTTAACAGACTGGAAACTCGCAGCGAGCCAGTGTCCAATTTCTCCGCTAGTTTACCCTCTGAACTGTGAGGACGGATGGAAGGGCAGCTTAACCTCTTATCGAGACCTCCAGGGACGGGTAGCCCTGGAGCCGGATGGGCCCAAGAGATCCTTGATTTCATTACTTGCCTGTTTGGAGTTGGCCTTTGTCGTCTCGCCATCCCTGTTGTTTCCTGTGTGGGAATTCCCCTCAAATGAACTGCGTTCGATAGCATTGCTAATTTGAGACAGAGCACTAATTAATTTGCAGAATGTTGAGCGGACTCAGGTATGAAAGCCGGTCACACAAAAGTAATTTCATTTTTTAATTTTAATTTCATCAGATTAGATGGAAAAACTAGTGCGAAGGCACCAATTCACCCACTGAGATCTCTGCCACCACCCCAGCACAACTGAGGTGAGTGGAATTTCATTTGCAACAGAAAATGACACTTTTCTTTGCCTTTACTAATTTTCTTGATCTTTAATTTTTCTCTTTTTTCTTTGTCAGTGATTATAAATATTTTGCTGCCTTTGTTTGCAGCGGATTTGGGTTTTTGAGTCTTTGAATTATGACAGAGAAAGTATTAAATTGGCTGAGGTTTGGTTTTTTTCCCCAGCAGTGCGATGTTGTTTTCACAAGTGGTTTCACTTTCATATAAATTTCCCCTCCTGTTATTTTCACTTTATTTGCACTTTTATTTTTCCAGCTTTTTCCTCTTAAGAATTTACACTTACGGTGATAAATTGTGTGAGCAGTTACAAAAATGTGGATATTTCAAATCTGTTTTAAATTTTAAAAAAAAACAAGAATTAAAGCTTCTAAAAAATCAACAGCAACATAATTTTCCCTGAAATCAGTGTCTGAATAATCCATAGAAACTTCCTGTCAGCAGTTTACACAAAGAATATTTCTTTGGACCAAAGCAGGTCCAATGAAAACTGCTGACTTCTCACTCTGTGGATTATCACTGTGATTTGGGAAAAGATGCTGCCAGTGGATTTTTTTTAATGTAATATTTCATTGCTGTGAAACCCCAATGACAAAATTACATTACCATCCTTTGTGTCAGGTTAGTAGCACAAATCTCACAGACAGATATCTCAAAACCTGACCCAAATAAAGTCAAAACTATGTCTGCATGGCACGAAATCACTAGCAGTCCGGGAAAAAATATTATCCTTTGTAATTTCGATAACCCCACCTTTTAAATGACTCTATCTGCTCTGAAGTGGACTGAGCGAGCTTTGCCGTTCAGAGTGCTCTGGCCCTGATTAGACTGCGTGTAATGCCGAATTTGCACAAATGAGCACAGATTGGGGGAGAATGTCAAGGAAATCATTATCGCCTCCTGTTGCCCAGAGTGTTTTGCCATGGTCCATCATCAGCGCTCTGCTCTGCCAATACGTCTTGTTGCCCACCAAACACAACATTCTCCATTAGTTTCAAGCCCACAGACCCACATTGTTGGGAGATGTGTAGCTTTTCTTTCCGAGTATCACTCATGTACCTGTTTTCTCAGCAAAATGGGAGATGAGAGGAGCAATTACTCTGGAATTATTTTGGGATGTTGTACTCGCTCTGAAATCTTCATGCCCGACATTCAAAAGCACGAGCCAGCGTTAAATTATGGGTGACAGACCTACATAAAATGGTAAACCCAGGCTGGTTGCAGTATTTGAATTGGACTGTTCTGCCCTTCATGAGACCAAGGCCTTTAAGCAACGCTGACAAATACCACCTCTGGGCTGCCGCAGATGGCATAGCAATCCACCCAGGCAATGAATAAAAGAGTAGGTGTTGAGCCCTAATATCCCATGTCTAGGACTATTGCCATTCTGAGGAGGCAGTGACAGCCAAGTCAAACACCAAAACTCCACTCAGCATTAGCCACACTGTAATAGCCACTAGCGAAAATGCCTTCTCTCATGAGCAGTTACAAATTATTCCAAGGTTTTGGCTTAAAAAACAGATTACATCTCGAGTACTGTGACAACTGTTCATTCATACTCGCTTTAAAGGAGCAATACGTACAAATTTTATCTTAAAGCATGGAAAATATCAACTAACATTAATATTATTATTACTAGTTTTGACACTATGTCAAAGATGTGTTGCGGAGACATTAACTTAAGTTACCATGCTAACCAGCTAGCCCCGGCCAGTCCTGTCTCATCATGTCAGTTTGTACCTCAAGAGGCCGCAGTGAGTCACTGTAGCTTCCAGTGTGCCTTCAGTCCAACAACAGCGAGGGGGTTTTCTTGCCAGGTTTGGCTCTTGGCTCCAGGGCTGACCCTGCCAAAACCCTGACTCAGGCCTCCAGCGGTTGGCGCTGACTGATGCCTGACCCCCCTCTCGCTCCTCACCCGCTTGACGCCCCTCCTGTCCCCGCCTGAACCTGCCATGTGTTCGTCATCCCTTGAGTCCTGGTCAGAGCCGCTGTAAATGACCTTGGTACTGGTCTCCATCAGTGTGGGAGGTTGTGTTCATTCCCGGTCCACCTATGCTCTCCCCCCACTGGCCCCAGCCTGAAAACCTCCTCCTCCTGCAGCTCCAAAACTCTTATCCTCGTGGCGTAAACACCAACCACTGCTCCCAGTCCGAGCAGAGTCAGCTAACAGGACCGCAAGTTGTAAGGCTAACCAAGCTAACAGTTAGCAGCTGTCAGTGTTTAATCTGGTGATACGCTGCCCCCTGTTTGTTTGGAGTATGGATTCTGTGGACGGCCACGTCTCATACATTGCACCTTTAACCCAATGTGCTGCTTTGTTTTTTTCAGATAAACAAAAACCCCTCTCCTTCAGTCACATTATATGGATCAGCACCAGCTGCTAATTGAAAAGAAATTGATGTTCTCCTCGGGATGTGTTCAATGACTTCTGTACAATCAGATAATTCATCTGTTCTCTCTGAGTCCTTAATCCACTCGGCTTTGCTCCGCTGACCGAGCCACAGTCAGACTCAGTTCATGTTATTCTTGCATTTCTCTTCGCTGAAAGCGGCACGTCTTGAGAATTACAAAAACATCTATTTTCTTCCATTTTTCACATTTGGCTTCACGCCCTGGCTTGGCAGAAATTATCCAAAACATTGTGAAAGCAGGTGTGTGTTTTACTTTCACCCAATGCCATTTGTCTCCATGTGGATGGTGGTGTTACCGGGTGGAATTAAGGGAGAAAAAGAAGAACTGACTGTGCTTTGGGAAGAA
Organism: Chaetodon trifascialis; assembly: GCF_039877785.1. Classification (NCBI taxonomy): domain Eukaryota; kingdom Metazoa; phylum Chordata; class Actinopteri; order Chaetodontiformes; family Chaetodontidae; genus Chaetodon; species Chaetodon trifascialis. The sequence goes on along the minus strand of NC_092076.1, from coordinate 4,474,566 downwards.
GGCTGAGGGGTTCACAGCACCGGGTCTGCAAATTCACCAAAGTGCGCTTTCGCCATCACACAGTAAGTGCGCAGGAAGCAGAGATATAATTCATAACTCATTTACGGCCTGTCTCATAAGATCAGGATGACTCAGAATTTATGACGAGCCATTATTCTTATTAGGCTTGTAAAAGAAGGCATTAGCCCACGCCAGGCATTAGTAAAATTCACTTTACCTAACAAGGGGCAGGCTGAGGTGAGAGAACAGCTATACTCAATCAGAGCTCTACAAGGTGATGGCAGGATGCCCAATTTCATAACTAGTATGAAGTGTGCTAAATTGCTAAATGTGACTAATTGTATGAGCTAAAGAGGGGGAATGGGAGCTAGGGAGCACATTAGAGTTTGAAATTCGTTGGATAAGCATCCAGGCGTTTGAAGAACGTTTCTGTATACAGTATGGACAGCTGATTGCGTGCGAGGGGAGACAAACGGCAACTCATCGCTGCACAGCAAGTTTAACTCCAACCTCTTCCATCCATGAGATAATGGCGCAAGACAAAATAAAATAAACAAAGTGAAGGAGCTCCGATCCCCCACTCGAATGCCCCACGCGGATCCCGATTCTGCACGGCAGCTTTAGGAAATCCGGCTGTCCCAGGGTGTGTCAAATCCCACACGGAGGACCCCGGAGGAGCGAAGAGCACAGGCCCGGTTTCTTTGATTTTCGCTTGGTGTGACACGGTTCTCGCATGACCTGATAACTTCGCAGCCTCTGTCGGACAGCTGGGCCGAGCCCGGGCCGTCCAGAGGAGGGAACAGGTGGGAAGAGGCCACCTCATTGGAAGAGGTTCGCAACCAGTAGCTATCTGAGGGGTTGAGAGGAGCCGTTCACATGTTGGCAGCACGGGGCAAACATGAGAGGCTGCGGCCCCGGAGCCGAGCAGCCAATCGTTTGATTTACACTTAGGATTAAGAGAGAGTCTGCATGGATGGAAACAGCTCCAGCCATTTCTAAGCTGAAAATTACAGGATTTGTCAACCTGGGTGTTATTCTCATATTTCGGCCCATTATGCCTGGTGGTTATGATAACATTTTACTCACCACCTCTGCTGTAGAGATTTTAGAAACATGTACTTTGGCAAGAATTACGTCAATCTGGGCAAAGACGGTGAGCCTCGTATAACGCTGCAAAAAAACCTAATTTAATAGTTTCAAACTGACGTCTTCCACGCTGCACCAATCAGTATTTTTATATTGACAAAGGCCAAATGACCACGTGTAATGTGAAAGGGCTTTATAGCGATGAACCCACAGATAATTATCACCAAACTCTGCAGTTCTCATCAGCTACATGGAGTGTTTCTGCATCTTAATGAATAACGGACAACGTCATAGCGGAGCATTAAGCAGCTATAGTGTCAGATGGAGCTGGTGCTAAAGCTACAAGGAGAGTCAGTGTTGGACTTTAGTTCATATGACAGCCAGAAAGACAACTTCAAATGACCTGGAGCACCTGGATGAGTAAATAGTCAACTGATTGCGCCTTGCTTGCTTCTGATTGAGACTAAAAATGGCTCCGAAATCATTTGTGGCAAGTGGGAATTTTGCTTTTTGGATTAAAAACTTGCTAGTGTGTCAATGTGATACGATACAGGTTCACAATATCTAAAATAACACAAACTTTCATGCTAATTAAACAATGTTTCGAATGTTTTCCACTGAGTAACATCTTCACTGCTGCCCAGACAAAGAAGACAGTTTGTATCTGCATGTTTCCAAATGGCACAAATTACACGACAATGTACAGACATTCAGTTTGCACAGGCTGCAGCTATACAATCAAGACCGTTGTGGCTAATTGCCTTACAACTGCTGCGCAATCAAGTCTGAATTTCCCATGTTTCTACAGCAGAGGTAGCAGGTAAAAATGCCATCAGTCATATTATGAGGACAATAAGTTCAGGTTGACAAATATCAGAATTTGCCATTAAAGCTAAATGTCACTTAAGCTTGGTGAAACAGTCAGGCCAGAACCCTTAAGGGAAATGTTAACAACTGAATATTACATTGAACAAAAGCAATTAGTGTGTTTTGTGTCATGCAGCTGTCTAACCTCCAGGCCAGGGTATTAAATTCAGGATGACTGCAGTCATCAAGTGCGTCAGATCCTCCATAAGCGAATGTCCGCTCCTGGGCACTGTTTTGGGAGAAATATTCTTCATTAAGTCCCCAAGGGTGCAAACGCCATTAAGAAATATGAATTCCATCCCACTCATGCCATCGTCTAATCCACCAAGAATCAAAGTCACATCTGTTGTTGTTTTCTTCAAACTGACATAAAAGTGTCGTAAAATTCAGAAGGGGTCGCTTTAAGCGCAAAGGATGTAAATATTTTGCTCAAGAAAATGTACAGTCAAGGCGGCGTTGCTGCTGCGATGTGATGTGTTTTCCCACTGACACTTTCTTATGGTGTTGTGGTGAGACATTAGTCCATCATCTCCAGCAGGCACCAACCCCGGATCCCCTCATTGATCCCACACAAAACAAATGGTAATCTCCGACAGTGCGGCACAATACTTCATCCTGCCCAATCCATTAACCCCTATCACAAAGCCCCCACTCTGAAGATGGAGTGCGCTGATGTCCCACTGATAGACAGAAAGAAAGGAGACAGAGGCTAGGGGTGGTGAAAAAAGATGCTGTGGAAGGAGAGGGGAAAACAGGGAAGCAGAGACTGAATGTAAGAAAGAGAGAGCGATAAGGAGGCATGCAGAGAGAGAGAATAAAAGAGAAGGAGGGAGCCGAGGGTAAAGAATGAAGCTGCCATAATGGCTAAAAAAAGTTCTGCTGCACCGTTCGTCTAATCCTCATCTCCCCCAGCAAAGATCATAACCCTTTAAACCAAAGCTTCAGTATCAAGTTCCTGCTTTTAACACAAAGTATTTGCAGCAAAAACTAATGAAAATGCACTGATTTAAGGCTACATGTTAATCAGGTGCCATCACGTGGCCCGAGGGGCAGGCAGAAACCGGTACCAGATACAGGTACAGAAGCTAGAGCCAGGACAGGAAGCACATGGTGACTGGCTTAACAGCGCGGCGAGGAAAACAGGAAGTAGACCAGCAGACGTAGTGAGAGGCTGATGATGGAATGAGAGGCAGCTGCAGAGCAGGTGTGTGGTTGGGTGGGGCAGTCAGGTGAGGGGGAGTGTGAGCAGAGAGGAGGAAGAGGGAGGCGGGCTGTGATAGAAATGTTAATGGAGCGCAGTCACTGAATATCTGACATGACTCGTCCAAAGTGTTAAAAGCACTCACTTGTAATGATTGACTTTCACAGATTGCAGCAGCAGAGAGACAAACTGAGGTTTCCAGTCCAGATTCCCAAAGTCCTAAAAAATAAAACGTCTTTCTTACAATCACGACAGCACATTAGTCACCGAAAAGTCCTGATTGTCCACCGTGACCTGCATGTCTTTTTGAACACAACAGTCCAGACCACAGTCTTGAAAAAACAGCTGCCATGGCGAAACTCAGGTTATAATTAAGCTTTAAATTGGCTGCGGTGTTCCTGGCTTACGGGAAAACGGTAGCACCAGCAGCCACCGTGCACGCCGGCAGGTTGGGGAGCAGTCAGTGGGTCTTCATTAAAGCCAAACCGCAGAGGGAGGCCTCGTTCTCCCTGATCTCTCCGGGCTGCGTTGGCTTTGTCAGCCCTTCTTTGTAATTAGAACAGACCTCCTCCTCCCACTGTAATTAACAGCAATAGGATGTGTGCTGTAACTCAGCCTCCTGCTTTGTCATGCTGATAGGCTTCTGGGCCGGGGCTGAAGCTGGGTGGGCCACATCTCACGCTGCTGCAGTGTGAAAGTACGTATGGATCTTTATAACACCATAACTCATTTTTCACTCCCCTGTGAAATTAAAATACATGTACTTCATCACATCTGGGAGATTAGTCAGGTATCGTGGATGTAGTATGAGCTTGGATATCAGCATGTGCCATCTTCTGAGCATTTGATAATGTAGATTACAGCCTTCTTTAGTACCTGTTTATATATCTTTTATGTTTATATATTCATAATTAGTAAGTGATCAATTATTCCATCTTATTGTTCATTGTGTATTATTGTTGCTGAGGATCAAAGGTAGTTTTTCACAAGCTGTACTCATAGTATTGTTTATTTCCATGACCTAACACCACCAAATGAAAGTTTTTACCCTCTTATTCTACCCTGTACCTGCCAGCAGATATTTTACTGGTGCCTCATATTTCAAAATATTTAATCTAAACAAATATGTGCATATGACTCTTTAGGCAAGGGACAACATTTTGGTACTGGAGGTGTTCTGCTTTCTGTTTGCAATCCTAGTATTGACCAATCACGATTTAGCTTTTTACTATCTTTTATTTATTTGTCTGCGTTCATATATAGTTTCTGTTTGTGGAGTTGTTGTTGTTGAGTCTGAAAGTCAAGTAGCTAAACAGTGACCGCTGCACACAAGAGGCCCAGCTAACCGCTGGCTACACCAGACGCCCTGAAACGTTGGCCATTACCCCAGAAACTAAATCGCTGTCAGACAATAGCCTTTAGGTTCCAAGAGTATAAATTATTTACGCTGCAATTTGTTGGCTGTAATCAAAGCGTTGCTAATAATGAAGTGGTTTAGCAAAGGTTTGACCCTGACATTGACTCAAATTGCCTCTGCTCTCTGAGCCTGAGTTGCCTCTTGTTTAAAAGTCGTGGTCAGGTCTTCAGTGGGTCAGAGCAACCTGAGGTCACGATCCTGCGGTACCCTCGTTACTCCATCACAGTTAAATGGCTCCCAGCTGCTCAGATATAGACGTAGCCCCGGGTCATATAGTAGTAAAGCTGGGAGGTTTGAGTGAAGGAGGGCTGTGGCGCACTTAAGTGGCGAAGACGGTGCATGAGCAACAAGATGCTTCCCATACCGCTCTCACGGATCCCCTCCAAATGATCAGAAGGGGTGTATCTATTTATTTTCAGCTGATGAGTGAGAACAAGTGTTTCTCAGCGATTCTCTGCTGACAAGTCGAGACATAGATGGCTGCCGTCAGACGTTCTCCGCATGCATCTTCTGTTTTGATGTGGCGAAGAGGAGCCGTGATTGCCTAATCCTGTTAAGACGACAACAAGGAGACCCGGGCGGTGCTTTTGATGCTGCAGGGCGCAGCGCGGGCCAGAAACTCCCGGAGGGACGTCTTTGTTAATACGAGGTGGGTGTGTTTTACGCACCCTGGTGGATCTGTACTCCCTGGCTGTCCTTCAGTGAGCTCAAAATTACAAAACCTACCACTTCTCCTGCCTTGCCCACTCAATCTTGTCTCTCAAAACAAGACTGTGATTGGATGGTATTTTTAACCTGTTTGTCCAAAGGTCCTTGGCATATTGAGGAAAGAAAAAAAAAGAGAGATGAGTTGGAAGAAAGATGGGCCGTCATCGAAACACATTTGTGTCAGGTGGTGTCCAATGTGTTGCAGTAATCTATGGGAGCACTTATGTCTGTGACATGAAGGGGCATTCATCACATTCCTCCTCAGTCTGTGGCAGCACAACGCTGGCAGAAGAATTTCAATGCGACACCTGGGCAATACATCACGGTGGACGTCCCTCCGCGGCACGTTCGACACATCCGCCTCGCATTTTCAGGGCCCTCAGCTTTGGCATCAGGATGCACCAACACCACCCTCTCTAATGTTCCAAGATGTCAACAAAGATCGGGCTCAGAAAGAGGCCTAAGCAGGCGAAAAAACCTCCAAATCTCTAACATGAAGGTGTCCATTATGCTCTGTTGGTTAACCCCAAAAAGAGCAGGCACAGGTCAGAGACTGTAAACATCTGTGTTGAAATGTGTCTAGACAACATAGAATAGTAAAGCAGTGGCTGCGGGCCAGGTAAACATTAACTGGAGCTCCAACCTATTTTTGTTCAAGCCAAAGCCTGGAAAAGCACTTATCTCTGCAAATGGCACAATATCATTTTCCACCGTCCGGGGACTTTTTATTACAGCTCGGAGACTCTGGTGTGCTAATTAAAATGGAGTTGTGTCCCTTCTACTACCTTTTCCTTCTGTAAAGCAGAATCTCTGCTCTTCTTGTACAGGACTGTTCTCACCATTCATCAACACAACGCTGTCAATAGCTTTCAATTGTCTGCTCGCAGGACGTGATGGATAGCCTGTGGAGATGCTTGTGTGCCACGCTATGAGGGTGCAAATAGGGTGTCAAAGATAGGCTCTTGAGTGATACCAGCTCGTATAATGAAGGTATTCTTTCTCTCTTTTTCAGGGGAAACAACCAATAACAAGTAATTAGCTGCAGAATCATCAGGGCGGCGTTGTCCTAATTGCATCTCTTAAACGTGGAATCACAAAGTCAGTGGGTTTTTTTGGTTTTTTAGCAGATCAGGTGACTGAAAGTTAAGGTATTTCTGAGGCTCTCTCAGAGGCAACTACATAAAGTTAGGATTTCATGAAGAAGCATCCGATCGGCTTTGTATCCGTCTTTGTAGAATGCTGGTGAAACATTCATGAGCTGAGACCCGACTCTGCAGTTTCCCTCAGCTCTGCAGAGCTTTTTACCACCTTTGCTTTACTGTTGGTGAACATGCTGAAGCCTTTACCTGCTGAAGAGCCACATATTTCCCTCAGGAGCTGGTGGAGCCCAAAACAGAGCGAAAAGAGGGAAGTTTGCGACCTGTCTGTTGGATGTAAATAGGGAACTGTCCGCTCACACATTAGCTACAAGAACTCCATGAGATCTTAAAACATCAGTGTTTACGCTCTGTGTTTTTGCACTGTGGTCCTTAACCTCCACCTCCAGGGAGCTTTGAGTCCTCTTGATCTCAAAACACTCGCAGTAACTCGGGCGGAGAAAAGGCCAAAAACAAGTCAAAACCAAGAAGAAGCAGCGCAGGAGAATCTGTTAATGTGAATGAAGGAAGATGTTTTCACAACATGGCTGATTTAAAAGCAGTGGTGGATACGCAGTTAAGGGCCTCCAGGCTGAACCTTTGCTGCCATGCGAGATAAAAGGATGTGTTATTAATCTGCTCCAGCTTCAAACTTCTACACCAAAGCAGTGTAGAAGCACTAAATGAGCAATTACCCAGCAGCCTTGTTTAGACAAGACCTGCATGTGGCTGACATGAAATTTATTAAGCCCTTCAAGAATAAAGCTGTCATCAGTTTAGAAATCAAATTACTCCAAATGACAAAAAAAAACCTGCCCAGTGAAGATTATGCGAGATAACCGTGTGCACCAAACATGCACACCAGAGACTAGACAGCCATTATTACATATCTTTCACATGATCCAGATCTCTTCTGATGAAAATTTGAATTGATATCACCTGTGTTTGTTTATACTCACGCTGTTTCACAAAAATGCAATATCTCCGTGAGCATTATCAGCCCGCCACAAACCGAACGCGCACAGGCCGCCTGCGATGCAGCTGTTTTCTTCATTGGGTTTGTTTGTTGTTTGTCGCTGTAACGCTGATGAGATCAGTGCATGGATTACACTGGTTTGACAGCTCTGTGACAAATCTCTCTGCAGGAACGGGATCGGGTCAAGGCGTAATCTGTGGAATACGAACTGAGTTTACGGTTCATTACGCGTCTGTGTTTTTGTCTGTGACATGGGGGGAAATAATGAAACCCTGACCTCTTTTATTGGTTTATTATGGTCCTGTCCGTCTCCCGCTGATTAGCATAACATTATTCAATTCTTTTTCACATCACGTGTCAGTTTCTCTCACAACAAATTACTTCGTCAGCGCTCTTGATGCCTATTTGCTGTGAATTTGCAACAGAAACACAGCAGCATTGAATCCGAGGACTGTATTTGTAGGAATATAAGGGCAAGGACACAAAGTGATGAGGGGGATGACAGGAAAGGCTGCTTCCTGTCCAGACAGTGTGGCTGGGGCGCGATCTGCTGATGTGGAACACGGCCTCGGGCGCATCCCTGCCTCTCCGCACGGCGCCCATTATCTCCCATTGGGTACAAAGCAGCCCTGCTATGGCGAGCATTTCCTGCTTCCTCTCCCGCGGCAGAGCCAGGTACGTGCATGAGGCAGTAACATGACTTCCCACTGTAGCCCAGCAGGAGGACAGAGGATGGAGGGCAGCATCTCGCTGGGTCGTGGCCTCCAGATTTAGTGGGCAGGAAGCATTGTTAAAGAACAAAGCCCCTCTGTTTTTTGGAGATGGAGTGCTGCGAGGAGCATGCTCAGTGAGGGAGTGAAGAGCTGGGAAAAATACCGAAAACCAAGTCTGTGTCTGTCTGTTCAGCTCAGCTAGGTGCAGCGCGCTGGACAGCATTGGCACACACAAGAAATGCTTTTTTAGGTAAATAAAGAGTTTTTTTGTTAAGATGAGTCATTTGTGTTAAAAATGTCAGTCTTCATGTTTTCTTCTCCACTCAAGACAAACATGACGGGAATTTTAGATGCAGCCCACCTGCATATGAAGTCTGTGAAGAGACAAATGGATGCTAATTTGTCTGAGGCACAAACCGAGGCATGACTGCGGAAGTTAAACAAGAGTAAATCTGAGCAAAGTATTCTTTGCAGCTCCAGTTCGTAAACATGCAAGAAGAAGAAACCAGAACTTCCAGGTCAGAAAGCCTCATTAAAAATCCTGCCGATAAGAGAAAATCCAGGCGTGGGACAGAGCATTAGAGGAGAGCGTTGGTGGACACCATGGATGAAAGTTACAGACCTGTGCTGCAGCACTGACACATTTTCATGGGAGATGTAGTTTTTTCCAACCCCACAACTGTTGTGAACTAATTAACATTTTTTTTTAAAAAAGACGTAAAAGGCTCAGTCTGAGTTGCAGGAGCTGGTGGAACAGAGGCTAACCTGGGTGTGACATCAGGTCTGACACGTTACACAAGCACCTAATACTCTGCCTCTGATTGGCTCGTTGCGTTCATCGTTTGGGTTGGTTAGGCGTGATGGTTTTTAACCATGACCGTGATTCACTCGAGTCATACATGTGCGCACAGACAAATTATGCTGTCCTGATGCTAGCAGATCAGAAAACAGTCACATGGGATATTTTATTGAGAACACGTTCTGTCATTTAAGTTGGAGGACTTGCTGAACAGAAACATGCATGTTGAAGTCAATGCTTCATGAATCTGAAAAGTTTTTGTCTCCGCTCCCACGGGCTTCAGGTGACTCAGCTCCACCGTGAAGGCAAAACAAAGAGGATTGGCCATTTTGCCAAAAAATGCAAAGCAGCCACTTTGTTTAAACACCTCGCTGAAAACACGTCTTCTCCCAAATGCACAGCTTGGGCCTGAACAAAACATTTTTCTTTTCGTGCATCTGACGCTGCCGTCCGTCTGCTGCTTGGCTCGGCTTAGCTTGATGCATCTGTTTGTGAGGAGAGAGAGGAAAAGAAAAAAAAACACCTGCATATCTCCCTCCCAGCTGAATTGCTTAGAAGTGCTGCCAAGTAGAACCGGACAGATGTGGCAACTGGATCTGCTGTAGACAACTCCATCACTCTCCCCCACTCATCCCTCTATATAAATCTCTGTCTATCACGGCTGCTGCAGTTGTCCCCCGAATCCCATTAGTTTTTGTCTGCTGCAAAGGGCGCAGGGGAAGGGCATTGGGAGATGAGGAGGGAAGTCAAAACCAAAGACAAGAGGGTTGCTGCTGCTCTACATGCCGTGCACCGTAGGTCAGGAGCAACATGTGTGGTCCATCATGCCATGACGTATCCCCGTCCTGTGCGGTGGCGCGCAGCCATCCCCGCGTTCGACTAATGACGTGTCTGCTCCTAAAAATGTGCTTTCACTCAGCAGGGGACTGACTCACAAAAGAAGTCAATGAGGACGAGCTCTCACATCGGCCATTTCCTCCAAACCGCTCCCGCCCCTGACCATATTCTCCAGAGACGATGTCCACATACGTGTTAGCGTCGATGAAGTCTCCTTTGCTGTCTTTGTCCGTCTCCCTGAACACAGATGTCCTTTTAATTAAGCTCAAACATTTCAAACACAGATGACTCGTTCCTCCCTCGTCGTTCGGTCTTTCACCCGTCCTGCTGCTGTCTGTCCAGCCTGATTTCCAAATCTGAGTCATGAAGTTCAACATCATAAACTCCACACATGCAGCTTAGAGCGCAATTCAGGTTTTTTGGAGACATGTTTTTATAATTTTGTCTATCAATCCTGCACGCTGCACTCACCAAGTTATTTGCCAAGATGTGGCGCTGCTAGGAGGTCAGAAAGGGCAGCAAAGACACTTTAGCTGGTGGCGAATGTTAAAAGTATTACCCAAACTACCCAGTTTTAAAGCTTCAGCTTCCTCGCTGTAGTTGTGCATGCTCAGTGTGTCGTGCAGGACAATTTTTGGGTGCTTTCTGTTTTTCATTTTTCTGCATAGCTTCAGATAAACTGGTTCAGAAATCTGGCTGCGTTGTGGGCTTGATTGCTGCGTGTCGGACTGATGTCACCATGTTTCTAGATCCTAGCAATTGCTCTGATGAGCGCAGTGTTGACTGATAGAAATGTTAGCCAGAGCTACGAGAAGAGGCCGTGTTCAACCAAAATTCTTTAAAGCCCAAAACCGTAATTTTTTGACGATGGAAATATGAGCTGAGTTTACATGTATAATCACAGAGTTTGTGCTGGTGATGAAAAGTGAGAATTTCCTTGAAATAAAAGCACATTTTAAACCCAAGTTCATCATTCATTCATTATAGGAAATCCTATTGTCCATATGTGATGAAATGTGTGCCTGTAGGTAAATTGGACATTTTTGCATGTTCAGCTGCCTCTCTGACGGAAAGACTCTTTAGCTTCTGCGAACATTTGATTTGACTAAATGATTGGAAGTGTACCAACTTAGCTCTGTTTATTTCTACAGTAAGTGCCAAACTACATAGTTATTTCCTGGAAACATCTTGGAAGGTTTAAGGAAACTGTTCTAATATTAAACACCAGTGAAATAAAGCAGCAGAGTTTTGTCTGTCTGTCAACTGATCAAAATTGGGACTGCAGGTCTGTTTCAGTGCTGTGATGCTTTGATAACTTGTTAGTCGTCGTGTTAAAGACTTAGAATCTCGTGATCTTGTGTTTTGGGTTTTGGTGGCAGGCAGAAACCTTTGTTTACATCTAGATGACGGATTGTACTTTTAACCTCCCGGTGTTGTGCGGCGAGTTATCAGGCCATTTTGCTCCCTCCTTTTGGAAACAAGTAGAATTAATGGCCTGTTTGATCATGTGAACCAGATGTGTGAGATGGGAACATGCCGCCATCAACGCCGCTCAGCCGTGAGCCTGCGCAGACGCTTCAGCCACGACGTGACGCATTTCACATTTCTGTCTCGCACCCTGTTGGTGAGGCAGGAGGTTTGGCTTTCTCGCCTCATGCTGGTAAAAATGCACTTTGGCACCACCAGGGTCCCTTTGGGGTAATAGTTGAATCTGAGTTTCTTGTTACAGTTCTGTGAATTTGACAAAGACATTCTTCACATTACTGCGTGCCATTAAAGACGTGATTATCTTGTATCTTGGGTCACAGCACGGAAAATAGTCCGAGCCTTTGACCTGTATATTGGTTCTCTGGGCCAATAACTAGTGTGTAACATTCTTGGTTACTTCCTTGGCTTGTCACTTGGTACGTATTAAATATTGGACATGAAGGGTGTGTGTGGTGGGAAGGGAGTGACTACAAAGGCATTATTCACTGTGAGAGACAGAAAGGGGAATGAAATCCAGATTGGACAGAACCAACACGGGCTGTTAGGCAGAGCAGGACATGAAAGCCCGCTCAATTGGTTCAAGTGTCCAGAGAGAAGTGCTTTTTTGGACAGTTTTGAAATGATATGCAAGACTATGAAAGTCACAGCTACGGCGTATGGTTCTGGTCATGGTCGTTTTAACCGCCTCTCCCCTCGCGTCCCCGTCTTCTGCTCGAGCATGAAAATAAAAACAACACGTCTGCTTTGACGAGAATGTGGGACTAATCAGTGCCAAAAAAAGCTGGCGCTCCACTGCTCGCTGCCTTGACTCAGACGTATGGATGGTATGTGAAACTTTTTCCTTTTTTTAACCATTTCTTGATTTTTTTACATGTTTCAGTTCCTTGTTTTTTTTTTTCCACACACACGAGTGTTTGGCTGCAAAAGAGATGTTGAGCTGAGCAGAACTGGACTTCAGATCGTCAGCTGTCTCCCAGGCACAGTGTCCACGTCACGTTCACGTACCTGTGGACGGCCTTTCACCCCAAAACCAAAGTCTTAATTGCGACTGCAACGTGGGGAAATATTTTTCTTAAAGTTCTGATTTTCTGATTTGAGAACCAAACAAATGTCACCAGAAGTTTGTCGTTCATGGAAATTAAACCCTAATTTAATAGAGAAAGTGTTAAATTATGAATGTGCAAACTTAAATTGGATTTGTTTGTCGTCTCTTTGTTTTCCGTCTTTGCTTCATGTGGACTTTGTTAAACTGAATAAAAGTAAAAATGCATTGTTCTTGTTTTTCAAAGGGCAAAAAAAAACACTTCTATTATTGAGTAGAGCCTCATACTTTTATCTATGAGACTAAGAGTTATGGAGAAAGTAAAAATATTTATCTCTCAGTACCCTCAATACACCCTGTCTGTGACACCCAAGCCCACTGGTTCCTACTGAAGATGAAAATCTTTAAAAACAGACACAAAACATAAGCGTAGCATTTATCAAATGGGAGAGAATGGTGCTTTTTTTGGGTGGGGACTATTTTCAGCTGCGGATTAATACACGTTCAGTGCTCTGTTAACAGCAGCAGGACGGTGTGTGTGGGATCAGCTCTAAATAAACTACAGTGTGTCTTACTGATGTGTTTTCATGCTAAGCTAAGCTACATACAAGATAATCCTTGTTAGCATTCGTTTTCCTTTTCATGAAATTTACAGACAATCAGAAACATAAAGAATATCACCATAAACACTTTAAAAACATCCTAATTTATACTCTGATATTATTATTTAACCAGAAGACTTTTTGGTTTTCATCATGTCCACATTTAGCTGTTGTTGGGTCCCTGCAAGCAGCGCTGCAAATCTACAAGAGAGAAGAAACCCCACACTCAGTAATGTGCACAATGCAAAGAGAATCTACAGCTGAGCGAGACCCGGGTCCAAAGAGCATGTGTAAATCTCATTAGCTGTATATCCAACTGTCCTCGTCGTGCAATTACTAAATTATAAATGTGAAATTAATCAGAAAAAGGGCTCGGTGTTTGTGCGAGGGGATTAATCTTGTCCTTGTTGCGCCAGTGGCAAGAGGCATTATTCATGAACCCTCCATTTCTCACCCCCCGCCCCTCCTGGAATGAGAAATATAACTCAGAGCCAAGAGCAAGCATTTACTCTCCAACTCCGCGGACCCTGACAGAACAGAGTTGTAATTATGTGAAATTATTGATATAAACAAACTGATGAATGGTCTTTGTGTCGGTGTGTATTTATGCGTTTCTCTTAATGATGTATATGTGCTTGAATGTACAGTATTTGCATGCATGGGGGGCGGTGCGTTCCTGTTGGAGCGGGTGTTTGCCCTTGAGTGAATAGTCGAGGTCTTTGCATGAGCGAGAGTAATGTGGTGTGGACCGGGGAGCATTTCTGTTCCCAAATCAAAGCAGAATAAATATTATTTCATACTGAGACTATTGTTAGTGAAAGCAGAGGCGGGGGGTATTTCTATTAGTCATCAAATGTGAAAAAAATGAAGTCACAAATGAGGAATACCAAAATTGTTTAGGAGCCACTCAAAGCTGGTCGTAGCACTTAATTGAAACCGCACTGCTCTCAAGAGGAAATATCTGTGCCAAACGCAAATCTGCCCGGCAGTAAAGAGGAACAGTTAGGGAATCTTTAACGGGCCGCAATCCATTACGGAGAGTCATAAATGTCCTCGGGAATATACACATCACTGCAGAGTGGGATGTGACCGTACTCCCGCTAAGACTCATCCTCATTTATGCGCCCATAAGCTGAGCTTTTATGAGGACTTTGTCTAAGTTTGTGAAAGTAGAGCCGAGGCCTTGTTCTGGATCCCCACGTGTCGTGTTCTTCAGCCATTTTTGCACGGCGATTCTTTACCTTAAAAAGGCCGACTTGTTGAATTCTTCAGTTTCCTTTTAATAATAATGAAAAAGACATTTCCCGTCCCTTCCCACGGCATGCTGAACACACTCGCTGAGTCCATATAGACCTCTGTGCTTTGACTCCACTTACATTCACGTCAATCTGGATGATATATTCAAACCTGTAACAAATTACTCACTCCCCCACCGCCCCGTGGACGACAGGGGCGTCTTGTGTCTGATTGGTGGGCTTTGCTCTCATTTGTCTTTGACACCCAGCACCGGCCGGCCGGTGGCGTCATTCATCTACCATGTCACCGGCAGACCAGCGGAGTCATGCTGCGAGAGGAGAAGTCTGGTCCTCCTTACAAACCGTCCTTGGTGCCAGGTATATTCTTTGTCTCGGAGGCCTGTCAGGACCCCACGAGTCTGCAGACAGTATGTAAAATATGATTGGCAGCAGGTCCAGCTGTTGTGCTGTTTAAGGCTGGGGCCAATCATGTGGGTGCAGCCCTGCAGATGTCTGCTAAAGCGTTTTAAAGCGATATCTACTTGATATTGATGAATATGAATGTGACGAGCCGTTGTCAAATGTCAGCAGCACATTACATTTTTGAGTCATGAGGTATTTGTGCAGCACACACTCGAGGTGTCAGTCATCCATGTGACAGGCTAAGATTTAATAAGGCGTTTTCTCCCCATGCATCAAAATTTAAAAGTCATGGGTCACACGGGCGTCGTCAAAGCGCTGTTTGAGGTTGAAGTCCTGGTTTTAGGGTTAAAATGTGTGCAGTGATGTAATATAATATAAAAATACTCGAGGTGGAGCTAATTTATACGCCGTTGGGTAGTTTGTTCCAAAACAATGTGTTGTGATATTTAAGATAATGACATTTTTCATGTAAAATATAAAGCTATGAGGTAACAAACGACCAAGTCAAATGAATGAAAACAATATTTGTCTCTGGAATTAAGTACAAGTACCTTAAAAATGTGCCTGAGTAAATGTACTTTGGTAAGTACATTTAGGGTAAACAGAGCGCTAGCAAGAAGTCACATTAGGTCCTGCATGGCGTCGGGGTGTTGACCTCATGACCCCATCACCCCTCTCTCCGTCACCCAGTGCAGACGGTTTTCCCTTCAGCAGCTTCCATTGCAAATACATCAAACCAAACAAATCCCTGTTTGAGAGCCATGCTGATCCGCCTGCCATCCAGCGCTCAGACCAGAGGGATGCTGGGAGGAAAACCAGCGAGCTGCCCAGCAGTTCTTCTGGCGCTCATTAAGTTTTCATAACAAATAATGTTTTTTTAATGATGACCTTTGAAACGGGGAGAGAAACGACTGAAGAGAAACCTCATCGCGCCCCTTTTGTTCTTTTGTCCTGACACGACAGATCACCGCTGAAACGGCTCGACCCCGCGGCGTTGGAAACGGCTCGACGCCCTGCGAAGCTGCATCAAAAGAGCCGTCCGTATGCGGCGCTGGCTGAGATGAGATGGCGTGGCTTTAGACGTAGGACACGCGAAGCCATGCCATCTCATGAAACTCTTATGACTTTAATTCAAACCCTGCCTTCCTCCCTTGCTAATCCCTTTGCTGTTGTCGTGCGTCTGTTCGGCATTATTCATAAAGAATTCTTTGAACCTTCGTGCCAACTTTCACAAAAGCATATTTGGGGTTTTACGGGCACGTTTATAGGCACACCTGGAAGTTGCTCCATAAAGGTCACAAATTGAAATATTACGAGTGTTACAAATCTGCTCAGCGCCTTGCCAAACGACAGTCCCGCTGAATACTAAACAACTCAATTTGTGCCTGACATCCGAGCACAAAGCATCCTCCTTCCTGCCTGTCTCTCCTCATTCTCACTTTGTCTCCGTGTGAGGTGGCTGAGACGAGCTCCGAGTCAAACGCCCTCCCGTCTCTGCAGAGAGTCCTCAGCAGATTGTCTGCATGCTATAAAAAGACGAGGTTATCTACGCTTTTAGCTGAGCCGCAGCAGTTTATGGTCGCGGCAGCCCCTCTGGATCTGTGCCACAGTGCAAGAAGACTGAAAGTCTCCGCGCTCACCGAGACGGAGAAGAGACGCTGATGTTGACATCTTGTTTTTCAGCTGTGGACAGAATGTCCTCAACGTGTTGAAGCCCTTTGAACGTTTAGCTCTGGGCTGAGATGCTGTGGATTCAATCTCCATGTTACCCAACCAAAAATGGTGGAATCGAAGTACATTTACTCAAATCCTTTTCCTGAGTCTGAGCCACTTTTTACTTGACTACATCTATTTGACGGTGTTTGGTTTGTCCATTCTGGGCTACTGTAGCTACATGTCAGCGCAACATGGCGGACTCTGTGGAATAAGATCCGCTCCCACTGTAGAAATAAAGGGCTCAGTCTAAGGTCATGAAAACAGAACGATTCTTATTTTCAGGCACTAATGAAAACATACTTTTGAATATTGCTTTCACTTCTGCCAACAGATCGCCATAAATCCTGCACACTGGAGCGCTGAGTCATGCTTCCAGCTTCACAAATGTGAGGAATCGTGGGAAAAATATTCTGAATTTTGTAATAATTCTAGCTTTAAGTTGGACAAAACAAGCCTTGCAAAGGTCACTTTGGGCTCTGGGTAATTGTGACGGCATTTCTCACCATTTTCACAATTTTTACCAGCTGAACAATCAATTAATGGAGAAAATGACCAGCAGTCCATAACTAATCATTATTTGCACAAAATAGTTCAAAATGAGCTTCACCTCAATGAGCTGCAACAGTAAAATCCTGCTTTTATATGAATGCATGAGTAATAATAATCTACTGATAAACGTAATGCATTGAGTGCTTTAATACTTTAATACACTCGCATGCTTTTACAGTGAGATATGAGTACTTTTAATTGACTGAAGGATCTGAACTCTTCCTCCTCCACTGCCAACCAGACGGTCATATTCCCACTGTATGAAAAAGCTTTCATGCTGTCAGATGAATCAGACTGTGATATATGTAAGAAAGCTCAGGAACAAACACAAAACAAACACATCCAGCATGAAGTTCAGTCTTAATGGGCCGTCCATTAATCTCCGGGGCCTGCAGCTCTGTTCGTCAGCGGTCGTTGTCATCACCGTGGGCGCGCTGTATTAGGCCAAGGGCTCTGGTGTCGCTCCGCCGTGGAGCTGCTGATGGCTGAGGAATGATAAGTGGAGGGATAAACCTTTGTGGGGGTACACGGCGGCAAACAGACCCTCGGCCACTGCTAAGCATCCAGTTTCAAGACTTCAGGGGCACACAGGGTCCCATTCAAAGCTCACTGTAGAGTAAATATAATCACATTCACCTGCACAGGTGGCTCAAAACCGGGATGTCCCGAGCATACATGTGACCGAACCCGCTGGAGTTAGACGATTCTTTTTATTCAGATTCAGAAGATGTTTTAACGTGTTTACTTAGAGGTGGACAAAGTCAGACTAGCTGTTTCCCCCCACTTCCAGTCTTTATGCTAAGCTAAGCGGCTTCTGGCTGTAGCTTCACATTTGCTGTACAGATGTGAGAGCGTCTGTGTGATCTTCTCATTTAAGAAAGCGAATAAGCTCATTTCTCAAAGGGTCTCACTGATGTTTAAAAGACAGATGTGAACAAAAAAGTACCAAAAAAGTTTCATTAAACCTGATGAACATGATCAGTTGACAATACATGCAAAATGTTTATATGAACCGTACATTTAAATGGTTATCGAGCCTTTAATCAAATTCCAGCACTGAGTAGCTTTAAAGCTTCAGTCCAGGCAAAGATTTAAGGTTGTTTGTTAAATTCAGCCAAATAATTGAAGCCCAAACGATTCTTTAATGGATTAAATCTCACATCTGGATCGTTACTTGCTCTAATTAGCTGACATGCTGAAAGAGGAGCCCATCGGATTTTTGTCCAGTTCTGCTCCCTATTTTTTTAAGATAACTCGCAGACAAAGACACAGAAGTGAAAACATAACCAAATGGAAAAACACCCATTAGCTCACGAGTGGGAGTACTCAAAACGACGACTGAAGAGAAATTGTTTGGAAGTGAAAGATTTCGAACCAAAACTCTGAGTCACTCTTTCTATCTGACGCTCTTGACCAAAAAGAGATGATTTTAAATTCATTTGTCAGCTGGTGGTTGCTGATAAGCGAGCAACATCTCGCAGTGAGACACATTAAAGTACATTAACTCCAGCCCCTTCATGGCTTTTCTCCAGACTTCTGTTTGTACTTCAAATGCTCAGCGACATATTTACACACAAAATCTGCTTAAATCCAGGACACTGAGTACGAAGCCTCCATCTGAATTGGTCCACTTTAACACTTAAAAGTAATAATTAGGTAAAAGTAGAGGTTACTTTAAAGTATCTTGCGACTAACTGACATGGCGCACTGGAGGCCTGGTTTCGCAGGCTGTACCTGATCTTCTGAACGTCAGGTGTGTCTCCTCATCACCCAAACAGGTAACATCAGGTGAGTCTGAAGCACAGCTGGAAGCAGGACGTCAAACAGTCTGACTTCTCCTCCTCTGCATCACTGTCTTGGTGAGACGTCATCAAGTCGGCCTCGGCGGCGATGCTAATAAGAGCAGTTTAAGGAGCATGTCTGCGTCTTTGTCCTGTGAGAAGTGCATTAGAAAATCTTTAATTGGCATTCGCTCCCGACCTCTTCATTTCTGCTCCCGCTGTTTGTTTGTGCTGCTCAAAGAGCCTCGTTGCCATGGCACCTATCTGTGTTTTTCATTTGCCGCTTTATCGTGTGGCCATTCCCCACTTTGTGCGTCTGCAGATATAGTTTCCTTTCATACAGCCGATTTTATGGTCGGCTTTGCTCCTTGCTTCACCCTGAGGGGCTGTTTCCTCAGAAAGTGATTGAGCTTCTGTGTTTAAGCAGACTACCTCCGGCGGGCTGGAAAGTGGGTGCTTGGCTTAATCTGCAGAGGTGTGGCATCAGAGCTGCAGATCCAGATCCGAGGTGCTTTCACACCTGTAGTTTGGCTCTTTTTGGTTCAGGCCAAGGGAGCAAATTGTCGCCTTTTATTTCTGGTCCTGCTCATGATCACGCAGACTTCTTACAAATGAATTAAGAGGAGTAAACATGAAGTCAGATGGACTGACAGCGCACTAACTGGACGGGTTCAGATGCATTCTGTGAGCATTAAGAGCCAAGAATACAGCAGAACCTTGCATATCATGAATAGTGATGAACAGATTGTACGAGCATCGTACTGTAATCTCACAGGATACGATTCACTGTGTGATTGCTGCATTTCGCTCAATTCGCCCACTTCCTGCTGGGGAAATGTTAAAAAGACGGGGTTGGACACGGCGAGTCAAGCCCTTTGTTTGAGTTTGTTTGACAGCTTTGACGCCCATTCAAACGAACCGCACTGAACGGGCACCAGAGTTCGTTTAAACAAAATCCAGCCCGTCCAATCAGGATACGGTTCACACGAAGTGTCGTCCGGGCTGTGCTGAACGGGGGTAACACTTTCAGAGAAGCTCTCCTTGAAGGCTTTCATTGTGTTGCAGTCAGTTGCACGCACATCTGGCCAGTTGCTGCATCTGATGGCTGCACATGTGGGGTGGACGGTTTCAGGAAGTTACAAAAGAAGCCGGTTAGATGCCGATCTGGAGCTTTCCATCACTTGATCTTCATTTGCTGGTTGTCACTGTATTATAGATGCTCAAACTCTCATTTTTCTGAGCGCTTTCAAAGAAAAATATCAGTATCATACTAACACACTGGGTTATAGACCTCAATATAAGTGTGTGCAGCATTTTCATGCTCCCCCTCGCTGCTTTGATTAGACCAAGACCACTTGTTATAACATATTTATATGCTATCTAAACGCTTACAGAGCATCTTCTTCTTTTGTTGTGCTCTCTTTTCATGCCCTGGTCCCCGTTAGCACCTTTTTCATCATCCAAAGCATGTTTATATGCGCTCTAACAGCACAAGTGCTGTAACCACTGACCTACAGCAGATTGTTTACATATCAGAATTGGCTGATAACTGATTCTTATCCTTCACTCCGGGCTTGTGTACCGCACCGTGTGGTTTGATATGTGTTATTCTTTGTCTGCTTGTCTGAACCACGCAGATGATGAAATGCCGGTGGGCAGTGGTTAAATAAATTAAAAATGATAAGAACGCACACAAAAAAAATTACAAACCCTCCAGTTTTATTTCTGTTGGCTCCCAGCAAGGTCACATTATTCGCGCAGCCGTATGGAAGTGAATGGCATGTGTGGCACGCCAAACTGATAAACAGCCCTCTTCAAAACTAACGTCTCACCCTGCCCTCGAGCTTTCAGGAGAGAGCACCATGTTGACAATGGAGCGTGAGGTGGATGTGGCACTCTTCCCTCTCAAAATAAACCAAAGCATCACATCAATGTACATGAAGGGAATTTGAGGCCTTGCCTTGCTCCCCTCAACATTGGCAGCGCCCGAACGCTGAGATCAGGAACTTCCTGGCACAGTAGTGTTATTGTTGCAGAGGATGAGGAGGGTGTGAGCCAGGTATACAGAGTTAGTTCAATAAAGCTTAGACCAAAAACAGCAAATTGAGCAGGGAGGATTGAGAACAAGCCAGTAGTGTGTCCTTGAATCTCCTTTTTTTTGTCTGTGGATATTCAGAATATTTGCAGGTATGCACACAGAATAGTAACAAATGGATAAACTGTGGAAAGACAAAGGGTCAGCAGTAATTCATGGGCATTTCCATAAAAGCCAGACTATGGACAGTTAAGTTTATGGCATCCTCAACACACACTCCATCCAAGTGTGGAAGGAGGAAGAGATAGGAGGAGTCCATCCTTTGCCAGGATACAGTATCACGACCCAAATCTCAGGTTTGATGGTTCGACCCGCGCCAGCAGTTCCCGGAACGTCTCTCTTTCCATGTGGGAAAACTTAACCTCACATGAGATTTCAGGGGTATTTGTTTTCACCTACTGTCACGTTGACGGCTCGCCCATTTGGGACGGATCAAGCTGATGCCAGAATCCGCTGTCACGTCTTCGTGCCACTCGAGGGACTTTTCCAGAGGTAAACACTCAGCTGAGTGAAAGCCAGTCAAATATGGGATATTCACATGGATGTTTGGAGTAATGTTGCGGGCGCCTGTTTTGCGTGGGTATCTCGGCATCTCCGCGGTGTTTTTCACGACACAGCGATCCCAGATGTGGCCTTTGTGCCGTCGTCCAGCCCGGCACTTTCGCTCTAACCCGCCTGGGACACGCGCCACTGTTTTGGTCCTGAGAATCATGGGTTCGCTTTTTAAGGCAGCGAGCTGTTTATACGGGCGACGCCAACTGGAACCGTGATTGCAGGCCACTGGTTTATTTTAATTAGCCATGGAGAGCAGTTCCGATGGCTTTTGAGTGTGACTCACCCATTTTTCAAAACATTAGTCTCCACCAAGTCCCACTGTTGCCCTTTGAGGTTGGGTTTCATTTCAGATTGGTAAAAATGAGGGGCCATCCCTGATGTGGACCATGTGCACTGTAAGTGTGCATTTAAGTTTGTAAAAGATAGTCGTGTTTGGAAATTTAATCAATGAGATGAGGCTCTTTTCTTACAGTGTTCATGAGCCTACAGTATAACCTTGTATGTTGGGATTTAAAGGACCGGTGTGTGAGATTTATCTGTTGGCAGTGATGGGATGTAAGAATTGTTGTGTTCTTACCTTAGATTGAGCTTTACATCGACAGGTTTTGTGCTTTTCGTGCTTTTTGTGGCCATTGTATCTCTCCAACAAAGGAAGGGGTGAGGCGAGGGGTGTTCAGTTGGTTGTAATCTGCAACCTCACCACTAGATGCCACTAAATCCTGCACACTGGGCCTTTGAAAAGCAGCCTGTCATCTGTGGACAGAAAAGCTTCTGAGATGGCTCTGTGTCCGTAAGCCAGTCAAAACTACACTCACAGGCCTGCAGAACATCTGGTTTTCTGTTGGTCCTGGAATAGTTCACCTTTAATTGAAAATTTAGTTTGAATAGATTAGATTTTACATTCAATTTACTGCACTCGAGGTGGCCGTCCAAGCCAGTCACAGCCCAGAAATATTACAGTGCGCTGATCCTGGTTTTAATGTGAAAAACTAAAGGAAAATGTTTGTTACAGCGAGGCGCCGGCTCGCAGGCTGAAGGAGAAGAAAGCGTTCAATAAAAACTGGATTCTAGAAGCTGAAATATCAGAGTTGTGATCGTGCATCCTCTAGTTTATTCAAAGCTTCATCCAAAAACAGAGCAGCTGTCTGTTTCAGCTATGTCTGATATGCCGTCTTATGAAAATAATTTTGTGTTTCATCGTCCCACAAACCCAGAGGACTGCTTTTCTTTTGTGAAAACAAGTGAATATTACATTGTCCTTTCAACCATATTATGTTAAAATAAGAACTTAATTTTTAGGTGAAAATATTAAATCTGTTTCCTCATGGTCACAGTTTAATAGAGAGATAGAGTGCTTTGTGGACCCTGAGGCAAATTGCAAAACACACAGAACTTACACTAAGCTGACCTGAGGTAAGAAAAACACTATTTTAATAAATACATGTGCATAAAAACTGTTGTATTAGATAAAGAATAAAGAATAAAGATAGATTAGAATTAAGATAAGATGGAGCTCTCACAGTGCAAATAAAAGCTGAATGTGCAAAGTTACACAGAAAAATAAAGTTTAACGTGCAAAGTCTCCTCACACAGATGTTCTTTATGTTCGCTCATAATTATGTGAGAACAAAAACTGAAAACTGTCATGATTTCAGCCTCGTCACTGAAGTTCAGTTTGAAGCGTGTGCCTTTTTTCTCTTCTGGCTCTTCTCAAGTCCCATTATTTTAGTCTTATTATTGATGTAGCTTCCTCACTTTGAAATAGCACAACAAATATTTGCTGATTCATGTGCAGAAGAAGCCTCAAAGATTTTATAATCACCACACAATTCCACCACATCAAATCCTCAAACACAGACAGAGGAAATCAGTTTTCCTTAAATACCTACTTTTGTGATTTTTCTTGCTTCGAGCTTGAAAGCCATTACTTTTCTGTCTACGGCATCAAGCTGCCTGAAGATTCTCACATTTTTTATTGTAATTTTGGCTGTAAAATATGTAAGAGAGCTGCGTTTTGCAGCCCAGTATCGATGGGGGATGGCGTTTTTCCCCCGTGACACCGGCAGATCATTGCCTCGGCCTCCTTGGCAGAGCGCTTTAAGTGAATCTAGTTTATTCAAAACACATGAGCTGCATGCGAG
Organism: Chaetodon trifascialis; assembly: GCF_039877785.1. NCBI lineage: Eukaryota > Metazoa > Chordata > Actinopteri > Chaetodontiformes > Chaetodontidae > Chaetodon > Chaetodon trifascialis. The sequence goes on along the minus strand of NC_092076.1, from coordinate 4,451,199 downwards.
AGGCTGAGCCGCAGCTTCATACTCCCAGCAAAGACGTCTTTTGATGTAGCCACATCAGTGCGCTCCGTACACAAACGTAGACACTTGCAGAAAGAAAAGCGTGGTCTGACATTTCCAACTTATCACATGGTATCAGGTTTCCTTTGTGTACACATGCAGTGGCTTGGCATTTACAGAGCTCGGTGAGATTGTCATGGACTGTCGTGGACTTTTATTTCATTAGCCAAAAGATTGCAAACGATGTCTTTCATTCTTCCTGTAACTTTAATTTCTGCCTCTTTATCTCTGCTTTTCAGCAACATTCAACATGTTTAGACTGTGTGTGAAACAGCACCGTATAATAAACCTTGCTAACATGAAATTTAGCTTCTCCACAGCCCTTGAGAGGAGCTGTAACTAGATGACAGCCCTACCCAACACACACTTGTTATGAGCTGTAAGAGGTGAGATGCTGTGTGCAGATTGTGTGGGAAAGACAACTCCGGCTATGTCATTCTCACTCCATGCTTTTATTGTTGAAGGAAAACAGTGCACTAACCCAAACTGCCTCAGCAGAGCACCTTTTAAACACTCCTAGCTGTTAAAAGCTGCAGCTGCACGAGGATCGGTTACATTCTTTATCTCACCTTATAGAGCTTTTCCGAATGAGAACTATAAATTTCCAGACTTGTGCTCCTCAAGAGTGGCCGTTCGTGTATCTGCAGTCCTTTTTATCTACTTTTTCCCCCACGCTGGCTTCAAATTAATTTTCTCACAGCTGTTAACAGACGTTGAAAGAAGAAAAAATGGGTTGTAATTATTAAAAGTCTTTTGGGGAAGGTTACATAAAACACCATTTGAGTGAGTAAGCAGCCAAAACCATGGAGTCATGGCGCTCTAGAGAAAGAAAAGAGGAAAATTACTGGCAGGCAGATTTATAAGAAACGGCCAAGACTCTCCTGGTTAAATCACTAATTCTGATTTAGTCATTAAGCAACATAAACACCTTTAAAAGATGTAAGAAATCTTTAGATTTAAGTGGGTGTTATTTGCTTCGGGCGGACGCTAGAAAAATGGGAAATTTTTGAAACACGTGACGCCAAAACGTGCGAGTTACAACACAACCTCTCATTGAAACCAAAGGAAAACACTTGAGAAACACGTGTGTATCTTGGAGAACCTGTTAATTCATATCAGCCCGTAAAATCGCCATCATTTCTGAGGAACGTTGCCTGCGTTCATGTTAACTGCACAGTTCTCCCCTCCATATCCATTTCCCACTTTGTGACATGGCGTATGAGACGTGTCAGCCGGGGCCAAACAGATGTATCGCTGTGTGAATTATTGCAGTTGGAAGATTGTGAAGAAGAAATATTACAGAAATGTTAAACATAGCGGACTCAAATGTGACGGGGAGCCGTATCATCCAGTAAGCCTGAACGGAATTTCTGCGGGTCAATTAGAAGACAGCTCGCCGCGGCCCTGCCTTTGTCAGCTTTTATTTGTTTCATACCACCAAATTAAAAGGTAATCACCTGATAATAAGGCGGCCACGCGGGGAGGGAATAGTCCAAATGTCAGAATACCCAGAAGAATGTCAGTAGTCAGAAAATACTCGCCTTTTGTACCGCAACAGTTTTCGATTCCTGACTCATCCAGCTTGGCACATTAAAATAACAGCCTGCACGCTGAAACAATTATGAGAATAATATGGGGTGTTTAAACAGCTGTAGACTGTGGGAGGGCAGGGTGAGAGGCTGCGGGATTCGATGAGTCGTGGAATAAGAGAGGAGAGACCCATCACGATATCGGCGTCTCACTCACCAATGGCCGAAGAGCTGCATTTCAGTAGTGAAAGTTGAAAATGAAACCACGTCTGGATGGCAACGGAGGGCATCCAGACGCTGACACGTCTACGGCAACGAGATACTCAAGTGGGTTTAGGAACGTTTTCGCGTGAATCCAAAGCATTACAAAGTCCAGCTGAAGGTCAGCGTTGTCCCTCAGAGATTTCTGAGTGAACAGATGAATATGTCCGTGTTTTGAATGCCCTTAAAAGACTGATAACTGATAAGAGAATATTATACTGTGACATTTTTGATATGCTTAATGGCTTTCTTGTCAAGATTTAGAAAAGAGGAGTGATCCCTTCATCGTATCAGCCCGCTAAACATGTCCGACAGCCCATTATTACCAAACCCCAATAGTCCGAAAAATGTCCACATGACCTACACCAGTCTTGCTTGGTGAGGATTAGCGGTAGATGGTTGCTTCGATGGTTAAAGTTACAAAAGAACGTCCAGAGCCAATCAGAAGCAGAGTAGAGGCGGGTCTTCGCAGAATATGAAGCTACAGCAAGCAGTTGGTTAGCTTAGCTTAGCTTAGCTTGACTGAAACAGGGAAACACGTGCTCTGTCCACAACAAAATCTGCTTACGAGTTGGAGACTCTCGATGGCCGTGAACGACTCGTTTTCATGTGACCAACCGGCACAGCTGAAGGCGTTAGTAGGCTAGTTTTCGGTAACCCTGCTAGCTTATCTGCTTGTGCGGTAGAAGGAGGTAAACAGTGAAGAAACACATACAGAAAGAGTAAAACTTCCTACAGCAAAGAGAAAACTGTAGTAGGCTAAAGCTGTTAAACAAGCTGCCATATTTCGTTTATTTCCTCCTCCACGTTATCGACTGGTCTACGAGTATAAACTGGCTCCCCTCCAGTAACAAACTCCTAGCGTTTATAAAAATCCTCCTCCAGCTTCCCGCCTGGTGGCCGTGGCTGATACTCCTCTCACCACACGAGCCCCTGGGAAAAGCACATACGACGCTCCACTCCATGACCCAAAACATCTGCTGCTAATATGGGTCAGTTTTATCCACAGGGCCCCCCCAAAAAAAGCCCTGCACATGACAACTAAATGAAAAACACAAATGGCATGAATCAACCAGGCTGTGTGTTATTTCCCAGCACTTGTATCAACATGCTCGGAAACCCGCTGAGCTGTGAAATATCTAAGCTAGGACACCCGTTGGTTCTGCTCGCCTCCAAAAAAGGCCCTTCCTGGGCCAGGGTCAAGCCAGGAGAGAGTAACAGCAGTCGGGTTATTGTGTCTGGAAAGCTGAATTTGTTGTGGCTGGTGTTGGGTTGCTTACAGGAAGATTGTGAATTCAGCTGCGAGGTAAATAGAGCATTTTCAGAAGTTGCCTGAATTACTTGGATGTTCTGAGGATTGATCTTAAATCTAAGTAATAATGTAAGGTAGAAAGTTTATTTTCATGAAATAATCTGTGAAGGGAGACTATAGAGGACCACATCCATCAGAATTTTCATGCAGGGGCAGCAGCAGTTTTCACAATCAAAACCCATCTCCTAAAGCACCCCTGAAAGTGAGGTTTTGGATGTGTGGGCAGTTGCTTGGCCCACAGTGGGGGCCCTCTCTTATCAGGCTCTGTGAACCTCTCCAAACAGCAAGAGCTCTGCTGGTATCAGGACTCAGAGGAGAGCAAACATCTGTACTGGACAGGAGTGAACAGCCATTTGTTTGTCAGACTGTGATTAAGTGCGTGACTCGAACTCAGAGGAAAGCGCTGATAAAGATGTCCATTAGCTGTCCTGAACTCTCTCTCACACCGCCGCCATGTTGCTGAGACTCTAAATAGAAACACTTCTGTTTACGGTGGGGATGGTGTCACTATTTACTGTATGTGACGAAGACTATACCCTTAATAGAAAAATGGCGGCAGCGCCGTTTTCAAATGCCTCTCTGGTGAGTTGTCACGAAAAGTACAATTGCGTCCAACACGAGACCTCTAATCCTCGGCTGCAGCTCTGGGCCCACTTAAGGGTTTGTTCTTCTTCTTTGGTGCGTGAAGACCTTTGTAGTCCACTGCTACAATTAATTTTCTGTTCGTTTCGTGGCAGGAAGTGGAGTCAGATGCCGTTTGCTGTGACTTTTCGCGTGTGAATTGCCTTTTTGTTCCAAGGTGCCCCCCCTCCAGACGATATGTGTCTACTGACCTCTAAATAGGGAAGTTTTATGCAGTTGACCTTCGACTCTTACGTCTCTGTATTTATGTCTGAGAAAATAGTGAAATTATGACACTTAACACTGTCGCCTGCATGTGTCTGGAGCTGCTCTGTGAAGACTGGGGGCCATTGAGACGGCAGGTCAATCCGCTGACACCCCTCTCTTTTTTAACGGTGACTCACTGAAACACACTCACGCTGACATGCCGAGAGAACCTAAGAAATAATCAAATAGACTGTAAAGCCCGTTATTAAAGCAGCTTCAGCCTGCCTTTAAATTTATGAGCATTTAATTATCGTAGCATACAGAGAGACACGCAGCACAGTGTAATGTTACATGCAATTTGCAGTAATTACAAGATTATTTCTCAATAATTGTGAGGTCATGCAGTTAATGCAAGACATTATCTTAACAAAGACGCCGCGAGACGTCAAAAACACGTAGAAGAGACGAGACTTGAACTCCCGAAGCGTCGATAATTGGTTGAAACATTCAGGACTTGCCACTGAACAGGTCTAGTGGGCCCCCCAGAGGACAAGCACTAAAAATCACTGCTGTCTGTCAACAATGGCACAGAAACACCCAAGTTTGAATCTAATATATGCTGCAGCCTCTGGTGTTTTTCGATGTCTTTTGCGTATAATAGGTCTTGCAGATAGAAAATAATCTCTTTGCAATTATCACAACACATTCCAGATGTCACACGGTAAAAACAGATGGTCTCTCGGTGCAATCAGTCAGCTCCTAAATGGAAAAGAAAAAGTTTAAGCTTCATGAAATAAACACAAACAAAATCAAGAATCTCGCTCAATCACAGTCCGATCACACAGTGGCTCTTTATATGGAGTGATGCGTTTACTGTACGTCAGCCTCTGTCAGGTGTCACCTCCACAGTCCATGTCTGCGCTCTTTGACGTGCGTTCGCACTGAACCGTCTGTGAGGAACAGCTTAGCGCAATCATCCGCTGGGGGTTTGTCTCGTAGACGAGGAGCAGTAGCCTCTTTGATCATCCTCCTGATGTGTGGTCACAGCGGTTTCACTCCGCTCCTTCTGGCTCAATCAAGGGCCCTTGAACGCAGCGAGGTCCAACTTTAGAAAACAGGAACCTGCCCAGCTGTAGAGGCACCACCGAGATCCAATCAATGAGCAATCAGATTCCCTCTTATCTAGTTGGCTTGGCTGGATGTGGATGTTAATCAGTCCCATATCTCGGTAATGGTGTTCCTGTTAATTGCCTTCCCTCGTTCTGGCTGTATCCCCTTTCACTTGTGATCTCTATCTGCAAATGAGGTCAGAAAGGCATATGGATCCTGTTTCCAGCCCGTCTCCGCTGAATCCTAACAGGGAAGCAGCGCTGGCCGTGTGGCCCGGCGTTTAAAGCTGTCCTAAGATCAAGGCGCTTGTCGTCGCTCCCATGCGTTGATGTCACTGCTGTGTCAGGCCTTGAAGTTGCTCATTATGATCCTCGTTTAAGCTGAGCTTCGGTTCTCCGGCAGTTCCTGGGATACAGCACGGTCTATGGCTGCCTTTCAGAACAATGTCCAGACTATGTTTGCCACAATGGGGAGATTTAGCCTCTGCTCTTATCTCGCGTCAGTTCCCCATGAGAGCGGTCTCATTTGCATATTCATTGAGCTTTTGCATCTGATGCCCATCTCGTTAGACCTGGGAACGGTGTGATATCTGGACAGCTCCGGGGCAAGTCAGCCGCCCGTCTGAGTGACATGCAAATACAAAAAATAACGCAGACCGTGATTTGGTTAATCACGTTCTATAGCATGACTAACCAGGACCGACCTGGTCTGGAAGGACGGTTCTAGTCTAAACCGAGTTAAGAGTTCAAACCTGCTGCTGACACAGCATGACAAAATTTGAAAAATTAATTTGACAAATGAACTATGATGCAAATATCCACCTTTGGAGATGGAGATCCATGTAGAGCAAAGGCCAGCTGGGTCGTACTGAATCGTCCTTTGTCGCCTTCTCCTGAACCTCCAGCCCTTAAAGGCCTTCTTTCACCGCGAGAGGGTTACCCGTCATTTCTTTCAAGCTTCTCCTCATGCATAAATAAACCTGTGCCCTCCTCTCCCCGGCCAACCCTTGGGCCCACTCGAGGGAGCAGAAGGTCTAAGAGCATTCCTCCATGAAGACTTTCCCTTTTCTAACTTTGCTTTGATTTTACGCTCATTATCCCCCCTGCAGCTCCGCCAGTCCTGGACAAGAGACTCCATACCTGATGAAACAATGAGGGAGCTGTGCTGCATGATGAAGCTAAGCCGCGCTCGCGGTGGCAGGAGGGGATTGCATTGTCTCCCTACGTCACACCGCCACAGGAGGAAAAAAAGGGGGGAGACGCCATTATCCCCAGTTTTCTGCAGATCAAATTAATTAGCAGCAGAGCGCTCCTGAAAGAGGAGCTTCTCCAAAGCGGGGCGTCTTACCCGGTCACTTCTCCCCATAACCCTTTGTTATTCACGGGTGCCCAGCTGTTGTGCTGCTGCTGTCAAAGCAGAAGACCTTCTCCCTGATCTTCAACCTCCTCGCCCCTAATGATGCCCTGGAGGCAGCGGGGCTAGAGGGCAGGTGGCAGGGTGAAAGGTCTCTCTGGATGGGAGAAACTCCTCACTACTCCCATGACTTCTCCCAGCTTGTTTGAAGTGAAAATCCACTGAAAATCCACAAAGATTTGTTGTCGCTTGATTGCTGAAGGACTGTTTTTTTCAGGACGGCTCATTAACGGAAGGAAAATTAGCAAATGAGAATATTCTCCTGATGAAGAGTATTAACACTGGCACAAACAGCAGGTGTTAAGTGGCAGGCACTGATTATTCTACCTGTTGGAATCTGAGAAGAAATGCTTGAAAGGGCGCTTTTGTAGAATTAATTAGGAAGAATAATGATTAGTGTGGAGGAAAAGTGTCTGAAAATATGAAAACACTACTCCTCATTTCACGTTTTGAAGCAAACTAAAATATGTAAATCTGTAAATCGTAAATTCATAAACAGAAAGAAACATCTAAAAAACATAAACTTGCCACTAATAAATAATTAAACTACCAATGAACAGATTCTGGACAAAGTGCTACTGCTGCAAAACCACTTTATAGCAACACTGAGTCCTGGTCCAGACACAAGTGGATGATGCAATACTGACCCCTAGTGGAGTGTTGATGAAACATCACATATGGTACCTTTGAGCACAAATTGTGCAGTGGTGACACATTATATCAGATAAAAGAATAACTCAGCATCTGTCTATTAGCATCTAATGCACATGTGACTGTCTTCATGTTTCCTCCTGCTTCTTGTCCCTCTTGGACAGTTTTTGCTCACAGCTCTGCGTGAGTCGTCTCTCGGCCTGGACACCGTCTTCGAGCTGGGTCACAGCGAGCAGTCTGGATCCTGCCTGCTCTCTGAATGCACCTGCAGGGTTGATCCTGGGCAAGCTGGTGCTAGCTTTCGTGAAGCATTCTGGATTTGGTGCTGTTCTCCTGAGAAAACGCTGAGGAGCCCGTGGCCCCTCTGTGGCACTCACAGTGAACTCACTCACTTTCTTGCCTGCCCTGTGTGCGTCAGCACTCTGATGCCATGCTCTGCCTTGCGTTGTGTTTGTCATATTTTGACTGACAGCTGTTTTTAAAATGGGAACGCATGTCTTGGCCCTGCGGGTCTGCGTTGGATTGATCTGGGTCTGCAGACTCAGGTCGGGGTACAGAGGATCCTGAGACATGTGAGGACCCCAGGAGTCTCGCAGCCTGGCGTTGCGCTCCATGTTGATGCTGACTTCGTCCCTGCGCTGCGCCCTCTGGATGGCGTTGACCCTGAGCAGGAGGGAGTCACGTGTAAGAGGATGATGAGGACCCCTCCTCTTAATACGCTCACTCGTTGCCCTCTCGCTCAGCATCAGAGCCTGTTTGGCACAGCGCTCTCCGGCTGTGAAGGGAAAGTTTCATTTACAACCAGCTGATCTTCAAACATGTTTCTACCATTTCTACCACACATGGAACAATCGGCAAAAGGCCTTAAACTTGGACTCCCTGCCGTCACTACGGCTGTTCAAAGGCCTTTTTCAGATCTTGTTTTAAATGTTAGCAGCTCGGTTTTCAAGCATTGCTTCACATCACCACGCATCTGTAAATGAGGACGCCTCCTCAGTGGTGTTTTGAGGTAAAATGCGGTCTAATATAACCTGATCTAATACAGCTGAGCCTGCTTACCTGGTGCTCGACATTTAGCGGGGGTGGGCGGGGAGCAGGTGTGGCGCAGCAGGTGAGCTCTCTCCGGTTTCTTGTCGTTACAGTTGTGCATCTTCCGGCCGGATGAAGCCACCTGAGCCGTGTGATCCGCCTCGACACAGGTGAGAGGAGGCTTTCTGAGCACAGCGGCACCCTGACGTCCCTCTGATGACTCCACGTAGTCCCAGAACACTTTGGCAAACTGGTAGAGCTTCACACTGCATGTCGAGTTCACTAATATGCTAAAGGAGGGTGAAGACGTAGAAAACGAGAGATGAGTGTACGCCACTGATGCAAGATCTGAGCATGACACCTGCTTTCATGCGCCCGACTCACCTGCTGTCATGGAAGCGCAGGGACAGTATTTGGCCTGTTTCAGCCTCTGCCGTGATGTCTCTCAGACAGTCTCCGGTGAGGAAATTAAATATGCGAATCTTTCCATCCGCACAGCCAGTAACGACACGGAGGTGGAGGAGAGTCAGAGATTTCACCTCCCTGCAGAAAAGTCAGCCTTCAGTTCAACATTTAGAGTAAAAAAAGCTGCAGCAGCTTTCTGGACCCATCAAGGTTTCCTGCTTACTTCGGGTGGCTGAAGGTCATCAGACACTGTTGAGCGTCACAGCTGGTGCTCCAGGCCATGACCTGACCGTTACAGTCCCCAGATAAAAGGTGCCATTCGTCCAAGAACAGGCACTTCACTGAGCTCCTGTGGGCATTGATCACCTTCAGGAAAGCAAAAGAAAAGAACACAGGTATGAACAAAGGTCTTATCAACTGTCGACATACAGAAGTGCTTACTGAAACAGAGCAGATATGAAGACTATCAGAGTTTATACAACAGTCTCACCCTGAGCAGCGACGCTCTCTCCATGTCCCAAATTTTGACAAGGCCCCGGACACAGCTGCTGCAGACCGTCCCCGTCCTGATCCTCACACACTGGACAGAACTGGGGTGCTTGAAATTTAAATCCTCAAAATGCTTCCCTGTGCGTAGACTCCATGCTGCCAGTGCGGATGTTAAGTACAGTGTAGTTAAGCTCACAACAGTGGTTTGAAACATTAAAACAAACAATCGCCAATATGAGGAACGTGACATCGAACAGAACGCGCCTGAAGCTCGATGAACACATTCTGTGCTATTGGAAATTTATCACAACTTGCAGGATTTTCCTAATTTGAGGAGGCTCCAGCTAAACAGAAATGTAGACGTGTTGAACAACCAGAGGCCTCGATGGACATCCTTCAAAGGCTGCTCACCTTTTACTAGACAGTCTTTAGCCCCTGAGACAAGTCTGTCAGCATGGACATCCAGGCAGTTGACAGTGTCAGTGTGTCCATACAGCGCCATCACGCACCTGTCTGTCTTCAGATTCCAGCACCTGCAGGTGTGATGAGACAACAAATCTCAGCCCGGCTGATCAAATCTCAGTCTAATTATCGTACATTGATTGCCTCCCCCTCACCGGATGCTTGTATCGTAGCTCGCAGTTATCACCAGGTCTCGGTCCTCACAGAGCAGCACCACCCGGACGCTGCCGGCGTGGCCCTTCATCACTGACACCACTTTTGTCTCTGATGCCACATGGAGCAGATGCACCGCGCGGTCCTTGGAGCCCACGGCCATGAACGATCCACCTCTGTAGTCCACCACCCGATGAGGGTCTCCTCTGTCAGACACAACCGGAATGCATCAGTCACGCAGCATCAGGTTTGTTTTGTGTGCAGCGTTTGGCGAAGCACTCCGAGCACACTGACTTGTCCAGCAGCACGGTGGTAAAATATGCACCACAATAAACATTTCGCTCCTCCATTCGCACTGTCCTGGTTTTGATTTTGGCATAAGCAGCTGCAAATGGCTCCACCTGTGAAGGCAGTCAAAGAAAAGACGAGTCACGCATTGAAAATCGGATGTCTGGCACAAAAACCAAAGCTTATTTATAGCGCTAGTCAAGGTATTGATTTGTTGACCTTTTGGACACCAGCTTGAACATCCTCTGTCTCATCATCCTGGACAGGGACGGGGACTTCGACGATGCTGGCGTACGTAGGACTGACTATATTAACACCTTCGCACCTCTAGAGCAGGAAAAAATGATTACTAGTGATTTGATTTCATCCTCATCACCAACAGCTGAAAGACTTTTAAAAATACAAAATCTTACTAAATCGTAGACATACAAATGCTCCACCTTCATCATCGCCTTAATCTGATCCTGAAAAATTCTCCTGAACTTGATTTCCTCCAGGGTTTCCTGTGCGCGGCGCTGCCAGTGTGGACAAACCTTCAGGCAGCGCCTCAGAGACGGCCCATCTAACAGACCTGGAGGACACACAGGGACAGTGTAATGTCTGCATGCATGCACAACATTGGTAACGGACAAACAGAATGGAAAATATTTTTACTGTTTGTTTTATTGATAAAAAATACCAAATGCAAATGTAATACTGATCACTTTGTCTCCGTGTGCTACACTGCTTGGATGCCTTCTGTGTGTCATATTCTTCCTTAAAGTAATCCATCGGACAGACGTCAATGGGAGCAAACAGCCAGTTGCTTGCTTGGCAGGGCTTTGTTGTTCTTACATAAAAGACCTTCCCATTTGAATGGGAAGAATTTAACGAGCATTCTTAAGTAATTAAGCCGCATCTCCATAGCGCCAACAGACCGGCCTCGTTTCTTTATGCTGTCAGTTTCAGGACGAGTACACTTTAGACTGAACATGGAGACTAAAGTTGACTCTGGTTTGACTCCATTAGTTAAAGGACTAATATCAGACTGTAAAAATACGCCATTACAGGTACAAATTCTGCAAAATGTTACTTGGTATGTAAGTGTAATCAGGGAAATGTAAAGGAGCAGAAGAATAACAAGGCATGAAAAGAAAATACTCAAAGTACTTGAATAAATGTACTTAGTTAGATTTCATCATTGGACTGCCTGTATGTGTGTGTCTGTCTGGATACAGTATTTTGAAGCACTAACGATGTGCACATTATCAGATTAATTTGAAACATGTATAATGATCTATGTTGCATAATAGAAATATATAAAGAATACAATTGGCTGTCAATCTGGCAGCCTGCAACGTGCCAAAGTAACGAAAGTGCTGCAAATTATCAGTGATTTTAGCATGTCATTAGTGTTACCTGTGTGCTGACTTACCTAATATCCTCTTTGACAGATCAACAGGTAGGCAGCCTATGAAGTCTCGGTATCGGCCGATTCCAGACACAGACTTTGAGGATCCTGGCACCACCATAAGAGCGGGGTCCTCCGGCTCCTCATCACTGTCCTGATCCTGTTGATTGTGGCTACTCGCTGAAAATGCCATACGGTATGTAAGAATTATTAGTGATCAAAATAAACAAAGCAAAGATCGTGTTGCGTTCAATCACTTCATAAATGAAGCAAACTGTATGTCCTTTACCGGCCTCTAGCGGTGGATTGTGGGAATTGCACCGCAACTCAAACTGCTCTAAGTTTACACAAATTCAATTTTAAGAGAATAGACTCTTTAACTTTAACAAAACTAAACTATCTAATCATGATCTTTGTTTGTTTGTTTGTTTGTTTGTTTGTTTGTTTGTTTTACCATGAAACTGCAGAAACCTTCGTTTTTGTCTGACCAGAAGCACGCTGGTTAAATTAGAGACCATGCGTAATAGTTCCGCGTCACAAAGTGACAAAACACGGCAGAGATAGCGTGATTTCATCCAGTCCGGGCTGCTGTTGAACCAGTTCCAGATCTCATTCATGTCGATGCCCAGCGGTCTCCCACCCAGCGCCGGGTCTGGGCTCCTGCAGGGGTAGTCCTGAGGAGACGCGGGGCTCCTGGACCTGGCGTAAGTGAGTAGAGGCCATGATGTGACACTCAGCACACTCTGGATGCTTTCGAGCATTTGTTTGCTTCTGCACCGTAAGATCAGCTCCACTACGAATCTCCTCTTGAATTCATCCGACAGCCTCCACGAGCACCGAGCGGAACCCGGTGGGTCTGGGGCGAAGGCGCAAGGCGGACACATCCCGCACATGCTGGCGCATCCACGCGCCGTTTCACGGCTCAGCTCGCACCCGAACACGCTTCTACCGAACTTAACGGACTTCATGTCGATGCTGTGTTTGTGGTGCTCTCTGTTGGCTGCGTCGTTACTTTGAGGAATATCAACAAACAGACAGACGACATTCAGCGGGTTGCCAGGCAACAGGTTCCACGCGCCAGCAGGGAATGGATGCTCTCGAGGCAAAGTAGCCGAACTAGCTAGCTGCTGCAGCATTGGCATCATCCTCTGTGAGGAGATTAGTTAGCCTTCCTTCCTTCTGAGTGAAGTTTGTGTGATACATTAGATTTACGCCAGAAAATGAAGCTATTTGCTTCAACAAGAAACAACCGATTGACCCTGTCACCCAGCTGCGCACAAAAGTAGGTTTGTTTAACTATCTTTGTTCCGTTGTCCTGGTTAGGGGTGTATGCCTATTTCTGTCTACCTTACTGAAACAAACAACAAACACTGGTTACTAACGCTGTGTCAGAATATGTGTCTTTAGAAAAAACTATACAAAACACGTGCGCCGCCCGGGAATCGAACCCGGGTCGCAAGAATGGGAATCTTGCATGATACCACTACACCAGCGGCGCAGTTATTATGAGCGCCGTCGACAGCGTTCTTGATACTGTGTGGTCAAACTATATGGGTCATGGACTTTACTCGAGTAGGTATATTGCGCTTCAGTGTTGCTGCTTGGAATCGATGAGAAAATGCTGTAAACGGCTGCAATAGTTGATATACCGCTAATTGGTGATTTGACTTCACTTTTATTTGGAAAAGAGCACAGATACACTCGTGTGAACTCTTATACTGAAAGTGAGATTTATTTACTTCCGGGGAAGCGTCGTCGCTCTGGGATAGTTTTGCCTGTGACTTGCAGTTCGACACCATATGAGCTAAAAGCAGATTTGGAATGGTAACGTTAGCTAAGCTAGTTAGCTAAACTGCCCGAGGATTGTAGCCGTTTTGATCTGAGTGGGTGCAAAAGTTTATACACATTAACGCTGAAGGTTTTAACTGTTCATTGTTGTACATTGTAATCCCAGTCTTCATCCTGCTGATGCTTCAGCGGTAGCCACATAGCAGTTATTAACTCTAGGATAGCTATGATAATGTTGTCTTATTAGCCATTACAGCTAACTCACCAGCACACATTTCGCCGTATACTTCAAGGACCACGGCTCTTCTCTGTTTGTATGAAATGTTATGTTAGCCAGCTAGCTAAATTGGTTGCTGGTCGGCGTTTGGTGAGCTAGGTCCACATGCTAACGTTAGCTGCCTGCCTGTCTGTTGTTGTAGCGTTTTGTTTGCAGCCGTTTGTGTGACCAGCTGTCATGAATATCGAAGATTAACAGTTTCCACCAACTCTCCACACAGTCTGCACTCATGTCGGGCAGGAGCAACGGCGTGGAGTGGGTTGAGACCACCGAGGAGGTTGTTGTGTCAGAGGAGTGCCTGCCCCCTGAAACCAGCAGCCCTACAGGTATGAGGAAGTTCCTTGTTTCGTTGTGCTAAAGCTTGACATGTAAACTGGTGATTTGACTTGTTTTCCATAATGTGTCTGTGTTCCTCCAGTGATGCCGGTTTTAGAACCAGCAGAAATGCCAATCCAGAGGTTACTGGACACCGTGGGGCATGGAGATAACCCAGAGGCTGACAATGGCTTCCGTAAGCAAGAGACAGTCTCTCCTTGGAAAACTTGTAGAACCACAAACTGAGGACAAAATGACGTTCCTCTTTTTAACCTTGTTACAATTAATGAAACAACACTGAAGCAGCCTGACTCCAGACTGTACGCGGTGTCTTTATCTTCATATTATCGACTTTTGCTTAATGAGTGGTTTTATACTGATAACTTCAATTAATGTACTCTTCTGTTTTCTACCTTTTTACGTTTTCTAGATTGTGAGGAGTGTCTGACTCTCTTCCAGGACCAGAGCGATCCCGCTAACATTAACGGCCCGTCTTTTATTCTGGACTTTCCCACGAGCACGGGCGTCCCCCAGAGGGCCCTCCTGACTCTCCCCTACGGCCTGATGATAGGCAGGTCCAGTATTCCCAGTGCAGGCGTTGGGGTCTTGAATCACGGACCAACAGTGTCTCCAGGAATGCATTTTGGACCATACGAAGGCGAAGTGACCACGAGGGAAAATGCCACGACGAGTGACTTCTCCTGGGAGGTGAGCTTGGATGTGCTCAACTGAAATCAGTAAAGTGAAAAAGTGGACTTGGAGTGGAGATGTATCCTCTCCGGATGCGTCTTATTGTGGTTGCTGTTATGTGTGTGTATTTTGTCATGAAAATATTCTCATCTTCTGCAGATTTACAAAGATAAAGACGAGTACGAGTACATTGACGCTGCCAGAGAATCACACTCGAACTGGATGAGGTATCGTTCCATCAATTCTTCTTTTCTTGTCAGAGTCTGGTGCAGTTTTACTTTAAATTATGTTAGAGAAGAAGAAACTCTAGCAGGAGTGTGCATTGAGTGACAGCCGTGAGGACACCAGGCTCTGCATTGGTGCCAAGAAAGCGCTTTAACATAGAGGATTAAAATGAGATAACACTGCAGCTGATTTTTGGCAGCTTCAGGGTACAAACCAGAGCTTCCGTTATCTGGTAATGAGCTGCTGAAGTCTCATATATTTAAGTCTACCAGGTCATAATGTCCATTTTCCTCTTCTGCTCCGCTGATGTCCGCCCTGCTCCTCTCCTGATATTTTCACCTCTGACTCTGAGAATTAAGAGGTTTTTACTTCAACCAAACCAAAGTAACAGTGAGATGTACCAAGACCGTTTCCGTGAGTTTTGTTGCCTTTCTGTTACCGTCTCTCCTCTCACACAGGTACGTGAATTGTGCTCGTAACAAAGACGAGACCAATTTGCTGGCCATCCAGTACAAAGGCAGCATCCTGTTCCACTGCTGTCGCACCATCCAGCCTGGAGATGAGCTCACGGTGTGGCCCAGCAGCAAACTTCTCGCCCACTTCAGTGATGCCTGGATGCAGGTGTGGCTGATGAAGTTGAATGCCGCAGGTGAGTTTATTACTGAAGTTTCTCTGGTCACATATACAAAATTCCATTGGCTTTTTTTTGTGTGTGTGTCAATTTATGCTATTTTTCTGCTTCTTTAGAGAGTAATGCAGCTGCGGCATCTCAGATCTTCCTGTGCTCCCACTGTCAGCTGTCCTTCACTACAGCGGCCTTCCTCCAGCGACACACGCAGTCCTTCCACATGCAGTCTAAAGCAGACTGCGCGACGCCGGCTGCCGAGGCCGTCGAACCTGAAAATCCAGCTTCCAGCGCTGACTCCACGGCATCCGCGGTGGTGTTATCCGTCAACCCCGACAAGCCCAACACGTGCGGCGATTGCGGGAAGATTTTCAAGCAAATACCCCACCTCAGGAGGCACAAGCTGTGCGTCCATTCAAATAAACGCCCCTACTGCTGCCCACAGTGCAGGCGGAGTTTCAGCCAGGCGTCTGGTTTAATCAGACACCAGGTAGTCCACAGTAAGCAGGCTGTGATAAAAGAGACTGACATCGTTCCTAATCAGAGCACAATCCTCAGTGAGAAGATGGAGAGCTCCACACTGAAGTCAGGACTTTTAAACGCCGCAGATCCAGATGTAACTGAGGAAACCAAAGAAGTGACTGCAGGTGAGACTCTGCAGGAAGCCATGGATGTAACTGAAACTGAGAATGCTTCCACAGGAGAGGCAGAGACATCCCAGTTCAACTGCTGCGACTGTGGGAAGAGCTTCACGAATGAAGCGTACCTCAAAAAGCATAAGGTGACCGTCCACCAACGCTTACGTCCGTACGTCTGCACTGTGTGTCAGAAGTGCTTTGGCCAGTACAGCGATCTGACCAGGCACCTGCAGCGTCACCAAAAGCGAAGCAAGAGGGGAGAAAACACGAGTCAGGCTCCGGAGGAAGCTACCAGCATGCTCTTCAGCTGTGCTGAGTGTTCTCTGGCTTTTCCTTCAGTGGACGCCCTTCAGGAGCACATAAGTGAGCATCACTCAGAGGAGACCACAGTGGAAAATCAAGAAGACGATCAGCTTCCTGCTGGTGATGATCAGAGCCGTGATCCGGACTTCGTTCCACAAACCTCGGTGGCTGAAACAGTCGAATCTATCCAAAAATGTCCCTCTCAGAGGCCTCAGCGACTTGGAGCTCGATCTAAAATTTCTGCCATAACCAAGCTCATAGCTCCAAAACGAAGGGCAGCCATTTGCAAGAAGCTGTTAAACAGCCCTGCACAGGCTGAGCGGAGTGCCGCTGAACCAGAGGCCCCCGCCGCCAGAAACGGCAAGCTAGCAAAATACAAGTGGTTCAGCTGCAATCGCTGTAAACGGACGTACGCAAACCCAGAAGAACTGCAAGTACACAAGTGCACTTTGAGACAGCACAAATGTGGTCAGTGTGGGGCGACCTTTAATAAGTCTGGCTTCCTGAAAAGACACGAGCAGACGGCGCACATGAGTGCAAAATCGTACAGCTGCGACCGCTGTGGCAAAGTGTTCAGCACATCAGGAAACCTCAAACAGCATCAGAAGAGCAACACGTGCATGAAGTACCACTGCACGTCGGAGCTTTTCTCCTGCTCCTTCTGTCAGTTCTCCTTCACTATGAAGAGCTACCTTATCAAACACATCAAGAGGCACCACCCGGCCGAGTATCTGTCGCACTGCGATTCAGACAGCCTCATGGAGCAGCTGGAGGAAGAGGAGGGGAAGACAGAATGCGTATGCCCCCATTGCGGGAAGAGCTGGGCAAGCGCCAGAGGTTTGAAATCTCACACGTGCTTCCAGCAGGTGAACGTTCTGTACTTGTGCACAGACTGCGGGAAAGGCTTCACCAACCACTACGGCCTCAAGCAGCACCAGCGCATCCACACCGGCGAGAAGCCGTACAGCTGCCCCCACTGCAGCAAAAGCTTCTCCTACACCGGCCAGCTCAACGTGCACCTCAGGACTCACACCGGGGAGAAGCCGTACCTGTGCACCCACTGCGGGGAGAGCTTTCGGCAGTCGGGAGACCTGAAGCGGCACGAGAGGAAGCACACGGGCGTGAGGCCCTACAGCTGCCCCGAGTGCTGCAAAAGCTTCAGCCGGCCGCAGAGTCTCAAAGCTCACCAGATGCTTCACCTGGGACAGAAAATGTTCAAATGCACCCAGTGCGGGAAGAGCTTTTCCCGCAACTACCACCTCAGGAGACACCATCAGAAGATGCACTTATAGTGACATTTTGGAAAGACTGCAGAGGAGCGCTGTGGAAACTGAATTGCACTAAACGGTCAAGTACTTCACGACTGCGTTGGAGTGAACGTCTGAATGTCCTGTACTTTATTTTAACTTGAGTTTGTTTAAAGCTGAAGCTTTTCGTAGCTTTAAAAGTGTATGTTTATGTTTCATTGTTAAAGAAAGAAAGAGGGAAAGGTAAGAGGTCACACTTCATCTCCACCTGCAGTAGAAAAGAATGTAAAGGAAGTCTCCACAGTCACTTAAATACCTGCTTTCTCTTAGCTCGATTTACAGTAAAGAACAACAACTTGACCATCACTGTTGACCATTTATTCCACAAAACATACAATGCAAAGCATGTGCACTGTACAAGCCTTAATATTATGAAAATACTCATAACCATGCCTGTTTTTTTTTTTCAATTCATTAATCTTAATTTTGTAGTCATCCAGATCTACGTCTTTTTACATGACACAGTATAACTGTCTAATGAACTCTGCTTTTTGCATCGCGTCTGTCAGTTTTTGTCCTCGTTAGCTCATGTTTCCACCTTGACTATATTATAAATATTAAGTAAAATTAAAATATTTCAGTCTTACCTGAACTATACAAACATACTGGTATGACAGTTGACACAAGTAGACTCAATTTCATGTTAAACTGTGCGGAAATTGAAACAGGTATAAACCTGGCAGTGTTTTCCATGTGCTACACACACCGGTGTCAAGGGCAGCTGCTGGTTTGAGACACGAGCTTTGTAGATCGAGACGTTGGCTGCTGGTAACGGCTTCTTTAACATCCCGGTCCGGTCATGTTGCTTATATCAGTAGTCCTAACTAATACCAGTTACACAAGTCCTTGACAACATCCATTTGGAAGGGGAAAGGTCCATTTTCATTTGTGGCACAGCAGTTGTGGAGGCTTGTTTCTGTGGTCCTTTTTTTGTTTTTTTGTTTCTTTTTTTTTTGAAAGAAGCGAGGGGTTGAAACCGGAGGATCGGACGCTCGTTCACGAGTCTTTAATGTGTAAAAAAAACACAAACACTTCTGAAAGGTAGGCAGCAGGTGGTTCTCAAGGTTAAGTGACAAGACCCCTACGAAGGTTGGGTTACTGTTTGTACAAACACCGTTCCCGTTTGTTCCTCCAATCCAGTGAAGCGCCTCGCCAACGTCTTCTTCAGTGCAATCTCCGTCCAATGTACACGTCTTCATCACATAAAATATACAACAACCCTCAATCTCATTAGTTTATATTATGTTAAATGTTATACACATATTCAAATTTTTTACAAACCAAACTGATTGTTAAACCACACAGTGTCACATCTGTACAAACTCTGAGAAAAAAAAGAAGGTCACAAAACTAGGCAAAAGAAAGAAAAGGATTTTTGTTTTTTGGCAATTAAAAGCAACAGCCTGGTCTGTCACAAAACCACAAATTAAGGGATTAAATACTCTGAGAATGAAAAAGGAACAGTACACATCTAGAGCTCGGCCGAGTCTGCGTTTGTGACGATGGAACCGTTCTTCGAGTTCCCGTAAATGTTAACAGAAAAACGTGGTTAAAAGGGTTAATCGGCCGAAATACAAAGCCTGAGGACGCACATACGGGATGCAGCCGGAAACCAAGCTCAAGTTGAGAAATACCCTGCAGGTACAATAACACTATCATCTGCTTTCCCAAACACGCTGATGGACAAAGGCTTTTATAAAGGTTCAGATTTCAGCTCCTCCACCCTGCACTCCAGGTCAGCCACCTGGAGAAGAGACAGGAAAGCACAGTCATCACAGTGTTTCATCGAGCTGCTTCTGTCAGTCACAGTGTGAGAACGAACTGAAACACTCCAACATCGGTTCACGCTTCACAACGGGCTCTTAGCGGTTTGCTTGACGTTGCTGGAGCTTTAATATTTTAAGGTTTGTGTCAAAAAAACACCACGAGGTCAAACTGTTCTCATGAGTGCCAAAAAAAAAACCAACCACATCCTCAAACTGCGCCTAAAGGTTAACAAGTGTTTCTGTGCAGCTCAACCTGAAAACCACTCAAACTGCTGCCTTTCAATGGGAGAAAAGCTGCTTCTTTTAGGACAAAACACCAAAACTTCAGCACTGAAAAGTGGAAGAAAGTCATCTCTGCTGATGACTCCACTGTAAGTATAAATACGCTGCTGCGAGCAGAGGAGTCCGAGCTGCTGACCGCGGCGAGAAAACGCCCTGCGCAGCACGTCTCCTCCGGCTACGAGGCCGATGATTGATCTTCCTGCAGAACACCGTCCCCTGAGCATGCATCAGAGTCATCCCGGGACAGCTAGTCCGAAGGAGAGTGCTGACTCTTTGTGCGACGGCTCGGCCTCCACGCTCAGCAAACCCTGACGCTACGGAAAGCCTTAGGGGACGTTCAAAGAAGGGATCGCGTGATGCTCTACGAGACAAATGGGTCCTCAGAGCGCGAGTGGTTAAAATCTGTGAGAGAAAGTACGCAGCGACAAATTTGGACCTTCACTACCCAAGCAAGCAGGGAACAATTCTGTAACATTAAAGAAATATTCGGTATGCATCACTGAAATATTATGGCAGACCATGAAGTGCAGAGTCCAGTCTGGAGCTCCCTCCCCTCATTTCCTGTCATTCTCATACAGTTAGCCAACTCATAAAGGCAGAAAAAGACCACAGTGAGACATATTTTTGTTTTGGACCCCACAGACCTGAATCTAAACTGGATTGCACTTCGTCACAGTCTGCTCCAGCAGAATCAGGACAGATTTGCTGTGGGCGGGTCTTTTGTTTCCTTAAATTCAGTTTACAATACGGTATAGGTAATATTTGTCTTTATGTGTTTTTCACGGCTCCCCCCTCTGACCCCTCGCTCCAGGTCCCGGCCTCTACCTGCTCTTGGAGTTGTCCGGACTCCTCTTTCAGAAGAGACGCCTCAGCTCCAACTTGTGCACAGCGCTGGGTCTCCTTCTTCAGGTACTCGATCTCCCTGTTGAAGGAGGCAGAGCAGAGTGTCAGACTGTGAGTATCACACGGCTCCTGACGCCGCCGTCTACGTGGCCTCGCCGTCTTACTTCTGCTGATACTCCTTGATCAGGCGCTTGGCTTTGCTGTACTTGCGCTCCAGGGCCTGATACTGGGACTGCGTCTCCTTCAGGTGCTCGTCCACCGCCTGGCACAGGCTCTGAGCCTCCATCCAGTAGCCCTCTAGCTTCTCCATGCGCTCCTTGTTCTCCTGCAGGGTCTGCTCCAGCTGGGCTTTGTCCATTCGCCAGCGCTGCTTCTCCTGCTGCGCGTGGTGCAGCTGGACAGACGAGTGAAGCATTTCAATCACGGCAGACACAGACACACCTATTCATATCATTACGTTTGGTCTTCATTGATGAGCTCACCTTTCTTTTCAGCTGTTGGATCTCAGCCTGAGTCACAGCATGCTTTATCTGGAGCTGCAGAGAGGTGACAGCTTTAAATACATGTGTTGATGTTCAGCACAGAGGAAACGAGCTGTGATTAAACAGGAAATGCTCCAGTTAAGCAGTTCCTTTCTCACCTCTTTGTATTTATGGGCCAGTTTCTCAGGGTCCGTCTCCAGAGGAGACATGTCCTCGTTCTCTGCCAAGTCAAAAACCTCGATGGCGCTGGGATACGGCGGGCTGACCTCCTCATCCTCCTCCTCTTCCTCATCTGTGCCATATTCCCCGCCCTGCAGGGATGAAGTCAAGGTAAGGAACCCACTGACAGCCAAACGTACGTATGTAAATTTTAAGAAACGGCTTATTTCACTGCGAGAGGTTTTCACAGAGGCTGTTTGGCAGAAAGTGTGTTCACAGTGCGTCCTGTAGATTATTATTACAGGAACTGAGTGTTTCTGGGAAGACAGATTGCTGATGAATAATTTATGAGCAACTTTTGTTTGATTTGAGCACACAATGAAATTTCATCCACCTCCATTTTTGGGGGGGCGACAGCAAAAATCTCAGATCCTGACGACTCATGTGTTCACAAAGCGATGAACTTCGCTCCATCCTCGCTCGTGAACGACTGAGCCTTTTCAGGAAGCCCCTTTCACACCCAATCATGACACTCTCACCTGTTACCAATCAACCTGTTTACCTGTGGAATGATCCAAACAGGTGTTTTTGGAGCTTTCCCAGTCTTTAGTTGCTCCTGTCCCAATTCGTTTGAAACGACAGATTCAGAAGAAGCAGATATTTACAAAAATCAATGGAGCTGATGAGGTCAAACATTAAATATGTTGTTTTTGTGCTGCTTTCAGTCGAGTATATGTCAAAAAGGATTATCAAATTATCACATTCTGTGCTTTACACAGCATCCCAACTTGTTTGGAATCAGGGTTGTACACACTGAACGCTGAATTTTTGCAGGAAAACTTGTTTAAAAATCTATTCAGTCTGTAATGATTTTGTTATTAAACGTTTAGATGAAATGTCACAGAAAGCAGGAAAACAAAGTGAAATAGTCATTCAAACGTGACTTTAAAAGCACGTTTCTGTGCTGTGACACCAAATGGACACTAGATGGCGCAGAGCCGCACAGAGCAGACTGTACTTTCCATTATACAACCTAATGCTTTTCAAGAACCACCCACCATCACCCTGCATGAATGGGGCAACTTCCTCTCTTATTACAATGAAACTGCACTCAGAGTTTGAGCACACTCTCCGTTTATGTAAAACTAAAACAAATCTGAGGCGCATGGATTAAAGCAATTTTGAGTCATCCTGATTTGTCCCCGTTTCAGAGATGAGCTCATCGTTTGATCAGACTGATGCTTCATGCTGGATACAGCAGCGATGGCTTTTGGCCAGGAGCACACAGCCACAGTGAAGAGGGTCACTGCTGTTCATGGTGGAGCTGGAATAAATTTCATAATCCTGAAAGAGGAACCAAAGACATGCAGGGCCAACAGACGATGGCCAAAGAAAATCATTTTAAGGCAGCATTTTGTGCTGATCGGGCTGAAAATGTTACATAATTTAAAGGTACTCAGTGACACCTTTGTTTTGCTGTCTAGCAGCTTAGTGCTGGACTATATTTCAGCTGCACTGTTAGATAATATCTTCCATTTAATTCTCAAAAATCTGTCCGTGTGGTGACAGCATGTGTGCATGGAAGTGCCGGTCTGGAAACTGATTAGTAAGCGTTGCACCCTCGCTTCAGCACTGCCCGGTGCAGACATTGCACAACCGCTAACTCAAGAATGACAACCCAAGCAGTTTTGTCAGCTCACATCGGATCCTCCGCCACAGCATGAAGGCTAACCTCTTGTTCGTCCATGTACTGGTTGTAGCGCTGCTCCATCATCTCCCTCTGCCAGCGCTCCTGCTCCAGAGTCTGCTGGATGAGCTGGGCCACTTCGCTCTGTTCTCCCGGCTTCTCCCGCCCGATCACGAACCTGCATGTTGACAAGTCCGGCTCGGTTAGGACAAAGCTGAACCCAGAACAGAACTGACAAGCTGAGCTGAAACAGGCTTTAATCTGATGCGCTGTGATAATGTGCTGTATGTGTACGCTAAATAATACATCTTTTTTCCTCCTCTGACCACTGAGGAGCACTGACTCCACAAGGACCAGGAACATGTTTTTTGCATGCAGACCGCTCACAGCCTCCTCACTTGATATAGTGTAATGTATTAATGTAGTAAGGAATGCGCCGGCCCTCTGATGACAGAAAATGGCTTCCTGTTTAGAGCTGAACAAAGGCCGTCTCTATGGAGTCGGCCTCCTCTACGATTAAAATCAAACCCTCAGCTCTGCCTCCTTTAGCTCATTGTACAGTTCATCACAAAGGCTATATGTTCCTTGTATTGAGGCTCATGAACCTTTGTCCAATTAAATCCACTGTGTAGACAGTAAACAGGAAGTAATACAATAAATCAGGACGCAGCCACAGATGCTCGTTAAGGCAGCCGCTGCAGCCTTTCAATTTCTTCATGACTAACGGGTAATTAAATGCTCGCAAACACACTTCCTGCTTGTCTATTTGTTGGCCTGACGTTTTGGGCTGGAGCTCCAGTGCCCTTCACCACCACTGCAGCAGATCCATGATGTATGAGCTATCTGTGGAGGACTCTGATCTTCACAAGTCACACAACACTAACAATTACCCTGCAGTGCTGACCACTAAACCCTGAATTATGAATGAGCTTAGATGACAAAAGGAGCATACAGGGAACAGCGAAACGCCAAAGAGCCGGGCTGCAAATAGCCCTCTGGCATTTCAAAATGATGCTTTCGATGCCAAGCGTATTTGTTCCTGATAACCGTGTTTTCTGTGGCTCCAGTGTGGAATCTTCGGACGTCTCAAAAAGGAGCTTTTCAATACTGAAGGGTATAATCATGACCCTGTGAGACTTGAGATATAAATCTACAGTCTGGTGAGCTGAATGGGCAGGATGTGGTAGAAGTCAGTCCTGCGTGTGAGACTTGCTGTGGGTATATATCAAGAGGAAACCATCTCTTTAAGCAAGAATGCTGGATGTCATCGTGAGCTGCGGCAACAAAGTGTAAAAAAACACGTCCTGGTCACAGCTGAGGCGTACGCAACGACACGATGATGAAAATGTTGGAAAAATGTTGCCCAGAATGACAACGCTAACATGTTCACATTTGACAGGTGTTCACCACCTTTGTTTAGCATGCTAGCATGTGCTAATTAGCACTAAATACAAAGCACAGCTGAGGCTGCTTTGAAGGGATTTAGCCACAAAGCAAAGTGCTGCACAAATTAAAGAATTTGACCTGAAGATGGCGCTAGATGAAGTATGAAAAAGTCATTACGCTGAGCCCGAGACAATTTCATGGCAATCCATCCAGCAGTTGTTGACATATTTCAGTCGTGACCACAGTGGTGGACCAGCGTTTCCATCTCCAGAGCCATGCTGCTGTTCCGCTAATAAACACTACGCTGGTGCTGGATGATTTGTGTTTCTCTGCTAAAGTGTGTCAAAGCAACTGCAACAAAACCATTGAGAGTGACTCTTACTTGACAGTTCCTGAGGTGTTCCTGAGTACAGAGGCCGCAAAGCTCTGGGTGACTCCCACCAGACTGGTCCCGTCCACCTCCACGATCAGATCGTTCACCTGGATCCTGGAGGAGGCGGTTACGAGACGAGGTTAGGATTCACAGTAATAGCTCAGCTGCGCGCCTCTGCTCATCATCTTTCCACTCGAGCCCACACAAGCCAAACTCCATTTATAAGTCGCCGTTCTTGGCAGCGAGACGTATTCGCAGTTGCCAAGAATCAGAAAGACAAGTGGGACAATGAAGCATCCGAGCTCGTGAGCTGACCACAGGCTGACATTTGGCCTTTTCAGTGTGAATAAACATACCTGCCATCCCTGTGCGCCGCTCCTCCATCTGTGACTGTCTTCACAAAGATGCCCAGCTTCTCCAGGCCCATGTCAGCGCCTGCCCCCATCCCGATGATACTGATGCCCAGACCGTCGCCATCTGAAAGTGAGCGTGAAACAGCAGACCTGCCATTACTATATGGTTACTGTAGTCCACGTTTAACAGGCTGGATTTGTTACCCTGTCATGTCGCTGTGAGTCAGGCATGGGAGCTCATGGGCTCTCCCTGGGTGGGAAGCTTTGATTCCACCTCGATGCCCTTGGGATTCAAATGTTTAGTAATAATTTGCGGCGGTGGAGGACTGTCAGCTCTGTCTCCGGAGCATGAGGATAAATCTGTGTGATGAAGTACATAAAAGAGCAGCGTTTGGCTTTTTCCCTTCGACACAGACGAGATCCAAATTAAAGGTGCCTTGTGGAGTTTTCTGGAAAACAAACAGTTTTGTTTACGTTCTGTGTTACTCACCAAAGGGCATTGTGTGTGTCCTTGAGGCCTGACAATGCACTTCCTTCCTCGTAAAACATTTCTAAAACCATTTCTTCCTTTACTATTTTAAACCTTGCATTGTTTACATGCATGTTTGCTTGCCACCACTGCTCTTCTTCCTCGCCTTTGTTGGCTTTGTTTTGCACACTACTGCCACCAGCTGCCAGTCAGCGGAATGACACTAAAACAGCAAGAATCTATGGACTGAATATTAATGCCCTGCAGTATATCACTGTTAACACTTCAAGCACCACAGTGTAGCTGTGTAGTTGTTCAGAGCTAGCGGAAGAATCTGTTCCAAAGGCTGGATCCAGAACCGCAGAGGGCAGCTTCCCCGCAGGTCTTTGTCTGATTGTTTTCAGCACAGTGAGCAGCAGAGAGTCCACCACGGACATGCAGCACATCGAGTTCAGATCAAATCAAACTTTGCATCTTTGCAGCACATGAAGCGCACAGTCAGGGGCAAGATTTCTTCAGCAGTAGTGGCATCTTAAATCAATCCAAAGGCTTACTGAAGGCGCTGAAAGGATCACGAGTGATGTGAGCTCTTTTTAAAACTGACAGCGGCATTCTGCACACAGCTGTAATTGATTTACAGCTGGAATAAAAGCATGCACAGACTCCTTTGTATCTCGAGGAGGAAGAAAGAGTCAACCTTGACATAGTCTTTAAAGGATAAAGCAGCGTTTCAGTTCTTTCTGTGTGACTTGAAAGTTAGATCAGATTCAGTGATAAAAGCCAGATTTCCTGCCTGAGGTGTCGTGCTGAGGTAATATTTTAATTATTTAATTGTTTCTCTCTTTTGGGCCAAAAACTAGAACCTCCATTTCCTCCTGATTCAATTAATGTGCACACAGCAGAACATCATTTATAGAGAGCATGGTCACATACGGTATCCTGTGTAAGCTGCCCTGTACACAATTCTAAATATAGTCGTCTATAAATATATTAATGCTCCATAATGTTGAAGGGATGTTGGAAGTGTGGCTCACGGGGGAGAGATGGACGGTAAAACCGCTGCCTTGCCTCGCAGGAAACAGGGCAGAGGGCAGATGGCGAGCGCTGAAGGTCTTTTCACATGAGAAATAAGGTTTTTTCATTTGACTTCAAAGATGGACAGAAAGGACAAATACCACATTCAAAAATGAATTGAAATGCCATTTTGTGATTGTAAAATGTCTTGTACTCAAGCGAACCATCCACCTGGTGCCCCAAGCAGGTTAAAACTCTTTGAATTCTTTGCATGACCAAATCCAACTCCTCTAATGTTCAGTACCTTTCTCCAGCTCCACAGGGAACAGGTCCAGCCTCTCCACCCTCTTCTCCAGCTCGTACTCCGCAGACGCCGCCATGGGGTCCACGTCTTCATTGCGCCTGTCGTAGTCCTCGTTGGGGTAGGTGGCAAACACCTGCAGGAGGAGACGGAGTGTCACAAACACTGAAGCCTCTGTGACTGTAGAGAGCAGCGTAAACATCTGCACTGCATTTAAAAAACGTTCGTAGTTTTCAGATTTCCCTGAAGAGAGGGTAAAGAATTCAACACTTCTGGAAATACAGAGTTAGAGGAGACAATTAAAACCGACATCCAAAGATAAAAACCTCGCCTATCAGCACCTCCAAAGCTCACTAATCAACATGTTAAATCGTGTTTCCGTTCAGCTCATTGTGAAAGCAGCCATTTGTGGTTTTATGCTCGGACGGTCACACTCGCTGTTTCCCCTTGTTTGCTGCCTCTGCTCAGCGTACAAACATCACACCAGTTAGTATCAATTCTCTGATCACATCTTCACCAAGAAAGCACCAAAAAAGTCGATCTATGCCTTTGAATAAGTCTGTTCTTTGCTGATAGCTGGTCCTGGTCGAGTTTCTGTGGGCAGCTTGTCTTTGCAGACACGGTGGTTCTCGCTCTTTTACCTGGTTGTTTTTGCATTTACTCCAAATATAGCAACTGCTACTGAAAACACACAGCTTCACTTCCTGTGCACCCCGCTGAGTATGATAAATGGTGAATCACTGGTGTGTGCGTGTGTGTGTGTACCAGCAGGTAAAATAAATGGGCAAAATGCGCATTTATTTAAATGGTTTTTAGTCTATCTGCTCATGCATTAAATCCAGAATTTCACTTTAATTCCTGAAATGTGCTCCTGCTTAAGCTAAGACACATGGGAGAATGGATGTGATGCATCCAGTGGGAGGAAGTTTCTGATCTCAATTCAGCTTTTAATTTCTATCATTTAGTTTGGGCAGTAGTTCACTCAGCACTGAAGAATGCTTGTTGTGCAATGCTCAACATATCTGAGAACACAAAAATGATTGCAGCTCGTCGCCAAACACTCAGCGGTTGTGGAGACACACGCAGCTTAGACAGACAAGCTGGTTACATGGTTTGATTATATCTGACCGCCGGCGTTATCGATCATCTCGACTGAGGTGGCCGCAGCGCTTCCTCGAGGCCTGCGAGCTGCATCATTTCACAGCGGTAATGTGCATCAAACGCACTGCGAGGAGAATCCATCACCACCGCTCTCATGAAGACAGAGGCCTCTATTTCAGGGCCCAGCTTTCCACATTCACTCTGGCCTACCAGCATGACAGTTTACATAAGCACCTCCAGCATGCTAATGGAGGCCTTCTGCAGCTGCTGCTCACAGGCCTCACACACACACACACACACACACACACACACACACACACACACACACACACACACACACACACACACACACACACACACACACACACACACACACACACACACACTCTCTCTAAGCTTTAAAAGCCTCACTTTCAGTCTTCCAAGGTGATTATGCATGCACCACCTTGCGTGCTCCGCTCACCGCGCTTATTCAGCTTTCTTTCATTCATTTGATTAAAACTTCTCAACTTTCCTTCCCACAATCCTTTGCTCCCCACAATCATTTGCTCCCTGCGCCGCAGCACTTCGACACTCTTTTCTCAAGTCTTTGTTTGCTCTTCCGCGCGTCTCTCGCTTCCCTCTCTGACGCTTCGTTTGTCCGTCCGTGTTACACAGTGGCGTCGGTGCTACCCTTCAGTCATATTTGACAGCGCCTTTGAAATGTAAACAGCCGCTCCTCTCTCAGATTTATTCAGTGTCACTGTATTTTCATGCATCCTTGAAGCCTCCCTTACTCATAAGAACAGGGTTTCAAATGTCATCGCCTTGAGCCAATCAGTCGTCGCCGTATGCTCACACGTGCGCTGACATTGAAGCATACAAATGACATGCAGCTTGTTAGCTTAGCTTAGCTTAGCCAGAAACAGGGGCCCAGCTCTGTACAAAGATAATTAATACAGCTCCTCTAAAGCCTGGTACATATAAGCCCACATAAAACCCTACTTCTTACATAGATTATACAAACAACATGCTAATCAGAGAGCTTTAGAGTTGCTGGTTATGTTTGCACACAGCCAGGCTAGTTGTTTCCCTTTGTTTCCAGCCTCTGCGCTAAGTTAAGCTAACAGGCTGCTGGATTTTGCTTCATATTTACTGTACAGATATGAAAGTGGTATTGATCTTCTCATCAAACTCTCAGCAAACAAGCGCATTTCCCCAAAATGTCAAGCGATGTCTTTAATAAGGTCCATCTTTGGGGATAGCGGTTCCTCTCTGTGGTGTGTTCGCGCTGCTTAAAAGTCAGTCAGTGTCAGCAAATTTAACCTAACTGTACTGCAGATGACAGACAGCATGAGAGCAGCACTGAAGTCTAATGGCTTTTGATTTAGGTTACCTTCGTATTTAGAGGGATTAGCAGAATGTGGATTACAGACACACAAAATACACTGTTTGCATCCTAAGTAACGGAGCATGAAACAACAACAGCGCGCTCCCAGCCTGCGTGCCCACTGTGACGCCCTCACGTGGCACCGCTTCACTCCTTGAGTATAAAGATCAAGAGGCCACAGCTGGTGGCTTGCGGTGCCCTCGTTTTACGCCCACGATGCTGCAGGAGATCAAACAAGGAGGCGCTTAAAGTGGCACTGACGGAAAAATAAAAACGTGGCCTTCGGCCTCAGACAGGTTCAGGGCCGGTCCCGCGATGCAGACCAGGCTACCATCGTGCCCTCACTGACAAAGACTTAACACTTTCGCTTCTCAGAGGAAGATTTCCTCCTTATGTGCGATGATCCCACACAGGGCAGACAGACTAATGGGATCCCGTATGATGTAACCTCTCACCCCGGCCTGGCCTGAGTATGTAGAGTAGCGCAGGAGGTGAACTCCTCGAATGGAGAGGTGCCTATCTTTGGAAGACAAACATTGGGATTAAAGGCAGGGTGGTGGGGGGGGTGGGCAGGGCTGGAGGAGGACGCTGCTCCAGTTGTGGCAGATAGTAGGTCAGAGGAGCTAACAGATGGCCAGGAAACTCCCTTCCTCCCTCCCTCCCTCTGCTACCAGCCGCCTGGGATGTCCTACAAAAGCTCTGTGGGCAGCTAGCTAGAGCCACTCACCAGCTAACAGATTGTGCTTGTGTCAGTAAAGAGCACCCACTCGGGACTGTAAAGAGTATTTAAAATAGTCAGTAAGTGACAACTTCCATTTTACAATGCAGCTGTCGTGACAAAGAGACGGTTAAATGATAGAGCAGCTCTGGAGGCCTCTGCTCCTCCAGCGTGGTTCCATCTTAACGGCCCCTGGCTGCAGTGTGATTGGGTAACACTGTGGTTAAACTAGCGAGTCAGTAAACCCCCCCCCCCCCCCCCCCCCCACTGCCCACAGCAGCACGTCAACTGCTGTGTTTCTTTCCCTCCGGACTCTCCAAAAACAGATCTAATTTTGGACTCAGCCAATAGGATGTGTGGAGGTGGTGCCATTGGTTTTTCACAACAGAAACGGCGTGTTTCCACTCTGTCTCTCCGCATTCTGTACCCAAGTTTCCATCTTTTTTTTATTACTCATACTATTCTTGCTATTATTTCATCTGGTTTGGGGAATGTGAGCTTCGCTGCTGCTCTCCGTTTCAGCCATAAAGGTCAAAGTGAATTAAGGTGATTACGGTGCATAATGTGGGATCTGGGTCTGTGGACGCCTCACTCTTCTGTGTCTATATGCTGCGATTAAACCACTCTTCTTTGGGTCTGAATGCTGGTGTGATGCTAAATCAATCTGTT
The DNA here is from genome assembly GCF_039877785.1 of Chaetodon trifascialis. NCBI lineage: Eukaryota > Metazoa > Chordata > Actinopteri > Chaetodontiformes > Chaetodontidae > Chaetodon > Chaetodon trifascialis. The sequence continues at coordinate 4,420,682 of NC_092076.1, read as the reverse complement.
AAACTTGCAGACTCGCAGGCTAAAAAAAAGCTCTCTTAACAGTTTAATGGCTCCACCGTTAATTGCTTTCCAAACCACCACAGGTTAAACATGTCCAGAAGTGGCAGGTAATTGCTTCTAAATCCTCCTTAAATTTGGAGGTTAATCCACATCCCAGATGTGCAACACACAGGCAGAAAATAAGGATGTGGTCCAGGCTGCCATCGCCCTGGACCATTCTCCCCCGGCCAATAAAATGGATATGCTGGGTTTGTCACGGTAACGTTTGCACGGCACCAGAGCCTCTTTATTTTGGCAGAGCAGTCTTTGGTCCGCAGTCATGCTTAGGCTTAACGCTGACCCCGGAGAGAGACATGGCGGCATGAGAATAAGGTCACCAGCAGAGGACTGAATAACGCAGCATGTGGAAGGATACAGCCATACATATACAGCCATATTTATATATTGCTGTATGTTTATTATTGATGCTAATATCTTTTTACTATTATCTGAATTTATATTGATGTAGACCTCCATTGTAGCTTATTTTGAGTAACAAATTAATGAAACTAAATAATAGGGGCTTTTTTTTCTATAATAGATTTACATCTTGAGTATGAGCGAATGGGCTTGAGTGCCACTGACAGGGTGAAGAGGTCTTAAGAGTCGGATCGACGCCTCTCGGTTTTGATCTTTTCATTTGTGTAATTAGATTTGGTGACTATAATAAAAACAGTGAATGAAATCAGCCTCATCCTTTAATTCCCCCCGCTGGGATCAACAGGGTAAGTGACAGCAGACAGAAACCTTCCCTGCAGCACAGGTGCAGCCTCACAGACGACTGTAACCAGCGTCTGTTGTTTCCTGAAGCTTGAGGAGACGACTGCGGGTTGGACGGGACGAAACACCGCTCAGACATCACGAGCGAGACATTGCATAACCTGGCTTGTCGCGGTAACCTGATCGAGTGGGCACATCCCATAAACTCTTGCAACCCACCGCCGCTGCAGGAGTCAGAAGTGGGGCAGAGTGACCTTGCTGATAATCTGTCTGGTCTCCCACCCCTCCTGACTGTGAGTAATGCACCGTATGAAATACTGCAGGCCCGCCGAGTCTAAGTAATAGACAGTTTGAGGATACCTTGACATATGGTGATGTATTATCTCCCCCTGGGCAATCCCTCATTGGCTGACCTGAGCGGCGAACACAAGCCAGCAAAGGTCGCAGTTTGGGAATTCTATATTATGCAGTTTGTGACATAAACCGTAAATATGCAGCTCCTCCCTCCATGATTGTCAAAATTCAACAGCCTTCGTTTATTACAATATAAGAATAGTCATTGTTTGGGTTAATGATACAGTGTGAAAGAAAATCATAGGTGTTCTGTGAGCAGCCTGGCAGGACTGCTGCTCAGAGCTGCGTAGGCAGCAGAAACCCATGAGAAAGTGTGTGTTTATATGTGTGTCTGCGATGATGGGGGGGGGGCTTAAAAGTGTAAGAGTAAGCGAGGTGATGAGTTAGGAAATCCAGTCAGCAAATCCAGCGGACGGTCGGTTTTTTTTTAATCTTTCCTCCAACAAAAGTATAAATAATTAAAAACCACAACATGCCGGGCGGCTACATCCTCAACTACAGCATTGATACCAATTATAGACTGAAGCCAAAACAAACAAGCTGAGCAAATAAATAAGACATGAGAGGCAGCTTCCTGCGCTCAACGAGCAGGCGGCCCTGAGAAGCGAGGCGAGTCTGTGACGATAACAATGCTGCTATTTTTACTAACAGTAGGAGACTGGTGACAAAGAGCGAAAGGGAGAAAAGAAGGAGCGAGAGAAAGAGTGCGAGGAGGAGCAAACAAAGGATCTAGTGTGAACTCGACCCGGAGCAGAACTGCTATTTCTGCCGGTTTGAAAAGACGGAGACGGACAGACAGAGAGGAGCGTTTAATGTAAAACAGGGACAAAGACAGACGTCCAACCGCCATCGCCGCAACAACACAACTAATTGTGGCCAAAAGCTGAATTGTTGCACAGATGGGAAATATGCACTAAAAATGGGCACTTCCTGTTTGGAAGAAAAACCAACTGACACTGTGACTTAAGAGCTGGCAGTTATACAGTCGCATGACATTTGAGCTGCATAATAACGCCCCTCCCATTTGACACCCCCCCTTACTCTCATCCACCCCTGCATCAATCTCCATAACAAAGGCCACACTGATACAGTGTGAAGGGACCCAGTGGGAGGTTATTCTCCGATGACGGCTGCAGGGTCACAACCAAATTCTGCCTGTTTATCAAAGCCTCTGAGTTATGACTTCTCTATCACGCCACACATGATGCTTCCTCCTGCTGCCCCATCTTTGATCTCATGAGGATAAAATAATGTGATAGAGGTCGACTTTTATCATTTTCTTCCGGCATTACAATTGCGTGGACATGCTAAGCTGAGGCATAATTCATATGGGATTCGTGGGATTTTCAGCATGGCGGGGACAGTTTGCTTCCATTCAGGCGGTGAGCGCAACATTAGCTTCCTGCAGATATGTCAGTATTTGAGTATAATCAATATAACAGAAATTGCTGTAGATTAATGCTTTATACGCTGCATTTGTTAAAAATACTCTATTTAGAGGGAGATGTATTACTTAAAGATTCCCTGTAGGATTTCATTTCTCCCCAAGACATTTTCTGCTTCCAGCCTCTTAAATGTGAATATTTTCCAGTTTCTTCGTCCCTCTATGACAGCCAACAGAATATCTTTGGATTGTGGACAAAACAAGACATTTGAAGACACCCTCTTGGGCCTTGGGAAGCACTAATCACCACTGAACTAATCAATTAAATGACAAAATAATCCACAGATTGATCAACAATGAAAATAACCATTCGCTGCAACTCATTTTAGATCATTTTGAAGCCCAGTCACCATCTATTCAAAGGAATAGTTTTAAGATAAGATAAGATAAGATAAGATAAGATAAGATAAGATAAGATAACCACCTCATGGCTGTATATTTACCATAAAAACATAAAAGTGGCGTCAATGTCGTCATCTAACTCTTGGCGTATTTCACAAAATGTCAAACTACTTTAAAGTCGACTATTCAGCTTTAAATTATTTTGCCTCAGGCCAAATATTTGTCACAACTCTTCTGTTTATGATGAGGGTTTGTGTAAGCCTATTCCTCATCATGCGATTTGTTTTAAGCTCTCAAATATGGAAATATCGAGCCCGAGCAACGAGGCCCCGCTGGCCCGTGTGCAGCCATGGGAAAAGACCAAGAACAACTTTGGACTGGACCGGCCGTGATGTGGGACAGGAGCCCTTCGTCGCTGAAATGGCTTTCCGCGTGAGGGAGCGTGTGTGATGTGCAGTGTCAAGGCCTGCTGTGGCTGGCAGAGCCTCTGCAAGCCTCAGACGTCAAAGCAGGGCAGTGAGACTGTGCTGGAGAGGCTCTGATGCTCCTCTCCAGATCATTACACCACCCCCAGACACAGAGAGACACTTTGAATCAACACTACCTCCTCCTCCTCCTCGTCTCTCCTCTTCTTTCATCTCACTGGTCTGAGAGGAGATCACAGTCTCTTCTCTCACGTCCTCCCTTTTTCTCACACACACAAAAACCCTTCATTGCTCCCCATGTACTGTCCGCTGGCTGGGTATTGGCCACGGCAGGGTATCCACTTCTCTAAAACAGGACTAATTATCCAGGCCTCTTTGTTCCTCCTCCACTAGCAATTATTTACAGAAGCAGCTCCCACTGCATGACAGATAAGTATCTACATCGCAGCTCTTTTGGGGCCCGTGTCAGCTGCACAGTAGGAATGCAGGACCATCCATTAGCAGCTGGCTACTGTGGAGGGGAGGGTGTGCAAAGCCCCCGTGTTGAAACAGGATAAAATCAAAATGTCAGCATCATTCTGACACTGCTAGAAGCTGAGTGAGTTCATTAAAACAGCTGACGGTGGTGCTGGCTATGACTGTGCCACAGCTGATAAGCTTTAAGGTCAAGTTTCAGTCTCTCAACACACAGGGTGGAAAAAAAACCACACACACTGGAATATGGACATAATTACAAATGAGAAATCAGCACCTCAGCCTAATTAAACACAGCTCTGATGGTACAGTCTGAGAGATAACGTCTTCATGTTCTACCTGAGCATTAGTATTCATCCCACGTGTCCTTTCGCTGCATATTTTCTCACCTTGATGGGCTCCATGCTGAAGCGGATCTTCCTGGAAGGGGGCGGGTCCTCCTCCACAGGCAGCCCAGCAATCTCCACGCAGCTGGACTCAGGCTCGTAGCGGTCATCGGCATCATCTTCCTCCTCATCCACCTGGCTTCCTCCAAAGTCTTCCCCCACCGCGCTGTAGGTACTGATATCCACAGAGTCGCGTCCCGACTGTTCGTCTCTGAGCGTCCTGTCCTCCTCATCCTCGGCGTGCTTGGCCGTCTCCCCCTCCTGCCTGAGCATCTCACCTCCCTCTGGAGACCTTTGCTTCTCAGCAGCAGCTTCTCCATTCTCCACGGAGATGCGGATGTCACCTTGCAGCGCCGTGCTGCTCGGGTCCTTGGCCCCAGAGTGCTCCTCGGGTTTGACCTCAGCTTTTGCCTCAACACCTGCATCTGAAACAGTCTTTTCTCTCTGCTCACTTGGCTCTCCTACAGTACTGAAATGCTCAGCAGTTGGGGTGCCTTGGCCCCCATTAATGCTTTCTGATGGGGGAGTCACCCTCCCCCTGGGGCCCCTTGGAGGCCCCTCTTGGCCATTCTGATTGCTTATATCTTCCTCCTTGTTGCCTGCTGCAAAGGCACAAACCCTCTTTGTGATTATTTTGGAGTTCAACACACCCACCTTGGCACTGACCCCCCGGGAAGGGAGTGGTGGGGTAGAGGAGAGGCGGTGGAGGTTGTTCCGGAGCTCGGCTGCCCGTTCAAACACAGCACTGAGCTGGCTGACCGTGGGGGACACAGCCTCGCTGGTGTCCAGGCTGTCCAGAGACTCTGTGCTGCCGTTGAAACGAGCCACCACGTCCAACCTGCCATCCTGGAAGCTTGAGGCCTTGTCTGTCTTCAGTAAGACCCTGGTGGTGGCCAGCTTCTCCTGCTGCAGCTGCCTCTCCTGCTGCTGCTGCTCGAAGATGCGGCGGGTCTCCTGCAGCTTGGAGTAGCTGGGTGACGAGGCCCGCTGGTGCCCGTTCTCCGGTTTGGTGTCGAACTTGTTAACGCGCTCGGACACGGTGGATCCGAGCTTTAGCAGCGCGCTGTGGTCCACGTTCTCGTTCAGGCTCCCGGCTCTGGGGAGGGTGAGGCGCACCGATTTGTCGGCGTTCCTAGCGACGTCCTCTCCCTCCGCATCGGCTGGGGATGTGGTCTGCATCTGCTGGAACATGTTTTTGATACGGTGCACATTGGAGCCGTACCTGCGCCCTCGGGGGCCCTCCTGCAGGTCCCCGTTTGCAGCATTGTCTTTGACGGGCTTCAGGGCCTGCATCCCCGCCTCGTACGCGTTCCTATGCGGGGATGGGCTCCTGAGCGTAGAGCCAGAGCCGGTGCTCTTGGATGTGGATTCGGTCTTCATCATGGTCAGTCAAGCGTCGCAACGGATGCTCAGCGACGGCATGTCTCCTTTCTCAACCCCCGGTGGCAAATCCGTGTTATCCACCAGCAGCCGATCCTCGCGAGGTGGCGCTCAGACTAGACCGGCAGATGGGGAGAAACAAAAACAACAGATCGCATTAAAGGCCTGCTTGCATCCGCTGCAATTCTCGTCCAATGCAGCGGAGAAAGTGAGCACGATGCATCTGTCATTAGCTCGCTTGCAGTTACAACAATGCAAACCTAACCCTCACAGACAATTACATTAGTCATTAAAAAATATCTGCACAGAGAAGTAGAACAGTAACGAGGCGCGGATTTACCGCATCTGACGACAGATTGCTTACGTTTAATCCCTTTTTACAGGCAGCATCATTTTGATCTCTTCATTCTGTGAGCTGCAGATTTCTGGTCCTCCTCTCACAGCGGCAGAGTGCTGCTGCATGGAGGAGGGAGCTGCTGGGTCATAGTGCCCAACTGACGCGTTAGTCCACCAGCAGCCTCTTCTGTGGGTGACTAACTGCATAAAATCCTAATTTATTATTCTCATAGCAACTATACTGTCCTAATGTGTTGTAGTGAGCGATGGGTATTAATTGACTTCTCATTAATAGCAACGTTAAATCAGTCATTGTCAAAAAGGGGTAGCCTGCTAACGTTACTACTATGTGTGGGGGTACTGCGGAAATTTGACAAAACAGAAACTATGATTTGATAAAAAGATATTCCAACATATTGAGTCAGGTATAATTTCAAGAACAACTGAAAGTACGTGAAAAGAGCTAGCAAACCAGCAGAGAAGTGAAATAATACTTATTACCTTTTAGCCGTTCGCTAAACTAACTAGCTAGCGTTAGTTAGCTAGTTGGCTAAGTTAGCTAGCTAGCATTAGCTATCATAGCCAACGGTAATGGATAGCATTAAGATAACAATGTTAGCTAACTTAAAGTAATGGATTAACGGGTTAAAGAGTTTGCCGAAAACACTTTATAAATTGTGAACAAGCTCAAAAGTAGTGGATAAATAACTAACTGACATAGATAAATGCATTGAGAAAATGGTTGAAACAGGTCAAAATAATGAACAGTTGAAATAGTCAGCTAAAAGTATTGGATATATGCTGAAGTGGTGGATAAATGGCTGAAATAGTTAGTAAGCTAGCAAGTTAAATGCTTAAAATAGTTAGCTAGCTAGCATTAAGTGGTTAAAATGTCCAGCTTCTGCCATTAGCTGTGATAGTTAGCATGAATGCAAGCAAGGCCAAACCGACTTTAACACTGACAGCTCAGTCGTATGAAAAAATATTGTAAGGATATCCACTTGTGTATTATTAATACTGTTAATTAAAATCAAATTTAATATGCACATCAGGAACATGACTGGAGAGGGTCATTTCAGTTCATCTGACAGGGCTGTGGGTGTACCTGACATTATATCACATGTTCAGATGAAGGCATCACTGTGTACATTTTAATCAGCAGGGGGGACAAACTCAGATAAAATGGTTTATCACTTACCACGTCCTTGACAGGTCTGTGTACCCATGACTGTCAAATACTCGACTGGCTTTAGGACCCAGTAACACATCACTCACGTCAAACCTTCTTGGCTAATAACACATCCGTTACTTGCAGGCCACATTGTCGCTTCCTGCATTCTGCATCTGTGCTGAGAGATACATTAAACAGTATCACTGAAGGTAGACAAAGCATTTCCCTTTTTTGGTCGAGAGCAGATTTTGGACCTGCCCACGCCGTCTCACCGTCGGAATTGTTACGGGGGCAGATTTATCTACAAGGCCAGCACATTGAAGCAGCTGTCCCACACATGGGAAAGAAAAACATGAGGCTTATTTTCTAACTCATCCAGTTTCCCTTTTATCACTGCAACCACTTCATCTCACAGCAGGTGAAGGTCTGCTCTGAAAGACATAACTGGAGGACTTAGAGCCTGAAAAGACTGCAGTGTTGTCAAATTGTACATCACTTTTCAGTAAGGCAGCACTGCCATCTAGCTAGCTTTCCTTTGAAAGTGTGTTGCAGGCTAACTGTGGGCCTGGCATAGCAAAGCAATGGCCTGTCCTTGAATCCATGCCTGAATGAAAAGTAAACTGATTAAAAAAAAGTCCTCTACATTAATTTATCTTTATAGTACATGAAGAGTAAAAATATTCACTCTCCATATAAAGTTTAAAAAGCATTTGTTGCTGCTATCTGATACCTGCAGACACAAGACACTTTACCCACCATCCCTTCAGGGGTTAAATCATACTACAACTTTCTGATTTTGTTGCTTATTTGTGATGTTTTGTGCCTGAATGCACTTGCTTACAGTTACTACTTTCTGTGGTGTAGCCTGGATGTAGCTGTAACGGAAACAAAACAATATTAAAAAGACATATAAATATGATTTAAAGGGATTAAAATAACATGAAATTGAGCTGAAGTTGATTAAATCAGTAAAGTTAAGGTCACTTCCATCCAGCTGCCATTTGCAGCTGCACACTTCAGTTTCTCTGTCAGGTGTCAATAATGCTGATCTCATCCTTTAATTTGGTTTATTTCCCAGTTTTTTAGTTCAAAATGAAAACAAACATTGGACCTTGGACCTGTCAGAAAAGTTAGAATTAATTCTGAATTATGTTGTAAAGCAACCATAAAGACTTCCTCACATGCATTAATAATTTCATTACCCACTTCTAAATTACAAATGTGTAGATTAGTATAGGCCAGTGGTGGACAGATCAATGCATATACCACCAGTTTAAAGACACATGATGTTTTTTTTGCTCATCACATGTTCTGCATTTAAAATTTAATCCACAAGGTAAATAGTAACTTAAGCTGTCAGATACATTTAGTTTAGTTAATTAGCTTTAATTTGTTTGAGTCAAAAGTGCAATATTTCGTAGTGGATGGTGGTGGAGTTGAGTATGATGTTTTATCACCACAGGGAATAATGCAGCTCTTTATTTGCTCCACACTCCCAGACAGCCATCAGGATGCTTTTAGGTGAGCGAGGCAAAAATAGCTCTGACATGTCTGCAGCCAAACCCCTCTCCGCTTGGCTCTGTCAATCACAGGCCAAAACAAGATGGCAGGCTGCGGGAGCGGGCTCTTCTTCTTAACAGGCAAGCTTATTCCTGTAATTTCTCATCTTCACGACAACACTGCAATGTTTTTTTTAGCATGAGGTCTGTGTTATTGAGCGTGAACATTTGGGCCTGATTTCAGCTGTCAGGGACTGTAGGCCTGGAGACTGTAGAACTGTAACATCAGGGCTTGTGTGTAGTCCTACTTCATGTTTTTGTCGAGTGTGTTGAGATAAATCCTTTGCCGTGTTTTTTACACTTCAACACAGTTTGTGCTGTCAGTTTGTTTGGGGCCAGTGCTGAGATTAAAGTTTCCATTCCTGTGGGGAAGTTTTTTACATATGAGCTGATGAGAGAGACCTTCCAGAATGACTTTGAGCCTTTGTCAAAACTCTACGGTAAGAGCCTGAATCATATTAGTTCACTCTTTTGTCAGTGTGAAATTACAAGACAGAGGTTTTCTTATCATATGTGTCCCTCTGCTCTTCTTTCCGTCTGTTTTTGTGTTGTAAGCTGGGCGCTTGTACGATGACCCCATGATTTTTAAGTGCAACCGGCAGAATTTCCCAGACCTCCCAGAGTGGCTGCGCTTCACCCAAAGGCACCCTTTTGATAATGGCTTCCTGTACGGCACGCCAACAACTCCAGGAAAAAGCATAATTGAGGTTTGATGTCATCATTTACACCAACAGTGGCACAAACCTGAAACATTTATGACTGTCAGCATGCTGCACTTTGCATTCATGGCCTTATTTTGCTGTTTAGTTGTCTATATTCTTACCTGTCTGTGCTCTTAATGGGCCAAACATAGATGAGACTCCAGTGCCGCTACAGCGGAGACACATCAGAAAAATATGCAGCTATCTGACACATCGGTGACACATGTCAGGTTTCAGACCCTCAGAGAAAGCTGTCTCTCTAGAGATGCTATTTTGAACCGGCATTAAAAATGCAGGAAGAAACGTGTCTTTGAAGAAGGAGACATACAAGTTTGTGCAGTGGCACTTTATTTTCAATCAGACAGAAAGTATTCCAGCTGGAAAACACGTTACACTTTGGATGTAACCACAGATAAAAGCTGTACCTCAGAGTCACAACACCAGATCAACAAAGCACAGCCCTTTTCTGGGGTTTAACTCCTGGAGTCCAGGTTGATTTTGGTTAATGTTTGCTCTCTATGCATTCATTTCTGTCTTTATTCAGCAGCATTTAAACTGTATACACACAGCTACAAGTCTGACTTCTCATTTTGTTCATTTGTCAAGTGTAAAACAAACAAAAAAGGACAGAAAAAGACACAGACGCCTTTAAAAATGTACAAATCTTTAGTCATTATCATTCAGCATGTTATATTATAACAGCTCTAGATTGTGAAAACTACAGTTTCACCATCATAATAAGAAACTTTCATACAGGAACTGTAGCTCAAAGAAAGAATCACATGCTCCAAGTCAGTGGTTTACATAGAAAAGACAGAGTGGACATAAAATAGATAAACAATGAATGTAAAATAAGATGGACATAAATACAGCAAACTAGAATACATGTTTGTTGTACGGGTAAATTGATTTAATTCCAACTCATCATCCTTCATCAGCCTTTTCCATTAAAAGTCCATGTATGCCTGTAGATTACTGAAAATATGAATAATTCAAGCTTTAAATTTTTCTTTTGAAAGTGTTTCATGGTCTGTGGACATGAATTAGTACATAAAAGCCCCACATCAGCACTTACAACGTGGTTTTCTAAGCTTGTCTCTACATAATATATAAATTGTGTTACACTGCTGTAAATAAAACATGCACTGATGAACAGGCACACTCCAGAGTGTTTGGGCAAATGCAGGGAATTGATAACTGATGCAGATTGATGGAATGCACGAAGCACCACAAACCAACAATGAGCTGATATTTCTATGAAAAGCGATGGTGACAAACTCTCATTCTTTCTCCGACAGGTCTATGCCGTCAACAAACGGAGCTACGAGACAGCCAGACACATACTCGTAATCAAAATCACTGCAGGTGTGGCTGATTTCTGTCACTAATTCATTGTGCAGTTACATTAGGAAGTGCAGTAATGGCAGAGGAAATGCCTGACATGTGGTGCTGTCGCTCACAGGGCGCATGCTGCCATATCAAGCCGAGTTCTTCCTCGAGCTGAGGGAGGTTGAGAAGGTGCTGCCCTCTCCTGTTCAGGATGAGATAAAGCAGGATTTACAGAAGCTGTGGAACACTGAGGCCTTGCAAATTGTCAATATTACCAACGCCCTGGACCGGGGCGGCAGAGTTCCCCTCCCCGTTCCCGGACACTACGAAGGGTAAACAGACAGATTTGTTCTTCCTCGCTGCAACGTTTAAGCTTTGGAATAACTGTACATTTATGGAAATCTCATTTGTGTCAGCGTGTATGTGAAGGTGGGCTCGGAGGAGTACTTCTCAGACTGTCTCCAGAGGGTCCTGACGCCGGAGCATCAAAAGCAGTGCGCAGCAGGGGCCAAAGTCAAGGCCCCCAGAGGCTGTAACTTCTGCAGCATTCCCAGCAACTGCATCAGCTGGTGCAAGACGGAGCTGGTGAGGCCTGAAAACAGAAAATCTAAATTATGTCTAACTTGATTTCATTTTTGCTTTTTTTTTTTTGTCGGGCATCACATATTTTCTCCTCTTCAGGCTCCTTAAAACCTGTCAAATGAGGCCATCTAAGACGGAAAAGTCTCCTTTCTGTTGATAATTTGTTCTTTTGCTTGTGTACGTTTTCTGTAATTTTAAATTCAGTACTTTTCTTCACTGTTTGTCAGAGAAACAGTTCAAATATACTATATAAATATATAATACAAATATACTCTTCAAGTCACTGCAGCTCTGGAAACAATGTTAAGCACTAAATCTGGATTAATGAAGCCAGAACGAGTAGAAACAGTCATTTTGTCAAGAGCTCCACGCTGTGCGTCTCTGTAAAGACTCACGTTGACGTTTCTTCCTCTGCAGTTTGATCTGACATTGGAGGAGCCGACTCCACCTCCTCCCACGGCAGGTTCAGGGATTCTGGAGGACGGAGGTGACTTCGAACCTACGGAGTCTCCCCCCAGCAGAGACTTCTTCCCAGACTACATCGTGACAGTGATCGTGCCCCTGATCCTCGCCATCATCCTGTGTCTCCTGCTGGCCTACGTCATGTTTGGCAGACGAGAGGGAGTGTAAGCATCTACTGTGACTCTGCAGCGTTATGAAGGGCCCGTTTGCCACACACAAAACAGATTTCCTGCTTGATCTTTGTGGAATTTGGTGCAGACAATGCAGTGGATGATCCTGATAAACTGTGACATAAAGGTGACACATTTTTCTTTTCTTTTTTTTTAACAGTGAGAAAAGGAATGCAAGAACAAACCAGTAAGTACACCGATAGAGGCTGCTGCCAGACGTAACACAAGTCATTTTTGCATGAATCATCATGTACTGCTGTCAAAAGTAGCAGTAACCTACCTCAAACCTGTGTGGAATTGTAGTACTTGACCAACTACTGAGTTACTTTCTGCTGCTGCAGATCATGAAATCTCTTTATTCGGAGCCCCATTAGCTTCCACTAAGTGGTTGCTGATCTCTCAGTGCAAAACAAGACCAAGAAAAAGATGGCAATCAAAGTCAAGAGAAAACAACAACAAACCAAATACAAACATCAGAGTGAGTGTGAGTCGCTCTGCGGACTAACAGTACAATGAACTGCCTACACTCGACTCACAGAATTCAGCTGTACCACCACCACACCATCCACGGGAACGCCGAAGAGCTGAGGAACATGGCCGGAAACCGCCACTTTCCCCCGCCCATGTCCACGCTGCCCATGTTCAACAGCCGGACCGGGGAGAGGGCTCCCCCGCTGCGGTCCGACAGCCCCAGCATCCCCTTAGTCATGGCCCAGCAGTAAGGACCACACCCACCGCTTCTTAACACTTATTCACACATCTACAACCATCCTGCCTCTGTTATCTCGCTTTTCCTGCCCAAATGTTTCTTAACATAGATTTGTTTTTCCTGTTTTTTTTAGCGATCCTTACAGTGACACTCTGCCCAGGTAACCTCATGCATGTGACTTCCTCCTGCAAGACTTCATTCACTGTGGTCTGTAGATTTACCTCAAAATGACAATAAACTCACCAGCATGTGCAATAACTCAGTGGTGATGCATGGTATTTATACTGCATTATTCTACTGCTATTACTACTAGTATTATTATTACTTTATATATATAGATGTAGATAGAAAATAAGGAATGCCAAGTACTCATCGTGTCGCCTGTGTTTGCAGGAAGTGAGAACGCCGATGGAGAAAGTGCCTTCGATGCAGCGCGTGTCGGTCATACGTTCTGTGCTGCCACAGTCTGTCGTCCTGTGTTTGCAGTGGGATATTATGTTTTCTTTCTTCTTCAGGTGTCTTTAAAATAAATGAATAGTACTTTGTCAAATTGTGACTTGCTGTTCCATCTTTCACTTCTATCAAAAGCCACATTCTTCACTGTTGTGTCCATCAACAAAGCTGAAGGTGTCACATGAAGACCATCATGGCAGTCTTTCACATCTGTGCCCTCATGAACACTGAAGCCATTCCTCCTCTCCACACCTTTGCATGCATTTTTTTGTTTTAAGTGAAGTAAAAGGGGAACATACTCACAGTTTCAGAGATGCCCGGCAGCTTGAGCAGTCTCTGCACAGTTCATTCTTCCAGAAGAGGAGGATGCACATCAGGCAGACGCTGTCCAAAGGCAGACATTTACTGGACTCGGCTGGGAATTCCACCATGTGCAAATCTGCTGCCAAGGCCTTGCAGAGTTGCATCTGCTACAGGCGACTTCAGAGATCCAGCAGGTAAAACAACTGAGGGAGTCAGACAAGGTAAAAGGCATCAGCTGTCTTTGTTTCCACTGCATCAGTCCATCGATGTAAAAGAATAATGGTTCCATCTTTTCTGTTTTCTGTGGTGCAGTGTTGAACCTGAAGGTTTCAAGAGCACTTTGGTTCCTGTTTGATTCAGTGTTGAACTTCGTTTTAAAGCAGCTGCTGTTGCACTACAAGTCCAGAAGGGGTCGCTGGTGCACCGTTGGGGGTTTTTGGGTCAGCCACACATCTCCTCCCTGTTTGTTCAGACTTCCTTCTCATGCAAATCTCCCTGTTTTCAAGCGATCGTGGTGATAAAAACAAGAGGAACGTGAAAAGTGTAAAAGCTGCACGTGTGATTAACATTTGTTTTTTCGCTGTTGGCTGCGTTTTACACTGCTTTAGCTCAGGTTTCTAAAGGAATCTGGAGGCAGATGTGATGAAAAGTTGCAACTGTGTGTGTAGCGATGAAGAAAAGCCAGGTTTGAATATTTGACATTGGCCTTGTTTTCACTGCTGCTTGAACAGAAATGTACTCAGTGCAACTGTTGTGGAACAGTTGATTCCTGAACCTGTTTTAACTGGATTTCAGTACCAGAGCACCGATGATCTCCTGGGGTCTCTCAAAATGTGACATGCAGCTTACAGTCCAAATCCTAACACCTGATTTCAGTTTCACAACAGTTGCAAAAGAGGACAGTGAAAACTCCGCCACTGAGTAGACCACTTCACATGCTTTATTTCAGCACCCAAAATAATTAAAAACATCTCAATTTATTATACATGTACAAAATAAGTACAGAATCTCTCTTTTAAACCATGAAAGTGGGTCTGCTTCAAATTCTTTTTTAAGAAACCCTTCGCGAAAGACATCAACAAACAACATAAACAACGGGGTGGGAGATGTGTGCTGTTTTTGTTTTTAGTGAAGAGGAGTTTTCCACAGGGGTAAACACAGAAGGATGAACACTGAACACACGGGCAGGGAAATGATACTGAACCAGAGTCACTTGCTTTTATCTACAAAGACATGATTGCATGCATTACATCTGCAGTGATCACCTTCTCTGAGGACCTCTTTTATCAAACCAACACTTAAGAAGAAAACAATTGCACTGCATAGACAACAAGACAATGAGTCAATTTAGTAGCACCAAAGGTTCTGCAGGCATTAGTGGCAACAATTACAGTATGACAGTGAGAGTCTCACCATCAAACACCAATAACTGGACCTCATTGAAATGGTAATAGCACCATTGACTGTTTTTGATTTCCCCACAATAGACTCGTGTAAAATAAACCCTTTTCGTTGGAGAAAAAACTGGTTGTGACTTCTTGTTATGAGGTAGCCATCTACATATTGCCATGAAGGTGAGCTTTTTCTCTCTTGCTCTTTTGCTGGTCTTTGCTTCGTCGGAGCAACGTTCAGGTGTTTCTCTTTTCGTGAATTTAGAACAAGAAGACACTTCACACTTTTTACAATTTATTTAACACCAGGAAAATGGTACATATCATTTGTTGTTTTCAATGTCCTTCCGCAGCGGTAGAAAATGGCAAAAGTCACCTGTGTTTCATTGCGTGTGTGGATCTTTCTTTCTTTTTTCTCAATCTCCAGGGGGAAATTTTACACAAGTATATATTATTTTCTTGTTGCCAGTGGAAACAAAAGATTCTTTTTAAAGTGTCCTTGTGGTTGGTTTTGGTTGAAGTAGCAGTCCCAAAAACTTCTCATGATTGGAAAAACATAAACACCGTCTTCAGTAGAGTGGTTTTAAGCATGTGGACCAATGGCAGCCAAATGGGTTTTGAATGCATAGAAAAAGGATTTAGAGATGACTGCTAGAAAAAAAACAACAATGTCATGTCCATATTTCTTTCATTTTTACAAGAAGCAGACGGGGCCAACTTGGACGCCAAACTCCTGATCAGGTGCACCAACATCCATAGGAGCAATGTCAATGATGGGCAGGCGGGATGTTTTTGATGTCTTGTAGTCGATGACTGTCTTGCCCCATGTGCCAGTGTGTGACTGTGGAGAGCAACGAAAAGGAGAGATGGTCAGATATTGCTGGAGAAATTGAGTCCTTTACTTGTGCACAAGGATCAAACTCTGCTTCTCTAAAGGATTTTATGTCAGTTAGAAATGTATAGAAGCTCTGCGACTCACCGTGCAGCCATCCTCGCTGACGCTGTATGTGAAGCGGCTGTTGCCCTCGGCTCTGATCTCGACGTCGTTGGAGCCCTGGAGAAGCAGGGCCTTCTTCAGGTTGCCGGTGGCGGAGTCCATGTAGGCGATGCTGTTCTTGCAGTGGTATGTGATGTTCTGAGAGGCCTGGTTGGACATCAGGCGCATGAAGGTCATCTGGATGCTGACGTCCTCGGAATCAGCTCCATCGCTGCCATACTGGAACTGTGAGGTGGAGGGAGGAGAAGGGTTCATTGGCCTGACTGTGGCTGACTAAAAAGTGCATATTCTACAATCTGTTGGTTCATGTGGGTGGTTTTAGTCCCTGCAGGAAACTGTTTTAAGAGTTCTTACCTGGAATCCACCGGTCATGGACTCGCTGAACCAGACGTGCTTCTTCTCTCTGATGTTCTTGCTGAGGTACCAGTTCTTCATGGGGACGCTGGAATCTCTGGGGGAGATGCAAGTCTCACCAGTCTCCATGTTGCAGTGGACCTGGATGGCATCCAGAGGAGATCCCTGGTTGGGGTCAATCCAGTACATGCCTGCAGCAGAGGAACATGAAACAGTTTGAGTCTCAGCTCATCCTTATCTTATACTTTATCTCGGAGCTGCTTCAGGGCTCAGATCTGCACTCACCGCTCTTCCACTCAGGGTGGCACATCCTCAGGTCACGGCACATGCGGGCAGGGCTCTTCTGGGTACCGTCGGGGCTGCGGATCTTCTCGACCTTCTGGGTCAGGGTCTTGAGGGTGGTGTCAACCTCCATATCGCGATCGCGCATGATGTTGGGGTCGTCGGCGCGGTAGTGGCCACCACGGAAGGGATCGGGGGCCTTCTCCTGAATAGGCTGGCTGATGAAGTCGAATCCACCGCCGGGAGGTCCAGGGGGACCAGCAGGTCCAGGAGGTCCGGGAGGACCCTGTTTGGACACACCAGATATTTACAATCTGCAGACACATTTTAAGTGCCTGAATGGGGTATTTGGTTAAAGCAAAGGTCATCGTGCAACTTACAGCAGGGCCCATCTCTCCATTACGACCACGAGGTCCAGGGGGTCCGATGGGTCCAGGCAGACCGTTCATGCCATCCTTACCAGGGGCACCAGAAGATCCAGCAGGTCCCTATGGAGCAAAAGCCACATGCTCACTTAGTGAGAGAAATCAACAATTGATAACAGCTCAGCTTGTCACTTTACTTTGCATTTTTGCCACATTTTGGAATATTGTACATACACAAGTGAGCTTTTCGAACATGTTTTCTGAGTCAATGAAAAAAGGCTGCTGAAGACTAAAATCTGACTCTGTAAGTACTTGACTGGTAGAGAATTGATTTTTTGTGTAACTTATTGGAAAACAGATGTACTTACTCTAGGTCCAGCAGGTCCGGAGGCGCCAGCAGGTCCTCTCTCTCCAGAACTTCCCTACAGGCACAAGAAGAAGTGAATATCACATACTACAACGTTGAGATGGTTTCATGCAGTAATCTCCAAACTTTTGCTTGCTTCTCTACCACTTTAAAACAGTTACTTACAGCAGGTCCGGGCAGACCCTGCATGCCAGTGAATCCTCTGTGTCCCTTGTGGCCTCTGTCTCCAGCCTCACCAGCCTCTCCTCTGTCTCCCTTTGCACCAGCAGGGCCCTGAAGGAAAGCAACACGTCAACATGCCAGTCAACACAAGACCAGAGCCATATCTCGAAAGGTATTATGCTTATAAGTGTTATTGATGCATATTATGTCATGATGAACGTACAGCAGGACCACGGACACCAGCGGGGCCAGCAGGGCCAGCGGGACCAGCTGCACCCTAAAAGGAAATCAGAGCACAATTAAATCAAAAGATATCTGGACAGTGAGTTACCTGATTTAATCCCATTTCTCATCAGGCTCAAGGTAAGAAGGAGGCGGGCTTACACTCTCTCCACGGTCACCAGATTTGCCAGAGGGGCCAACAGCTCCAGGGGCTCCAGGAGCACCAGGGGGTCCAGGGGCTCCGGGCACACCAGCCTCACCACGGTCTCCCTGTAGGAGGAAATCTCCAGTGAAACAATGCTAGGTAGCTCAAGGCTAAATTTGCATTGCTATTGGGGCACTATGCAGGATTAAAGATTAAATGGTCTGGCAAAACATAGCAGAAGGTTTTGTGTTTACATATTATTTGAGGCTTGACAAATTAATTAAATTAATTAAGAGGAGGAGGGTTACCTTGGGGCCAGAAGCTCCATCGCGACCAGGGGCACCATCATGACCAGCAGATCCCTGTGGAGAGGCAGCAAGGATAGTGATCGTCATAATGTTCAGTGGTTAGCTACATGCTAGGGATGAATGGGTGAATTTGGAGGTGCAGCATGTGAGAACCTAATAAGCACTCTCTGATTCAGAGTGAGTGGACTGTAAAGCAGGTTGAGGCCTCATACCTCACGACCAGCCTCTCCGGGAGCACCGGACAGTCCAGGGGGTCCAGCGGGTCCGGGAGGTCCACGCTCACCAACAGCTCCAGAGGATCCCTGCTTTCCAGGCTCACCCTGAGGAAAAAGAAGAGAGGTCAGTTCACTGCATGCAGATGGAAGCTCTGAGTAAATGATATACAGAAGCCCTGTGGTACAAAATGATGAGAAACAGATTTTGTGTCTGTTTTCATGCATCCAGACATGCAGTGCTCTCCTGTGCTAATGGATAGGAAACACTAAATGTTTTATCTGAAAATACAACCAATATTCTATGTGTACTTGGAATTTGGCCTCTTTAGCTTCATCTTATTTTAGCAGAAAGTGCTCTGGACATGGTCAATACTCACAGCTGGTCCAGGCAGACCAGAGAAACCGCGCTCTCCACGCTGTCCGGGGAGACCTACAATACCACGCTGTCCAGCAATACCTTGGGGTCCGGGGATACCAGAAGCACCCTGCAGAGAATGACACAGCAGCCAGTTAGCAAGCACATACAGAAAACATGTCACTGTTGTACGATTTGGGCAGCGAAGAAGTACTGCGGCATTATGGCGGGGGACTCACAGGGGCACCATCGGCACCAGGAGATCCCTTCTCTCCAGAAGGTCCTGGGGGTCCAGCAGCACCAGCCTCACCAGGGCGACCAGCAGGACCGGTCTCACCACGACCTCCCCTTGCTCCATCTTTGCCAACAGGTCCAATGGGTCCAGGGGGTCCAGAAGCTCCCTGGACATATGCAAGTCATTCAATTCAACTCTGCTGAAGGCCATAATGGTAACATACAAATGGAATAAAGACTAAACAACGTTGCTTATTGCTGCTGGTTATGTAGACTAGGTGTAACTTACAGCAGGGCCAGGGGGTCCAACTCTGCCAGCAGGTCCAGGGAAACCAGTAGCACCCTACACACACACACAGACAAAAGGAATGACACTTCATGCAACTTCAAGCAGCAGCCCTGATTTCACCATCACTGTCATCTAATTCTACAAAATCTAAAAAATAATGGGATACTCACAGGAGGTCCAGCACCACCACGAGCACCTTTGGCTCCAGGAGGACCAGATGGTCCCTGTTAGACAAGAAATAGGAAGCGAAGAAGCACAATTTTGTAATTGTTAAAAAAAACTGAACTTAGCCGTTATATTGTAGTCTAAGTAAAGGTGCATGTTGGGAGTGTTTTATGACATGTGGGCTTACCTGAGGTCCAGCAGCTCCGACAGGTCCAGATGGTCCAGGAGCACCAGCATCTCCCTTGGGTCCAGTGTCACCAGTCTCTCCCTTGGCACCAGGCTGACCATCAGCACCCTGAGGGTTGGAGGGAAAGAGAAAGAACAGCTCAACACATGCTGTATTGTAACATAATAGAAATCACCTGAATCTGTAGAAGAAGATCAGTTCTGGTCTAAAATATAATGTGTGGGATTCTTACAGGAGGTCCAGCGAATCCAGCGGGTCCAGCAGGTCCAGCCTCTCCACGCTCACCCTGTTAAAGTGATGAAGTGAGAAGCTTTAGGGTCATTCAGACATATATTTACAACATGTCGTGATATTCTGCATGTGGATACAAATCCAGTAAAACAGTAAATCTGTTTGTTTTCTGGTCCTCAATCAGGTGTCTGGAGAAGAACTTACAGGGGCACCACGGGGGCCAGTGGGTCCAGCAACTCCAACAGCGCCAGGCTCACCCTAAAACCAGAGGTGAAGGAGAAGGACAGGAGGTCAGTCCGAAACACTTATTTCATGACCAAAGAGACAGATGTATGGACATATTCGCTTGTTTCCTATTATGATACTATTTGAAATGATCATGTGATTGCTTGAATGAGCAAGTAGAGGAACATTTTTAAAAAACGAGACCCTGCATTATGACACTGTTGGGGTGAATCCAGCAAAGATCATGAACCTGGATTGTTGATATTTGTGGGTTAAAACCAAAGCTGTGCCTGGTCTTACCTTCTCACCCTGAGCACCAGGAGGTCCAGGGACTCCAATAGCACCAGTCAAACCACGAACGCCATCCTTGCCCACAGCACCATCGCCTCCCTTGGAACCAGGGTCTCCCTGAAGTGAGAAAGTTTATTAAGATCACTTGTGATGATATTAAAGTTTCCTCACATAGTTAAAAGAACCCAAATATGTCACAACTTGATCAGTTTTTTCCTCAGTAATCTCCATGCATGCTTCATCACTGTGGTCTCCCTTCTTGTCTCATAATCTTTGCACATTTAAGATATGTTTGATTCTTGCTAGAAAGCTCAGAAAAAGCAGTGTGCCATCTGTTTGCCGATAAAAAGCCCTTTCTTGGGTAATCTAAACCACAAAACAATCACTAAATATTTGCAAAATTGAATGTAAATGAAAGAAATTAAGCCTTAAATTAACACAGTAAGTTCTTTTCTTTCCTGTAAGCCCTATAATAAAGACCAATAATGATGCTTGCAGCTGTACTTAATTGAGGTCACACCAGTAAAGCAGAATTTAATTCAAATAACGGTTTTAGAGAGACAAGCTGGACAGGTATGATACTTACTCTCTCTCCCTTGACACCGGGGAGACCAGAAGCTCCACGCTCACCGGGCATTCCCTGCATACCAGGGGATCCCTGACCACCGGGGGCACCAGCGGTACCAGGCTCTCCCTACACATACACACATAAACAGAAACTATGCATTAATATCCACTGGAAATATTCAAGAAAACAATCCAGTGAAATTTGTAATACATAGTGGACAAAACTAAAGGATGATAATGATAATAATAATTTGGTGGTGTTTTAACACAAACTATTTTTTTCTCTACATCCATGATGGAAAGTAAAATCACATTGTTTTGTGATGTTCGTAAAGGCCTCACCACAAAGATGTGTTTAGTCCCAATGAGACACTGCAGCAGATTGGCTGGTTACTCAAAAGCAACGCTAAAACTTTCATGATTGAAAGCAACGTTTCAATACAGTCTGGGGTAAATAAACAATAACAACAATAAACCTGTCCTGTAAATGTAAATGGATGGATGTCACATGCTATGAATTTGTGTTTCTGACCATCTCAGCTGCACATGTCAATAGATATGAGTGTTAAATATCCTAATGGACTGTGAATGGATCAATGGGTGTTAAGATGTAAGCTCAGACTTCTTATACAGTACTGTCACACTGGATAACTAAAAAAAAGGATTAATCCATTTATTGTGTTTTCTTACTGTGTAGAAAAACGGTCTCTTTCTTTGTATGAAAGGATTGTTCTTTCTGGTCCTGGGTGAATATTTATTTGTCTGTTATATATTGGTAGTTGCTGATGTTTAACTATGAACACTATGCATTCATGTTGGGAGTAGACAGAAATTTGAGATTCAACAAAAAGACATTTTAACAGCAAATCAGTGCCCACCTTGGGTCCATCGTTACCAGCGGGGCCGGGGGCACCACGGGGTCCAGTTGGGCCACCGACGCCATTAGCACCACGCTCACCAGGGAAACCTCTGTCGCCCTAAAGGAGAGAAAGGACAACCAACAGGTCACAACCAAGTCCAGCTAAAGACCGGAGGAACCGTGTTTCACTGTGGATGAGGGAAACGTGCTGCTTCTGAAATGCAGGGGATACTCACTCTTGGTCCAGATGGGCCGGGGGGTCCAGCCTCACCAGGAGCACCCTGAACAAATGAGGAAGAGGGGAGAGGGTCGTCATGGAGACTGGATGATAAGACCATTGAAATCCTGAGACTTA
This sequence comes from Chaetodon trifascialis, assembly GCF_039877785.1. Classification (NCBI taxonomy): domain Eukaryota; kingdom Metazoa; phylum Chordata; class Actinopteri; order Chaetodontiformes; family Chaetodontidae; genus Chaetodon; species Chaetodon trifascialis. Next base: position 4,398,777 of record NC_092076.1, on the reverse strand, counting down.
AAATACATGACTTCATATGCTTTATATGCGGGTGCTGTAAGATGCGTGAACAGCTACTCAAACTAAACGAAATACACGTCGCATGGTGACCTTACAAGCAGAGCAAGTTTACGTTTGGGCAGTCACGATTTCCTGCAATTCTTACCTGCTCACCAGGCTTGCCAGTCTCACCAGTAGCACCTTGGGGTCCGGGAAGTCCCTGCACAAGGAAGAAAGGTGAAGATTTTAAAATTAACAAATGGGAAATCTCAGAAATATATCAAGAGAAACAAAAGACAGCACACAGGCTGCTGAGACTCTCAAAACCTACCTGGAATCCAGGAGGACCAGCAGGTCCCTGCTCTCCCTTCTCTCCAGCAGGTCCCTGATCACAAAGAGGCAAAGCAAATGATGAGAAACCTTGCAGCCTCTAAATACTGATGGCAATATTGATCACATGACTACGGTTACTGCAGACAGAGGAGACACATACAGCAGGGCCAGAGGGTCCAGGAGCACCAACGTCACCATCTTTACCAGGAGCACCCTGTGGAGAAAAACATTACCCCAACCAATTATCAGCTGTTTTCTGCCCTTTGGTTTTGATAGAAAACATCTTTTACATTTGCAGAGTTTGATTTGTACGGTTTGAAAATACTTACAACGGCACCAGAGGCACCAGCAGCACCTCTCTCACCAGGCTTACCACCATCACCCTGTTAAAATGAACAAAGGCCACACCTGCATCAGTATTCCTGTTAGGTTTGACTTCTACGGGCTGACAAACATTAAAGCAGGTGTTATTGAGTTCTTGCTGATCTCATGTTGAGTGGTTTTGTACAGCTACTTAAGCATGTATAAGATTCACAGAAGGGAAATGAACTAGTGACACAGAGGGGGGCAGTTCACTTACAGCGGCTCCCTTGGGTCCAGGGAATCCCATGACTCCAGGCTGTCCTCTGGCTCCAGCGGGGCCAGGAGGTCCAGGGCGTCCATCTTGTCCTTGGGCACCCTAAAAATCATCAGAGGACAGGAGAATATTGAAAAAGACCCTCCTATCAGGATTAAATGGATTGATGCAGCTGCAGTACGAGCAAGTCTTTGCTACTGGAAACTATTCGTGGGTCAGAACTTACAGCAGGTCCAACTTTGCCATCAGGGCCAGGGCTTCCAGGGCTACCAGTCACACCCTATGGAGGGAAGGCCATGTGAGACAAAGAGTCAGTGAGGATGAAGATGGATAGAAGTCATATATTGAGTGTATTCCACAATGCTGTATGTATGTTTAGCTAGAAGATTAAGAAGAGCATCTCCTTATGTTGCAGGACTCACCTTGGATCCAGGTGCGCCAGGAGCACCGGGGCTTCCAGACTCACCAGTGGCTCCCTGAGCTCCCATTGCGCCAGGGGCACCACGCTCACCGGGGGCTCCCTATTACACAGGTAAAGAGCAATCAAGAGCAATCTCCATAAGTCATGATAGCGAGTGGCAGTTATGATCTAAACTGACTCCCTCAACATCAGAACATCAGAACAAAGCTTTGCTAACGGCTGTTACAGCTTTCTGATGTTACTGCGACGCCCACAGCAAAATCAGGCAAATTGGTTTTATCTATGTTTAAATGCTTTTAGGATTCAGCAACTTAGAAACAAAGTTTGACAATTTTTCCTGACCTGCTTTGGGAATCACTGGGTAAATCCACTAACTCACCTTGCCACCAGCAGCTCCATCAGCACCAGGGAAACCACGAGCACCAGGGGCACCCTAATGGAAGAGCAGCACACCAAACATGTCAGTAACTGTGGCGAAAACGCTCATGGTGCAGGGGTGAATCCCCCTGGGAATTTAGTGTACTTTAAATGTGCAGAATAAGAGTGACGCTGAGACAGCGCTGGTTACTTTAATACAGTGTGAAATGAGATATGTGACATTGTGGCCCATGATTTAGAAGTTTGCTCTCCTGGTCAAATCCAGCTCAATGGCAGCGACACTCTCTGAAAGAAAGAGGGGGTAACATACACGCTCCCCAGGGGGTCCACGGGGTCCAGCACCACCGGGCTCTCCACGGGGTCCTCTCTTTCCCTCCTCACCAGAGGGGCCAGCAAGTCCCTGAACTCCAGCGGGGCCCTGGAAAAGAAAGCAAGGTTATTAGAAAAGCATTATTTCCTAAAATCACACAGGTAAACTAAAGGCAAGATGAATAATGTGCATTAGTATAGTATTTTGAAACTTACAGGCTCTCCCTTTGCACCAGGCTCTCCCTTAGGACCAGAGGGACCGGGGTCTCCCTGTTGGCAGAAATACGCACATTTTATGTGGGCTGTCAAGTGATCCTGGATCTCTGTAACACTGACGAGCAATATGTGCTGATACCAGATCTCAAAGTTCACACAATAAATTGTCTACTCACATTGTTACCCTTGGGACCAGGAGCACCAATAGCTCCCTGAGCTCCAGCAGGACCACGAGCTCCAGGGAAACCAGGAGCACCAGCGATACCAGCAGCGCCCTATGGGAAAGAGTCGGGGAGTCAGAACACTTGATGTGCAGGATTCGAGTGGAGTAAACACGAACAATGCATTTGATACTTACAGGAGATCCCTTAGCACCAGGAGAACCATCACTTCCGGGGGCACCCTGTTGACAGAAGAAGGAAATAAAATGTTGAAAATGATGAAAGTGCATTTAGGATTTCTCTTTTTCCTTGCCATGTGACATTGTGTAAAAGAATGCCCAAAGGAAAGTCCAATATGGACTCACAGCAGGTCCAGCGGGTCCAGCAGGTCCTGGGTTACCAGGCTCACCACGGGCTCCCTGGGGTCCCTCATTTCCACGGCCTCCCTGAGGACCAGTCTCTCCCTGTGAAGCAAAGCAACGGTGTCTCAGAAATATGCAACCTGGATACTGTAAGTGTCCTAAGCACTCAAAATACATGACAAATCATAAACAAACAGCAAATTTTTGAAGCTCAAATAAAGTGTCTGAATTTTTAGAGAGTAATTTCAGACAGTTTGACTGTGCTGCTGTCCTAGCCCAGTTTTGCACTCGCTTCCTCTTGGTTCTTAAAAAATCCAGGTTTGTGTGACCTCATAATAGGTGAAAGTTACAGGTTATTCTAGTAAACCCTTCCCTGTTCTGGTGGCAACATGTAAGGCATCATTAGAGGTCTAAGGATGCCATCTGGTGGCTGCAGTGTTCACCTGGGGTGCACACTATTGGGCCATGCCGGCTAATGGTGGACTGTGCAGAGTAGAGAGTATAATTCATCTGTTACATGTGGAGTTAGCATTGAGAAGTTTGCCCACTAATGCTAATCCTGCAGATACGATCACCTCCTGCGACCAAAGTAGGGTGAACGAGCTTAATCCCTACAGACTGTCAATATCCACAGTCTTCCTACTAACACACCAAACCAGAGATATTGAGACAGCAGAAGTCAGGTGGATAACAAAGGAGGTGATTGGCTAATGAGTTAACATAGCATCTAGTGTCAGAGTGGTACTGCTACACATGAACTAAGGATGATAAACATGAAAAACGCTTTGGAAAACTTACCTTAGCGCCGGCACCACCGGGGAATCCAGGGGGACCAGCAGGTCCAGTGGTTCCCTGAAAAATAAAGACACGATGTTAGCGAACATCCACAAAAACAACCATAAAATGGATGGAATGCTAGTAAAAGAGCAGAGCATAAAACCGTTCAATATAGCATTATCTAAAAACATCATAACACAATTTAACACAGCTGATATAAGCTCATGTAACTTTGCAAGTAGAATTAAGGCAAATTAATACTTACAGGGGGTCCACCGGGGCCAGAGTTGCCATCGTTACCACGAGCACCCTGCAGAGGAGGAGGAGATTAGGTCAAAGGGCTATTTGCTGGATTGGACTAGGATTATTAACAGCTGTAAACATTTGGATTTGAATGGCAGCGCTTACAGCGGGGCCAGGAGGTCCGGGGCGGCCTCTCTCACCAGGAAGACCACGAGCACCCTACAAAAGACAAAGAAAAAACAATCCTGTCAGCCTCTCAGGGCTAGCACATTTCACACACACTGCTTGTTGCAGAGCTGAATCATGTGAAATTTAAAGGGTTGCATCAGAAACGTACCATAGCACCGGGGACACCGTTCTCACCAGAGGCACCAGGCTCTCCCTGTAGACAAATGCAGAGGGGAGAATGAGCGCTAAGACATTTAGACTAAAGTCTAGTCTGCGATGATATGAGCCTGCTTTGGTGAGCTGCTGCACATCCTGCTGTCCTACCTTAGGGCCAGCTGGTCCACTATCTCCCTTAGCTCCATCCAAACCGCTGAAACCCTGTGCACAAAATCAATCAGCATCCTCGGGTCAGTCACCAGTTAATACAACATCACAGCAGCTGAAAATGGCGGTTTTGGTACTCAGTGCTCCTCCAAAACTCACTCTGTGTCCCTTGATGCCGGGGAGTCCAGGGGTTCCGGGGAATCCACGAGCTCCCTGAGGAGGAAAACAAGAGACATGTCAATAAAGTTCAAAAACAACACACAGATGCCTCATGCATGATAAGGAAGTAGAACCATCTCCTGATCTTTGCCGTCAGTGGGCATCGCTCACCTGAGGGCCAGCAGCTCCACGCTCACCGGGGCGACCAGGCTTGCCGGGCTCACCCTGTCAGAGACACACAGAGAGGAGGTCAGTATGTGCTGATCAGCGTGGAAATATCGCCACTAAGCAACTACAGCAAATGAGCTGCAATACGTCACACAGAAAGACAAACATCGGAAGGATTAACAAGGACAAGAGATGGAAATATAATCATTAGTTTCAATCTGTTCAGTGTTAGGATCGTCAGTTAAAGCTGTGTTTTTCATTAGTTATACATGATGGTGCCAAGAAGAGCCTCACTTACATCATCTCCGTTCTTTCCAAGGGGGCCAGCGGGACCACGAGAACCCATGGGACCCTAAAAAACACAATAAATGGCTGGGTTAGCTCCAACTGAACACTGACTAAATGAAGTAAATATCTGCCAATATTCACTGTGTTGTTAAAGGAAAGGAAGAGAGGGTGAGGGGGTATTAATCACAGGTGTGTGCAGATGTGTGCCAGTGGGTCGGTGACTATAACAGGAAGTGAAGCACAGAGTACAAGAAGTAACATGTTAAAAGGAAGAATCAATAATACAGAATAAGCTGCATCTTATTGATTAAGTGGGATAAATATTCTGGCTTTTCTAAGTCAAACAACAGTGTCATAACTGTGGACACAGCTGACATATTTTCCCCCAGACAAGCCAAGCGAGATATGTATTTAGGAAAATATGTTGTATACTCACAGATGCTCCGGGCTCGCCGGGCTCACCAGGGGGGCCGGTGAAACCCTGAGGACCCTGATGGAGAAGAAGAACAACAGATCAAAACAATGTCCTCCAAAGTAAATGACTGGGGATGATTAGCAAGCTTAAAACTAGAATCTGAACTGGAAGTGACTACTTACAGAGGAGCCAGCAGGTCCAGGAGGACCACGAGGACCCATAGGACCCTGTTGATGAAGATGAGAAAAAGGCAATTAGATTCTCTTTATTTGTCTGCGGGATGAGCAACATGAGAGGTGAGAGGAAGGCTTCATACCATTGGGCCAGGGACAGGTGGGCCACTGGACTTGGAGTGGTCAACGTAGCTCATTTGAGGAGAGAAGTTCTGTAAGGGAAGATGATAAAGAATTAGACGCTGAGCTTTGGGGAAACAACACTATTATTATCCAGGACATGTCTCGCAGTTACTTTGTACTGTTCAGTGACTCGGTTAACAGCGTCGATTCATAGTCATGCTACAGCTTTGTGATTTCTGTTCCTGAGGACCAGGCAGCTGTCTGCACTGCCAGTGCCTAGTTGCCTCTTTCTATCTCAAAGCCTCGCCTGCTGATCATGTTAAATGTTTGCAATGTGAAGAATCACTAGTAGAATGGATGCAGAAATGAGCTTTCGAGGGAAACCGATGCTTTAATCTGGACTGTTTTTTTTACATGTCTCATTTCAGACAGAATTGAGTCATCCGCTAAACTTAATCCCAGACTTCCTGGATGTTATGACTTGGATGCACTTACTCCGCCAAGGCCAGGGGGGCCAGGGGGGCCGGGTGGGCCGGGGAGGCCAGGCTGTCCATCAAGTCCATCATTGCCAGGAGGACCAGGAAGACCCTGCAGGAAAGTCAGTGAGGCACCATCTGTTAGTGATGTTCTTTGCTCAGTATTTCACATTTTCACTGAGCTCATTCAGTTTCAATTTTCCTTGCTGAAGGAATTAAAGCTCACAGCAAACCAAGGTTGATTAGGCTACGTGATTTCTATGAAATAATGATCTCTATTGATAAATCTGTATCGCAAACACGAAGCTGTTATACTGTGCAACATGTAACGTCACACACACACACACACACACACACACACACACACACACACACACACACACACACACACACACACAGTGTGGTACTGCTGATGTTTGAAACAGACATGTTGCATTTCTTGTTGTTGCTACATGTTGTTTAATATTACTTCATCATTTTAGAAGCCAATTTGCATTATGTGACCTCTGAACTTTCAATGACCTGTTGACCTTGTGACCTCATTATCAAAGGTCACTGGCAACAATATGAGACTCAGTCAGCAAACTTATAACACTGCTGTGTACATTTTCACATTCTGACACAGTGATTGGTGAAAATCTCAGGAAAATAAACATAATCAACCACATGCAGTGCAGCAAAGCTACTACTGAAACTGAATAAGGCGACAGAGTTTGTTATGAAAACCACACAATAACCAGCACAACAGGGAAATGCTGATGTGTCTGCTGGGTAATGATCATATTCAATAATATCTATAATGACAAAGTTGCTTAAACACTATTCATGCATGCATGCAGTCAGTTTGTCCTTGTAGCAAATATATGCAACTATCGTTTTAACAAAACACAGGTGGCATTTTCACTGAAGGACAAACAAGCTCTCCTGAATAGTGTGAGGTGTGTGGAAGAGAGCTGGAACCTACCCTGTCTCCCTTGGGGCCAGCGTCTCCCCTTACTGGCTATGGATAGATGGAAAAAGGGAGTTAGGCTACGCTGCGATGTTTCATCCACAGTGTAAAAACAAGTGCATCATCTAGAATACAAGCCAGCGTCTCCAAACAGAGACCCTCAGGCCCTAGTCACACATATGTTTCAATATCAGACAAGGTTAAAGGGCAAGATACCTCAAGCTCTCCTGGAACCTGGGGTCCTACAGAACCAACGGAGAAAAAGAAATTGTCAACACCTCTTGAACATTTATGAGAGACACATTTATAGCTTTGGACATTCACAAAATAATGTTAAGTATTTGGGTTAAACCTAGCAGTAAGCCACAGCAATCTATAGCAGGTCCAGGCTGGGAGTCAGGGCTGAAATATAGTGTTTCATCGAATTACTGAATCAAAAGCAAATTCATCTCATTCTAAATATGATCTGTAGTGAAATGCTGTTGCAAACGTGTGGAGGGCCTGCCGCACCCTGCAGTGTCACTGCACAGGCGGGCATGTTGGGAAATTACATATTCATTGCCGGACTTCGCCACAGCAGGTGTAATCCATCGTTAAAAGACTGCATATTGAAAATGAAATGCACAAAAGGTAAATCCAAAGCGATTCTTTTCCTCTGGAAAGCAGGCAGGCTTAGGGCCTCAAGTCCATGTGTGGCCAGTGAGCCATGGATGGTCAGAGATGAGGTGAGAGGCACTAGGTGGCGCCACAAAGCTAATTAACCACAGAATTGGTGAGGAGGAGGAAGGTGGAGTACCATCAGCGTCTGGGCAGATAGGGCAGCACTCTCCGTCTGGGATGATGGGATCAGCACAGTCGGATGTGTCCTCACAGATCACCTCGTCGCACATGACGGTTCCGCTGTCGCAGACGCAGATCTGGCAGGGTTCTGGTTTCCATACATCCTTATCGTTGTACAACTGTCCATCTAATGTGCAGCTGCCGAATGTGCCTGAGAGGAGAAAACAGCGGTGAGTTCGGTAACGTTAAATAAGAACCAAATTATCAGCAAACTGACTTATGTACAATGTGCTGCTAAGAGTCTTGGCTACATCTGCACAAGCGTTCATCATATGGGAACCAGATGTGCCCAGCTGGCTTAGATCAGACCTTCCCATGCAGACCTATATTGTTCTTTCAGTTCTGAGATGGTAAACTAATCAGCTTTGGAGTTTTGTTTTTCCTTACAGCCTCTTCTTAAAGTTATTTCAGCTCTGATCTTCAGTCTGTATCATTCGCACTGGATAAGGGTTTCATTAAGCAAAGTCACAGAAACTGGTTTTTAATTTGCTAAAATGGTGTTTGATGACTGACTTGTGAGCACAAATAAAGCCTCTGAGGACTATAACGTTGGCGCCTGTCTAGAGGAGGTATAAGTAATTTGGGCCAGACAAATGAATAGATTTCCTCCTGAGAAACTGTGAGTGGAAAATTACACTGGACCTAATGACCTTTCGGGCTGTTGGATGAGTGGCTGGACGCTGGAGGTGGGAGGACTGAGGTTTGGAGGATGAATGCACAATTCCAGAATCTACCACTGAGAGGCGCTGCTGTCCCACAAAACGAGATCCTCCGCACCCTCCTCTGTATGATTAATTGATGTCTAGACTTTTTTACTGTCTGCCTCAGACTTGAGCTATTTTTCCATTGTGCGTTTTTCAGCTAACCAAGTCTATTTTTCCGCTAACTGTATGAAAAAGCTGTTTAATTGAGAGTGGCATTCTCATGACGCTTCAGAGCAGAACTTTCACCTTATAACGGTCAAAAGGGGCTTCACTTCATCATGTTTGGCCCCCCAACAGTCTTTGTGTGCTCATTTTGTAATGCGTTGATCATAAAATTACAGCTCCAAGCGCTCGAATCTACAGACTTTGGCACATATTTTTGTGACCTGAATGCAAATGTTCTCTAAACGTACAGTCCAAACTCAATATAATTACAGTTTCATTAAAGGATTTGCCATTTTGAACATTCATAGCTCCCTCTGAAAACAACTCCCTCTGTCCTGTCATTGCGCATCTGATACACCGCAGCTGTTCGCCACAGGTTTGCGCTCCAGCACGCGGACGCACAGTGAGCGCGTATCTGTACGCCACTGAGAGCAGCAAACATCAAAGAAAAGATCTTTAAATCTCCAAAAAACCGTCAAAAAGCCTCACTGTGTCACAACTTTCACAACCTCTGCCCACTGGAGTCAGTCATCCCGCAGAGGACGATCAGTTCCAGCAAACTGCTCAGCATCCTTGCGGGCTCTCATCCTGAGGGTGCCAGTCCCAAAACAACCCAAATCAATGTGTGAAAGTGATACTTACTATCATCCTCGCCTTGACCTCTGGCCAAAAGCACTGCTGCGCTGAGCAGCAGCGCTAACCGAATATCCACAAAGCTGAACATGTCTAAATATTAGACATGTAGATTCTTTGCGGCAAGGGGGAATCCTCTTTTTCTCCTCAGACACCACTCATACACGGTAGGGTCCGGTCTGTGCGTAACTCCAATCCAGACCCTAGCAGAAACTCCCTACTGCCTAAACAAATGACTTAGCTTGGCTTTTATATGCCAAAACTTTTGGGGAGGTCCTGTGCGCACCAGATAACTTGTACATGTTCAAGTCAAGAGTCCCTCCTTCATCAGAGAGAGGGGGCCGTCTTAAAACATGTCAAACAAGTTCACGTTTCAGCCCAAACGTGGATGATGTGGATCATCACTTACACGACGACTCTCCACCGCTCAGACGTGTTTTATCATCTCCTGCTTCTCTCTGGACTTTTCCTAATTAACGCTTTTGTTGGGGTGTTTCGTCTTTCCGGCATCCAACCTGAGACACTGTGTCGCTCTGCTCTTTTTTAAACCGTCCGGACACTGGATGATTTTATTAGCAGAACAGATTATTTTCATCTTCATTTGACCCCAGTTTATAAAGGATATGCGTAGCAGTTGAGGACTGGTGATGTGTCAGTGGTGCACAAAGTTATTTGGTTGAAATGCCTTTATTTTTGATCATTTGGGCTCGGTCGTTTGTTCCAAAAAAGAAGGAAAGGGGTCACAATGAGATCTGTGACGCGTGCGCAATTTACGCACAGGGAGCGAAACAAATGGAGATTATTTAAGTGTTTGTAGACTAAACATTAGAAGAAATGAAAAGCTTTGTCCCTTTCAGCTATTCCTGAGAGGGAGTCCTGTGCATGTTGTTATCTAGGTATTAAAACTCTAAGTATTATTTCATTTTTTTGTTTATTTTTTCTTTTGGGCCTATACACCTTTAGAGTACCAAGCACATGTAAGCAGCTGCAGTTTCACACCAGCATACTGATGTACCAAACACACAGATCCAGTATTAATGATTAAATCTAACCTCATACACAGACTGTATTCATATCCAGGTTTTACATTTCAGGGAAGAGTAATTAAAAAGTCATAATGAAATGTTAATATCTTCTACAGAATCCATTTTTCATCTTCCCATTTTTCATTAAGCAGCTAAACCCTTGCTTTATCAAGATGGTTATCAATACTAGTGCTTATATTTCTGTTTTTATTAACAGAAAACAGAAGCAAAATGAACAAAGTTTCAGAGCATGTACAACAGCCTATGTTAAATTCCACCTTTTCCCAAAGAGGCATGGCCATCCCATGATGTTAGAGAGGGGGAGGGAGGGAGAAGAAAATCTGGCAGATCCACAAAGCAGTCTGGTTACACTGTGGACACGTTGCAGCTTCTACAACTACAGTATGCCCCCCTTTGACCTTTCCCTCCGCTCGACTGTTGTCTTCTTCAACCCAAAGACATTTGTGAACAAGTTTTCACAAGTTGGACATTTAGGAGTCATTCATCGCAAGCACAAAAGCATGTTCCATGATCCAGTGGTGGAAATAAATAATAATAAAGTATGGAATAGCATATGTTCTGTTTATTTTTAGTGTATGTGAGCACGGAAGTTCAGTTCATATTCATTTTGAGGAAAGAAAATTAAAATGCAGACTTTCTGTGATCACTAACTTGCATTATATTGAAATGAAAGAATCACTGAAGGCTATAATTGTCCTGTGATTTGCCACAAAATACAGCTAGTGCTAGCTAACTAACTGGATCATGAAAGAATAATAATAAAAAACATAAATAAATCATGCTAAATGTTTATTATTATCAAACCAGGCAAAAGTGAAATAATCTGAAATAAAATATATAGATACGATGGAGAAAAAAGTAAAACAAAAAACAATAGCAGATTCAAGTAGCTACGTGTTAGCTAAGCTTACTATTCCTACATACCCTTCTAGCTAATATGAAATCATCACATTAGCAACGTGTAGAATGACATTTTCCCCAAATGATCACGAATTACACTTAAAAAGCTAAACAAAAAAATCCTGAAACATTTTTACAAAGCTCACTCTGGGGTTTATGGAAGCATTTCATATGATAAATGTGCCAAATCAAAATCATCCGATTCATACTAAGTTAGCTAGGCTAATTTCACGCTAGCTGGATCAACAAAGACAGAAAATATATAAAATCTAACTATCAAACAAGGCGAAATTGAAACTATTTAGCAGAAAAGATAGAGACACAATGGATAAAATATAAGTATTTTAAAAGCAATAGTAGTAGGTAGAAGGTTCTACTGGCTATATACTAGCTTTACTAGCTAGCTTTTACTACCTTACTAGCATACTAACTAGTAGCATCTAGTATGAAGCCATCATACAGTAAGTAGAAGTATGATTTCCCAAATTATCATGACAAAAAGACTGAAAAGCTGCATAAATATCCACAAACATCAACATAAAGCTCAATTTGATTCTCATTCTGAAGCGTTTCATTTATTTGATTCATTCTTTTCCTTCTGCTCTGAAGACATTTCCACATCCACACGTGCACAGTCAGTGCAAACACATGGGCTTGATATGGCTTCAGCTGCAGGGAAAATGAATAGTTTTCAGGGGAAACGTGTGTGGTTAGTGATTTTGCACTAAGCAGGTATTTCTTAGCATCTGTTCCCAGTCTAATGAAAGCTGGGTGTCTACCCACACACCTGCCAAACAAACAGACAGCTGTCGATTTCCATTTCAATGACTTCACATTTACAGATTTATGATAAGTTGTCATGGCGGCCCTTATGCCATGCACTTGTTTAACAGTCTGCATCACCTTTCTTGAGCATGGAGATGCTGCCATGTAACCTGTATTGGTGGAAAATACATGTTTCGTTGTTGCATTGATGCAGTGAAGGAGATAGTTTTAAGGCACTGTCTGCAGCTCACGCATAAAGCAACAATAAAGTGGTTCAAACTGCCACAAGTGCACAATGAGGAACCTTCAAAATAAGACACACCCATTTGAGGTACTTTTTTTGTGGGGAAAGAAAAAGACGGTGAGAGGGGAATCGTTTAAGGTCCAGAATAACACAGGTTTCAGGTTGTTTTTAATGAAATGAAAATAGGGAAGTCCTGTTTCGCAGAGTCCTGTTTGTCTGAGAGGAAGCCCCTTTGATAAGAGCTGTGCCTGTGTGCTGTCTCTGTGATTTTAACTCAAAGAATACCATTTCCTCAGCTCAGTAACATGTCTGTTTTATTCTCTTTCTTTCCCCTGTGTTCTGATTGTGAAAAATGTGTAAAATAGATGGACTCTGTCTTTTAAGCAGTACATTCTGAGTGACTTTCCATAAGTGAAATGAAGCCGAAGCTCACAGGACAGTGTTAAAATAGAACTGGTAATTTTCTGGTGTTTGGAGTTGCTGCAATCTATAATATATTTCGTTGCGGCGAGTCTCTCAGAGTTCAGACCGGTGGTTTGGGAGGAATCCTTCAGAGTCAGTTTATGGAGTTTCAGCTGCATTCATATATTCTGCCATTGTAGCTTGGAGCTCCATGTTTTCTAACCAGTGGACAAGATAGATTAGAGAGTAGATAGATTAGCATATTTTAGCAGAGAAATTTCAGTTGCTGTCTGTTTTTTCAGGCAAAAGAATTGGACATAATTCACATCTTTCAGTGTTGCCGGCGTAGGTGATCACTAGAAATCCATCCTTGCCTGACAGTATTTGTGCTGGAAGAGCTGGAGGAGGACAGAAATAACTGAATTGCAGCCACCAAGTTTTGCAGGCTCGGGGGAGGAAATTCCATGTTTGTCACTGGCAGCTTGAAGAAGTACATGAGCCTGAGATCTAACAGGTTGTGGGAAAAGGTGTTCTCACAACCACTGCTCCAGGTTTTTCATGACTCTTTTCCTGTCTATGAGAATTTAGTGACTGTTTTCCACAAGGAAACCTTACAGATCTCCCCCTGGGAGGAGCATTTATGAACAGAAGCTGTTTGATAGTGGAGGGGTTATGTGTTTGTCCAAAGCAGTGCAGACCCTCCATAGGGGTCAAATCATTCTGCTCTCATTTGGAATATATCCAGGGTGGATGCTAAAGGAGCTGAAGGAACTATAAATGGATCACTTTACAATCAGTTAACATCACGTTCTGGAGAGACTGGAGAGGCGTCTTTGCATAAGTAGCTTTACATGCAGTATTAAGACTAGGCAGAGCTTGCACAGTAACTAAAAAGGCCCAAACTGTGCATTCCCCTACAAGCCTCTGAGCGGTAGCCAGCAACACGTAGCATCTGCCTGGCCTTGTCCACGTGTTTCTACTTGTAAGTCTCTGAGCCTCTGCTGCTCCAAACCCTCTCTGTCTCCCTCTCTCACTTGTTTCTATCACTTAGTGCCTGGAAGCCCATTTTCCTCCACCTTATTTAAGGTGCTGGAGGCACTTATTGTTTCCTTGCCTTTTTTTTTAACTATCATGTCTCCTTTAACTCACTGTCTAACTGGCATTTCGCGATAAGGCCACTATTACTAGCTGTTAAACCTTTGTTCCAGGCCATTATGATGTTTTTTAATTATTTTCAATTATGGGTTCTTGCAGACATTTCATGCTTTGTTTACATAGAGGGCCTTTGTAGACCCGTGTGCTTCAGACAAATTACAGGGTATGATGAGGAAAATTGCACAGTATCACAAATAAAATCAGTCACTGTACAGTATATCTTTACATTCTAAATGGCTGTTATCAAGTGTACTACTGAACTGTAATACTGTTTACCTTAACAGTTTGCAAAAATTATATGTGCACATTTAGTAAATAATCATGGTAAAAATGATTTTCTGGCTCTTTCGATGTTGTGCATATTAATCAACTGGAAGCTGGCACAAACCTGAGGTGTCCAACTACATTCCTACAAAATTTGTCTTTAGCATAACACACAATGGACAAATAAAAAGACATTTTGAAAGCTACCCTATATGGACAGAGAGTATACTGTATTGTCCAGAGGTTATTTAATACATAATACATATAATGTTTTGTGAAACAGCTCATTTTTAAGTGCAATTTACAGTCAGTTTTTGATAGGTAGGGGTCAGTGGTTAGATACCTAAATGATCATTTATCATGATCATCATCAGTTCTTTGGTACATGAACACTCTTCATGCATGCACTCATCAGCAACGGGGCCATCACATCTGCCACTTTTAATGTTGTCATAAAACGTCTCATTATCCCTACTGGTATCTCTATCGATGCTGGTGATTCTGGCTCTGGTGGGTTGATCACTTGGTTGGATTGCCACCAAATTTTGTGTCATTGCCAGCTCCACGGTTTCAAATGAAACTGTGGCGTTAAAACATAGATTATCATATAAACTACGGTCCATGGGGGGGTCTTGGTAGCTTAGTGGTTAAGATGCATACCATACTGTCTGCAGCCTCAGATTGATCCTGATTGGAGACTTTCATTTAAAAAAATGTCAGTTTATAAGTGAACTCCTTTGTAAACTTAAGGTCTCCAGCAGGGATCCCAGTCAGGGCAGCGTGAGTCTGCCGTGTACGTGTACAGACGAGCAAATAACTAGTGTGACTACTGCAGTCGCCTCCATGAAAATAAACCTTCCAACTGTGGCCCAGACTTTGCAAGTTCATTCAAAGCTGCAGCATCAGTTGAAAAAAAAAAGAGAGACTTCCACGCAGCTTTATGGGTAAATGCTCAATTACAGGGTGAATGCTTCAGCCCACTTCTGACTGTTGCTTCAAGTAGAGCCCAACGTGAGCTGCAATCATCTCATAAAGGCCCAACGTTTGTCTCTTTAGTCTCCAGGCTGGGGTTAGTCTTTGCTGGCTGAGCACCACTCTCACCACTACAGTAGTCATTTACATTCAGGACAGTCATTTTCGGCACTGGCAGCCAAATGGACGGTTGGAATTTACACTACTGTGTAGATGTATATAATGAATATAAGTCTGTTAGATTGATTCTGCCGTTATGAAACATCCATCATGCCAGTGTCGCTAGCATCGCCCAATATTTAGTGATCTGATCACACTATATATTAAAGTACACATATTCACCATTAACCAGTCACTTCTCAGCTTCTCTACAGTCATTATAAAGTACTTATTAAGCAGTAATTAGGACGTAATTGAGGGAAATCTCTCTTCATCCTTTGAATATGAATCTACAGCCAGGAGATTCATGCCAGGAGATGATTAGCTTAGCTTAGCATAAAGTGGGAAACAGACTTATAGTGGCCTTCATCATCAGGGCATCATTAGTGGCATCATTGGTCGTCCAATTTAAACTGAACACCTGAAGACATGGGCAGGTATTACCAGCTCTGATCCAGACTGGTTCAGCCTCTTCTTAGACGGAAACTTTAAACCTTTAGTACGAAGTACAAACTGCTTCTTATTATCATCATTACTAGCAATGGTAGTAGTAGTATTAGGAATGTTATTAGAATTATTAAATGATGAGTATAACCTGTTTTGGACATGGGAAAAATATTATGTGACATTTGATATGATTTATAAATGATGGATGATTAGTAGTAATTACATTTGCATGTAATTACTACTAATCAATGTAAAACGTCTCATGTTAAGTGAACTGATGTAAATGAAGAGTAAATAGATGCCAGATTATTTAGATAATTCAAACTGTTTTTGAAACTAGAGCTCAGCTGCCAAAGGAATCCAGCCTCCCATGAGCTCCACCCGTCGTGACACATCACCTCCCCTTTGGGGCGTGAGAGAAAATGGTGGGGAGCCCAAAGCTAGAAACTCCTGTCCACCATCATGGCACAACATCGTTCATTTGCTTAGTGCTGAATGCCAATCTTTCGACTAAAAAGTCAGATTGCTGGTTTCATACCCACACAGCAGTAGTTTTTTCAGGATTTGATGTGGGATGTGCTGCTCGTCTATCTGCTGGCTTTGTTTCACTCACAGAACATTTCAGCAAAGGCCCTTCTCCCCTTTTTCTTGGTTTTCTTCTCATTTCTGCATCTGGATTTCTCCACAGTCCCAGCCCCCATCCAAACTCCGGCACTCCATCCCTCCCTCTTTTCCTCCCTGCCTGCTCTCCTTTCTCCCACCAGCGCAGACATCCAGTCAGACACAGAGCGTAGATGGAAAATATGACTGGATCCTTCCCTGACTTCAGATAATGTGCAAGACTGCTGGCAAGCGTGGCACCACTAAAAACAGGGAAAGACAGAGAGAGAGAGAGAGAGAGAGAGAGAGAGAGAGAGAGAGAGCGCATGCCGAACTGCAAGAAGTTTATCTGAAGGGCTGCTCTTAGCATCACATAAAGAAAGCAGAGTGTTCATCATTGTGGTTGGATTGTGTTGAAAAGCAAAAGCTTAATCCTTGGAGATTTACAAGTATTTGCTGTTCTGCAGCAGCAGATTGCTAACTGCACAAAATCCCATCAGTTGCAGCTGAGATTTTGTGGAGAATATGTCCACAGATGATGTACACAAGCTCCAGAACAAACTTGTCCTCACTCCATAGAGAACGACTGGAGTCCGTCAGTGTCCCCTCATCTGGCGACGTTTATGTCCATTATCTACATGTTAGTGCAACGTCAGAGGCCACAAGACAAAAAGCAAAGAGCCCCGCTGTGCATGCGGGTGTCACATTTCATGCCGCAAGAGCTCAAAATGCAGGAGAGCCTGCTTCAATGCAGAGAGTGGGGAGCTCGCACAGTGATGCTGGGATGGAATAGTCTATTCTGGATGGGAGACACACAAAATAGGAAAATGTGACATCTTGTGTGTTTGTGTGTCCAAATTAGATACGCACACCAGGAACAATTTTGAATCATGAACTCCAAATTGCCTTTAATACTTGTGAAAATTGTGGGATTGTGACCTGTCACTCATGTGTTTACTGATGCCTTTTGAAGAGAAATGCTCCTGAAGTGAATCCAGTGTTCCCATTTCTCCCTGAGCGTAGTTTCCAGTTGACCTGCAGTCTCTTCAGGGTGGTTTGACGCCAGTCTTTCCCAACATCTGGGAAAGTTAGTCAGTGCTTTAACTACACTGCCTCGTCCTTTTATCCCCAGTTTGTTGCTGTCACTCCTTTGCGTTATCTGAGCAGAACATCATAAGGCCTAATAAGGACTTAAGCTGTTTTAGGATCAGCCACTTAAAGAATTCTCAGCTCCTTTTGCTTTCAATACTATCTATGCTTTGCTGATCTCTTAGTCACGCTAAGTACTTTAATTTCTCCTCTGTACCACCAAACTTTCAACTTATAAACAGTGTCAAAGATCCAGAATTTAAGGCTAAAGTCTGACTGTCACAAAGCAAGTTTGCAGGGAATGATTGGGGGGAAATGAGCTCAGAGATCCCGTCTGGAAATGTCGTTACTCCAGCTGCCTGCCGCCCCCTCTGCAAGCACTCATAAATACTGCGGCCTGCAGAGATGCTCACATGTGAGGGAAAACAGGGGAAAGTAGGAGGCACAGCTGAACATGAGAAGACACAGCAAGAGAGACAAAGAGAGGCAAGACGAGTCTGAGTAGACGGAGGTATCAGGTTCTCAAATGCATTGAAAGGGAAAGTGGGATTTTTAGTATCCATACTGAAGCTCCATAATGTCTCGAGAACCAACACGTAGAGAAAAAGAGGCAGAATAGACAGCAGGTAACCTCAAAGTAAGGGGGACTGGAAATAGACGTAGGGAAGCCAGTAACTATGTAGGGAAAAAATTCCCATCTGTCCGATGACTCATACTCTCCCCTCGGCCACAGAAACGAAAATTAACAACGTCCTAGTTCCTACACTGCTAAGACAATGTGCACATTTTTGAAGCACAGGAATGTCTTATTACCTCTGAATATTTGAAGACAGTCTTGATTTGTATTTTATATGTCTATATACTTTAACTGCTGCTGTCACTGTCCATCTGCGGTGTATATTAGTCCAGAGCGTTCCTGAATCGAGATGATTTAGTAAGTGGATGAATATTAATAAAACCTGATTGCGTGTTAAATAGACGACTGCCTTGTGCTATCTGTCCCAGTTAACGTGAGACAGTCAGGTACAAGCTGTCATGTTATCACAGCCTTGGCAGTGTGCATCTTGGAGGATTTTCTCTCTCAATAACTCTGGAGCAGAAGTTACAGATGTTACCGATGCTGTCCAACCTGCATATTTCTTTTGGACAACAGCAGAAAAGCAAAACGAAAGGTATCTTACCTCAGCCCATGAGATCCACTGATGCCACTAGCCAGTTTCTTTGTAGTGTATTGATCTCCTACACACATGAAGAATAATGTGATCAGTTTTGGTAAGCTGTATTCACAAGCTTGACTCAGGGTTTCCATTCAGTTCAGAAAATATCATATAAGTTACTGTGTCAAAAACATGAAATCAAAACTTGTCACTCAAATATCTACGTAACGGCCTTCTGGTCCTTGAACCTCATCGAGTCCTTTATTTCAGAAACGTTAGATTCTTTAAGTTTATGATGTTTTTCAAATACGTATTTCTTTATTACAAGATGCAACTCAGAGGAGGAAGTCGCCTCGATCGTTTCAAAATTATTTTCAAACTAAGAGACAGTCATTTCTACCCAACCACAACCACACACACACACACACACACACACACACACACACACACACACACACACACTTTCCATTGTTATTTTATGTTTTTAGTCTTATGTCAGTGTTTATTTTAACTTTGACTACATAACCTAGCTCAGTACAAAAGCTGGAGGACGCAGGAGGAAACAGCTAGCTTAGCTCCGCCAAAGAGGCCTTCCGTCAACTCCAAACGTTAGCTCACTTATTTCATGTTACACGTAGCATTTTGTGTATATGACACATGTAAAAAATTAAATACCCGGCAGGGTGTTTTTCAGCAAACGCTGGACGTGACTGCATCTCTGAAGTCGTCATTGTGAAGCTAACAGGTAACGTTAAGGTACTCAGGTGACTTGGATGAATTGGTGGACAGCTTACAAGCTAGCTGTCGCCTTAGTTAGCTTTAACAGCTAACGTTAGCGTGCTAGCTATCAACATACAACATTGTTAGCTTTGCTGCAAAACACACGATGCTTTCGGCTGACACGATACAACATGTTAAGTTACATAGGACAGTTCTGGACCACCTGGGTTCATTATTTTTATTCTTTAATGGAGGCCTCAATGCTAGTGTTTCCACCTGCTATTAGTCTTTATGCTAAACGAGGCTAAACATAACCTGGACCAGTGGAGGAAGTGACGTTCGCTAAGCTAAGTACACTTCCTCAAATAACTTACTGTGCTAAAGTACCATGTTGAGGTACTTCTGAGCATAGACATATACACGTGTATATGTCTATGCTTCTGAGTTACTTGAGTAAAGTAAAATTCACAAGGAAAATTCACTTGAGCTTCCCAGAGGTATAGAAAGTGATTAAAATTTCCTTTACCTGCTGAAACATTAAACTAATGAAACGTAAACTACTCCATCAATAATTATAATTCAGTGATATAATGCATGTTTTATTTTGTATAGTATATTTTGATTGTAATACTTGTGTGCTTTTGCTTCAGTAAACTTTTGAACACACAACTTTCACTTCTAACGGAGTATGTCTACATTGTGGTATTGCTATCATTGTAATATTCAATGCATTTAAATAAGAAACTGGTCCTGGTTGTGTTTAGTCTGCATTGGTTTTATATGCATGTGTTTGGTAAAGTCTGCAGAGCCTTTCTTTCTCTATATTTGACACTTTTGGCCTCTCGCACATTCGCATTGTGTTGATTCACGAGTGCATCATAAATAAAAAGTTAAGTTCCCTTATGTTTTGCTTTTCTTTTAGCAGTATGTCAGGAGACCAGACCAGCCTACCAGTCACATTCATCTGTGCACCATATGTGATAATATCAAGAGTAAGTAACCATCATATGGAGGAAGAGAAAGACTGTGAGCCTCTTCAAAACCTTGACCAGTTTATGCTTTGACTCACATAAAATGAGAAAATGGAAATGGTAATCTAGGAAGATTAGATTCAAGTAAAAACTTCCTTATTATGTCAGTATTTACCAAACCTTTTAAGTCTTGTAGCAGTGTTTCTAATGGAAAACGTGTCTCATCCTTTTATAAGGCTGTGAATCAGTGTTACCTCTTGACAACGTGCTGCTCTTCTTTTGGCGAAGGGTAAGATGCCTCTCTTCACATTCTGCCAATGCTGTTTTCTCAAGGCCTCCAGGTCCCAGTGCTTCATATTACATCAGCAGATGGGAGAGAAGGATGAAAAGATGCCTCCTGGCTTGGACTTGTAGGAGTCCCTCCAGGACCAACCAGGAAATGTGGTGAGGTAAACAACACTCTGTGTGTTTGATGGTTTTATTTGTGTGAGAGAAACTGTGTTTTTAAGGGTGAGGTGCCCAGGCTGGCCTTGAGACCTACTCAGGTCTCTTCATTGCCATAATCTGTAACAGACTGCCATTTTACTTTCGTGATCAGGTGCCTTCACAGATAGTTCGTGGAGTTTGCTTCTGTGGACAGCTGAACAGTGAAATCATTGGTCATTTGCTCAAATGGCTAAAAGGAGATATGTTTGCATTTTCCTGAGAAGGACTTATTGTGTTTGTGTGAATTAAGACTGGCACTGTATGTCTTAGCAATTCGGAGTCAGTTTGCTTGATAAAGCCCAGTATCACAAATCATAAATTTGCTTCAAAGGCCTTTACAACCTGTACAGCATAAGACACCCTCTATCTTTAGACGAGACAATATAAAGATACACATAAATACCATCAAAAAGAGTAAAACAAAGTCAAAAGAGCAGGCACAACACATAGAATGGGTCATCAAATCATGTGGCTCTGATGAGGGTGAACGCTGTTTGTGCCTCGTTTCCTGCTGATAGTCAGCACTGTTTTCTTTTGGCCATTTCACAAACCTTCCCCAACCGTAGCCAAGTAAATTTTGTGCCTAATTCTAATGTTCTATACCACAGCAGTGGCTGTGTGACATATGTGTGAAAAGGGATGGGTGTAAAGTTTAATATGCTAAAATGCATTTTTTGTGATTTTGAGCATCATATAGTTCACAGCTCTCGGCCTCTGAGGAAGTCTATTGGTACATTCTTCTATTTTTGAGATGAGCTGATCCCTTAGATATCTATGATAGGAGCAAACTCAGCAAACCAGCTGCATGCTGACACATAAGAAAGGCATCCACATGTTCTCAGACTCTCTGTACAATTCCTCAAAAACATCCAAAGCCTTCTGAGCAAAATGCTAATATTCCACCTTTTTTTCCCCACCGTGTAAAAAGATGATGGATGATTTGAGTCTGTAATTAGATTTCCTAGAGACTATTGTCACAGCCATTTCAGCCTATTAATTAATTATTCCTCTCTAATGCTTTTGGAAATTCTATTTGTATTGGAAACACCGGTCGGCAATGTCTCCTCTGAGCATGTGCAGTAGATCCCTCTGTGCTCCAATGGATCGAGCTTCCAGTTCAGCACGAAGTTTGCTGAGTGCTTCAGAATGGTTGAGAAGAAAAAAGTGACCTCAATAGAGAAGAATGCAGTGTGGTCTGCTCTCCCTCCCCTAACATCCAGCATGGGCAAAAAAGACTTCACTTAACCCACTGTTTAGCAGAGGGAGTGTATACGACTTGAGCCATTTAAACGGCCACAGCCGCCGTCTTCTCCTCCTTACTCCTCTTCCACCCTTATTTTCACCTCCTCTTTTCATGGGGAGGATGTGAGTGAAGTTGCCACGTTAAATGCTTTCTCTCCTTCCCTCGCTGCGATTGTTCTCACTGCAAAGAGATGCTTGAGGAAACAATCAAAGTCGTGGCTGGCAGAGGTCTTTGTCTGAGCTATGATTGTTCAGCAACAGTCCATATCCAAAGCTGTGCCTGCGGTGCTTTCCTCATCTAGTGTCAGCCGAGGCTTCGAGAATGCCATTTCTTTCTTTAGATCAAATGTGCTGATAGCAGTTTCCATGCCTTGCCTTCCCTCTTTGATAGAGTGCTTGTAATTGCTTGCAGTCGTCATCCTCGCCTGTTTTGTTGCAGTAGCCCTCCCTGTCTTTTACAGCAAAGGAGAAGTGATGTGGTCAAACTGAGAGGAGAGCAAGCTGAGTCAAAGTTTGTCTTCTCAGTACGGTTCAGCAAATCTTTGAGAATATTGACAGTTTGCATGATGCAGATGCACAAAAGATAACATTTAGGTTATCCTAGATTAACTTGGCTGTTACTGTGACATTAGTGTCTGTTTTCTTTGCCACTGCATGCATTGTTTGCCATGTCAGGATTCTACTGTGGAGGCCCCAGGAGGAGACGTTTCATGCGTGACGAGGTATCCTGGTGCCAGCCACATGTTCAGAATCTGAGGAGGAGGAGTTAAGATTTATGCTAGCCTCCTGTGTCACCCTGAAAATGCAGGGCTAACAGCTTTCAGATGTGAGAGGAAGTATGGAGGATGATGGTGGCGGTGGGGTTGGAGGGGTGTGTGTTTGGATTGGGCTGTGCAAACTGTACAAATGATCTATCCTAATAAAGGCATTTCAAATGTTTGTCATCTATAGTATTAGAAGTAGGTGCAGGGCAGGAGTAACTACCAGTCCACCTGTCAGACGTCACCCTGTGGGCCCACCACCTGCAGGGTCAGGCGCTGGGCTCAGGTACATTGCAAACTGAGCAGCAAGAAAAGTAATCAAACGTGCTTGGACGCTGTACTTTGGTTTTGTCACTTTCAGGAGTCTTAACTGGACCAGGTGTTAACTTGTAATGTTAAGTCTTCATTGTAGCTTATCAAATCAGGCGGCATCTCTCATGGTCGAAGCTGATTACTGCCTGGGTGGCAGTTAGTGTAGAATTAAATATAAAGTCCCATGCGGACAGAGGACATGATGCTTCCTCCCGTTATTCATCTCCAGTGACACTGAGGGCTCGGGCCATGCCCACTGAACACCTGCTGTCATTAAAACCAAGAACTGTAATTTCTCCGCTCCGTTCTTTACACCTGCACGTGCAGTTATGTCGCACAGACACCTGGATAGCTCTGAAACCAGGTGAGCTCGCTGATCTGCACACAGATTCTCCCATTTTCACTACGCCGCATTGCGTCTGGAATTTTAACAGAAGCTGTGTTGCCCCCTGCAATTCTGTATTTAACTGCATCTGTTAAAATGCCGCATAAAGACAAAACAGTCCCTCTTTTTGCACCCCCGGCCTCCTGACATGGTCATAAAATATTATATCATACTTTCTGTCTTGCTGTCATGAAAAGAAGAGAAAGTGCACCTTAATGTCTAGTCACTCATATGTGTCTGAAACCCTGCGTTCTCTCATTCTCGCCCTTAAACTGATCTTCAACACCACAGTGATTTTAAATAGAAATAAAGCCTGTCGTCTTCTGATGAGTAAGTCATAGATGAGTGCAGAGAGCAGTGAGTGAATATCACACTGACTGAGGCCCAGGCTTTTTGCACTGGACTGAGCTCGAGCTCGATATACTCTCATCCTAAAATAAATTCTAAATTAGAGGGTTAAAGAATAGAGGAAAAAAAAGGCCACTGGGCTTGGTTCTTGGCCCCACGCACCAGCCGCTGTGGAGTTTTCTTTCCTGTCTCCTATTATTCCTGGGCTTCTGCCTGGATGAGTCAAGAGAGGGAGAGAGCTGCAGAGAGAAGGAAGAGGAGAGGGTGGACGAGACAGATGGACAAAGAGGCGAGAGAAAGACAGAGAAGATGGCAGGAGGAGGTGGAGGGATGGGGACGGACTGGCTGTAATGCCTCTCTGTCTGATCTAGTGTTTAAACAAGGATTTGAATGACAGAGTAAAAAATCTTTGGAGGTGTTCAAGTGCAGAGAGCTCTAGTTTCAATTCACCGTAACGTTTAAGATTTTCATATAAAAGCTCGGCTGAAATGGGAAGCGAACTGTTCTCTGTGGCTCGCGGTGGGCCACATCAGCGTTTCTAACAAAGATTTTTCACTTCGGCAAAATTATTAATAATGAACCTCGTGTGTTGGAGTATAAACACGGTCCAAATATATATATTTTTTTAATAAACTGTGAATTTGTTGTTCCATTAGTGACTGAGAGGAGCTTGCGAGCTGACATAGCTTGAGAGCTTTTGTCCCACTCTGCTCTTTATTGGAGGAGTAAATTGTCCAGCATGGAGGAAATTAAAAGAAAATTAGAGAGCTTTTGTGACTGATTCGTGCTGGCTAGCATGTTAGTGGTTAGCTCATCAAAAACAGCATGTCACCAGCTAGCCCTGTGAGTCCTCTCTGGACAGAGAGGAGCAGAGACTCCCCCAAAATCCACAGTGGCCCCAGTTGAGGGGAGCCACTTGGACAGATCACAAGGTCTCAGCTAAAAGATGTGATCTTGATTGATCCGTAGGAGACTGGAGTTGAAATAGGCTGGAAATATGAAATAATAAACAACAACTTTTCTAGTTCCTCACATAACACATATGTTCCGTCTCAGACTCAGAGTGTCCAAACACAGGTAGAGAAAAGCCAAATTTTTCCAAACACTACTCTCTCTTTTTCACCTCTACTCTGTCCTCTGACAAATGTCTTTTCCAGTCACATCCTAGTAAGATGTGTTTAATGGCTGAGCCACGAATTTGTCCAAGAATGACAAAGCCAGATGTTTCTGGATGCTGGTGCTGCAACCTGAGCGAACATTGTCTCTGCAGCAGCCAGCTCTGTGATCGATATTCACAGAAACAAGCGTCTCATTGGAAGTCTTCCTCGGTGAAGGCCGACGTGCAGTATTCCATGTGTGCTGCTCACAGTTTTGCAAAATTATCGTCTTTTCTGGCCCTTATCTGTCTTCTGCTCCTGTCACATCTGTCATCTTTTATCATGAAAACCAATGTGAGAACCTCTGCCATCGTAACGCCACATCAAAGACCTGCTTCTGTTTGTCTGAAGGAAAAAAGGCGCTTTTACACTTTTAGTGTTTATTGGAGTAAGTTGAGATTCATATGCAAGGGCCCTCACAGTAGCAAGTCTACGTTAAAAGAGGCTCTTTTGCTGCGCTCATTATTTACTAACTGAGAACATCAAGGGCTTTATTCGAGGTGTTTCAGCTCCCCTGGGTGTTTTATAACAGCTCTAGGTGCTTCTGTTGCCTAATTGGGAACCAGAAATCAGTTTGGGGCCCTTGCAAAATGTACAGTAGGGGGCTGGGGGTCTCAAAGAACCCATTGAGGGCTTAATAGGACTGCATTATGATGTTTTACTGTAGTGGAAAAATGAATATGTAACAGTGTGACCTCAGGCGTCATCATTGTGGCACAAGTGTTCCTATTCCTTATTCAGAAGTTAAATTTATGCTGACAGGGCATAATTAACATGGCAGACGACATCAAGGACTCTGATTGAAGTTTGTTTGGTTTGATACCCAACACCTCCGTAACAATCACTTATTTACATGTCCAGCTTGTCCAATAGTCCCTCTCCTTTTAACTCTGTTTTGGTCTCCTGAGAAAGAACGTCTTGCTCTTTAGCAGCTGGATGCTCCAGAGATTACATGAGATTGAGAAGTGAGCTGAAAGGTGCTGAACTGTAGACTCAGCTGCAGAGTCCAGTGATAATTGTTTGTGGGTTTGTCACTATGAGCGACTCCTTCATCCGTTTTTAGAAAAACAACAGGGATTATGGCCGCTTTGGATGGCACAAGAAATACAACTATCAACCTTTAATTTAAACTTATTTCTGCGCGTACGAGGGAAATCACGAGACAGGACAGAATCGTGTGAATAAGATTTAATTTAAAGCTGCAGTAGTTAATCAGTATAGAAAATTAATGTGCAACAGCTTTGGTAATTGATTAATTGTTCTAGGTCCTCAAATGTGAGACTTTGCTGCTGTTTCTTGAGCTTAATTTATAGTAAATTTAAATATTTTTGGTTTTTGGACGGATGGTTTGACAAAACAGGACCTTGGAGACTGGGAAACAAGGATGGACATTTTTCACTGGTTTCTGATATTTAATGGACCAAACAATAATGCATCAAGAGGAGATTAACAGGAAATAATCTGAAGATTAAATGATAGTGATGATAATTGTGAGTGTGACAGAGTGAAAGTGAACTGGCATCAAATCTAACTACAATAATGTTCAGGGTCTTGCCTTCTTGAGCTAAAAGTGCTGATTGTTGCCTCTGGGTTTTGCTGGTTGCTCAGCAGATTAAACTAATCCAGGATCAGACTCCCCAGTGGCAGAGCTTCATAAAGCAGCCTCCCACCTCTCAACTAATGGCTAGCATACGGCAGGTGGAGGTGTAGGGGTACCAAAGATGGGGCGGCAGGTTTTACACAGCTTCAAGGAGATGTTGTGTTCTCAAACCCCGACCCCCCGCCTGTAGGAAACCTCTTGCCGTTCCATGTGCAACACAGAGAGCTGGCAGTTAAGCTTTATGAGATGCTGACGTGACTGCATCCATACAACCAAGTGTATTGTGTGGCTGCGTGTTTACACTTCTGATAGTTTGAAGTGAAAAGCACCTCACAACTGCATCCAAGTGGACACCGTATGAGCACGTGAAGTTTAAACGCCTGCTGTCGGTGATCAGGAGAAACGCAGTTTATGTGACGCTAGCAGCTGCTCACATTTGGGGGAGGGGAGCCCTGATTCAAGTGGACAACACCTTAAAGGCCAGATGCACACTACAAGAATCCAGGCTCCACTCGGGCAGGCCCACATGAATCTGCACAATCTGGGTTAAGGTTCCACGTCACAGCTCAGACAGCAGCTTGGTATCAAAGCTTTGACTTTAGCAGCAAGGTTAGGACTGATTTCCTCTAAAGTTTCTGATTTTATTGCTGAATTGGGTCTGTTTTGCACATAGTAGCTGGTTGATGAACATAGAAATACTCAAAATCTTTGAGTTGATGCTGAAGATTTTTTTAACATTTAATCGCAAGTTTTCTAGGTGTTTTAGGCATCAGGATACAGAGATCGCTGTCTGCAGACACAGACACTGTAGCGCAGCCTCAGTGTCTCAGCTAGGACGCAGACTTTTTGACTGTGTCTTCAGAGGAAATACCGTGGAAGATATACAGAAAAGAAGAGAACAGGCGCTCTGAGCCAAACGGGTTAGGGATGGTAAGAAGAAACAGCAGCTTTTGAGGTCTCCACGTCACATGTTTGACTACAATAAGTGCTAGAAGAGGGCTTGGGGTGAGTCGGGAGTGGGCGGGGGTAACGGATGCTCAGGCTCTGATTGGCTCCAGCCGGTTGCCCATATTTAGATTAGTGTCATGTCCCTCCCTGGTTTGTGTTCAGCTGTGCTTTGGAATGAAAGGCAAGATGTCTGGCTGCTCTCTCTCTCTCTCTCCACATCACATCATGGAAACTCACCGAGAGCTCGTTCACTGGCTCTGAAACTTTTCTCTCTCGTTTATTAGCTGTCTCTCCCCTGGACAGATTTACATGTTGGAGAAACTGAAGCCCATGAAAGTTCTGTTCTTTTTCCTGGCTCGTGATCGATGCTGTAGATGGAAATCAAATCACTGATCGATAGCACCGAAGTATCTGTTTTTCCTTGTAGCCCCAGAGTCATTTGATTACAATGAGGAAATGAGTGGGCAGTTGTGTATGAACAAACTGGGACTCGACACTCATCCCCCTCTTTCGTCCATCTTCACTTGTGCTCGCCAAACATCACTGCTTAATAGATACAAACATGTGAAAATGAAATAAAACAGACAGAACAGATCGAGTCTGCGCGCTCGGATAGCTGATATTTGCTGGCCGCTTATAGCCGTCTGTTGAACCTGACATTCTGTGTAATTGTGCTCGCTTCCCAAATTATCTTTTTTTTTTTCTTTTCTGTCCACGTTTGCAAGCAAAAGAGTAAAAAAAAAAAAAAAGAAGAGGAGGCGCTCGTCTGCCTGACATGAAGCATCAACTTTTCATTTCCCAGGCCTGCCACATCAACAAAGGGAGTATACTTGGCCGAGATGCAAAGAGGAGGAACAAAAACAGTGTCGAGACAAAAAAAATGTAAGAATCGACCACAGAGGGGGAAAAGGGGGAGGGAGGAGGAGTCCAATCTGGCAAAATTTAGTTTTTATGGCGATACAATACCCTCTGATACCATTAACCTGCACTTATTTACTGTTGGTGTTGCTGCTGCTTCTGCTGCTGCACCACACGGTGGATGGAAAGCTAAAGAATTTCCTCAGTCACAGCTTTTTGAAAATTTAGAGCGTTTTGTGACGAGCACTTTTGTGAGGCGGCGTCTGAGCAGAGTGAATCATCTCTGCAGTGCACCGAAGATCTGAGTTCATTCAGAACAGCTGGTCTTAGTTAAAGCACATCGTCTACCTCAGGAAAGAATTTGAAGGCCCAGCGACAGAATATAATCTGCAGATTACAAAGACATTAAAGAGCAGGGTCTGATGTCACCTCCCCACACAGCGTCGGGAGTTAGAGCAGAGGCGAGTTTGCCTTCATCAGGGTCTCACGTCAGCGTGTGAATGTCAGGGTTAGACTTTTCATTAAGTTTAATGGTTATACTTAACCTGATAATGAGTGGCCACCCACATTTAAGACAGGATCCACAGCTTCCTGCCCCTTCAGACCCCTCTGACTCTAATGACTGCACTTAAGCTGCACCTGGGTTACTGTTACGCTCCTTTTTAAACCTCCTTTCTTTAAACTAAAACCCCAGAAACATGGATTGTGAGTGAAAAAATCTAACTGGTATGGTCTGGTAAAGAAGTGTGAGGGATTTACGGCGACAGGGATGGCTCACTCTCATGCTAGGCGCCTGCGATCTTGCATTTTGCTACAGAGATCGTAACCTCTTAGATTCTCCCCCAACATGTCAAGACACTGAACAGTCTGGATTCCTCCTCAGAACAGTTTTCCTGGAGCTCAGCCACTTAACAAGACACCAGTCTGCCTTTTTTAACATCTGCAGTAGAAATAGTGATGTCGTTTAGAATAATCTTTTGGGATGATGCCGCATGTGTCCGCGCTGAGGTTTCTACGCTCACCTTGCAGCTGTAATGGAAAGCATTTGCCAAAAAAACAGACATTAAGTAGCTCAAGATTTGATTGTTTCATTTGTTTCCCCTTCTTTTCATCTGCCACATCGTCACCCTGCACCTCTTTTAGCTCATTTTGCCATCTCTTCCTCTCTCTCTCTCCTTTAATTTTTGTCCTGTCTCTACCTGTCTTGACGCATTGCTGAAGTTCTTTATTTCCCTTTCCACCCTCCCCACCTCCTCCCACTTGCTTCCCCTTAAACATCTCTAAGCAGTGGGAGGGAGAGAAGCAACCAGTTAAAAGAGTAGCCACCCCGGGGCGTCTTTCCTCAGAGTTCGAGAGGTAGGAGTGCAGACCTTGTATCAGACTCCACCTTCTCCCACCCGCTGAAGCAGCCCCGTCCCACCCACTCTGCCTTGCCCATAGGAGTGGGTTTTTTTTCAGTGACACAATTACTGCACCATAAAATCACACAATTTGTCCTTGGACTGTCAAATTGATGGAGGTTGTCGCTGTTGATGCATGTAGATCAGTTCTAGAATTTCTAGTTCTTCATCGTCTTCTTCACAGCAGTCAAATTTAAGGAAAGCTTAAAGCCCTGAGATTCTCCTCCCACTTCTAACCAGGACAGCTTTTGTTCCAAGTTTTCAAACTTTTTTTACTCCACTTTCATGAAATCTGATAGCTTGAGTGGCTTTTTTTCTACATTTACATCCCCGAATATTTCCCAAAACACAGGTGACGTTCTCCCAGTGCTTATTTTATGAGTGGAAGCATGAAAGGGAAAAGGAGGATGACAGCAACAGACAATAACTTGGATAAATGAGGGAAAGGAGAACATCTTTTTGTTCTGTCCGCACACGAGTTCAATTCTTCAAGCATCTGGAATCACTTAAGACTGCTCTGCTGGCTGCATTGTGCTCACTTCAGCTTCGGAAACAAAACCTGAAGGAGGAAAAATGAAAACCGTCCCGAAACAGTCCGTCTTCAGGACTGAAGCTTTTTTGGTTAGGCGCAGTTTGCATGTGCCAAAATAGACACACTGTTTTTAAGTCATATAAGTTTTATCATGGCAATTATCTGCCATGCTAATTACATCTTCACTCTGACTTACAGACACCAAAATACTCAGTGAGCAATGATCCCAGCGCTCAATTCAAACCAGAGTACGGTGACAGATAAAGTCCAGGCAGCTAGTTTAACCACTAACTAATGTCACATGCAAACGGTAACACATGCTAGCATACCTACCAAGAGTGTGTTTGTTTCTTTACTTTTAAAATCATCTGTTTCAATCACATGATGCATTTTCTGGTTTGTCTTTGTGCTTTCTGAAACAGCTGCACAGCAGAATTAAGACCTAATAAAACTATACAGCTGACCTTTGTATGGACTTCTGGCCAGTAACCTTTAACACAGATATTGTTTAGTTATCATGGTCAATGGTTTTTGTCCACAACTAAGCCCAATTCTGTGAGTGGACAGCATCTAATGTGTTGCAGATTCAGTTCAAAATCTGAGTATTAGCTCGCCTGGATAACGTGGAGTCTTTAGGCTTTTGAAAGATGGCAGTTAGCTCAACAAGCTACATGTATTCTACTGAAATACACTGCATGAGTGTCATTTTGAGGTAGCCTACTTGTAATTTACCAATGCACACCTTTACCATTTTAGCCCACGACTTTCCTGAGCAAAATATTGTGTATTTTACAGTTTACAGTGTAAGCTTATCTAAAGAGTGTATTGCTGTAGATTAAATGTCCTAAACAGAAGAGAAGAAGGTGAAATCTGCTCCATCGTTACAAGATATAAAATGAAAATGCTGCTAATGCATTCAAAGTTTACACTTTGGGAATGCCCAGTCTTTAGTGGGAGTTCTTTTGCTTTTGATGTTTTATTACTTTTACTGATAATATGTTGAAATTTTAGCTGAAATAACCTTTCAAGGGTTTTGTTTAACTCTAAAAATCATAATACTCTGACAAAATGATTCCTAACTCATTGTCCACTTTACATCTCTTTCTGGAGCTTTCACCTCCTTCATCAGTGGACGCTGTCTGTCGTATAAGTCAAGCTTGAGTTGCAATTTTTTTGTCAACTTACTAGTTCAGGAATTAACTCTCTGTCTCATCAGCATCTTTTTATCAATTCAAAAATTCATTTCACACCTCTTGTATTAAAGATAAACCTCATTCTTTGTTTTTTGTGTGTATATACTGTATATGGATGTGTGTGTGTGTGTGTGTGTGTGTGTGTGTGTGTGTGTGTGTGTGTGTGTGTGTGTGTGTGTGTGTGTGTGTGTAAAGAGAGAGAGAGAAAGTGATTCCTATAATCTCAGTCTGTCTGTCTTCAGTACCTTTAGGGCAGTACAAGCCATAACAAGTAGACCACCTCTTTCACATTACCTGTAGCTACTTATATTCCACCCACTCACACCTCCAACCAGCTATATAGTCTGTATAACATCAGCACGTCACAGCTCTTTTCATTCCTGAGCTTCAAAATGCAGTGATGACACAAAGAAAAAAGAGCAAGAACGTTAAACGTTATACGCTAAATATATGCACAAATACAGGCACTCATTTGGCGTGAAGGACACATGAAAGGGTCGGACTGGCAGCGGTCTCGGTAGGAAGAAGTGTCAGACAGGCAAAAGGTGGAGTCTCTCATTGTGGTCCCAGTGATGTCTTTGTCTGTGGTGCAGCATTTTCACTGGGGGAGTTTAATCACACTCAGCTTGCTGGCAGACCAAACATTTGAGTTCAGAGAGGATGAATCACGGGCAACTCGTCAGTAACCTCCCGTCTTTTCTCATCTTGATGTCACGTTACATCTAAAGTAAAGAGGACAGATAATGAGAATGAAGGCTCTAAATGTGTATAAAGCTTAAAAACCCCCTCCAATGAAAATCAAGAGTTTAGCCTTAACATGTCCACAAGGATTTTTTGATATACCAGACATATCATGAAAGAAGTAAGCAGTCAACGCCATGGCTGAGCATTTCTGCCTTGGAGCTGCAGTGGACCAATGACAGTCTCACACTCCCGTCAGCTAGCAGGGTGGGCTCCTGGTGAAACGAGGGATATCAGAGGAGATGATGGCAGTGACGTGCTCTGTTATCTGAAATGGTGAGACTTCATTTATTACCAAAGGATCTGAAAGTCCAAGAGCCAAACTTCCACAGTCTTGCAGTAGCCATTTTCCAGAGCACCGTTTTGAAAATTTTGCACAAAAACAGGTGGATTTGGCCACAAAACTTACACTGAAGCCCGACGTTGCTCCCTACATTTATCGAGTACAAGCCAACATGTTGGTCAATCATTGTTTTTCTTGTGTTTTATCCATTGACTGTGTCCAAACAAATCTGTACTGTGCCAGATGTAATATTAGCTAACATTAGCCTGCAACCGGACATTTTATGGCTTGAGATGTTGAAGAAGAAAGTTGTTAGATAGATGGCTACATTCATTATGATAATGTTGTAATGTTTCCAGTTCGAACGTGTGTGGCTGAATTACTCTAATATTACCACTTGACGTTGTGTAGCGTACAGTTGCTACACAGTTGCTACACAAGTTACATTTAAGACATTTTAAGATCATGAAGGATTTTTCATGGAAAAAGATTACATTTTAGGGGGTTAATCGATGCAAGGAGACGCAACAGTTCCTGATATTTTCCACCTGGAACAATTTAGATATAGGCTCAACTGAGAGGTCATCCTGCCAACATGGCCTCAGTGCTGTAGTAAACCATGTTGGTACGACCCCTCTGGGATCGTCATGCTGTGAGGCCTTGCCCTCAGACCCGGGCCCTGTGAGCAGAGGCCAGAGAAAACAGCCCCTCCCAATGGGAGAGCAAAGCTTTCACTTGAGATTTCACAGGGGATCTGGACAGAGGAATTAGTGTCAGTCAGCTGGAGAGCAGAGCTGAGACACAACAGGGGCCATGCCCATGTGTTTGGTATTTAACCGCAAAGGAAACAGTAAAGGCAGATTTGATCACAACACTAGTGATGGTAGTCCAGTTATCCTGAAGTGGTAAATCCCAGTAAACATATGTTGAATTCCTAAACTGCTGCTCTGGAGCTTAATTCGTGACAGTTTTGAACACATTTTGTCATTATGTGGCCAAAATATGAAGCCAAAGGGCATCACAATCCATGAGAAACTTGAGCGTGCCACCTTCGGGATGAATGTTTCTCATATCTGTGCCAAGCGGAAAAGTAAACAGATGGTGTGAGAAGATCAAGACCTGAGCATGTCTCAGCAAACTGTGCAACACTTCTGCAAAAGGGTGCAAGTTGACCCTGAGGCACACCTTGAGAAGCTTCATGCATTGCAGCTGAGCAGTTTTTGTTGCAGTGTTATGTTTTCTGATGTTAATCATGTTAAAACCTGAATTCCTAAATGTTTTTTAAGCTGCATCTGTCAGTTTACTTCTTTCCTGCTGAGGCATAAAGCCTCATCAAGTCAGGTACGGCTGCACAGCGCCGAACATCTTCTTGAATCGGATAAGGAGAAACGCCACGAACGCTACAGTATCTCGTCTGTATCAAACCATGTGTTGGCGAGTCATCTCCCTGTGAGTTGGCTTGGATCACACCTACAGAAGAGCCCCCTCTAGTGCATACAGTCTCCAGCCTTTCGCCTCAGCCAAACTTCTCAAGCTGGCTCACCATGTAAACACAGAGCCGAACGAGCAGCAATGACGAATGCGGATGTGTTTGGCTGATGAGGATTACTCAGTGAGTGGAGGGTGGGCATATTCCGAGGGGAAGGTGGAGGTGGGGGGTTGGGGATGTAATGTGAGAACTCTGGATCATCTCTTAAGCATCCGCTGGAAGGAGGAGCTACAGTCACATAGTGCAGATGGGTGTGAAAGAGCAAGGATTAACTCTTTGACTCAACCACAGGATGATTATTATTAGTTTAATTTGGGCTTCTTCCTCTTAAGTGTCACATCAAGTCTTTCAGTATCTCCTGTGTAATTATTTATATGCAGCATTGCTCATTTCTTGTCCTCACTCTGACAACCATCTAGCACTGTCAGTACTGGATTAAACCCAGAGATTGTTATCCTCAGCACACTTCTGACACACTGTAAGCTATGATCACATAATAGAGTGTTGTGACTTTGTGGTTGAGCAGGTGGTGATTACTTTTGTTTTCTCTAACGGCGTCTCCCTCCCTGTCACACTTCTTTAAAGAACGGGACAGACGCACTGACGTTGAAGTGCAGCCTTCATGTCAATGTTAGGACCTCTAAAATCAACCTGGATGTCAAAGGTCAGCTGTTTGTTGCTGCCAGGTGTAGACGTGATGCAGTCTTTGTCGTTCACAGTGGAGCAGTAGCTTGTAGAAGCAGACAGAAAGTCGAGCTCCAAATGTTCTCCTTTCTCTGGGCCTCCCTGTTCCTGCCTCCTCTCTTTCTCTCTCTCGCTCTCGTCCAATCTCCAACATGCAACATAATTTACAATCAAATGTGCAGAGCAGCTTCAGAGGAAATATTATAACCAGCTGAAAAGGGAAGGTAGAGGCCTGCCAAGACACATTCCTCAGTTCGCTTGGTAGGCTAAGAAGTAATAGCGAGGGAGCTAATCGAGTCTTTCAAGGTGTCATAGCAAATGGAAATCCACAGGACAAGGAGGCGAACCAGCATGTTGGTGATTTCAGCCTTCATCATCGATTAGTCTGCTGATGATTTTCTTGATTTTAAACTGGCTCTAAAAAGTATTTTTATAATAGCATTGAATAAAATGACGATCTGAAAACATGACGGAATAAACGGGTCACTGACGGTGATGAACCTACAGAGAATTAGGTCCCATTGGTTTTATTGAGCTTTATACAGAGTTACAGCTCATTGGCTGCCTGACCCACAAACTTTACTGTTTTGGTTCACTCTTATTACGCTCATGGTGTTATTTTTGGCCCAGCATGCAGCTGTTTTCAGTAAAAAAGGTCTTAAAACACCAACTGCTAGCCACCAAACAGCAGATAGACATAGCTAGCAACTATCAAGGGAAGGTGAAGCAGCTAAAGAGCCAGATGTGTTTGTCAGGAGATGGTGGAGACCAAAAATGGGGCTAAAAGTGAATATTGGACTCACGTTCAAACATGCCTCCAAATGGACAATAATGTTGCTCCAGAACTGCTGTATGTGTTGACAAGCAGCTCTGCCAACAGGTTTTGGTATATCATCTTATATGACAGTGCTGTGCTCACAACCTTTTTGGCAAAAAATCACTTGTTGCAGGTTTAAGATTGTACAAGTTGTCAAATAATGAAAAACAAATAAAAAAAAAATTCCAAAATTCAAGGTGATATTAAATTACTTGTTTTCCCCAACCACAAGTAAAAAAAAACAAAAACGCTAAATATATTGAACGTACCATCATATGCAACAAACAAAAGAAGCAAATCCTCACGAGTGAAAAGCTGGGACTTTTATTTTAGCATTTTTACTTGAAAATTTATTGAAAAAGGAATCGATTATCAGAATAGTTGGTTAATATTTTTCTGGTAAACGATTAACCAACTAATCGTTTCAGCTGGAACTGAAATTGTGTGAGTGGACAATGCCAAACAAACCCAATCTTTATGTAGTCTGAGCTTCCAGTGTGCAGCCATGTGGCGCAGTGGTGTTTCAGATTGTAGAGCGTTTGGGGAAGATGCCATTTTCCTTGGATTTTCCATTTAGCTCAACAGAAAGTTGGCCTCAAGCAGCAGCTTTTAGCCGACATCGGAGAAGAGATCTGTGATCTGTGCCGAGCAGGAAAACACCTTCAGTTTGATTTGGTTTGATCCACAGAAGCAGAATTTAAGAAATCTGTTTTTTTCTTCTCTTTCCTGTGTAAGTAACATTTGGTTTTAAAACTTCATCTTTAGTGAAATTTAAAGTTGATATGAAAACTTTCATCGATCAAGGACGTCATACTTCCCTATAAGATGGTACTTAAGTAGGAGTGACCCCTAAAAAATGCCTGGTGTTACTTTTTATCACCTGCTCATGCCTTAAAGCCCAGTCTGATCCTAGGTGCTATCTACAGACCCGGCCTTCCTCTCATCTGAGCAGTCTGAAACTTTCTTTTGAGAGTCTTCAGATTGGTAGCAGCTGTGGTTGTTGGCTGGGTTCAAGCTGTGGGAGGCTGCGGCAGGCCAGCGGGGAGGAGCTCCAACATCTGGAAAAGAAAGAAAGCTGGCTGAAACACTGAGACAAGAGCCTAGCAACATGAATAGTCTTTGAGCCAATCCTGCTGCTACAGTGTTTGCAAGTTCACTGTTCGCTTTATGTAAATAAAGGCTTTCAGGTTGCCCGTGTTGTTGGATTAGCTTTGAGCCCAGCCTCTGAAATTACATTTGAAAGTGTGCATCTGCCGGGTAGAGAGTGCTGGGCAGACTGGTTGAGACAGTGGAAAGAGTGGACTGCTGTTTTTGAGATCCGACCCTCTGGGCCTCTCCTGGTGTAAGAGCATGTCTAAACATGTGGGAGCTGCCTGCAAGAGGAAAGAAATAGGAAGGGGGTTGAGGTGGTGCTTGTGCTGGTCAAGAAAAGCTTAAATTCCTCCTCAGATCTACCCATTTTAGCTTTTCTATAAAGTTAACCACTGTATGTCTTTGTTAGTGAAATGACGTTTCCTCCTTCTTACTTTCTGCTATAAGATAGAAAGACCTTTTATGAAAAGTGGTAAACTGCACTGAATGATGAACTTTAACAGCCATAGTCATAGACTTATTTAAAGGTAGCAAAGATAAGAGCGCAGGTGACGAGGTGACATTATCTTACCAACGAACAGATACCCATTTTGGTGTTAAACCTCAGCAAGTGAAAGTCTCCAACATTAGCTCTGGTACGGAGGGAAGATTGTCTTTGAAATAATGATAAATGACAGTCAAAGTAATGGTTTATACTGCAGTAATAAGCAGTTAATGAGGACAATTTTAGGTTGCCAGGTTCAGAAAGAAATCCAGTTGGCTATTCAGCTATATGTGCCTTTTTTTATCCTGTTATACTGAACCACTGCATAAAATCTGGATCAGCTGCTCACATGATGATGCTAACATGTTTAGCGTAAGATGGTTAGTTTGCACGATTGGACCGATGCATCGGCTGTCTTTTCTTTAGCTGACACAGAGGCAGCAGGGAAAAACAGAATATTTACTTTTTACTTTTCAGTAAAATCCAAAAATGTTAATCTCATGGTGGCGCAACAGGAAAACCACAGTCAGTAGGATTCATCCTCTGGGGACCGTGAACATATGTACAAAATTTTGTGCCAATGCATCAAAAACTTGTTGAGGTATTTCCGTCTGGACCAAAGTGTTAAACTACCAACAGGTCAACATTGTTATCCCTCAAGCCACACCGCTAGCATGTCTTAAAAAGAGGTGGGTTAACTTTATTCCAGCGCTCAAAATGTGGGTAAACAGAGTTTAGGTGGATTTGTTTATAGCTCTGCGAGTCAGTCAGAACACAGTGTAGGAAAGTAAGAGTTACTGCAGATGTCACGTTTATTTCTGGTCAAGTACTGCACTTTTATCATGCCATGGTAATTATATGTTATGGCCTACTGAACTTCTAACCAGGCAAAGTCAATATAATTAGCTCCTCTCCCTTCCATTTTGCTCCTCATTCCTTACTTTTGGCCTTTTTTATTCACAAGTATTGAAAGGAACATGGTAGCAGAAGCAACTTGCACGCCAGAGCTGCAGCAGCGGGGAGAGCTTTAGCTGGGTTTGTACAGCAGAGGGATGGATGTCAACAGAGCGAGAGAGGTAGCGGCATCCCACCGGCTGCCTGGACAGAGGGGGCATTCTTCTCCAAGGATCCCCTCGGTCGTCTCCTACAGACCACAGTTTGTCAGCCAATCTGCCCTCCGTTTACTGAGGAAATGTTCACTTAGTGTAGGAAGTCTGAGGTTTCCCCCCCACGTTTGATTTCAGCACTTACTCAAACAACACTGGGGTTATAAGTCAGGTCAGAACAACATAGGTGGGAACTAAGAAACCCAGGGGGGCTGCAATCTCAGTTCAACAGTAAGTGATATATAAACAATTTGCAAAAAATAGTACCCATTATACCTGATGCTAATATATTTACAGGTAATACTTGATGTGATCATGGGATCAAATCATATATATTCACATAGATCAACAGCAGTTTTAGCACATTGAAATTTTGAGTTTGGAGCATTTTTCAATTGGATTAATCAAGTTTATTGAGCATGCCATGATCTTTATGGGCTCACAGTCACAATAAGAAAAGCACTGCAAGTTTACTAGAATACAACAATTTTAAAGACACCCGATCCAAGTGATGCAGAGTTACAGTGGGGTATTAAATAGCAAATAAAATCATTTAGGTATAGCTTATTTAAGTCAAGATATGGCACGTTATGAACATTTAAACACCTGTGGTTACCTTCTCAGGCAAACCAGCACCAACCATCAAAACCTTTCCCAACCCCTTGTACACTGTTTATACTACTGTTAGTACAACATGGTAAATGAGTCGCTCCTTCATCCTAAATTTCATGAAAATCCTGTTGCAGTCTTATTTTCTGGCCTCCTGCTTGAATGAGTTAGTGGCGCCATGTTAAGTCTTAGCTTTAGCACAGCTTTAGCACAAACAGGACATAACATCCATTCCTTTTTACTGTCATAGAAGTGGAGTATTGTAGTTAGTATGTGTATACTTCATCATATTAGTATCCAGAATAGATGAGACTTGGTGGTGGTGTGTTCCTTAAGCTTCCCACAACAATCAAGGGTCCCTTTCAGCAGGTCTGTGCAGTGTCTCCATTGTCCTGCAGGGGAAGTAGAGAGCGCCCTCACTGCAGCTTCTTCTTAGCCAGCTCGGCCATCTCTCTGGCTTTCCTCCTCTTCAGCTTCTTCTTGAGGAGGAGCAAGTCAATGTAGACAATGTGATCCAACACCGCAGAGGCGCAGAGGAGTCCACCATGCAGAGCGCCCGCTATCCCACAGCTGAACACGTCTTGGCCTGGAACAGACAGACACAAACACATTGTACAACCTGCTGGATGAGACAAGACTACCTGGAGTCTGGATTCAAATTATCCTCATGTTTCCCTGCAGAGGATGTTTTCCTTCAAGCACTTTAATTCCCTTAGCGTTAAGACTTTCTCACAATTATTTTTAAATGTTTAAACAGTACCACTGGGAAAAAAAAACTGGCTGCTTTGGTATGGGTTAGGGTTAGGGCCAGAAACTCTCATATTTCAAAGTGTCGTCAGCCCCTCCGCATCAAATGAATCAATCTTAGGGCTTGTTGAGACATTTCTGTGCTGTGAAAACACTCAATCACAACACACCAAGAACTGACGGTGCTTCCAGAGAAACAGTAAACGCTTTAACAAAGTTTGTTTCATACCTGAGATGTAGAGGTTTTTGACGGGGGTGTTGCACCTGTTCCTTGCCACAGTCTCAGCCTGGAAACGCTCCAGGTTGTGCTCAGCAGAGTACATGGCTCCACGCTGGGCACCCAGGTAGTGCATGTTGGTCAGTGGGGTCGCCACATCCTGGAAAACCAACTGAAAAACAGGTCATACAAACATTACAGTGCAGTCTATGGTAAACCGTACTGTTACTTTAATGTACGTGCACAATGATGGCTCCTACCTTGTCTTTGATTTTAGGGAACAGAGTACAAGCCCAGTCAAAGAGGTTCTTAGCAAATCTCATTTTGTACTTGTAGTATTCATCACCCCTTTTGCGCACTGTAGTGTCCTTCCATTCCTCAAACCACTCATAGTTCACCATCGTCAGTATTGTCATGCAAGATTTTCCTGTGAGTGTGAAACACATCAGACATCACACCTGATCTGTATGGACTTCTGTTCTAGAAGAAGTCTCTATTCTTTTCAACAGTGTTACTGGCAACAGTAGAAAAGTAGTACCAGGGTGTCTTATTTTGGCTTCTGGGTCTTTGGAAGATGGCATTGTGATGAACATCATGGGAATATTATCCGGTGCTTCCTCTTTACTCAATGCAAAGAAGTCATCCATCCTAAAAAAAAAAAGAAAAACTTATGAAACTGTAAGATTTAGATTGTCATCCCTCACTTAGAGCCGTTGATGCATATAGCTGATCCTGTACTCCATCTAGAGGACAAACAAGGGAAGTCTAACTTACCTAACTTGTTAGTTGAATAACCTTTTTGTAAAGGGTAAATAAATGCTACATGTTTAGCTACACATTTTTTTTCCTTTTGGGAGAAATAAAAGCTGACCCACAAGAAAAATGATAAATGTTAATGTTCCTGGGAGCAGGCCTACCCTGAGAAGTTAGTTTTGTCTCTGTGAATTTAACACATTCCTACTTCTTATACAATAGGACCCCCTTGTGGTAACTGCATGCTAC
Source organism: Chaetodon trifascialis (assembly GCF_039877785.1). NCBI lineage: Eukaryota > Metazoa > Chordata > Actinopteri > Chaetodontiformes > Chaetodontidae > Chaetodon > Chaetodon trifascialis. The sequence continues at coordinate 4,358,052 of NC_092076.1, read as the reverse complement.
CTCTGCGTGTAGTGGCATGTATGATGAGGGCTCTGCATACTTACGACTTGTCCATATCATTGTTTTTGAACAGCCAGAAGTTGGTGGACTCGAGGCCCAGCTCCTCTTCAGTTCCATCAAAGCCAGAGAAGACCAAGAACGATCCTCTGCCATGTCTCATCATGTTCAGTCGCTCCTGAATATCTATAATATGGGAAAGTTTATCCTCAGCTTGAAGCTCCCTCTCTGTTTTGAGGCTAAAATTTGACATCATTCAGAATTCATGTATTTCGGGAAAAATGATCTGTTGATCACCTGGCCAGACTTTAATCTCAGGGGGTAGAAGTTTCTGGAAGGTGGTGAAGATGCCACAATTGGACACAACCACTGGTGCATGAACCTCCACCTCCTCCTGACCTTTCCTCACTTTGACACCTGTCACATGGCACAGAAAGGACGTCTTCAGTCAGTTACCTGTGACACCTTTAACAGGTGAAAAAGGAGCCGAAATCTTTTCTTACCGCAAGCCGCTCCCTTCTCATCAACCAGGATCTGGGAGACGGGGGCTCTGACCAGGCAGTTTCCTCCATATTTCTGAATGGTGCGGATGATGTGGAAGGCGATCTCACTGGCACCACCTTTAGGGTAGTAGGCACCTCGTTTGTAGTGATGAATCAGGAGGGCATTGATCAGAGCACTGGATTCCTTTGGAGGCACGCCTGAATATGCACAGAACATAGGCGTAATTATTCTTTTGTCTTGTTCAGGAACCGGCAACTGTTTCAGGTTTCGCGTTTTTTGGCTCTTTGCTGCAACAATTTGTGCCCCTGTCTCACTTCTAGACTGGAGGTTGGTTTTCTACTCTAGTGAGATTTTTGAGGACCCACCGTAGAAAAGATAAGAAAAGATGAGATGAAGGTCCTTGTTGCTTGTCAGGGTGTTCACCAAGTCTGTTGCACATGTTCCAGAGAGACGGAAGACCGAGGAGAGGAGGTTTCCGATGCCTGACTTCAGCAGGAACAAAGACACCCACTGTGGGATCAGTTTCAGGGTTGCCAGGTAGTGGGTCTTCTTAGCTGAGACCTGTTGGACAGGAGATGTTCAGGATAGTCAGAACTCATAGTTTTGTCGTGACGTTTTAGATGACTCTCTGAAATATGTCCATCAGTTACTGGTACCTTCATGATTTTGAAAAATGCCTTGATGGCCTCTGTGTCATCAGGGAATTGCTTCATCAGGTGGGCTTGCATCTCAGTCTTGCCGGAGAACATGGTGTACTCTCGTTTCTCGTCGCCCAGGCCAATCTGGATGGTGTCAAAATGTTGATTTAGCTGTTGGAACTCCAGCTGGCCCTCAGTGATCTGGTCGAAGGCAATGCGCAACAGACTGTTCTCATGGACCTGACCAATGTAGTGAAGCCCTGGAGGAGATGGACCGGGAACATTAACATGGGTCTACTGTCGGTTTTTCATGCATTCTTGATTTTGATGCATTCTCAAACATCACACCAGAGAGATGAATCATCTTCATGACCTCAGTTTGAAATACCCATGCACGTTGTTGTTCCTTTTGAGGTCACATTGCATAGAAATTAATACTTGACATGATTTCATGCAAGTCTTACAAACACGTGTCTTTGAAGTGTTTCTGCTGAAACATGCAGTCAGATAATCAAGTAGCAGCTTTTTTGCTAATAATGCATCAAATTACAAGTAGTCTTACCAACATCAAACTCAAAGCCCTTCTCTATGTAAGTGTGGCAGCAGCCTCCTGCCTGGTCATGTTGCTCCAGAACCAGGACTTTCTTCCCTGCTTTGGCCAGTGTGGCACCAGCTGTCAGCCCACCAATACCGCTCCCAATGACGATGACATCCAGGTTCTTGGGCACTTTGTCAAGGTTGAAACCTGGACAGAAACACACAGAGCTGACGTTAACGTGGTAAAATTTATCTTTCTAGTTCGGACAGATTTAGTAAAGATGCATTGTAAACGTTATCTCGAGTAAGTGCTGAAACTGAGGCATCAAAACGCGTTGCATAATTGGGTTGCTTAATAGTTTGAAGGTTGTATTGCACACTCTCCTGTCATAAATACATCTAATTAAGATTAAGCACACAGATGAAAAGCCGTGACAGTACTTCTCCTAATTTAGGCCAAACATAAACTTGACTTATGACACAGCAAACTAAACTAAAAGGTCATTTAGATAACTGTATCAGCACACCTCAGCAGATGTGAGAAGTAGATGTTGTACAGTTACAACATTAGTTGTATTTACAGTCCATCCCGTTCAATGATATATTTTATAGTCAACTATTATATACATTGAACTATTCTCTCTATCACTAGATTATCATTTATCGTTAGTGTCATTAAAGGCCGCATTGAGTGCTAGATCAAGGATAATAGTTTGTTTATTTTCATGGTCATAGTCATGGTCATATTAGAGCTGGCTAATTAGCTAATGTGATATCATGTTTGTTTAATTTATACAAAGATGGATGTGCAAAAACAACAGCTGCTAATTTCCTGAACATATTCGCAAAATAGAATAAAGCATAAGCAAAAATGAGCATATGTAGTTTCCAGTGGACCCTTTTCTCAGCAGAGGTTTTGACTTAAGTCTGTTCTGCGTTCGGCTTTCCACCTTAATTGAATGCATCAGTTATAGGACAGATTAAAATGTTTGCATTGAAAAAGATCTGTCATCAGATGATTGTTTTTTGGAAATCTTGCCTATTTACTGCAACACAAAATGCATACTGTATTTTAATTGTTGCATAATGAGTCCATTGCGATCTCACAATTATTTTTTTATTAAAAAAGAAAATCAGTTAAATTCTTCTAATTTTTTGTTTCTGATTTTTGATTTTTGGGGGGAGAATTGGTGCTTTGCTGGCTAGAGTGGTCCATTTTTGCTGTAAAAATATAGAAAACTGAAATTTACATTTAAGTGGACAATAAAGTCATACTGATATATTAATAAACCTCAGCAGTTGTAAGAACTACAGTTACAGCTTTGCAGCATTCAGACTAATATATTAATTAAATACTGTAATTATTTAATATATTGTTAAAAGCAGAGAGCTCATCAGGTTCAACTGGTAGAAAATACGCTTCCAAGCATTTTCAACTGCGGTAACTTTACCTTGCTTGATGACTTTGTCCCGCTTCTTCTGATCAAACTCTCGAGGTCCAGGTGGTCTCACCGACTCCAGGGAGAAAGGGCTCGGTTTCCCAAACAGGTACCAGTAAGTGCCAGCGGCCCATACAACCAACCAGACTAAGAAAATCAGGAGCCACATGGTGGAAACAGTCGCTGTTTCTGTGTCTGTGCTCAGTGTTGTTCTGCAGCAGTGCAGTGCGTTCACAGCTGCAGTGGCGGTTTTATTCTGAACGCTGCTCCTTTTTATCGTGTCGAGTGCCAAAGGTCTGGAGCAGAGGGCCAGCTAACACTGTTCATGTTACGACAGCAGTAAAGATAGAGTGATAAAAGACCCATTTTTCTTGCAATGTACAGATCACATTAACGGTGTCTCAATGACACACAGCTGCTCAGCACTCGTTAGGTGCACAGACAAAAGCAGCACATTAGTCTTTTTTTATCCCTGCATTCATTTTGCTTTATTTCATTCGCCCTTAAAGGAATTCCTCTAAGAGATGCGCTCTTCGACAAACATAAATCGTGCAAGGAATCTGTGTAATATTTGAAAGTCAGTGCTTTTAATGTAAATAAACATTTCTACTGCCTGCTCAGATATCTGAAATTAACAGTTACAACATTTAAGGCAGCAATTTATGACAAATTTGTAGGAAACTTACTTAGATTAGATTTATGTGCACAGTCGCTCTTATCTGATAAGACAATTAAGATAAAGAATACACTATGGACAAGTCAGCCTAGACTTTACACATGCGCTGTCCCGTATAGCTTTACAACAGTGCAGCTGAGTGAAATTAGTGAGTTTCAGCATTTCAAGTCCGATAAGAACAGTTGTTGTCCTTGAGAAATCACTTCATTGTACAAATTGCTGTTATAGCACTGCAAGTAGCTGCCCTGCGATATCCACAATATTTTATTCCTGAGGGATGATAGTGAACAGACATGTAACAGTAAATCCATGTTACATGATCTGTGTCATTTCCTGCAGTTTATGCATGGACTTTGTGCTCAAGCTGTATACCAGTTCAGCTGACTTTGAGCCACGGATGTAATCTAAAGCAAGAGATAGCATGAACAACAACAAGTTATGTTGGCTCCAATAAAATGGAAACGGAAACTTAAGATTGAGCTCCTTGTCAAGGTCCTGGCACACCTGAACTGAATGCAGCCATTTGTGATTTTATTGGTTACGCCTGTGTTTGACAGGTCAAGAGATTTATTGGTTTTCAATTTCTTGAATGATAAGATCGAACCAAAATGGTCTTATTTGAAGCTATAAGTTTCCTCTTTGCATAACATTATCCAACTCACAAACTAAAGGGGGTCAGAATCGATGCAGCAGAAATTGCGTCTTTTTTATTCCACACATTCCTCTTCTCAAAACCTGGGGCCGCAATTACCCACAATGCAACTTGGCCACCAACGGCTCAGTCAGACATTCAGGTGCGTTAATGCTAGTAGCAGCCAGTGTAGCCTCAAGCAGAGACGAGGAGGGCTTACAGAGGTCTGATAAGACCAGTCTTTCAGTCTTTGTAATTCAACACCCAGATTTGACTCAAGTGACATCACTTATGGCGATTTACCAGATTTCGCGCAGCTCCCTCTGGAGCCACAAAAGGGTTTGTACGAGCTAAAACCAATGAAGTTTCCCTTTAAGAAAGCGATTTTGCTCATCTCCAGAATCTCAGAAGCATAAAAAATGGTTCAAATATTTTTTTAATTACATATTTACAATCAGATTTATGACCTTCAGGGCTGACATGTAATCTGTCACTCACCAGCTCCGGTGTGACAGCATCCTTTCCCCTTTAGCTGAAGCAGGGAGTTGGTTTGGCCTCTGTGTTCAGCCAAGAAAACATTTCGAACTTGGCATCAAATACTGAGAAATCACCAAGTTCCTCTAAATGACAAGTGACCATAAATAGTTCAGGAAACAGGTTGATTTGTGTGAAGAAGGTGCTGATATGTTCTGCCATTTTTACAATCTTTGAAACTAAAGCCACGCTTCAAAAAGCTGTATTCATACTGATCGCCGCGTTTGCAAATGTTGGCCAAATGATTTGTATTTGTTGTTGCCCGCATTGAAATGACACTAATTGGATGGAGAGCTCGAAATGGAAGCCACTGGAATAAGCTTAAAGACTTTGACACAGGAAGCAGCTTTGTGTCAACAGGCCTGTGCGACCGACTGCGCTGCAGCAATGAAATCCTATTAAGAATTAGACTAAGTAGTAGCTGCACGCCCCCTGTGACTTTGCCCTGCTTTGTGCAGCAGCACGAGTGTCATGTTGAATTATGCTGAGTAGAGTCAGAGATACAAAACAATTCATAGTCAGCCCTACTGAATATTAACCAGCATGATACAATGAGATGAAAGTGCAATAGGAGTGCAACAACAGTGAGATATGCTAATGAGGACCAATAATGAGAGCAGCCAGGTCAGGTCAAAGCTTCGTACAGCTATTTTAATTTAATTACAAATTGATAAAGAAACATTTTAATATCAACAGGTAACACAGTAATCCAGTGATGGAAAAGGGTCTCTCCTGGTTAGAATACCTTTACAGATCTTAGTTTTTTTTTCTCCCTACTGTACATTTTATCCACAAGAGTTCTACAGGAACATCACAGCAACGTAACTGGCTCTCATAAAAAACACTTTTCCCTGGATGTCGCTGTGCTATGTTATTATACAGCCTCCCTTGTCTCCCTTGTAGGGGTTCTTGTCATCAGGAACGCCCTTAATCAGCGGGTCATTTGGTAACAGTCCCTCAACAAAAGCGATGGTCTCTGCACAGTTTGCACCCACCTGTTCAGAGGAAAGAGGAAAACAGATGTAAAACAGACAGTTTAGACTTGCTTGCTATGACACAGGCTAAAATTAATAATTTTAGATTGTTCACAACTGATGGCAAGAAAACAGGACTTTCTGTTTTAGAGGTAATTCACTTACAGGTGTCCTCGGTGTGCTAACTTCCTTCTTCAACTGTTCCAGCTCCATTTTCAGGATTTCCTTATCTGACATATCCCGAGCCATCCTGGCTGTAAGAGGAAACCAACATCAAGATGATGAAATGTCACAACCAACGTCTAAAAGCGATTCCTTCAAAGTCAAAGTGCTGTAACCTGCGCTCTCTTGAGATTTGTCTCATATTACAACTTGTCTTCAAATCATCCAGTTTCAAAAACCCTCACTGGACTAAACGAATGTAAATCCAGCACAGACTCATAAGGCTCAGTCATCAGTCTTTACCTGTTGAATGGCGGGATCCCCAACAAACAGAGAAAAAGTGTCGGCTCCTAAGAGCTCATTGACTGTATTCCTTCCTCTTGTCCGGTCGCTTCCTCACACTGACTGATCAGTGCTGGCCCACTGCTCTTCATCCCAGCTGATCCCTGCTGCTGGCTTTTGGGAGAGGTCGGCACAGGATTGGACCTGATGTCACCAATCCCCCGTGATGAGATTAAACAATCAGGAGTCCTGACCCCTGAACAGGAAGGAGGAAGGGAAGAGAACACAGATCCTTACAGATCTGATCTGCAGACGGCATGACTGAGAAAGTGAGACACTGAAATAGAAACGATCGACATGTGAACATCATGTCATCTGATGCTGCCTGTAAACTGCAAATACACCAAAATGCAAACAGTATAAGATGTGATGGGCTTCAGTATGTCAGCCACACGTGTGGTCAATGTGTTTACACAATATAAGTGCAGGAAGAGTAAAGAGGCCGAGTCTTCACCACTGATTTGATTATATACTTTAATCTTGCAGTCCATCCAATCAGTTGCTCTAAGTCTTGCAGCATCACTTCATTAAAAGTGTGGACACGTAGAGGGCTACATCCACCCAAGAAGCAACAGTGAGACTGCTGCTTTTGGGACTAAATTGGTTAATTTTTGCTCAAAGTGTCTTAACAGGCACCGCTTTGTTCCTGTTGTATCAATGCATAGGTACATATGTGCTCATTTAGTGATATTGCATTATAAATGTATTCTTTGAACATGGAGCTCGGGGGACTTTTCTTGTCGGCAGTTTGGTGATAAACACTGTCGCCTCACAAAAAGAAGGTCCTGAGTGTAAATCCACAGGCCTTTTTTGGCTCTTTTGTGTGGCGTTTCTACGGTTCTGATTCTAGATATGTTTTGACTTTGTGTTTACTGACAGCAGTCGTGTTCCTGAGCTCATGTAGTAATATCCTCTATGCAATCATGTGTTCACAAAGCGGTGAACCTCACTCTGTCCTCGTTTGTGAACGACTGAGCCTTTCCAGCATGCCCCTTTCATACCCAATCATCAGCTATCACCTGTTACCAATCAACCTCTTTACCTGTGGAATGTTCCAAACAGGTGTTTTTGGAGCGTTCCACATCTTTGCCAGTCTTTTGTTTCTCCTGTTTTTAAACTTTTTTTGAATTTGAGGTTGATTGTTCGCCATGTATCTGTGTGGATTTTCCGCCATAGTCCAAGGACTTCCAGGGTGGGTGAACTGGAAATTCTAAGGTGCCCATAGATGTAAATGGATGTGTGATTGGTTGTCCTTAGTGCTCCCCACCTCTCACCCAGTGTAATGGGATAGGCTCCAGCATCTGGCTCCCTGTGAGGCTGCACAGGAGAAGCAGTTGGAGTTAATTGTTGGGCTGAAAATGGGCTGAGAATGGGCCAATGTGAAGCATGTACATTCACGTTCAGTTAAAGGTTCTGTCCCACTACTCTGGACTAATAACCTCCAGCTGACATTTCATCTGAGACATGAGAGACTACTGATCCTTAACTAAACCTTCAGCGGGACTCACACTAAGCCATTTTCAGGATGTGGGTTAGTCTCATCCACTCAAGATTAACCCGAGACACGTCACTGTGCATGAACACCAGTGTGGAGTCGCTCCTGTCGTTATGAAGGCCCGGTGTGTCGCTGATGAAAAACTCCCCTCCCCACCCATCTGCCTCACTTTCACGCTTTGAATCACTTTCTCTGAGCAGACAGGATGTTTTGTTAAGAGTTTTTGAGGACTTAACTTCTGCACTGAAATGATTAATCAATTAGGCGATAAACAGAAAATTAATCCACAGCAGTTTTGACAAATGACTATTGACAAACTTTCTCTCTCTCCAGCCCCTAAAACATTGGATTTTAGTAATTTCAGTGTTATTATTATTGTATATTGGATATCTTTTTGGTTTGGGGCTGTTGGTCAGACAAAACAAAGAAAGTGAAGATTTCTCCTTGGGCTCCAGGGAGAGGACACTGCGGTGTCCTTGATATTGTTTTGAGGATTTTCTGGGTTTCAGTGACCTGAGGGCTTTACAGTCTTCAGTTCTTTTTACTAGCATTAGAAATGGCTTCTCTTTTTGTTGTTGCTCTGCATGCTTATGAATGTAATAACTTTTGTCTTAATCTTATACTATTATGTTCGATTATTTTTTTCCTGTTTAAAACAATGTCTAACGCCCTTGTTATGGGCATTTTCTTATAGGCTAAACTATTAACTGTTAATTACGCGTTAGAAAAAAATAAGGTCACGCAGCCACGTATACTTTTTCCTTCTTTTGAACTTAAAGTTTTTGTAATGATCGGTATCCTCCTCTAGGTGGCGACCTCGAACTTTTTATCCTTTCCCCTACTGCCATGAACGAGTCTGCCCCGCCCATTTCCTTCTATCGACCAATAGGAGGGCGTTTCTTTGCTAAACCTGAAATATTTTTCAAAATAAGAGCATCACTGTTTGAATGTCATAATCCTCCTCTACAGAAATAAGATGCTTGCTTTTATTTCGACAGGTGTCTGTATTTTTGCAGGAAGTCACTCGAATATCTGCGCTGTCGTTCGAGTGTAGTCGTGCAGCGACAATGGCAGCTCCCAGTAGGAAACAGACGTTAAGATTTCTCAGTCAGTTTGGAGCCTTTATTCTAACCCGGTTCGGATTTTGGAACTGCTTCAGCATGTTGATGCTGTTTGCGGAACGAGCGGACTCCAAAAGGTAAAAAGCTTGAGCTAAGGAGGCGCTGTGAAGTAGCTAACATTAGCTAACGGCTATCTAAGTCAGCGTTTAACGTTTACAAATACAGTCTTCATTATCAAGATAATTATCAGAGCATTATGGAGGTTAGTTGGGCGGATGTTGCCTTTAATACTGAACAATATGCGTGTTAGCTGACTCTTTCGTGTGTTCTTCTGTTGAAGTGAAAACATGCCAAGCTAGCTAACGGGCTGCGTTTCAGAAAGTCGACACAGCCTCAAGCTAACTGGTAGCCATATGGAGTTGTTTAAGATGAAACGACGGCTCATATTTAGCCTGCTCTGTAATCTTCGGTCTGACAGGGGGTAGGCAGTAATTATTTGTGGTAGTAATGGTGGTTTTAACCTCGTATGTACACTGGGCGTGTATTGTTTCAGTGTGCGGTGGGTTGGTCTTGCTTAGACAACCACACCCCTCTGAATTATCGTGTAATTAGAGCAACCTGAAGGGAAATGTGTAAGTTTCAGCCTCTGTCATGCCTGCCTCTCCTCAGCTGGTTATTTTTTCTTCTCAGTCTCCTTTAAAGCAAGATATTTTAGTTAATGTGCTGACAGACTCTCACTAGGCCTGTTTGAATGACCCTTGATTAATAATTAGGTCGTTTTACTTGAAGCTTCATGAATGTCAGTGGTTGCTTGTGGTTTTCCTCTCTACACCATTACACACAGTAGCCTCCTTTAGAGTTTTGACTGCTGTCCAGCTGTTTCAGGAGGCATCATTAGTGTTGACTGATGTGGAGGGAAATAAACACACATTTACTTGATCTTTTTACTGAAGTTGAAATTGGATTTGTTGGTTTCAATGCCCATGTCTCTCTGCAGTGCAGTTATATATAAATACACATGCAATGAAGTATGAGATTAACAGTTAAGTTTAGCAGTATGATTTGAAGCCCTTTTGATTCGTTGTCACCTGCAGGAAGCCGGACATCCATGTACCGTACCTGTACGTGGACATGGGGGCCGCCGTGCTCTGCGCCAGCTTCATGTCGTTTGGGGTGAAGAGGAGGTGGTTTGCGATGGCCGCCGCCGTTCAGCTGGCCGTCAGCACTTACGCGTCGTATATTGGAGAACAGGTGTACTATGGAGACTGGCTTAAGGTGAGTCACCTTCTGTTGTTTACGGTAACAAAGCCGCATTAGTCATCATCAGCAGATTCACTGCGACTTCCTGTTCCATCAGCATCGCTGTTGTCAGGATTTTTGAGGTCGGCTTTACCTCGTCAGACGAGTTTAAAGCAGTATCAGGGTTTTAGAGCGGGCAGCCTGAGGATTAACTGATAAAATGAAGGGAATATTCTTCTTAATGTTTCAGCAAATGACAAATATACGTGTATTTTAGGCCATTTGACATAAACTGTCAACATCATCACCACATGGGTAATGTTTTTTCGTTGTAATTCAAGTTGACCTGCTTTTAAATAACATTTCTGTTTACGACGTCGTCATATTTCTGATGCAGTCTTACAGTCCGCCTGCTGATGTCTATCAGAGGTCAAACTGCCTCAACAGTTGGATGTATGCCAGATCCAGAAGCACATGTGAAAGTGGCCCAGATCAGTGTTCAGTTATTAAAAACAGATCTGTGTCACACACAAGGATAAAAATGGATCTGGGCCACCACTAGAAGCCTGAAAGTCGATTGTTTCATCGGAGGTCGACATCGTCACACAGCCTGAACTTTGCTGTCCTGCAGGTACGAATGTACTCCAGAGCGCTGGCCATTATCGGAGGCTTCCTGGTGCTGGCCAGCGGGGCGGGGGAGGTGTACAGACAGAAGGCCCGCAGCAGATCCCTGCAGTCCACTGGGCAGGTTTTCCTGGGAGTCTACCTCATCTGCATGGTAAGACCTGTGTCAGTTGTAAGGATGATTTGCATGTGGATGAGCTCAGTGATCAAATGTGACACTTCACAGCAGGCAGGGTCACAGAATACATTTCTTTACTGACTGAGGCTCTTATCCAAAGTGTCACATGCTGCTTTTTCTGTTTCACATCATTGTAAACTGAATGTCTAATATTTAAAGATGTCCCTCAGGCTCTGAGAAACTGAAGCTCATTTCTCATGTCCTGAAATTTACTTGTTAAAGTCTTGTTAGTTTGGATTCACGGTTCCTCTTCTTCTTCTAGAAACCAGAAATCAATACGTGCAAACCAAATAATTCTTATTTCTACGAGTAAAACTTTATATGTGCATGTGTGAAATGAATCCCACCTTTAAGAGTTTCTTCACAACAGAGTGTGAAAGTCGTTTTAAAAAGTGCAGTACCTCTCTCCCTCCACTAGGTGTACTCCCTCCAGCACAGCAAAGAGGACCGACAGGCCTACCTGAACCACATCGTGGGCGGAGAGATCACCCTGATGCTGCTGGAGGTGCTGTTCGGGGTGCTGGCGCTGGCCTTCCTCTCCGGCTGTTACATCCGTCTGGCCGCGCAGATCCTGGCCACCGTCCTGCCGCTGGTCATCCTGCTCATCGACGGCAACCTGGGCTACTGGCACCACACGCGCAAGGTGGAGTTCTGGAACCAGATGAAGCTGATTGGACACAACGTGGGCATCTTCGGCGCCGTGCTGATCCTGGCCACCGACGGCTGAGCCCCCGGGCTCTGCAGACCGAGGCGTCTGTGCAGGATCTTTATGTCACGGCCCGCCGCCACTCAGCGACCTCTCAGGGTTCAAACACTCCACGCTCAGACTGTTGATTGTTGATGTGAGCAGCGTCGACTGTCTTCCAGCTGGTAACTTTGCTTTACGAGAGAAAGAGAAAGAGGAGCTTGATTTTTTTTTTTCTGATTTAATAATTTATTCAGATTCGTTTTTACTTTTGTCTCTGTAACGCTCTGAAACACGACACTGAGTGTTAGCACTGTGCATGGACAGGGAAACGCCTTTCACTCCAGAGGTGTCTGCTGGCTCGATGATGTTTTACAGTAAAGGGAAACTTAAACTTGAACGTCTGCTGAACTCTGGGAGCGTTACCGTTCTGGCCTTTTTTAATAAAGACTTTTGTTGCTTTTGACTTGCGTTCATGTGAATTTCGTTGAGTTGAATAATGAGCTTTTGTATCTCCTGTGTAAATACTGATCACATTTTATATGAAATGACTTCATTTAGTTGAAGGATATGATCCATGTTTGAGTATTTTGGTCATTAAAATGGATTTGGCTCACTGAACTGTAATTATACTGTAATAACTGATTACTTTGATCTCTCTGATGCTTTGTGTTTCCATGAGATGAACAGTGTTGCACAGGATGAACGGCTGAATGTAATTTAATTAAACGGGATTCATAAATCAGATCTGTGATTAAACACTGAGTCGCCAGTTTATTAGGTACACCTCTCTAAAACGAGCACAGTCCTGCAGGATGTAGTCTGGTGATGTTAAACTCGTTCATATATAAGCCTCGTTCATATAAACGAGGTGGACAAAATATTAGAGACACTTCAGCATGAAACAAAGCGATTGTACAACACCACAAACTGCAGCCTCCAAAATGATGGTAACGTCGAATCGACACCTCTGGAACAAAAACTGAGCGTTGTAACCTTCATTAAGGGCGAGTTTATCACAGGAATGCAGCGTTAGACTGGATTATCTGAGTAGATTTGCCTCTAAAGGAGACACTTCATTCACCTTTGAGGTTATTTTATAATACTGACGAGTCAGAATTGTCTTATTTTTGCAGGTGTTTCTCTTTGGCTTTTCCACTGTTTCAGTGTGGATGTTAAATAAAGATGTTTTTTCTCAATGAACTTCTTTCAGCCTGTCTGACTGGTCAGTTTTTCTTTTTAGAGCAGTGAAATTACATTAAATTAAAGGTTCAGCAAAATGTCCATTTTCAGAATTAATAATCAATAATCAGTGGTGGAAAGGAAGCATGTATATTTACTCAGTTACTGTACTTAAGTACAATTTTAAGCTACTTGTACTCTGAGTATTTCCATTTTTCTGCTACTTATAGTTTGTACTTTTCCACATTTCAGAGGTAAATATTGTACTTTTTATCCACTACATTTATTTCAAAGCTTTCATTTCTAGTTTGCAGATTCAGATTATTAATAAATTAGCTCCATATTTACCTGCTGCAACATTAAAGAGACACAGTAACATCAGTAATGATCAATAATCCAATAATATAATGAAATCGGAAATGGGTCGTGACTCTGCATACGTTTACTTTTGGTACTTAAAGTATATTTTGATATTTATGTTCTTTTACTCAATTGAAATTTTGATTGCAGGACTTTTACTTGCAGCAGAGTATTTCTATACTGTGGTACTAGTACTTTTACTTGATTTAAAAGTTCTGAGTGGTTCTTCCAACAGGACTGGATTTGTGTTTCTGGCCTCTCCGGCTCTTCATCACTGACCTTTTGCTCGTTCTTCCGGTTGTGCTCCGCGTTGACCAGCGCGCCAATCACAGCGAGCGTCGCGGTGACGGTGATGACGCGCATGGACGCTATCGTTCACACGCGGATGGTGAGCACGCTGGATCTTACCGAAGACGGTGCAGGTCCGGGGGTTGCAGGACATCTGGAGGTGGGTGGTGGTGGTCTGGAGCTTCAGGCAGCTGCTGTACCGGTGTCCCCGCAGACCGAGCGGCGTTAGGCTCCGCAGAGGAGCCGCACATTCAGTCTCTGCTGCCTGCTCAACAGGCCGCCGAAAGCCCCACATCCAGCGTCCGGAAGCGGCTGTAGCTGAGGTCCAGTTGCCCCAGGAGTCCAGGTGCTGCAGCAGGCTGTGGCCCAGGCGGAGCTCCTGGAGGCCGGACAGACTCTGAGAGAAGCCCCGCAGGATCCAGCTCAGCTCAGGTCCAGTTCGTCCAGCAGCGCCGACAGAGAGCGAGAGGAAGCGGACAGACAGCAGACGTCAGCTGGAGAGTAACTGTTACATGCACGAGGAGAATATTACACCTTTTACTCCATTACATGTATTATAGAGCTGAAACAGCTCATCAATCAGTCCATAAAAAAGCTCTGATCACTTATCAATCCTCTTTCACTCACCAAGAAAAAACGCCGAACACTCGCTGCTTCTCTGTAACTGAGTACATTTACTCAACTACCGCACTTTATTCTACTTTTGAGTGACTTGTACTTTTTACTTTCAATGGAGGACTTTTACTTGTAACGGAGTATTTTCACAGTGGCGTATCAGTACTTTTACTTCAGTAACTGACCACAGTACTTCCTCCATTAGTTTTTATATCGAAGCAAATTGACAAATTTGGGCCCTGAGAGGACATGCAGGCATTTTTCTGACATTTTATAGACTAAAAGTTTGCAGAATAGAAAAAATGATCAATATTTTCATCCTTATTTCACATAATTACTTACTTTGTACATTAAACTTTAAATACAAATATCAACTTAATTATAACTTACATGTAAAATATGGTGCATGTGTGTATAAAAACTATTATTAGAAGCATAAATTAGTTGCATCTTTACAAGCTGCATTACATAACAACATTAAAACTGTAGTTGTTGTATTTTTGCATTACTTGTATTTAAGTAACAGACTATAATCAATACCATGAAATACTTTTTTTTAATTTGGGGTTTTTTGGTACCTGTGGCTGCAATTTGGATGCTGCTGTTGGAGCCAGCTTGTTCCCACTGAAGTCCAGCAGCCAGGTGCCCGGGGGGACACTGAGGGGGACCTGGACCAGACCTCATGCCTGGCAGCAGCACCGAGTTTAGAAGAAGAGTGATGCAGCGCTTAGAAGCATCTTTGTTTAGAGAAGCTGCTTCAGCGGCACCATGCTGATGATACTGATGTCACTGCAGTGAATATGTCTGATTAGAGAAGGATTATGGGCTTCAGCAGACCATCACAAACAGAACCTGGTCTGTGCTGGACCTTCTCCTGAAATAAGGCTTCACATCTGCAAACATGACGCTATTTTTCTACTGAGAGCAGTTACCTTTTCTTTAGCAGTTACCGTTTCTGCATCACATCACTTGAGATAAGGCAGATTAACTAAATCCTTCAGGATGAAGATAATTAAGGTACAAATGATGGGAAAGATGACTGGACTCACACGTTCCTCATAATGAAACATCTTTTGTGAATTAAAATGATACCAATAGTATAAAATACCAGCAGCACTGTGGGCAAAAAAACTACCATCAAACCAGCCTGAGTGACATTTTGCAGTACTCAGTACAGACACATCAGCACTGTTCACTGTCTCAACCACAGATTTTAATAAAGATTTCATGCCACTGATTGTCTGTTCAGAGCTCTTTGTTAACCAGAGGGCAGCAGCATCAAACCAGAAGCTGAAACCACCTCAAAGATTCATTTTCACTGTAGTTACACTGAAGCACCACAACCCCCGAAAAGACACCCGAGCGCTGTCCATGAATGACCCCGTCCCGCTCAGACACGTGGACGTGAGCTGCGGCCTTGTCCGTCACCCTGAGGACAGTTAAGGTCGACGGCGGTGGTCGCGTTGAGCTGCTGTTAATGAAAGCATTCTGCGTGAGGCGTTCAAAAAGCTGGTGAAAATTACAGTATTACAGTCAGAATTTTTGTTACTTTTATTTTAGAAAATGTCCTTTAAAGTGTGGCGTTTCAAGTCACATTTTGTTTAAAATACAGAAAATACAGACAGTAGAACATGGATACAGCAAAAAAAGGAAACGATGACAGAAAATAAAGCTAACAAGCCTTTCTGACTGCTCTAGTTTTCTCTTTTTGAAATGGAACTGAAGGCGAGGAAGGAGGGCGGAAAAAGAAAAGGGTTCGGGGACAGGGGGGAGGAGTGGGGGCAGAATGAGACAAGTTAGTTCAGGAAACTATGGTTGCTTTATGGTTCGTGTTTAAATTATTCTTTATAAAGTCTAATTTAAGATTTAATCTTTCCTCTTTCTTTTTTGTCTTTTTCATTTAATGGTATTTTGATCTTGTGGATCCAGGGCCCTCAGCGCTCCTTCCTTGTGGTCTCTGACTGAGGACAAGGAATGCCGACTTCGTCTGGCAGTGGGAACAAAACCACCCGCGTCGCCTTCCCCCGGCCGACCCACGCTGCCAACTCAAGAAGATAAAGTGGAGTCCTTCTGTGTTTGCTGTGCTTGTGAACGTTGCAGGGACTTCTGACTTTCCACGTCTCTAAAATGTTTCTCGACCTGCGAGGACGGAACAACATTTATGAACGCCAATTATGAGAAAAATCAACTCGAACACGTGTGTGTAAAGGAGCAGCTGGCCCAGTAGGAGTCCAATCAGCAGTCAGGGAGTCACAGATAACAGTGAAGCAGGCTGTAAATGACCTCATCGTGTCTGAAAACGCTCCTCGCGTATTTAAACGTTTGACAGCTGGCTGAGCTCAAACAGCTGCTGTGCTTTCGGCCCCCGCACGCTCACACAGGTGCGCTCAGGTCCTGCTCTGATTAGACTTCTGGTCAGGTGACGTCAGGACGCGCATGGCGTGCTCGGCCGTGCCGCTCGTTCATACGGCGACACAGACGAGGTTTACACGCACGCCGTTAATCCAAATGTGACGACGCTGAATTTTCTACGTCTCGCGTTGTGAAAGCAGATCTTCTGGGTCAGATTTGTGGGATCTGCTGATCTAATCTGGGCTTCAGGAGCATGCTTTGGACACTATCTGCCTCTCAGCTGAGGTTTTTACTGCAGTCTGTGACACGCGGCCTCTTTCCTGAAATGCTTCGCGCACGTAAACGTCGTCACTGAATCCGTCTGACGGTCAAACGGCGGTCAGTGTTAGCAGAAGCAGAACGCTGCGGTTAGCCGCTACAAGTCTGTCAAATAAGAGTTTATTAGTCTTTGTTGGTTAACGATGCTCTCGCCTCACAGAGATGACGGTCCGGGTCAATATTAGTGAAATGTGGGCGAGCTGAAATGGAGGCTGTGTTCGAGCTTTAAAGGAAAAATAAAGCTCTTCACAGACGCTGACACGCATCGACCGTCACCAACAGACTGCATGGATTTTCTGCCTCTTCATCATCTGTGACAATAAAATGAGCATCTTTCATTTTGGACTGCTGGTTGGACAAACACAAAGTGATCTGAAGATCTCTGAGAAGCTGAGCCGTGCATTTCATAGAGCGTTCATTACGGTACACACAGTTGCTAGCTGTGGTCTTAAAGCCGTGTGCTGCTGGTGAAATGCCGTGCAGACAGAAAGCATACTTACTATTTTGCGTACATGACTTAAAGCGCTTCCCTCTTTGCCTTTGCAGTTCTCAACCTGGTAAGGCGGCGAGATTACGACGTCGTCCATCACAATAATGTTCTTCTCCTGCCATTTACAGTCTTTGATGCTGCAAAGAAAAGCACAGCTCGTCTCATCTGCGGCTCGAAAGGTTCGTTTGTGAAGCAAACACAGACGGTGGACTTACAAACTGGTTTCCTCACATCTACCTCACCATTCTGCCAGTCCGAACATGATGTCCACTAATAAAACACTGACTACTTCTACGTCAAATACGAGCCACAGACAAACAGAACATCAAAGCCATCACACGAGGAAACAAGTGAATCTCAACTTTTCTCTTTTGTGAACGCACTCAATCACTAAATGTTAGTGATTAACATGAGCTGCTTTTAATCAGAATCCATGTCTGTATAACTTGTCATAAAACATTGGAGCTTATCGATACTGAGGTGGTTCATAATTCAGCTCTGGGACGTGTTTCAGTGCTCAATCCTCAAGATCCAAGAAATGATCAGCTGCTGAACTCAACACGAGCTTCGTTAAAACCAAAACCTGAGACCCGATTGGCTAATGTCAGCATCAGTTTTGTGCTTAATATGACTTCCTCGCTGGATTTCCAGAGCAGACAGATGAGCTGAGTTAATGGTCTCCTTTCCACAACAGAGACGATTTTAATGCAGTGAAATGCTCAAGGGGTGAGGTGAGGGAGTTCATTCACAGGTGACAAACGTCTGCCTCAAACCCAGCAAAGTTTGTCCCCAGCGAAGACGTCTTAGAGACAACGCGCCGTCAGTCCCTCCTGCAGTGTGTTTACTGTTACCTTCACTTTCTAATGAGCAGCATGTTTCTGCTGAGTTACGTCTTTTACAGGATTTGTTTTTCCGTTGAATCTTTGTTTCAGTCTAATAACCGAAACCTAAATCAGAACCTGAGGTCACATTATTTTCAGTCTAATGGGGGGGGGGGGGTCTCTCTCTGAACTAATCACTGCAGGACTAAAATCTGTTTTTTAAGGCAGACGAAGTGAAAACGGTGAAGTGGATGAAAAATGACATGTACTGCGGCTCTTTCTCACAGCAGCTGCTTGTCGACTGGTCGAACAGCATTCAGCTGCCGTTAGGGTCAATTAAGGTCAAGCGAACTTTGGATCAGGTCTAAACAGTCTGGGTTTCACTCTGAACTGTCTAACAGCTTCAAACTGAACTTTGTGTGTCGGGTTCAGGTCGGTTTTAAGCAGAAAGCTTCAGACTGGCTCGAGGTGAGTAAGTAACAGCTGACATAAAATGACTGAAATCAGCATCGTTTCACCTTCTTAACGACACTCTGTGTTATAACTGACACACACGTACTGATAACCTCGACCGAGGCGGGCGAGCAGCTGCCTCCCCCGCCCCGCCGACCCCACAGCAGTGTGAAGTTCTTACGTTTTGTGAATAGTCTGGAATAGCTGTTGGCCCTCCACAGAAACCCCAGCACTGATTGCATAGGCTTGGGACAGCTTGTCCTCCTTTTCTGTCCGTGCTCGATTGGCAAGCTGTGAAGGGTGAAGCAGAACAAAAGGCATTCTTAATATTATTTACCTCAAGAGCTTTGAACAGTGAACACGTTAATCAGTCCATCACAGGCTGTCACATACACATTTCAGCAAAGCCATGAATCCATCTATAAACAATAGGTTTTTCTATTGCTGTGTCCCAGTGCAGAGGCTGGATCCTCACTGAGCTTTATTTCTAGACTGAACACATGATCAGGCTGACAAGGCCGCTACTATTTCACAGGCTCCTCTAAACGCAGCTTTATTTTTTCACCGGCTGGTGCTTTAATGGAGCATTCGCTGACCCTCAACAGCTCATAAAGTCAGGAGATAAAAAGTGAATGTGTGTTACTTCTGAAGAATTAGCCATCATGTGGTCATCAGTCACTGGCAAACAGAACTTGAACAAGATCGATGAAAAGCCGCTGAAAGACAGACATCAGATATTCACACGAGGCCGTTGGTGGACTTACCTTGCTAACATTCAGTGATGCTAGTGGGGGTGGAGTCTCGGTGCGGTCATTTATTATGTCCACATCAGAAACATAGGCTAAGTTGATCAGGATGACGTCGTTGAGGTTTGGCTTACCGCTGGAGGAAGCACATTCTTCGAAAGACCTTAAGTCAAGGCACACACACGACTTGATGGCGGCGGTGTCACGCTGAAATGTGACCCCTGCTGAGCCTGAGCGCCATCACTGAGACTGAACAGAGACGCTCATGACACAGAGAACACGGGCTGGCTAACGCTGACGGGGAAAGGTGGTGCCAGTTACAGCGAAAGGCTACCAAAGGCGGTGCTGCCACCTACAGCACCCACGCATGAATGAATGGACACTTGTGTTGAAATGAAGCACAGCTGATGCACACGCACACAGCAGCAAAGCAACTTCATGTTCAGCGAGTCTGAATGAAAATGCCACTAAATTAATCATCTTTTGAGCCAATTTCCCTCTGACAGCCTCACTTATTTTAGCAGGCTTCATTAAATGAACTCAGCCACGTAATCTCCATCTTTGCTGGTTTGAATTCTTCATTTTTCCACAGTGAAATTTCTGAGTGAACAATTCTAAAAATGTATAAATGAGTGTTTCAGAAACCCCGACAGACCAGGTGCTCACACCACCATCACTCGTCCTGTCAGTCACACGTGCACGACTCGTCAGACTTGTCAGCAGGGCTCTGAGAGAAAACCGGCTTTGCCTGTACTTTACACTAATCTGCGACATATTGATAGCATTAATCCTCTGAATGATCTTGAATTTGTCGGCCCGTTGATCAAAGAAACGAAAAGACACACACTGGGACAGGATGACCTGTAATGACAGCATGACCTTAAAAGTTTGACCTAAGTGGGAACCTCAAGCCAAGTGAAATTTAACTGGTTTGATCTTTGTTTCATCCCGAGCTGTAAATCATTAGACTCAAGTCAGGCCTGTTTAAGAAAGTGCAAAATAAAAGCTCAGGCTCTTCTGGCTTCACTGAAGGCAGAATTTGACTGTGATGTTCAGTTTATCTTGGCCGGCTCTTCTTTGTCAAACATCTTAAACAAATATTACAGATCTCTGATGCCAGCTGTCAAACCTCCACACTGTATTAACTTCATTCATTTGGAGTTTCCCCTCACAGCTTAAGCCAGTCAGTCATGATGTGGCCTACAAGCCAT